>NW_028319601.1:0-1492500 GCF_062004578.1 Staurois parvus | reverse complement strand
AGGTCCAAAAGAATTTCCAATGCACTAGATATACCATGGAAAACAGCGAAGATAGTCATTATCAAGTGGAGAAAATATGGTGCAACCGTGACATTACCAACAACTGGACGTCACTCCAAAATTGATGAAAAGACGAGAAGAAAACTGGTCTGGGAGGCTGCAAAGAGGCCTACAGCAACATTAAAGGACATGCAGGAATATCTGGCAAGTACTGGCTGTGTGGTATATATGACAACAATTCCCCGTATTCTTCATATGTCTGGGCTATGGGGTAGAATGGCAAGACGGAAGCCTTTTCTTACGAAGAAAAACATCCAAGCCCGGCTAAATTTTGCAAAAACACATCTGAAGTCTCCCAAAAGCATGTTGGAAAATGTGTTCTGGTCTGATGAAACCAAGATTGAACTTTTTGGCCACAATTCCAAAAGATATGTTTGGTGCAAAAACAACACTGCACATCACCAAAAGAACACCATACCCACAGTGAAGCATGGTGGTGGCAGCATCATGCTTTTGGGCTGTTTTTCTTCAGCTGGAACTGGGGCCTTAGTTAAGGCAGAGGGAATTATGAACAGTTCCAAATACCAGTCAATATTGGCACAAAACATTCATGCTAGAAAGCTGAACATGAAGAGGAATTTCATCTTTCAGCATGACAATGACCCAAAGCATACATCCAAATCAACAAAGGAATGGCTTCACCAGAAGATGAAAGGTTCAGCCAGAACCCAGACCTGCATCTGATCGAAAATCTGTGGGGTGATCGGAAGAGGGCTGTGCACAGGAGATGCCCTTCTAACGTTCTGCTGAAACTTTGTGATTTGTATAGTATTGCTTAGACTTTGAAGAAGGGGACATACCCCGAAAGCTTGTCCTCAAAATTGTATGTTTGTGCAAATAAAAAAAGTATCACGGACAGTACTCAATTGTTTCTGTAATAAAATCAAAAAATGCTTCAACAAAGGATTAGTTTAAGGGTGTGCACACTTATGCAACCATATTATTTTAGTGTTTTATTTTTACTTGCCTCCACCTAAAAGATTTCAGTTTGTTGTTCAACTGAGTTATTATTATTAGAGTTAGATTATAATAATTAATATTATGTCTAATTTTTTTACATCACAGAAACCAGAAATTTTAACGGGGTGTGTAGACTTTTTATATCCACTGTACATTTAAAAGTTTTAGGACTTAGGGGGTAGGGCCTTGTGATATGTCAGTACTTTAGTAAGTTATGTCACTAAAGCTGTAGAGAATGTTGTTTTTGGTTTTTTTTTTCCTAGCTAAACTTAAGCTTTAATAAGTCAGTCTGATCAGATGAAATTCTGAAGTCAGTGTGTTGATGTACATACCGTATGCAGTTGTGTTCAAAATAGTAGTAGTGTGTTGAAAAAAGTGAATAAAGCTCAAAATCCTTCTAATAGCTTTTATTTCCATACACACAAATGCATTGGGAACACTACACATTCTATTCCAAATCAAAACATGAAGAAAAATATATCAAATTTGTGGTGTTCCTCTAAAAAAAAAATTGAAGAAAAATGAATATTAGACTGTGCAAAAAAATAGCAGTGTTTGTATTCTTCTTTACAAACTCAAACATTCACTATATAAACTGAAAAATGTTTGAAGATTTTGCTTTCCTTTGAATCAATTAATATTTAGTTGTATAAGCACTGTTTCTGAGAACTGCTGTACATCTGTGTTGCATGGAGTCAACCAACTTCTGGCCCCTGTGAACAGGTATTCCAGCCCAGGATGATTGGACTACATTCCACAGTTCTTCTCTATTTCTTGGTTTTGCCTAAGAAACTGCATTTGTGATGTCACCCCACAAGTTTTCTATTGGATTAAGATCCGGGGATTGGGCTGGCCACTCCATAACGTCAATCTTGTTGGTCTGGAACCAAGATGTTGCACGTTTACTGGTGTGTTTGGGGTCGTTGTCTTGTTGGAACACCCATTTCAAGGGCATTTCCTCTTCAGCATAAGGCAGCATGACCTCTTCAAGTATTCTGATGTATTCAAACTGATCCATGATCCCTGGTATGCGATAAATAGGCCCAACACCGTAGTATGAGAAACATCCCCATATCATGATGCTTTAGCAACCATGTTTTACTGTCTTCACAGTGTACTGTGGCTTGAATTCAGTGTTTGGGGGTCGTCTGACAAACGGTCTCCGGCCACTAGACCCAAAAAGAACAATCTTACTTTCATCAGCCCACAAAATGTTGCGCCATTTCTCTGTAGGCCAGTCAATGTGCTCTTTGGCAAATTGTAACCTCTTCAGCACGACTTTTTTTTCAACAGTGGGACTTTGCGGGGGCTTCTTGCAGATAGCTTGGCTTCACATAGGTGTCTTCTAATTGTAACAGTACTCACAGGTAACTTTAGACCTTCTTTGATCTTCCTGGAGCTGATTGCTGGCTGAGTCCTTGCCATTTTGGCTATTCTTCTATCCATTCGAATGGTAGTTTTTTGCTTTCTTCCACGTCTTTCAGGTTTTGGTTGCCATTTTAAAGCATTTGCGATCATTTTAGCTGCGCAGCCTATCATTTTCTGCACTTCTTTATATGTTTTCCCCTCTCCAATCAACTTTTTAATCAAGGTACGCTGTTCTTCTGAACAATGTCTGGAACGACCCATTTTCCTCAGAATTTCAGAGAGAAATGCACTGTAACCAGCATGTACAACATTTGCTGCCTTCCTTCCTTAAATAAGGGCAATAATTGCCACCTGTTTTTAAAATAATGGATGACCTCACTAATAGAACTCCACACTGCTATTATTTTGAACATGCCCCTTTCAATTAGTGATTCAATTACACAGAATCAGCAACATGCATGTCATGACTGTTGGGTCTGTTGGATTTCTATTACTCTACTACACCTGCTAGAAAATTATTTGCCATGTAGAAATATCATTTCTATCAAAATCAGTGATTGATCAGGTTAGTGATGTCTGACTGCTATTATTTTGAACACAACTGTTTATCATTGAGAAATTATTTGTTCTTTCAAAGTGATGTGTTTGTAACAGTACCCACACCTGTGGCTGACAGAGGTTTGTAACTATACAGTAAATACATCAGTTTCATGAGATGCAGAATTGCAGCCAGGATATTGGAACGTATATATTAGGTGATATATACTATGCCTTTTGTGGGATCATCTTACTTACACCTGTCATCTCAGTGTAAGGTCCAGTTCACACTACATGCATTCCAGTTGATTTTTTTCTGCATCCAAAACACACAGAAAGTAGGTTATATGGTTGTCAATGTCATAGTTCACAGCAGTGCTTGCAGTTCCAGTGCATTCCGAATGCAGAAAAGTAGCACAAGCTGCATTTTTCCAGCACAGAACTGTACTGGAACGTGGTAAGACTCAGCAAAAATGCACTGGAACGCACATGTCCCTATTTACATTGAAGAAAAAGAGAGGAAAAAATTAACTGAAACGCATCGAAAACAAACCAGAACATGTAAAAAATGCATCAGAACGCACCAAAAATGCGCATGCAGAAACTCATCTGGACTGCGTTTCTATAGTGGGAACCGACTACAGTTCAGGCTGACACAGGTGTGGAACTGTACAATGAATTGATTGGTTTGATTGGATGAAAGGCTACAAATTAGTACATTGGTGCATAGATATGTGCATGAGAAGATTTCTGTAATGTCTGTGTGGGAGTATTCCACTTGCTACACTGATGTAGGGCCCATAGCCCTGCACTGGATGTACGGAGGCTGATGAGAAATTCCACTTCTGAAGCATATGGGAGTACCACCTGTTGGGGGAGAAGAGAATTGGATAAGTAAAACTGCTTTTCCCTTCCCCTAGACTTAAGCATTGAAATCTTGTGGTACAGAGGCAGCCCCACTGCAAGGAAAGATATTTACTTTACCTCAAACTAGGCTTGAACAGCTAGGCTGAATTAAAGCATCAATAAATATATAAAGACTTTGTTGCTCCTGTCCAGTGAGTATGAGAATGCAAGTGATCCTTTTCATGCCAGAATCTGTTTAAAATGTAAACTTCTGGGTTGGTGAATGTGAAGCATTCACATTGCAAGTTATAATTTCTTAGCCTAAAGGGGACCTTGCGTGAAATAAAAAGATCTTTTTTGTAGCCCCCACCCCCCAGCTCAGTAAGAAATATAGAGTTCAAGACACAAGTATTAAAAGACATTAAAAATTCTCGCCATACTCCTTGACTTTGGGCCAACTCAGTGATGCATGGGTAATGTCACTGGGCTTTTTGGGGGATCCTGACAAATCAAACCATCCCAATCTTGCAGGAAGTCGCTCTTGCACAATGCCTGACTTTTTGTGAGAGTTGGTGTTTTTTCAAAGCCGAGGATCCCAAAGAAACAAGGGACCTTGAATTTTCCTGCAAGGCCAACTTTAAGGATGCAGGTGTACATTATTTTCTACCGTAGCTACCGTAACAGTACTTTGTACTTTTAGGCAGCCCATAAATTAATAATTTTTTACATTCAAGGAGTTGAATGAATGAAAATGCCTCACTTCCTCCATCCACGGATTTGATGTGGATGAGGGAATCCCTTCCGCTGTGGTATTGTATTCAGACAGCGGGCAGCCTTCCCCGCCATCAGAATACAGTGATCAGTGTGCTGGCTATAGCCTGTGGCACTGATTGTTCAGGGAGAACCCGACAGGCTAATTGTACAAAAGTCGATCAATAGATGTATGTGTACAACCAGTCTGCCCATATATTGATGGCAATTCGGTCCCTGCTGACCCAGCTCAGCTGAATTTCGATGCATGTATGGTTGGTTTAGTAAAAGCATTCAGAAGTCATTACTGTAGTTGTAAGTTGTTGTTTTTTTTTAAAACAATAATCCTAGTAGATATAACAAATTCAGCAGCTTGTATATTAAAAGGAAAACATGACTCTATGTAAAGAAAAGCACAAAAACTTAATAGAATTATCTATATTAACTGTTTATGTTGCATCTTGTTTAACAGCTTTTCTCAACAAAGTCTGATGTATGGAGCTTTGGGATTTTGTTGTGGGAAATATATTCCTTTGGGCGAGTGCCTTATCCACGCATTGTAAGTATTATTATGCTTTGTAAGTATCATCCTTTTTTGTTAGAGGGCTGTGTTGAAGTGGGTAAAATTTGGTGTTTATGGTACAAAATGACCACCCTCTGAGATCTGTGTGTTCTGTACAAAACACTTTTTCACTTTCCTTGAAAAAATCTGACTAAATAGACTGATAAGATGATATTGGAGGAAGAGAGATGTCTGGATCGATGCTACTGTTTTTCACAAGCATACTATGAGAAAATACAGCACAGTGCTGCTATCTGTTTTTAAGCATTAGTAGGTATACAGTGGGGATCGAAAGTTTGGGCACCCCAGCTAAAAATTTGTATTAATGTGCATAAAGAAGCCAAGGAAAGATGGAAAAATCTCCAAAAGGCATCAAATTACAGATTAGACATTCTTATAATATGTCAACAAAAGTTAGATTTTATTTCCATCATTTACACTTTCAAAATAACAGAAAACAAAAAAATGGTGTCTGCAAAAGTTTGGGCACCCTGCAGAGTTAATATCTTGTACTGCCCCCTTTGGCAAGTATCACAGCTTGTAAACGCTTTTTGTAGCCAGCCAAGAGTCTTTCAATTCTTGTTTGAGGTATCTTTGCCCATTCTTCCTTACAAAAGTCTTCTAGTTCTTTGAGATTTCTGGGCTGTCTGTCACGCACTGCTCTTTTAAGGTCTATCCATAGATTTTCAATTATGTTGAGGTCAGGAGATTGTGAAGGCCATGGCAAAACCTTCAGTTTACACCTCTTGATGTAATCCCCCATGCATTCCGAGGTGTGTTTAGGATCATTATCCATTTGTAGAAGCCATCCTCTCTTTAACTTCAGCTTTTTCACAGATGGCATCAAGTTACCATCCAAAATTTGCTGAAATTTTATTGAATCCATTTTTCCTTCTACTTGTGAGATGTTCCCTGTGCCACTGGCTGCAACACAACCCCAAAGCATGATTGATCCAACCCCATGCTTAACAGTTGGACAGAGGTTCTTTTCATTAAATTCTGTGCCCCTTCTTCTCCAAACGTACCTTTGCTCATTCCGGCCAAAAAGTTAAATTTTAACCTCATCGGTCCACAGAACTTGTTTCCAAAATGCATCAGGCTTGTCTATATGTTCATTTGCAAAGTTCAAACGATGATTTTTGTGGTGAGGATGTAGAAGAGGTTTTCTACTGATGACTCTTCCATGAAGACCATATTTGTACAAGTATCTCTTTATAGTGGAATAGTGTACCACAACTCCAGTGTCTGCCAGATCTTTCTGGAGGGATTGTGCAGTCAAACGTGGGTTTTGAATTGTTTTTCTCACAATCCTGCGAGCTGTTCTGTCTGATATTTTTCTTGGTCTTCCAGATCTTGCTTTAACTTCCACTGTTCCTGATGACTGCCATTTCTTAATTACATTCCGAACAGAGGATATTGACATCTGAAAACGCTTTGCTATCTTCTTATAGCCTTCTCCGGCTTTGTGAGCGTCAACTATTTTCAGTTTCAGTTTTCTAGACAACTGCTTAGAAGAACCCATGGTGCTGATTGTAGGGGCAAGGTCAGATGAGTCTGGGCATTTAAAACCTTTGAGATTGACATCACCTGGTCTTCCCAGACGATGATTGAGAACAATCTATGACACTGGCAGGTCTCAGCTTTGCAAAGGGGGCAGTGCATGCTATAAATTCTGCAGGGTGCCCAAACTTTTGCAGATGCCATTTTTTTGTTTTCTGTTATTTTGAAAGTGTAAATGATGGAAATAAAATCTAACTTTTGTTGACATATTATAAGAATGTCTAATCTGTAATTTGATAACTTTTGGAGATTTTTCCATCTTTCCTTGGCTTCTTTATGCACATTAATACAAATTTTTAGCTGGGGTGCCCAAACTTTCAATCCCCATTGTACATAGTTGAAATCTAATCCCATTATCTGTTATATTTTTTAATTCTAGCATTGCTTCCACGTCGCAAAAGAAGACCGAACCCAAAAAAAAAAAAGTTGTGGATGAAGGAAGATTGTTCAAGGAAAATTGGACAGAAAACTACTGTTTTGTCGAGGCAAATGCTAAGGCACTTTGCTTAGTTTTGTAGGGAATTTTTGGCAGTTTTCAAAAACTACAACTTGAAAAGGCATTATATGCAAGAGCATGCCTACAAATTCAAGGCATGTCAAGGAATGTGTTGTAAGACAAACTAGCGATAGGTATATTATCCATATCAGTGATCATTAACTTGTGATCTTCCTGACTCTTTCTGCTCATCAGCCTGTCCTTATTGTTAGTGTATTTTATGTGTGGTCCATGACAATTCTTTTTCCAATGTGGCCAAGGAAGGTCAAATGTTTGACACCCCTGCTCTCCTGAATCTGTTGATGCTTTATGGACTTTCATCAGCAGGCATCTGCTTGTCAGATTTGCAGGGTTGCCACCTGGGCTTCTGTTCACACAGAATTTCTACAAGGTGGATCTTCAGGCCTCATCTAAAGCTCTTGGAATTTTTTCAAACCATTTTTAATCATTTTGTTACATGGGCCTGTGGGCATTGTTTGTAGTGTTGCCCGCCCCTCTTTTGTACTGCTTTCAGACACCTCAGTTGTAAAAACTAAAGATCCTGTGTTTCCATAACCATACGACTAGTAGTCAAAATAGTAGTTTTTTTTACTTGTCAGTAAAATTATATTTCTTGGCTTACAGGATGGGACTCCTCTGTTCTTATGATCTCCCTATATCTTGCAACAAAACTGTGGCTAGCTGGGAGTGGAGGAGGTTATACAGTGGGGCAAAAAAGTATTTAGTCAGCCACCAATTGTGCAAGTTCTCCCACTTAAAAAGATGAGAGTGGCCTGTAATTGGCATCATAGGTAGACCTCAACTATGAGAGACAAAATGAGAAAAAAAATCCAGACAATCACATTGGCTGATTTGGAAAGAATTTATTTGCAAATTATGGTGGAAAATAAGTATTTGGTCAATATCAAAAGTTCATCTCAATAATTTGTTATATATCCTTTGTTGGCAATGACAGAGGTCAAACGTTTCCTGTAAGTCTTCACAAGGTTGGCACACACTGTTGCTGGTATGTTGGCCCATTCCTCCATGCAGATCTCCTCTAGAGCAGTGATGTTTTGGGGCTATCGCTGGGCAACACGGACTTCAACTCCCTCCAAAGGTTTTCTATGGGGTTGAGATCTGGAGACTGGTTAGGCCACTCCAGGACCTTGAAATGCTTCTTACGAAAGCCACTCCTTCGTTGCCCGGGCGGTATGTTTGGGATCATTGTCATGTTGGAAGACCCAGCCACGTTTCATCTTCAATGCCCTTGCTGATGGAAGGAGGTTTGCACTCAAAATCTCACGATACATGGCCCCATTCATTCTGTCCTGTACATGGATCAGTCGTCCTGGTCCCTTTGCGGAGAAACAGCCCCAAAGCATGATGTTGCCACCCCCATGCTTCACAGTAGGTATGGTGTTCTCTGGATGCAACTCAGCATTCTCTCTCCTCCAAATACAACAAGTTGTGTTTCTACCAAACAGTTCTATTTTGGTTTCATCTGACCATTCTCCGAATCCTCTTCTGGATCATCCAAATGCTCTCTAGCAAACTTCAGACGGGCCCGGACATGTACTGGCTTAAGCAGGGGGACACGTCTGGCACTGCAGGATCTGAGTCCCTGGCGGCGTAGTGTGTTACTGATGGTAGCCTTTGTTACGTTGGTCCCAGCTCTCTGCAGGTCATTCACTAGGTCCCAGCGTGTGGTCCTGGGATTTTTGCTCACCGTTCTTGTGATCATTTTGACCCCACAGGGTGAGATCTTGCGTGGAGCCCCAGATTGAGGGAGATTATCAGTGGTCTTGTATGTCTTCCATTTTCTAATTATTGCTCCCACAATTGATTTGTTCACACCAAGCTGTTTGCCTATTGCAGATTCAGTCTTCCCAGCCTGGTGCAGGTCTACAATTTTGTTTCTGGTGTCCTTCGACAGCTCTGTCGTCTTCACCATAGTGGAGTTTGGAGTGTGACTGTTTGAGGTTGTGGACAGGTGTCTTTTATACTGATAACAAGTTCAAACAGGTGCCATTGATACAGGTAATGAGTGCAGCACAGAGGAGCCTCTTAAAGAAGAAGGTACAGGTCTGTGAGAGCCAGAAATCTTGCTTGTTTGTAGGTGACCAAATACTTATTTTCCATCATAATTTGCAAATAAATTCTTTCCAAATCAGCCAATGTGATTGTCTGGATTTTTTTTCTCATTTTGTCTCTCATAGTTGAGGTCTACCTATGATGCCAATTACAGGCCTCTCTCATCTTTTTAAGTGGGAGAACTTGCACAATTGGTGGCTGACTAAATACTTTTTTGCCCCACTGTATAGGGGGATGTCCCTGCAACCACCTTTTTTGCCAGTCCAGTCACCTGAAATTAGCTGCATATAACCCTTGGTAAAAACATAAATTGTGTCTTGTACTGTATTCCAAGAAATGGAATTTACTGGTATGTAATTTTTTTTTTTTGCTGAAATTGGTCTGATCGTTAAGGTTAAATAACCACTAGAGGTTAAAATGGTCTTTGGGTCTACTTCATTGCATGTCAGTGAGAATTATTTTTGCTCTAAGGAAAAGGGAGCATTCCTTAATCCTTGGTAGAAATTTAAATATGTACATTGCCTTATTCTAAATACTTTGAGTAACTGACATCCCTAACTGTCTATATCTTCTCAGGCCCTGAGAGATGTTGTACCAAGAGTGGAAAGAGGATACAAGATGGATGCTCCAGATGGATGTCCTCCTGTTGTGTATGACCTGATGAAAAAGTGCTGGCATCTGGATGCCAACCAGCGACCAACCTTCAGGCAACTCCGGGAACAGCTAGAGCATATCAAAGCCAATGAGCTGTACCATTAAAGCAGGTGCAAGTTCTGAATACCACCTGTTGTCACAGAGCCCAGAGAGAAAGTGACTCAGCCTATTAGAAGTGTTGGCCAGAGTGCCAAGAGGACTTCTGTGTATACAGTAAATACATATTGGGCTCTCTGAACTCCCCTGCCTTGCACTACCTGCCGCCCTTGTGCCCAGAAACAGGCTGAAGATTTCTACTGGTCTCCAGAAGAATGCTGATGTTCTCCTAAATGTTTTTGTTGTCACATCTCACTCTCCCTACTGTGTCCACTTACTCATTGGAAAATAAGCCTTGAGTGGAAATAATAGGTCCACTGGGCTTGGTACTCCTGAACTGAAGAGGACAATGCGTTGCCAACATCCAGGAGAAATGGGGACCAAATCCAAAGTGTTTATGTAAAGCCGCCACACTTTCTGACAAAGACAAACAATCACAGTCACCAGAAGAATCATTGCTTTATACAATCAGCAATGGGTACTTTTATTAACCATTAATGCAAATAACGATGCATGCTTAAGACCAGGAAATTCTCTTCTGACTCTTTTCTGCCTTATTTAATAGGTTGCTTATAAACTGACATACTGAACTGATAAGAGGCCTTTGCCGATAATAAAACACAGGAGGTGATATAGTTCATGCAACTTCTGTAGTCTCCTGTACTCATGAACCGTATTGAATCAGTAGTGGATGTCCTTATCTAAAAAAAAAAAAAAAAATCTCTCAAAGTTAGAATGTTCCATCCTTGTTACATAATCTCTTTTGGCCTCATCACTCTTAACATAGCCACTGTGATAAACCTTTATATGACAGAGGACCACTGACATTTCAGTAGTTGGGACAAATCATTTTACCGCTATCATTTCAGGTGGAGCATGTGCTATTACTTGGTCAGCAGTGATCACCTGATACAGTTTTAGAGTTTTCACAAACTATTCACTGCCACAACAGGTAGCAACACATTTGTCTGCACCTTACAGATCTCCAATACCTTGAATTGTGTCACTGTCCCGTGTGCTGCTGAGTCATCCTCCTTGGCTTTTCCAATGTTTTTAATGGTGGTGGCAGCATTGTGAAAGCAAAAACACAACACAAACTATTATTGGCAGGCTCCAATAATTTTCATAAAGCCCAGTATTACAAAGCAGGAGGCTGACTAAATACAATCTAGTTGTTGACCTGTTAATTGTTTTTAAAGTGTATTGTCTCAAAAGCCTGATTCCTCATGCAGTCCTTTCATCTGCTTTCTTGGTTTGCATGTTCTTGTGCACTTCATTGTACCTGAAAATTTCAGTTCCTATTATCTTACAGTGTTGTAATGATAAAGGGCCAATCAGTAAGTCAGTTTAGATGCAGGTCCTGCAGATTTTTTACAATTACATGGCTCAGATAAAATTGTGAAGCTTACAAATAAATTACAACACATTTACAATGAAAACATCCTGAAGTAAAGGATATTCAGTGACAAAGCATAGCTTCAATTGTTTCCAAGCAAATCACCTAATGCTTGTTGACATTTAAGATTGTTTTGAATTTTCAGGCTTGCTCAGGGAATGGGTATATCAAATATAAGGCTGCAATTAGGCTTTAGACATAATAGCAGTACAGTAAACTGCATGTAAATCTTCTGCCAACCCACCCTCCCCTTGGCACATATTAGTCACATTATTAAACATCCTCTTTTGTTTTAAACCTTCGTAGCTCTTTGGCTAAATTTCAGCCAATTACCCATTTTCTATCATTTGAAACAGTTTGCCCAAACAACCTCTGAGAATCAAAAACAAAACCTTTCTTAGTCATAGAGTACAGGGCACTGGATCTGTGGTCAATACCATTACCAACTACCTTCAGGTGACACTGGCAAAAAGAGAAAGCTCCACCCCCCTTAATTCTCAGCTAGCTTCCGTTTCTTTGCAGCCTTACTTTGTGGTGCCTAGTGTACCTACATGGACAATTTTTGGTTTTTCTGGACTTGCGTGCCCTGCCCTGACTTTTTCTAAGCATGCTTTCTAACTGGCAATGGCTCCCAGCTCTACTTTATTGGCACAGTATAGTAGTTTGTCCACACCACTTGGGTGTACTGCCTGCATGTGCTCGTCACTGAAGCATTCCCCTCCCACTTCACAGAAATGGTGGTCATAAGTACCCCTCCAGGGACAATATTTCAGAAGCATGCAAATCACAAGCACAAGGGAAAGGGCGAGATGAAATTGCTAGCTCTGGCTAAGCAACTAGCTCCATCTGTGCTTTGCAGACACTTTGTCAGATCTTCGATATGTGTCTTCTCTTCAAACACATGCACAGGATTTTTGGCTTAAATGTAAATGCTGGTCAGCTGAGCTTCCATGTAAGAAGCACCTTAAGTAGTTACCCCTAAAAGGTGAACTTTGCAGGGGGTAAGAATAGTCTTCTCACCCAGTAAAAAAATGGTCAAGAGTGTCCTTTTCCAAAGGCTACAAATCGTAGTTTTTTACACTGCCTCTTCCCCACACCATGCTTTCAAATATTACATAGGACATATTCTGCCCTTTCTCCAATCTGATCTGGATCAGCATCTGGCTTTGAGTACCACCAAAGGACAAATCTCAGCCTTGGCCATTCTGTTTTTAAGAGACCCTTATCCTCTCACTCCCGCATCCAATCCGTTTAAATATGAACCGTTACTTAGGCAATCTGAGTCCTTCTTTGTACTTTCTGATGGTTCCCCTCAGGGATCTCACCGGCTTCTCGCTCCAACATTGCTAGGTGGATCAAACAAGTTCTCATTAGAACCTGAACTGTTGGTGTTCGATCAGTTTTTCAGCTTCTGGCATCTGTTTCTTAAATTCACAAGGCTGTCACCTGGTCTTCTGTTCTGTCGAGTAGATGTTTAGGCCTCTGATGCCAGTTTCAAGCGTGGGTTGCTACTAGCGTCTCTCTTAGGCTGTCCAAACTTTTTGACCTGTTTGTTACGTGGGTCTGCTCTCATGTGATGTGTTGTCTACTCCTCAGTTGGACTGCTTTTGGATGTCCCAGTGGTAATGGCTACAGATCCCTTGTCCTGAACTGTACAAATAAGAAAATAGGATTTTTGACTTGCCAGTAACATTTGTCACTTTGAGCACAGTTTTCTCCCCTCTATTTATATGACCCCCTGTTGCATGCAACAAAACTGAGGCTAGCTAGGAGTGGGAGAGGTTGTATAGGTGGGTGAGCCTGCAGACTTTTTTTTTCACCAGTGTCCAGTCACCTGAAGGTAGCTACATATTAATCAGTGGTAATGACTACAGATCTTGCATCCCTTACTGTACTCTAAGAAACTGATTTTACTGGTAAGTCAAAATCCTATTTTGCAATAATGACTATGTATTTCTGTATACTCCTTATAGGAGACTGTGTAACCATTATTTATTTCATCACCCAGACTGCATTTCTGGGTCAGCAAAACTGAGAACCATTCATATGCTTTTACCAATGTATCCCTTAAAGAAGACCTATTCTTCCATGAAAAGCTATGTAAACAGTCATGATGTGATGGATCAAGAGTGAGGTACCCTCCTTTGCTGATTATTTAACCAAAAGACTAGGCCATTGGTCAAATCGTCTCTGCTTAGGGGGAGGAGAAGAGTTCAGAATGGTCATTCCTTCTCTCAACAGAGATCATGTGACTAAATGCCTAGGTGTTGGATATGTGACTGGCACTAGAGCAGGATTTCGGCCCTCCCAATACTATCCATCCAAGTGACAACTGTGGTTATCATAACTTTAATTTATTACTGGACTGTAGGTCAGCTTTAAGTTATCTTTTCCTTATTCCCCTGCAGGAGAAGTGGTCAGGGTATATAGATCCGGGAACTGATGTTATATAAAAATGTTTTGAGAATAACTAGACATGTTTTCAAGAGCTAATAGCATCATTTTTGCAGGAGTTTCCTTGACAACCACCATTTTTTTGTCTGATTCGTGTGCTTGTTTTTTTTTTTGGGTTTTTTTTTATAATTTGCCATTTTTGTGGGGGGATGGGGGAGGGTAAGAGGGACAGTTTTGTCATATAAATATATATATAAATATATCTTTTTGTTGTTTTTTTTTTTGGTTTTTGTTTTGGTTTTTTTTTTACATTTTTGTTACAAATCACAAAGATAATCTGCCTTTACAGTTAGGGAGTTGTTTTACTGAAGTACGAATCTTAAAGTTTTATTGTATACAAAGAAAAAAAAAAAGGTTCAGGGAGGACGGGTGGGATTGAACATACAATCATGCTGGAAAGAAGGACTTGCTTTGATTTACTCTTGTGGAAATTGTGTGCATGCTGTCTAGTGTCTTCATTTCCAAAGGCCTTTCCCTTTTTCATTTCTGTCCAGTGCTTTAAACACATGTATATGCTGCAATTGGTGGGATTAAAACATAATAAACCATTCCATATGGGAATTTTATTTGATGTTGTCTCATTAATTTTAGTCCTAATACAGATTTCTGCCTCAGTCAGCTCAAGTATTATTGCTTATTGGCTGCTGTGGGTTCTTATTTGCAGTGTCCTATTTACTAACTTTATTACATTTGCACTATTTTACCATACACAGCTCTCTATTTAACGGTATTGTCTTTCATTCAGAGGGGAAGAGATGATGACATGCAACCTCTGAAAATTTACCACTCAAGCCAGAGAAAGAGAAAAGATATTTAGAGGGTTACTTTCTGTGAAGATATGTAGGGTCCACTTTGAGCTTAAAGCGGAGCTCCACCTAAAAGGGGAAGTTCCGCTTTAAGGACTGCTCCCCATTAAGGATTGGCATCTTTGGGGGGCGGGGGGAGCGGGTACCCGAATTTGACAAGTACCCGCTCCCACTTCCGGTCTGATCGCCTAGGCAGTCGGAAGCGGAAGGTGTCCTACCTCCCTGTAGTCTTTTGGGACACGTGACAGGAGCCAGAAGACTACAGGACCATTCATGAAGCGCAGCGCTACTCGCACATGCGCAGTGGGTACCCGGCTATGAAGCTGCAAGCTATCACAGCCAGGTGCCCACACTGAAGATGCCGGCCTCCTGGAATACAGAATTACCAGTGAAACGGACTGCAGGGGACACACGAGTGGAACTCCGCTTTGAAGCAGACTATTTACCCAAATTATCCATATTAATTGACCCTGCAGTCCCATCCAGTGTTGTTCAAAATTAAATAGAAACTCTGCATTTATAGAAAAAAAAAATCCCTATCCCACCTTCAACTCATCTACATAGACGCTGGTGTGGTAGCTGGTGCTTATCTGCCTTCTGAAAAAACTATGTAATCGATGCCTTCGAGGATGTTCTTGGACTTCAATCTCAAATATTTCACATGCCGCTCCAGACTAGATCAGACTCTACACTCCACAATCATATCTTAGGTACTGGCTAAACTCAGCTCCACTGAAGCAATCAATTGTACCAACAACAGCAATGCAACACACAACAGGCAAAATAATAATCCTCCTTTATTAAAATAGCCAGCAGGAACAGATTCTATACTGACATGTTTCATGCTAGACACTGCTGGCTGGTAAAGGAAGAATATTGTGCATCTAGTGTGTCTCATTACTGTTACTGGTGCAATTGATTGCTCTTGGACTTCAGTTGGGAGAAATTGTGAGATTTTGGTTAATGTTTTATGCATAGATGGTATGTGCAAACGGCAGATAGATATCTATGAAAGAATTGAAGTGTTTATATTTGCCAAATGTTTTCGATAGAGTAGAGAAGGATTACAACTCATGTCAAACTTTTATTGCTTGCTGTGTCCTTGTTAGTATCTTCACACTCTCTAATTATCCTGGTAACTGTTTTCATCGGGAACAAAAGGTGATGGGAAATCCAAAACAAGAGATGAGAGGAAATCCTAACTTTCTCTAGTTGACTGACATTTGAATTTTTTGGACACAGTTTCTACAGTTCAGGTCCTTTTTAAAGTAGAACTTTAAGCAAAAATCAAAATAAATTCTGATCAGGTTGTAAATTTGTGCAAAATAATAGTGTATTTTGTAATCCAGCTAGTACAAATTCCCAAATCTACCCTTGTATTGGTTTACCATATTCTCTCCTCAGTACAACTCAGTCTGGAAGAGGAAGGGTTAGCACTCTTTCAATCTAGGTACTACAGGTTTGTGCAATGCTGTCAGTGTAAGGATAGGATAACCTCAGTGTACTGCTGCAATTTGGGGAAGCAGAGGTGAGTAAGCAGGCAGAAGGTCAGCAGGTACCCAGGACATGGATGTACAGCATTACTGATTTTTAGGGATGCACCGATATTTTATTTACAGCGAATACAAGTACTGATACTTTTTTTTTTTTTTTTGTACCCGCCAATACCAATTACATACCTGCTGACAACTGTTTTGTTTACAATTCAGCTGTCAGAAGGGGAACAACAACTTTTACTTGACAGGTTGCTTTTGACTTGGTCTACAGATCAAGTTAATCCCTTTTATCTATAGATGAATAAACATACAAAATGAAACAATGTTTCTTTTTATCTTTTTGTTTTATTGGATCAGCAGGGTAATTGATAAACATTGTCAGGCTTTTTTTTTTTTTTTTTTTTTGACAGCTCCAAGTGCCAGGGCTTGTCTACACTTCAGCTGTCAGCAAGCGAAATCCTGCTGAAAGCTGAATTATCACAGGTTAAGGACGTGGCATTTCTGAGGTTTTTTTTTTTAATTTACATTTCAGATTCCCTCGCTGACAGCTGAAAGAACAGAGCCCGAAGGTATCGGTTTCAGGTATTTGAGCATTTTCACGAGTACAGGTACTCATACAAATGCTTAGCATCAGTATTGGTATCCATGCAATCTTACTGATTTCAGTGCCATACGATATTGTACATGCCTGCATTAACCACTTCAATACAGGGCACTTTTACCCCCTTCCTGCCCAGGCCATTTTTCACGTTTCAGCGCTCTCATACTTTGAATGACAATTGCGCGGTCATACAACATTGTACCCAAACTAAAATTTTATCATTTTCTTCACACAACTAGAGCTTTCTTTTAGTGGTATTTAATCACCACTGGGGTTTTTATTTTTTGCTAAATTAGCAAAAAAAGACCGAAAATTTTGAAAAAAAAACACGTTTTTCTTTGTTTCTGTTATAAAGGTTTGAAAATAAATAATTGTTCTTCATAAATTTAGGCCGAGATGTATTCTACTACATGTCTTTGGTGAAAATAACCCAAATTAGGATGTATTTTTAGTTTGTAGGAAAGTTATAGAGTTCACAAACTATGGGATATATCTGAATATTGATCAATCCTGAAGTACTGACAGCCAATCTAATTTCTTGAGGTTCAAGAATGTCAGAACAGTACAGATATCCCACAAATGACCCCTTTTTGCAAAGTAGACAGTCTGACGTATTTCATAAGAGGCATGGCGAGTTTTTTGAAGTTGTATTTTTTTGTCATAATTTTTCGGAAAATTAAAAAATTAAAAAATAATTTTTACTATTTTTTTTTTTACATACTGTCACCAGTGCAGTACAGCATCATCATATAACTGGCATGGCAGTGATCAGAGACACTGACTGGTGACAGTATGAAAAAAAATATATAATTTTTTTTTAATTTTTAATTTATTAAATTTTTCTTCTTTTTTTTACGATTGTTTTTCATATTTCACTATGACCAAAGTAGTACAATGTTACCATAGTAACATTGTACTACTTTGGGGAAGTGATCAGTATTTTTTTTTTTACAGAATTTGCTTATAGCAAAGAATTATTTTACTATAAGCAAGCATTTACCTGAATCACATCGATTCATTCAGGGGTTTTTTTTTTTTTGTGCTTAGCTGTGATTTGGTCACGGCTAATCACATGACACAGCTGGGCTGTGATTGGCCCAGCTTGTGCATGTGATCGCTGTGACCATTCACAGCTAGACACACTAGTATACAATGGATGGCATGAATGAAGCCATCCATTGTATACAACTGTCATGTGACCTGCTGTGATTGGTCACAGTAGGTCACATGGTACCGGCAACGGGGCCGGTACTCAGATCTGTCATGGGCCGTGTCCGAGGTACACGGCCGGTGACAGATCGCGCGGCTCTGCAGGCGTGCAAACTGTGCATGCCCGAAAGGACGCCATATGGCGTCCACCCGGAAAGGTGAGGGTTTTTGCCGGCCGCCATTCGGCCATAGGCTGGGCGGGAAGTGGTTAAGCTTTGCGTTCAGTTTTATTGCAGCAGCCCAAATGCAATATTTTAAAAATATAATAGATGCCTACAAAGGATGTCTGTATTTTGGCTGCACTTGTTATTTTCTTCATATTTTCCCTTCTTGTTTCGTTCAGTCTTTTGGGAAGGTCATGACAGACAACTGTAATTCACTTAACTTTCCTATGAAGCTTGGTCAGATGAAGCTAAGGTTACTGCCACTGAAAGTAGTAAGAAAGTTATCTGAAAAGGCAAAAGAAAAGCATACATCCATGTTTTTAATTCCCCTTCTGTCACACATGCAAAATATGATAAATCCCTTTTGTTTGTTCATCAACCCTTTCACTGCCAGTGCCATTTTTGTGTTTTTTTGCACACGTTTAAGGCTTAAGGTTTGGGTAAATCCCTCAAACATTTATTTTCGGAAAACAGAGACCTGAAAGAGTAATATACTGGTAGTTGCAAACAGGGCAGTCATCAGAAATGTGGGAGCCCCATACATAGTTGGGGGAAAAGCCCCGGCTTTTCCCCCAACATTCCCCAGCGTCCACTTACTGGCCTTCCCAGCAAATCCACCCACTGGCCATCCCACCGAGTCCTGCGGTGCACCCACTTTTATTGTAACATTCTTACAACGTAACATATGAAAAGTATATTCCAAAATCTGTCCACCCCTAGCAGATCTAAGAAAATGGAAAAACTCCAAACCCAAAAAACAAAGAGCTCTTAAATTTAACCGCCCCCATATATTCAACAAAAACAGCCCAATCCAGCAAAGAGACGTCCCCATATATTCAGTAGAAATGTCCCAATCCAGCAAAAAGACATCCCCATAAGGCAAAGAGGCAGCCCAATCCAGCAAAGAGATATCCCCATATAGCAAAAATACGATCCAGTCTAGTGAAGAGACATTTCCATATAGCAGAGAGATATCACAATGCAGCAAAAAGACATCCCCATAGAGCAAAGAGGCAGCCCAATCCAGCAAAGAGCTTAATCCAGCACAGGCATTCCCATCCAGCAAAGAGACATCCCCATATACCAAAGAGATGGCCCAACCCAGAAAAGAGACAGCCCCAAATATACAGCAAAGAGACTGGGAGGTAGCTGATCCGGGGACAGACTGACCTGCCCCCCCCCCCGATAGCCCTGGTTGCAAACTTTATGGGAAATTTGACATTGGCAAACAAAAAGCCAGGTATAACCTCTCTCACTCCCAACATGCTTCAATATTCAATTTTTTGCTAGTGTCCTCAGAGAATGAACATCTTTTCAATCTATTTTTATTAAGTTTTTTTTAAATTGAGAGCTTTTTTTTTGCTTCAATCAACAATTCACATGCTGCAGAGATTGGCTCCGTTTGCAGAAATCTAGATCATCTAATCTTTGGCAATGCTGTGGAGGCTGTACCTAGATCATGCTGAACTGAAGTTGATGGGGCCTGCCTGTAATGCAACCTCTAGGCACTGGGCTCAGATTGTGGTGCTTTGCTGACCTTTGTCTGCTGTGTTAGTTACAGATTGCTAAATTTATAGGACTAGAGCTACAGCACAACCTCTGGTGTGACCCAGTCTCTGAAGACTCCCTGATGAGTACACCCAAGGATGGGGACAAGTCAACATGGACTGTAGCTTTTCATCCACTGAGCTCTACTTGTGATGCTGCTTTGTCCCTTATCTGTTGGACCATCTGTTATCTGTTGACTTCCTGTCTTATGCCTGACCAGTTAGTCATTGTCGATTGTCAGGTGCCAACAGTTCCCCTGTTTCTTCCATTGTCCTTCCCTGTTGGTTCCATTGAATAGGATAAGGCACTGGAGAATTTCTTGATGCGTCAACAGCAGCAGTATCATGCGCATGCTCTCTGTATTCTGTTCACATCTTTTCAGCGGAAGACAGAATCTTCCTGCCACTGCTCTAATTCCAAAGGAGTTGTGGTTTTCATCTCAGACCATCCTTGTTGCTACCTACAGTGACTTAGTCACTTCCAGCCATTAGCCTCTCCTGCTCTCAGAAGCTGGTTTGTGAGTACCCAAGGTTTCTGTTTGACATTTTTAATTAGGTTGCCTCAGTCTAGCAGTGCAACATGGATTACAAACGCAAAGGGTACCCATTCCTCTAAGTCGGCCCTCCCCAGTGACCTAACACTAATAGTATGGATGATTGTCCTCTGTTTGAAACCCCACACAATCCTCAGCTTCCCCCTGACTCCCATCAGGTGAGGCCCCCTCCTCAGCCTAATCCAGGGAGGAGTTCTCTATAGCTATGCTATATTTTATGGACAAATCACCACTATGCTTCAATGCAGAAGCTATAAACTTACTTTTATGCTTTCACCTTCAGAGTCTTTTCTGACATTCCTGCAACTGTAGTGGCCTTTGAGCCCATCGGATGAGGGGGTCTCATAAATCTGTTTTGGATGAGTTTGCTTCTGGTTTAGACACAATCAGGGTATATCGCTCCTAACCCTCTAGGTGTTTTATAGTCGCAAATTACACTTTTATTTTTTCATTTGATAATCCAACATAAATTTATTTGAAACAAATCTCTTCATGTTGTGACTGCCCTGATGCATGCGTTCCGTGCATGCATTGCAGCTTCTTCTCTGCTGTTTATGGTACCTTGCTGCCTACTCACAGGCCATAGTGAATATATGTCACAGAATTTAAGGAAGAAAATGGGTAGGGTTCTTCAGAAAGTAAATGTACAAACTTTAAAATCTTGCAGATTAATAGGAGTAGGGTAGAAATAATTGAAATATATAATGTGGAAATTAGTATATGATTTAACATTTTGAGCCATGTTTTTGCTGCTCTCCACCCGCCCCCATCTTAAGCTTTAGGGGCAGTGGAGAGGGATGTTTACATGTCGCGGGCGCAATGCTTCACTTTGACTGGACCAGTTCTGTAAGGAGACCTGGCAAATCCTGATTAGTTATTTTCTGCTCCTGTATATTTACCTGGGCAATATTAGCTTGAGAAGACTTATTAGGAAATGGGCTGTCCCCACACTGGTTCTGGTCATATCACACCTTAACAAACATTGACTGTCCCTATTGAAGATACCCCCAGTGTTTACGAATGCTTGGAAGCCCTTTCCAAATCTTTATTTTCACTAACAAATCTTGCTATGCAACCTGCTGGTATGTAAATTCGTTGGACATTAGGAGAATGGCCTAAAATACACCTAAGGAACCAATTGCTGTGTTTACTGACCATTCAGTTATGGAGAACTTACAGCTTGTGCCTGCAACATTGTACTTTTGTGTAGCTGGGTAAGTGCATATTGTCGGTCTTGTTTCTTGAATCTCTTGAATGTCAAAATGCGAAGAACCTTGGCTAAAATGTTGGTCTGTTGTACAGAAGATGCTTGCTTTGCGTGCCTTTTGATGGAAAACATCTTTTTGGGGCTTCTTTAGATAAAGGTAATAATTACATTACTGGTGGAAAGAGTACTCATTTACCCCAGCAGAATACATCTAGGCCTCAGACTCCTCTTGCCTCTGAAGTTAAAATAATTCCTTATGGTTCTTCCAGGCATCCAACTCTAAAGCCAGACCCAAGTCAGGGGCCTAATTCAGTTGAAAACCTTAGCCCCCAAGCCTGCAGGCAAGTCCTCTTCAGCATGAAAGGATGCCCTGCTTTCCAAAGGTAAAGTCTTTGTGGACAGCTGGTCAGAGAGCATCTTGAATGCATCAATAAGTCCAGAGAATGGAAAATAGTTTTGTTCTGTACCACGGGTGTAGCATCAGGGGTCACAATTGCGACCCTGCCCCTAGCTCCCGGGGGCCCACAGCTCCACTCCCTGCTGTCATATTACATTTCCCTCACAAAATCCCAGAGCTGGAGTCCAGCTCTGATCCGCCTTGTGTCCCCCAGGGCCCCAGCCAAGCTCTATAATCCAGTAATCTGCTTCCAGTTGTTTGCCTTCTCCCCAGTCCACACCACTCCTCCACTCTCATTGGCTGGGGTGAAACCATGTGTGCCTGCATTTCCTGAACAGAGTGGAGGGCCGAGAGCAGCTGCTTAGAGAAGCATGGCAGCATGCTGACAACCGTGTGGGTGGGGGGGGGGGAGGGGGCAGTGAGCTGCCTGTCTGTCATGAAACAGGAGAGCGCCGCACAAGATCAAGAGCAGCCTGGGACTGAGAATCATGGTAGTGCACTGATTCAGGAGGAGAGCGCCACCTGAGAGCTATGACCGCTGTAACTGAGCTGAGCTAAAATACTGCTCTGATTACTCACCTAACAAGGATTCTTTATTAGGGGGGTAGGTCTTGTCATTACTAGGATGGGAGGAGGGCTAGGCTATGTCATTACTAGGATGGATGGGGGGGGGGGTGAGGTCATGTCATTACAAGGATGGGGGGGGGGGATCAAGTCACTACTTGGATGGAGGGGGTGGTTGAGGTCATGGCATTACTAGAATGAGGGGGCGAGGTCATGTCATTACAAGGATGGGGGGAGCGTGGTCATGTCATTACTAGGATGGAGGGGGGGGGGGGATAGGTCATGTTATTACTAGGATGAAGGGGGCGAGTTGATGTCATTACAAGAATGGGAGGGAGGGGGCGTGGTCATGTCATTACTAGGATGGAGGGGGGGGGGTGAGGTCATGTCATTACTAGGATGGAGGGGGGGGGGTGAGTCATGTTATTACAAGGATGGGGTGGAGGGGGAAAGGTCAAGTCACTACTTGGATGGAGGGGGTGGTTGAGGTCATGGCATTACTAGGATGAAGGGGGGAGGGGGTGAGTTGATGTCATTACAAGAATGGGAGGGAGGGGGCATGGTCATGTCATTACTAGGATGGAGGGGGGGCTAGGTCATGTCATTACTAGGATGAGGGGGGAGGAGGTGAGGTCATGTTATTACTAGGATGGGAGGGAGGTGGCGAGGTCGTGTCATTAATAGGATGGGAGAGAGGAGGCGAGGTCATGTCATTACTAGGATGGGGAGACGGGGTCATATAATTACTAGGATGGAGGGGGGGCTAGGTCATGTTATTACTAGGATGAGGAGGGAGGGAGCGAGGTCATGCCATTACTAGGAAGGGAGGGAGGGGGCGAGGGCATGTCATTATTAGGATGGGAGGGAGGGGGTGAGGTCATGTCACTACTAGGATGGGAGGGGCGAGTTCATGTCATTACAAGTGGGGGGGCGGCAGCGGCGAGGGTCATATCTTTACTAGGATGAGGGGGAGAGGTCATGTCATTACTAATATGTAGGGGGGAGGGGGCAATGACATTTCATTTCTGGGGGAAGGGGGTGAGGTTGTGACCTCATATCATTACTAGGAAGGAGGGGGCGAGGTCATGTCATTACTGGGGAAGAAGGGGGAAGGTCATGTTATTACTAGTAATGGTAAGGGGTTAGGTTATGTCATTACTAGGATGGGCGGGGGTCATGTCATTACTAGGATTGGGGGGAGGGGCGAGGTCATGTCATCATATCATTACTAGGAAGGAGAGGGCGAGGTCATGTCATTACTGGGGAAGAGGGGGGAAGGTCATGTTTTTACTAGGGATGGTAAAGGGGTGAGGTTATGTCACTAGGATGGAGGGGGGGGTGAGGTCATGTCATTATTAGGATGGTTTCTAAAAAAAATGTTGAATTACCCTCTCAATATGTAAATACATTTCTGAAATAACTTGTAATATTTTGGTGTGGAGTGGATATGGCGAGTGATAGTGGAGGGCCCCAGGTCAACTTTTGCATCAGGGCCCACAAGCTTCTAGCTACACCTCTGTTCTGTACCTCCGCTCCTCTTCATGTTGTCCAATCTGTCTGTGTCTTTGCACAGGATATCAAACCTCCATGCTAATCTTCCAGATCTTTTGGATCATGGAGTCAATGCCCCATTGCTCATCTTAGATCTGAAGACGTTAAAGAGGTTCTAAAGCCTTAAGGTTATTCTTTACTTAATGCATTCTCTGCATTAAGGTAAAAAAACTTCTGTGTCCAAGATCCCCCCCCCCTTAGGGATTTACACTTGAGCAATTTATAGCTTGCAGCTCGAAGCTCCAAAAACGCTCAAACTTAAAAAAAATCAATTGTTCTCTATGGTGCCTGCTACTGGGATCAGATGTGAACAGGCACCATAGAGAACAATTGATTTTTTAAAGTTTGATCTTTTTGGAGCTTCAAGCTATAAATCGCTCAAGTGTAAATCCAGCCTAAGGGGGGGGGGGGGATCTTGGACACATGTTTTTTTACCTTAATGCAGAGAATGCATTAAGAAAAACCTTAAAACTTCTGAACCTCTTTAACCTCTTGGCGCCGGCCGAATGCAAATGTGTGGCCTCCCAGCGTCCAGGCCTAGACTCCGAGCGGTCGCACATTTGCGTTCTATTAAAAAAAAAAACATATGTGCTGAGAGCGCACATCCTGTGCGCTCCCAGCACACATGTTCGGTACTCACGGAAAGGTCCCGATCTTCTCTTGTGATCGGGACCTTTCTTGATCATGTGACCACGAATCACGGCGGTCACATGACCCTAAAACCCCGCCCGCCTCCCAGCTTTTGCAACCCTTAAAGGGCCGGGAGGCGCCGGCGCCAAGGGGTTAACTGAGCTTTGAGCTTCAGGCTGCAGATCGCTCAAGTGTGAATCCATCCTGGGATGTGGGTGGGGGGGCAGGGAAAATCCCTGCTATCTGTGTCAATGGATGCTGGTAGCAGGGGTCAGAAGCAAACTCTCACGAGTACCCCCTTAGCAATCAGCTTGCTAGGGGGGGGGTTCAGAAGGGGGGAGGAACCAGGAGTGCCAGCGGGGATCCCAGAGAAGAGGATCAGGGCTGCTCTGATAAGTGTAACTTTTTTTTAAAGGTTTAATATCAGTTTAAATGTCTTCATTCGATCCCAAAAAGGTTGTGTAGAATCCTTTAGTTCCGTCATAGGTTTCCTCTGTTAGGGATACTTTTTAGCCTTTGTGGATATCAAGATGCTTACTTGCAAGTCTCCAACTTTTCCATCAGAACAATGCTAACTTTGATTTCCTATGGGCACCCAACACTAGTTTTAAGGGCTTCTGTCAGGCTCTGCCAAACGGGATCTCTAGTGGTCCACAGCACGGGATTTCCCAGGACGCGGAGTCTAAGTCCCAGTCTGCCTTTTCACCAGAGCCCCTGATGGTGGGGATGGACTTGGTGCAAGACTGGAACCAGGTTGCGCCCCTGGGCACCCCCAGCGGTGGTAGAGGGGTCCCGCTAAGTGTATGTGCCCGGGATGTGCCTGCTGTGAAGGGGCTGACAGGTCCCGATCCGAGCGGGATGGATGACTGCTAGGAGTGAGCAAGGTCAGACTAGCCGGGTCGGTAACAGTGGGGACAGGTGCGGTACCAAGCAGCAGGCAAAGAGTAGTCAGGTCACACGCCGGGTTCAGTAACAGAGGGTCCAAAATAACAGTAACTACAGGCAGAGGAATGGTCAGGGATGAGCCGGGGTCAGAGCAGGAGAGGGTCAGCATAAATCAGAACAGGCAGAGTTTGGCAACAAGGAAACGTACTAACAGGAACACAGGAACAAGACCTTGCGGCAATTTGGAGATGCACAGGGCAGGTTTAAATAGGGCGCCCTGTGCTCTCATTGGTGTGGCCACGATCGCTAGTGCGCATGCGCGGCCGCCGCCGCGATCGCCATGCACTCCGTGCTTGTCGGCTTGGATGAATCGGCGATCTGCGCATGCGCGCACTGCTGAGCTGCCGGGATCCCTGACATCTTCTATTTGGCCTGTCTTTCACATTCTGAGTGTTCACCAAGCTCCAGGCACTTCCAGGGCATTCCCACTTTAAGATAAATCTCCTATTGAAGAAGCATTCAGCACAGACTATCCAACAATGTGATGAGGACTTTTCAGATGTTACAAAGATTAACTTAGATTCTGAAATATCAGTGCTGGAAAACTCATTACTTGGAGTATCTGGGTCTCATTCTGAATACAGTTCAGGCTGAAGCTTTGTATTTTTTCACCAGAGACACTTCGAGTTCTCTCAAGAACCTTTCAACCTTGTGATTCTGAAAGAGTTTTACGTTTAATGGCTTTTGGGTAGCATCATTTGAGGCAGTTCCATTTTCTCAGTTCCACTGCTGACCCCTACAACTCAACATTCTATCTGCATGGGACAAGAAGGAGCAATTTCTGACAAATTGATACACCTAAAAACCCAAAAACCTGTTACCTGGTGGCTCAGGAATTCAGCCCTTGGGTCAGAGAAATCCTTTATCTTGGAAGGATGGCAGGAAGGATGCTAGACCTACAGGCTGGGGAGCAGTCTTAGACACCCAATTGTTGGAGGAAACTTGGTTGCCAAAAGAAGCTTGTCTCCCGATCAACATACTGGAGCTCCAAGTGATTTGGTTATACTTGCAACACTAGGGCTCTCAACTGCAAGGCCATTCAATTCTGACACATTAACCATTAGGGATGAACCAGAATTCTTGCTGCAGCATGAGAGGAAGAAAACAAATTCTGTCTTTGGCAGAACTTCACTGTTCACATCCAAGGTGTGGACAATTGGCACGCAGACTACCTCAACTGACAACTCCTAGATTTAGGAGAATGGTGTGTCCATCTGGAGGTTTTTCAGGATCTCTGTTGCAGGTGGGGGATGCTAGATGCAGCCCTTCTGGCCTCAAGATTCAACATGTAACTGGGCAGATTTGCCTTCAGATGATGGGATTCACTGGCTGAAGCAGTGAATGCTCTGGTAGCTACGTGGGATCAGTACAAATTGAACTATTCCTTTCCTCTTCTGAAAACTCTTTGTTGTCTGTTCACAGAATCAAGATTGAGGGCAATCATAGCACCAAATGGGCCCAGACAGAAGTGGTACTCCAACCTCCTCAGGCCCCTGGCATACTCTCCATGGGCTCTTCCAGATCAACTGGATCTTCTTGAATCCGTATACCACCTTGCTACACAGTTGCTGCCTGGCAATCCCAAGTCTTGACACCTATGTGTGTGTTGGTGTAAACGAGTCCTAAGGGATGAACAACTGTATAAACTCCCAAGTGGTTTACTACAGCTAATGCCAGTTTTAATACTTCTGAACAGAGACACTTCCGGGAACAGTATGTTCCACCACAGAGACAACTTCTCCCTGTGAAGGATAGGCGTTACCTCCCACCCTGCTTGACTCTTCTAAAATTCTTATGGTAACACTTTAGATGCAGCCAGCAAAGCGTTTAGGCCTCATGCACACTGAATGTTTCCCCAGCTTTCCTGAACACCTTTCTCTTGGCAGGAGAAAAGCAGCATCAAAAACACGGCTACAGCTGCATTTTTTGTAAATGTTTAGGTGCATCAAGTGCTTGAGTGTTAAATATTTCAATGGCCAGAATAAAAATGTATTCTGGCCATTGAAAGGAATTAATGCTCAAGAGCTAAAAAGCCTAGTGTTACTGCGTGCTTAGACACGTTTAGGCACATCAGGCATTTTTTTCTGCCAAAACTCTGCTGAACATGCTGGCAGTGGTTTTCTTTCCTGCCTGTAAATGCCAAGGTGTGCATGGACACATAGGCTAACACTGAGAGGTGTTACGAGGCAGGAATAGTAAGCCTATAAATGATGTCATTGCTCAGGCAGCAGTTGTCACTGCTCTTTCCTCTACACTGAAGCCACTGTTGGAGAGATCATGTGACCGGACCGGTGCGACATCAGAATGGTTACATAGTTAGTCTGGCTGAAAAAAGACAAAAGTCCATCCAGTTTAACCATAAAAAAAAAAAAAAAAAGTTATAATCCTATAGCCACAGTTGAGTATAGGTAAGTATTAGCATCTTTCCTTTTACAGGTTTACTCTCAAGAAGTAAAATTTGGTATTCTATGAAAAGAAAAACTTTACTTGTTTGTGGCCATTAATTTGAGTTTCCAGTTGCAGTGTGAATGAATGCTGTTAGGTCTGTCATGTAGTATGGGAACATACAGCTGTAGTCCTCCTGTTAACCGGTCTGCTGGGCCAATCAACAAATGCCTGGTCTGCAACAACTTTCACCCTCCTCCATGACCTTCTGCCAGTCCACTGTGGCTATTCCCATTACTGATCCTTTCCTCTGCGTGGAATATGGTTCTTACCAGTTTATTATTGCTTTTTTCTGGCTTGTTTTGCTATGTCCTCACAGAGGATCTTCCTGCACACCGAAAGTTTGAATATAAATACAGTTTCAAAGGTCCCCATATCACCCTTCCTGATGGAACTTTACCCTTCTGGGAAAGACTTGGAGGTAATTTCATTCTGCAATGATTAAGGATCAGAAATGCTCTTTTCTAACTTGGTATGAAGCTTTTTAATACTTTTATGTTTTCGGATGGATGCCATTTGTGGTATTTAATTTATTTGTTACATGGACACAAGCATACAAAAAACACAGCATTAGCGGCTGCCTAAACTGTATTGTATCGCTTTGTTAGTTTAATTGATTATATGGAATCCACAACACAGCAGCTCTCAAATATCTGTTGTTTTCATTTTAATACATTTCACAGACTGTGACTGCACACATTTTATTTCATCTCTTAAATGGCATTTTGTCTATATGTGATTGACTTGTATGTGTACATTATACAACATTGCAGGGAATGATTATACAGCAACTCATGTCATATTACAATGTCAGTTTTCTTTAGTTATCCCGATGATTAGTTGCTATTATTTATTGCCATTAGTCCTTTTACATAGAAACATAGAAAAGTGACGGCAGAAACAGACTGAGTGGTCCAATGAGTCTGCCTATTTGTTTATTATTTGTTTTGTTTGATTAGTTCTTTTTCTTTTCATTAAAGGATTAGTTCACTTTTTAGAAAAAATATAAATAAACACGCTTTTGCTATTTTTTTATTTCTTGACTAACAGCTAGTACAGGGAACTTCTCTCCGTACTCCTCTCACAGGAAGGGGGGGGGGGAATCGGGCAGCTGCGGAAAGATATTGCATGTTCCACCCTAAAAACAAGTGGAGTATGTAACATGTTCCCAAAAGTGAACTTTTCATTTTTTGTCTGAATATAGATCTATGTTTGTCCCAAGCTTGTGTGAAGCCATTTACTGTTGACTGGCTCACTACCTCTGCTTTCTTTCCTTTCTATACCTTTCTATAATTAGTTTTGAACTTTCCTCCAGTTAGTTTGAGGTCATGTTGATTTTGGTTTCATATTGAAAATACTGCCCTCCTGCACCCTATTAACCCCCTTGATGTATTTAAGGTTTCAATCATGTCTCCCCTTGCTCTTCTTTCCTCCAGACTGTACATATTCCTTTCCTGAAGTCGCTCTTGATATGTTTTATCCCCCAGACCTTTTACCAATTTTGTTACCCATCATTCTATTTTAATATCTTTTTGTAAGTGAGGTCTCCAGAACTGGATACAGTATTCTAAATGAGGTCTCACTGAAGATCTATATAAGTGAATCAGGACCTCCTTCCTCCTGCTGGTGATCCCTCTAGTGAAGCGTTCTAGAATTCTATTTGCTTTCCCCACTGGTCACACGGTTTGCTCATTTTGCAATAATCTGAAATAAGTACCCCCTAATGTTGTACTCTCTCAATGGATTCTTTTTCCCTAGGTGGATTATTTTATATTTAGAAACATTGAACTTTTGCAAGGAAGAGTGGGCCAATATTGCCAAGTCAAGATGTGCCATGCTGATAGACTCACAAAGACTGAGTGCTGTAATAAAATCAAAAGATGCTTCGACAAAGTATTAGTTTAAGGTTGTGCACACTTATGCAACCATATTATTTTAGTTTTTTGTTTACCCCCACAAAAAAAATATTTGTTCGTTTTTCAATTTAGTTGTACAGTTTATAGGTCACATTAAAGGTGGAAAAAGTTCTGAAATTATTTATCTTTGTTTCATTTTTTTACGTCATAGAAACCTGACATTTTAACATTTGACTTTTTATATCCATTGTACACTATATTGGCAAAAGTATTGGGATGCTTGCCTTAATGTCATCCCAGTCTTAGTCCATAGGGTTCAATATTGAGTTGGCCCACCCTTTGCAGCTATAACAGCTTCAACTCATCTGGGAAGGCTGTCCACAAGGTTTAGGAGCGTGTCTATGGGGATGTTTGACCATTCTTCCAGAAGCACATTTGTGAGCTCAGGCATTGATGTGAGAAGGCTTGGATCGCAGTCTCCACTCTAATTCATCCCAAAGGTGTTCTATTGGGTTGAGGTCAGGACTGTGCAGGCCAGTAAAGTTCCTCCACCCCCAACTCACTCATTCATGTCTTTATGGACCTTGCTTTGTGCACTGGTGTGCAGTCATGTTGGAACAGGAAGGGGCCATCACCAAACTGTTCCCACAAAGTTGGGAGCATGAAATTGTTCAAAATGTCTTGGTATGCTGATGCCTAAAGAGTTCCCTTTACTGGAACTAAGGGGCCAAACAACCTCCCATCATAATCCCCCCTCCACCAAACTTTATACTTGGCACAATGTAGTCAGGCAAGTATTGTTCTCCTGGCAACTGCCAAACCCCGACACATGCATTGGATTGCCAGACCGAGAAGCGTTATTTGCCACTCCAAAGAACATGTCTCTGCTGCTCTAGAGTCCAGTGGTGGCATGCTTTACACCACTGTATCCAACGCTTTGCCTTTAACTTGGTGATGTAAGGCTTGGATGCAGCTGCTCAGCTATGGAAACCCATTCCATGACGTTCTCTACGCACTGTAGTTGTGGTAATCTGAAAGCCACACAAAGTTTGGAGGTCTTTAGCTATTGACTATGCAGATAGTTGTCGACTTCTGCACACTGTGCGCTTCAGCATGTGTTGACCCTGTTCTGTCATTTTACATGGCCTAGCACTTCGTGGCTGAGTTGCTGTTGTTCTCAGGTGCTTCCACTTTGTTGTAATACCACTAACAGTTGACCGTGGAGTATTTAATGGCAAGGAAATTTCACAGATGGACTTATTGCACAGGTGGCAACTTATGGTAAGACTTTGAATTCACTGAGCTCCTGAGAGCGATCCATTCTTTCACAAATGTTTGTAGAAGCAGTCTGCATGCCTAGGTGCTTGATTTTATACTGAATGAGGAAAGAACAAACAGAGGGCACACGGACCTAGTGTATTACCATAAATTACCATAAAAAATGTTTAATAAGAAATAAAAGTAGGTGTTGTACTCACAAACGTCAGCAAAGTCAAAGGCACATCATAAAAGAACAGTTTGGTCAACACAGCTCTAAGTGACAGTCCGCAATAGGGAGTGTAGACATCCAATAGGTTGACGTGTTTCGAGAACTTGCCTCTTTCTCAGAGCCCTCAGAAAGGTGTGCACGTTCCAGGACATTCTTGATGTGGTTGTAGCCTGTATTGAGTCCATCCCCAAGCGCAGGAGCATTTGTGTTTGCTGGTTGCTTGATTTTATGCACCTGTGGCCATGGAGGTGATTGGAACACCTGAATCCAATGATTTAGAGGGCTGGCCCAATACTTTTGGCAATATATTGTTATAAAGGAGCTGACATTCTAACATTTATATGTCCCAAAACAGGGGTTTCCAGGTTTGTTTTTATGAATGTGAATGTGGTCAACTTACTTGATGTCAGGGGCCACACTTGGGCCCCATATATCATCTATTGCGGTGTCTTCTAATGTTTACCAATTTATGTAAAGAAGGATATGGTGTTCTACCTTTCAGTATTTGCCTCCAGATAATTTATTTTTAAGAATGTGAAAAATCTCTGATGGGATAGTCACAGTGATGATCAATTTATTTCATATAGAGGGTATCAAGTGTGGCCCCTGACCAGCACAAAATGCTGGGTGTATGTAAAAATAAAGGGAACAGAGACCTGGTCAACGACCTGTATTCATGCTAAAAATATGGTTCAAGACTGGGCACATAACTACAGGAGACTATCGGAGACTAGGGACACATTGCAAGAGACTGCTAAGCTCACTGCCGGTACAGTCACTTTACCGTTTGAAGCTCCCTATAGTCCATTGTCAAATATTATCAGCACTACATTATATATATCTCTAACCAATATCCATTTTAAAATGGCAGAGTTAAAAAAAAAATATACACAAAAAGAGAAGAAAATGGACAACAAAGAAAATGTAAGGACGTGTCAAGGAAATAAAGCAAACCTGAATGCAGTTTAATGTTTTTCTGCACTGTCTTTGAGTAAACACAGGCACTTGCCTCTGCCTGCTGGGGCACTAGGGCTGCACAATACTTATCAAAAGGGCCATATGTGGCCCTTGAGCTGAAAGTAGGGTACCAGGGGAATAGAGCAAACTGTTATAATTAAACTTTGGGTAGATCAGGAGCCTCAGTGTTTCCTTTTGAAAAGTTTGAGATGGTAGAAAAAAATAACATTGATATTTTAAACATTCAATTTCCCTTTTAGTTACACACGCTTGTTTAGTGCTATATTTGTTTGGTCAACTGCATATACTCATGGTTACAGATGCAATTCCTGGCCCAGATGAAATTCGCCTTGTTTCATCACTGAAAAATCACAAGGGATCAGTATGGACCAGAAGCGGTTTTAATCTTCCCCACTGGGAAGTGGAGATATCTATTAGGATCTCAGGACATGGACCCAAAGGAGCAGAAGGAATGGTGAGATCATGGCGTTGAAGTAATACTACTTGCCCACTGTAACCAACTATATATTTTTTTTCATTGTTTACATTACTCTATAACATAGTACATTAACTCATCCACATGAAACGTTTTACCGTTTCAAAAGAAAAGCTAAATAATGGATGGTATTTTAGTATTATATGGAGACATTGTAGGTTAATCTACGAAACATCAAAGGAGGAGGGTGTCCTCCTGGTGACCCAATACATACCTACCCTCCCTTGTTTTACCACATCAATCCCAACATCAAGAGTGCCAATTTGCCATAGGGATTGAAGCATGAATTTTTTTAGCTCTATGACTTCAGATGTGATTTATATATTGCATTTTGCACCTGAAGTCACAGTGGTGTGAACCAGGGCTAAGCAATGATTTTGACTTCTGTGTCTCCCCTTGATATGAAACTAGGAGTATCTAAGCCTCTAACCCCCACCAGCAGTATTCTTCTGGTCCTGTAGATTTATCAACGAAATGCCAAAGAATGATGGCCCTAATGATGTGTGTACCCTACCAATTGTCTCCACAACAATAACAACATCAAGAGTGCTGACTTACCGTAGTGATTAAAACATCAAGTCCTATTAGCTGTATTTCTAACATGTTGTTTTGTATTTGTTTTGAGCATTTGTATTAGTAATATAAAAATACACCACTCAACATCACAAATTTGGGCACTTTGTTTTCTGTCCACACTACGTTAAATTGGTTGTAAACCCTTACATATACCCAGTAAAGTGACTGGTCTCAGGTGACACACAGAGATGAAACAAATCCTCCTACATACGTTGTACCTGTTTATCCGCAGTTTTCTCCATAGCCATTCAAATTCCAGAACATATACAGTTTTGTGAGCGTACAGGAAAAAGGTGGTGGACAGGGGACGTTACACTCTGCAGAGCTCAGTGGGGAGAGCTCTGAGAACTGATAGGAGGGATGAGAGCCCCCCCCCCCATTCACACAACACACAGGTATAGAGCTGAGTCTGTCAGAAGTGATTCATGATGATAGCAGAGGAACAAAGCAGTAGATAGAAATGACACTCAGTGCTCATAATTGAGTACACACTACAGAGGGATATGCTTTGTTCTTATTTCATGTCTGAGGTTTACAACCACTTTAAAAGCACTGGGTGGTACAGCAGTGAAATCAAAACACTGCTGTCTAATCCAAGTAGCATTGCAGACAATTGCTTAAGTCTATGGTCAGTTTCAGAAGTGTGTTCAGTAAAATCTTTGACTTGCCTTTGCTCATGCTAAGAAAAACAAGCATATAAGGTGTGTGGTCTAGATCCCTATATGTGAGCACCATTTTAATGCAGTCAAATGTCTTCCATTACAATAGAACAAGGGAAAATTGTTTTGTACTACCTACTTCTAGAAAAGGTTCTTGTAATCTAGAGGAAGCAATCATTCTCCACTGTTGACTAACAATATTATATTCAATCCTAGGCTCTGTGGTATACTAGGAAACCAGGAGACTTGGGTCCAGTGTATGGCTCGGCTGATCTCTGGGATGGATTGGGGATTGTTTTTGACACATTTGATCATGATTTCAAAGTAAGAACAATAGTTTAAATGACAATTTCCATTAAAATATATCATAAGGCATTTGTGCATGGTGTTATGTCATAGCATGTATGGTGTATGTGAATGATAATATATTACCTTTCACATTGTTGTGTATTGTGTATACTCAGAGCATTCTTTGGCAAGGACACTGTTGAGCACTTTATTAAATTGCAAGCTCAGCTCTGCCAGGCTTAAAAATGACTTCTATGGAGTGGGGAGAATGAAAAGAGGGGTCACTCAAAACTCCAAAAACTCCTTTTCATAGTAAGCCTGTTTATTAGCACATGATAAAGATAAGCCTACATAACATTGGCTACTTCCCAATGATTGGACACATTATACAGACACATAATAAAGGAAGGCCCTGATTGGCTATAGGTGGATATACATTGATTATTAGAACATTTATTTAACTCCTACAGGAATGATATATTGAGGAAAATACATAGGGTACCAATGCTGCACTCTTAAAAAAACTAGTAGCCTAGCAGACACCAATCCACCAAATAAGAGACTCAAGAAATATTGAAGCCATGAAATCAATGCCAGGAAACTAGTATTTTCGGGAGTATGACAGTGGTACTTGTAGTTGTATTTTTTTCCCAGCACAGGTTTTCCTCCATGTTCTAGAGCCCCATTCAATGCATTTTTGTTATGGGTCTTACCAGGACTTAAATTGGAAATGCAATTTATTTTAGTATATATAAATTGCTAAATACCTTTTCTCATCAGAAGAGCAGTTTTGTGGCTTCTTTCAGTGTTCTGCCCAGCACTAGCTAAAGCTTGTAGGAGGAGTTTTCTTTCTGCTCTAGGAGGATACAAAACCCCTGACCTCTGTCTGACCAGTGCTGATTGGCATTGTGCTGATCACCTGCACTCTCCCCCAAGAAAAAAAAAACCTCTCTAGCAATACACACCAAACTGAGCATGTGAAAAATGCCTACGGTTCAGCCTGTCTTATCAAGAGATAAGAGGTGGTCACTTAAACAAGGGGAGGAACAGAGAAGAGAGGATCAGGCCTTTTTACACAACGCAGAGGATTAACCCCATAGGTTCCACAGTACGTATAACAAGCATGCTTTACTGCATACACAAGCTGATTTTACTGTTGTGGGTTTAGTAACACTTTAATTGTCCATATTTTCAGATGTCACTCCCCAGACTTTTAAAATGACAGCTTAGTATTATCCACCTGTAACTGTGAAACTACTTTTAGGTGTACTGCCTTTAAAAGGTGTATACTGGGGCCTTTACAAAAACTGAAGTGTGCAGCTCTGCACAGGAACCAATCAGCTTCCAGGTTTTATTGTCAAAGCTTAAGTGACCAAGCTGAAGTTAAAAGCTGATTGGTTACCATACACAGCTGCACCAGATTCTGAGTGCACCAGTTTCAGTAGATCTCCCCAACTGTATTTTATACATAATTACTTGCCACCCACCCACAGTACTTTTACTGCATGTTGGCGGCAGCTGCAGGCACCACAACATACTGGTACATAGTTGTGCTCTGGTGCACCCCCTGTGGCACGCAATGGTGCAATCTGATGACCGCTGTGTCCACTGGGCATAGGGGATCATGGCGCGCAGCCACTGTGAGCGATCATGATGTCCAATCATAGCGATCACATGATTACAATGTAAGCAAAACTGTCATGAATGGAAGCCAGTAAAAATGGTGATCCTTTTCCTGTCCATGCATTTAGGCCATGTATAGCCTGTTAGCAGAAACTCCTTGGTGCTTAGACTGGACATTGGTAGTGCATCCCCACCTGACGCACTGGTTCATTCAAACTGCGTGTTGCTGCTAGAGACAAAACAATGCACTGGACATGTGTGCAATTTGAACAAGCTGGAGTGGCTGCTGGGGGCTCGTTTCCAGTATTGTGGATTTTTTTGCTGATGGGTAAAGCATGGCCCACACATACAGAAAGGAAAAGGAGCACCTTTTTACCAACCAAGCAGTGGAATATGATGTACTCTGGGGATCCTGGAATGCACACATGGTTCAGTGGGAAAGGTAACCGATCCCTTTAAACATTTGCTCCCTCTTTGTAAAGCCTTGCTATATTTTCTTCTTTTGCATTATTACACATTTCTGTTTTAATACTGCCAACTTAAATCAGCAGTTTTAATGCTTTCTTTTGTCCAGGGAAATAACCCAGCAATAGTTATTGTGGGGAACAACGGAAAACTTCAGTATGATCATTTACGGTACGTACAGCGTTGATGAAATGGCTATAAAAAGTAATATCTCTTTTGTGTACAGTTTAGGGCTAAGGTACTCAGGTGATTCTTATTAGCAGCACAAATGTGCTGTTAAAGGTGAACACCAGGCAAACCGTCAAATACAGTTGCAAGAAAAAGTATGTGAACCCCTTGGGATTACATGGAGTTTTGCATGAATTGGGCATAAAATGTGCTCTGAACGTCATCTAAGTCACAACAATAGAAGAACACAGTCTGCTGAACATAATACTACACAAACATTAGATGTTGCCATGGTTTAATTGCACATAACATGTAAACATTCACAGTGCAGGGAGGAAAAAGTATGTGAACCTTTGGTTGAGGTTATTGCTGCCAAAGGAGGGTCAATCAGTTAAGTCCAAACGTTTCCTGTAGTTGCAGATCAGACCTGCACAACAATCTGGAGTCATTTTGGACCACTCCTCTTCACAAAACTGTTTCAGTGTAGCAATATTCTTGGGATGTCTGGTGTGAATCGCTCTCTTAAGGTCATGCCACAGCATTTTAATTGGGTTGAGGTCAGGACTCTGACTGGGCCACTCCAGAAGGCGTATTCTGTGCTGTTGCAGCCATTGTTTTGTTGAATTACTTGTATGCTTTGGGTCATTGTCCTGTTGCATCACCCATCCTCTGCGGAGTTTCAGTTGGCGGACAGATAGTCGTTCGTTTTCCTGCAAAATGTCTTGATAAACTCTGGAATTCATTTTCCCATCAATGACAACAATCCGTCCAGGCCCTGAGGCAGCAAAGCAGCCCCAAACCATGATGCTCCCTCCGCCATGTTTCACAGTGGGGATGAGGTTTTGATGTTGGTGTGCTGTGCCTTTTTTTCTCCACACATAGTGTTGTGTGTTCTTCCCAAACAACTCAATCTTGGTTTCATCTGTCCACAGTATATTTTGCCAGTAGTGCTGTGGAACATTCAGGTGCTCTTTTGCAAACTTCAAACGTGCTGCAATATTCTTTTTGGACAGCAATGGCTTCCTCCGTGGTGTCCTCCCATGTACTCCATTCTTGTTTAATGTTTTCTTTATTGTAGATGTGTCAACAAAAATGTTAGCATGTGCCAGAGATTTCTGTAGGTCTTTAGCTGACACTCTGGGATTCTTCTTTACCTCATGCAGCATTCTGCGCTGTGCTCTTGCAGTCATTTTTACAGGACGACCATGTCTAGGGAGAGTAGCAACAGTGCTAAACTTTCTCCATTTGTAGACAGTCTGTCTTACCATGGACACATGAACAACAAGGCTTTTGGAGATACTTTTGAAACCCTTTCCAGCTTCATGCAAGTCAACAATTCTTGATCGTAGGTCTTCTGAGAGCTCTTTTCTGCGAGGCATGGTTCACATCAGACAGTGCTTCTTGAAACCAGTAAACCCAAAACAGGTGTGTGTTTTTTAAGGGCAGGACAGCTGTCAGCAACACATCCAATATCATCACACTGATTGGAGTCAAGGTTGGCTCACTCCTGGCTCCAATTAGCTCTGGGAGAAGTCCTTAAGCTAGGGCCTCACATACTTTTTCCTCCCTGCTCTGTGAATGTTTACATGTTATGTGCAATTAAACCATGGCAACATCTAATATTTGTGTAGTATTATGTTCAGCAGACTGTGTTCTTCTATTGTTGTGACTTAGATGACGTTCAGAGCACATTTTATGCCCAATTCATGCAAAACTCCACGTAATCCCAAGGGGTTCACATACTTTTTCTTGCAACTGTACACAGATGAAATACATATAGGAAGCTGCTTTACCTGCCCAAAGGATTTCTTTTTTTGTCCATCTAGTCCTGAGATTTACACAGCTCTGCCCCGCAGCACAGCCCTGCCTAGCAAGGAGGAACATGAATTTTCCTTGTTGTAGTTTCCTATGCACTTACCTATTCCTTCAATGCCTCTCCATGGTGAGTGGGCAGTGAGAGGAGAAGTGGTACACTAATAAGCTTATCTCTCTGTCACAATGTTCTTTCTTCCTATCAGCGTGCTTCTCGCACCACAGTATAGCAGATTGGCTCATTGTGCTGCTTTTTCCTGTCCCAGTCCAAGCTCTGCTGCATTAAACTGCAAGAGGCTGATACCAAGTAAAATTCAGGTACTTACACTGCTTGCATGAAAAAATGCATTTGATGCATTAATGATTACAGAGCTGTGTTTCATAAAAAGAGTAACAAACTATCACTAACTGATGGAACAAATTAAACTACACAGTTTATACAATACAGGCGTACCTCGGTTTACGAGTGCCTCGGTTAACGTAATTTTCGGTTTACAAATGAAAATCCATTGAAAATAATGCCTCGGTTTACGAATTTTTTTCGCAATACGAACGGATTAATTGGTTTTCAATGCATTTACAATTTTTTTTTAATCATGTCCCTGTACAGTACTATGCCTTTAAAGTGCACTTTATAAAGAGTTTTGAACAGATAAGACTTTTTTTTACTTCTTTCTGACCTCCGGAACGGATTAATTGGTTTTCAATGCATTTACTTTTTTTTTTTTAATCGTATCCCTGTACAGTATTTATGCCTTTTAAAGTGTACTTTATAAAGAGTTTTGAACAGATAAGACTTTTTTAGATTTTTTTCTGACCTCCGGAACAGTAATTGGTTTTCAATGCATTTACAAATTAATTTTTACTCATGTCCCTGTACAGTATTTATGCCTTTAAAGTGCCCTTTACAAAGAGTTTTGAACAATACTTTTTTTTACTTTTTGTCTGACCTCCGGAACGGATTAATTGGTTTTCAATGCATTCTTATGGGAAACCGCATTTCGGTTTACAAATTTTTCGCAATACGAAAAGTCTTGCAGAACACATTAAATTCGTAAACCGGGGTACGCCTGTAACTGCCAATAATCTCATGTGATTGCAGAGTGCTTCTGTCAGGAAGGGCATACCAGCAGACAGGATGGCTCTTCTGGACGGTGTCTTAGGAACGTAGGAAACATGCACGTGCTCATACATTCGTGCTCGTGCATATTTGTGCGCACACGGGCACATCTGTAGCTCATATGCACGCATCTGTTGCTCACATTGGCACCAAGCAGTCTAAACTGAGCCTGTGCTATGCTTCAGTGCTGTCTAGTCTACAGTGATCCCGTGCACCTGCAACCTATTTACTCTGCATCTGGCTACTGTTGCTGACCTGGCTTGTCTTGACTACTCCTGAACTCCGCCAGCACTGACCCAGGCCTGCCTCTGACCTAGTTTCTGCCTGTGCCCCTTGCTGCTGCTCCACTGATCTGTTATTGACTTGGCATGTATCCTGAATGCCCTCCTGCCTACGTATCTGCACCTGATCTGTCTGCCTCTTTATGACCTGGTTTGTCTGATTCTGCATCTGTCTCCATCACTGCAGACTGCCTGCTGTGAGCCTCTACCTATATTCCACTGCTGCCTGTCTTCTGCCTGTGCTTGTCTGTTGTCGCCAGTGCCAGCCTGCTCGTGTCTCCTGCTCACTGATGTCCTTCTGGCACTCCTGCTCCACTGTAGTCCACTGATGGTCTTCCACTGCTTGATCCAAAGAGTAAGTCCAGCCCTGCTGCTAGCAAGATCAATAGGTACTCATGCCACTCTGTACTCCTGCACCACCTGTCTGCTCTATCAGGGGGCCCGAGTCAGAGGTGTAAGAGAGGCCTTCCTCATCAAACCAAGCTCTTCTACCAGGAATGTGACCGCTTCAGCTGCACATAATAAAAGTCCAAGTCCAGCCAAGAGATAGTGGAGAAAGGTTACAAATTCTGTTTGGTTTTGACTGCAGCCTGTGACCCCATTGGAGAGATTTGCCCTCACCTTTTGCCACAGAAAGTAAGTAATAGGGAACACTTATTTTTCAAGAAAACGAAACAAATTATAAATATGCTTGTTTTTACCTTTTTATCAGCAGCAAAGGTTAAAGGGCAACGCCACTTGGCTGGCCCAGAGTAAAAGCCAACAGTTGCATATACTGTAGTGCTGTCTTCCTAGCAGCCAAAGTCTTCACAGCTCTTTTTGCTCTAATGCTGTCATCTTGGGAGCTGTCAATTCCTGATGAGCTCTCTGGTACACTCGTGCAGCACTACCCTAGTAAGGGACGCTGGATTTGATTGGGTCCCCCTATGCTATGCATGGCCAGTCAACATGCATTTTCCACATTTGTGCTTTCAAAGTCCGTAAAACAATCCGTTTTTTTAGTTTTTATTAAGGGGTTAACAACTTGGATGAGGTCTAGGGGTATATGAGATGAACTACAGAACCTGAGGACAAACTCCTTAGCAACTATGTACAAAAATGTGGCTAGCATCAGCCAATTTCTTTGAAGAGCTCCAAAGACTCTTCATAGTGTACCTCCTCAGATCCCGGATGATTAGTCCTCTTCACACAGCTGTACTGAGGGTATTCCCTGGGCAAGGGGGGCCAAGAGCTATTAATTTAGAAACCGTGCCAGATGAGAAGCTAGCTGGGTCTTGCACCTGATTGCCCTTTCCCCTTATCTGGCCCAGGGGGTGTAAGAGTACTACACTGTCCCTTCCTGTTAGCTTGGTGGTTGGCTCTTTCCCTGCTACACAAGCTGTCCTCCTTGGGAGACGTTGAGGCAGTGGAGATCCTCTTTTCCAGCGATCTGCCTAAAGGTCGGCTTCCCTTCCTGGGACCCCCTCCCAGGCTTCAGACTCCAGCCTTCCTCAATCCATCTTCCACCTGACACTATACATGCTCTGCCACATTTGAGGGTTGCCCTGGTCACCATGCCTAGCCTCCTGCCAGGGGATTGACCAAGGTCCCTCAAACATGCAGATCTGGGCCTTCTCCAGAAAGCTCTCAGGTTTATTGAGAGGTGGGAGAGCTCCAGAACCCATGACCTGACAGAGGCTCCCAGCCTGTCCTGAGGTGAACTCACTATCTCACTCCCAGGCTGACTCATCCCTAGGCTGCTACTCAGCTACTGCAAAAGAAAAAAAAAGCCTATCTAGCTAGCATGGATGGTGTTACACTTGCACAAGATGGCCAGCAAGGTTGGAAAACATCCTAAAGCCTCCTGGGATGTGTGATTTCTAACCCAAGAGGCTGTTGGTGGCAAAGGGGTTGGGAGGTAGTGGCAAGGGATCCGTCATTATCGCATGGGTGAGAAAGGAGAAACTGTAAGCAAGTACCTGCAGAAAAAGATACATGCTTCCCTCAAAAAAATACTTGCAAATGAGCAAGATGGGAGGATTAGAATGATGATATGTGTAAACTGTCAGTGAAAATCAAATTTAAAAAACCCACTGTGTCCAGATTTGAGGGAACTTGGGAGCCTTGGATCAGTTATATTTCTATATCATGAGAGTCTTACAGCTAACCCCCCCCCCCTTTTTTTTTTCTTTCTCCTTTTCCCTTAAGAGTTGTTTTTTCTTTCTTCTCTCTTTCTTCTTTATTGATTGCCGAAACTTGAATATCTTGATGGTACTGGCACTCTCTGAGTATATCACTATAGCCATTGTTAGCCACTTTTTTTTTGCGTGCCTATCTGTGTTCTGATCGTGTTCTATATGTCGTTCCGCCATGTGGGTGGACTTTATTGCCATTTTGTTTTATGCTATTGTTTGCTTGTTTCTCAATAAAAATATTAAAATATAAAAAACCCACTGTGCTGCTGCTAGCACATAGAATTGTTGTACCCTGGCTGTCACACCCCTGGCTCTAATGAGATGGCTGGTCTGAAGGATAACAGTAGTTGGTTACAACAGAAAATGGACAGAGGCGTCATCAGTCCATTCCAATCAGGCCCCTTGACTGCAAGTATGTCACACCCATCATTCTGTAAGTCTATGGTCAGACAACATCCTGAAAACTAACACAAAATGATGGGGTTTTAGTTTTGAATGAGTATTTTCGTGCAGCTTGATGACATCTGTAGCTTGGTTTTATATGAACCCCTTCACTAAATTTACATTTTGTGAATGTCTACAATTTCAGAATTTAGTGTTCATTGTAATAATTTACAGTTTTGTGCATGTTTGTTTTCCCACAACAGTGATGGCTCCAGTCAAGCATTAGGAACTTGTGTTGAACATTTTCGCAACACCATACGGCCATTTAGAGTAAAAATAACATATTACAAGAAAACATTGCAGGTAAGAGGCCTAAGTAGCATTCTGCTAACAGATAAAAGCTATTCTACTTCTAAAGCTCATTGTGTAATATATACATACAGTTGTGTTCAAAATAATAGCAGTCCGACATCACTAACCTGATCAATCACTGTTTTTGGTAGAAATGATATTTCTACATGGCAAATAATTTACTAGCAGGTGTAGTAGAGTAATAGAAATCCAACAGACCCAACAGTCATGACATGCATGCTGCTTATTCTGTGTAATTGAATCACTAATTGAACGGGGCATGTTCAAAATAATAGCAGTGTGGAGTTCTATTAGCGAGGTCATTCATTCTTTGAAAAACAGGTGGCAATTATTGCCCTTATTTAAGGAAGGAAGGCAGCAAATGTTGTTCATGCTGGTTACAGTGCATTTCTCTCTGAAATTCTGAGGAAAATGGATTGTTCAAGACATTGTTCAGAAGAACAGCGTATCTTGATTAAAAAGTTGATTGGAGAGGGGAAAGCATATAAAGAAGTGCAGAAAATGATAGGCTGCTCAGCTAAAATGATCACAAATGCTTTAAAATGGCAACCAAAACCTGAAAGACATGCAAGAAAGCGAAAAACTACCATTCGAATGGATAGAAGAATAGCCAAAATGGCAAGGACTCGGCCAACAATCAGCTTCAGGAAGATCAAAGAAGGTCTAAAGTTACCTGTGAGTACTGTTACAATTAGAAGACACCTATGTGAAGCCAAGCTATCTGCAAGAAGCCCCCGCAAAGTCCCACTGTTGAAAAAAAGACGTGCTGAAGAGGTTACAATTTGCCAAAGAGCACATTGACTGGCCCAAAGAGAAATGGCGTAACATTTTGTGGACTGATGAAAGTAAGATTGTTCTTTTTGGGTCTAGTGGCCGGAGACAGTTTGTCAGACGACCCCAAACACTGAATTCAAGCCACAGTACACTGTGAAGACAGTGAAGCATGGTTGCGCAAGCATCATGATATGGGGATGTTTCTCATACTACGGTGTTGGGCCTATTTATCGCATACCAGGGATCATGGATCAGTTTGAATACATCAGAATACTTGAAGAGGTCATGCTGCCTTATGCTGAAGAGGAAATGCCCTTGAAATGGGTGTTCCAACAAGACAACGACCCCAAACACACCAGTAAACGTGCAACATCTTGGTTCAAGACCAACAAGATTGACGTTATGGAGTGGCCATCCCAATCCCCGGTTCTTAATCCAATAGAAAACTTGTGGGGTGACATCAAAAATGCAGTTTCTGAGGCAAAACCAAGAAATAGAGAAGAACTGTGGAATGTAGTCCAATCATCCTGGGCTGGAATAACTGTTCACAGGTGCCAGAAGTTGGTTGACTCCATGCAACACAGATGTACAGCAGTTCTCAGAAACAGTGCTTATACAACTAAATATTCATTAAGTGATTCAAAGGAAAGCAAAATCTTCAAACATTTTTCAGTTTATATAGTGAATGTTTGAGTTTGTAAAGAAGAATACAAACACTGCTATTTTTTTGAACAGTCTAATATTCACTTTTCTTCAATTTTTTTTGAGGAACAACACAAATGTGATATATTTTTCTTCATGTTTTGATTTGGAATAGAATGTGTAGTGTTCCCAATGCATTTGTGTGTATGGAAATAAAAGCTATTAAAAGGATTTTGAGCTTTATTCACTTTTTTCAACACACTGCTATTATTTTGAACACAACTGTACATATAAATCAGAAGTACTGTGTATAAGGGTGATCCGAGCACTCTCTGATGCATACATTGGTCATATATATTTATTTGCTTTAGCTACAGTTGGGAATGGTTAAGACCCTTGTTAGGCTTTTGGTTTTCTTTTTTGTCTGTGTCCTATTGAGGCGATTTCCCTTCACTCTGTGTACTCCAGGCACAAGAGGATGTTAAAGAAAGTCTCTCTACAGCGTGGGGTAATTCCCTCCTGATGTCCCTATTGGATGATTTCAATAACAGCTATTATATTTTGGGTTTCCTATTATACCCTGTTCTGGAAATAATGGCCCCTGTGATAAATAGAGACAGTGATCCTTCGAAGAGAAGACACAGAGAGCAGTAAAAACCCAAAAGGAGTTCTAACATTTGAATAAGCAGTCTAATTTATTGTTGTATTAGTGTTCTGTCTCCCAGGGGACAAAACACATGTAATACTTTTGTTCCATTTTCCCAAGTGTTGTTGAAGACTAGCTATATGATTAGACAGGATGCCCCCCACCCCTGCCATTGTCCAACACAGCTAGTACGAAGATAGCTCCAAGCACTTGCCTGAGACAAGCAGTGGCAAAAAGAATGCAAAGGGGATAGGGGGGAGGAGTGCCAGCCTCTTCTCTTGCTGGTGCTTTTCTTGGGAAAGTGTTCAGAGCTGGAGATGAGCACCAGTTGTCTGGGCAGCTGTCTCCTTGCTAGCCGTGTTGTTGGATGCATGTGACCATGAGAGGGGGCATTCTGTCTTCTGTAGCTAGCCTTTCACAGTACATAGGAAGACAGGACAAAGCACTACAAAAATTTTACAAAATAATAAAAAAAGAAATGAAAATTTATCTAAGAAAAAATGTTTTGGCATTCCATACTCTTAAAACAGAATCATGCTGATACTAAAAACAGAAATATACCATGCTTGTATTCTAGATGTCTTAGCTGACAGTTTGAAATAAGTGATAATTGCTTTCTATAGTAGACTACAAAATACACGCTCATGTGATATTCTAATTAATACCTTTGATTTATATTTAAAATGCTTTCAGGGGATTTTATTAATTTAAGACTTGTTTTTTTCACACAGCATTAAGGCAAATGTTGTTTTTCCAGTCTGTGTTGCCACATAGTAACATGTAAAGTCATATTTGATGGAAAGGTATTTAAAACTAAATTCCAGGAAGTTACGAATCCTCCCTAGCAGTGGGGCTGCACCAGCACTGCGACGGTTAAAGTGCTACTAAACCCACATCACAAAAGCGTAACTAGAGCCTTCAGGGCCCGGTGCAAGAAACCATGAAGGGCCCCCCTAACACCCCCCCCCCCTCATCCCTCTGAGCCCAGGTCCCTTTGCTTCAATCGCGGTCCCGCAGCAGAACCATTCCACATGTTCTGCAGCGGAACTACCATCTTGCTGCTTGGGTAGGGTTGCCACCTTTTCTTCAAGCCAAACCCAAACACTTTAGTGGTGCACAGCAAAATTTGTATAGTATACACTATACATATATTTTGTGAATAAATAACATTTCTAATCATATGGAGTCCCCCCTTGCATCAAAGTCCATAGAGTTCCCCCTTTACATCTGGATCTGCAGAGTTCCCTTTCACATCTGGATCTGCAGAGGTTCCCCTTTACATTTAAATATGCAGTTTCCCCTTTACATCTGAAACTGCAGAGTTACCCTTTACACCTGAAACTGCAGCGTTCCCCTTTACACCTGAAACTGCAGCGTTCCCCTTTACACCTGAAACTGCAGCGTTCCCCTTTACACCTGAAACTGCAGCGTTCCCCTTTACACCTGAAACTGCAGCATTCCCCTTTACACCTGAAACTGCAGCGTTCCCCTTTACACCTGAAACTGCAGCGTTCCCCTTTACACCTGCAACTGCAGAGTTCCCCTTTACACCTGCAACTGCAGAGTTCCCCTTTACACCTGCAACTGCAGAGTTCCCCTTTACACCTGCAACTGCAGCGTTCCCCTTTACACCTGCAACTGCAGAGTTCCCCTTTACACCTGCAACTGCAGAGTTCCCCTTTACACCTGCAACTGCAGAGTTCCCCTTACATCTGAATCCGCACTGTTCTATACATCTGAATCTGCAGCATTTCCCTTACATCTGAACTCGCAGAGTTCCCTTACACTGTAAGAGGTGACTCTGTAGGGCCAGCTCTCTCTCCCAAAACCTGCAACACTGGGGAGACACAGTCTGGGTTCTTGCCCCTCCCCCCCACAGTGTGGTAACTCCAGGGCCCGGTCGCAAGTGCGACTTTTTTCGACCCTGGTAGTTCCACCACTGCCACATCAGTAAAATCAGTCTGTATATGGAGTAAAGCATGTTTGTTATACTCCCAATGGAACCTAAGGCGTTAATCCTCCACATTGTGTAAAAAGGTCATTTGATTCTGTTATCTCTGATCCTCCCCTTCTACTGTCCCCAATCCATCTGCTGATACTACAGTGCTCTAGGACTCTGCACATGCTCAGTCTAGTGTGTATTGCTGGAGTTTTTCTTTCTTTGGAAGGATGCATGTGATCAGCACAGGGCCAATCAGCACTATCCAGACAGAGGGTCGGGAGTTATGCAGCCTCATAGCACAGTCAGAGCAGAATGAAAACTCCTCTTTCAAGATTAAGCAGTGCTCAGCCAGACACTGATAGAAGTCACAAGACTGCTGATAAGAAAAGGTATTCAGAAGTTTATATTTACTAAAATAATTGCATTTCTATGTTGTGTGTGCTGTGGAAGATCAGATATAGAGAATGCAGGGTCCAGGGTTTAGTAACACTTTAACTGCTGGGTTAGTCTAGGACGGGGGTCAGCAACAAGTAGATCGTGATCTACCAGTAGATCTCGGCCAGGTGATTGGTAGATCCCAGTCAGGGCTTGGTGACCATCCATCCCAGAGCATCAAACAGAGTGCAGTGCAGAGGGATCACTTGTTACATTGGAGCTGTAGTATGGAGCAAGAGCCGCATAAGCCAATGTCTCCTCTGTAGTGCTGCCTCCTACGCCCTGTCATGGTTGATGGGTGTAGCACCAGCCAAGCATGACCCATTCAAGTGAATGAGGCCGCTCTGCAAGTGCCCTGCAGCCTTGTGCAGTACAGAAAACAAGGAGGTAGACAGGCAGCATTGTGTTGCTTTCTCACCACCTGCTTTAACCCCCTGGACCCCACAGAAGCATGCAGTTGCAGGGCACTTGCAGAGTGGCCCCATTTACCTGAATGGGTCTCAATTGACAGGCGGTAGCACCCATCAAAAGCAACAAGGGATGTAATTCCTGCTGCAGCAGTGTACACCTTTGGCTGCTGCTGCAACAGTTAAAAGGGGGTGGTGGTGGTAAGGATTGGGGCAGTAAAACTGTGACTCAACCACAGGGTTTTACCACCCCCTACTTTACATGTGAATAAGCCCTAAGAGTGCTTCTGCTGGATGCAACTAAGGGCTTGTTCACAAGTGTGGCAGGCACTGCTGCTCCTGACAAAAGCGATCCAAGTGTGTTTGACAGGTGATGAGGAGGCCCCACCACTTGATTTAAACCCATGATTGCTGTGCAATGAATGCAATTGTAACATGGTAGTACAGTAATTAGATGTTTAAATCAGTTGTGTGGAGATGGAACTGGGTGACACTGTGCCTGGTGATCTTTGACTTCTCCCATGTTGTTCAGGTAGATCTCCACCTCTTTAAGATTGCCTACCCCTGGTCTAGGGGATGTGAAAACACTTCTACTTACCAGCTACTCCATTCCCCTGGTAAATGATACCATCTCCACTCTGCCAGTGGACCGTCCCTCAGTGTCCTCTTGTCCAGTGCAGGGCTATGGATGACATTAGAGGACCTTAGACTGTCATAGCATGTGGCGGGGGAAGGAGGCTGCAGGCCTGGTCTGGTAGCATGTTGGAGCCTGCAGGAGCAGAGAAAGACGTTTTCTAGATTGAAAAGCTTAGCTGTGATTAACTGTGAAAAATGTCAGACATAAAAATGATTTTTCAGCCACATGGCAGTAAAGATGATCTGTTTAGAGACACAAGATTGCCACCTAGTGACACATTAGTAAAATGGCAAATCTTTATCTGCAGTTGCTGAGTGCACCATACCAATTCTAAACATATGAAATGCACATATGTAGATCTGATTATAGCTGCAATACAGCTCCTCAAAACAAACTATACAATGATTTAAAAGCCTCTAAAATGGACAAAATATAATGAGAAACTAAATTGTGTGATGGGTAGTTTGGAACCGAAATGTGTTTTCTATGACATGGGACTAAACCAGATAGGAAAAGAAGGATCTCAGCAGACCTTCACTCCAGAATGAGACTTTGCTTTTTTTTTAACATCCCCATACATATGTTTTATTTCTCATTTCAGTTCATATCTGGCCATCATCTCCATTCTTACCTAGGTAAGAATGACGTCACCACCGATCCTGAAGCCTCCTGAGATAAGCATGTCATATATCCCAGGAGGCATCACCTACAATACAATGGCTGGAGGAAGGTGGTGCTGGAGCTCATCAACAAGGGACCACCTGTCTGAACTTGGAATAGACAGCTGGCCTCCAGTAGCATCAGAAGTAAAGATGGTGCCATGGGACCTGGCTGTGCAGCATAGAGCAGCAGATCTTAATAGACTAATGCTGGATTTGCCAGGCTTGTGACTGTATTTTTTTTTTTTTTTTTAAATAACCCAGTTTAAAATGTAAAAGAGTGTTAAAAAAGAAACCCGGTGACAAGGGGGTGGGAGTGAAGGTCCTATTTTAAATGTACAGATTTAGTGAGACATTGTTAACCACTTTCCCGCTGCCCTATAGCAGAAATACTGCTACAGGGCAGCAGGAGTGCACAAAAACACACACACACACACACTCACTCTCTTTTGCATTTCTGAGTAGGTGACACATGCCACCTGTACATTTATACTCACACTAGGTGGAAGCAGTATCGACTTGTAGCTGCATCTTTCCCCCGCCAGCTCTGCAGTGAGAACCGAGCAAACACCGCTGATCACTCAGTTCTCCCCCTCTCTCTGAACAGAGAGCTGTGACTGTCGGTCTCCAGCTCTCTGCTCTAACCCTCCATCAGGTCACAGGAGTGCAGAACAAACTGCACTCCTGTGTCCTACAGTAGAAGTATAGGCAAAATAGCTTTGGCTATACTTCTCCTTTTAAAGTGGTTGTAAAGGCTGAGGGTTTTTTACCATGATGTATTCTATGTAGCGATCTGCACAGAAGCCTTGGCTGTCCCAGGTCTCTCTCTCCTCATAGGCTGAGACACAGCAGTGGGAGCCAATGGCTCCTACTGCTGTCAATCACAGCCAGTGAGCCAATGAGGAGAGAGCTAGGGGTTGAGCCTCAGCTCTTTGTATCTTATGGATGCATAGTGCGGGGCTCGGGAGCAAACACTCACCAGTGCCCCCATAGCAAGTGGTTTGCTATTGGGGGCACTGGTCAAGGAGGAGGAGCCAGAAGTGCTGTCAGGATACCCAAGATGAGGAGGATTGGGGTCGCTCTGTGCAAAGCCATTGGACAGAGCAGGTAAGTATGACATGGTTTGTTTTTTTGTTTTTTTTTAAGAAACACCAAAGCTTTAATATCTTTTTAAATCTGATACTACATTTAACACTTCTCTCCTCCCAAACTGACAACACTGCCATCTGCTGTGCCCCCTATGCTCATTCCTCCATAGTTGTCTCATTAATACAGGAGATATGTTACTGACCAGATCACCAGGTGAAAACAGAGGGAAAAAGCCAAAGAAATCAAAACTAATGCAGCCATCACATCTAATGATTAATAAGCTGCAATATAATACATTTTTAGCTTTGTGCTTAATACCGTTTTAAGGGAATATGAAATACAGATGCATCTGTTTCCAGGTCTCTGTTTACACTGGGATGTCTCCAAGAGATAGCGCATACAAGGTGTGTGCAGTAGTTCCCAACATGGTGCTCCCATCCACTGGATATTTTGGGGTCTCTGCAGCTACATCCGCACTGGCTGGTACGTTTCATCCCTTAAAACCAAAAATGTTTTAAAGTTTTGTGTTACTGTGTATAATGATTCGCATAATTACATACAAATTACATAGTCAACTTATGCACACAGTTAATGTGCGGTTCATGAACAAAATGTTTACAGGGGTTCTGTCCATTTGTAAACTTCAGACCATTTGCAGAACTCCACGTGTGCTGCATGGGACAGACATAGGAACTGTTTATTGAATATTACTTTCTATTCTATTCTACTTCATTCTATTCTTTTATTCCTGTGTTTTCAATTCTATTGTTTTGTTTTTTTCTATTCTATTCTTTTCTATTTGATTATATTCCTTTCTATTCTAATCTATTCTTTTCTGTTCCTTTCTATTCTGTTATTTTCTATTCTGTTCTGTTTTATTCTTTTCTATTCTATTCTGTTTCTTTTCTTTATTTTCTGTTCTATTTTATTGTATTCTTGTTTCCAAATTCAATTTTGTTTTTGAATTCAATTTAAATTCAGTTCGAATTTCGGAAGTAATTTCATTTGTTATTTCGGATTCATTTAAATTAGTTTCTATTGTTAATCAGAAATTCAGAGACATCTGAATATCATAATAACAAAAAATTTGTCCAAATTTCCATTTGGAATGAAATGAACTGCACCTGTCTAGCCCAGATCATAATTGGATGTCTTGTAATTCACGGCCTTGGGACAGCTTAAATCAACACTAAACAAAATCCTTATACTGCAAAATTAATCCATGCACATCCACTATTTCATGGCCCTGCAATCTTTTTTTCATGAACTAATTTATTACTGTGTTTGTCTACCTCCTTGTTACATGCTCTGTGAGCTCCTATCCTCTTTTCCCCCTTACGGAACAAGCAGTGTACGTTGGTTAATGAGTGAATATACCGGTGTGATAATAGTGCCTATACCAAGATTACATAAAACCCCAGACGCTAAAATATACTTTCTCCCCCGGGAGTCTAAAATTTACAGTCCAAATCTCTGTGTCTTAATATCCTAAACACCCATGAGTGTAATTATCTTCTTCATCAATATTCTTCCTCCAAATGTGATAAATTCTTCTTATTCCATTCTTAACCCTCAAAAGAAAAAATATAATCGCACATAGTGCATTATCCACAATATATGATATCATTCACAAGAAACGCACTTCCAAACTAGTGCCAAATCCTGCAAAAACACTCCACCGTGTGTCCACTTCTAAACGTATGTCATACTTTTACCCTATGTGAACTTGAGAATAGCTTTAACAAATTCCACCTCCAACTCCCTCCTTGGTTCAACCTCCAAAATCCGTCCCCCTCTGCATAGGAGATGCACCTCCAAAGAAATCAGATAAAGTGTAATATCCTCTAGACAATATATACTCTTCTGCTCACCTCACGTCTCCACAAATTACCAGTGTATGTGAGAACACTCTCCACCACCCCATAGACCATGCACCTTAGCAGACGATATAAATCCACCAGCATAAATAGGCATAGGCTCCCCTCATTCCAGAATATATACAATTTCCAATGGCAACATAACATATGTCAGAATAAATCAATATAGTGTACTAGGCAATAGTAGGAATTGAGCCATTTATTAGTAAAATTGCACTTACATACAAGTTCTGTGTCTCAGCATATATCCATTCTCAAATACAGCACAGTATATAAAAACCTTCTCTAAAATGGCCGCTCCGTAACTTCCGGTTTACGTCCGATGCTACGTCCTGACGTGTTTCGTCACTTCTGACTTCATCAAAGTATACGTTGGTTGCAGTCATGTACACTGCTCTTTGCACACTACATATCGCATAGTCCATCTTAGGAGCAAGCATAAGAAAGTAGCTATGTTCCTACATACAGTGGGACTATGGAAAACAAATGTAGCCACCCTTTGACAGAAAGTCGGATCACAGCAGCAAAAAAAAAAATAATTTGGATATTTGAAGGAGGCCATAGAACGTACTTTTTTGAGTTAAGAATATGTACTTGCATACATTTTTTTCTTTCATACCAGTTTTATGCCAGAGTTAGTGTCACTTTAATGATCCCTACAGAGAGTACAAAAACCGTTTGATGGAAGTAGCTGCTCCCTGACTCATACAGTTTTATGAATCGTAAATCTAAGTAAACACCCTTAAACTAGTATGCACAGCATAATCTGCAACATGCACCACACAATATTTTTTTAACCAATGTTTGCAGTTTAAAGGGACAGTCCACCAAATTTTTTGGTTGTAGATACTAAAGATATAAATCACCTTACAACTTCTCTTGCAGGCTCTATAGCTGAGACATACATATGCTTGAATTCCAGGGTCTGCAAAATGTAAATATGCAATGGTGGGCGGAAACACCCAAAACTCTCAAGTGGGCAGAACTATGACACAAATATGTTATTGTTGAAGTATCCAACACATATGAGTCAGCCCATCAGGCACCATAAATAATTAAACGATCAATTTTGTGTGGGCTGGCTGTTTACTATTGCGTCTTTCAATTTTAATACCATTTTTTATGTTTATCTTCTGGAATTATTCCTAATGAATCCTTCTTTTCCATAGATGACCATGATATCATGTCCTTCATGACGTATAGTCTAAGTACCTCATGGGAAGAGGTAAATAGTGCTAAATATGTGTATTTAAATAGTGTTAAATAAGGATATTTGACTTGCCTATAAAATCCTTTTCTTTGAGTTAAATACAGGACACAGGCTCCTTTAAATCATATCCATTGGTTATATGCTGCCACCTTCAGGAAAGAACACTGGCAGACAAAGTTGTTAGGATGAGCAATATAACCCCTCCCCATCTCAGGAATCCACAGATTTTTGGCACACAGAGAAAAACTCTAGTGCAGAGGGGAGGGTGCCTGTGCCTTGTACCAGGGTTGGACTGACCATTTGGAAACTCGGGCACTGCCTGAGGGCCCGGGGTCAGTTGGGGACCCCATGAGATGCCCCTGGTACCTTTTTCATAGGCTTTTTTGAGTTTGGGCAAGGACACAGGGGCCCCATGATCCCCTATTGCCCGGGGGCCCCATGAGTTGTCAGTCCGCCCCTGCCTTGTACTGTTCACCAAGAAAAGGATATTACAGGTAAGTTTAAAAAAAAGTTTTTCTTAATCATACAGTACAGAACACAGAATTTTCAATTTTGACCATGAGTGTCCCCAGGCAAGACAACTGAGGGTTGGACAACACAGCAGGCGAATTTAAGAGGCTCAAAACAAGGGAACCAGGTTTCCAACTTAAAAGGCAACTTGAAGCTCCATATGGCCACATCTGGTATCAGCAGAGGTTTGTACATCCACCTGGTAAAATGTGTGAACAGGAGACCAAATGTCAGTTTTGTAAATCTGAGAAACAGATATCTGGTGCTGAAAAGCCCAAGAGGCATATGTAGAGTGAGCCTTAACAGGGAAAGAAGGATTCCTATCCTTCAAAGTGTAAGCTTTACTGATAAATTGCTGAATCCATTTAGATATAATGGGATGGGATGTAGGACAGTCCTTGCTAGAGCCCACAGGCAGAACAAACAGATTCCAAGGTTCGAATGGATGCAGTGGCCAAGAGATAAACTTTCACTGCCCTTACTACATCTAAACAATGTAGACAGATTATTTTGTAATGCTTTTAAGCAAGAGAAGAAAGGGCTATGGCCTGACTAAATTTGAAGGAGGAAACTTGAGGGCCCCTAAACCACCTTGTCTTTCTGAAGAACAAGGAAGGGTTCCTCACAGGATAAGGCTGCTAGCTCTGAGATCCATCTTGCTGACATCATAGCCACAAGAAAATCCTCCTAATCAGTAGAGTCAGCCAAAGCAATATCCTAAATAGGCTCAGTGGGTGACTTCTGTAAAGTTGAAAGAACCAAATTAAGATCCCAAGACAAGACAGGTGTGCGAACAGAGTGAGTGACATGAACCCCTGAACAAAGGCTTTTACCAGAGAACGCGTTGCCAGCAGTCTCTGAAAGAGAATGGACAATGAAGAGACTTGACTCGTCAAGGTGTTCAAGGCCAAATGTTGCTCCAGCTCAAATTGGAAAAGGATGCGATGCATCCCACGGAGTGTCGTCTGGGGTGAAACTTCTGTGCCCTCCAAGTGCAATGATAGACCTTGCAAGAGGTTGATTTCTTAGCTTTAAGCATGTAGGAATAATTGAGCCAGAGAACTTGGATTTTGAACAGCCAAGCTGTCAAAGCCAACATCAGTGCAGCAAAATGGTAGACTGGTCCTTCAGACAGCAGGTCTGGTTAGTTTGGAAGTGATCACAGAGTGTCTCCCAGGAGTTGGAGAATGTCCAATTTCCAAGTCCTTCTGGATTGATTTAGTGCCACCAAGTTCACCAGAATACCCTCTATTTCCATCCTGTGAAGCAAGGCAATCTGGGGGTGCAGTGGAAAAAAGTCAGGGGACACAATGTCAATACTTTGTCATTATCTGGGAAACACTATGTTTTGTGTTTTAAGTATCATGTATGTATTAGGTATCATGCGTACTCATCAGAGTCCCCATAAGAGTGCCCCCTTACATCAAGGGCTCAATAAGAGTCCTCTCTTACATCAAGTTTCCCACCAAAGTCCCCCTTACATCAGGGTCTCCATCAGAGTGCTAACTTTCATCAGATGGCCTCCTTACCTCAACTCTCACCATCAGAGTACCCCCTTACATCAGGTATCCCCATCACAGTGCCCCCTTAAATGGGTTGTCCCAATCAGAGTGCCTCCTTTTAACAACTGTCTGCAGCACATCAGAGTGCACCTTTAAATTAATTGCCCCGAAACAGGCTGGATCATGAATCAGTGGATGCTCTCTCAGTGACCTAGGGGGCACAATTAAAATCTAGAGGGACCACCCCAGCCTCCTGCTTGCATGGCCCTGCTGTGAAGCAGTCGAGGAAGAATCTGTAGTAGGCAAAGGTTGGCCAGAACTAATCCCTCGAGGTCACCAGTACATCCACTGCAAAGTCCTTTGAATCTCTGATCCTGGCCACAAACCTGTCTCCCTTGTTGAAGTGATATTCTAATAGATCTATGTCCAGTATCCCTAGAGGAAACAGATGCTGCGGAACACTTTGGGATGAAAGTCTTTTCCCCTGCATTCAGAAACTGATGACTTAGTCCGTCGCATCAATGACCATGTCCCTTGGACTGTTTCCTTCCCTTACAATTCCTCTTGTTGCAGCGATGCAGTCACAGACCAGGCTGATTCCATCAAGAATTCTTGGACCTGCAAGAAAGTTTTGTGTACTCTCAGGCCTAGGAAGTGACAAATGGGCTTCAAAAACATAAATAAGGTAGCATAAAAGCACTGAAACTGTAGGCAGGAAAATAGTTGGCAGGCAGGAAATAGTTGGGTCCACCACAGACACTTTCCGCTTGTTTTGTTGCTAGGCCTCCACAAAAATATAATTCTGCACTATTATCTCTAGCACACATCTATCATGACTGATGTAGAACACTCTCCAGGAGCCTTTAGATTAGAGTCCTTTAGGAAGTATTGTCATTTTCATTTGAGCATTAGCTACCCTTTATCTTCCTGATGTAATCAATTTTTATGGGTTTTTAAGACAACTGTTTGGTGCTCATTTTGCCAATTTCATTTAAATATGTGTAGATCTACTTTGTGAGCTTACTGTAGATACACTGTAAGCAGGGCAGCATATTTCTGTATATGCCTATTACTACTGTATACTCTTGTAGCAATGTATATATTAAAGATGACCATATACGGATTGAAATTGGACCAGTTTAGTAATGACTGGCTATATTTCAATCACTGTGTGGCCATCCCTGCTCAACAGATGCCGTTCATTTGATTGACTTCTGTTGAAAGGACATGCTGGAAAACTTTTGTAGAGCAGTGGCCGCAGCCGCTGATCAGTGCATTTTGACAGCAGTGGGTGCAGCCCACTGACTGAATGAAAAAAACTACTTGTCCATGGTCAGCTTACCTAATAATAATAAAGATAAGTGTTTTGTGCAAAGACATTTGTTTGCACCAGAATTGCTTTACTTCCAAACAAATGCAAATACAAGCGTGGATGTATCCATGTGTGTCGTCTTATTCAAATTTCATAGTAGATATCATAAATTGATGTTCTCTCTCCATATTTGTTTAATATTGGATTCCATTTTGTTCTTTTCATCCTAGTCCCCAGGATCACAGATCCCAGCTGAAGAAAGGGAAAGGTATGAGAAAGAGTTTGAAGAGTTTCAGAAAGAGCTAGAAAAGAATAAGGAAGATTTCCATAAGAATCATCCCATACAAGGTTCATACTTTCCCTTGCAGGTGTAATCAGTACCTAATTTTAGTATTTTGCAGTAACTGCATTAAATGATGATGTCACTGAGGCCTAGATACCTAGTTCAAATTTAGCAGGGTCAATATGCATCAGTTAACAGTAACTAATTTTCCTACTCAAATCAATTTATATATAGAGCTTTTAATTGGTATACTGGTTAACTATTCTATTTTTTAACTGTAGGCTGACAAATGCGCAAACAAATATATTTTGAAATTACATTATTTTTTAAAAACTGTAATTGCATCTGACAATTACATCATTAAACGAATAAAAACTGCCACCTTCAATTTATAGTTGCATTTGCAGTGTCATCTGGAGTCTGAGGGCTTATTTTAATAATTATGCCTCTAACCTGCATGCAATCATTATCATTTCTGACATAGCGATCACATGATTTCCAACTACTCTTGTTGGTTTTTTTCTGATTGCCGGTGGAGACTAGAGCTGTCAGTGACTAATGGGATTCAGAGCCATGCAAAGTATCACCAAAGGAAAGATGTTTACTAACATGTTCTCCAAGCACTGGCTATTGTTCTGCAGAATGATAAAAAAAAAAGATTTTGGGCAAGAAGAGGTTAACAGCCCTTTTGTGCTGAAAACCAAAGTGTAGTGTCCTGCCGTAATCCTGGTGGTTGATTGCTCCTGCCTATCTCTGCAAATAGGGTAGGAGGGATTGCCACTGGATTATGAATGTTTTTCTTACCTCAGCCAATCCCTGGGAGGTAGGCCCAGAAGGTTTGGATGGGGAGAAGATAAATATTTGGGAGTTCTCTCTTCTGGGAACTCTGCCTATGTTACGGAAGAACGTTTGCTATCAAGCCCCAGCATGTGCTTGGCTGAGGGCCTGGAGGAACCTTGACTGAAAGAAATTTGCTGGAGGACACTACCTCAAGGAGATGGGCTGGAAAAAGAACCCTTTCACTGAAGAGTTTTACAGGGAGGCTGGTTTGGGGCTGTCTCTGGATGTTGTGAATAGGACTTTTTGCCTACAGTTCCAGGTGTGCCTATATTTTGAGGTTTAGATGCCAGAGGTTCCTAAAAACACTGTGACTGCTCTTACAGACTCTCGGACTAGCTGGCTGTCCCCTCTACCTCCAGCAATTCATAACCCTGCTGCTCAAGGACTTTGCCCAAGAATCTTTCCTCTAGTGCAACCTTTCTCAACCAGGGTGCCCAGGCACACCCTGGGGTGCCTTCAGGCTTCTTCAGGGGTGCCTTGGCAAAATGCCCAAAAATTGTATACAACCCAGCAGGTGGATCAATCCTGCCTTTTAGTACACAAAGCCACAAGATTTCATTGTGCACTTTTATAACCTTCTAGCTGCCAGCATCCTAACAACCAATGACATCATCAGTTGATAACAAGGGTGTCAGGTGCATGTACATCATCCTTGTTTGGCCCTCCCCTGCCCTTGTCCGTCAGGACTGGGGTCACATTAGTAGAGTAAGGGAGAGAAAATGAGAGTGAAACACTGGAATACTAGTGAGTACCAATGTGCAAAGGTGTATTTGCGTTGGAAGAATAAATCACCTCTAACATTGGGTGTACTGGATGTGTGAAGAATAGGTTTTTACATTTTAGATTGGGGTGTCTTGAGATTTGTGCAGAATTTTAAAGGGTGCCTTGACTGAAGAAAGGTTGAGAAACACTGCTCTAGTGACTTCTTGTGTTTTGGAGTATCCTGCACCCACATCCCTTTACCTGCCTGTGTTCAAGTACTGCAAACAATCTTCAAACAGACACCCCTAGACTGAGCTTGTTTGTCGGTGTGCTCTGGAACTGGTATCTGAGCCTGGCAGCCTCTGCAGAGGTAAAGGAGACATGGATTATTTTAAGCGGCCCCTCCGGGGGTAAGCACTACATAATAAATAGAATCACTGGATGCCTCACATTTCAACCTCCAGGCAACATAGTATGAGCTATACATATTGTTTATACTGCATTGGAAATTACATATACTAGGCCATGTTCAAACTTTCGCCTCTCAGTGCTAATTTTAGTGGGTTTGAGGAACAACAGCTTAGCAATTGTATTATTTAGTGCTAACCATCATTATATTGTCTAGAAAGCAGATGGAGTAAACTAGCTACATTTTCTTAAACAGATAACCAGGGGCGGACTGACCATTTGGAAACTCGGCACTGCCCGAGGGCCCGGGGTCAGTAGGGGGCCCCATGAGATGCCTCTGGTAACTTTTTCATAGGCTTTTTTGAGTTTGGGAAAGGACACAGGGACCCCATGATCCCCTATTGCCCGGGGGCCCCATGAGTTGTCAGTCCGCCCCTGCAGATAACATTTTTGTACTTCTTTATATCCATCCCTTAGAAGATTTAATAAGTGGGTGCTGATATAATGCAAAAGCTTCAATGAAATAGAACTGCAAGCAATACAGATAAAAGCGGAACATTCTACCAGTAGGCTGCGCAACCCTAACATATTTCTGGGCCCAGGAATCTTGCACTGAGCTGAATGTAGTTTTTAACAATCGAGAAGACTGTAGGAAATACTGTGCTGATAACACCTGTCTATACCGTTGGGCACCTTAATAGATGTTGGTGATAAAAGTAAGGCTACACGCACATGGATACATTTATTTATGCAGCGTAAAGAGTCTAGGTATTTTTCGTGCCTAGGATGTCCTAGAGCTGCATAAAGCAATCTATAGATATGAATGGATGTACTTGCATTGGGAGATTACATCTGTGCATGTGTGCTACTCTATGCAAACAGTGGTGCATAGCTATGTACAGCCACCTCCACCCATTCATGTCTATGGGCAGCCGTACACAAAAAAAAATACACATGCAAATGAGTCCATGTACATGAAGTCTAAGACATATAGCAAATGACTACTTTCTTGATCAAAACCTTTCATAGTTATAGGAAGGTACAGTCCAACCAATAAAGGCTTACCCACCCACTTTACTTCTGAACTTCCAGCAACATTTCTGGCCACGTATAAAGCGCAGCTGCACACTATGTGTAACCAACATTTTCCAAAAATATTTATTTCCTAATGTTGCAGACAAACTCTGCCGGTTTCCTCTTACACTGGTGTGTTTCACCCAACAAATGTGCTCATTTGTTGGGTGAAACATATCAGAGAAGTAGAATCACGGTGGCTTTTGTCAAAGCTGTCTGGAAGTGTATATTTTTGAGAATGCTGGATACGTGCGGTGTGTGGCTGTACGTTTTCTTTGCAATATATTTGGGGAGCAAATAAACGTCCTACATTTTATCTGTAATCTTGAATTTTTCAAGGAGATGCCTAAACCACACCTGCAATTAATTCATTTTTCCATTCAAGACTAAAAAAAATGGGTTTGAAGTCATCCGTCTGAATGATATTATTAAAGTCTTCTTTCCTTAATCAGATGAGAATGAATTTGAATCAGACAGTCAGCGGGAGTTAGAGATGATTCTTTATGGGCAGGCCCGGCTGCTGGAGGAGCTGAGAGTGCTGAAGACCAGACTGAACATGACCCTTGAGGAGCAGCTTAGACACAGAAGCATTTTAATAAACATGAAAGCCAATGAGACTACCACTGTGAACACGGAACACGTGAGTATCTGCCATTCTCTCAGTGTGATGATGTTAGAGAGCTCTATGTGAGTCAGTGCTACCGCTGCAGATGTTTATTGGAAAGTTGAATATAATTTATGAACAATTCCATTTCTGGTAATAAATAAACCTAGAAGGAAATCATGTTGAGCTTGCATAGTAATCAATATGAACTCTAGCCCAGTTGCTATAGAGTAAAAACTATTTGCAGCTTACAAGGTCCCCCTCCCTCCTACTTACTTCATTCATTCATTACTTAGACTGCTGTTGTCTTAAACCGCTTATCATTTCAAGGATTAAAAGCTTAAAGCTTTTTTGCGGTTTCCTGTTTTCATTTTGCAACAATGATAAAATGTTTATCAAATGTTCTTGTCCTGCACTGGCCAGGGTATATAGAATAGCTTGTTATATTTGAAAGAAGTATTCAGAATCCAGCCAATTACAATGCTACAACATGAAATCATGCAGAGGAATTGTTCAAATCCAGCTTACAGGACAATGCTGCAATATGAATCATGCTTCCTAGAAATACACTATATGGCCAAACATTTGTGGACTTCTGATCATCACACTCGCCTATATGGCCAAACATTTGTGGACTTCTGACCATCACACTCACCTATATGGCCAAACATTTGTGGACTTTTGACCATCACACTCACCTATATGGCCAAACATTTGTGGACTTTTGACCATCACACTCACCTAAATGGCCAAACATTTATGGACATCTGACCATCACACTCACCTATATGGCCAAACATTTGCGGACTTCTGACCATCGTACTCACCTATATGGCCAAACATTTGTGGACTTCTGACCATCACACTCACCTATATGGCCAAACATTTGTGGACTTCTGACCATCACACTCACCTATATGGCCAAACATTTGTGGACTTCTGACCATCACACTCACCTATATGGTCAAAAATCTGTGGACACTCCTCCAAATAATTGAAGCAAAACTCCAGGCAAAAAACCTTCATTTACAGTAAATATATTCCACAACCATCCACTGCATGTGCACCAAATGCCATTACAAACCCAGTTTACCTTGTAAAAGTAGTAGTGACCAGGGGCGGACTGACAACTCATGGGACCCCCGGGCAATAGGGGATCATGGGGCCCCTGTGTCCATGCCCAAACTCAAAAAAGCCTATGAAAAAGGTACCAGGGGCATCTCATGGGGCCCCCTACCGACCCCGGGCCATAGGGCAGTGCCCGAGTTTCCAAATGGTCAGTCCGCCCCTGGTAGTGACGTCCTCAATGTGCAGCACATAGTGTGCAGAGAGTAGAACTATGGGAGGGGCCCAACAGGCCCACCCACTACAGGCTGCCTGCAGAAAACTACAGGAGGGGGCGGGAACAAGACCAATCATCCGGTACAAGAGAGAGAGCAGCAGTGGATGGTCTTTAATACAGGAAACTCCTGCACAGAGGCAATGTTTGACATTGGATTACTTCACAGATCTGGAAGAAATGCACAAAGCACACCAAGATTTAATTAACCCCTTCTTGCCCCTTTAAGAGCTTCTAAATGCTGAGAGGCTGGCATTTGGGTAATCTGACCGCTATGATTGGCTGTCAAAGTAGTCACATGATTGGAAAGCTCCTAATTGCAAGTATGCAGCGGGAGCTTTCCAACCCCCACCAGTAACTGTGCTTGGAGAGCGCACGGGACCCGCTCTCAGCACAGAAAAGTATTTACATAGGGCCTCATATATATGGCCTCTCGGTGGTAAAGCACACCCACTGAGAGGCCGCGTATATGCGTACCTTCAGCAGGGAGAGGCTGACAATATACATGGCTCTTGTATTTAGACACTTTTTGCTTGTCCTGGCATTCAGATTTAAAGTGGAACTGCACTGTATCTGAGTACCAGAAACCAAAAATGCTATATAATTAATTTATTAATATTCAAAATAAACACCTCTATCCATGTCTCCAAGCTTTATTTTTCTAAGAAATCTTTTTGAAAAACACCCCCTAGCATTTGTGGCAGTGTCCATCTTGAGCAAGGGTGAAAAACTCCAGGCTGGAAAAAATCTTACCTTTGTAGTGGGGCTCTTTCACACTGTAAAGGTTATGTGCTTGTTAAGTCTAGGAGTAGAGGAATGAGATGTAATACTTTCCTTACCTTCCTCTTCTCTAAGCTCTGGTCGGCAGTTCCACACTGACATCAAGTGCAATGCAGGACCAATAGTCCTGCATTGTACATGAGGATGGCAAGCTCTGCCCACAACCTGGAGTGTCAATGAGAAGAAGAGAGAGCCAGAATGGGGAATAAGGTAATGTAATGGGTGGGGTGGTGGTGTGTGGGGGGTTAAACTGCAAAGGTAGATTTCCTAAGTCATTACTGACTGATTCATGGACTTGGAGCAAATACATAATATAATTCACTGACTTTCCTGATAAACATGCTTTTTCTGTATATCAGCATCTCAAACTATGGAATCCAGGGACTGCCATACAAGTAGTATTTTCAGAAGGTCAGAAATGGCATCCTCCATGTTTTCCTCAATACAGGGTTACCTTTAAAGTGCATGTTTAGGGTACTTAAGATAGGCAACCATCTCAAGGGTTTGTTTAGACTTGTGTTTGGGGGACGGGGCTAAAACACGCAGTTGAGCTGCGTTATTAGTGCCCCTAACAGTCCCCCCTTTTACTGCGAAGGCAGCAGTTGGAGGTCTTTACATGACGCTGTCACAATGTTTTGCACCTACGGCTAAAAATTCCCCGTCACAGTACCACTGCTGAATGGGACTTACTCAAGCAGATGGAAACATGCTGTAAATCTTCCACAACAGCTGAGGATTTCCTTATTGGTGTAGCAGTTACAGAACAAGCAGTGAGGAGGTATCATATCGCCTCCTCACTGCCTGTCAAACACCTTTGAAAAGTGAGCCGCACGTCTAAACTTATCCAAATGTTTTATTCTGGCAGGTCAAGCAGTTAATCATACAGTTTGTGGTCTCAGTATGACACTGTGTTCTAGCTGTGTGACTTCTTATGATTAGTGAACTGATCCATGACAAACAGTCTGTTTAAAACTTGTGCTTATCACATAATAATAATTTAACTTATCAAGTGAGCAAGAATGTTTTTTTTATTGCTCCTTGGGGGGGAGCCAGACTGTGGCTGGTTGGAGTAAAAAAAATGCCCTGCCATCAATGGATGTAAGCAATACCCCATGATTGGTTTTAGTGGGAGGAATAGTGCTCCATTGTTGGTATTAGTTGCAGGAATAGTGCCCCATTGTTGGTGTCATTGGGAGGAATGGCGCCCCATCATTGGCGGCAATGGGAGGAATAGTGCTCCAATGTTGGTATTAGTTGAAGGAATAGTGCCCCATTGTAGGTGTCATTGGGAGGAATGGTGCCCCATCATTGGCGTCAATGGGAGGAATAGTGCCCCAAGGACCGGTTAAGGGCAAGCAAAGAGTCACATCTGGCCCCTGGGCCACAGTTTGCAGACCACTGTCCTAAAGCAATGTATGTGCAGAGATATTTTTTTTATATTGTGACTGTGGGGACTGAGCTGATGCAGTATATGACAAAAGTATATTATGGAGTATGTTTATCATACTTGTACAGAGAGAAATGACAATGCTAAAATAAAAGAGGATTTAATGTAATATGATATATGATCCCATTATCTCCCACAGGTGCACAGTACGCTAGAAACAGTGATGAATGGGATCCCAGATCTTCTAACCATGACAAAAGATCTAAAGTGAGTATGATGATTTCTATTGTTGATAACAGTGAGTGCAAACAATAAAGTCTTCATTCCACTGTAGCAAAACCCCTTTAGGAGTTGCTGATGAATTGGGTCCTCCTATAGTCCTGCACAGCCAGGCACCGCACATTTTCCATTCAGACTTGCTTGAAGAGACAGAAAACCAGTCCTTAAGCTTTGTTTTGAAGTTATATTGGGGATGTAAAACTTGGATAGGGCAAGGGGTGTATGGGATGCCCAAGGGTAACAGTTGCAGAGGACGAAACTTCCTGAACTATATTACAAGCCTTTACTCTTTACTGGGCTCCCTCCCAGGCTCCTGCACCTCAGTCTCACTTCTCCATCTTCCACCTGAACTCTTCTGCTACTGAGCAGGCCCTAACACTTAAAGGGTGTCCCAGCCCCTTGCCAAGCCTTCTGTTGTGGATTGGTTCAGGTCCCTCAAAAGTTCAGCCAGCCACTCCTCAGATCCACCCACTGCCTCTAGAGCCTCCCTCCAAAGTTCCAGAGCAGGGGGAAATTCCAGAGGGGCTTGCCTGCAGAGCCTCTTAGCCCTGACCACAATTTGACCCCTCTGGCTATCTCACCTGGGCTACTACTCAGCCCCTGTCTAACCATTGGAGACTATATCCTCCTAGCTACCTAGGAGGATGTTACAGCACCTTTTTCTTACAGCAGTATTAAACCCAAAAGCAAAACTGTAATATATTGCCTTCCTCTGGTACAGGATTATAACTTTTTTTTTTTCTATGGTTGAACTGGATGGACTTTTGTCTTTTTTCAGCCAGACTAACTATGTAACTATGCAGTGTACCAATCATTAGATGTGGTGGCTGCATTATTTTATTTTTTTAGGTATTTTCCCCCTTATGTGTTCACCTGGTGATCTGGCCTGTAACACACCGCCTATGTTAGAGTGCCCCCACTCTGGATGAAGGAGCAACAGAGACACCTTTGGTCAGCAGAATTCTCATTCTGGGGGAAGGGTTGGGGTGTTAGATGTACTAGCAGATGTAGATACACCAAGAAATTAAAGCCAAAACTCCAGCTAGCACCACTTTATAAGCAATTACAGCAAATAGTTATGTTCTATTTTACATGAACAAATGAAGGCTGTTCATTCTAAGCACCCCTATCAGTGTTCAGTGGTTTGTCTCAACCCTCTACCTGCTGCATCCTCAAGACTACTTGCTCTGTTGAAAAACAACAGACTTCCTGGCCAGTTTCTTGCATCACAGATTTTACCACATTATGTTGCAGAAACTTGTTTTATTGTTAGTAATAGTACTACATTTCATTATATGATGAGTCTGAAGCCATTATAGTGGTCCCTGAGGTGTATGTGGTGCATATTGAATTGAGAATGTAAATATTGTGCTGCTGATTTGCCATACCCTGCATGCTCTGTTTTATGTGGGATGTTAGGCCTCGTTCAGACATGTGAATGCGTGCATGAGGCTTTGATGTCTGAATCTGCTCCCAACTGCATGCAGGCAGTCTATGGAAGTGGATGCAGAGACAGTGGCTGTGCAAACACAGCCACATGTCAAAATTTGACAGATTGTTTGTGTTTGGGGCTGTGCACCCGCTCCTGCATGCTTGTCAGTTTTATTTATTTATTTATTTATTACAGGTAGCTGTATCGCGCCATCAATTTATGCAGCACTTTACATATATATTGTACATTCACATCAGTCCCTAACCCTCAAGGAGCGTACAAGCTAAGGCCCCTAACTCACATTCATATATATACAGACTAGGGCCAATTTAGACAGGAGCCAGTTGACCTACCAGCATGTCTTTGGAGTGTGGGAGGAAACCCACACTGGCACAGGGAGAACATGCAAACTCCAGGCAGGTGGTGCCATGGTTGGGATTTGAACCAACAACCCTAGTACTGCCAGGCAGAAGTGCTAACCATTTAGTCACTGTGCTGCCTATTTAGCTGTGTCTGTGCAGCCGCTATGTCTACATCCACTTCCATAGGCTGTCTGCATGCAGCTAGAGGCGGATGCAGATGCCAATACAAACACCTCATGCACAGTACGAGTGCCAGTTCCCATCTTAATGAGGGCTCAGACACGGTATGGTATGTTGTTTTGGTTTATACATTTGTAAGCGGGTTGTAAATTACCTAGTTAGGTGCTGCCCTGGACGGGAAGGCTGGGAATAATTTCATTCCCGTTTTTTTTGTTTGGCGGGATCTTTGGGTCTGACTCACTGCTCCTGTGGATATAAAAAGGAACAGTTGGCCTGCACCCTGGGGTTCCCCTGTAGGATTCTGAGGGTCTTACTGCTGGTCCATCAGCAGTGTTCTGTGAAGGGTACATCCAGTTAGGAGCCTGGGGTTTACTCCAAAAACACCAGCCACTGAGAAATGCCACTAATGGGCCTTTATTTACATGGACACTACCTCTGCAGGTATGCCTACTCAAGCAGCACATAGCCTGAGTAAGATTAGGGATTTAGGAAAAAGACTGTTTTCTTGTTGGATTTTGTCCCGTTTTGCACTTTATTCAGTAAAGCGTTAAAAGTTTGTCTTCTGCCTGGTCTGATGTAATTTAAAGGAGTATAATGCAAATAACCAGTACCTATGGTCTAAGGTTGGGTCACTAGCACATGGGGTATGAAGAGTCAGCACATCTACAGTCGTCTTAGCACAAGTTCTGCAAGTGGTTGCCAAGGGAAACAGAGGTACAGCCAGCAAGCAGCCTGACGGAAACGTGTACCTTTTATAGGTGGAACTGCCTCTAACCACAAGGGAGATGTTGTCGGCACTCCCTACACCGCATTTTACCTCCCACAGTAACCAGAGTGGAACTGCATTGCAGAGGTCCCCATCCTGTACAGAGATGCGGACGTTCAAGAGTTAAATGAAGTGCACGTGGGAGTCCGTGCTATGTGCACAATGAGGTTCCATGCTGCTACCAGGACCAGTAGTGGAAGACCACGGTGACCTCAGCCTTGTCCCAGTGCATTGGTGAAAGCTGCACAAGAGTAAATGTACCCCATATGTATGAAGTAGAGTGATCCTGTTACAGATGCCTGGCATAGCCCAACCCCAGGGGTAGTCTTTGCATGTGACATACACTTGGTGCCCAACAAGTTAATGGGAGGGAGTTTCTGTCATCAGCAAACCACTGCCCTACTGGCAATTTGGCGCCCAACATGGGGCTACGGCTACTGCGTGCACTTGGGGACCACCCCTATGGGGACCATGGCATAGCCAGCTAGTTAGAACTTGTTCAGGCTTGCTCGGTGATAGAACACGTGCAAATCATGTCTGAACCCTGATTGACTCCTGCACAAGGTACTCACACTGGATTGGTGGGCATCCCGATAAGGGGTCGTATATAACAATGGCACTCAAAAGATGCTTAGTCTGCTCCACGTGCGTTGCTAGGCAACACTTTGGCAAACAGACTTTGCCTTGAAAGAAACCTCCAGTGCTGACTGATACCAGAGACTAGTATGTTCCAATGCTGGGTTTCGCCCTCTGCCAGGTCTGTCCCAAGGAACATTTGTGGGTACCCTGCCCATTATGCCAGAGGCACTTTGGCACCACTGCCTACTGTGCCCACTGCCTTGTCCTGCTGTTCCAGTGAATAGCGGAGGAGAAGAAGCCCTGTGTCAACCGGCCAGACCACCTTCCAGGGACTGCCGTTGTTGCTGGAGACAATGGTATCTTCGATCCTCCAGTAAAGATACTACAATGTACCAGCCCTGTGACTAGGAAGGCCTTCACTGATGGAGCTGGGGTTGAGCCTCCATCCAGCATTGCTTCAGCAGAACCTGCCCTGCTCCGGGAGAGTGGAACTACATTGCAGAGGTCCCCATCCTGTACAGAGCTATGGAGGTGCAAGAGTTAAGTCAAGTGCACGTTGGAGCCCACGCTATGTGCATGGCGGGGTTCCATGCTGCTACTGGGACCAATAGTGGAAGACACAGGACAGGTGGCTGTGGTCAGTGTTCGGCACAGCCCGAACAAAGACTGAAGAACAGTTGTGGTGCAGATGTACATGGTGCATGTTCATCTCTAAAAGTAGAGGCCATCCTTAAGGTCAAGTTTTCCCCCAAAGCAGCCTCAGCCTTGTCCCAGGGCATTGGTGAAAACGGCACAAGAGTAAAGGTACCCCATATGTGTGAAGTAGAGTGATCCTGTTACAGGTGCCTAGCAGAGCCCAGAAGAACCCACCCCAGGCGTAGTCCTCAAATGTGACCCACACTTGGATCTCAAACAAGTTAGTGGGGAACATAGAAGAAGGTCCGTCATCAGCTACCCACTGCCCTACCGACATGTTTGTCATTTAGCGGCATGCGTTCCTGAATTAGTATGTCATCCAATTATTCTACACTCACACTTGAGCAGATTGTATTCTTAGCGGCATTGCAGTGTTTTTTTCAGGAATTTTTCAGGATTTGCACCTGCCCTGAGCTGGACAAGGGGTGAAGCTTGTGCATTTCCAGGCACTTCCATTAAAGTCTATGGGGGCAAAGACACCTGAATACAGTGGAAAACAATACTTCTAGCATTGGTAGGCTGAGCATACATAGAGAAACAAGCAGAAAAATGCTCAAGTGTGAATGGGGGCTTAACAGATCTTTGGTGGCTTCTATTTCTGTATGTCTAGGTAATCTCTGGCAATCCACAACTTTCATTTTAGGACTACACAAATTGTTATATCTCATCATTCTATTTCAATGACAAGCTGCTCTTCTGATAGCAACAGTAGCAACTATTTCTTATATTTCTTCTAGTTCAATAGCCCGTATATTTGTCTACAGACAGAAATAATGTTCACATACTAATACTGCAGTGATATGATATTCATATTCTAAACTGACAAATTAAGGCATAGGTCAGTAACTAGCCCTTTGGCTTTGTCTTGGCACAGGCTGGGCAAGATTGTTTTCCTTTTTAATGCATGTGCGCATTATTTAACCCATAGGCCAAATTGCCACTGATTTGTGTGCAGCCCCATCTACTATTTACTTGCGATTTGTCTTGCTAGCAAATCTGCATATTAGAACTTGGGGGAAGGACTGCAAAAGTTAATGTTCAATGACCTTGGAAAGCATGACACTTATTAAAGTCTATTTATAATTTTACTTTTCCTTCTCCGGCGCAGTTTTCTATTTACTAATGACTATTTTAAAGCAGAATTCTCTAACACAGTAAGGGCTCATTCTGACATATGGCAGCTTTGCCACCCCTCTGAAAAGTGATCTGCAATTGGTCACTTTTAAGATTGTGGTTGACAGACGGCTGGTGGGCAATATGTTGCCTCCTTACCAGGGGCGGACTGACCATTAGGGTACTCGGGCACTGCCCGGGGTCAGTAGGGGGCCCCATGAGATGCCCCTGGTACCTTTCATAGGCTTTTTTTGGGTGTAGTTTGAGTGTGGGCGAGGACACAGGGGCTCCATGATCCCCTATTGCCCGGGGGCCCCATGAGTTGTCAGTCCACCCCTGCTCCTTACCACCTGATTTGATGGCTGCTGCAACATGTATGCAGCCCTGAGTGCATGTCCTTGCTTAAAGTGGAGTGCCACTCAAAAGTGGAAACTCTGCTTATTTGCCTCCTCCCCCCCTCCACTGCCATATTTGGCACCTTTTGAGGGGGGAGGGGGGAGCAGGAGTTTTTGACGGGTACCCGCTCCCACTTTCGGCTCGCTTCGCCTCAGTGAAGTGAGACGGAAGTTGGGCCCCCTTCTCCCTGCCGCAGTCTCCTGGGAGCTTTCACAGGTCCCACGAGGTCAGTGCATTACCATAGACTTGAATGGAATTAGTCAAAATGTTTCAACTCCTTCAAACTCAACATAAAGCTTCAATTTTGAAGTAAAACGGCGAGATGAGATGGTAATGCTTCATGTTTTGTTAATGTGAACAGCACTGTGTACTGTCCATTATAAATTGTATAGGAGTTTGTGGAGCATTAACCTCTTCACACCGTCTGCACACAAATGTGCGGCCTCCCGGTGTCTGGGCCTAGACGGCGAGCGGCCCCACATTTGCGTTCTAGTAAACCAGCACACGTCCCATACTCACGTAAAAAAGGTCCCGGTCTCCTCTTTCGATCGGGACCTTTCCCGATCATGTGACCGCTGTGACGACGTGTCACGGCGGTCACATGATCCCTAAACCCCGCCTGTCCCGCCTCCCGGCTTCTGAAACTCTTAACGGGCCGGGAGGCGCCGGCGTGAAGGGTTTAAAAATGCACCTCAAGTCCTGCTTTCTATGCCAGTGTGAACAGGGCCTGATACACGTGTTAATTGTGCATGCTTGTATTATGCTGTGATTTGCGCTCTTCTTCCCAAAGTTATGACTGCCTCAAGTCGAGTCAGGAGGAGTTGAAGCCTCCCATTCAAGTCTATGGTGAAGCTCCGTTTGTGAGGCGGTTGCGGAGCGTTAATACCATTACACTTCATTATAGACGTTTGTGGTGCGGTTTTAATGCTTTGCAAACTCCTCAAAAACATGCAGAGGGCATTTGGGGAGTGTAACAAGCGTACACACAGTGAAGGACGCAGCCCTCCATTTTGTTAAGAAATCTCCATTTTGTCCCATCATTCTCTCCCTTCCTCTCTGTTCATACACATTGACATATGGCCTTTGTGTTAGGAGTGTCATAGGCAGGCCAGGGCACAGCAGGGAGCCCAGAGCTATAAAACATTTTTGAGCTGAAGCACCTGGTTGTCTAAGAGAGCTGTGCAATCTAGCACCTCGTAAAAGATAATGCAAGCCTTCCCAGGAGTTCAAAGACATTCCAGAGAAGCACGAACCAGATAACACTTTTAAAATCCATTTTTACCCTATGTCTCATATCCTGGAATATGAGAGACTTACATAAAAACCAGGCATATCTTCAGGTTGCCCACGAAGAGACAAACAGTTTGGTATGTCACTCTCCTGGGCTGGAATACATAGGAAAGCAGAAAAGTAGATCTCTTAAACCATTCAGTGTATAATTTCATTTTTCATATCTACCCGTTCCTCAGATGTGTCTGCATAATAATCTACCTGCGCGTGGAATGTCACTTGTGCATAGGGAAAGTTATGAGCCAAAATATGAACTATAAGAGATTTTGGTTCTAGTTTAGGGCTATGCCCAGACGATCCCTCCCTAAATGGGGCATTGGTCCTTGACTTCAGAGACACCCCCTGCTAGGGAACTACAAAATAGGCTGTCAGGCCTAAGAGAGAAAAGTTGAAGAATTCTCTCTTTTTAACATCAGAACCACCTTGGGAGACCCGTACCTTTTCGCTCTGAAACTTGATCTGCTAACCCAGGACTTTGGCAAGTACTTTAACCCTCTAACTTCTCTCTGTTATCTCTTTGCTGTGCTGTTGTTCTCTGTATATTTATATATATATTGTTTACATCTTATTTCTGTAAATATTTTTATTACACCCTTTTGACCTTTTAGTAATAAATCTTTCCTTCTGAAAGTGTTGAACTGTTTCTATAGCTCCTTATTGCAATTTACGAATTCCTGCCTCTGAAGGAGCGCTACTGTGTTTGTTTAACCCTCAGTATAACTGGCTTGTGGTGACCGTGTTATACAGACGATTATCTCAACCATTATAGTGTTATTGCTGAGATTGTGAGTTTCCTTTCTCTGTACAAAAGGAGGTGGTGGCAGTGTGAAGGGTTAATTGCATAATTAACCTGACCCAGTAACAATTACTCCCAGGCGGCCGGTACATCGATTGTGGTCCAATTAGCTGGAAAATCATTGTGCAGGGTGCAGCTGGGCGTGGCATTGTTACTCATGTGACATCGCGGTTTTATACTGGCTAGTCCTTTGGTCACGAGTTTGGTGAGACGGTCAAGGGTCTGACGCCGCGTTCCTCACAGGGAGCGTTTAAGGAGCGTTCCCAAATGCCTGTCAAACACTATAGGGGCGTTTGGCAGAAGTTAGAAATAAAGTCAAGTGTGAACGTAGCGTTAGAAACATAAGCACAGAAAATACATGCAAACTGCAAAAAGCATATAACTGTAATGCCCTCCAGGTTAGCTAGGTAGTTTTTTTTCAGTCAGAGGATGAGTAGCAGCCTGGCATGAGTCTGCCTGTGAGTGAGACAGGAGTTCACCTCAGGACAAGCTAAGGAGGTTCTAAGGTCAGAACTTCTGAAGCCCTCCCACCTCTCCAGAAACCTAAGAGCTTTCTGGAGGAGGGGTGGTAAAGGGGAGGAAGCTCAGATTTGCATGCTTAAGGGACCTTAGCCAGTCCCCTAGCAGTAGGCTGGGCATGGTGACCAAGGCTAACCTTACAATGTTACTAAGCACACAGCAGTAAAATCAGTCTGTATATGCAGTAAAGCATGCTTGTTATACTCACTGTGGAACCTAAGGGGTTAATCCTCTGCATTGTGTAAAAATGCTGTTGGATCCTGACTTCTCTGATCCTCCCCTTCTTTCAGTGCCCCCCTCTTATTGTCTGGTTAGACATATCGTGTGGAGTCAGTCTGCACATGCTCAGTTTGGTGTATATTGCTAGAGAGGGTTTTTTTCTTTCTTGGGATAAAATAATTGCATTTCCATGTTCTGTGTAGTGTGGGAGACCAGATATCGGGAATGAATGGTCCTGGGTTTAGTAACACTTTAAGAATCACAGTGCCTGGGAGTGGAAAAGTCAGTGTTGGGTGGAAGATGGAGTGAGAGGCTGGCGTGTGGAACCTGGGAGGGGGTCGAGGGAAGAGGCCTACCTACAGGCAGGTAATGAAGAAGAGGATCTCCACTATACCACCATCTTCATGGGAGGATATCAAGAGCAGCAGAGAAGGAGCCATCCCAATGAAAGGCCTGAAGGAAGCTACCAACCTATTAAGCTATCAGGAAGAACAGTGTGAGTACCCTTACACCCCCTGGGCCACATAGGGCTAGAGGGCAGTTATGTGGAAAACCCATCTAGCTTCTCATCTGGAGTTTTGGCTGTGCTAATTTGGCAGTTTCTGGGCCCCCTTTCTCAGGGAATACCCTCAGTACAGCTGGGTGAAGAGGAGGATTCATCTGGGGTCTGAGGTGGTACACCAAAGAGCTGGAAAGCTTGTAAAGGAGAGACTATTTTTGTCCACATCTGTACATAGTTGCTAAGGAGTTGTCCTCAGGTCAGCAGTTTCCTTGGGCATCCCATACACCCCTCAACGCTATCCAAGTTATTAAGTTAAAGAGCTGTGGGGGGGGGGGGGCCCAAATCTCAGCGACTCCTAAGAGGGTAGTGCTACATAACCTATAAACAGTTGTTCTAGATCAGGGTTTTTCAACCAGGGTTCCTCCATAGGTTTCTAGGGGTTCCTTGAGTCATGAGAAATTTCTGTCTCTTTGATAAGTTTCCACTGACATCATTGATCCTTTTAGCTATCTGTGGGAGGGTGATTCTTCCCAATGATCACACGTGTGAGAGCATTCTTCCCCCTGAACATCACACCAATGTAAACTTGTGACTTGTAAATATAGTCATTTTTAACAGAGGTCTCTGAGCTTGGAAATGTATTTTAAGGGTTCCTCTGTGTTGAGAAAGGCTGTTCTAGGGCCAAGTACCCCCCCCCCCAGCGCTGCAAAACAGCAATGCTGACTGTTTACCCAGATTATTTCTAAAATGACCTTTCTCGTCTTAGTCTGTATATGGGAAAATTCAGTAACTTGGAGAAAAAAATTATATATATATATATATCTCATATGTGAGGTGCATTCTGGTCTTTCACTCAGTAATCCTTTCACAGAAGTGAAGTTCGCAAGATTGCTGCCAAGGCCAAAAATCTGCCTTCATCGAATGAAGGAGAAAGTTCTTCCCCTAATCCAACCACTGCCAAAGAAGTTAAGGAGGATTTCATTAAAATAAAGAGAAGCCTGCAGGACCTGGTTAAACGTTCGGTGAGATCATACCCTGGTTACTCTGGCTAAATGTGATATTTGTTTTAAAATGTGACTATGGTAAAATAAAAATGAACTGCTACCGCAACAAAAGTTCCGATTAATGCTCTGTAGCAGGGGTCTCCAAACTTTCTAAACAAAGGGCCAGTTTACTGACTTTCAGAGTTTAGGGGGGCCAGACTGTGGCCATTGGGAGTAGAAATTGTCCTGCGGCATTCGGAGCAAACAACGCATCTTTGGCATTAGGGGAAAGAATAGTGCCCTTGGTGTAAGTTGGAGAAATAGTGCCCCATCATTGGTATCAGTGGGAAGTATAATGCCCCGTTGTTAGTGTCAGTTGGAGGAATAGTGCTTCATGGTTTGTTTCAGTGAGAGGAATAGTGTCCAATTGTTGGTGTAAATGGGAGGAATAGCGCCCCATCATTGGTATCAATGGGAGGAATAGTGCCCCATCATAGGTGTCAATGGGAGGAATAGTGCCCCATCATAGGTGTCAATGGGAGGAATAGTGCCCCATCATAGGTGTCAATGGGAGGAATAGTGCCCCATCATAGGTGTCAATGGGAGGAATAGCGCCCCATCATAGGTGTCAATGGGAGGAATAGTGCCCCATCATAGGTGTCTATTGGAGGAATAGTGCCCCATCATAGGTGTCAATGGGAGGAATAGTGCCCCATCATAGGTGTCTATTGGAGGAATAGTGCCCCATCATAGGTGTCAATGGGAGGAATAGTGCCCCATCATAGGTGTCAATGGGAGGAATGGTGCCCCATCATAGGTGTCAATGGGAGGAATAGTGCCTGTTGCTGATGTCAGTAGCAGGAATTATGCCCCCTTGTTGGTGTTCATGAGAGGAATAGTTTCTTGTATCAGTGGGAGAAACAGTGCCCTAAAGGCTGGATAAGGGCAAGCAAAGGGCCGCATCCGGCCCCCGGGCCATAGTTTGGAGACCACTGCCCTATAGACTTGTCAGTCTTTCATTAGAAATCAGTTGTGAATCTTCATTTGATACCATTTATTTACCGGTTTCTACCTGTATGAGTTTAGTTATTTATAAAATTATACCTTTTATTCACCAAAGAATCACACATTTTTGAAATTCGATTCAACTGGAAAATGGAAAGTTTACATCAGATTAATGTAAACATACCCTTTATGTGAAATTATCAGATTAAATAAAACAGTAACAGACACACAGTAAATAAATACATTCTCACTATTGTTTTGCATTCAAAAGGATTAGGCCACATTCACACTTGCAACTTGGGCTGTAATGTAATTTACAGAATCAAAAATCAAAGAATTCCTTTGGCCAGAATTTACAGATGTTTGCAAATATCTGTGCCTGCTCAGCATATACAAGGCTGACAGCAACCACAACTCTCCATGTCTGTTTACGCATCCAGCTGATATCTGTGGTTAGAGACAGACATTTGTCTACCCACGGCCAGGGACAAACATATGAAGGGCTAGGACAAGGGGTGGGCGGGTGTAGCAGATGCCCTGGGTGCAATGGTTTACTGTAGAGATGGGGGTGCTGTCCTTCTGTTACAAGGCTGACAGGAGTAGTGACAACGGCATCACTATTACTCTCATCCCAGTGCTGGGAGCAGCGAGGACAGAAGAAGAGAGCAAGGGCGCTTTGCAGGCTGTGTTTTCACTCTCCCTCCTCCTTCCTGCCAGTGCAGTACTCCTGTATTAACAAGCAGGCAGCAGTAGCTGTACCAGCTGGAAGGAGGTGGGGGAGAGAGAGCACAGCCCGCACCGCTGAGCTCAGGAGTGTCCAGGAAAGAGCTGGGAGTGGAGAGCCATCAACACAAGCACGTGTGCCGTGTTAAAACTGAGCTGCAAAGTGATTTTAACAATTGAGTGACTACTGGGCATAGGATCCTATAAACTTGCACATCATGAATTGGGGGGGTTAGCTTGGCCTTTTTGCCCTGGGAGCTACATGACCGTCCTTATCCCAGCACTAATCATATGTGCTTACTGCAGAGAATCACTGGAGGACAGACTACATCCACAAATCTCCACATAACTGCTGTCGCTATCAGCCTGTCAGTGCTTTGTATAGGCTGTGCAGGCACAGATATTTGTAAACACCTGTCATTCTGGCCACAGGAATCCTTTGATTTTTGCCACCAGAATTTGAGAGGCCTTATTCGCAAGTGGGAATGGGGCCTTAAAATTAATGGTTTATTTGATCAGACCAAGTAGAAATCTCAGTGATATCATCGGACACCTCCTTACCACTTTTATGGTTCCCAACTAATGCAGTCATATCTAGAGAAGAGTGTTTCCACTAAACATCTGGCTCAAACATAGAACAAACAGTTCAGTTCTTAAGCCGGCTATAGATTAATTAAATCTCAACCGGTCCAGCAGGGACTGGCTGAGATTTGATCCAGCTATGGGAAGGCTGGCTGTACTGAAGTCAAGTCAAAGCTATAGCAGCCAGCAGTGATCATTGTGTTCTGCCGACAGGGAAGGCTCGCCGCGGGCAGAATATAATAACACTGCTTGAGAGATTCCATCCACAACATGATGTGGACAGAAAGAAAATTGCTTAATTCCCTCCTCAACAAGAAGAAAATAGCATAATCTATGGGCTGCCCAAGGCAAGCAGATCTTCCTGTGGCTGAGGAAGTGAGTAAGAAGCAAATGTTTGGAGCTCTGTGAAAAAGGCAAACAAATGTAGAAGTCCAGGAAACAATGACTACAGTGTTTTGGTTCTTTTATTTCTTACTCGCTGTACTACTAAATTATAGAACAACTCAATGGTCTGCTTTTGTTGATACAACCTGCTGTTAAAGCCACTTTAAAACTTGGTACTTCCAGGTGGGGTCGAGAAGTGTACACTTCCTTCCACCCAGCAGGGCTTGATGCATGTGATGGCACAATGGAAGTCAACAGAGCTTCCCCTCATTTGCTACGCTCTGGAGCAACTGCATTTGCAAAGTTCACAGTCTATTTGCCTTTAATAAATCTGCCCCTCTGTGTTATTCTTTTCCCTTTAAGTTAGATTCTGAAAAGCCTTTAAATTACTTCCACTCTTTAGTGAATGAATTTCACTATTTTTAACTTGCTCTTTCTTTGGATTACCATGCTGTCTTACTCTAACCTTTGCCTGTTATTAGCCCAATGTCTTTCCTCTAACTGGTGTTCTTTATTATTTCTCCACCAGGAACTGGCTTCACGTTGTTCTTCAAGCACAACTCAGACCTTCTGCTTGTCCAGTAGTGTTTTTCTGGCATTTCTGCTTTTGCAGAGTATTTGTACGGTGGCTTATATATTATTCAAGTGAGTAATTTTCATCTTTTCACGTGCTTCTCAAAACATGGGATTGCATTGGCAAGGGTTTGATGTTCAGTTGTATACAATTGTGTATTTAGCTCTTCCTATTCATAAATGAAACTAATGTGTAAAATTATTTGTGTTAAATGTAAACTGCCATCATCTAATATTTATACGTGTCAACAGACTAGTTAGAAATGTAAAGTGGGACTCCAGGAAAATATATATTTTTTATTTTGGATAGTATGGGCAAAACTCTCAAACGGGAGAATTCTCTATGCTGATGCCCATTGCAACAAGGACAGAAAGTGGTGGGCAAGCAAAAGCTTACAGTTGTTAATAAAACAGGAGAACAGGGGAGATCCTGTTCTGGTGATTACTATCTAATGCTGGCCATACACGGTTAGAAATCATTCGAAAAAGCATTATATACAGTTGATTGTTTGACTTTCGAAACGTTAGTGGGCTAATTTCAATTATCGCAATGCAAAGTTTTATGGCAAAAAAATGAACCGTCATGTCAGATTTTTTGAGCCAAAACAATCGATTTTCTAAACATTAGTAGTGGAACAAATCAAAAACAGTTAAAAAAAAAAAAAAAAAAAAAACTACAGTGCATGCGCATTTTAAAATGTAACGAATGTAATGGAAGTACAAACAATGAAAAGAAAGATCTTTCTTTTAAATACAGTTGGCGAGTGGGAGGGTTCACAAAGTTCAAAAAACCTTGACATCATTTCCAATGATCAATGAAAAATGTACCATTTATGTTGTATCGATCGATAATATGTCTATAATTGGGGAAATATTTTGATATAATGATGGCATTATCACATACACGTTTGGCAGGTCTTGAACCCAACTTTTTTTTTTTTAATGATTTTCTAGCGGTGTATGGCCAGCATTAGAATGGAGTTAATTTTGCTGAAATTACCTCCTCATTGTAGTAGTGTATGTGGAATAGGGAAACAAGCTCTAACCCTTCCTTGCACTATCCAAAACTAGAAAAGAACATTTTGGTTGCTGTTATTCTTTAAAGCCCAGAATCTGTTAAACTTAAAAGAAGTCTCAAAGTAAATGTAGTTTTATATGTAATACTGTTATTTTTGCTCCTGAAATGTCTTCACATCTGTACAATAGTATGCTAGGCATGAATATGTACTTACCCTGCTCTCCCACAACATCTTGGCTACTGAAAGTGGATACAAGTCTGGTTAAATCAGAAATGTATCATTTTCTCTTTTTTTCCTATGGACAATTGTGTTACGTGATGTAGCGTGCAGCTCAGTCGTCAAATCTGATTGGCTGGTGGGTGAGGCAGAACTGCTAAGATTTGTAGAAGGGCAGATTTAGAAGCGGTGTAGTGAATAATGGGAGTTGTCCTACTCCTGCATTCTCTTCGTACTCTGATGGTAGCTGACTGGAGTGATGCCACTGGACACCATTTTGGAACTGATGATCAGATATCCTGATATCATGGCTCAAGCAACACAGAAAATGGAACAATAATTTAGCATTGTGTGACCCTTTTTAAAAAAAATTGCTAAGGTAAGTTAAATTAGGTTGGTTGTTAGGTATGCACAAATTCATTACAGATAGAAAAGAGGAACAGGCTCACACTTCACACTTCCTGTGTGGGTTTCATGCTTTAAATTGGTTGTAAACCTCAGAAATGAAATCTGAACAAAGCACATATTTCTGTAGTGTTTACTTGCCTTTCTCTAAAGGACTAAGTGTCATTTCTGTCTGTTGCCTTGTTCGTCTGCTATCAGCATGGGTTATATCTGACAAGTTTTCCTGACACCAAGAGAAAAAAGATCCTGCTGATTGACAGTCTCGGCTCAGTTCTGTGCTGTGTGAAGGGGATGTGTCCCTTCCCCCCAATCTGCTGTCAAAGGTTTTGTATAGTTTGTAACTGCAGTTTCTTGCCTCCTGCTTTGTGAGTGAGTCTATGAAAAATCTTTTTAACTTGGTTACATAGTTAGTCTGGCTGAAAAAAGGCAAAAGGCCATCCAGTTCAACCATAAAAAAAGTTATAATCCTATATCCATAGTTGATCCAGAGGAAGGCAAAAAAACTCAGGAAAGCATGATCCAATTTGCTCCTGCTGGGAAAACAATTCCTTCCTGATCCCCGAGAGGCAATCGGATATTCACTGGATCAACTTCACCTTTGAGTTTTTCATGGATGTATATGATGGTTGCACTTAAACAGATACAACTTACGTAGAAACCACAGCTTGGCGTTGCATGCCATTATTAAGCTTGTGATCTACCAGAACCCCCTGATCCTTCTCCACCATTGATTCCCCCAGTTGTACCCCCCCTAGTATGTATGATGCATGCATATTCTTAGCCCCCCAAGTGCATAACCTTACATTTATCAAAATTAAACTTCATTTGCCATGTATTTGCCCAATTAAACAGTGCATTGAGGTCGGCTTGTAAGTTGGAGACATCCTGAAAGGACGTTATTGCAGGTGGCCATCTGCACTATAACAGCCAAATATGCCAGGCCCAGCCTAGCCGTCTGCATTCTAGCAACTAATGACATTGTGTAGCCCAGCTGCCAGCGTCCTAACAACCAGTGAGTCTGTGCAGACCAGCTGACAGCGTCTTAACAATCAATGGCTGGTGGTTGGCAAAAATGATCACAGCACAGTCCTGTCAAAATGGTTCAGAGCTATCACTAGGTCACATAAGTTCCTTTGCACCAAACTGGTCAAATTATATTTTTTGAACTAAGGAAAAGTAATGTTGGAACAGGAAAGGACCTTTCCCTAAACTGCTGCCCAAATTTGAAAGCACACAGTTGTCTAAATTGTTTCAGTATGCTTTAGCATTTAAATACAACAAATAAAAATTCCGAGCTTACTTACCAGTCTGACTGCAACAAATCGAATTACCCTCACATTATAACACAGTGCTCAAAAATACAAGTAATAGTAGTGACTTATAAGGTGTCCATCAGTGTCCAAATGTCACTTTAACAGCACCGTGCTTCCATTTCTATTATTAATCCTCCTCTATAAAGTCCTCCATGCTCTTATAAATCATAAAGTGTCTTTGTGGTTAAAAACCACACTGTGATTTGTGACCTGTGCCCCCTCCATTACCCACATTCACCAGACAGGATGGATCCCCTGCTATTAGCATAATAGTAAAATGTGCTTTATCTGGTGAGGGACACCTTCTTCCTGGTCTCAAACTTCCTTCAAAATGCCTGTATTCATTCAATGGTAACTATGAAGTGAATGGCTATAGATGCGTGAGGGTGCCATATAGAGGTGACAGGGAGAGAAGAAAAGAGGCGAAGAAGAGAAGAGTATTTTTTCTCCTAGCGTAAGGTTTTTTTTGTTTTTTTTTGTGATAAACCAAATTACCCTGTCAAACAGTTCATGTTAAAACATTGGATTTAGTTTGCATACATTTATATGCACAACACACAAATATATGCGTAAGCTGCAGAGGCCACTTCACGGCACCCCATTATAACTGCAGTCCTAACTCTATACATTTTGAGAGCCTTTAAAGTTTGAGCACATATCTAATAATGGACAGATTGAGGGCAGGTTTGCATGGAGGGAGGACTGCAGATATACTGAGGTGCCGTAAAGTGGACTCTGCAGCTTAAACATGTATTTGCAAATTTGTGCAAATGAAACTCCATGTTTTAATGTGAACTGTTAGGGTAATTCAGTTTGTTGCAAGCTGGCTGGTAAGTGAGCTGGGAATTTTAGTTTGTTGGTTTTTGACATGCATCGCCCTTCCATGTGCTCCTTGCTGCATAGGCGGGTTTTAAATCTATGCCGGACGAGGGTGCATATCCCTAAGCACCATCTGGCCATTTGATGAATCTAAAATATAACCTTTATTCAGATATATATATATATATATATATATATATATATATATATATATGCTAAGATTCTAAGCTGTAATTAATGCCATTTATGCTGTCACTTCATCTAAAACGGTATGGTATTTGATCTGGTCTGGTGTTATTAACCATTTGGATGTAAGGTAAACAATTGTAATGGTATCTAGTCATGTTGTGCGCAGTACATTCCACTCCAATAGGCATTAATTACAGCTTAGCATACATTTTTATGAATATCTGAATAAAGGTTATATTTTAGATTCATCATTTGGCCAGGTGGTGCGTAGGGATACACACCCTCGTCCAGCATAGATTTGTTATTTACCAAAGATGATTATTTATAATTAGGGTTTAGTTCAATAATTGATTTACATAGGCTGGTTTTAGCATTAAAATGTATAAACAGTTAGTTCCATATATATTTGGACACAGGCACAATTTTCATACTTTTGGCTCTGAATGCCACCAGAATAAATTAAAATGAAACAATCCAAATGAATTTGAAGTGCAGACTTTCAGCTTTAATTCAAGGGGTTGAACATAAATGTCAAGTACAAATTTTAGGAACTGTAACCATTTTTATACACAATCCCTCCATTTTCAGGGGCTCAAATGTAATTGGATAAATGAATATAATCCTAAATAAAATATTAATTTTTAATATATTGTTGAGAATTCTTTACTGGAAATGACTGCCTGAAGTCTGGAACCCATGGACATTACCAAAGATGCTTTGCCAGGCTCTATCTGCAGCTGTCTTCAGTTGTTCTTTGTTTGTGGGTCTTTCTGCCTTTAGTTTTGCCTTCAGCAGGTGGAATGCATGCTCAGTTGGGACAGATCAATATTACAGAATATTCCACTTCTTTTCCTTCAAAAGCTCCTGGGTTGCTTTTGCAGTGTGTTTTGGATCATTGTCCATCTGTACTTTGAATCGCCATCCAATCAACTTTGCTGCATTTGGCTGAAACTGGGCTGACAGTATATCTCTAAACACTGCAAAATTCATCCGGCTTCTTCTGTCTTCTGTTGCATCATCAATAAACACCAATGACTCAGTGCCACTGGAAGCCATGCATGCCCATGCCATCACATTGCCCCCACCATGTTTCACAGATGACTTTGTGTTCTTTGGATCATGAGCTGTTCCAAGCCTTCTCCACACTTTTTTCTTCCCATTATTCTGGTACAGAATAATCCTAGTTTCATCTGTCCAAAGAATGCTTTTCCAGAACTGGTCTGGCTTATTTAGATATTTTTTTGGCAAAGTCTAATCTGGCTTTTCTATTCTTCAGGCTTATGAATAGTTTGCACCTTGTGGTGAACCCTCTATTTGCTCTTGTGAAGTCTTCTCTTGATTGTAGACAATGATTCGCCCACCTCCTGGAGAGTGTCCTTCACTTGTCTGGATGTTGTGAATAGGTTTTACTTTACCATAGAGAGGATCCTGCGATCATCTACCACTGTTGTCTTCCATGGATGTCCATGCCTTTTTATGTTGCTGAGCTCACCGGTGCCTTCTTCTTTTCTCAGAATGTACCAAACTGTTGATTTGAGCATTCCTAATGATGCTGTTATCTCTCTGATGGATTTTTTTAAATTTTTGAAGCCTTACAATGGCCTTTTTCACTTGCATGGACAGCTCATTTGAACGCTTGATGTAGGTCCACAGCAATAGATTCCAAATGCAAATACCACACTTAGAATCAACTCCAGATCTTTTACCTGCTTAATTGATGAAGAAATAACGAATGAGTAGCCCACACCTGGCTATGAAACAGCTTTTGATTCAATTGTCCAATTACTTTTGGTCCCTTGAAAAAGGGGGGTGGCTACACTTAAGAGCTTTAATTCATAACCCTTCCTCCAATTTGGATGTACATACCCTCAAAAGAAACCTGAGAATGTGCACTTTCAGCCCATAGCCATTATATAACTATAGCTTGAATATGTTTTGGTAAATACCTGAAAAAACTAAAATTGTGCCTGTGTCCAAATATATATGGACCTATCTGTAAATGTAGAACCAAACCTTTTTTTTTTTTAGTTTTGTATAGAGCAGTGAGGGCTAAAGCCCCTGTCAGGTTTTTAATGTTCTCTGTGCTCCTGCTGGGGAGATTCATCCTCTAAATGTGTCCTTCTGACCAATTTCACTGAGATAGACAGTGTTATGGAAAGCCAAAGTTTTAGCTATCATCAGAACAAGAGGTAAGTGTTAATCTTCCAATTGGGACTCTTGTCCCCGGGAAAGCTGTCTAAGAAGGATGTTCCCTTAGTTTCCTGTCCTTGATATGCAACTTCCTGTTGCATATCCAGGACAGGAAGTGATGGGAAATCTCTCCAATGTGACAGAGATAGCAAAAAATAAAATGATTAAAACAAAAAAAGCTGATATACATACATTTTAGCAGTGAACATTCAACATGGATGCATATTGAAGGACTACACTATACTGTGTAGAAAATAAAAATACATGTTAACAAATTCAAACTGTACTGTGCTCATTTCAAGCAATACAGATCAAAAATCCAGTGAGAAACAATGGATTTTATAGTGTAATGCACATTTGATCCTTTGAAAGCACATTGGAAAAAAGTCTAAAATCATAGCTCCTACGAGTTTTTGCATTTCCACCAATTCCTAAAATGGCAATGGAAGTTATGCATGACCCCTAAGTGTGTCAGTCCTGTTCACTAAATTGCCCTGCGCTGGATTTAAAATGCAGCTTTTTATGGGTTTTTTTTTCCCTCTGCTGAAAATAACCTCACAATGAATTCTGAAAGAACAGACGGTAAAACAGAATGATCGCAGCGTACAAATGTGTATCTTAATTATGTGATTTCACATCTCAGCCAACCAAATGTTCCCAGTCTGGGCATCTCCATCAAATGTACATGTTTTGCTGACCCGCATATGGGTGTTTTCCCTTGGTGAATAGAGAAGTGAATTGCTCTGTAGTATTGGGCAGTGGCTGCTACATATTTTATTTAGTCTGGTCAAACTTTGAGTTGGGCCTATGCAAGCCACCATTTCACAGAATGTAACCGAAACTTGAGGCACTCACTTTAATAAGATATAAGCACATATACCTTTAATGTATGATGTACTTTCTTCGCACATGCAGCTTCTAGGTATCCCCATATTGTCCTTACCTAGACTTCATGTCTCAGTCTAATCTCAGAGCTGTTCTGAAACACATAGGAATCAGGGAATTTGCCATAGATGAACTACAAACACGGTGTATGTTAGTCTGGTGCAACTCTTGCTCAGAGAAAGTCTTTCAAGTGTAGTTCTCCTCTAGTTAGCCAGGGGGAGCTAGCTAGGTTTTTAGTTAGAGGCTTGATAGCAGCCTGGGATGAGTAAGCTAGATAACTTTAGGTCAGGGCTGAGGGCTTTGCAGGTCAATTCCCTGATATCTCCCCCTGCTCTAGAAGCTTGAGAAGTTTCTAGAAGGTAGTGGGTGGGGGTGAGGAGGGGCTGATCTGCATACTCAGGGGAGGCTTGGCATGCGGTCAGAGCAGCCCTTATTATGAGAGAGCTTCATCAGGAAGTGGTCAGTGTCAGGTGGAAGATGACGTGAGAAGGCTGGAATGTGGAGGTGACGGGGGCCCAAGGAGGGGCCTAACTGCAGGCAGGATCTGGGAAGGAGTAACTATCAGCCTCAACTGCCCCCTGAGAGAGGACAACCGGGGAAGCAGAGAAGGAGCCAGTCCAGCGTAAGGCCTGAAGGCAGCCACCAACACAACAAACTTACAGGAGAGGACCAAGTGAGTAATCCTGCACCCCCTGGGCCGGATAAGGGGAGAGGGCAGTCAGGTGGCAAACCCAATTAGCTCCTCATCTGGGACTGCTCTACTACAGTGGCAGTTTTTGGGTCCCCTTGCTTGCTCAGGGATTATCTCAAGCAGCTGAGTGAAGAGGAGGATTCATCTGGGGTCTGAGGAGGGCTCTTCAATGAGAGACTGTTTGCTATGGACTTGTACATAGTTGGTAAGGAGATTTGTCCACATGTTCACAGTTCCTTAGGCATCCCATACACTCTCAACCCCATCTAAGTTCAATATCCCTTAATAAAACCAACAAAAAACAAGCTCAAGGACTGTTTACTGTCTCCAGTGTGCAAGTGTTGAAGACAATGTCTGTTCCCTGGCTGTGTAGGACTATAGGGGAACCCAAAACTCAGCGATTGTTTTTTTTCACTGCATATATTTTTTTGATGGTCTCACTACACATATACATTGTTTTTTATATTTTTAATATTTATTGTTACTGTTCGTATATACACTGTATGTATTGTGATTAAGCACTAGTCACTTTATTATTATCCTTGTTTTGGGATCCACTTTGCTAACACAATTTGGTGTGTATATTATCCCAATTTTGGGATTGGGTTGTTTATATATATATATATATAGAGAGAGAGAGAGAGAGAGAGAGAGTGTCTGACCTTGTGACCCATTTGATTAATTCACCAAGTTGCACTTTTTATTTTCTGCACTTTATTTTAGATCCTATAGGATCTTTATTTACATTATTATTGTATGATTTATTATTGTTCATTTAGCATTTTAGCGCTGCACCATATGTACACTATTTATGTTATTTCATCTTTTGAGGTAAAGGGTTTGGGTGCTAGCATCTGTGTTAGGGAGAGTTCATTTAGCGCAGGAGGAACCATTACACTTTTCATCCTTTAGTAAAACTAGCAAGCATCTGATCTGAAGTGCATTATTCTTGACAATCACAGTGCGTGTGTTCAGGTATTTGGTTTTATCTGCGTACGAAATAATTTCTTTGCAATCAGTTGCAATTCTTTTTTTTTTTTTGTAAATAACATTTTTTATTGAAGATTTTCCAATACAAGAAACAAGAAATATGAACATACTGTAGAACTCATTGTATAGCAAAGCTCATTGGAAGAGAGCAATGAAAAAACTAATGAGGTTCAAATGTTATCCATAAACAAACTAGGCTAATGGGGATGCATATGTCCCAACAATCATTATGACTTATGATCTGTGCAAGCAAGGAGCTTGAGTAGCTGGTAATTTAGTGTGGAACCTCTAAAGCCAACACACGATTGTGGAGAATACCTTCACAATAATTAGCATAGTTGGCTTATGCTATATAGAAGACAAGATAAAAAAAGAAAGAAAGAAAAAAAAAATAGAAGGAAAAATAGAAGAGACTAGGTAGAAAGGGATAGAGAAGAAGAGGAGCAAATCCACCTCCCCATGTCCCGGGCCTGAAAGACTGATGCAAGAGTAGGATAGCTGGTGCAGCACAAAACATTTGCTAGGGCAAAACCGATTCCTGATGCCAAACCTCTAAAACTTCATTGTGTCTATCCTCTGTGTTCTGTGGGTGTGCAGTCAGCAATTCTGTAAGTTCCATCTCCCTAATTCTAGCATATAATGCTGCCTGAGAGGGTGGCGTTCTCTGTTTCCAGTGGAAGGCAACAAGGCATTTAGATGCTGCAATTTTATGCTGTAATAGCTTCTTGTTCAGTTTTGAAATGGTTTGAGGGGAAAGGCCCAGCAAGAACAGTTTAGGGAGTGTGGAATCGAAAAGGAGTTGTAGCAATTGATAGACTGATTTCCAGATAGGTTTAATTCAGGGGGAACTCCAAAAAATATGAACAAGGGAGCCCTTAGCTCGTAGGCAATGCCAACACTGATCACTAGTGTTAGGGTGTATAGTACATAGAAGTTCTGGGGTAAGATACTAAAAGTATAATATTTTATAGAAATTTTTCTTATACAAGGTGCAGATGTGATTCATTTTCATAATGAGTGAAGGATATGTCAAAAGCACACCAAGGATCTCCAAAATAGGGCCCAAAGCTTTATTCAAGGATCACATCACAGCTAAAACAGTATGCTATTTTAGCTGTGATGCAGGGGCGGACTGACCATTTGGGCTCTCGGGCACTGCCCGAGGGCCCAGGGTCAGTAGGGGACCCCATGAGATGCCCCTAGTACCTTTCATAGGCTTTTTTGGGTGTGGTTTGAGTGTGGGTGAGGACGCAGGGGCCCCATGATCCCCTATTGCCCGGGGGCCCATGAGTTGTCAGTCCGCCCCTGCTGTGATGTGATCATTGAATAAAGCTTTGGATTCTTTTTCAGAGATCCTTGGTGTGCTGATGAAATGTTCTTCGCTCTGAGTATTTCTGGTCCCCAGCTGGTAGTCCCTACAGCACCTACATACCTAACAGCCATTATGGGAACATGTTCTTTGGGAATATTTTTCTGGACTTATTTTTATAAATAAACAGCAAAATATAGGTTTCCATGTGCCCGTTCCAAAATCATTACGAAGGGATCAAAAAGAATCCTGGTTACTTTCTTTTCTTTGGTTAAAATAAGGAAGCTCTGCATCAACATTTGTGATTTATCCTCACTTCTTGTGCAGATTATCACATGGGTAGTGATGATGAAAGTCCTTAAATCTCAGAGATGCTCTAGCCTTCCCCTTCTTTTATAAATAAGGCAGGCCATAGATGATATGATTTTCTTTCCTTCTACCATGGATCACTGGATTCCCCCATCAACACAGTCAGTGTTAAAGGGGGAATGCCTTCTGAGAAGCCTGCTGGAAGCCTTCCTTGCTGGCAGAACACAATTGCTTGCAGCAATTATAGCTGCTGCCAGTAATTGCATCCAAAAAAAATCCAACAGGCTGGTTGTACTGAAGTGAGTTAATGGATCAACTTCAGTACAACCAGCTTCCCATAGATGGATCATATCTCTGCTGGTCTCTGTTGAACCAGCCAAGATTTGATCCATCTATGGCTGGCTTAAGTCTTCCTATTGCCCTCTGTGTCCCCATTGGAGAGACGTGCCACACAGAGATGTGTGGCAACCACACACGGAATGAAGGGATATCTTCACTACAGTAAAGCATACAATAGCAAAAATCTGAGAGGTTCCAATCCTTTCCCAATCTATGAAAAACCAAGGAAAAAAGTTTTGGTTGGAGTTCACATTATTTTTTTTTTTCTGGCATAGATACCAGTTATCCACAAGAAGCTTTGTATATTCACAATAATAATAGTAGGCCCCAATCATGTATTTTTCATTATCTCAAGTGATTAGAAATTGAATATATTTACAATATTATATTTGTGTACTTTGTAGAAATAGACAAACCTGTATAAGGCAGAAAGTAAAGCATAGATAAGCATCTAGACTTACAGTAAGAAAAACAGTGTGAGGAGTATTTCATTATGCGTTTAAGTGGTTAAAAGCCCAGTCAGGCAGACTGAATACCATATGTCCATTGTATCTTATTTGCTTGACTAACCCTTTGACTTCTATAATTCTCAGTATTCCTAATAATGCTGGAGTGACAGTTGAGATTAGCATATCTGATTACTGAAATTCAGTTCCAGATTTATAAGATATGTCATTAAACATGTTTTTTTTTCTTTTTTGTCATTCAGAAATGTGGATTTATTAGTCTCATTAACCATATCATTCTCACAGTTTATTTTACGTCTGGATTAATTATTAGCTAATCATTTGACATACTTTTACACTAATTAAAAAGACATCCACCATGTAATACAACAGTAAAGCCAAAACTAAGCCAAGATACAAATTTCAGAATGCAAAATATCTATTTGCAATATTTCATAGTTACAGTGCTCCTTCCTGAAATTTTTTGTTGTATATTTGTTAAACTTAAATGATTCAAATCATCAAACAAATTTTAATATTACACAAAGATAACACAAGAAATACAAAATGCAGTTTTTAAATGATGATTTAATTTATTAAGGGAAAAAAGCTATCCAAACCGGCCTGGCACTGTGTAAAAAAGTAATTGCCCCCTAAACCTAATAACTGGCTGTGCCACCCTTGACATCTGCAATAACTGGCAATGAGTCTTTCACATTAATGTGGAGAAATTTTGGCCCACTCTTCTTTGCAGAATTGTTTTAATTCAGCCACATTGGAGGGCTTCAAGCATGAACGGCCTGTTTAAGGTCATGCCACAGCATTTCAATCAGATTTAAGTCCGGACTTTGACTGGGCCACTCTGAAACCTTAATTTTTATTTTTTTTGAGCCATTCAGAGGTGGACTTGCTGTGTTTCGAATCATTGTCCTGCTGCATAACCCAACTGCGCTTGAGCTTGAGGTCACGAACTGATGGCCGGACACTCTCCTTCAGGATTTTCTGGTAGAATGCAGAATTCATGGTTCCGTCATTTATGGAAAGTTGTACAGGTCCTGAAGCTGCAAAGCAGCACCAGACTATCACACTACCACAACCATGTTTGACTGTTGGTATGATGTTATTTTTATGAAATGCTGTGTTAGTTTTACCCCAGATGTAATGGGACTCTCAACTTCCTAAAGTTCAACTTTTGTCTCGTCAGTCCAAAAAATACTTGATCAAAGGTCTTGGGGATAATCAAAATGTTTTTGGCAAATTTGAGACAAGCCTTTGTGTTTTTTTTGGTCAGCAGTGGCTTTCGCCTTGGAGCTCTCCCACGGAAGCCATTTTTGTCCAGTAAGACCTGCAGTTCTTTAGATGTTCTGAGTTCTTTTGTGATCTCCTAGATCAGTGGTTCTCAACCTTCCTAATGCCGCGACCCTTTAATACAGTTTCTCATGTTGTGGTGACCCCCAACCATAAACTTATTTACCCAGTAATTATAATTCATGAAGTGTCGTTTTACCTCCAATACTGCTGCTTCCAACACAGTAGCTGCTTTCAACACAGCAGCTGCTTTCTGCACATCGGAAATATGTGTTTTCCGATGGTCTTAGGTGACCCCTGTGAAAGGGTTGTTCGACCCCCAAAGGGGTTGCGACCCACAGGTTGAGAACCACTGTCCTAGATGATTCATCATTGTGCTCTTGGAGTAATTTTGGTAGGCTGGCCAATCCTGGGAAGGTTCACCACTGTTCCAAGTTTTCTCCATTTGTGAATAATGGCTCCCACCATAGTTGGCTGGAGTCCCAAAACCTTAGAAATTGCTTTGTAACCCTTTTCAGACTGGTACATGTCAAATACTTTGTTTCTCATCCCCTTGAAACCTTTTAGCATGCTTCACTTTGCTAGCCAGCTTCTATTTAAGTGATTTCTGGATTGAATAGGTCTGGCAGTAATCAGGCCTGGGTGTGGCAAGTGAAATTTAACTCAGCTTTCCAAAAAAATTAGGTTAATCACAGTTCATTCATGATTTAGCAAGTGGAGTGGGGAGCAACTTACTATAATTGATGGAACCATGAATTCTGCACTCTACCAGAAAATCCTGAAAGAGAATGTCTGACGATCAGTTCCTGACCTCAAGCGCACGTGAGTTATGCAGCAGAACAATGATCCAAAGCACACCAGCAAGTCCACCTCTAAATGGCTAAAACTAAATTAATGTTTTGGAGGGGCCTAGTCAAAGTCTAGACTTAAATTCAATTGTGATGCCAAGGCTAGACCTTAAACAGGCCGTTCATGCTTGAAAACCCTCCAATGTGGCTGAATTAAAACAATTCTGCAAAGAGGGCCAAAATTCCTCCACAGCGAAAGTGAAAGATATTGTCAGTTATCGCAAACACTTGATTGCAGTTGTTGCCGCTAAGGGTGGCACAATCAGTTATTAGGTTTAGGGGCAATTACTTTTTCACATAGGGCCACGCAGGTTTGGACAGCTTTTTTCCCTTAATAAATTAAACTATCATTTAAAAACTGCATTTTGTATTTGCTTGGGTTATCTTTGTGTAATATTAACATTTGTTTGATGATCTGAACCATGTAAGTGTAACAAATATGCAAAAAAAATCAGGAAGGGGAAAAATATATTTTCACAGCACTGTATATTGCTAAAAAAAAAAGAAAAATACTTTTTTAAATGTTATTTTTTTAGTCTTGATTATAATAAATGCCCTCTTCTTCTATGGGTGGATGAAAATAATTTCATAGGTGATGTAGCAGGCTAGCATTGAATATCTCAGGGTGAGATCCTTGGCTTATTGTGCAGTAGAAGGAAAGTTTGACACATTTGTTAAGGTTTTACTTGCTCAATAATGCAAACTAAATGGTTAGGAGTGCAGGATATTCAAAAATTGAAAAATATTTCAGGTCTTCTAGCAGCATTTAAAGGGTAACTCCACTTTTGTTGATGGCAAAAAAAAATATATATATATATATAGCTTATACAATTGCGACTCAAACCCTATTGTAGTGGAATGTTTTCCAAATTACCTTTCCTTTTCAATCTGCAACGCTGTGATATTCTGTAAAATGCGATGCAATATGGCTACCTACACAGACGGTATACAGAATACCCCTGAAAATGTCAATTCCTGCTCCTATGATTGGCTTATTGATTTTCCCAGAAGTCTGCACTAAGATACAAGTCAGATTTTTGACATCCTCCTGCAATAAAAATGTAATCTAAAGGGATGCAGACCTTGCCAAATTCCTCATTAGAGCCCTGCAGGTGCAGCAGCCGATTGATAATTATTAAACCACTCACATACAGATTCACTCTGCATATGGACACAGACAAACCAACAACTATTTCTTTAGAATAACAAAAGGTAATTCAACAATGTTTGGTAAAATCCAGAGGGAAATTATTTTTTCTCAACAAAAGTAGAAGTACTCTTTAATATTGATGTTAGCACTTTATGAGCAGCCTAGGAGATTCCAATGACACTGTGAAAGCCCTCACTGCCTATTGTTAATAGTCAACAGATCTTCCTCATTCTCCAAGCAGATTCTAGGCCCTTCACCGTATACGAGCACTCATAGGTACCTTAGTTGAAAAGCATTGAGAGCTTCTTGCAATGTCCACCAGCAGGAGCTGCTCCCACGGCCCCCAGGACACAGAAGACGTCTCCAAAGATGCTTCATACAGGCAGTCATCCTCCTGATCTGCTCACTCTGGCTGGGTAGCTACAGGGTAATTGAAATCCCCTTTGTCTCTAGCATAGGCCCCCAGGTAGGGCAAGGCCCAAGTCAAAAAAAGACCCTTCTTACACTGGCATCCTGACCAGGTGGAAGCCCAGGAGTGAAGAACCTTTTGGAAAGTTTTCACCAAATTTGTATCACCTTCCCTTAACTCATACATTCTTATGTCTTACACTAACTACTGTAAACAAATCAACAACTGAAGACAGAAATAATCAATGTTTAAAATGTAATCAAAACTCAGGCTGGTTACCAGGGCCACCAATAGGGGGGTACCACCGGTCCTCTTGCAGGGGGCCCGGACACACACAGTAGGGGAACTGGAGGAAGATCAGTGTGGCAAGGTGAAGGAGGGGGCGGCAATTACAAGAATGATGCCCTGTGGTGGTCTCTGCAGTATCTGAAAGCCGATTTCTCTCCCTCTCCCTCCCACCGGTGTTCAGCTGCCAGAGGGAGAGACACACAGGACATCCTTTTGTCATTGAAAAATATAATAAAAAATAATAGTACAAATATTACGAAATTCACACTGTACAGGCCACAGCACCTATTTGAATGAGCCCTACGACCTCATTTACACACAGAACTTTATGTATTAATTCAATACAGTTTTATCTTTTAGATTTAGCAGGAATTTTGTAAGTTACGTTACATGTTTGTGTCTGCAAATAATTATTTTAGTGTATTTCTAGTGAGAATACTCTCTTGATATTTTTTTGGGGGGGTCTGAGTTGTCAGGTAGGCTGTACAGGTCTCCATGATTTCTAACAGCAGCCCTGCTGGTTGTAGCTGAGCTCTAAAATAAAACTAAGTTTAACTATGGACACCCCAGCTTAAGGCAGGAAGAACAATAGAAAATGTTCCCTTTAAATGTACCCCTATTGATGTAAAATACCACATCATATAATGATCAGATCTGTGTCTATTTCCCATACTATATACCCCCATGTCCCATGGCACATGGCGCCCATCTTTAAGGCCATGTGCCATCACACAGGAAATGTTATGTTTGCCAAAATGTCTCTGTCAGAGCCATGTCAATATCATTCCTCTTTCTAGATCCCTGAAACAATCTGTACAAAGTGATAAGTGAGTGACTGTTTAGCACAGACACCTGCCAGAACTGTCATTAATATATTCTGGTCACAGATGGTGTTTTATTTAGGGGTTCCATCTGGAGTGAAAACATTTTCTACTCCCTCCACTCTATGGATCTATCCCATTTTCATCTAAGAGCATGTATTAACCACTTCACCATCATAATGCACAGCTTTGGAATATCTGGTGTACTTTTGGAAACATGTTTCCCCAATCTCTTGTTATACTTTTTAAGTAGAAAAAAGAGTAATCAATATTTTCCAGTTTTGTGTATTGTCAGGGGCCAAGGCCAGGACTATAACCTTTGTACACAATGATTTCCATAACATGGTAATGAATTTCTGTACTGACAGGTTCAAGTACTAATTTTATTTTTTATTAAGAGTCTTTTTTTACTTCTATTATTTATATACAGACATGAGCTTATGTTGTCATAATTCACATCCCACATGTGTGCAAAGCACCCACGCACACAGACTATCAAAATTGTATTTGGAATGTTCAAAGGTCCTTTCTACAAGCACAGTAATAAACTTTTGGCACTGGTTTCATGCAATGTGATGAAATGGATGCTATATTCTTTTTAGGTGAATTCACAAGGGATTATAATAACGTTTGTTAATTCTCAGGCCGACCAAATCTTTGCTCAACACAGGGTGGTCTTAATAGCCTTATGGGCCCCTGGGCAAAGTAATGCACTGGGACCCCTGCCAGCCTTTCCCAATTTATGCAACTACTCTCAAGAATTAAAGTAGAAATAGTTGATAGAAATTAAACATATACCACTTTTCAGAGGTGGTAGGCACTGCCGCTGCCAATGGAAAAAAAGCACTTAATAGCTTCACAGGTCTGCAGAAGTAAATTCTTAACATGCCACCATATACAAGCACTACTATAGTTAAAAAATACCTTGTAATATTTAAAATCAATCCCTGAGTTCCAGTCAAGGGCCTGTACACAATATATTAAAGTAGAAATAGTTGATAGAAATTAAACATATATTTATTAGTACTTTTCAATAAAATCAACTTTAAACAATAAGAAAACATGCCATAAATAAAAGACTGATCGACACAAAGGGCACAGTACAGGGGGGAGGCAGGAGTGCACAGTACAGGGCGGAGATGTCATTCCAATTGTAGATTTAGCCCAGTGGCAGGCTACTGTTGTCCCCATAACACAGATTCCAGGATGTTGCCTGGGACATGGCCATCAGGACAGCTTAGTAAAAAGCATGACTGTCCCAGCAAATCCGGGACAGTTGGCAAGCATGATGTAATGCAAGTGTCCGGGGGTGCCCATGCATTAAGATGGCCTTGGTTCAACAGTCTGTAGAATTTCAGTCTTTGGTCTTAAAAAAACAATGGAAGCTTAGAATTTTTTTTGTATCCTTTATTTATAAGTTTTTCCATAATATAACAAGCAAAGGGAAACAAATGAAACACAATCCATTGTATGATTATTGAGGTCTCACACAGGTTAAACTACAATAGCTGTCTGGGGAACAATCCAGACTATGAAGCTTTGCAAGAAGAGAACATTTTTTACTATAAAGTCAGATGAACAATCCTGAACTGAAGGATTTAGTGGTGGAGCAGTGGGTACGGCAGTGGAGATCCAGATGCCCTTTCCCAAGGAACAATGACATGTTGTGGCCCACACAGAATCTGTAGTGTCATGTTCAATTGAAAAATGTTTAATGTAATTTTTTATGGGGAAAAAGAACCCAGCTAAATCCCAGGAAGATATGTTTTAGGGATGCTTCATACAGGTGGTGGGGGGGGGGGGGGGGGTGCAAAAAAAAAAAAACAGGCAGCTGAGGTTTTATTCCCGCCAACTGCCCCCTACATTCTACATTCTAACATTACAGCCAAGTGGACTGTAGCCGCAGCAATTTGAACTTGGCCTGCAAAGTTTGACAGATGGCACCACCTGTCAAACTCACCCATTAATGTCAATGAGAGTGGGCTGTAACTGCAAACCAAACATTTAGCTCATGGTTGCTGTGCATTTTGTAATACAAAGCCCCCTTCGATATTAAAACAGAAGACATTCAGAAGGCGCCTTCTAAGCACCTGTCAGCCACTACTATACTGTCTTCTGAAAAGCGATTCACCATAGATTACTTTTCAGAGGTGGTAGGCACTGCTGCTACCAATGGAAAAAAAGCACTTAGTAACAGATCTGCAGGAGTAAATTCTTAATGTGCCACCATATACAAGCAATACTATAGTTAAAAAGTACCTTGTAATATTTAAAATTAATCCCTGAGTTTCAGTCAAGTGCCTAGGCACAATATTTGAAGATCTGGCTGAGAAGAGCATACTAGGACAACTATTTCAGCTGCAGACAAGGAGGATGCCTTGCCATCGGGCCCATTCACACCATGCTCTTGGAGCTGCATTGCTTAAAGTGGAAGAAAAGCCTAAGCCTAACTAATATTAACAGTGCTTCCTCCTCTCTCCTTCAACCTATCCTGCCTAACGTTTTTGCTTTAAAAAAATCTGTGTTCTTACCTATTTTTAATCTGCACCAGCCCAGTGACATAATCCTGCAGCTCTGGCTCAGGGAGCGCTTGACAGAAGCTGAGAATTCTGGGAGCTGTGATGTCACTCATAGGCTCCAATAGCTCTTCCTCTTCTCCCCGGCAGCAGCCATTCACTGATGCAATAGAGCCAGAGCTGCAGGATCATGTGACTGGACCGGAGTCAATTAAAAACAGACAAGTACACACATCTTTATTTATACAGGTTAGGAAGGATAGGTAGGAGGAGGGGGGAGGGAAAATTTTTAAGAAAAGTTAGACTTAGGCTCTTCTTTCACTTTAAAGCAGGCCCAATAAAATGACTAGCTGAAATCCATTGTTTACTACAGGGCCAGTTCACACCAATATGCTTTGTTGATATGCGCTCCATGCAATGCAGTGCACATTGAAGAAAAAAAATAAGGTATGCTGTGAAAAAGAACTTCAACAATACAATGCAGGTCAAGGCCAGTGCAGTTAACACACATCAACGCGCGCTAAATGCAACACACGTGGTGTGAATCCAGCCAAAGTGTTCCTTCCCCTAGCGATCACTAAGTTTGTCTATACACTGTCAGTTTTTCGCAAGTCATAGAGACCACTGCAGGGAGGATGAGCTGCATGAAGCAACCTATATACCAAGCGCATGAGGCTAGTTGCTGTGTAGAAATCAGGATTTACATCAATATTTTATTCCTGGACCAGCATTTTAGTCTAGAAAATATATGCTGAACCTGAATAATGTCAGTACAAATTAGGTGTCATCCTTTGGGGAGAAAAAAAGATGAAAGCTGGGGTGGACTGTGATCTCTTTGTGAGATAATAACCTGTAAGTGTTAAATTTACCTATTATGTTACTGGAAAATCTCTCTAAGATTAAGTCTGCTTTATTATTATTATTATTATAGAGGATTTATATGGCGCCAACAGTTTGCTCAGCTCTTTACAATATAACGGGAGACAATACAGGAACAATACAGTTCAATACAAGAGGGTTAGGAGGGCCCTGCTCCTTGGAGCTTACAATCTAAGAGGGAGGGGCTAGTGGTACAAAAGGTAGTAACTGTGGGGGATGGACTGGTAGGAGGAGTAGAAGATTCCATTATTAGCTGAAGGCAGGATAGGCTTCCCTGAAGAGATAGGTTTTCAGTGATCGCCTAAAAGTGAGCAGAGTAGGCGATAGTCTGATAAGTTGGGGTAGAGAATTCCAGAGGATGGGGGAAGCTCTAGAGAAGTCCTAGAGACAAGCATAGGAGGAGGAGACAAGGGAGCTAGAGAGCAGGAGCTTGTGCGAGGAGCAGAGAGTATGGTTTGGGTGATATTTGGAGACAAGATTGGTGATGTAATTTGGGGCAGAGTTATGAATGGCTTTACATTGTACCTTTGTATCACATATTGCATAACCCTGTCCTATCAATAGCATGAATGCAAATTTGTGGCCAATATGGTGTATGAATATAGTGATATCGGCACTGCAGGAAACGCAAAATGCATTAAACTATGGAAGTCCTACTAGACAACTGTATTTCAATTTAGAACATTTCTTTATCGTAAATAAACCAATCTCTTTTTCCATAATGCCTGATAATACAGTGAGCAGCATTGTGCAATGTCACATTTGTGTCTACAGGATTAGAAGTGACTAGAGGAAAGAAATATTCCGATCATGTTATTGATAAAACCATAAATAATGAATCATATCTGGACCACGCAATATAGGGTTTAACAATACTGAACATGGCTTGGTCCAGATGAGTAGTACACAATGAATGGTTTATTAGTGTGCCTGGGGATGGAGACATTTCTCCTGGCAATCACAGTATTATTTTTATTCACTGAAGGTGAGGATTAAGGTGGAGACAAATGCTGAAAATATAAACTGGTGAGAACATTTCAGTTTGGAAGCAGCTAAGAATTCTAGGTGCCAGAAGGATGTGCTCAGGTGTAAATGTCACATCATATATATGGGCAAAATATGGGCCTACAGCCACATTTTTTCTTGTATTCTACATCTAATTTATGTGCATTGAAAAACTTTGTATTTAGGAAACTTTTTTTTTTTAAAAGAGAACTGTTAGAGCTATGAGAGAAGTGATGAGGAACTTCTTGACACAAGTAATATATTCAGGGATCTGCCTGTGACAAAATGAGACAGATGGTCTTTGAATAACAAGCTGAGTTGATATCAAGACTTCCTGAATGCATGGAAAAATAAAACCCACAAATGAGATATGATATTTAATATGAAAGTTTAACTTAATTTATCTGACCTTTTCTTGCTGCTTTTTAAAGAGTATATAAAGTTTTTATTACATATCCATGTTTTGTTCCTTAAAATATTCCTGTGTTCTTCATTTTCTATTGGCCCCATTATGGTCACAGATGCATATAAAAATGCTTAGAATGGACACATCAAGCAATGATGGTGTTTAAACAGATCTGAATGCAGAACAGGGGTGAACTGACAACTCCTGGGCCTCCAGGCAGTAGAGGATCATGGGGCCTCCAAGGTTTGCAGTCCGTGCTGCAGCCATCATTATGCAGCACACATGGAGGGGCACCAAGCTCCAGGAGACTTAAAGCTGGTGACCCAATAAAGGTAATTAGAGCCTCTGGGCACTGCCACCCTAACAGCATCATGGGTCCCTGGGCAAAATAATGCAGTGGGGCAGGGAGATGGTGACCTACAGCACACATAGGGCTTATTAGTCTGATTAGAAATTGTCTGATTTAAAAAAAAAATATTTTATTGTTTACAATTTTTTTTTCATTTTAATATAATGTTTTACTTTTTGTGCACATCACTGTTGAATGGAGTTTTGGTGAGATATCAAGGATCTAAACATTACCGATCACTCACTGTGTTCACTCAGAAAAGGAAGGGGCTGATAAATGACATATGAATAGATCAACTTGTGTACAGCCAGCCTACTCATACATGAATGGAAATTCGGCTGGTCCCTGCTGCACTGGACGAATTTCGATCCATGTATGGCCAGCTCTAAATGTTCTTGAATGGGTTTCTCTGCTATATACAGAATGGGAGAATGCAGTATGGTCTGTTTGAATCAAAGTCATGCCGAGCTGTACCTTGGTGAGATCATTTCTTACCCTAGAGAAGCATTTAAGTGTATCTATAGGTAAAATATTTTCTTTGTATTGGATAAAATGGGGAATGATTAGAACCCCTGTCAGATTTGAATACTATCCAGGGCTCTGCTCATTTTACTGGAGAGAAATTGGGAAAAAATCTACAACGGGGAATTAGACAATGAAAAATGCTGATGGGGGTTCTAACCTTTTCCCATCCAAAACTAAAAAAAAATTACCATAGATACAAATTTATACATAGAAAGTGTATTTCCATTTTTGCAGTCAAGTTTGAGAAATTCCCATTATATGTTTTTATGTATTTCCATTCACACAGCCTAAGAAAAAAAAAAGAATGTCTTACCTTTCAGGTGTTTCTCAAGAGGGGGCATCATGGCCAACTGCAGGTTTTTTTGAACAATGTTAGAGTGAGTCTGTTCCAAATCTGTCCTCACTAACATACTATGCAAGAAGCCCAGCCTCTACATCTTTAACCTTTTGTAGGGACAAACAGTGTTCAAATCTAGTTATAATTAATCTCTTCATGCCGGCACCTCCTGGCCCTTTAAGGGGTTTCAGGCGCTGGGAGGCGGGGCAGGGTTTTAGGGTCATGTGACCACTGTGATTCGCTGTCATGGCGGTCACATGATTGGCAAAGGTCTCGATCGCAAGGGGAGATTGGCACCTTTCCGTGAGAGACCGACATATGTGCTGGGAGCACTTAGGGTGTGCTCTCTCAGCACATATGTTTTCAAATGGTACGCAAATATGTGGCCGCTCAGTGTCAAGGCCCAGCCGCTGAGAGGCCGCATATTAGCGTACGGTCGGCATCAAGGGGTTCATATTGAATTTTTGCCTGCACAGTACAGACAGGGTTAATCATGGCAAACACAGCTGCCCAGTCCTCTAAAAACAAAGACAACTACTTAGAATTGTTCCTTGCTGGAAGGTTAGGAATAGAGCATCTAAAACAGATAAACTGCAAATTTTTTTTTTTCAGGTTATGCTATGTGAACAGGTACACATAATAATTATAAAGTACAGCGAGGAACAGAAGTATTTGAACACCCTGCGATTTTGCAAGTTCTCCCACTTAGAAATCATGGAGGGGTCTGAAATTCACATTGTAGGTGCATTCCCACTCTGAGAGACAGAATTAAAAAAACAAACTCAGGAAATCACATTGTATGATTTTTAAAGAATTTATTTGTCTTGCACTGCTGAACATAAGTATTTGAACACCTGAGAAAATCAGTGTTAATATTTGGTACAGAAGCCTTTGTTTGCAATTACAGAGGTCAAACGTTTCCTGTAGTTCTTGACCAGGTTTGCACACACTGCTACAGGGATTTTGGCCCACTCCTCCACACAGATCTCCTCTAGATCTGTCAGGTTTCGGTGCTGTCACTGAGCAACATGGAGTTTCAGTTCCCTCCAAAGATGTTCTATTGGATTTAGGTCTGGAGACTGGCTAGGCCACTCCAGAACCTTGATATGCTTCTTACGGAGCCACTCCTTGGTTATCCTGGCTGTGTGCTTCGGGTCGTTGTCATGTTGGAAGACCCAGCCACAACCCATCTTCAATGCTCTGACTGAGGAGGTTGTTGCTCAAAATCTCACAATAAATGGCCCCATTCATCCTCTCCTTAATACAGTGCGGTCGTCCTGTCCCCTTCGCAGAAAAGCACCCCCAAAGCATGATGTTACCACCCCCATGCTTCACAGTAGGGATGGTGTTCTTGGGATGCAACTCATCCTTCTTTTTCCTCCAAACATGACGAGTGAAGTTTAGACCACAAAGTTCTACTTTGGTCTCATCTGACCACATTACTTTCTCTCATGCCTCCTCTGGATCATCCAGATGGTCATTGGCAAACTTCAGACGGGCCTGGACATGTGATGACTTGAGCAGGGGAACCTTCCGTGCAATGCATGATTTGAAACCATGACGTTGTAGTGTTCTACCGACAGTGACCTTTGAAACTGTGGTCCCAGCTCTCTTCATGTCATTGACCAGCCTGGTGGAGGTCCACAATTTTGCCTCTGGTGTCTTTTGACAGCTCTTTGGTCTTGTCCATGGTAGTAGTTGGTGTCTGACTGACTGTGGGGTGGACAGGTGTCTTTAAAGAGCTCAGACAGGTGCTACTAAGTTAGATTAATGAGTGGAGTAGAGGTGGACTTTTTAAAGGCACAGTAACAGGTCTTTGAGAGCCAGAATTCTTGCTGTTTTTTAGGTGTTCAAATACTTATGTTCAGCAGTGCAAGACAAATAAATTCTTTAAAAATCATACAATGTGATTTCCTGAATTTTTTTTTAATTCTGTCTCTCAGAGTGGGAATGCACCTACAATGTGAATTTCAGACCCCTCCATGATTTCTAAGTAGGAGAACTTGCAAAATCACAGGGTGTTCAAATACTTCTGTTCCTCACTGTAGGTGCTATCCCAATTTGGCTGCAAAAGTGAAAATACACTTTAAACCCAGACACTGCAATATGAAACCTCAATAAGACAAAATAGTTACAAAATAAGGGAACCAGGGGGAACACGGTGTTCTTTTTTATTATGTTTTATTAATTGTATTTATTTTCTTATAAGAAGCCAAAAGAATTCAGGATCCAAGAAGTTCTACTGATGACTGGAGACTTTGATGTGTACTACATGGGAATATCCTGGAACCATTGGATTTTTATTTTGTAAATAGCATTCCAGAAACCTAAATGTCAACAGTCAATGAAATCATGTTATTAAGAACAACTTAAAATTGAAATAAAGTGTTATTAGGGTTATGATATTCTTTTATTTTGTTTGTTATTATTTCTTGCTGGACTGACAGGACCCTAGATGGGAAGTATTTCTAAGCATTTCATAGAAAGCAGTGGGCACATTGTTGTGGAATCCAAACAGCTGAACAGTAATCTTTATCTAATTATGACCATGGAATGTGTAGGGCCAAGTCTATGGAGAATCCAGCCAACATGCGCTATTAAGTGGATGTGGTTGTTAGGTCTGATCAACGTTTAAATAACATTCATCAATGTACCAGGTAATGACATTTGCGAAAATTTAAGTTTTAAAGCATAGCTCCATAATTACAAAAGGGTTAACTTGCCAGTTCAGTGTAGGGGAGCCATAATAATGGGTAAATACTTGCCTTCCTATGTTCCTCACTCCCTCCACGTAACTGGTCCCCCTGCAGCCTTTCTGTGGTGTTCCACCACAGTCGCAAATTTGGCCCCACCAAGTACAGGAGGGCAGTACCAGAGGGGGGATCAGGTCATTAACAATACCAGTTCCTGTACCCCCTAGACCAGAGTTTCTCAACTGGAGTTTTGCAGAACCCTAGGGTTCCACCAGAAGTCTTCATTGTACTTGATGACAATGAGGGACTGCCCATAGACTGGAGCTTCATTGAGAAGAGGACAGTACCAGAGGGGGGTAAGGTAAGTAACAATGCCGGGTTGCACAGATGCAGAGCCTCTCAGCTCTGACCAAAATTTGACCTTCTGGCTATTGTACCCAGGCTGCTACTCCGCCCCTAACAACTGAAGCTAGAGCTCCCCCTAGCTACCTAGGAGGGTGCTACACTTCCTACAGTTGGGTGATTGTTGGGATACAGTAGATAGTTTCTGTCCTCCTCTCAAGCCTTAAATGACAGGTAAGAGGGTACATTTGTATGATAAATTAGTTTATGAATGATTTCTATTATTATTATACAGGATTTAAATAGCGCCAACAGTTTGTGCAGCGCTTTACAATATAAGGGAGACAGTACAATTACAATACTTTCAGTACAGAAGGAATGTGAGGGCCCTGCTCATGGAGCTTACAATCTAAAGGAAGGGCGAGATGATACAAAAGGTGATAGCTGTGGGGGATGATCTGGTGGAGGTGATTCAAGTACAGTTCTTAGGTGGAGGTGGGGTAGGTTTCCCTGAAGAAGTGCGTTTTCAAAGATCGCCTAAAGGCAGACAGGGTGGGGGCTGACCGTACATGCTGTAGTAGGGAGTTCCAGAGGATGGGAGAGGCTCTGGAGAAGTCCTGGAGGCGAGCGTGGGAGGAGGTGATGAGGGAGCTAGAGAGGAAGATATCATGGGAGGAGCAGAGTGGGTGATTTGGGCAGTATCTGTGGATGAGGTTGGCGATGTAGCTAGAGGCAGTGTTGTGGATTGCTTTGCAAGAGGTGGTTAGTATTTTGAATTTTATACGTAGGGTTATTGGAAGCCAGTGAAGTGATTGGCAGGGAGGGGCAGCAGTCACTGATCGGTTGGTAAGGTGTATGAGTCTAGTGACAGCATTCATAATAGACTGAAGGGGAGATAGTCTGTGTAACGGTAGACCAGTGAGGAGGGAGTTGCAGTAACGGAGGCGAGATATAACCAAGGCGTGGATAAGTTGTTTTGTGATGTCATTAAGGGGTGCATCTGCCGCAAGGCAAACGAGGCATCTGCCTTGGGTGGCACTTTTCAGGGGGGCGGCATTGCCCCCCAGGCAGAAGGGACCAGTGCTGTCGCTGCAAAGGGTTGTGCTTGGCCAAGGGGGCGTGATTGTGTGTGCTCGTGTGTGCTAGATCAGGGCATGTTCGGGCGGGTTCGTGTGTGCTCGGCGGTGAGGATGGGTGAGGAGACAGAGAACCTGTCAGCCATGGAGCCGGCTGGAGAGGGGGCTGGGTGGCACATAGAGGACTGTGCATTTCTCTTCTGCTCTATGTGCTGCCGGTCACCTCCCCTATCCATCTCCTGCATGTGGTCAGCTACTGTATGCTCCCCCACGGCCACCCCCCCACTCCAGCACTGCAGGGGATCTGTCAGCATATGCAGTCCCCAGTGCTGACAGTCTCCCCCCCCCCCCCCTACACAGACAGGAGAGGAGAGAGAAAGCTGCCCCTCCTCCTCCCGCCCTCTCCTCCTGTGTGTGCCCTGTCCACACTTCCAGCTAGCCTTGTGTATTCTTTCCCCCTTCTCCCTCTCTCCCTCTCCCCCCTCCCTCTCTCTCTCCCCCCCTCTCCCCCCCTCTCCCCCTCTCTCTCTTCCCCCCTCTCTCTCCCCCTCTCTCCCCCCTTCTCCCCCTCTCTCCCCCATCTCTCGCCTTCTCTCTCTCTCTCTCTCCCCCTTCCTTTCCCTCTCCCCCCACCTCTCCCTCTCTCTCTTCCCCCTCTCTCTCCCCCTCACTCTCCTGTCTCTCCTCTCTCTCCCTCTCCCCCCTCTCTCTCCCTCTCCCCCCTCTCTCTCCCTCTCCTCTCCCCCTTCTCTCTCTTCCCCCATATCTCTCTCCCTCTCTCTTCCCCCTTTCTCCCTCCCCTCTCCCTCTCCCGCCTCTCTCTTCCCTCTCTCCTCTCTCTCTCTTCCTCCTCTCTCCCCCCTCTCTCGCTCTCTGATTGGTGTCAGTGGGAGGAATAGTGCCCCATCATTGGTGTCAGTGTGGAAGTAATAGTACCCCATCATTGGTATCAGTGGGAGGAAGTGCCCCATCATTAGTGCCAGTGTGGGAGGAATAGTGCCCCATCATTGGTGTCAGTGTGGGAGGAATAGTGCCCCATCACTGGTGTCAGTGTGGAAGTAATAGTACCCCATCACTGGTGTCAGTGGGAGGAATAGTGCCCCATTATTGATTTCAGTGGGAGGAAAAGCGCCCCATCGTTAGTGGGCAGAGCTCTAAAAGGAAGAGGTGGAGCCTAAATATGAAGGGTGGGGTTTACAGATGAAGGGGTGGATCTTAAACAGGAAGGGGTGGGAAAAATTTAGATGCGAGGGGTGCCCGATTTTAGTCTTGCCTAGGGCAGCACAAAACCAAAATATACCACTGGTGTCATTGGTCAGGAAGAGGCGGATTCTGGAAATATTCCGAAGGTTGAGGAGGCAGGAATTAGCCAGTGAGTGGATGTGGGGCCCAAAGGAGAGGTCAGAGTGTAGGATTATGCCTAGCACCCTGGCATGAGGGGAAGGATCAATGGTTGTGCTGTTGATCTTAATGGTAAAGTCGTGAGTGTGGAATCGGGGAGGAGGAAATATTACAAGCTCAGTTTTTGAAAGATTGAGTTTGAGGTAGTGATGTGACATCCATGCTGATATGTCGCTTAGTAGATTTGTGCTACGTGAGGAGATTGAAGGGGTGAGCTGGGGAGTGGAGAGATAGATCTGGGTGTCATCAGCATAGAGGTGGTATTGGAAGCCATGGGAGGTTATCAGTTGGCCCAGGGAGGAGGTATAGAGAGAGAAAAGGAGGGGCCAAGAACAGAACCTTGGGGTACCCCAACAGAAAGGGGAAGAGGAGCGGAGGAGGAGTTGTATGTGACACTGAAACTGCGCTGAGAAAGGTAAGAGGAGAACCAGGAGAGAGCAGAGTCACAGAGGCCGATGGAGTGGAGTTTATTGAGGAGGAGCAGGTGGTCGACTGTGTCAAAGGCAGCAGAAAGGTCAAGGAGTATGAGTGTGGAGCAATGGCCGTTGGTTTTAGCAGTTGGTAGGTCATTAGTGAGTTTTAGTAGGGCAGTTTCTGTGGAATGTTGTGGGCAGAAGCCAGACTGTCGGGGATCAAGAAGGTTGTTGTCTGTGAGCAGTTCATATGGTTGTGAACAAGGCGCTCGAGAAGCTTGGAGGCAAACAGGAGCAGGGAGATGGGTCTTACGTTATTCAAACAGGTGGGGTTTAGCGAGGGTTTTTTGAGAATGGGGGTAACCAGTGCATGTTTCAGTGGGGAGGTAAAGGTGCCCATGGAGAGTGAGAGGTTGAAGATGTGGGTTAGAGAGTTTAGGATAGAGCAGGAAGGAGACTGCAACAGTCGTGAGGGGACAGGATCCAGGGGACAGGTGGTGAAGTGGGCCTTGGAAAGGAAATCGGTAACTTCCTTGGTGGTAACAGGGTCGAAGGAGGAGAGTGTTGAGTTTGGTGTTGGGCCTGGTATGTTGGTTAGAGGGGGAAGCTTGATACTGGAGATCTCATCACGAATTGTGTTGATCTTCTTGAAGTGACTGGCAATCTCTTGTGCAGTAAGTTGGTGGGTGGAGGAGTAAGGAATTAAGGGTAGAGAAGAGTTGATGAAGATTGGATGAGAGGGTCTTGATGAGAGTATTATAGTAGGTTTGCTTAGTAGCGTGGAGGCTGGAGTTGTATTTAAGAAGGGCGGATTTGTAGAGGGTAAAGTCCTATGAATGTTCTCCCCCATCACAGCATAATGTTTATCTATAGTCTGTTCAGTAAATTGTTCTTTTTCCTCTCAGTAAAATGTTGAGACCAACATCTAGAGTTTAGAAACATTTACACAGTGCAATTCCTACTGAGTGGAAAATGCAATTTGCAAATATTGTCATAAAAAATATTATTTTCCAAATGCTACAATGATGACTGCTCTGTATATCATCATTGTGTTGAGTAGGGAGCCATCTATTGGGCATTCACTGCAATTGCACCCTTATCAATAAAGTACAGGAAGTGTCTCATGTTTGTCAAGAATAAAGTTTTTACATGTGGGCGGCACAGTGGCTTAGTGGTTAGCACGTCTGCCTTGTAGTAAATGGGTTCATGGGTTCGATTCCTGACCATGGCGCCTCCTGCATGGAGTTTGCATGTTCTCCCTTTACTTGCATGGGTTTCCTCCGGGTGCTCTGGTTTCCTCCCACACTCCAAAGACATGCTGGTAGGTTAATTGGATCCTGTCTAAATTGGCCCTAATATGTGTATGTGAGAATATGAGTTAGGGACCATAGATTGTACACCCCTTGAGGGTTAGGAACTGATGTGAATGTTCAATATATATATATGTAAAGTGCTGCGTAAATTGACAGCGCTATATCAGTACCATAAATAAATACATAAACCACTGCAGCCTTTTTAGCTTCTTACAGAACACCAGTGAAGGTTTCCTCCATTCTCCCTTTGATACATATGTGCCTGTAAGTTCTTTCATTGTATTAGCTAGATCACATTTCAATGTATTCAATATGATTTGTAGGTAGCTGCTTGTAAGAAATGTGTTCAATGTATGTATTTGTGAGAGATATGTGTACAAGCATATTGTAAATTCCATTTCTGTGATTGCATTGCAGTTTTACAGAACTATTCACAGAATAGTGACTACTATTCAGTTTTGGAATGAAACACAACGCTGCTTTTGTCAGTTTTATTAGCTAGCTGTCGACTAAACATTAGTAGGACAGCACAATAACAAAACATATCCTTGCATGCTAAAGGTGCCCTACAGACATTAAAAAATACTTTATGGAATTAAATTATGAGAACCAGAAGGAAAGTGCAAGTAGCTTTTCCCTCCAGAGTTCTCATTACAGAAACCCTTTCTGCTGCTTCTAGATCCTCACAAATTTTAAAAAGCAAGTTTAATTTATTTACTGAATAAGCTGTAATTTTATTTCAAGCACAATACTTTTATATACACCGCATTTTATGTTCCCACTGTAACAAAATGACTGAATTTGTAAAACTACTCCACACTGAATTTTTCTCAAGGTTTCCAAAAATTTCCATTTTTTTCTGGAAAAAAAAAAACAGGGAAAAAAACATTTATTTTCCAATAACATAATATTTTCCAGAAATTTGACATCTCTATTTGTGACATGACTACATTACAATGAGCAGCTCCTATGGAGGCTGCAGAGCCCAACTTTTATATTAAGAGCAGATGGACAGAAAAGTTTTTTCTTTCTATGTATATGTATATTTTAGTTCAGTATGAGATTAACACACACACATCACAAGTTTGTTTTTTTTTCTACATTAAATGGCCTCTAAGATGTGGGAGAGTATTCAGGGGTCTTTAATTACCTGCAATGTAGTAATGCTTGATAACACAGCAGTAACAGATGTCAATTTCTGTAGAGCTACCCTCTTGCGAGCCGCTGGTTTTGGGTCCCCCTTTACTTCCTGCACAGCAAGTAACACACATTTTCCAGACACAAGAAACAGTCCATGGGCTTGTTTTTTTTATTATTTATTAAGGAATAGGGTAAAGGGGTTATGGGATGCCCAACTTGATTGAAGAATAACAATTAAGGACAATTTCATTCTCTTAACTATTACAAAAATGGCAGATATTTAACTGTGTTCCAGGGGAACCATAACAGTCTTTAGCAAAGTAACAGCATTCAGGAGTTCTGAGTCCCCTGAGTGAACCAAATACCAGCCCACCTGACTACAGTATCTGTTCCAAGGTCCAGGGATTGCGTAAGCTATGAACTGTCCCCTGGAGACTTGCCAAGAACTTGCATCCAGTAGACTTCTCCCTTATAGGCCCTGGGGGTGTAGAAGTACTCACACTGTCCTTGTCCTGCAGTTGTGGCTAGAATTGCTTTCAGGCCTGCTGGGCTGGATCCTCTCCAAGCTTTGCAAGGCTGACCTTCCCTGGTGGACTGCAGGGCATTAGATATCCCTCCTTTAGCTTTCCTCTTTCCTCCAACCTCTAATGTGGAGGCAGAACCCCCCCCCTTCTCTGGGACTCCCTCCCAGGCTACACAGCAGCAACCGTCTACCACCCAACTCCCGTGCTGCCCAGGCTCTGTCATAGTTATTGGCTGGTCTGCCACACTACCAGGCCTCCTGCCTGGGATTGGTCACACTCCCATCAATATGCATATTAGCTCCTCCTCACCTCTGCCTACTGACTTCTAGAAGCTTCTCCAAGCTTCTAGAGCAGGGGGAGGCACCAGAGGACTGACCTCTAGAGCCCTCCAACCTAATCTGAAGTAACCCTCTGTCTAACCCAGGCTTCTAGCAAGCCTCTAACTACGCTCAACAACTTTGAACATTAGAGGGCGCTACATTAGGACAGTTAGGTCCATATATATTTGGACACAGGCACAATTTTCATACTTTTGGCAATGTATGCCACCAGAATTAAAAGGAAACAATCCAAAATGAATTTGAAGTGCAGACTTTTAATTCAAGGGGTTGAACATAAATATCAAGTACAAATTTTAGAAAATGGAGCCATTTTCATAGACAGTCCCTCCATTTTCAGGGACAGGGTAATTCAGTTTGTTGCAAGCTGGCTTGTATATGATCTGGGAATTTTTGATTGTTGGTTTTTGACATGCATCGCCCTTCCATGTGCTCCATGCTGCATAGGCCAGTTTTAAATCTATGCCGTACAAGGGTGCATATCCCTACGCACCATCTGGCCAATTGATTTATCTAAAATCTAACCTTTATTCAGATATATATAAAAGTGTATGCTAAGCTGTAATTAATGCCATTTATGCTGTCACTTCATCCAAAACGGTATGGTATTTGATCTGGTCTGGTGTTATTAACCATTTGGATGTAAGGTAAACAATTGTAATGGTATCTAGTCATATTGCTGAGTGTAGGGTTCCCTGAGGAAGTCACGTGTCTATCGTGATGCAACGCGTCAGTACGCGAGGAGGATTCTGGGAGAGCGGTGACATCATTCCGGCGTGGCGGCCATATTATGAAACCCCTATATACAATACCCATGCAGGACATGCATAGCATGTGGTATAGAAGCCTGTAAACTGGAGAAATAAATGTGAGTGGGCATTTTTAATATTTATGTAGTATATGGAATAAAAAGCAGTTTTACACTATGTGAGTTTCCATTTATATATGAACCGAGGAGGAGGCTGCTGAGAGAATATATGAGTCTGGGAAGGATCCGGTGATTCATCAGAGTGGTGTGTTTTTTCTTAAGGCAAGCTGACCTTGTGGGGTCTATGCAAGAAGGTGAGGGGCCACTGTAGCCACTGTTTGGATTTACACAGTGTGGACACTGGGATCACATGCATGAAGATTGAGAGTTGTTTTATTTGTTTGGACACTTAATTTCATATGAATTCAATTTGATTATTTGCAGTGATGTTATTATTTATTGTTATCACTTAGAACACTTTAATATCCCCGGAAGGGAATACACATGTTGCACTTTAATATTTATTTATACTTTTTTAGTATATATTTATAATATTGAATATTTTGGGTTTATTATTGGATTGTATATTGCACAGTTAGATAATTTGCACATATTTTTAGCACTTTCATATGTCCGTCATTATAGATGGGATTGTAGGTTTAGCGCTGCACTTTATATTATTTATAATCAAAGCTGAGAGCTCTCAGAACTAAGGGACAGTCATAGAGGATAGATAGGGATAGAGAGAGTGACCACAAGGTTTTATTAAATGCACAGCATGCTGAACGGGTCTTTCTCCCCAGTCAGTCCTATACACAGTTGGCAAAAATATATAATGATTGGATCCCTGAATCTCCAGATCTTATGGCATATCATGGATAGAAGATGAGTCTAAATAGTCCCAGTATGCTTTATACTAGAGGTTAGATCAAGTATGGATCCTGTTTGTAGTCAGTGATGAATATATAAGATGAGCCACAAGCATCCAAGCCAGAGAAGTAATATCTAAGCGTGGTCCAGAGGAGGAAAAGTGTACTATTAGAAGGATATTCTAAGGCTGTATATTGGCCCAAAGTCACCTTACGTGAGCGTCAAACTCCCTCGCACTTGTAACCGCTACTATGTTGCATACATATATTCTCTGCGAATGCGTTTTGGGGATCCGGTCCCCTTCCTCAGAGCTATGGCTATAGATCTGAGGAAGGGGACCGGATCCCCAAAATGCATTAGCGGCTTATCTTGTCTCCAGGTGGAGAGTGGACTTTTCTATGTGGCTTTATGCATCTTCATGCTTTTAAGCTGGCAGTGATTGTGAGTATATCTTACACTTGTTCTGTGTAATAAAATGTTATGGGTAATGCACTAGGCGGTTTTGCCCTCTCTGTTGTTTATGAGCAATGGTATATAAAAAGTATATCATGTTTTAAAATGTTTGATCACAGGATTTACTGGTCTTTTATAAAGGGTTTAGCAAGTTTCACTTTCCCACAAAAGAATATTTTAGGATTATTCAGTAAACTATAAACTGATCAAGCCTGAAATGTAGAACCGAAAATTTTAGCAAAGAAATAAATACAAGGCACACAAGCTACCTACTAAATGCTTTTTGTTTTCACACTGGACAGTTTTGTCCACTCCATCCATGAGGCCCCTTTCACCTGGGCTGGATTTGTGTTTCTCAGCAGGGCATTTGTCCACTGATCCCCTGCTGAGCTGAGTGAAGCGGGCGGATGACAGGTCTGTATCTGCTCAGTTTATGCAGAGAGGACACGGACAGAGCCTGCTCTGTTCTATGGGCAGTTGGATGTAAACGGATTGGCTGTCTGTTTATACCCGACTGACATCCAATCTGGCCAAATGAAGGGGAGCAGATCCCCTTTTGCTTATTTAAATCCTTCCTACATCAACACTGCAATATAGAGAAAACACTACATGCAAAGAGATGTTGATCTGAGAGAGGTAAGCCGCACTGCACAAAATATCTGGCAAGATACTGCAGTCCTATACAGTGTGAAATTTCTGCTTGGGCTGGCTCCAGTAGAAATTTATATTAAACTAAATTTTTGATAAAATTGAATTTCATATACATATTTTTATCATAGCATTTCCTTGGCTGCATACACATTCACTGACAATTTTGTTTCTTGCATGCAGATGCTTTTTTGCATCCTTAAAAGACAAAGAAATATTTGAACTTTCTGAGTGTCCATGAAGAACTGAAATCCATGCAAAAATGTGTTAGAAACAAAATCAAAGGGTTTGCTTTTCAAATATTAAAATTAAAGTGTAGATAAACCCAAAACCACATTGTTCCACATGCACCCTGTACCCTTTACAGATATATTTCTTTTATTTCTGCTGTTGCTATTGAAAAAAAACCCTTCTTTTCCTCTCTGACACTTGCTTTCTTTGGAGATAAGACTAACTAATTGGGATTTATTTAATAAAGCTGAAGAGTGCAAAATTAGGTGCACTTCTGCAAAGAAAACCAATCAGTTTCCAGGTTTTATTGCCAAATCTTAACTGAACAAGCTGAGGTTAGAAGCTGGTTGGCTACCATGCACAGGTGCACCAGATTTTGAGTGAACCAGTTTTAGTAAATCTACCCCATTGCCTTTGAATGTAGTGGTGGCATTGTCACCGCACTGTGCATGCCATAGCAGTTGTGTAGGCATGTGTATCAGCATGGAGGAGCTGCATGCTGTGAATTTTATATAATTTCCATTTTTTAAGTGTTAGCATGATGGTATTGCTCTCTGTTAGCATCCCTCCTGCCCTAAGTCCAAATTACATCACCAGGCCCCACACTGGAAGCATAACATCTTTTCAGTTGCCAGTGACACCTGTCCTGGCACTGACTCCTGAGACATTTTGAGAGATACAGCGTTGAGTGTGGATTCCCACCACTAGTGCTCTTACACATGCTACATAATACACTTTATTTTCTTAAGCCCAAAGCATGGAGGGATGCTGCTGTATACTTCATGAGGCCTCACACACCATGGTCTAGGCCAGGTCCCTAGGAATGGTTCAGTTCCACAGTAGATCCTAATATAGGGACCCTGCCACTCAAAAGAACAAACCATACAGCCTTCAGTCTACCCTTCCTACAGAATCTTTGTCTCGCGGCCACCACTGCATCTTCTCCCAAGCTGGCTGCTCCCCCTTCCTTTTACTACTTACTCTCCATCAGTCAGAAGATTATCACAAAGCTTTACACTTCATTACCCTTCCCTATTCACTGTAGCTGTGCATTTGCATTGCCTTTGTAACTAACACAGACCAGACGATTCACTTAACCAGTAGCCTCTTTTACTGAGGAATTTAGTTGTTCATGCAGCTTTAAACGTTTTCAGTAAAATCCACAGAACGGTGCACATTCAGGAAAACATATCATTTTTCAGTTTCTTTTGTTAAGTGCAGTGCTTGGGCTAATACATTATAAGTCCATAGTCCCATATCTGGGTCCAACTCTAGGCTAGCCCCAAACATGGTATCACGATAACTTCTTACATATATGGTCCCACTCCCAACTTCCCACCGGCTAAAGGAGCACAAGAACCCACCTCTTCCTGCATTCATTACTTCTGGAAAGTAAGTGACACATGCAGAGGGAAGGCACACCACTAAACCCTGAATCACCAACCATTAACCCTTTGGTACAAAATACAAATACCATTTAGGTACCTACCTATACCTGGTGTGCCTGTAAGACTGTTCAGTTCATAGGAGGAGGAGAATGGAGCTGAAGCATGGAGATATGTGGGCCTTGTCACTAGAAGTGACATGCTGATGACTGCATATTGTCCCAGTCAGCACAGTAGTAGTCACTTGGCTGGTACAAAACGTAACAAAAACTGTATTTTTAATATTGTACTTTGGAAAAGTATGTTTAACGGTTTCATGTGCATTGCCTTATCTGCACCTGTTAAAGTTGAAAAGCCTTCGGTTTGCATCTGCTTAATTTAGCTGAGCTTTCCATAGCCACTTTTTTTGTTATGACAGCTCCTGGGAAAGGTTCAAAACTGCAAAGAGTTACCATAGAGAAACATTCACCCTCTTCCGAGTGTGTAGTAACATTAGACTGTTTCCTTGTGTTTGTCATTAAACTGGTATTAAACCTTAAAACAACATACGATATTTGGATCACATTACTCATTTTATCTAAATATCGCACATGATATTGAAAATCTCAATTCTATATCAGTTTATGGGATATTTACCACAAAAATAAGAAATGTATAGTAAATACCGCAGATACTGATCTAAAAGTCAATTCACTAAAATATATAAATTAATTATTAAAGTCATGCTATTTAACAGATGTATACGTTTGCTCGCCAGGGCCCTAACTACCAGTGATTCATCCCTGAATTTAAACATAGCAGCCTGATTATTTGAAAAAATGTGTGGAGGTTCCCCCACTCAGGTCTGCTATGAATTTTATTGGGGATCCAATGCTAAAAAAAACAAAAATGGTGTGGAGTTCCTGCCCCAAAATCCATACCAGACCTTAGTCCAAATATGCAACCTGGAAGGCTAGGAAAGGGGGGGGGGGGCGAGCATGCATGCCCTCCCCCCCTCCCTAGAACCATGCCAGGCCACAGACCCACAACATGGAGGGGTACAAAGCACTTTGCACCCATGTTTATGAGGACAAGGGCACAACCTTTGACCATTGGTTGTGGGGGTCTGAGGGTGGGACAATATGGGAGCCCCCAGATATCAGCCCCCACCATGTGATTGATGCGATCCATACTCATTTACAAAAATAAAAAACAAGTAAAAATAAAAACAGACAATATTTGACAAGTCATTTACTAAACAAAATACAAAAAAAGTCCCTTGATGTACATCCATTGTCAGTCATGTTGTCCAGAGAAGTAGATCCATGTCAATCACAATGAACGATGGCCACTTACCGGCCCGAAAGAAAAAGCCCACTCCTGTCACTTCCCTTGCACTGAATGACATCTCCTGATCCCTGCTGCTAAAGTAAACATGGGGCGAGGTCACCTGGGTTGTGGCATTGATATTATATGGACATGTCCATGTATGATCAATGACTGAGCCCCCAAGACAGGATATGTGTTACTGGCTGGATCACAAGGTGAAATAAAAGGGAAAAAAAGACAACTAATGCAGTCATCACGTCTAAGGATTGGTAAGCTGCAACATATTACATTTTTGTTTTGGGGTTTAATACTGCTTTAAGTCAATGTTCTTCCATTGGCAGAGAAACCATTGCATTCTGCATTCCTCTGTAAATGTTTAATTTTTTTCATTGTAATGCAGTGGATATACACTTAATGGCCACTTTATTAGGTACACATTGCTAGTACTGGGTTGGACCCCTTTTGCATTCAGAACTGCCTTCATTCTTTGTGGCATAGATTTAACAAGGTATTGGAAACATTCCTCTGAGATTTTGGTCCATATTGGCATGATAGTATCATGTAGTTGCTGCAGATTTGTCGCTGCACATCCATGAACCGTTCATACAAGGCAGGATGGATCCATGCTTTCATGTTGTTTACTCCAAATTCTGACCCTGCCATCTGAATGTTGCAGCTGAAATCAAGACTCTTCAGACCAGGCAACATTTTTCCAATCTTCTATTGTTCAATTTTGGTGAGCCTGTGCAAATTGTAGCCTCCATTTCCTGTTCTTAGTTGACAGGAGTGGCACCCAGTGTGGTCTTCTGCTGCTGTAGCTCTTCTGCTTCAAGTTTCGATGTGTTGTGTGTTCAGAAATGGTATTCTGCAAACCTTGGTTGTAACGAGTGGTTATTTGAGTTACTTTTGCCTGTCTATCATCTCAAACCAATCTTCCCATTTTCGTCTGACCTCTGAAATCAAGAAGGCGTTTTTTTCCACAAAACTGCTACTCGTTTGATATTTTTTCTTTTTCGGACCATTCTCTGTAAACACTAGAGATTGTTATGCATTAAAATCCCAGTAGATCGGCAGTTTTTGAAATGCTTAGACCAGCCTGTCTGGCACCAACAACCATGCCACGTTCAAAGTCACCTAAATTCCCTTTCTTCTCCATTCTGATGCTCGGTTTAAACTTCAGCAAGTCATCTTCACCACAACTAGATGTCTAAATGCATTGAGTTGCTGCCATGTGATTGGCTGATTAGCAATTTGTGTTACCAAACAATTGAACATGTGTACCTAATAAAGCGGCTGGTGAGTGTATAGTACAGCAGTGATTTATACACATATCTTCTCAACTGTCTGATATTCATCACACTGAGTAAAAATATTCTCTCTATGGAAATATTCTAGCATTGGTGACAGCTGCAAATTACTGAATTGGTAATCAGCCCAATGATCAGGCAGAGAGTAACTGTAACTTGCAGTTTACTATACAGGTGCAAATTTATAATGAATACAAAACAGACATATGGGAAACGATTTTGAGGGCACTGTTCAAAGCTGGCAAGTTAATCCTTATCTGTTGGAAATCTCCAAACCCACCCACTCTTTGGAGACCACTGATTTAAAGCATACAGGATGCGTCCACCACTGTCATCTTGGGTTAACAAACAGAAAAGAGAAATGTTTAATTACATGCTGGATTTTCAGGGGGTTTGTAGGGGTATCATATATGGTAAGTTAACGGCAATCAAAACCTTTACATATTTGGATGGCACTGTGAGTAGGTAGGTTGTACATAAAGACTGCAAACGTGCTGCTCTGAAGTGAACAGCATGATAACAGGTGGAACGTAGACCTGATGGCAGAACACAAGTAACATGAGTTTTGGAAATACTAGCTTTCAGGCAATGTACTCCATGAGTATTCTTTATCCTATGTTCTTTTTGTAATCTCTAATAATTTAATGAACCGTACAGCAAAACTAAATAACAGAACATGAATATTCTCCTTTTTATACCTTACGATAACATGGAGAGACATGGCATTAGAGGAGATGCTAATAAGACATTTAGATATACAGTACATTTGTAAAGCAAATACAATAGCCTTGGGTTACAGTACATAATGTACAAGATTTTTATACACAGCTTGTGGTGTTTGCTTGACATTTGAGGTATATGATCATAAAATTATTTGTAATATAATAGATCATGATTATAAAACACACTTGATGTAAATTGTATATAATATGAAGTTGATGACTATCAGATTCAAGGGAAATATACACTACTCGAAAAAAATTAAAGGAACACTTTGAAAACACATCAGATCTCAATGGGGAAAAATATCATGCTGAATATCTATACTGATATGGACTGGGCAATGTGTTAGGAATGTAAGGATGCCCCATCGTTTGATGGAAATTAAAATTATCAACCTACAGAGGACTGAATTCAAAGATACCCCAAAAATCAAAGTGAAAAAAGAATGGAGCATGCTAGTCCATTTTGCTGAAATTTCATTCCTGCAACTCAAAATGGTACTCAGTAGTTTGTATGGCACCCACTTGCTTGTATACATGCCTGACGTCGAGGCATGCTCCTAATGAGAAGACGGATGGTGTCCTGGGGTATTTCCTCCCAGATCTGGACCAGGGCATCACTGAGCTCCTGGACAGTCTGAGGTGCAACCTGGTGGCGTCTCATGGACCGAAACATGATATCCCAGAGGTGTTCTAATGGATTTAGGTCAGGCAAGCGTGGGGACCATTCAATGGTATCAATTCCTTCATCCTCCAGGAACTGCCTGCCTACTCTTGCCACATGAGGCCGGGCATTGTAGCGCACTAGGAGGAACCCAGGGCCCACTGCACCAGTGTAGGGTCTGACAATGGGTCCAAGGATTTCATTCCGATACCTAATGGCAGTAAGGGTGCCATTGTATAGCCTGTAGAGGTCTGTGCATCGCTCCCATGGATATGCCTCCCCAGACCATCACTTACCCACCACAAAAACGGTCATGCTGGAAGATGTTACAGGCAGAATAACGTTCTCCATGGCTTCTCCAGACCCTTTCAAGTCTGTCACATGTGCTGATGTGCCATCGTGGAGGAGTTGGACTGCCTGTGCAACCTCTGTAGGGTCCAGGTATTGTCTCATGCTATCAGTAGTAACACTAACCCTAGCCAAATGCAAAACTAGTTAAAAACAGTTAGAAAAGATGAGTTGGGAAAAAAATGTCAGAGGCCTCCACCTGTAAAACCATTCCTGTTTGGGGGGTTGTCTCATTGTTGCCCATCTAGTGCATCTGTTAATTTAATTAACACCAAAGCAGCTGAAACTGCTTAACAACCACCTCTGCTACTTAACTGACCAGATCAATATCCCAGGAGTTTAATTGACTTTATTTTATCAGCCAAAATATGGCCCATAATACAAGTATGTAATATAGTTCCCGATACCCCTGTGTCAAGGACCTTTTTTTATGAAAGTCGCCCAGCAGAAGGCATAGGGATGCCCCACATTAGTCCCGTGACCCCTATTTCTCTCCTTGATCCAAAAAGGTGTATTATCCCTCGCTGCACCCCATCTCTTTGAGTAGGTTTCAGGCATGCAGTTCTTTGTTCCATTGGGGTACATCTGCATATTCGAATCATAGATATATATTATTAAAGATCCAACTTTTCTTGATGAAGCAGGTGCAAACTTGAGATGATGTGTCGGAAAGCTACACGCCCTACTCCAGGACTGGAACAGTTTATCATACAATATAATAGAATGTATCCTTAGATAACTAAAATACCTGTATATTGGAAAACAATGGTATAGTATGCACGGTGTCTTTGGCACAATGTGGTTATATATTATATGATAAATCTGATGTTATCCTAGGGCCAACACCTTTTTTGTGTGTCTATGATATACCTTATTAAATATGCTTTTATTATACACAATATTTTGGGGTACAGCAAAAATTGTAAATAAAGTTTCTTTAATGGTAGTTATTGATTGTTGCATGGGTGGCACCTGAAAAGTCCCATTTTGCTTTTTTGTGCTTTTGATATATAGGTACCTATAAATAGTAAGAATTTGCTGCATAATACAAAATATTATTGTGTGTGAAAGAGTTTTAATTGGACAGAAAATTATATTCCAGTCCCTAATTTTGAACCAAACAAAAATTGATTAGTGCGTACACATATCTCAGGTGAAAAAGATTAACAGGCAGAGCCTAGAGCCAGAAAAAGGGATGCCTCACTCTGAGCAGACCAGATCAGTCCAAGGACAACTTCTCAATTTGCTTTTACCAACTACATTCTGATGCTAAAAATGTTCTATTTCTAGGGAGTATCCTTGGTCTACACTGGGTTCTAATAGTATCACCAGTTTCACTATAGTTCTAGTGAACCATCATATAGAGATGTTCACTCATTTGTCAGATTCCCTTATACCCTCTCACCTGCACAGCTCTTTCGCTCTCCATATCTGGCTCCTTCCATTATTACATGCCCTATGTTTTCTGGCTATGCTCAATGTTATCAGGATTGACAGATTATTACCACTCACAAACAGACTGGATTATAAATAACTTATTTTCCTTTTTCTAAAATGCTGGAGCCAGGTTAGACATTCAATGGCCTCTTCTGGTAGTTAAAGGTCCAGTTGCATGACAGATTTAACACTACTAGATACTAAGTGCAGAAAAGATAGGCTGACTCTGAGTTCCAGTGCCACACCACAGTTTCTACTGGCAAAAAACTGTGCTTCAGGCTGGTTGGACAATGTGTGGAGGGATTCTCCATCACCGCAGATCTTGTCTTCAGGTCTCTGACACAAAGATGAACACAGCATTGTGATCACCCACAGGGACCCCTGGAACTGAACTTTAATGCAACATTCATCTGGAGGTATCTTTGTTATTGACCATATATACCCAGAAATATGTGCAAAATTCCACCAGGACCCTTGTTGGGCCCTTTGATGATAATACCTGTTTGTACATTGGATGTATGAACTATTAATAAGCTTTTCCTAGATAAAGCTTGTATTATTTACAATTCTGGTGTGCATCTATACTGTATGTTATACTCTATGCTGGCTGCAGTAGTTCTTCTGCTTCCAATTAGATTACTGGTTTGATTAGATTACTGGTTAATTTTCCAGTAAAGGAATCCTCTGTTAATATCAAACCCACTCTTCAACTTAGCGAAGGTTCTAGTTGCCTTATATGCCTACAGGTTTAGAACACTATCCCATTTGGGAAGGGTAATTTCTCATAACCATAACCTCCCCCCCATTCCCAAATAAGGCTAAATTTTTGTGGTCGCCATTCTTGCTGTACACTTTGATTGCCTAGTGGCCTTTCTTCAGACCTTCTACACCAAATGTACCGGATAGTACAATACATTATTATTATTTATTTATTAATTACATGTACTTATATAGCGCCATCAATTTACGCAGTGCTTTACATATATATTATACATTCACATCAGTCCCTAACCCTCAAGGAGGGGCGTACAATCTAAGGTCCCTAACTTACATTCACACACATTATATGCATATGAAAGTAGAAGGAACTGTGTAAAGATTTATGCAATTCCATTGAGTGTAGATATGCAAGAAGTTTTTCTGGGGTACAAAAATGCAGCACAACTCCATTTCTATATCAAATCCTTTGCTTGTCTTTAACTGCCTCATAGCAGAAACGTTTCTTCCATTGACAACATTAATGGAGCACTGTTCCTCCCAGGTTCTGGTCGTGCCACTGACACCAATAACAAGGCACCATTCCTCTCACTCATGCTATAGATGGTTCTTCCCTATCATGCCATTCTGTTGTATTTCCCATCAGGGCTTTCTTCCGGTGGCAATGCGGGGGAACCCAGGGGAATGCAGTTCCAGCACCTCCAGCACTAAATTTATGTAATGTCTATGGGTGCTGGAGGGTCTGTTGATGCTGGCTGCTGGGGGATCTATTAAGGCTTGGTAGAATCTATTTGTTTCTGGGGAGGTTTATTGTTGCTGATGGGGGTCTTATGTTGCTTGAGGTCAATTGTTGCTGGGAGGTATCTACTGTTGAGTTGGGGGTCTATTGTTGCTGGAAGTTCTATTGATGCTGGCTGCTGGGAGGTCTTTTGTTGCTATCTAGTATCTATTGTTGCTGGGATGGATCTACTGTTGCTGAGGGTGTATTTTGTTGCATGGGAGGTCTGTTGTTGCTAGGGGGTCTACTGTTGCTGGGAATTCTTTATTACTGGGGTGGCTGGGGGCATGTCTCATTTGCAGCAATATATATCTTTATCTATAAAAGCCTATCCTTGAATCCTCCTAAATCTCCCTCTATAGTAATCTCTGTTTAAAAAACGGTTTCATTGCCTCTCATAATCTGCCTGTATAAATTAATAAATCGCATTAGCTCCCTATTAGAGCCTTCTATAGTTCCTCCAGTCTTCCCTATATTTATGGTGGACATTTAAAGGGCCAGTAATAAAAAAAAAAAATGTAAAACAGTACATTGTCCATTTTAGAAGACAATTTTGCTCCTCAACCAGAGGAAAACCTATTTTGTTATATTGTAGTTCTGTTTGTTTGTGAAGGGTATGAGAACTGAACAGTTTTCCTATGCAGCCTCTGTGTTTTTCTAACTGATATTTTCAGATCTGTTGACTAATACACATTATGGTATCTCTGCCACTGAATGCCAGCCTTAAAAACTGTGAGAATTGAAGTCTTCCACAGAGACTAAGTGTTAATTTGACCACTTCCCTAGGTTATTAATTTGATGAGAACAATTTGTCCCTCAACTATCACTGCAAATTTTTTTTTTACTGTGTATGGATAAAATAACACATGGCTTTTAAAGGCATTGTTGGAATTGGACTAAAATACACTCCTGTTATATAATTCAACTGGGTGATATCTGTGAGAAGCAACTCGGGACCAGGATGATTTAAATGCCAGAGGTACTTTTTAATGTATAGGGACATGTTGTACCACAAACTGATGTGTAAAACCAAAAAAAAAAAAGGATTTGAGCGACTTTGACAATAGCCAAATTGTAATGGCTAGATGACTGGGTCAGAGCAGCCCCAAAACTTCAGCTCGTGTGGGATGTTCCCGGTCTGCAATGGTCAGGATTTACCAAAGGTGGTTCAAGTAAGAAAAACTGGAAAACTGGCAACAGGATCACAGGCAGTCAATGCTTACTGATGCACATTGGGAGCACGGGCGGACTGACAACTCATGGGGCCCTCGGGCAATAGGGGATCATGGGGCCCCTGTGTCCTTGCCCAAACTCAAAAAAGCCTATGAAAAAGGTACCAGGGGCATCTCATGGGGCCCCCTACTGACCTCGGGCAGTGCCCGAGTTTCCAAATGGTCAGTCCGCCCTGGATTGGGAGTGTAGGCTGGCATATGTAGTCCGATCCAATAGATGAGCTACTGTAGCTCAAATTGCTGACAAAGTGATGGCTGATTATATATATATATATATATATATATATATATATATATATATATATATATATATTCACCAATGAATTCTGACAGTTTCCAATGTGTTAATTTCCACATACAATGATGTTTCAGTTTAATTACTTTTTTTTTTTACTGAACTGTGATGCCACTTCTCAGCTTTGCGGCATTACACCTTAGTAAACACTGCAGGGTTGTGAGATTACAAAATAACACTTCACCTGCAAATAACGTGCAAAAATATAGTCACACTGGTCACAGTGAGAGCAATGGGGAGCTTAGGTCAAACTATCATTGTGACAATGCATTATACTTTGTTCTTTATATAGAATACTGTACTTAGCTTTGTATGGTTTTCTTTCTTTAGAATTAAACTAAGATTTTATATAGTTGATTGTGCAAGTACTCACTCCCTTACTATGGTACTTTTTCATATCTTGTACTGGTAAATCTAAAAATTAAAATGATTTCATCTTGGGTCACCAATTTAGGAAAAACGTATACAATGTTAAAGTAAAAGAACATCTCTACAGTACAGAGATACCAAAATTAGGTACAAAGAAGAAGAGGAAAAGTCTTGATTGTGTAAGTACTCATACCCTTTGCTGTAAAATGTCTATATAAGCTCTGGTGCAATTAGCCACTTTCAGGAAGGGTGTAATTTGTGGCTTCCACCTGTGTAAATTTAAAGTGTCAAATACTTTAGAATAAACACACCCTAAAGTTTGCAAGGGAAGATATGTAAACAAACCATATCGAAAAAGACAAAGATCAAAAATTAGTCCAGGTTAAAGTTCTGTTTGTTCAGAAAAGGCCAAACACGAACACTCGGGGACCAGGTACGGGTGAGTGTTTGTTAAAGAGGAAACCAAGAGATTTATAAAGATCCACAACTGAGATAAGATAAACCTCCCATGTAAACACAAAATCCCAAATGCTTAACAAAGCTTGCAGGCAGGTGGAGCTGGGTGGTTCCCCTGTGAGGGTTGCTCTTCCTAACTTGAGGAGAATTGTGGGAGCCCCTATATAAAGTGGGTGGTGTGGAGGCTCAGGAGCTGCTTGGAAGATTCTGAGAGAACGAAAGGTAGCTAGAGTTCTTCGGCTTTTCCACCCCCTCCAGAGTAGAGGGGCAGGGGTGGCCAGGGCCCCCCTACCCCACAGTGGACATTTTAGAAGGTATGGGAGTACACATGCGGCCAAGAGGAGTCCAGCCATGATTGGTTAGAGGGCTTAGGCAGAGTAATTCAGTTGTATTAATACCAACATACAAATAGTATGTAACAAATGCTTCTTACATGCAGACTCTCTATCAAATGTGTAGCCTATCAACTGGAAACTGTGATCCGTATACTATCGTCTGGAAAATGTTCATGAATTGATTGTATTGCTACTTAAAGCCTTGAGTAAAGACAGTTATTTTTCAAAGACTGGTCTCCATGTGCATCTGTGAATATGAAGTGCCACAACAGCCAATACCTGGGAAGTGTAGCAGGAAGAGTGTGATTTGTGTAGACCTGGCTACAGAGCCCTGAATGAAGAAATTTTATTTTATTGGATAGGTTTTATAACAGAGTAGAAAATATTATTGTTTTTTTTTATTTTTAATTTTCAGTCTTTTTTCATTTATATAACAAAAAATAAAAAATCCAGTGGTGGTTAAATACACCATTGAATTGGCCAGTGATTTGCTGGAAGACGAACCTCCACTCTGTTCTCAATTATCTTGCAGACTGTAACAATTTATTTCTAAAGCTGCCCTGTTTTTAGTTCTCGCCATCTTGCTCTTGGTCCTGACCAGTTTCCTACTCCCTGTCAGTAAAAACCATCTCCACAAAAAGATCCTTCCACCTTTATGATGGTGTTCTCAGGGTGATGAGCAGTATTGGCATTTTGCCACATAATGAAAGACCAAAAAAAAAAATCAGTTTTGGACCCATCAGGCTAAAAACTCTAATTACATGCTTGTTACACATCTCCTACGTTTGTTTTAGCAAAATCCAAATAGAGTTTGATAACATTTCTATAGCAATTTCTTTCTCCTGTTACTGTTTTATGAAGACCAGCTTGTAACTGGTAGACCATAGGCTGGTCATACACTATACAATTTTCTATCCAATTTCTGCCCAATTTCCTTATAGTGTATGACCAGCCTATGCGGCCTTAGTGTGAAACTAAGGCTGGCCATACACTATACAATTTTCTATCCAATTTCTGCCCAATTTCCTTATAGTGTATGACCAGCCTATGCGGCCTTAGTGTGAAACTAAGGCTGGCCATACACTATACAATTTTCTATCCAATTTCTGCCCAATTTCCTTAGATTTACCTTCCACTATGTAGAGCAAGGGCCTGCCTAATTGGATACAATTGAAAGTGTTGTTAGTTTTGACCTCCTATTATATGGTTTTTGGTAATGTAAACCAAAAATCTCAAGAAAATTGTATAATGTATGGATAGCCATAGGCCTTCTTTCTATTCACTCATGCAAAGGGCTGACATTACCCACCCAGGAAACAGAGGTGTTCTCTACAGTTGCAGTCAATTAAATCAGTGACAGGTGGAAGGCTCCATGGATCTCCAAGCACGTCCCTGAGCCAGGGGCGGACTGACAACTCATGTGGCCCCTCGGGCAATAGGGGATCATGGGGCCCCTGTGTCCTTGCCCAAACTCAAAAAAGCCTATGAAAAAGGTACCAGGGGCATCTCATGGGGCCCCCTACTCACCCCGGGCCCTCGGGCAGTACCCGAGTTTCCAAATGGTCAGTCCGCCCCTGCACCTGAGCACATATCCATGCAGGACCAATGATGGGGGGCACAGTCTCTGATGGGGGTGCTGCTTATGATGGAGTGTGGCTTTGAATGAGTGCAGAGCAGTTAAACACAGCAGTTGAACTAAAGCAGGAGAACTTAAGCAGCAGGAAGACACAACAACAGCAAGAAACTCTACTGCATGCTGGACAGACTGCAAGGAAACACACTGGGAAATATCTTTTACATACCTGAGTCCCACTCCGTGTACCTTTTATATAATACACCCCTCTTCTCCTCTTCATATTACTATCCTCTGTTCCCAAATCTCATTTCTTTACCCCTCTGCTCCACCCCAAAACTTGTACATCTACCCCTCATTGCTATCATCTCCCTACTATTGCTTTCATCACCTCCCCAAAATGCCTCTTCCACTCCTCCTTCTCATTTTCCTCTCCTCTGTTCCCAAAATCCATTCACTATATCCCTCTGCTCCTCCCAAACATTTGTATATTGTGCCCTCACTGCTTCCCTCACCCCTCTATGGCACCTACCACCTCCTCCTATTACTCCACTCTCCCACTGACCCGAACACCTCCACTAGTAGTTTCTCACGCTCCTGCACATCCCGCTCCCATGCCACCTTTCTCACCCTTCTCCTCCTCATAACCGCGGGGGACATCTCCCCGAATCCTGGCCCTCCACTACCTCCCTCACCCGCCCAAAACCCTCCCGCCTCCACGTCCTGCCGCAACCCCCGCAACTTAGTATCTGTCCCCCTGCTCCCTAAAATCTCCCCCCCGTTTTCATGTGCACTCCTGAACGCCCGATCGGTGTGCAACAAGCTTACCGCCATCCACGACCTCTTTGTTTCCCGCTCCCTCAACCTCCTGGCGATTACGGAAACCTGGATCCAGCCCACTGACTCTACCTCCCCTGCTGCACTCTCCTACGGCGGTCTCACCTGGACCCACTCACCCAGGCCCAACGGTCGTAAAGGTGGTGGGGTTGGCCTGCTCCTGTCACCGCTGAGCACCTTCCGAGTCCTCCCAAACCCCCCCTCCCTATCCTTCTCCTCCTTCGAGGCCCACTGCGTCCGACTATTCTCCCCAACCCCCCTGAAGATTGCTGTGATATACCGGCCTCCTGGATCCATACCCCGCTTCCTGGAAGACTTCTCCTCCTGGCTACCCTTCTTCCTCTCCTCTGAGCTACCCACTATCATCCTTGGGGATTTCAACATCCCTGTCAACCTCGACAACCCGGACACAGCCCGTCTCCTCCACTTAACCTCCTCCTTTGCACTTGCACAGTGCATACAATCCACCACCCACTCCGATGGTAATATCCTTGATCTTGTCTTCTCCAACCGCTGCGCTCCCCACAACCTCACTAACACCCCCTTCCCTCTCTCTGACCACAACCTGATTACCTTCTCTATCTCCTCATCCTCCAACGCCTACCCCTCCAAATGTCACACTACTACCAGCCGTAACCTCCGCAACCTTAACCCTGCCTCCCCCCACTCCGCAGTTGATCAACTCCATGACCGCATCCTCCCCCTGTCCTGCCCCGACTTGGCTATGACCGCCTACAACAATGCGCTGTCAACAGCCCTTGACTCACTAGCGCCTTTAACCACACGCAACATCAGACCCCGACCGCTCCAGCCCTGGCAGACTGATCACACCAAAACCCTCAAACGACACAGTCGTGCCCTGGAGCAACTATGGCGCAAAACCAAATCCCAACAAGCCTTCACCCGATACAAATCTGCCTTCCACACCTACACCTCCTCCCTCCATACTGCCAAACAAGCCTACTTCCTGACCCTCATCAAGGCCCTCTCCTCCAATCCTCGCCGACTCTTCTCCACCTTCAACTCTCTACTCTCGCCACCCCCACCTCCACCCAGCACCTCACTCACTGCCCTTGAGATTGCCAATCACTTCAAAAACAAGATTGACACAATTCGCAAGGACATTGCCGCAACTCACACGCCTTCTCAACCCGTCCCCTCTCACACAGCTACCCCCTCATCCCCCCTCCCCCTCGACATAACCCACAGGGACTTCGTCGCTGCTCAAACTCCCTCCAACCCCCTTCCCCCTCACTCAGCTACCCCCTCTTCACCCCTCTCCCACGGCCCCACCACTGCTCTGACCTCCTCTCCCACCCCACCCTACATTCCTCATACTGAAGCTCCCCCAACACTCTGCACCTTTGACCTTACTACCATCGAAGAAGTCTCCAAGATCCTCTCTGATGCCCGCCTCACCACCTGCCCCCTTGACCCTATCCCCTCACAACTCCTACAACCTCCCTCCCCCTCCATCCTACGCTCCCTCACCCACATCTTCAATCTCTCCCTCTCCTCCGGCACTTTCCCTTCCCCTCTGAAACATGAACACATCACCCCCATACTTAAAAAGCCCTCCCTGGACCCCAATGACCCGAACAACCTCAGACCCATCTCCCTGCTCCCATTTACATCTAAACTCCCCGAGCGCCTAGTCTACGCCCGCCTATGCTCTCACCTCAACGACAACAACCTCCTCGATCCCCTACAGTCCGGCTTCCGTCCCCTACACTCCACCGAAACTGCCTTACTCAAACTCTCCAACAACCTGCTAACCGCCAAAGCTAATGGCCACTATTCAGTGCTCCTACTCCTTGACCTCTCTGCGGCCTTTGACACAGTCGACCACCCCCTCCTCCTCAAAAAACTACACTCCCTCGGCCTCAGAGATTCTGCTCTCTCCTGGCTCTCATCCTACCTGTCACAACGCTCTTTCAGCGTTACCTATAATGCCACCACCTCCCTCTCACTCCCCCTCTCTGTTGGGGTCCCTCAAGGCTCTTTCCTCGGGCCCCTTCTCTTCTCCATCTACACCTCCTCCCTTGGCCAACTCATACACTCTCACGGCTTCAACTACCACCTCTATGCCGACGACACACAAATCTATCTCTCAACCCCCCACCTCACCCTCGGTCTCCGCCCGAATCACACACCTGTTGAGCGACATATCAGACTGGATGTCGCTCCACTTCCTTAAACTGAACCTCTCCAAAACCGAGTTTCTTGTCTTCCCTCCAGCCTGGACACCACCCCCCATTGACTTCTCCATCATGTCCAACAACACCACCATCAAACTCGCCCCGCAGGCCAGAGTACTTGGTGACATTTTGGACTCCAACCTATCCTTCCAGCCCCAAGTCCACTCTTTAACAAACGCGTGCAGACTCCACCTCCGCAACATCGCCAAAATCCGCACGTTCCTAACTCCAGAAACCACTAAACAGCTCATCCACTCCCTCATCATATCACGACTCGACTACTGCAACTCCCTCCTCACTGGCCTGCCTCGCCGCTGGCTATCCCCGCTTCAGTCCATCCTGAATACGGCTGCCAGACTCATTCACCTTTCCAACCGCTCCGTTTCCGCCACCCCCCTCTGCCAATCAATCCACTGGCTTCCGATTGCGCAACGGATCAAATTCAAAATCCTAACGCTGACGTACAAAGCTGTCCACCATACTGCCCCGAACTACATCACTGACCTAATATCCAAGTACCGCCCAGCACGCACACTCCGCTCCTCACAAGACCTCCTTCTCTCTAGTTCCCTGGTCTCCTCCTCCCATGCCCGCCTCCAGGACTTCTCCAGGGTGTCACCCATCCTCTGGAACTCCCTGCCCCAACCCATCAGATTATCACCTACTCTCCTCTCCTTTAGGCGCACCCTGAAAACCCATCTCTTCAGGGAAGCCTACCCCGCCCCCTGCTAACTTGCCGACCTCCTCCACTCTTCCTACCACTCCATCCCCCACAGCTATCTCCTCCTGTGCCTCCATCCCCTCCCTCCTAGATTGTAAGCTTGAAAGAGCAGGGCCCTCGATCCCCTCATGTTTTGCATTGTATTGGTATTGTTCTGTCACATGTTCTGTCCCCCTTTATAATGTACAGCGCTGAGCGAACTATTGGCGCTTTATAAATACTGTATAATAATAATAATAATAATAATAATAATGAAAGGATCAGAACGTAGTCTGTCTTTTCTTATGCGTTGAATAATTTTTCTTTGGATGTTCTCAGGAACCTATAATCACCTTCTGCACATATCTATAAAATGATATGAATTCCAAGCTACGTAGGATGACAGGCAAATCTTTCACCTCTGGCATGTGCAACATCTTGCAGCTAGTGTGTCCTTGTAAATTTTAATCTCAGGATGAAAAGCATTCTTCTGATCACATCGAAGTCCCCTCCCTAAAAAAAGACGATTATTTTGTGAATAAATAGATTTGCGGATCTAGGCAGTAGGCCCTTATTTTGTTTTGGGGGATCATTACCGCAAATTACTAAAGCTTGATGAATCGCCTGTCATTATCATAGGCTCCGAGCTGTGAGGGCGCAGCTTGACTGCCAGACCTCGGGGTAAACTAGAGAGCCTAAAACACTAATGCTGCTTCTTGGTGCATGAGAAAGCCATGGCACATGCGTGTTCCTACTTCCTGTGGGGGGAAAGTTTCTAAATGGGTGGGGGAATGTCTAACAATTATTTCTCATTTCTGGAAAATCTACAATCCTTTGCTATAACGACTCATCAGCCACCTGCCACAGCATGCATTTCCATATAAAGGTGGCTGTTATTTGGTTGTCAGCCTTCTAAAATAATTGACAGAGAGACTTTGGTGATGTACTGGATGTAAAAATCCCTGCACAGTATTATTCTGATGCATTGTGGAGCACTAAAAGAGCAGTTCAGAAAATTGGGCAATAAATACTCATTTGGATTGTATACATACCTACAGTATTTAACTCTGTGAACGTCAAGATGAAGTTTGTATTTAACCACTTCAATACTGGGAACTTTCTCCCCCCTCCTGTCCAGGCCAATTTTCACCTTTCAGCGCTGTCACACTTTGAATGACAATTGCATTATGCAGCACTGTACCCAAACTAAATTTCTATAATATTGTTCACACAAATACAGCCTTCTTTTGCTGGCAATTAATCTCCACTGGGTTTTTTTTATTTTTCTGCTAAATAAATTAAAAAAGACCAAAGATTTTTAAAAACCGCACTTTCCATTTTTTATGTTATAAAATTTTGCAAATAAATAATCTTTCTTCATAAATTTAGACCCAAATGTACTTTGCTACATTTATTTGGTAAAAATAACCCAAATCCGTGTGTATATTATTTAGGCTGGCCATACACCATACAATTTTCTTTAGAAAATTGCTTTAGATTTACCAAAAACCATATAATATGAGGTCAAACATAAGCACACTTTCAATTGAATCCAATTAGACGGGCCCTTGCACTACACAGTTGAAGGTAAATCTAAAGAAAATTGGGCAGAAATTGGACAGAAAATTGTATAGTGTATGGCCAGCCGTAGTACATCAGAATTAACCAAACTGACCAGTATTGTGAATTCTATAACATACCTAAAGACTGACATATCTTGAGGCCCAAAAATTACAGCACAGTAGAAATATCCCCCAAATTACTCATTTTTTTTAAAGTAGACAGTCCAAGGTATTTAGTAAGAGGCACGGTAAGAGTAAGATTTTTTTGAAGTTGTAATTTTTTTGTCACCTATTTTTGGAAAATGAAGAAATTAAGAAAAAATAGTTTCTTCACAATGTTTTTGTCTTTTTTTTCATATTGTCTCCAGTGCAGTACAGTGTCATCATATCTGGTGTGGCAAGGATCAGGAAAAAAGAAAAAAATTATATATATATATATATATATATATATATATATATATATATATATAATTTTTTTCTTTTTTTTCACATACTGTGACCAGAGCAATATAGTGTTACCATAGTAACCCTGTACTACTCTGGAGAGATGATCAGGTTTTTTTTTTTTTTTTTAATTCAACTGTTATAAACAATAATTTTTATTGAATGAAATTGATTCATTCAGTGTGTTATGTTGTGTTTAGCTGTGATTGGCCACAGGTAATCACATGGTACAGATGGGCTGTGATTGGCCCTGTCTGTACCATGTGATCACTGTTTTTTTTTGCTGTGGCATGTTTTTGCTGTGGCATGTTTACAGCCCTATCCAAGCTGCCTTTACAGCTCAAGGTGGGGACGGCAAAACCACGGCTCATGCTTGTGCTTTTACCACTGTAGTGCCCTGCCCAGGACTGAATACACACTGCTCAAAAAAATTAAAACACTTTTTAATCAAAGTGTAGCATCAAATCAATTAAACTCCTGGGATATTGATCTGGTCAGTTAAGCAGCAGAGGGGGTTGTTAATCAGTTTCAGCTGCTTTGGTGTTAATGAAATTAACAACAGATGCACTAGATGGGCAACAACGAGACAACCCCAAAACAGGAATGGCTTTACAGGTGGAGGCCACTGACATTTTTTTCCCTACTCATCTTTTCTGACTGTATTTCACTAGTTTTGCATTTGTCTAGGGTCAGTGTCACTACTGGTAGCATGAGGCGATACCTGGACTCTACAGAGGTTACACAGGCAGCTATCTCCTCCAGGATGGCATATCAATACGTGCCATTGCCAGAAGGTTTGCTGTGTCTCCCAGCACAGTCTCAAGAGCATGGAGGAGATTCCAGGAGACACGCAGTTACTCTAGGAGAGCTGGACAGGGCCGTGGAAGGTCCTTAACCCATCAGCAGATGGGTCATCGTGAGAAGTCGTGGAGAACATTATTCTGCCTGTAACGTCGTTCAGCATGACCGTTTTGGTGGTGGGTCAGTGATGGTCTGGGGAGGCATACCCATGGAGGGATGCACAGACCTCTACAGGCTAGACAATGGCACCCTGACTGCCATTAGGTATCGGGATGAAATCCTTGCACCCATTTTCAGACCTTATGCTGGTGCAGTGGGTCCTGGGTTCCTCCTGGTGCACAACAATGCCTGGCCTCATGTGGTGAGAGTATGCAGGCAGTTCCTGGAGGATGAAGGAAATGATACCATTAAATGGCTCCCACGCTCGCCTGACCCAAATCCAATAGAACAACTTTGGGATATAATTTTTCGGTCATCTGACATCGCCAGGTTGCACCTCAGACTGTCCAGGAGCTCAGTGATGCCCTGGTCCAGATCTGGGAGGAAATACCCAAGGACACCATCTGTCATCTCATTAGAAGCATGCATCGATGTTGTAAGGCATTTATACAAGCATGTGGGGGCCATACAAACTACTGAGAACCACTTTGAGTTGCAGGAATGAAATTTCAGCAAAATGGACAAGCCTGCTGCATAAGTTTTTCACTTTGATTTTCAGGGTGTCTTTGAATTCAGTCCTCTCTAGGTTGATCATTTTAATTTCCATCAAACGATGGGGCATCCTTACGTTCCTAACATATTGCCCAGTCCATATCAGTATAGATATCCAGCATGATATTTTTCCCCATTGAGATCTGATGCGTTTTCAAAGTGTTCCTTTAATTTTTTTGAGCAATGTATAATGTTTGGGGGTTCTAAGTAATTTTCTAACAAAAAATACTGATTTTCACATGTAGGAGAGAAATGTCAGAATTGGCCTGGGCAGGAAGTGGAAGAAGACATTACCTTAAGAAGCTGGACTGGAGAAGGACCTCATTTCACTGAAGATTGCCACATGGAAGCTAGTTGGAGACAGCTACCCTTGGGCATTGTGAGTAGGACCTTTTCTCCTAGGACTCCAGGTGTGCTAGTGCTTTTGAGGATAGACACTAGGGGGGAGATTTACTAAAACTGGTGCACACAGAATCTGGTGCAGTTGTGCATAGTAATCAGCTTATAACTTCAGCTCCTTCAATTAAGCTTTGATATTAAAACCTAGAAGCTGATTGGTTATGTTGCACAGCTGCACCAGATTCTGTGTGTACCAGTTTTAGTAAATCTCCACCTAGATGTTGCTGTATGGACTGTGACTGCTCTCATAGTCTCTGGGAAGCTGGTTGTTTCCTCATTTACCCCTAGAAATAAAGGCTACTACAGTAACCTAGGATTGGCAGCCTCTGAACAGGTAAGGGAGATGTGGGCTATTGTGAGCAGCTACAGTGGCTATATCCCCCCCGACTGCAAGTGGAAGACAAGCCCTTACACTGATTTCTGAATAGGAGGGCCTGCTGTCATTATAAGCACATGAGAAATGCCAGTGTTCTAATGGGGAAAGCTACAATAATCTGCATTCCTTTAGACACGGATGAATCTTATAAAGTATGTCACCTAAAAATAATGTGAAAGATGCCTACATAGACATAGAGTGCTGACTTCTGGCAAAAGCAGTGAGACAAATACACAAGCAGGTAATCAGATTTCTGTTAAACCCAGTCACTAAAATCAAAGATCAGCTGTGTAGCACTACCCTCTTGAGGGCCGCTGAGTATATTTGGGTTCCCTGTCTGTCCTAAGCCTGCTTTGAAAGCACAGCCCCTGTTGACACCACCATGAACCTTTGACCAGGCAGGTCCCCTGGCTTTTAACCATAAAATAAACACACTCAGGTTAGAGTGAGAAGATATTCTGGTTACATTAAGGTCAAAATACAATGAGGGCAAGGACAAGAATGGCAGTAAATGTGCATAAAAGAAAAGTTAAACACTAAAATGTTCACAGTAATAAAATACAGTATCACTTTAAGCAACCCAAAATGTCATGCAGGATCAGAATTTAAACATCAATTCCAGCTTCTGAGATGTCTCTCCCCAAAATGAGCTGAAGTGAACTATCAAGCTGTCAGGCTAACTCACTTTTGGGTACTCAGTCACTGGTAACTGGGTTTAACTCTGGAGATTAATACTTTTGTTATGAGTGATAGTGTCCCTTTTTTTGTTTGTCTTTAAATAAAGGTTTCAGATCTTTTGCATGCTTGATGGGGCCCTAGTTGGCACACATTAAGGTGCAGATTCTTCCTTGTGTGAGGGCAAGATTTCCTTAACCTCCCTAGCGGTCTGATTATGTCCATATTTCTGTGCTCAAAGCGGTACTTTTTTTGCATGGAAATATGTATATTTTTTATTGTAGGCCTGTAATTTTTAGGAATAACTCACTGAAATCTGTCCGAACAAGAGTCTAATAAACATCCCGGGTATGTTAAAATGTGAAACATGAAATCAAATTATAATTTAATAAATAATCATAAAAAATAATAATATAATTCAATAATGGAATCAAACCAAAAACACTGAAATTTGAAATATAGCGCCAAATTCAAACATTGCTGAGCAAAGTCGCAAAATCATTCAGTGTCTGATGACGAATTTCCCCACGAATCATTATCACTCAATTCTGCAAGTGGTTCTAATTTACTATCACTGTTCTCTAGCTGGTCTAAAACCGATTTTGACCTAAACGGATGCTTTTTGGACGCCATGGACATTTCTCAGTTTCCAGGCAAAAAGAACAGTAAAAATGCAGGCAGGGCACAGGACAAAGCACTCGGGACAAAATGTATGTGAAATGGTTTGATACAGTAATGTTTTACTATGTGATTTTAGTGTATTTAGTGAATGTCACTTTTTGTCATTTTTAAATTTCCCGCCGCTCCGTCCCCGTACGTCCCAACATCGCAGGGGACGGAACCCAGATGACAGATGCCGGCATTGGCCGGATTACATTGCCGGGGACACTGCAGGAGGGACATCGCGGGAGCGCAGGACAAGGTAAGAGAAGAACAGATCCCGGAGCAACGCCGCATGGTAAGTCCAAGTGTAGCTCGGGGTTACCGCTTGTGGTACTGAAACTTTACCCTGAGCTACACTCGGGAATACCGCCAGGGAGGTTAAGATGGTTTAATCACAGAAAGATTCCCCCTTTGAGTGATGTTAAATTTGAGTTAACTCTTTAACACAAGGGATGGAGGCAAAAATCATCTAAGATTGTAGAAAAGGGCGGAAGCAGACTTCTGTAGAGGTTGACCCCCCCAAAGGATGGTGAACTAGTCTGGTGAAGCAGGTTCCTTTGGGGTTGGAAGAGACTTGAGTTGAGATACTAATGTAATCCTGTCTGCAGAGTATATATGTTGTGGCCAAAATCCTGCGACTTCAGGATGTTAAGGCTGCACTATAGTAATAAGCCACAATACCGAATGGGTTGGATAGTCTGGGACTCAGTGTGATAAGCTGTGGCGTACTGAAAAAACAATTGAACTAAACACAGCAATTTGCAACTTGTTATGATCTGGATATGGAACCCTCTCACCCGACCTCTAGCTTCTACAGCGGAACAGGTAGTCTCTCTGTTGGGGGCCTCTGTGTTCTCTTGGTCCCTCTGCTAAAGAGCGATGCTGATGACAGTACTGCCGCCTGCCTGAAAGATTGTCTGTCCTGCTTTTCAGCAATACCAGTGGTCTGCAATCCTTCTTTACTTCTCCGTTCAGTGGCCTGATCCAGCCCAAATCTCCAAAGTCCCACATAGCCTTTTTCACACACCCATCCTTCCCCTCTCACCATCCACTTCCTTCCTGTAAAGTTCCTGGGCTTCTTAATATATAGGCTCCCACTCCTTTGCCAGCTCTTCTGGCAAATGTAGTCTGTTCACTCCTTGTCTGAGTGCAGAAGTCCTACTACCAACATAGAAGTTCAGTTATGCAGACTCTATTGAAGAAAAGCCTTGTTGAACAGCAGAACACTGCCATCTTGTGTTCATGGAACATCCTGCAACCAGTATTAATGCAGGATGTTACCATTTTATCACATTACTGTAATTTCAACATTTTCAAATCTGCAGCTTTCATTACAGTATTAGCTGGGGATCCTGCCATGATAATTCCTATTCAGGTACTTCCTGTTATACAGTGACAGCACTCTGCCATTTCTCCCATCTGGTCACATGAGTTTCCACTAGAGACTACAATTTCCAACTCACATTACAGAGGCATGGTCAACTGTTGTCACTATAAGGAACCTGCCTTGAGAAAGACCATGCAGCTATAGCTGGAGTGCGTGCAGACAGACAGGAGTTGGCAGGACAGAGGCTGCAGGAGATCAGCAGTACTGAGATGGTATAAGCATGAAGTAGGTTAATATATTTTAACTACATGCCGCCCAGCCACTGTACATATACGGCAGCAGGGCGGCACTCGCAGGCAAAACCACGCTTTAAAACGTGTGTTTTGTAAACAAATAGGGAGCACGCGCGAGGCGCGCCGCCGCCCTGTCCCGCGGATCACCGCCGCAGATGTCAGTCGCCAGGTCACAGCCGCTCCTTAGCGGCTATGTCCCGGCAATCGGCAGCAAACAGTGACAGAGAGCACAGCTGCAGTAGCTGTGCTGTCGGTCACTTCCCTGTCAGCTCGAGGATGAGCTGATCGAGAAAGAACAGTTTCTCTTTCTCGATCAGCCTTGTCCCGCCCAGTATACACCCCTGCCCACTAGTAAAACACTCCCCTCACTCCTATAACCCTTCCCTGCAAAATAAAGTTAACCCCTTCCTCCCCATTGCCATTAGTACATTGTCAGTGGCTTTTTTTTTTTGCATTGATCACTGTATTAGTGTTTTTGGGGATGTCAGTGACCCCAAGTCAGTACCCCCCAATGTCAGAATGTCCTCCGCAGTCCCGCCATAAGTCGCTGGCATAAGTCCCTGATCGCCGCCATTGTTAGTATAAAAAAAACCTAAAAATCCCAGTATCTTTCCCGCCATTTGTAAACGCTATAACTTTCAAGTAAACCAATTAATTTACACGTATTGGGTTTTTTTTTAGCAAAGACATGTCTCAGAAATTTATGACTAAATTTGATTTTTGCATTTTTTTTTTTACTGGACATGTTTTATAGCAAAAAGTCCAAAATATTGTTTATTTTTCCTCAAAATTGTCAGCCTTTTTTTTTATAGCGCAAAAAATAAAAACCCCACAGGCGATCAAATACCACCGAAAGAAAGCTCAATTTGTGGGGAAAAAAAGGATGTAAATTTCATTTATGTACCATATTGAATGACCGCGCAATTGTCCGTTAAACTAGCGCAGCGCTGTATAGCAGAAAAATGGCGTAAATTGCAGTATTTATACCATAGTTTGTAGACACTATAACTTCCACACAAAGCAATCAATATACACTTATTGGGATTTTTTTTACCAAAAACATGTAGCAGAATACATTTTGGCCTAAATTTATAACCAACTTTGAGTTTACTATATATTTTTTATAGCCGAAATTAAAAAATATTGTTTTTCTTCAAAATTTTTGGCCTTTTTTGTTTATAGCGTGAAAAATAAAAAGCGCACAGATCAAATACCACCAAAAGAAAGCTCTATTTGAGTGAAAAAAAGGACGTACATTTTGTTTGAGTGCAGCATTGCATGACTGTGTAATTATCAGTTGAATTAGTGCAGCGCCGAGTAGCAAAAAGAGGCCTGGTCATTAAGGGGGGTAAATCCTCTGGAGCTCAAGTGGTTAAAGAACATTTATTATATACAAATTAGTATTTTAAAAAGATGTTTGGGTTAGGGGTGCCATTTTTGGTGAGAACTGGCACTGTTGATGAAAACTGATTATGAAGGTCAGGATGGTATTTGGGGGAGCTTTGCACATATATTTCATATTAATAACATTTTTGGCTCGGGGCACACCTCAGATATGACAATGCATGTGCAGTATGGTGGAAATGATTATCGTTTGCCTTTGATGGCCACTTTTTTTATATAGGCACAGAGAAATGCAGCATTCTCTGCATTTGTACTGTTACTCAGTTTCACAGTGGTGATTAGAGAAGTTTTCAGACACACCACTGCCTGCAACATATGACAGGTACCTTGTGAACTAGAGTGTAAAATGATTTCTCAGTCATGACCCCTCCCTTGGTATCACACACATGCACTTTTCCCTACCTCTTGCTATAAGGGGATTTCCATCAGCCAGTATTTTTGTGTTTTTAAGCGTAATACATCACTAGTTCAATGTTCATTGGGAGCTGTAAAAAGAAAAAAATTGAATAAATTTCATATACATGCACATTTGGACGCCAAGTCCCATTGGGATAACGCACATTACTTTGTGCATCTGCAATAGGAATGTGTGGGTGATTAATATCTCGGATTTTGCCGTTGGAAATTGTTTACCTAATAATGTAAAATAGCTGCTGGCAGAAGTCTTTCTCCACTGCCATCTGTAGCTCGGGTGCTGCGATATGCCATGCTTTTCAAGAAATCTAGAATTGTGGGCTGCAATCTAATGAGTTTTGAAGACGGTTATTGGTTTTAGAAGCAATCGGACACAAGCCTCCTTGAGGCCCACAGCTGACACTCGTGTTGCTGACAGTGTTCTGATTCTGTACAGTGTGTGTGGCTGCTCAGGACAGAACACTGAATGTCACGCTTGGATGGCTATCTTCACGCAGATGGGGATCTCCCGGCACACACTCTGAAAATAGCAGCTTGGTCCTGACAGACAATACTCTAAATTAGAGCAACCCTCTGGGAATTGCACTTACATGTATACTCATGTCTGTGTGTTACAAATACCATTTTATATGCATTCATTAAAGGTACTCACTAAAAATTCTGAGCTCCTCCACAGAACATGGCCTATTTGGACAGAAATTCTGTTACTCATCTATGGGTATCCATCATTTGTTTCCAGCAGTGGCATCTCAGCACTTTAGGTCATGAAAAAGTTGGCTTCTGGTGAAGGGAGGGTGCACTCACACTATTACCAGAGTGCGGTTCAGTCCCTTAGGCCGGTTCATTTGTGTAGTGTGAGTGCTACAAACCATGTTCAGGACTGGTTAATTGCACCACGCCTGGAACCACTTGGGACAGGTAGTCACAGGTACAGTTCATCCGCTACAGTTTGCTGCAGTGTGAGTGCAAACTGGGCCAGAACACGGTTCTCTCCATAGAGGACTGTGTAAGGAAAAAGGGATTGCTGGTCTGGTTAGCAGGGAAGTGCGCCTGGGAACACTTCTTTGCAAGCTAGCAGGGGAGCGGAGAGGATGAAGACTCAAACTTGGTCATGTTTCACTTAAACAGACCCACAACAACCAGAGTTGATCTTCTATTGAACATATGGATGCTACAACAACAGCAGGTGTCAAGTTGGTACATAACAGTAGGATGTCAAATAGCAATAAGCTGGGAGATACATACATCATACAGAAACAGGAATAATGCATCAGTCACCAAGGCAGCTCTACAATCACATTGGAAAAATAATGGGGGACCCACCCACAAAAAAAGTCAATAAGGTGCCAACATACTAAGCCATCATAAGTATGAAGGGGGACTACTCATTGCACCAACCAACACTGCAATATGTTATTATATTTTCTAGGACATTTCCTGTTAACATAGTAAGTTAACCTGTATATAGGCATTACAACATTAACAACAGACTCCCACGACTCCAGTGAGGGAGGGGAAGGGGCAGTCCACTTACAAAGTATTTCCTTCTTGGCATAATACAACAAATATGAAATGAAGAGCTTAGTATACTTAGGTCCCTGCTCATCATCTTGTACACTTTAAAGAGCCAGTTCAGGTGATCACAAGAGGGACAATTGAAGATAAGTAGTAATAAGTTCAAAAACCTCTGTCCAGAACTGTGCCACCCTAGGGCAGGACCAAAACATATGATAAAACATACCAACAAATGTACAACACCAACTACATTCAGAAGACCTCTGTTGGTAGATTTTGCACAGCCTCTGGTGTGTGTAATACACTCTATGCAAAAATTCTGTTTAGATTAGCTTATTCCTCGAGGAGATAACTAACTTAGAACCATCTTCAAAGCTCTTCTACCAGGACTCCCCATCCAGAATATCCGCTCTCCACTGATCCCATAGCTTATCCATCTTGTGGGACTCCACCCCAAGCAGAGCTAGGTAAAGTTCAGACAGTGGCTTGGACAGGGACTCCTGTTAGAGAAGGTCCTCAAAAGGATTGGTCCCTAAAATTGCAGGATCAGGAAAAGACCAAGCTACATGGAGCAGTTGATAATAATGGAAATACATTCATCAGGGCAGACCAAACTTAGAGGAAAAGTATCAAAAGGTCAGTAGCGTACCCGCTGGCATAGCATCAATAAGTATTCTGGTACCATATCAAACCCAGACTTGCAGGTCAAGTAGCAACCTAAAGTACACCCTTATATTTTAATAATTAGCTCAGCATTGGATTAGTGTATGGCTTAACCCTTACAGGCTGCCATGACTTACCTCCTAGTTAACTGTCCATCTCTGGGTTCAATATTTTGAGTCACTGGGGTAGTCAAAGCAAAGTCAGAATTCCTGATTTGCATGTTTTTTCCAGGTCGTTAACACAAAAGGAGCTAAAGCTATTTTATCGGTTCGAAAACCAGGTAACTAGCATTTGAAGAAGAAAATGTTAGCAATGGCAGAATACTGTATATGTTCCTTTAGTACACATTTCCCTTATAGTTATGTTTTAGTGAACTAAATTAAGGATCCATCCAAATCACCTTTAACACACTTCGACAATGCATATGCACTGCAACAAACTGTAGTACACCACAACACACTGGGGTTGATTTCTTAAAACTGGAGAGTGCAAAATCTGGTGCAGCTCTGAACAGAAACCAATCAACATCCAGTTTTTTTGCCAAAAGCTTAGTTGAACAAGCTGAAATTAGACGCTGATTCGCTACCATTCACAGCTACACCAGCTACATCACAGCTTTACACTCTACAGTTTTAGTAAATCAACTCCAATGTGTTCTGTGCAATGCAGCCTGCACCATTTATTTATTGAGATAAAGTGCATTGCAGCTCATTAATTTTGAATGGGTTTTCTAACACAGAGCCAAAGATGGGGCACTATTCCTCCCATTGACACCAGTGATGGGGCACTATTCTTCCCACTGACACCAACAATGAATCACTATTTTTCCCAATAATACCAAAGAGGGGACCCTTTTTACTCCTATTGACTGCAAGACATTTTTCTACTCCCGCTACTAGCCACAGTATGCCCCCTCTGAAGTTTGAAAGACACTAAACTGGCTCTGTGTTGTAAACTTTTGGAGACCCATGGTCTATAGAAAGAGATGTACAGTATGAGTTAAAGTTCACAACATACTGATGGATTTACGTTTAAAAATTACATTTAAATGTATAAAGTACATGCTTGGTAATCCAATGAAAATGCCAGACATTTCTGCTATGTCGTTGTCTTGGTGTGACACAGCTAAGTGCATTCTATATTTTGTTTTAAATGCACAGAAGACAGATTATCCTTGTGCGAAAAAAATCTGGAGAGGATTTACAATGCTCAAAGAAAGCATTAAATCATGAATTACTCTACAAATAAGAGCGTTTTGTTTTTTTTGCAATTAGAGTACTGAGATCCCAGACTATGGGGGTAGCAATACAGGCGGCCACTGACTAGGTTATTTTTACATAATTAATCATAATGCAGTATTGTCATCCTTCCTGTGTGCCGCATGTCAACATATGCATTGCTAGTCAAGTGCAGTTACTGGTCAGTGAATGATGAGACAGATTTAAATAAGTCAGATTTAAATAAGGTCTTATGCAAAACTTTGGGGAATCCTGATCATATTACATTTTGATGACTTTGAAAGGAGGTTCACACAACCTTTACTGGAAACAAAAAAAAATCTAGGTACAGTGGGGCAAAAAAGTATTTAGTCAGCCACCAATTGTGCAAGTTCTCCCACCTAAAAAGATGAGAGGCCTGTAATTGGCATCATAGGTAGACCTCAACTATGAGAGACAAAATGAGAAAAAAAAATCCAGACAATCACATTGGCTGATTTGGAAATAATTTATTTGCAAATTATGGTGGAAAATAAGTATTTGGTCAATATCAAAAGTTCATCTCAATACTTTGTTATATATCCTTTGTTGGCAATGACAGAGGTCAAACATTTCCTGTAAGTCTTCACAAGGTTGGCACACACTGTTGCTGGTATGTTGGCCCATTCCTTCATGCAGATCTCCTCTAGAGCAGTGATGTTTTATGGCTGTCGCTGGGCAACACGGACTTTAAACTCCCTCCAAAGGTTTTCTATGGGGTTGAGATCTGGAGACTGGTTAGGCCACTCCAGGACCTTGAAATGCTTCTTACGAAGCCACTCCTTCGTTGCCCGGGCAGTATGTTTGGGATCATTGTCATGTTGGAAGACCCAGCCACGTTTCATCTTCAATGCCCTTGCTGATGGAAGGAGGTTTGCACTCAAAATCTCACGATACATGGCCCCATTCATTCTGTCCTGTACATGGATCAGTTGTCCTGGTCCATTTGCCCCAAAGCATGATGTTGCCACCCCCATGCTTCACAGTAGGTATGGTGTTCTTTGGATGCAACTCAGCATTCTCTCTCCTCCAAACACGACGAGTTGTGTTTCTACCAAACCGTTCTATTTTGGTTTCATCTGACCATATGACATTCTCCCAATCCTCTTCTGGATCATCCAGATGCTATCTAGCAAACTTCAGACAGGCCCGGACATGTACTGGCTTAAGCAGGGGGACACGTCTGGCACTACAGGATCTAAGTCCCTGGCGGCGTAGTGTGTTACTGATGGTAGCCTTTGTTACGTTGGTCCCAGCTCTCTGCAGGTCATTCACTAGGTCCCCCACATGTGGTCCTGGGATTTTTGCTCACCGTTCTTGTGATCATTTTGACCCCACGGGGTGAGATCTTGCGTGGAGCCCCAGATCGAGGGAGATTATCAGTGGTCTTGTATGTCTTCCATTTTCTAATTATTGCTCCCACAGTTGATTTGTTCACACCAAGCTGCTTGCCTATTGCAGATTCAGTCTTCCCAGCCTGGTGCAGGTCTACAATTTTGTTTTGGTGTCCTTTGACAGCTCTTTGGTCTTCACCATAGTGGAGTTTGGAGTGTGACTGTTTGAGGTTGTGGACAGGTGTCTTTTATACTGATAACAAGTTCAAACAGGTGCCATTGATACAGGTAATGAGTGCAGGACAGAGGAGCCTCTTAAAGAAGAAGGTGCAGGTCTGTGAGAGCCAGAAATCTTGCTTGTTTGTAGGTGACCAAATACTTATTTTCCACCATAATTTGCAAATAAATTCTTTCCAAATCAGCCAATGTGATTGTCTGGATTTTTTTTTCTTATTTTGTCTCTCATAGTTGAGGTCTACCTATGATGCCAATTACAGGCCTCTCTCATCTTTTTAAGTGGGAGAACTTGCACAATTGGTGGCTGACTAAATACTTTTTTGCCCCACTGTATGTGGGGTGGTTTCTTGTTGTTAAGCGGTTTGTTGTCCTGCAGGTTCTTCCCAGTGCCATCATGTGCATTGAACTTCTTTATAGAGTTTCCTAGGAGCCTTACATTTCAGGATGCCCTATAACAGGGGTGTCCAACCTTTTGCCTTTCCTGGCCCACACTGGAAGAAGAGAAGTTGTCATGGACCACGCATAAAATACACTAACAATAAGGACAGCTGATGAGCAGAAAAAGTCAGGCAGATCACATGTTAAAGATCACTGATATAGATAATGTACCTACCTGAGTAGTAAAACTTAATTTTTATGTAATATCTTTTATTATATATGTGTAAGAAAGCATAAAATGTGTGATATTTGACACTGTTCTTGATAAACTAACGCATCAATATCTGGTTTGATGGATGTAATAGCAATTCTCAAGCTCATCACATATTTTGTTTCTAATTTCTCCCTTCATGTGCTTCATCCCTGAAAATAGCTATTCATAAATATAGGTGCTGTCGAAAACCGATGACATGAGCAAAGGTGTGATTGTGAACAGTGGAAAAAAATTTTTGTGGGGGGGGGGGGAACATAAAAAAAGTCAAGTAAATAAACTGTCATATTTTTCTTAGGCCCCATATCTTCACTAAGTGTAAATGCATTTGAAAAATAAAATAACATTTACAAGTACGTTTCCGATATTGTGTTGGGCCGCATTCATATCCCTCTTCAGCTGCAGGTTGGATACCCCTGTCCTATAAGAGTCATGTTTTGACATCATTCCTCCCAAAGAGTACCTGAGTATTTATGTCATGTTGTTGAAGCTCTGCATTTAAATCAGTACTAGAAATGCACTATTGAAGAAAGCCTGCTATCTACTCTTCTAGGGTTCTAAAAAAAAAAACCTGTGGCACTCCCAGGTACAATGTTGTACAGTTTGTAGTATACTGTGATAAAAGGTGGGTGATGTTGCTTCTCATTCTCTGTTTAATTTGGTGGAATAAAATGTTAAAACAGCACTCCATATTAAAGTTTTTCCACTTTCACTGCCCCTTTCCTCCTCCCTGAAGCCCCCACCCTGAGGATCTTCATTTTTTGAAACCCCTATACATTCATTTTTTCCTGCAGTCTTCTAGCCAGTCCAGTGATATCATGGGTCCTTACTTGGCAGCGGTCAGTGCCAGATTGATAAGGAGCAAAAGGGGCAACTGCCCTGGGCCCCCTGACAGAATATATAAAAAATGATGTAAAACAATTATAAATTAATAATTAATAATAATAAAATAAATAATAAAAAAATGTAAAATATATAATAGAAAAAAAATATTTTTATTCTAATTTTAATTTAATCTTTTAATAAATGTATCCTGGAAAGTATTATTTTGCCTGCCATCATCTGTAAAAGTTGTCACTCTGGTCTGGTATATTGTATAATTTTTAAAAATGAAATTTGGCAGCTCCAGCAAACCACTCATAGAGCGCTTACGCTCTTTAGGTATGTGGCCTATGACTGCACGTGTGTGTACGCATGACCTCAGAATAACATTGTGTCATGCATTTTAAAACTGTGTGATTGTCATTGAGACTGTAAACCAACTCTGTGTATGAGGCTCCCCCAGGGTCTGAATCTGGCCCTGGCAGCGGTTAGGGGTGTTTCTTCCTTCTAGACTGAAGGGCATTCATGAAATGGCATGTGAGATCTGCTCAATCCTATGAGCCCAGCCTGCATTATCAAACACCCTCAGGGGAAGTGTCAATGACAGAGTGAGCTCACAAGAAATAAGTTGAATGACGTTGGTTGTTGTTCAACTTGAAGAGAACTGGCGGTGCTGGATGGAGAAGGAAGATAACGATCGCACAGCAGCATGAAGAGGACATGTATAACTTGGCACTTTATTTAATACAGGAGGAGTAGTGAAAGATATAAAGAAATGTTCCAGTTCTGCTTTAAACTAGTGTAATATGCATATGATATAGTAGATTATTGTTATTCAATGGGCATTAATTTGGGGGAGCACACAAAATATAGTTGCATTTCCCATTAAAGAGCATTCGGGGATTTCAGGTTCCTGGAGCAAACTGTAAAAACATAATATGAAAGATGCTCCGGGAGGATTTGCTATTTCTAATAAATGTAAAGCCATTGAAAATTGTGCATGTCTTTTTGCCTTTATTTTTGTCAAATCTTCATATTCATAACATATACATAACATAGCATATACATAAAATGCACAGTAATTACAATACCCTTTTCAAATAACTAGAACACTGGAAATGTATCTCTATATTTAGCCCATCAACCTTCAAAACATTTTTTTCAACCTTACCACCCAAAGCCCCACTATACAAATCTGGTATACGATATCACTTATTTAAAGCACCCTTCCCTAACCCATCTTTTGATGTGGTCAATGGTAACAGTTAGAGATGAGCGAAGTATTCAAAAATTCGATTCGACTGATTCGGCGAATTCGTGGAAAAATTTCGATTCGAGTCGAATATATTCGCTGCGAATTTAACTTATAAAAGGGTGTTTCTAGGCTTCAGAGAGCCTTTATATTAGTGCAGAACACTGTACCTTTAATTTAAATGCCCTTGGAGTCTGCTGGGGAAGAGAAATAATACTGACAGTCAGTATGACATACGATCTTAGAATCACCGCACACTTCACTCATTTGGGCAGTCACGGGGCCAAAACCAGAGTGTGGAGCCACAGTGTGGCGGTGGAGGCAGCAGCAATGGGAGGCCATACAGCACCCTATGACAAAAATGGAAACCACCAGCAGTGTGAGGAGACCTGAAAGTGGCACATGGCAGAGTGTGGCGATGGAGACAGCAGCAATGGGAGGCCGTACAGGGACCCATGACACACTCTGGACCTGGCAGCAGCATGAGGAGGCGGTACAGGGGCCCATGACAGATTACGGGCCTGGCAGCAGCATGAGGAGTTGGTACGGGGGCCCATGGCAGATTACGGGCCTGGCAGCAGCAATGGGAGGCCGTACAGGGACCCATGACACACTCTGGACCTGGCAGCAGCATGAGGAGGCGGTACAGGGGCGCATGACAGATTACGAGCCTGGCAGCAGAAACTTGGACAGGAGGACGTTCCTTCTGCACCGTCGGGTGCGTGCTCGCAAACTGTTGTCTCTTGGAAATGGATTCCAAGAAAGACTGCTGACGGAATCCGTGAAGAGGAGTAGCAGGAGAAGGAGCATCTGAACGAGCGGAATATGCCAACAAGCGACAACAGGGGCCCATGACAGATTACGGGCCTGGCAGCAGCATGAGGAGTCAGTACGGGGGCCCATGGCAGATTAGGGGCCTGGCAGCAGCTATGGGAGGCCCGTAATCTGCCAGCACCCTATGACAAAAAATGGAACCCACCAGCAGTGTGAGGAGACCTGAAAGTGGCACATGGCAGAGTGTGGCGATGGAGACAGCAGCAATGGGAGGCCGTACAGGGACCCATGAGAGACTCTGGACTTGGCAGCAGCATGAGGAGGCGGTATAGGGGCCCATGGCAGATTAGGGGCCTGGCAGCAGCTATGGGAGGCCCGTAATCTGCTAGCACCCTATGACAAAAAATGGAACACACCAGCAGTGTGAGGAGACCTGAAAGTGGCACATGTTTGGGGCATGATTCATGGCGGATTTAGTCAGTTGTGTCAGGAACTGGTGGTTTGAAATCCAGACTAATCCACGCCTGATTCATTTTCACAAACGCGAGTCTCTCCACACTTTGGGTGGACAGTCGTGTCCTCCGCGGAGTTGCAATACCTCCTGCCGCACTAAACACGCGCTCCGATGCCACGCTACTGGCCGGGCATGACAGCCTTTCAAGGGCAAATTCAGCTAGTTGGGGCCAAAGGTCAAGTTTCGTTGCCCAGTAGTCAAGGGGATTGTCTACCTCGGTTGGCAGGGTGCTGTCCAAGTAGGCCTAAGCCTGTTTGAGGTCCTGCTCCAGGTCCACCTGATGCTGCTGCTGCTGCTGCGGCTGGTTAGTAGTTTCCTCACTGCGCTGGTGAAGAAAGCTACTCATCGACTGCAGACTGAGGCAGCTGCTGCTGGTGGAGCTGCCACTGCTCCTACCATCCCACCCCTCCCCTGCTGCCATGGCAGCGGAACGCGAGCGCACAGGGCCCACAGTGTCTGAGGATGGACGTTGGCGCAGACAGGCAGAGACCAGCTGACTACATAGGTGGTTTTTATAGTACGTTATTTTGGCCTCCCTTTCAGCAGGGGTGAAAAAGGCCACCATTTTTGAACGGTAGCGAGGGTCCAACAAGGTGGACAGCCAAAAGTCATCCCTCTGTCTGATGGTTATTATTCGGCTGTCGGTACGCAAGCAAGCGAGCATGCTATGGGCCATTTGTGCCAAGGAATGCGAGGGACTCCCTGCCTCCATCTCCACAGCATACTGCCACGGTGCGTCTGGGTCCTCTGTCTCCTCTTCCTCCTCCTCTACCAGATGCTCCTGCTCCTCCACTCCTGTCCGCTGAGTGGAAAAACCACCCATTTCACTCAATAATTCCTGAGCACCAATGTCCTCCTCTACCTCCTCCTCTTCTTCCTGTCCTGCCCCCACAGGGGTCATGTGGCGTTGAGATCTGTGCGCCACGTCTACCGCACCCTGACCAGCCATTGTTAACAGCATTTGTTCCAGGACGTGCAACAGAGGAATGATGTCGTTCATCCCATTGTCCTGCCGACTCACGAATAGCGTGGCCTCCTCAAAGGGCCTGAGCAAGCGCAGGTGTCACGCATGAGCTGCCAATGGCTGACATCTAAGTTACACAGGGAGTACCTTTATCCGCTTTTAACATCAGGAAATCTGTGATGGCCTTTTGCTGTTCGTAAAGGCGGTCTAACATATGTAGGGTTGAATTCCACCTTGTTGCAACGTCACAGCATGAGGAGTCGGTACGGGGGCCCATGGCAGATTACGGGCCTGGCAGCAGCAATGGGAGGCCCGTAATCTGCCAGCACCCTATGTCAAAAAATTGAACACACCAACAGTGTGTGAGGAGACCTGAAAGTGGCACATGGCAGAGTGTGGCGATGGAGACAGCAGCAATGGGAGGCCGTACAGGGACCCATGAGAGACTCTGGACCTGGCAGCAGCATGAGGAGGCGGTATAGGGGCCCATGGCAGATTAGGGGCCTGGCAGCAGCTATAGGAGGCCCGTAATCTGCCAGCACCCTATGTCAAAAAATTGAACACACCAGCAGCGTGAGGAGACCTGAAAGTGGCACATGGCATGAGACACTGTGGACCTGGCAGCAGCATGAGGAGGCGGTACAGGGGCCCATGGCAGATTAGGGGCCTGGCAGCAGCTATGGGAGGCCCCTAATCTGCCAGCACCCTATGACAAAAAATGGAACACACCAGCAGTGTGAGGAGACCTGAAAGTGGCCCATGGCAGAGTGTGGCGATGGAGACAGCAGCAATGGGAGGCCGTACAGGGACCCATGAGAGACTCTGGACCTGGCAGCAGCATGAGGAGGCGGTATAGGGGCCCATGGCAGATTAGGGGCCTGGCAGCAGCTATAGGAGGCCCGTAATCTGCCAGCACCCTATGTCAAAAAATTGAACACACCAGCAGCGTGAGGAGACCTGAAAGTGGCACATGGCATGAGACACTGTGGACCTGGCAGCAGCATGAGGAGGCGGTACAGGGGCCCATGGCAGATTAGGGGCCTGGCAGCAGCTATAGGAGGCCCGTAATCTGCCAGCACCCTATGTCAAAAAATTGAACACACCAGCAGTGTGAGGAGACCTGAAAGTGGCACATGGCATGAGACACTGTGGACCTGGCAGCAGCATGAGGAGGCGGTACAGGGGCCCATGGCAGATTAGGGGCCTGGCAGCAGCTATAGGAGGCCCGTAATCTGCCAGCACCCTATGACAAAAAATGGAACACACCAGCAGTGTGAGGAGACCTGAAAGTGGCACATGGCAGAGTGTGGCGATGGAGACAGCAGCAATGGGAGGCCGTACAGGGACCCATGACAGACTCTGGACTTGGCAGCAGCATGAGGAGGCGGTATAGGGGCCCATGGCAGATTAGGGGCCTGGCAGCAGCTATGGGAGGCCCGTAATCTGCCAGCACCCTGTGTCAAAAAATTGACCACACCAGCAGTGTGAGGAGACCTGAAAGTGGCACATGGCATGAGACACTGTGGACCTGGCAGCAGCATGAGGAGGCGGTACAGGGGCCCATGGCAGATTAGGGGCCTGGCAGCAGCTATAGGAGGCCCGTAATCTGCCAGCACCCTATGTCAAAAAATTGAACACACCAGCAGTGTGAGGAGACCTGAAAGTGGCACATGGCATGAGACACTGTGGACCTGGCAGCAGCATGAGGAGGCGGTATAGGGGCCCATGGCAGATTAGGGGCCTGGCAGCAGCAATGGGAGGCCCGTAATCTGCCAGCACCCTATAACAAAAAATGGAACACACCAGCAGTGTGTGAGGAGACCTGAAAGTGGCACATGGCAGAGTGTGGCGATGGAGACAGCAGCAATGGGAGGCGGTTCAGGGACCCATGAGACACTGTGGACCTGGCAGCAGCATGAGGAGGCGGTACAGGGGCCCATGGCAGATTAAGGCCTGGCAGCAGCAATGGGAGGCCCGAATGGCGACGCTGCATATGCTGACGCAACGCTGTAGTCCCAACATGGGCCCCCTGGCCACGCTTGACTTTCTGGCCACATAGTCGACATACGGCTACGTTTACTTCCTCGGACGGCTTGACGAAAAATTGCCACACCGCCGAGTAGGAAACTTTGCCCCCGCTACTCCTCACTGGCTGACTGCTACTTCCTCCGTGCACACCGGCACCACTACTGGCCGTGGTGGTAGGCTGCAGTGGAGCTGGTGCTCTACTCCGTGGCCGTTTGCCTCCACTGACACTGCTGCGACCCTGCTGCCTCCTGGCAGCAGCAATGGGAGGCCGTACAGGGACCCATGACACACTCTGGACCTGGCAGCAGCATGAAGAGGCGGTACAGGGGCCCATGGCAGATTACGGGCCTGGCAGCAGCAATGGGAGGCCCGTAATCTGCCAGCACCCTATGACAAAAAATGGAACACACCAGCAGTGTGTGAGGAGACCTGAAAGTGGCACATGGCAGAGTGTGGCGATGGAGACAGCAGCAATGGGAGGCCGTACAGGGACCCATGAGACACTCTGGACCTGGCAGCAGCATGAGGAGGCGCTATAGGGGCCCATGGCAGATTAGGGGCCTGGCAGCAGCTATGGGAGGCCCGTAATCTGCCAGCACCCTATGTCAAAAAATGGAACACACCAGCAGTGTGTGAGGAGACCTGAAAGTGGCACATGGCAGAGTGTGGCGATGGAGACAGCAGCAATGGGAGGCCGTACAGGGACCCATGAGACACTCTGGACCTGGCAGCAGCATGAGGAGGCGCTATAGGGGCCCATGGCAGATTAGGGGCCTGGCAGCAGCTATGGGAGGCCCGTAATCTGCCAGCACCCTATGACAAAAAATGGAACACACCAGCAGTGTGAGGAGACCTGAAAGTGGCACATGGCATGAGACACTGTGGACCTGGCAGCAGCATGAGGAGGCGGTACAGGGGCCCATGGCAGATTAGGGGCCTGGCAGCAGCTATGGGAGGCCCCTAATCTGCCAGCACCCTATGACAAAAAATGGAACACACCAGCAGTGTGTGAGGAGACCTGAAAGTGGCACATGGCAGAGTGTGGCGATGGAGACAGCAGCAATGGGAGGCCGTACAGGGACCCATGAGACACTCTGGACCTGGCAGCAGCATGAGGAGGCGCTATAGGGGCCCATGGCAGATTAGGGGCCTGGCAGCAGCTATGGGAGGCCCGTAATCTGCCAGCACCCTATGACAAAAAATGGAACACACCAGCAGTGTGAGGAGACCTGAAAGTGGCACATGGCATGAGACACTGTGGACCTGGCAGCAGCATGAGGAGGCGGTACAGGGGCCCATGGCAGATTAGGGGCCTGGCAGCAGCTATGGGAGGCCCGTAATCTGCCAGCACCCTATGACAAAAAATGGAACACACCAGCAGTGTGTGAGGAGACCTGAAAGTGGCACATGGCAGAGTGTGGCGATGGAGACAACCCACCGACTGTTTTGCTCGCTGCCAAGCTGCCACCCTCTTCTCCTGATGATGCGGAAGCAATAGCCTGATGACGACGAGGCTGCCAAGTGCGATCAGCCTCATCATCATCAATTAGGGTCTCCGCCTCACTACTAGCCCCCTCGGCTGCGTGTGGGTCAGGAGACAGACCTGTCTCTAGACCGGCTACCGAGCCACTCTCCTCGCCACTACTTCTTCGCCTGGCTGCTGAAGAGGCGGATGTATCCCCCCGTTCCTGACCGGCCTCTGTTAGCTCTTCCTCACTGTACTGGATGACACCGGGAGCACTGGCCTCTGGCTGCGAATAGTGCTGCCTCGACCCCTTCCTCTGCTGCCACGTCTGCTCGCTCCTAAAACATTGCCTCCTCTGCCACTCCTCTGCATGTTGTCTGACATACTCTTTAATTCAACGATTCTGTGTCCCTGAGTAACAATTCTGTGTCTGTCCCTGAGTAACAATTCTGTGTCCCTGAGTAACGTTTCTGTGGCCCTAAGTAACAGTTCTGTGGCCCTCAGTAACAATTCTGTGTCCCTCAGTAACAATTCTGTGTCCCTCAGTAACAATTCTGTGTCCCTCAGTAACAATTCTGTGTCCCTCAGTAACAATTCTGTGTCCCTCAGTAACAATTCTGTGTCTGTCCCTGAGTAACAATTCTGTGTCCCTGAGTAACAATTCTGTGTCCCTCAGTAACAAGTCTGTGTCCCTCAGTAACAAGTCTGTGTCCCTCAGTAACAATTCTGTGTCTGTCCCTGAGTAACAATTCTGTGTCTGTCCCTGAGTAAGAATTCTGTGTCTGTCCCTGAGTAGCAATTCTGTGGCCCTAAGTAATGTTTCTGTGGCCCTCAGTAACAATTCTGTGTCCCTGAGTAACAATTCTGTGTCTGTCCCTGAGTGACAATTCTGTGTCTGTCCCTGAGTGACAATTCTGTGTCTGTCCCTGAGTGACAATTCTGTGGCCCTAAGTAACGTTTCTGTGGCCCTAAGTAACGATTCTGTGGCCCTCAGTAACAAATCTGTGTCCCTCACTAACAATTCTGTGTCTGTCCCTAAGTAACAATTCTGTGGCCCTAAGTAACGTTTCTGTGGCCCTAACTAACGATTCTGTGGCCCTAAGTAAACGATTCTGTGGCCCTAAGTAAACGATTCTGTGGCCCTAAGTAAACGATTCTGTGGCCCTAACTCTCTCCCTGCATACAGCCAGGTCTGCCTCTGTTGAATGACTGGAGGCAAATGGAGAATTGTAAAATGGCCGCCATTTATAGCTCGACCATTACACTGTGCTGGCTGGCTGGCTGCTGATTGGCTAATGCGATCACGTCATGAATGAATGCATTATGGGTCAGCGCGCCTTGTCTGCGCGCCTTCCCAGACATCCCCGCTCCGTCGCCGCACATGTCGCCGCCATTTTAGGAAAAATTTCGAAAAAAATTTCACGCATCCGAAGTCTGCTTATTTTCGGATTCGACGCGAATCGAAATTTTCCTAATATTCGAAACGAATTCCACTTTGCCTACTTCGATTCGCTCATCTCTAGTAACAGTGTTAGTAGGTTTCCAATGACATCCCCTTCCTGGAAACTGGGTAGTAGCACAATCATTTTGAATAATAAATGTAGCCATCTCTCCATTAAGCCACTTGCCCAAGTCATAAATGTATTTTGAAATATTTTAACGTTTCTGCAGTTAAATAGCATGTGATTTAAATTTGAAATAGGTTCCCCACTTCAAGGAATGACAATTACTATCACCATTTCATTAAGAGTATATTGCTGTAGAAAAAAAAAGGTTCTATTAAAGTGGTTGTAAACCCTTACATATACCCAGTGAAGTGACTCACAGAGATGAAACAAATTCTCCTACATAAGTTGTACCTGTTTATCTATAGCCGTATGTGCTCTACATCCATTAAAAGTGCTGAATTTTAAAGCTTGTCTGAGAGTTCAGAAAAAAGGGGGCAGAGAGCAGAATTAACACTCTGCAGAGTTCAGTGAGGAGAGTTATGTGAGCTGATTGGAGGGAAGAGACAAACCCAGCTCAGAGGAACAGAGCAGAGGCTGTTAATCTGCTAGAGGTCCCTCCCTATCACCATTTTTTTCTTGATGTCAGTAAAACTTGTCAGAAGTGAAACAGAGGAATGAGGCAGCAGACAGAAATTACACTTAGTGCTCCTACTTGAGACAAGTACACACTATAGAGGGATATACTGTTTTCATATTTCATGTCTGAGGTTTACAACCGCCTTAGTAAGTTTCAGGTATACTTTTCTGAGATCAGTTCCCCAAGTTATTTTACAGACCTTCTTATGGCCTCCCTCTATCACTTGAACCGGGTGTCTCACCCTGGGAAAAGTAGTCCTCCACTTTTAATTATACAGATCTATGGATTTTTAATGGTCGAAGCCAGTTATTGTTTATACCTCTAATAGGAAGCTCTTCAATTAATACATAATTTACTGAAAGATTTTCCAGAACAAGTCTTAGAATTCATTGGCTATTTAACCATTCTACTTTAAGCACATCCCTATAACTGTTTGCCCATAGGATATGTATATAAGTTATTAGTTTTTCTAAGTACCGGTACCTTGAATAGAATGAAGTGTCCTTTTGCAATTCAGGAATTATGAGACCTAGTTCATTAAAAAGATGTATCATGAAAATCCACTGTTTCCATTGTTCACATCTGTGGGCTGAGTTGCGTTGTGTTGTAAAAAATTAGACATGACTGATATTATATACATTTGTCTGCATTTTCCTGGCCCATTGAAGACTATGGAAGCGCATGAAAATGAATGCAAAAGCATGAAAAACACATGTAATATACACTAAAAACACACAAAAAAGAACATTAACAAAACACAAGGAATAATGCATGATAGCGGAAGCAGAGAAATGTGAACAAAATGAAGACTAACATTATTTTGTAAGTTCTTTATTTAAAGTATAACTAAAGGCAAAACCTGTTTTTTATTGGAAGGAATAATGGAGAGGGATTAGAGCACCTGTTAATTTTTTATTGCTGTCCGTTCCCCCGTTTGGTAGAGTCACCCTCTCTATTTGCCATTATCATCAAAAGTGAAAGCAGAAGAAAATCCCAAATATGGGGTTGACACCAGAACAGTAATAGAGGGGAAATCTTCCAATGGAGACACTAGTTCTGGTGACACCCCAGGATTCTATCACTTTGGATGGATTTCCCCTCACATCCTGTTTTGGCTATGGGACAGGAAAGTGAAGGAAAATTTCCCCATTGAAATACAGATGACAAAAAAAAACTGATAGGGGCTATTACTCTCCCTTATTCTATCCAAAAAAAAAAAATGCTTTTAGTTCTACGTTAATACACATCTTACGAAAAAGCACACTGTTCAATAAGCAGTTGCTACAGATAAATGTTGATCCAGGGAGTCACACATTGTACAGCTATCCATAAAGAAGAAACTATCATTAAAATCTGATTAAGGTATTTATTTATTTGTGATGATATAGCACTAACTATAGACATTTCTGAAAAAACTCAGAGCTACTTTCTTTGTATTTTTTGAAGGCTAGATTATACAATGTGGTCAGCGGTCTCAAGCAAGACCTTTGTTTTTCATTTTAGGTCTGTGGGGAGTAGGCAAGAAGTAATTAGTTGTGGGAGAGGGAATAGGTAAAGGGGTTGAGGAGGGTGGTGGTGTTAGGGATTGCATTGAGAAGTGAAAGTTAGGCACAAAGAAGAGTACAGAAGAATAGAAGAGAAGAAAAAGGAAGAGCCAAACATGGGTTGCTGTGTTCTGTTCCATCGCAGGTAAGCAGCCAGTAATAATGTTTTTGTATTCCAGTGTGAATTGTAAGGTTTTCTGGAATTTTTCTTCCTGGAACTGTAAGGAAGAGGTGAGGCGCTCCATTCTTGGAATTTCAATAACTACTGTGATCCAATATCTAATGGATGCACAGTTGTGTTTAAAATAATAGCAGTCAGACTGCACAGTTGTGTTTAAAATAATAGCAGTCAGACATCACTAACCTGATCAATCACTGTTTTTGGTAGAAATTATATTTCTACATGGCAAATAATTTACTAGCAGGTGTAGTAGAGTAATAGAAATCCAACAGACCCAACAGTCATGGAAGGAAGGCAGGAAATGTTGTACATGCTGGTTACAGTGCATTTCTCTCTGAAATTCTGAGGAAAATGGGTCGTTCCAGAAATTGTTCAGAACAGCGTACCTTGATTAAAAAGTTGATTGGAGAGGGGAAAACATAAAGAAGTGCAGAAAATGATAGGCTGCTCAGCTAAAATAATCACAAATGCTTTAAAATGGCAACCAAAACCTGAAAGACGTGGAAGAAAGCAAAAAACTACCATTCGAATGGATAGAAGAATAGCCAAAATGGCAAGGACTCAGCCAACAATCAGCTCCAGGAAGATCAAAGAAGGTGTAAAGTTACCTGTGAGTACTGTTACAATTAGAAGACGCCTATGTGAAGCCAAGCTATCTGCAAGAAGCCCCCGCAAAGTCCCATTGTTGAAAAAAAAAAAGACGTGCTGAAGAGGTTACAATTTGCCAAAGAGCACATTGACTGGCCTAAAGAGAAATGGTGCAACATTTTGTGGACTGATGAAAGTAAGATTGTTCTTTTTGGGTCTAGTGGTCGGAGACAGTTTGTCAGACGACCCCCAAACACTGAATTCAAGCCACAGTACACTGTGAAGACAGTGAAGCATGGTGGTGCAAGCATCATGATATGGGGATGTTTCTCATACTACGGTGTTGGGCCTATTTATTGCATACCAGGGATCATGGATCAGTTTGAATACATCAGAATACTTGAAGAGGTCATGCTGCCTTATGCTGAAGAGGAAATGCCCTTGAAATGGGTGTTCCAACAAGACAAACACACCAGTAAACGTGCAACATCTTGGTTCCAGACCAACAAGATTGACGTTATGGAGTGGTCAGCCCAATCCCCAGATTTTAATCCAATAGAAAACTTGTGGGGTGACATCAAAAATGCATTTTCTGAGGCAAAACCAAGAAATAGAGAAGAACTGTGGAATGTAGTCCAATCATCCTGGGCTGGAATACCTGTTCACAGGTTCCAGAAGTTGGTCGACTCCATGCAACACAGATGTACAGCAGTTCTCAGAAACAGTGCTTATACAACTAAATATTCATTAAGTGATTCAAAGGAAAGCAAAATCTTCAAACATTTTTCAGTTTATATAGTGAATGTTTGAGTTTGTAAAGAAGAATACAAACACTGCTATTTTTTTGAATAGTCTAATATTCACTTTTCTTCATTTTTTTAGAGGAACACCACAACTTTGATATATTTTTCTTCATGGTTTGATTTGGAATAGAATGTGTAGTGTTCCCAATGCATTTGTGTGTATGGAAATAAAAGCTATTACAAGGATTTGAGCTTTATTCACTTTTTTCAACACACTGCTATTATTTTGAACACAACTGTTGGTAAGTATCCTTCCACTTTGCTGGTATACATGGTGTGGCTGTGTTTAGGAGGTGAAAGAAAATGTAGATTTGGACCATTATCTAGAAAGTGGGTTTAGATGGAGAAGGATAGTGGGAGTTATCACTGTAAGTTTAGTGCAAGTCTCTGTAAATCCCTCCAATAGTTTTGTAAGAATGGACATGGGCAGAAAATATAAAGTAAGGTGCTCTTACCATCTCCAACTTCTGTTCCACCTGGTCAAGAGTTTATATCCTATCCTATAGAGGATCTACAGTCAGGGCTGCTGTTAGAAATCACAGGGCCCTGTACAGCCTACTTGACAGGGACCTCTCCAAAAACAGCAAATTATTTTTTTGCTAAAATGCCACAGCTGCAATGCTATGCTTCTGTAGCACTACCCCCGTGAGAGCCGCAGTGTTTCTTGGTACCCCTAAGCTCTGGACAGCCAAACAACACACATTTTCAACACTTTTATCCACAGTCAGTAAACAGTCCATGAGCTTGTTTTTTTTTTTCTATTAGGGGAATATAACTTGGATAGGGTAATAGGGGTATTGGGATGCCCAACTTGATTGAATCAAAGCACAGGGACTACATCTATCCTATTTACAGGAACAGATCCTGGACAAGCCATCAGTCATTGTGGATCAGTAGCAACAGCCTCTTACAAGTGAGGAACTTGTAGCACCTCTGAAATCAGCTTAGCTTCTTGTAAACTACAGGCACAGATGTCTCCTCACCCCTGTAGAACTGCTCCCAGCTCAACAGCCTGCAGACATTACCAGCCCTCCTGGCTGCTCTGAACATCTCCCAGGACAAGGATACAGGATTAAGTTCAGCACTGTCCTTTGGAAGCTTGCTACATGTGGCAGACTCTCCCCCTGTGAATCTCAGGGTGTGCTGATGTACTCACTCTGTCCTCTTTGCTGCCACTGCTCCCAGGCCTTAATCCTGTTCATGCCGTACCTCTGAATTGATGCTCCTGAGCCAGCCCAATCCCAGCCTGAAGGCCAACTCCCCCAACCTAAGGGACCCCTCCCAGGCCACCGACAGTATCCTCAGAACTCCATGTTCCACCCAACTTTCCAGCCGGCCTGACTATCCCATATTTATGAGCTGGTCCACCACTCCCAGACACATGCAGATTAGGTCTCCACCTCTTCTGCCTACTGGCTTCTGTTCCAATGGTCCTCCAGTACTAGGTGGAGGCGATAGAGTCCCAGCCTGTTAAGTCACCCAGCTTGACCTGCAGTAACCTGACCTTAATCACAGACTCATATAGTTACCATGAGTCATACACAGTAGATTTGCCTGCACTATTCTATTAGCACATCAGAAAGTGTTACACTTCACAGCCATGGTAGAATTATACCCCCATCAAACAAGATTCATTCAAGAGAACCGTGCTGCTCTGCAAGCACCCCTGCAAGAGGTGTGCTAGTGCAGGGTTAAAGCATCCAGTGAGGAGGCCCTCACCCTTCTTTATCGCCGCACTAACCAGTCACTGCCTGTCAATTGTTCTCTGAAGAGTGATCAAAATGTTGACTGCTCTTTAGAGAAAAAAGCACATTAGAACAAGTCTTTAATTTTTTTTAATATTTTTTTAGAATTTTACATTATACAAGTTTTATACACGTTTTTTGTAGAATTGTAATTTTTAATCATCAATATATATATTTTTATTTTTTTTAAACTGCCCTGTTGGGGTGCTCTGGTGAAATAGGGATCTAAACAGACCCCTAATGTCTCAAATTTGAGCCAGAGAAAGACGGAGGGCATAGATTTATCACTACCTTTCTCTGAAGCCTCAGCTGCACTGAACAGTGAATGAAGGGGAAGTGCTCTGAGGTTTCCTGTTCATTCACAAACTGAAGCATAGTAGACACAGTTGAGCGGTCATGGAATCCGAGAGAGGCTGTGGGCTGCTGGAGGGTGTAAGTAGAGGCCGACTCTTGTTCCCACACAAGGATGACTCTGGGCTTTCCTGCCCATGTCTCCATGGACAGCCAGCTGCTTTCATTCTGGCAGTCAGTGCTGGAGGAATGTCTCTCTCTCTCCTCCCTCTTTTTTCTCTCCTTTTTTAGATTTGGCTGGGCACCCAATTTTAGTGTTACCTAGAGCAACACAAAAACAAAATACTATTGCCTATTTGCTTAGGTTTTATAGGTTTAATGAAATGTCTGGTCTGCATGGCTTGCCATCTCTGCAGGGTTTTGTGCCCTCCCAGGGATAAGAAGCGGTGGAGTGTGAAAAGGGAAGAGGAAAGATTTTTAAAAACCCTTGACAGGCCCATGAGTGAGATATTGGAAGCTTCTTGTTTAATGGTCACCCAACATTTAAAGATCACATGCTTACCTAATTTCATAATTCTGGTAAGATGGATTGCTTGGTAGCAGTGCACCAGGTCAGAGAATCAGGGTCCTCCTTTGGTTTTGAGAATGCAAAGTTATAGAATGAGCAGTCCGAGGGTAATTTTGATCCCACAGATTTTTTATTAATTTGTTAATTTCAAGACTTTGTTACATCCACATTAAGGTCTTGTAGGGGATTTCTCATGGGATATGTCTGATACCATAGGAGTAATATATATTCCCAGCTTTTTCCTTTTCTCTAATACCTCTTTAATGGGAAAGTAGTGATGATAGAATAGCTTTGGGCAGCCACATTGAAGTTTAGGGGTCTGATTTGGAAGGATTTATTTTGTAGTTGGACAGGTTGTAATAGCTTGTGTATAAAGTGTGGAATAGAGATAAGGAAGGGAAGATCACCTACATATGCTATGATTTTAGGTAGAGATCATTATATACCTGAAATTAGGAATAACCTGTTTATAACAAAGACCATTTTAAAAAAATGTGATAAATAGGTTAAACTTTGGATGCTCTCTAAAAGGAAAATATTATTCTTGAATTTTTGTTCTTGATATTTCCAAAATAGCCCTTTAAGATATCTCTAAATAAGGGTGGTTAGCTTATTTCCTTGGGCACTCATTTTTCTTTGCATATAATAATGATGATACAGACAAGCCCTCATCTAATCATCATTTAAAGTCTAGGTCAAATAAACTGTCTTTATTTAAAAGCCATGCTAGAGCAATTCTTACCCAGGTGGCAGGTTTATACCACGCAATACCTAGGAGTCCCATTTCAATCCAATTGGAATCTATTATTAAGCCATTTATTCTTTTTCCTTTCCAGAGAAAACATGTAATCCCCTTTAGTCTTAAAGTGGAGTTGCAGTTGTGTTTATTAAAAGTCAGCAGCTACAAAAACTGTAGCGGATGACTTAATAAACACACACTCACCTGTCCCAGGGCCCAGCAAAGTGCTCACCCCGGGCCATCCCTTCTGTGCCCCCCTGGCACCGGCATCTCAGCAGTGGGCACCCGGCTGTGACAGCTTGCAGCTTCACAGCCAGTTGCGCACTGCGTATGCGTGAGTCGAGATGTGCTTCCTGAATGGTCCAACAGTGTTCTGGGACCTGTGAAGTGTCCCAGAAGACTATGGGACACCTCCCAAAAAGTGGCAAATGTGGCAGTGGAGGGGGGGAGGCAGACAAGCGGAGCTTCCCGTTTTGGGTGAAACTCCGCTTTAACGAGTTCCTGACCGCGCTATACCCAGAAGACGATTACAGCGCAGTCAGCTAGTTCTGGGAGGATGTCCATGGATGCCGTCTAGAACCACACCCCCACAGCTGATCACATGGCAAAAGAACAGGCCAATCACAGCTGTTTTTACTATGTGACCAGCTGTGTCCAATCACAGCTGATCACTGGGTAAATAGGAAATGCCAGTCCTCTCACGCTGACAGCTCATGAGGAGAGGTGAGCCGGTAAGCGGCATTTTGCAGGGGGACATCTACACTGATCATCAGTGTCTTGGTAATCAGTGTAGCCCCATCAGTGTGGCCAATAGTGCCCATCAGTGCTGGCAATCAGTGTCAGTGACCATCAGTGCTGCCCAACAGTGCCGTCTAACAGTGCCCATCAGTGACACCTAACAGTGCCCATCAGTGCCGCCTATCAATGCAGCTTCATCAGTGCAGCCTATCAGTGCCCATTAGTAACTCCTCATCAGTGCAGCCTATCAGTGCCCATCAGTGTCGGAGAAAAATTACTTATTTATAAAACTTTATAACAAAAACTAAGAAAAACGTTTTTTCCAAACTTCTTGGTCTTTTTTAGTTTTTTTTTAGCAAAAAATAACCCCAGTGGTGATTAAATACCACCAAAAGAAAGCTATATTTGTCTCAAAAACATTCTAAAAATTTAGTTTGGGTACAGTATTGCATGACCGCACAACTGTCATTCAAAGTATGAGAGCGCTGAAAGCTGAAAATTGATCTGGGCAGGAAGGGGGTAAAAGTGCCCAGTAGACAAGTGGATAATATATCCTCTGCATGAACCAGAAGGGAAGGGATTGCATCAAGTGCATCAATCTTTGCAATATATTAGATTGTATTCAATTTGTTCATCTACTTAAAGCTGAACTCCAGGCATTAGACAAAATGTACCCTTGCAGTAGGCCATCCACCCCCCCCCCCAACACAAGGTTTAAATGCTTGTTTAATCTAGGGGTGCAGGGGTAAGGTGTATTACTTGACTCTTTTCCTTGGTGCTGCAGGCTGTAGCACTGTTCTTTTCTACCTGACGTTCTTGGTTATAAACTCTGCATTGTGTGTGAAGGTGGGCATGCTTAGAGCAATGAAAGTGCTGGAATGGAAGCATGGATTGTGAGAGCCTGCCAGAGCTAGGAGTAAGGGAAATATTATTTCTTGTTACTATAAGCCTAGACTAAAGCATTGAAGGCTCAGTGTGGGGGCCCCAACTGCAAAGGTAGATTTTGTCTAATTCCTGGAGTTCAGCTTTAAGGATAATGGTATGCCTTTCCGGTTCTTTTTAAATATTTAGTTAGAGTTTTTTTTTTCATTGAATTGGGGAGGGTAAGATATACTGTATGACATTTTAATAAGAGTTTATGGACTCTTTGCCCTGGGCTACTGCATGTCTTCTTGTTAAATAGTTATACTGTATGTTCAAGAGGTAGAACACACAAGGAGAAATAGTTTGTGAAAAAAAGAGAAAAATCATCTTACGATGGATACACTGGATTGGGCTCACAACGTGATACTGAGATGTCATCACCTCATCACAGCAGCATCTAAAATGCTCCAATCTGGAGGAAATTCAGGAAGCATATGTGTTATGGAAATCAGTGAATGATGGCAGAAAGAGCAGAGATGGGAAACCTTTCGATTTGTGGTGAATGTGCCTGAAAAGGATAAAGGAGGTTCAGTAAGATGAGAGAGAGATGGCATGGCAGTATACCAAGGGTTTTACTGCTCCTGAGCTAAGCATTGGTAGCCGACTGGGGGGGGCCCAGTGTCTAGGTGAGTGTAGGTACAGAGTCTAGCATGGCCTGGGACACCGGAACCATTCCTTAAGTTGTCGTTACTGAAGAATGAAAGCTGTAAGAGCTTGGCTGCTTTAGGATTCACAGTCTACAAACCAGCATATGCCCACTAACATGTTTAATGCAGTATATCATTGCAAATTCAATTCAACACACTGTTATTTACATCAGAAAATGTACAGAAAAGTGTGACCTCAAGGAGTCTCTTCCCAAGCTTAAAGTGGACCGTCATTCACAACCCTTAACCTTACCCTTAACCTCTCTATTATATATTTGAAACTTTTTTGGGGTAGCAATCACCCTTTTCATCAGGTACTCACTTCCTCAATCTTTGCCCTAGGCTACCCCAACAACGACCCTTTGTCTGGACAGTGCTGATTGGCCCTGTGCTGATTACATGCACCCTCTCCACAAAAAAAAAAAAAAAAAACTCTAGCAATACACATCAAACTGAACATGTGCAGAGTGTCTCCTAGAGCTCTGTACTATCAGCAGATGGATTGGGGACTATCGAAGAAGGGGAAGATCAGAGAAGATAGGATCAAACTGCCTTTTTGCACAATGTAGAGGATTAACCCCCTAGATTTCACAGTGAGTATAACAAGCATGTTTTATAGCATATGCAGACTGATTTTACTGTTGTTGGTTTAGTATCACTTTAACTGAAATCTCAAGCAATGTTATCAGCCTTCCCAGTTCTCTTCTGTGTACTATAGAATAGCTTCCCCCATCTTATATAGATATGGAGAAGGGGAAGCCATGCCTCCCAGCATTCTGAAATGATAAAGAGGAACACCTTTTTAGCACACAGTATGCTTAACCTTTTAAAGAATGAGGGCCACTTAAGTGATTTTTCATGGGCCACAGTGAAATTAAATTGTTCAGAATTTCACATTTTTATTTAGTTGAATAGCAAAATAAACATTTTTTTTCCTAATAAATCAAGAAAAAGGTGCAGCACATAAAAATGAACAAATTTGTATCTATAAAATAGTCCTTATTAGCGACTAAAATTCCTTAAAGTACAATAGCAAAATCCAAAGAACAAATATAAGTCCCATAAATTGCTCTATGGCGTGATGGTGATACTCAGGGTGAAGTCCCAGCGGGGTACACGTGAATATTCTGGGAATCAGGAGTATATCATAAGGTGAGAAGTGGTTGTAAACTGGTGGTGTGCGATAAATCAGTGGGATTGCAAACTCACCAGAAGCACAATCTTAATGCGCATTGATCATAAATATCAGCCTGGAGATCTCCCCTCTCTGGAATATGGTCTGGTCTAAGATTCTCTCCCTCTGATGGTATGGGCGTTTAATGATGTCAATCAGAGGTGCCCTTTATGGGTGGTACAGTAAGGTCTGGTCATGGAGAAACAATCCTTCCTCTGGGCTGAATGAAGTCTGGGTCCTGAGGGTTTAACTGCTCATGTTGGAGCAAAAAATAGGGGATCCCATAGTGTAGTAAGCTTTGTTATTCTGAAGTAGATGTTTGTATCATTTTTCTCCTGCAGTCACTGAATTCTGGTGGGAGGAAGAGGAGGAGAAGCTGGCTTTTTCAGTTGCAGGAAGAAAAAGGAGAGGACTGGTCCCTTTATATATGGTGCCCCCGACAATCCTCCTGTCCAAGTGTAAAACAGAGTGTGACAGGGAGGCCACACGGGCTCCCTGAAGCATGGAGTGGGGTTGCATTTGCAGCCCCTGACACTACACCAGTGGTTGGAGGGTGTTGTAAAACCATGTCTCAACCAGGGGCGGACTGACCATTTGGAAACTCGGGCACAGTCCGAGGGCCCAGGGTCAGTAGGGGGCCCCATGAGATGCCCCTGGTACCTTTTTTATAGGCTTTTTTGAGCATGGGCAAGGACACAGGGGCCCCATGATCCCCTATTGCTCGGTGGCCCCATGAGTTGTCAGTCCGCCTCTGGTCTCAACTATGGGGTTTTACTGCCCCCCAAACTGCAAATGTAAATGAGCTCTTACTGTCCTGAGCCCCCTATAAGGCTGCTTTCACACTTGACGCACTGCATGTTGGCAAGTCAAGCTAGTGATGAACAAGCATGCGCTTCCCTGGTTTGAGGTCGAGGGCCACATCAGAGTGCTCAGAGAGCCACAGGTTGAACATCCCTAATGGGCAAAGGACACATTCCTGCCACGTCCCTTCCACTGATCACAAAGATCTAATATGCAGAAAATGTATTTTACCTTTATATTTGCTATTCAAATAGAAATTGCAGAAATATAAAAAAATGATAAAAAGGATTTATCACACTAATAACACTTTTGGTAATAAAATAGTACAATTTGTATAAAGATGTATACATCAGACCAGAAAAAGGACAACTGAGGCTACAAGAGGGACAGGGGGATTTAATCTCAAATGAGGGACAGTCCCTCCACATGAGGGACAGTTGGGCGCTATGGGCAGGGGTGTATTTACCACAAGGCAAACAAGGCATTTGTCTAGGGTGGCATTTTTCAGGGGGGTAGCAGCTTTTTTCAGAGGGGCAGTATCATCCCCTGAAAGAAGGAAAAGAAGGGACACACGGGGATCTGAGAGAGGCTACGGGCTTTTCTTGGTGTATGCAGAGTCTGACTCTTGATCCAGGGGATGTCCAGAGCTGTGAAGGTGAGTGTCTACTCTTGCCAGAGTGGGGAGAATTTGGGGGGTGGTAGTAAATGGCTCTCTCAGGTGGGGGGCCTGGAATGTTGTCAGTCAATGTCAGGCTCTCTTCGTGGGGGGAGAGTGGGTGTTGGTCGGTGACAGGGTCTCTCCCTAGGGGGGGGGGGGGGGAGCCAATTTTTGTGTTGCCTAGGGCAGCACAAAACCTAAATACACCACTGGCTATGGGAGAGGTGTTTGTAGCCTTGGGTGACAATACTTCTCCAAAGAAAAGTAAAGTGAGTGAGTGTTGTCACTCCAGGACAAGAAGTGTGTTACTGGCAGGATCAACAGGTAAAACAAAGCCTGAAAAAAAAAAAAAAAAGAAACTGAATGCAGCCACCACATTTAAGGACTCGTATGTGTCAATAAATCACATTTTTGATTCTTTGTTCGTTTTTCTTCTTGAGTTTAGATACAGGTTAAACTTTTTCACACAAGTGTACCTGGAGGACAAGAAGTCCAGCAGGCACACCTTCACTGGGTAGAAGACCATTACCCAAGCTTTATATTCTTTTTTGGACCTTGTGGTGCTTTTAGTTGAAAATCTCACAAAGCAAGCCGATTTCATTGCTGTGATCTTCCATTTCGAGCTTCTATTCCAGATCCCCCCACCCTTCCCATGCATCCGTTTACAGACGTATGTGCAGATAAATCCAAAGGCGTTAATTGTATCATCATCTCGAGGATCTTGCTAGGTTTCACACTAATAACCCGGCAGTGGGAACGTTCTCCTAAGTGTGAAGGTAACTCGTTTAGGGTGCCTCACCTCCTGATGACATCCCAATGATTAACCCCTTGGCTGCCAGGATGGCATGCCATCTACATGATGGAGCATGTGGCCATGTGGTTTAATGACGTTCTAGGTGTAAACGAGTTCTGCTATATTTAGAAGGAGAGTGAGGCAGAGAATAATAGGATTTGAAGGCTTCACAGCTAATGGGAATAGTTGTGTGTCTCTTTCCTGAATGTGGGATTGCCCAGCTGAGCTATGTGAACAGATTGGAAAGGCTAAGTGACTTTACTACAGCCAATGGCTGTCATGCTATAAGCCATACTAACAGAAGGGGCTGATTGTTTTGCGAGTTGTCTGCTATGTAGCTCAGCCTCCCTCCCTCTACTAAAGGAGTCTCAGAAGGCAAGGCAGAGCGGAGGTCTACTTGGGAGCTGTCCAGGATTGTGGTGCTGAAGCTAGCCCTGCCACCCCTCGCTACAAGGCAGCATTCAGAGACCTCCTGGAATTCTTCAAGGCTTATCTTTGGATTTACCTACCTTGACACAAGATGACTGAGAAAATCCATTCAACTCATTAAACTTATCACAGGATCCATGCTCAGAAAATACAGGCACTAATTAGCGGCTGCTTGGAGAAGAGAAAAAGCTCTGAGGGGACCAGAAGCAGCTCATCTCCAGTTGTTTGTAAGAGCAGCTCAGAATTTTTGTTGAAGGTTCACCAACCCAACTTGCTGAAGCCCTCTTCTGATCATGGCTTTTATAGTGAAGACTATGGTGGGTGGTCAGCTGAAGAACCTCACGGGAGGTCTGGGGGGCAAAGAGGAGAAGGGAGAAGGGGAGAAATCAGCAGCTGAAGCTCAAGGTATGACAAGGGAAGAATATGAAGAATATCAAAAGCAGCTCTTGGAGGAGAAGTAAGTACTTGTCATGTTTGAAAGCTTTCAGAATCAGATGTAGACAGAATCCTCAACTCATGAGTCAATAGAAGTTCAGAAAAATATATAAAATATGACATTATGTAAATAAGAAGTGGTAGGTGGGCTATCATGTGCAAATTCAGATGTAGACAGCTGTCTCAACTCATGAATGTAGAGAAGTTCAGAAAACTATATCATATATGTCATTAGGTAAATAGGAAATGTTGGTGGGCTATTATGTGCACATTTAGTGGTAGATAGCAGTCTCAACTCAAGAATACAGAGAAGTCCAGAAAACGTATAGAAAATATGTCTTTATATGAATAAGACATAGTAGGTGGGCTATCAGTGTGCACATTTACATGTAGACAGCTGTCTCAACTCAAGAATATAGTAAAGTTCAGAAAACTATATAATATATTCCATTATGTAAATAAGGAGTGGTAGGTGGGCTATCGTGTGCACATTTAATGGTAGATAGTCTCAACTCAAGAGTCAAGTTCAGAAAACTGTATAAAATGTCATTATGTAAATATGAAGTGGTAGGTGGGCTATCATGTGTAAATTTAGATGTAGATAGCATCCTCAACTCAAGAGTCCAGAGAAGTTCAGAAAGCTATATAAAATATATAAAAATGTAGAAGTGGTAGGTGGGTATTGTGAACATTTAGATGTAGATAGCAACTTCAGCTCAAGAATCTATAGTTCAGAAAACGATATAAAATATGTTATTATGTATATAAGAAGTGGTAGGTGGGCTATCATGTGCAAACTTAAATGCAGACAGCTGTATCAATTCTAGAGTCCAGTGACGTTCAGAGACTTGTATAAAATATGTCATGTAAATAAGAAGTGCCAGGTGGACTATAATGCTCAAAGTTAGAGGAGTTTAGAAACAAAGTAGTGTTGTATGTGCCATTCAGTATGTTTTTATTATCTTCTTATTAAGCCCCAAAATAAAATGTATTATACCGCAGCTTACCTTTTCTTAAATGTGGTGGCTACATTAATTTCCTTTCAGTTTTTTTCCTTTATTTTCACCCAATGATCTGGTCAGTAAATCTGTTATTTTTCAACTTCCCTTAACAGACCAAACTGTCCAGCAAATGTGTCAGAGGGCTGAGACAGATTATTTAACACTGGCAGAAGTACTTGCAACAATCAGCTTTTATTCATTTATGTAAAACTTCTATCTCAGAAGGAAGATAGGCTATCGCTCTAATGGTCTGAAAGGTGTTAGCTGGAGTTCAGCTTTAATTTATTAGTCACGTCCATCTAAATCTGCTAGTGCATCTAAGGCTCCTCTACACTAGATTAACAATGCTGCTGTCAAAAGGTGTTTCCATTGCTCCTCCATTCAGAGTGGAGACGCCGTAAGGCAGGAAGTGTGTTAGTAGCCAGATCACCAGGTGAAAAAGGAAAAAATAAAGGAAAAAAAAGCCTAAAAAGAAAACTAATGCAACCACAACATTTAAGGATTTGTAAGCTGCAATATATAATTTTTTACTGCTTTAAGAAACCCCACTGAAATAAACATCTCTTGCATTCCAGTTTGTAAGTGAATATATGCTGTGTGGTTATAGATCTTTATTTTATTTATTTTGTCTAGATCCAGGGGCGCACTGACAACTCATGGGGCCCCCGGGCAATAGGGGATCATGGGGCCCCTGTGTCCTTGCCCAAACTTAAAAAAGCCTATTAAAAAGGTACCAGGGGCATCTCATGGGGGCCCCTACTGACCCCGGGCCCTCGGGCAGTGCCCGAGTTTCCAAATGGTCAGTCAGCCCCTGTCTAGATCGTTATTTATTTTATCTGTATGTGAGTTATAAGCATTGTTGTAATAATGGCTGCCTTATACACAACTAGAAGTACTAAATAAGAAGAGTGTACTTTGGACTGAATACATGTTTTATGCCATTTAAACTAGTGGGAGAGTAGCAGAGTAGCACAGCACACATGACAGAATCAGTTAAACACCAAGAGTTCATTCCAAGCCAGCATCCAGATCATGTGTTGCTTCCTGCCTGCACCATCTTACTTGCATCACTGATTATGTTGTGCCGCTGCATTGAGACCTACTTGCAAACAAAGCAGGGCATGTGCTAGCACATGTGTCCCTCAGTTATAATTCATAAAGCTGAATTTACTGTCATGCCAACTCACACAAAACAGATAATTAGTCAGGCTTCTTTCAGTCCTGGGGGTCCTTAGATTGGAACAAATATGACCTATTCCCCAGCAAGGTTCACATGGTAATTATGATTTGCAGACCTGGCTTCATTTCAACCAACACTATCTAAGATTATAAACTAATAAGTATTAGGTTGTATTACAATGATAAGTTGTCACAATTCTACATTGCAATGTACATACGTTTCGCTACAAAACTGTTACTAAAATATATAATATTATTCTGAGAAGAAGCTGCACAAAGTGAAATAATAAACACTTGACTGCACACTTTTTGCCACATTATGGTACACATCTCTAGCATATTACACATGGTGATTGAGTAAATTTCATGCATATCACAAATCCATTACATAATTTCAGTAATTCCTGAATTAGAAAAAAAAGTGTCATCCTGTAAGGAGCACTCTCACAATCTATGTATGGTTTTATATACATTCATACATCTACTAACTTCCTCCAATTTTCTACTTGGGTGACTGCACCCTCTTATTCTCTAATTCTCTAATGCTGATCTATTTCAACCAGATTTCAATCACAAAACCAGCCAAAGTGGGGCAGGCAATGTACCACCAACATTGAGGATCATTTCACAGTGTCCATATATACCGTTGGCAGTAGCTTGCATTCTTTTGTTTTTGTGATTAAAGCCAGTTGAAATCACCTGAAACCTGTATTAGTGTTCCCAGTATAAAGGCTATCTATCTCCTTACTGAAGCTGGTTGTGAAATACAAATCATGCTTTGCAAATAACTTCTTCCAGGACGATTAGGTGACTCTTACCAAACAGGATTTTAGAGATCGACGAGGAGGGAGCAGGTGTTCCTCTGAAACTGGAACTCCAGTCATTTTGAATCATGGCACCAATCTGGCACCACAGATTTGCAGACTTCATTGGCATTAAATCACTATGATAATCCTGCATCATTCTGGGATAAAGTGTCAAAATGTAAAAAGGACATGAGAGGACAGTGAACAGTTCCTTGCAGTCCTTTTTCTTGGTCAGCTTTGGTTGCAGAAGTTACAGATGAAGCAGAGAAGATGTCATTTGTTTTAGTGAAGGTTACCATGAAATCTAAGGCCTAACCTAATTGGTATTCTCCTCATTCCAAGTCAAATGATCCTGAGAAGAGCTGAGTGACAAATGAATTAAAGCCAAAATGTGGAATTATAAAAACAGGTGTTTTTGGAGGATAGACAATTGATGCATTTGCCACTCGTCACTTCATTCTAGATCTGTTTTCCTAATTTTTGACATTAGAGAAAAAAAATCAGTTCAATAAAATGGAAACTTGTATGAAATACTTACTGTATTTTTTCTTTCCTGACATGTTAGTGCCAGGAAAATTGTATCAAATACTTACCAAAATTTGCTTTGCCTGGCGCAAATCTATGGCAGCATACATGTGGAAGTATGATGCCAAGCTGGTGCCTATTCAAAGTCATGTTTGTTGGAGAGAGTAGGGAATAGATAAGGCCTCCTTTACATGTTTTTGTCCTGTCTGAATCCCTCTGGGGCAATTTTCCATCATTTCCTGTCTGAAAATACATTATAAAATGAGAGGAGATCTCTCCAAACATAGGAATTCCTCTTAGACAGCTGCCAGTGAAACAAGTGTTCCAACTGGAAGATTTCCCCTCTATTCTTATTCCAGTGCAAACTCAAAATGTTATTTTCAGTTTCGGTGACAATGGTCATCAGGACACAGAGAGGAAGGGAGAAAAGCTGATCGGGGTTCGAACTCTTTCTACTGTTTTCAAAATGAAAAAATAGATTTAGATACACTTTACAGTATATATCATAATGAATTGATTACTAATAGATTTAATTTTGCTTTATATATATATATATATATATATATATATATATATATTTGTTACTGTAGCATTCTTTTTCTTCCAATTTTTTTTCTTAATACAAGTTTTTATTGAATTTTCTGATAAACAATGACAAAGAGCATCATACAAGAAAAAGAAAAACAGAAGTAGAAGCCAAAAGGGTTACATTTAAAAGAAATACATTAAGCAATGCTTATGTATATGCACAGTTTCAAGATATCAAATTTAGATAACATGTCATAAAAAAAAATAAAAAAAATAGTAAATATAATCACTATTAGGGCAAGTTAAAAACCTGAGTTTCAATAGAGCAGGATGAAACTGCAGCAAAATGTTGGTTCTAGTAGCCAAAGATAAATAATAAAAATAAAAGAAATGTAGACTTCTGACTCAGTTAGCAGTAAAGCAACGCTTAATGAACAATATATGGCCAAAAAATTTCATGTAAGCTTTTTCATTTTTAAATCTATTTTGCCAGTTAAAACAATACAAGTTCTGGAAATCTTGGCTCACATGGTATGTCAACATTTCATTCTATCAAACTGTAAAAACACAGCCAAGGACTGGGCAGGTAGCATGTAGTAACAAAACTATTGAGAAAGCAGTGAAAAGGGAAGCCAGAAAGGAGTAAAGTCCACAAACTGCTGAATAATAATGCAAGGAATCCTGTTGCTTAGGTCATTTATTGTACATGGAGCACATACAGTATTTGATACATAGTTAGTCTGGCTGAAAAAAGACAAAAGTCCATCCAGTTCTGCCATTAAAAAAAAAAAAAAAAAGTTATAATCCTATACCCACAGTTGATCCAGAAGGCAAAAACCCAGTAAAGCATGATCCAATTTGCTCCTGCAGGGGAAAGAATTCCTTCCTGATTCCCGGAGAGGTAATCAGATATTCCCTGGATCAACTTTACCTATAAATGTTAGTATCCAGTTATATTCTGTGCATCTAGGAAAGAATCCAGGCCTTTTTTAAAGCAATACACTAAGCTGGCCAGAACCAACTCTTGAGGGAGTCTATTCCACATTTTCACAGCTCACTGTGAAGAAACCTTTCTGTGTTTGGAGATTACATTTCTTTTTCTCTAGATGTAAAGAGTGCCCCCTTATCCTCTGTGATGACCTCAGGGTGAATAACTCTACACCGAGTTCACTATATGAACCACTGATGTATTATACATGTTGATCATATCCCTCCTTAATCTCCTCTTCTCAAGAGACAATAAATTCAGTTCCTCTAATCTTTCCTCATAGCTGAGCTCCTCCATGCCTCTTATCAGTTTGATTGCCCTTCTCTGTACTTTCTCTAGTTCCCCAATGTTCTTTTTGTGAATTGGTGCCCAAAATTGAACTGCATATTCCAGATGAGGTATTACTAATGATTTGTACCGGGGTAATATGATATCTCTCTCTCTGGAGTCTATACCTATTTTAATACAAGAGAGGATTTTGCTCACTTAGAAACCGCAGCTTGGCATTTAATGCCATTATTTAGCTTGTGATCTACCAGAACACCCAGATCCTTCACCATTGATTCCCCCAGTTGTACCCCCCCCTCCCCAGTATATATGTTGCATGCATATTCTTAGCCCCCAAGTGCAAAAGCTTACATTTATCAACATTAAACCTCATTTGCAACATAGTTGCCCAATTAAACAGTGCATTGAGGTCAGTTTATAAATTGGAGACATCCTGTAAGGACATTATTCCACTGCACAGCTTGGTGTCATCTGCAAAGAATAAATTGTTTTTTTAATCCCAGACCCTATGTCATTTATAAATATATTAAAAAGTAAGGGTCCCAACACTGAACCTTGGGGTACACCACTGACAACCCTAGACCATTCAGAGTATGAATCATTAACCACTACTCTCTAAATGGATAGAAAACTGGCTAAAAGATCATATTCACATACAGATTTTTCCCAAGCCTGTAGACTTTACCTTACACATTAGCCATGTGTGGGGAACTGTGTCAAATGTTTTTGCATAATCCAAGTATACCACGTCCACCGCCACCCCTCTGTCCAAGGTTTTGGTCACCTCCTCATAAAAATAAATCAGATTTCTGTCTTTCATGAATCCATGATGTCTGTTGCTTAAAATATTTTTTTCCAGCAAGAACTCATCTATGTGGTCTTTTATTAAACTCTCCAGTATCTTCCCAACTATAGAAGTTAAACTAACAGGTCTATAATTACTTGGTAATAATTATATTGGTAATATATATTGGTAATTTTGACCCTTTTTTAAATATTGGCACCACATTGACCTTACGCCAATCCAGTGGTACTATGCCAGTCGTTAAAGAATCCCTAAAAATTATAAACAATGGCTTTGAAATGACAGAGCTTAATTGTTTAAGGACCCATGGGTGTATGCCAGTCCAGGTGCTTTATTCACCTTTATTCTGTATAAATATTTTTGAGTCATATCAATTGTGAGCCAATGTGGATCATCTGGAGCTGTGTCAATACTATGCCCATTATGGACAAGAGCTCCCCCATGCTCCTTTGTATAGACATAGCTGAAGAAGGTATTTAATAAATTTGCCTTCTCTTAGTCCCCAGTCACCCACTCTAGATTATTTTGTAAAGGGCCAACATTCTCGGACCGAACCTTTTTACTATTAATATGTTTGAAGAATTTTTGGGGGTTGGTCCTGCTATTTTTTTGCAATCTGTGGTTCGTTTTCAATTCTGGCGGCATTTATTTCTTTTTTGCATATTTTGTTATATTCTTTTTTTTTCCAAAAACGATTTTTATTAGAAAAAAGGGCAGACAGAACAATACATATACAGATGTGAATCCAAAGTTGGACATGGCACTGTATGTCGCCTCCCGTGTCACAGACGGGTCAAATCATAACAGGCAATACAAAACGTAACGTTGTAAAACATTGTGTCAATGTAATATTACAATCCAAGAAATGTACGTCATATATATATTCTTTGTAATGTTTAAATGATGATAGTGTTCCTTCATTTTTATATTTAATAAAAACTCTTTTTTATTATCTATAACTTTTTTAACTTTGGCCGTAAGCCACATAGGTTTGATTTTTAGCCTTTTAAACTTGTTGCCCATGGGAATATATTTAGCAGTGTGTTCACATACAGTTTTTGAATAACTCCAATTTCTGTGTTGTGTTCATTGATGCCAATATTCCCTCCCAGTCTAAGTCTTGGAGAGCAGCTCTCAGCCTTGGAAAATTAGCTCTTTTAAAATTGAGCATTTTTATTTTTCCGCATGTGCTTGCTATTTACAGCTAACAATAATTGAAATCATGTTATGGTCACTGCTACCCAGATGTTCTTTTATATGGACATGCGTAATAAGCTCTGCAGAGCATCATTTCTATTCGGGGCCTCTATGAACTGTACCATAAAAATGTCCTTTAGTAGGTTTAAAAATGTTTGCCCTTTAACTGTTCCTGCAGTACCATTACTCCAGTCAATTTCCGGGTAGTTAAAATCCCCCATTATTATCACTGTTCCAGCCCTTGCAGCCCTTTTGATCTGTGCAAGGAGCGGAGTATCCACCTCCTCATTAACACTGGGAGGCCAATAACAAAACTCAATGATTACCTTTGTAGTATGCACCCCCATGTGCATTTCCACCCATAATACTTCAGCCTCATCACACTCTGCATCAACTAGGTCCTCTTTCACACTCGCTCTGAGATCACTTCTCACATAGAGACAGATATTACCACCTTTCCTATTTACCCTGTCTCTCTGAAAGGAAACATAGCCAGGAATATTAATGGCCCAGTCATGTGAAGAATGAAGACAAGATTCAGCAATATCAATTAAATCATAGTTCTGTTCATGCACCAAAGCTTCCAACTCACCTATTTTTGCTTGGCAGACTTCTGGCATTGGTGAACAAACACTTTAATCCATTGACACCTTCTGCACACGTATTTGCATATTTGTTAGTTTCATACAAATGGTACCAATTCCAATGGTTGTTTGTAACATGGGAATCTTCTTATCTGCCATAGCCCTCCCCCCCATCTTTCCCCATTACACCCACCAATAATTACTGACCCCTGTCTGATCTGCCTGCCCCATTATAACCTAATTCTCCCTCCCCCTCAATCCTAGTTTAAATACTCCTCCAGGCTCCCCATAAACCTCTCCCCCAGCACAGCAGACTCCCTTCCATTTAGGTGCAAACCATCTCTATCATATAGGTTGCACCCCAATGAAAAGTCGGCCCAGTGCTCTAGAAGCCCAAATCCTTCCCTCTTACACCAGGTCTGAAGCCATGCATTGAGTTCTCTAATCTCCCCCTGTCTTTCCTGATTTGCACATGGCACAGGCAATATTTCAGAGAATATCACCTTGGAGGTCCTTCCCTTCAACTTGCAGCCTAGTTCTTTAAACTGATTCTTAAGGAGCCTCCACCTTCCATGTATTCGGTCATTGGTTCCAACATGGACCAAGACAGCTGGGTCATGCCCAGCCCCTCCAAGTAATTTATCAACCTGGTCTACCACATGCCAAATCCTGGCACCAGGGAGACAGCAAACCATTCAGCAAACCAAACAATGTATTCTATCAGTCCTTTGGATTATAGAATCCCCTACTACCACCAGCTGTCTAAGCTTTCCTGCACTACCCTCACCACCCCTCCCAGATGGTGTGCCCTCCCGGCTGTTAGGGATAGCAGTGAAATCTAGGGCTGCCACCCCTGAGCTTTCCACCCCCACATCTTCACACAACTTGGCAAATCTGTTTGGGTGCTCAAACCCAGGGCCAGCCTTCCTTTTCTGTGAGCCTCTACCACTTCCTCTCGTTACAGTAACCCATCTTCCTACCTGATAATCTTGATTAGCCCGTCCGCCGTCCACATCAATCCCATTAGCTACCTGCTCAAAGAGCAGAAGACCCCTTTCAAGGTTGTCGGTCCTGCCCAGTGTTGCAACTTGCTCCTCCAGATCTCTAATGCGAGTTTCCAGAAGGGCAACCCACTCACATCTGTCGCAGCGATATCCATACTGGAGCTCTTGCTCCATTGTTGCATACATGTGGCACACTGAGCACTGCACAAAACCTTCAACCATGCTAGCACACATTATCCCAGTTACAATATTAACAGGAAATATCATTTGTCACTTACAGGTTAGTAGATTCCTGTTATAATCTCCTGTTTTTTAACTCCACTTATCAGATGTCCACTTGGTCAAAGGTCCAGCAAGCAAAATACAGGCAAGCTCAGAGTGAGCTCTACAGCAAGTTATATAGTACCTGTATCACCTGTGACCAATTAACCCCTTCCCTTAATTAGCAGACTGAAGGAAGGCAAGGAAAGGAAGAAAAAAATGCAATTTAAAAAGTGACAGCAAAAGTGATTTAAAAAAGTAAACGCTTTAAGCAAGACCCAAAGAAGAAAATTAAACAACTACAAGCACCAGCAATCACCAGCAGTCAAAAGTAAAACTTTTTCACTCTCCACTCAAATTTCCCACTCTTTTTAGCTATCAGCCAGCAAAAATGCCTTTATTTGCAAAGTGTTTGTTACAGTTCAGAACCATGTGACTTCAGAATGTTCCTATACATATATAAAGCATGCTCAAATGTTCTCAAAATGGAATGTTTTTTTATACGAAGAAGAGGTACTCATACAAGTCCCTCTCCATTTATATAGCATAAAGGCTTCCTTAACAGCTCAACCTTCTTAGTCTATAATGTTTTTGTTCTTGTAGTTATCATAAAATTTTTATCATATACAGAAGCAGGAGTGGATATATCATGTTCTAGGCAGACTATGCTGAGGCATGGGGCAAAAAGGAGCGGTTGCCTGTCAGGGGTCAGGTGATCAGGATGGGATGGAGCCCTCTCCTCTCTTTTATAGTTTTAGTGTGTCATACTCAAGTTAATTGCTCTTATTTTGGTGTCATTTTAGGAACTGATGCCAGTGGCAAACACAAGATGGAGTGATTGGTTTAGGCAATGGTCAACAGGGAGAACAATCAGTTCTTAGAAAATATTTGTTCATTCTTAAAAGGTGTTTCATTTTACTTAAATTGCAATCTTATCTCCTGATGAGGTTAATAGTGAAATGCATAGAGATTTACAGGCATCCTGATCCCACTTTGTTGGTGATATTATTGTCTTCTGGCCTATGTGCAGACTATTATATACTTCATGTTACTTAACTATGTAAAGTGGGCTGAAGGCTGACAGTGTCTGGTATACACTTTTAATCACTTGCTATGGATACTGTAGTTTGGATGTGTTTTAAAAAAAGTGTATGTGATTTTTTTTTTAACCTTACCTGGGTGCTTGTGCCCATTTCTGGTGTGTAGAGCATCGTAAATTCCCATTTCCTACTTTATGATGTTTAACACTGTCCACCAGGGGTGTGGTGCCTTATTTACCCACCTATACCATGCCTTTTATAAAGACATATTAAAAACACACCTTATGAATCTCTTTACTGAAAAAATAGAAGTAATTAATGTGCAACATATCTGAACACATACAGTAAATTTAATGATACTTTAATGGCAATAACCTCAGAACTAGACCCTGCAAAGTGTGCTGCCATTATTTTGACATTTTCCTTTATGTGAAATTGTTTCATTTTATCTACATATTTTGACTACTAGCTTTGAGTTGCCTAAAATACAGAATTTCTTCTGTTGATTTACCCTTTCAGATCACAGCATTGTTGTATTACCAAACTTCTTTTGAGTTTTGGATCATAGATAGATACCTGGATATTCTGATTTGACAATTGTTGATATAGGTTTGATATTGTTTGATGACTCAATGATTGCAAGCATTCCATGGCATGAGGCAAAATAGCTACTCCACCATTATACTTACTTTTATGATAGATTCGTGAATCCAATGATATGAAGTTCAAATGACTTTACTCTAAATCACTGCCTGTGTTTCACAATTTCATGGCAAATCCTTGCATTGATTTCTGTAGACTGCCAACTCATACAGACAGTAGAAATGGTATTACCTTTATTGCATCTTAAATTATTTGGTTTACTATGGACTGATGGAAGTTAAAATCATTACAAGACTTGCCAGTCTTATGAAGTTTGCCAAATTTTTTCCTCCTGTCATTTAAATAATTTTTTGATCAAGCTATATTGCACCTCAGCAAAATCATGTTGGACAAGCAGGTAGCCAAAATGGTGATATTTTTTAAAATATAAAACAGAGCAGGTTAAATCCATACCTGATTTGACTGGAACAACTAAATCAATAATATATATACTGCACTGTACTCCAATTGCCCACTTTTCAAAATGTAATTGTCCTTTTTCCATGGGGTTCATTGTTTAAGTTATATGTTTAACAAAGCTTTATACCATGTGTAATTTTTGTGGTGTTTTTGATAAATTCAAATGTCAAATTACAATGACTTGGAGAAAGAACAGACTTCATTTTAAAGTGAACCTGTGAGGACAGAAATATGGAAGCTGCCATTACTAATCTCCTGAAAATGCTAGCCATCCTTTTTTTATAATGCTTTTTTAAATGCTGACCAGGAACAAGCATGTAATTGTAAAGTCAGAACTCTGGAATTGCATGCTTGTTCCACCTAATGGCTCCTAGTATTAAGGTTCCTGGATCAGCATGACAGAGAGGCAACTAGCATTTTCAGAAAGATAGGGCAGCAATAGCACCCTACATATTTCTCAGCACAGGTTTCCTTTACATAGCGTACATACAGGAATCCAAAAATTACTAAAATTGACAAACTTTCTCCCACAAGCATATTGGAAGAAGCAGAATGTAAAGCTGAGCATATCAATGGGGGGACAAACTTTATGCAGGGGCCTTTTGTAATTTGGACTAGCAGCACAGAATGTGTTAACTTTGCTTAATCCTCTACATTTCCATTTTATTGTCACAAGCCATAATTGTCCCTAAACATAATCCTCCCATCTGCCAGGAGCAGCCCCTTTGCTGTACATGCACTGAACGGACTGAAGGATTAGATGGAAAACAGATATGTAGCTCCTTCATGTATCCGGATGAATGGAGGCATTCCTTTCTTTGCACTCCACCAGATAAGCCAACAAACCAAGAACATCTGCATACAAGCACATAAAAATATAAGAACTCACGGATAGATCAAATATTTGTACATATGAAAAAGGTAAAGAATGACATCAATGGAAAATTATAGCTACTATTAACGAATATAATAGAATGTTAAGGAATGTTCCCTTAGTTTAGTAAATGAGGTGAAGCTCTGCTGGCTTCCGTTATCCAATCAAACTATTGTTTTGGTTTTTTTTTTCCTTGCATGTAATTGGGTATTCTTTGCAATGTGAATTTTGACCACATTCCCTTGCAAAGTGAACAGCCTATTTGCCTTTAGTAATTCAACCTCTATACTGTATGTTAATAATTGTTACTTTAAAAAACATTTTTACACAAGGAAATGACCAATGACTGCAGCAAAGCACATTATACACTGCTAACCAGTGTTAGAGAGTTTTAGCCAAGTACATTTATTCTCATCTTCCTTCACCCATAGACAAACATGCATTCAAGTGTGCATGCTTACAGCATGGTCTTGAGGAGGCATAGAACCTGTTGGGTTTTAATACTGGTCCCTGCAGAAAGATTTCCTCTCCCATTCTGTTTAAATAACAACAGTCATTGAGACAAAAATGCAAATTCCAACATGGACATACATGTTAAAAGTTGCCAGTTTCCCCAGTATGTGGAAGAATTTTCCTTTAGTTCTTGTTTCAGTGACCAGTGTCACTAGGACATAAAGTAAGAAAAACCCTTCCCCCAGGCAGATAATAAGAGATGGCGGTTATCTGCATTTAATCCAAAACAAATGACAAGGTTTTGGCTATTTTAATTTTAAATATATTTTATTAGGAATGATTGCAGTAGTACACAAATGGCTTCCTGACAAGTTTGTTGTGGGAAATGGTTATAACACAATAATTCACTTAGGATAATTAACAGAAACAGGCCATACTAATGATTATTACAGAGGATAGCCAAGCATGCACCCTTAGTAGTGTGGCTGGTGTCAAAGTATGTTGTTCCATAGAAAGTATGTGGTACCTACCTATGCAAGTCTTTGTGGAAAAGTGTCAAGGAAGAATAATACATATTTCTGTGAGAGAAACATACTAGGGGATATACCATCTATGCAGATAGAAAGGTGATGAAAAGGGTAAAGAAATGGAAAGGAAAAAAAGAGGGGAGGGAAAGGAAGAGTCCCAGAGAGGGTGTTAGGTGGGGTTAAGGGAGTAGTGCTCAAAGCAATCAGATGGCTAGCATAGAGCTGTCTAATCGTGGTGGTTGACAGTAGGATATTTAGGGTTTCCATATAAGGAGGAATAAGTATTGGCTAGGATGAAAGGCATTACTTTTTTATTTATCATTATTCCAGTAAGCCTATTTTAACTGCTTCAGAGCTTAGTGTGGGTATTTCCCAGGCTTTAGCATTAATTTGGTAGTGGAAAAATTGCAGAGGATGAGCACATGTTCCAAATGGAACAGAGTGGAAATGATCTTATTAAGTAGCACTTTATACAAGATCTTACGAAGGTTTGTATGGAATATCTTATAGAAAATATTATACATTTGTATTCAAAGTCTATTCATTATAGGACAGGCCCAACATTGTGTGCCATTGTCCCAACACAATGTGTGCCATTGTGTGTGGAGAGGAACAACCAGAGTCATGAAGATAGGCTCAAAATGTGCTTTCAAAGGGGGTGAGCATATAAGGAGAGGGGTGTTTATGAAATAATGTGCGTGTATAAATGTCTAATTCTTTATACCAGTAGGAAAAAGAGTGGAACAATGTATTTTGAGTACAGGGAGATATGGTGATATGGTGACATGAGATTTCCTGAAGATGTGACCAGGTCACACAGGAGGATTTTGTGAGTTACATACATTGTCACATAGTTAGTAAGGCTGAAGGCACCAGTCCATCCATTCCAAGCTGAGTGTGTGTGTGTGTTTATGTCACTACCATTTTAAATATCCTTGCACATTATGTTAGCAAAGAAACACATCTAAACATTTTTGAATTTATCTACACTCCCCACTGACTAGCACCAACTGTGGAAGGGAGTTGCACATCTTTACCACTCTAACACTAAAGACCCCCTGCACAGTTTTAGATTGAACCACTTCTCATCCAACTTCATTGTGTGGCCATGTGTCTTTTTTAGAGACCTTAGGTTAAATCGTTTCCTCCCAATGCTAGAGCCAGTATTTAAAGATTTGTATATTGCAATCATATGCCCTTTTAAGTGTCTCTTCTCCATGGAGAATAAGTTTAATGTTTGTAGTCGTTCCTCATAACTGAGGTTCTCCAGCCCCCTTATTAGCTTTGTTGTCTTTCTCTTGACTCTTTCCAGCTCAAGCACATCCTTCCTGAGGATTGGTGACCAATACTGGATCACATACTCAGAGCTTTGTAAAGTGGTACAATTATAGTTTTATCTCTAAATCCCATTTTTAATGCATACTAGTGTCTACTGGCTTTGCTTGCTGCAGCTTGGCATTGCATTCTATTGCTGAGTCTGTCATCTACTGGGGCCCCCAGAGTCTTTTCCATTCTTGATTCTCCCAAAAATTCCCACCTAGCGAGTAATTGGCATTACTTTACATTTTTCAATATTAAACCTCTGTCATATAGCTGTCCACCCATCTATTTTAACATCTTCTTGTAAGGTTACTATGTCTTGTTGTGAAGTTATTGTCCTACTTAGACTTGTATCATCAGTAAGCACTCTTTATTCCAACCTCTATATCATTTATGACAAGTTAAACCAACCATTGATCCCAAGACATAGTCCTTGGGTTACCCTGCTCACAACTCACAACTAAACCATTCAGAAAATGTGCCATTCATCACCACCCTCTGATTTTTCTCCTGCAACCAGTTTTCTATCAAGTTATCCATCCATGCCAAAAGACCTTAATTTGTAAATGAATTGCTTGTGGAGTACTATATTAAATGCCTTAGGTGTAATAAGCTGCACCTGCAGTGTGGGTAAACAGCAGCACATCAGTTGAGATGTGTTTTTACCACAACCACCCCTCAACCACTGGTTGGTTATTACTAATGATACTAGTCTCATCAGAAAATTCTTGGATAGGCTTCCTTATATTCCATCCAATTGTTTACATACTATTGCCGTTTATTTATTTATTTCAGGTACTTATATAGTAGCATCAATTTACACAGAGCTTTACATATATATTGTATGTTCACATCAGTCCTTAACCCTCAAAGGGCGTACAATCTAAGGTCCCTAACTTACATTCATACATACACATACTAGTGCCAGTTTATACAGGATCCAATTAACATACCAGCATGTCTTTGGAGTGTGGGAGTACCCAGAAGAAACCCATGCAGGCACAGGGAGAACATGCAAACTCCAGGCAGGAGGTGTCATGGCTGGGATTCGAACCAACAACCCTGGTACTGCCAGGTGGAAGTGCTAACCATGTAGCCACTGTGCTGCCATAGGCTGCTAGGCTGACTGGTCTATAGTTCACCAGAGATGTAGTGTTGTCAGGCGGAAGGATGGGGGAAGCAGAGAAGGGCCGTTATAGGCATCAGATGGCACTTTCTCAAACTCAAAGAGGAAGGTCATGGATGGCATGGAAATGACAAAGAGGGGTAATATTAGCTGCAAGATAGTATTTATTAATGTTAGGCACTGCTAAGCCACTGGCGAGCTTAGGGGCAAATAAAATATGCTTATTGTACTTTGAAGAATTTTGAGAATGTAGGACAGTATGGTGACCAGGAGGACTCTGAAGGCATATAACAATTTGAGGAGGAATGTCATCTTATCAACATGTATTTTCTCAAGTCATGACAGGTAGGTGTCAGTAAAATGTCTATGTAAGGCAAGGAGTCTGCCCATTGAAACTGGTAAGACAGTTAAAGGGTTGCCCTCAAACAGACATAGCTTTTGGTTTAGTCTAGTGCACATAAAGACCTGACAGGGTGGCAAACTCATCAGGTTTGGTAATAGGTTGGGTAGAAAGACATGTGTTGAAGTGAGGGACAGTAAAATGTTGTCCACAAACAATGTAAGTTCAAGTTCAATCCCAGCTGTTTCCATTGTTTTAACATTAAGGGCAATTCATATAGCTTCTGTCTGGGGCTCAAGCACAAAAGTAAATAGGATGAGTAAGAGAGAGCAACTTTGCTGGGTGCAAGGGTGAATGAAGAACAGAGAAGATTAAATAGTATTTGAATTTTGCTTGAGGCTCTCTGGAGAGCCATAATTCATCACATAAATTGAAGACTGCAATACTGTTGTCAAGTAGAACCAAAGCAAGGTGTCAAATGCTTTAGAAATATAAAAAAAATAGTAGCAATAGTTACTGGAATTAGGTGTGGGTCATATGCCACTTATCATCCAGAGACAAAACCAACTTATTTTTCTTAGTTATTTAAGAAATGTATTTAATCTGCAGGCTAGGATTTTATGTCAATGTGAAGCAGTGAGATTGGGTGATAATTCATCCTTTTGTGAGGGTCTTTATTTGGCATGAGGTCCATTAAAACTTTAGATGTTAGCAAAGTAGTGAAGTAATGGGAAAGGAACCCTCTTGTTTAACCTGAATATAAAGCTCTAACAGACATAGGGCAATTATGTCCTACATTTTTTTTATATAGAAGAGGGCAGTCATCAAGCCCACAACATTTACTGGGTTTAAGATTTTTGATAGCATGTAGTACTTTGTGAGCATCCATAAATTCTCTTTGAGAGGAAGAGTGATCAGACAGTAAAGCAGGCCATAGACGGGGAGAAAACTGGATGTTTTTTTTTTAAAAAGAAAAATCGGTTGTTCAGTCGGCCGACGTTACCACCATTGTAAAAAAAAATCACCTCTTAGTGGTGGGTCACTTTCAACTTCAACAGTCCTACCCTACCTTTCTACTAAACCATAAAACTTGGGAGGCCATGCGAACTATAACAGAGCACAAAGGGAATACACGAACTGGAACAACCCTAACCTCCCTAACTTGAACAAGTTTGAGGGATTTGAACGTTGGGCAAATTCAGGCATTTTATTTCTGCACCAATTGTATGATAAAGATAAATTGTCATTTAGTTCCATTGTAGAGCAATACCATATATCTAACGTATAATTATTTCCAATATTTACAACTTTGATCCCAAGATTGCTCTCCTGGGCATTATCCCTGAAGACTGGTTTGCTTACTGCACATAGATTACTGGCTTCCTGTTCCTCAAGCACAAACAAATTACACTCACCCAACCCTCCTACTTTTGTACAACAGCACAATACCATAGATGCCATTTTAGACAGAGAAAAGTTAACCTATCCATATGGGGCTTCCCAAAAAAGTTTCAAAATGTTTTATCCCCCTGACTTTCCTCTCCAGGATCATCTCCATCTACTCCTATTATTATTATTATACAGGATTTATATAGCGCCAACAGTTTATGCAGCACTTTACAACATAAGGGCAGACAGTACAATTGCAATACAATTTAATGCAGTAGGAATCAGAAGGCCCTGCTCGTTAGAGCTTAGAATCTAAGAAGAAGGGTCAAGAGATAGAAAAGGTAATAACTGTAGGGGATGGGCTGCATGGAGAGAATAAATGTACAGTTGTTAGGTGGGGGCAGGATAGGCCTCTGTGAAGAGATGAACTTTCAGGCATTGTCTAAAAGTGAACAGAGTAGGAGATAGTCAGACAAATTGGGATAGGGAGTTCCAAAGGATGGAAGAGGCTCTGGAGAAGTCCTGGAGGCGAGCATGGGAGGAGGTGACAAGAGAGCTAGAGAGCAGGAGGCCTTGGGAGGAAGGAAGAGAACAATTTGGTTGGTATTTTGAGACATGATTAGTGATGTAGCTGAGGGAGCTGTGGCTGGCTTTGTAAGTTGTTGTTAGTAGCTTGAATTTAATTTGTTGGGTAAGCCGAAGCCAGTGAAGGGATCGGCAGAGAGGGGTAGCAGACACTGAGTGGTTGGCAAGATGGATGAATCTGGTGGCAGCATTCTTGATGAAGGGGGATAGCCAATGTAAAGGTAAGCCAATGAACAGGGAGTTGCAGTAGTCAAGACGAGAGATGACCAGGGAGTAGTAGTGCCATTGGTTAGCAAGGGGCATATCTCAGAGATGTTGCAGAGGCTGAAACGGCAAGCTCTGGACAATGATTGGATGTGGGGCCGAAAGCATAGTTTAAAGTCCAGGATTACACCTAGCACCTTGATGTGGGACGGGGCGAGTTGATGGTTGAGCCGTTGATCTTGACGAAGAAGTCAGCAGAAGGGGCACACGGGGGATGAAATGTTATGAGCTTGATTTTTGCTAGATTGAATTTGAGGAAGTGGTTTGACATCCAGTCTGATATATCTTACATTTCTTAACCAATCTAATTGATTATGTTAATTTCTCTATGATCATTGTTATGTTCTAATGTTTTGTAAGGTTGGGGTTCTATAAATCTCTGCATCTGCTAGTCCTTTTTTCCATTGTTGGTCGTGATGAGTCACATACGTTTCTGATTGTACTGTACAATACAGTCTCTATACTCTATTGATGCCCGTAATTTGAGTTTTTGTGCTGAAACGAACTTTGTCCTGTTGATTGGATTTCTTTTGTGTAGTTGTCTGTTGTTAAATACAAAACTAATAAAATGACTTGATTTGAAAAAAAAAAAAAAACAACAAAAAAACTTGAGTTAGTTTTAGTAAGGGCTCATTTAAAAGCAGTTGAAGCTTGTTCTGATTCCTATTCTAGCTGCAGCGTTTGGCACAAGTGGCAAATTGAGTGTTTTAAACACCACTTCTAGAGGCATTTTGCACTTCTTTTTCTGTCTCTAAACGGCCCTCAAGGTTATCCTATGTGCCCATACACATAGGCATTTACAGGCATTCGTTCCTAACCCCAGACACTACTAAACAACTCATTCACTCCCTTATTATCTAACGACTCGACTACTGCAAGTCCCTCCTCACCGGCTTACCTCAGCACAGACTCTCCCCGCTTCAGTCTATCCTGAACTCAGCGGCCAGACTCATCTACCTTACCAACCGCTCCGTATCCGCCACCCCCCTCTGTCATTCCCTCTACAGGCTTCCAATTGCCCAACGCATAAAATTCAAACTACTAACATTGACGTAAAAAGCTATTCATAATACTGCCCCAAACTACCTCACCGACCTGATATCCAAATACCACCCAACACGTACTCTTCGCTCCTCACAAGACTTCCTACTCTCCAGTTCCCTGGTCTCCTCCTCCCATGCCCGACTCCAGGACTTCTCCAGGTCTTCCCCCATCCTGGAACTCACTACCCCACTCCATCAGACTGTCATCTACCCTCCTCACCTTTAGGTGCACCCTGAAAACTCATCTCTTCAGGGAAGCCTACCCCGCTCTCACTTAACAGCTGATCTCCTCCACTCCTCCTACCACTCCATCCCCCACAGCCATTTCCTCCTGTACCACTATCCCCTCCTTCCTAGATTGTAAGCTCCAAGGAGCAGGGCCCTCGAACCCCTCATGCATTGCATTGTTACTGTACTGTCTCATGTACTGTCCCCCACTATAATGTACAGCGCTGAGCAAACTTTTAGGCGCTATATAAATACTGTATAATAGGTAATAATAATAGAAGCAGGGGCTTTTAGAGGCAGGAATAACACCCACCAGCGCATTCAGGGGCAGCAGCATTTTGGCAGCAAACATGGCTGAAGTGCCTAAATATGTGTAAACGCATCTAAACGCGCTTAAGCAGTACACATGGGAAGTGCTTTGGTGTTCATTCATTTCCATACCCAAAATAAAGTATTATTTAGACCAATTAAATTAATAAATGCCCAAGTGCTTGACATGCTTAAGGGCACCTAAAAACGTTTGTAAAAATTCAGCTTTAAACTCAATTTTGATGCTGTTTTTCTCCTGCCAGTAGAAAGGCATTTACAGTGCATGAGGCCTTAGAAGTGAGTTGTAAAATATGCTACTGGATAATGGATTTGTAAGCGTCCCATAGCTTAGCAGTGGATAAAACTGTTCCATTGTTATATCAAAAGTATTCTATAGATTCGAAGTAAAATTCAGAAATCATCTGTAGTTAATCATAGTCCAAGAAGAAGTGGTGGGTCTCTGCAAGATGGAGCAATGGGAAATTAGAAATGGGTCATGGCTGGACCAAGGGACCATGATAATAGAAGCAGAGTGCACCAATGGAAGGAGCTTGCAGGTCTAAAAGCATGATTGATACAAGCAGGTGAATTCTGAATGTGAGAGTAATACATCAAATCTTTAGCAAGAGGGTCCACAGCCAGCCTCAGACCCTACCCCCTGAAACAAAGCTTGATTTCAGGGCCTCTAATTTTGACTTTGCTGACGTATATTCATCTTATTTTACACTTTGTCAATGAAACATTATAAAAAAATGACCAAAAGACGTATGTTACAGTTTTTTATTAAACGCAATAAAAAAATGAAACCTGAAATCTTGGACAAGAGGTTGATGTTCATGTCAAATGTCTATTAAATCATGCTGGGCCATAACATTGTAAAAGATTTTAATATCAGTTGAAGAGTAAATAAGATCTGGATGATATTTGTCAAGCTTCACATTCAGGCTTAAAATGTATTCAAATCATATATTAATTTCCACATTGTATTTCAATTATTTCTAGCATACTCCTTTTAATCTGTAAAATATAGTTTCTGAAGACTCTCACCTATTCACTTCTTTGAATTCTGTGCTGCAAATTCACTATTCCCTATGAATATGCACTTGTTGCGTCATGCATTTCACTGAACAAAACATGAAAAACAGAGAGGGAACAAATGCCTAGTGCTATATCCTTGACATTTTATTAGATGATATAATAGACAATTGTTATACTCACAAGCCAAGTCAGCTAAAGGCATGTAAATGCATTAATCCACTCTCCACCTTCAACTGGAGACAGAATGACAAAGACATCTGATGCATTTCAGGGATCCAGTGCCCGTTCTCAGAGCTATGGCTGATGTCTTCCAAATCTCAACCTCCTTAAATAGATAGTATCAATTGATTTGACAACCCACCATCAGGGAGTGGATGTATGTATAAGCAGCTTTTTTAAATACTTTTGATATTTTTTTTACATAGATTTAGTTTAGATTTTTTCTACATTATGATGGGAGCTCTACCACCTTAGCCTGTTTTTGATTAGTTGAGCTCCATTATTATGGAGCCACTCATTATCTGCTCTCTTACAAAGGACTGTCACTATAGGTCCATTCTAGAAATCCTATTGGTTTCATCTATTCCCCAGCACGTCAGCCTGGGCAATCCCTCCCTCTTTCCACCTCTGGTGTTAATGATGTCCCATATGATGCATTTCAAGTCCTGAATTTCTCCTCATGCATTGCACCGAGCCTGCCTTTTGAACTACCTAGGTGCTAAGAGCAGGAGTTTCGGGAGGCAGACCCAGTAGAGAAATCACTGCTTGCAAGCAGCAAGCCAATAAGGGATATGTAGTCTTTAGAATTAAAAAGTAAACCAAAGCAATGAACAGTGAAGAAGCTGCAAAGTATGCAAGGAATCAAGGAAGTTGAGGAAAGAGAAGGCCAGCAGACAGGCAGCACTCACAACATGAATGGAAACTTTTTAAAATAAGTTTATACTGGATTGTCAAAAAAGTAACTATTGTTTGTATTGCTATTAAAATGGAAGTGTATGCTGTAACCCCAGAACAGCTTTATTCTTCATGGCATTTATTTTCACTGGTTGTATGCTGTGACTATAGATATTTAAGTTGATGTTCCTGCAAAGCAAGAGGGTTTTTGGGGAGAATTTTGTCCCTTGACATTTAAAATTATAACTCAGTTTGGAGGGATTTCCTGTCACTTCTTGTTTTGGCTATGGGGCAGGAAGTAAATTGAAATTTCCCCACACAGATAGCAAAATATGACCATCCCTTACTATGTTCATTGACTGTAGCAGCAGCCAGAAGCAGAGCAGGTCTGTACAGAGGAAAGGCAGCCTTCCTGTAAATGGTTGGGCAAGCACGTGATTGGCTCATAGGACGCTGGCAGTCCTAACAACCAACAATGGTAAAATGACAGCGTACCTGCACTGAGACTGCAGGGGGTTAGGGTTGTGGATGTTGGTGAGAAATGGAGATCATAGCCTGACCTGAAGACCCATGTGAAAGGCCAATGACCATAGTTGCGGGCAAGATAAATTCTTGTAGCAAGCCAGATTTGACCCGCAGGATGGGGTTTGGAGGCCCACGGTGTAAAGAAATGTATGGCTATTTTCATTTATGAAGTACAGAGATTATGTGAACAATAACATTTCTTGCCTTTCTAGGAATTCACAAGGTTGATAAACAAAAATGTAGAGTATTCCATTTCATGAAAAGCCTCTTCTGCCTTTTGACTGACTGTAGTTAAATGTTAAATGTCTAGTGACACTGTATCTGTCCAGGGCTACTGGCAATGCTTTAGTTACAGTACAGCAGGATCCACAAGGTTAAAATGCTTTTCTGGCTGCTAATAATTTGGTGTTTTGGGAACACCTACTCCTGCAACAGGTATTTTGAAGGTCAAGACGTCCCACCAATTTATATAGTCATTGCATTTTAACTATGAGCAACCATGATCATTCTGAAATGATTTACATCCTAGATTTACTAGTACTGAGCTACTGGAAGCATTACATGAAGAGAGGTGTAGAGAGGGTGTTGAGGGAAGATGTTAGAGTGCAGAATGAATGAGAATAGCTGCAATCCTGCAAAAAGACTTTCTAAGAACCCTGTTCAGTCTTACTATAGGATATTTACACATATTGAGTGCCAATGTTGCCTGATAGCATTAGGCATTACCTGAAATGTTTTACTTCTTGTTTTTAGTTACACTTCAAAAAAGCTCTGGGGCTAGGCATTGGTATTTTAAGCAGTCTTCAAATGTAGTGCTAATGTAAGCCAATAAAAGCTGTTAAAGCTTCAATCAGCACCTAATGAATGTGGACAGAACAAGAGCAGGAACAACTATTGTTTTGGGCCTGCATTTGGTAAGATGCCAATATTTGGTTACAAGATGGCAGCTGAAGGGACTATTGGAGTCATTTTGATTGGCTGGCTCTACCTGACCATTTCTAGACCCCATTAACTGAGATCAGGTGACTAAATACTGGTAACTGGTCATGTGTCCAGCTGCCAGGGCATTCCAGGGTACCAATTTCTTCAGGGTGGGTCTGTGGGCCATGCAGCATCTGTCAATTAAATCTGCATAAAGGTAAACAGAGAAGCTAGGCATCCATGTTTGTGAAAGAGAAGGCAGATACCTGAGAGCCTTAAAGTATTGCTCTTATAAACCTTGGACACTACCAAAGAAGAAAGTTCTCAATCTCACATCATAGCCCGAGTCCTCCGCCATATCTCTCCAAGATAAATATATGGGATTAGAAAAGTCTGGCTAGTGTGAGGACAGAGATCAGCAAGAGGAGAGTTCTGATGTCTGGTACTGAATGTTTGAATTAAAATGATCTCAAGAGTTAAAAATGACTCCATTTTCACCTGCCTCTTTAAATGGATGTCATGCTTAAACAAAAAAGGGTCAGCTCAGTTTTGGCTTGATAACAGTAATCATGGTGGTAAGGATTATAGCAGATACATAATACTTGGTAGATGATAAAAGGATACTTTCATACATCACTAGAATAAAAACAATACCCCCTCCTGCAATCCACTGAGCAGACTGTAACATCTAGATCCAGATTAATGAGTGGATGTGAAATGATGAACTGGCGGACAGACCAAGCTTACAGAAGGAAGGGAATATTGAGTGGGTGGCAGCATATAAAAGGTGCAGCTAAACAGCATTTGTTGGTAAGGCAACAAAATAAAATTAGTTACATTGCAGATTGAACTCTGCCATATTACAGATAATGATGAAGAAGTATACATTATGAGGCTGCTGTCAGATAGCACAGTAAATAGGCTAAAAATAAAAGATTAAAATCTCTTTTGCTATGTGCGTAATCCTTCTTTTAACATTATTGCTTTTAGTTGTACTGCCTCCTAAGGAGCTTTTCCTAGCACGCTCTGCACACATGGTATATTAAATTAGTGGGGTGAAGAAGACTGGGATTAAGGAATATATACTGACAGGGTTGAGAGGAAAAAAAACAGAATTATGGTTTATGGACATTTTCTAACTCAACAGAGAAAAATGATTCTCAGATCGGTTATATTAATTCATACCATAAGGTTAAAAATGAAATAGAAGGCATCAAGCATCTTTAAATATAATAAAAAAAAGTCAGTTGCCCTTTTCAGTTAGTCTAGTTCACAGTTATGAAAATAAGAAAAAGAGGTGAGATACTGTGTAGCAGGAATTCAGTGTTATGAGAAATATTTGGGTTGTTATTGTGGACATCTCTTTGGAAAATGAGGGTTGCCCAACTGTCTTGTAAGCAAATAATTCTAATACATCTGGTCATTGACCTGAAATGGTTCCAATAGTTTGGTTCACTCGCCTGGAAGTGTGCATTAAAATTCTTACACACTGAAAAGAAAAACAATTATTTCACAGTGTGTTGTAGTCAAAGTGCAGTGACTTTAGACTTCAAGGAGCCCCACTTTTCACCCATAACTTTAGTTTTCCCTACGCCCCCAATCCTAGGAGAAAATGTATTATTCAAGGCAGACTAACCTCAACTGATAGACAGAAAATACCACATCCTGACAAGTTATTTTTTTAGAAAAAAAGTTAACAAGTAACCAGGTGCTGGAACGTGAGGGGGGAAAGCAGATACTACGTTTTCTTAGCGTTTGACTTTTGGGATGAAGATGTAGATTTAAATTTAGCAATCTAGATGCGGACTTGTAGCATGCATTTTGGACATGACCAAGCTTAAACATTTTTGCCATTCATAAATGCACTATGCCACTACACACTTGGTAAACGACCTAATTCTAACCCGGAGTAGGCACCTTTTGGTCTAATCAATATCCCAGGTATATTTTGAGAGGCTATAAACAACTTCCTATTGTTATATCCTTTGTGGCATGGAAAGATATTCTTCATAGTTGGATTTACCGGAAACCCCCCACCCCTTCCTTGTTCATAACTAAATGATCGTATGTTTTTCACATGGAATGGGTGGAGGCCTCTTTGTGTAAATCAGGTATCTGTATGTCAAAATTTCTTTGAGGTTCGGGAATCTTTTATTCAGATCCTGCCTGCAAATACTCTACAATCTTTAGTAAAATATTTCCAATGTACCTAACTGTACCAAACCAAATTATTACCCATTGACCCTCCAATTGATGTCTCACCCCCACCTAAACTGATATGGTTTCTAATATATTGTTAGAGGCCTCCCATTTTTTCTCTACCTCCTAATTGTTAGACCAACCACCATAGATCTAAGTGCTTCTTCAAGGGTCACTAAACCCACAACAGTAAAATCAGTCTGTATATGCAGTAATGCATGTTTGTTATACTCACTGTGGAACCTACGGGGTTAATCCTCCACATTGTGTAAAAAGGCTGTTTGATCCTCCCCTTCTTCCAGTGTCACCCTCTTATCTCCTGATAAGACATATTGTGTGGAGACACTCTGCACATGCTCAGTTGGTGTGTATTGCTAGAGGTTTTTTTTTTCTTGGGAGAGTGCATGTGATCAGCACAGGGCCAATCAGCACTATCCAGACATAGGTCAGGGGTTCTGCTTCCTCCTAGGGCAGAATGAAATCTCCTCCTGCAAGCTTTAACCAGTGCTCTGCTGGACATTGTTACAAGATTGCTATATACAGATGATGAGAAAAGGTATATAGCCATTTATATTTACTAAAATAATTGAAATTCCATGTTCTGTGTACTGTGGGAGACCAGATATAGTGAAAGCAGGGTCCTGGGTTTAGTAACACTTTAAGGTTCACCCCTGGACCCAGCACTGTTGGTTTGTCACCAAACTGTACTAACAAACTGTGCACTGTAACTCTCATCTTGTATCATGTACAAGATGTTGCAGCCATTCTTCTTGTTTATTGCATTCTCCCCCACAAAAAAAAACAGACAGACAAGATATAAAAGGGGATGTTCTTTCAGTTTTTCCCCAGGCCCATTGGATTCAGTGCTTTCTAAGTCACTGACTTAGAAACACTGACATGTATCATATTAGTAAAGAGTGATGTTAAGAATGCCATGTGTTCACAGCTGTTCTGGTTTACTATCTCAAGTATGTGCAGAATGAGAAGTAATGACAGCCTCTGTGTTTCCCTCCTGAAATATTTCCTTTAGGACCCATTGACACTCTTATGTTCTAGTGTGTTGCGAGTGTTGTGGTAAGGCAGGCCATTCAAACGAATGAGCTCCAAATGCACCAAATTGAAAAAAAATAAAATAAGTGCAGCAGTTTTTCCCAAATGGATGTCTCAAAAAAAGCAGCAGTATAGCACATTTATGCAGAACAGTGATGGGCTTTAAAAATGTGATCAGCATCCCACTGTCTTTGGGATGCAGCCAGCAAGCAAAAGAAATTAATGACAGTTCTGGAAACAAAAAAAAAAAAAAAAAATGATCTTCTCCCCTCCAATCATGTCAGAGAGAATTCAGTGGGGTCTCACTGGCAGTCTGATATTTATGAATGAAATGACTGCGATGTGTAGCAAAGCGGTACATAATGAAAAGTGGATAGCAATATCCTCTCTGTATTATGATTCCCCTTAAAAAGAAGGTCCAGGCTCCCCCCAAAAAATTAAAAGTCAGCAGCTACATATACTGTAGCTGCTGACTTTTAATATAAGGACACTTACCTGTCCAGAAGTCCGGCTCCATCGTCAACCAGGCTAGTTCTTGACCAGCCCCCATGTTCCCAGCACCGACATTTGCAAGTAAGGGAACTGGAAGTAAAGCCTTGCAGCTTCACAGCCGGTTTCCTACTGCGCATGCATGACTCGCACTGCGCCTTGAGATTGGTCCCTCAGTCTTCTGGGACCCGCAAAGTATCTCAGAAGACTGGGGGGGGAAGGGGGGGCTACATTTCTGGAAAACTAAGCCAGAAGTGGGAGCAGGTACTTGTCAAAACCAGTTATGGGCTCTCTCCCACCGAAAAAAAAAGTGTCAAATGTGGCAGTGGAGGGGGGGAAGGAGGCAGACACGTAGAGCTTCCCATTTTAGGTGGAGCTCCGCTTTAACTACTCTTATTAAAGTGTGTGTAAACCCCAACAATATCTGCTGATCATATCAGAAATTCAGAGCTGTCCTGAGTCTTGTGCACGCTTCCTGTGTGATCACCAAGGATAGTAATTAGCCTTCCCAGTTCGTATCTTTGATATAAAGAATTAGTGTCTGTGTTGTGGAGAATACGATAGGACCATTTGAGTAACCGAGCAAAAGACAACTGCGCGAAGATGAGGCCACTCAGTCCACAAAAATGCTGTGTTTTCAGACCAAAACACAAGGGTCTTTAAAAGTATAAAAAGTAAAAGTATACATATATAGAAATGTTTATATTTTGCATAGATGTGCTGCATGTCTTTTTTTTTGCCCTAACACACACTTTGAGGGCTGGTTCACACCAGAAATGCATGCATTGTATTGCGTTCTCGTGCGGTGCATTTTAACAGCTCATTCATTTGAACTGCGCAAAAAAAGTAATTCTTGCACTACTTTTAAAAACACACTGCACCAAACGGCATGGTACTGAATTATCTTGCAATTTAATGACAACAAACGCATTGCAATTGCAATCTGCATTTAGAATGCTGTTACAATACACTGACACCTGCATGCAGATGGCAAGGGCAGTGCGCTCACTTGTGGTGCAGGAAATGCATGTGGAACTCACCTTTCCCGAACTGAGTTCTGGTGTGAACTGGTCCTAAATGTCACAAAGTCCTTTGTTAACATCTGACATTAGCATGTTCAAGATTTGTTTGCTGTAGATTATAATTTTATCATAATATTTTTATAATTCATTAGTTATCTAGATTTTCCTCAGGGGACTCAGTTATATTTAAACCTAAGGTATTACAGCTAGCTTTATATTCATTGGCTCACATCTGTAGTAAACATACTGTATGACTGTAATGTAATCTGCTTTCTGCAGGATGGAGCGGGAAGCTGTATACACCCAACGCAAAGCTGAAAGAGCCACACTGCGGAGTCACTTCCGAGACAAGTACCGACTACCAAAGGTAAACTCACATTTCCAAAACAGGATTAGAAAAACAGTTCCATGGTGAAAATCAGCACTCATTACATACCAGACAAAACATAACGCACATGTGTTTATCCTCACTTTTAAAATGAATGTTTTTTGTAGAGTTAGAATCAAGAAACCCATACGTCATCATACATAATAGTGCTCATTACATTTCAAACTAATAGATATCTAATATGTTTATTGCACACCTTTAATGAGATAAAAGTCTTACCAACTTTCAGAGGTAATGAAAGAATGTGGTATTTTGTACAGCTGGGATCAAGAAACTACATAACAGAGGAACCAAGCATCTTATTATTACATCTTATTTATTACATACCTCCCAACGTTCAAAAACAGTTCACATTAAGGCCAAATAAGTCCACCCAAGTTCTGTCCTACATTGTGAGTACATGAGAGTACCATGTTCATGTTTGACAGCTCACTCCTTTCAGGATCCAAAAAAGTTAAATCAGGTCTTACTGTATTAGACAATAGGAATACATTTCATCAAAACGTGGCTGGTTTATAATCCAATAAATTCTCTATTTTTGCTGTTTCCCAAAGTAAAATCTTAGTTTATACATTGGACTCCTTAGAGTTTTAGCCAGCCATAGACGGTTTAGTAGGGACTGGCAGAGATTCGAACCATGTATAGGCAGGCTGGATGTACCCAAGTTGATCAAATCGATTCATCAACTTAAATACAACCAGCCTGTCTGATTTTACATGCAATTTTTGCTAGCGGCTATTATACCTGCTACCAGAAATCATTGGCACCCCCAACCTCTTTTTCCCCACCAGAACACAATGGCTCCGCGGGAGGGATTCTCATGGTTTCATGAATAAAAAAAAAAAAATAGCTCCATCTAGGGCCTACGCAAGTCTTCAAAGGGCTAAATGAGGTTAGGCTACTGCTTTGGTACTGTATGTGTACAATAACAGCTTATGCCACCATGTTGTATGGAACGGTTACAACTTTTGTCAGGGTTTCATTGCTTCTGTGCCTCCACTTGAGGGTGGGATTTTCGCTCTTGACCACTGCCACTGGACAGAAAGTAGTTCTCTAACTAGGCACACATACAGCAATAAAACAAAATAAAGTTCTGACCTTATCCCATGCTTTACAAGATAGAAAATATATATTGTTTTAATTTCTTACAAATATATTTATTTATATACATACACACACCTTAACAATTTATGTGACGCTTACACTGTATATATTGCAGATTTGCATTAGTCTTTGCTCTCCAGGAACTTACAGTCTAAACCTCACATACATACATACATACATACATACATACACATATTGGGGCCAATCTAGACAGAAGCTAGTTAACCTACCAGCATGTCTTTGGAGTTTGGAAGGAGCCTGGTGTATCTGGAGAAAACCTATTTCGATCTGTTTGCTCTTAATCTGTACGTAAGCTTTAGTGGGGATGCAAAGTTGTTGAAGGCACCATTTTCTTTGCTCATTGGAACTTATCAGCTAAATACATTCCGGGTGCATTAAAAAGGTCGTGCGTAGTCTTGTTTATTTTCTTCCACAGGTGGAAGAAAAGAAAAATTGCTTGATTCCCCCATCAATACACTCAGTGCTACTGTGTTCTGCTGGGGGGGCACATGAAGTCTTCCTGTCTGGAAGAACTCAGTGATTATTGCTAGCAGTTATAGCCATGGGCAGTGAAACAAAAAAAATCTGACAGGTTGGTTGTATCCAAGTCAATCGATGGTATAATCAGCCTGCCCATACACAAAACAAATCTCAGAAATCCCTTGCTGAACTGGCCAGGATTTGATCCATCTATGGCCTGCTTAGTCAACAGGGTGTGCATTGGACATCTGCAGAGAGACCATTGTTTCCAACCACACAGCAAGGGTGGTCCTCTCTACAGCATACTTTTCTACTTAGGCCTTGGCTGTTCTTTAAAGAAATGAACTGTAAGACTAAAACCCTTTGTTTTGATGCACCTGGAATATATTTAGTTGATTTAAATTAAAAATTTATATTTTTGTGATTTTATATTTATTTTTCAAGTAAAATGCATACTGACGATTCCTGTGTTTTAGAAAATATTCTAACCACAATGCTTGTAATATATTGACTGTTGTTCTACATCAACAAGACTAAGTATAATTAGATTTAGGATTTGCTAATTCTTAGGATTAAGTCAGTGATGACACAGATGTAATATTCCCACAAAGAGGTAACCTATGCCATCATTTTTTTTTTTATATTTGATGGTAACCCTGCAAACAAATGAACACCTCTTATTACACATTCCAGCCAATATGAAGTCTGCAGGATAATTATTGTATCTTTATACACTTGTTTCTCTCTCTACACACAGAGTGAAGTTGATGAAACTCAGATACAACTAGCTGGAGGAGATGTGGAACTGCCCAAGGAGCTGGCAAAGATGATCGAAGAGGATAATGAAGAAGAGGAAGGAAAATCATCTGTCATTGGACAACTCAGTAACATCCAGAATATAGACTTGGACTCAATTAAAGGAAAAGCTCAGTCAACATTGGATGACCTGAAACAATCAGCTGAAAAGTGCTCAGTTATGTGACTTCTTTTAATGTCCTAAAATATTTGCTATCCAGCAGGTTGTTAAAACTTGCCACTCCAGCTCTGAGACCAGACAGTCCAGCACTGGTGACAAATCAAAATTATCCTTTGGAGCAAACTAAAAAAAAAAATATCGGTAATATATGCACAGTCCCTTTTCTTGGATTAAATGGGAAGGGCCTGTTTTTTTTTTTTTTAACAAGTAAATATCAAAGATCTTCCAGGGAAAGGTTTAGATGTCTGATTGTACATATTCAAATGGTAACCTTTATGACCTGTAACTTTCCTCTTGTTGCAGTCTACTCTTCCTTTGTTTCAGATTTGAAAAATGACAATCACCCAATACATAGAGTTGAATTGTGTTACGTATGTGTCTTACAGCTCTTGAAGCCAGCACTAATATCTTTTGTTATGACTTAAAATTAGATGTGCAGCGTTTCTTTTGTACTGTATCTGCTCTTACATCCTTTGAAAATGTGGTTCTCAGTTTTATCAGGGCTAAAATATAATGATAATAATAGGTAATGTTAAATGAAACCTGTGTGAGACAGATACAGTATGTAGGCTGTTGTTACAGACCACTTTTAGAAAAAACTGGTTGCCTGATGGTCATGCTTGATGCAATGGCTTCATCATGTTCTTGGTCACTGACCTGGGCAATCATGCAGTCTGTAAAGTTTACTACAGCGAAGTTGTTACAGGTCAGTAACTCAAAGTATTGAAGTCACCTGATAAGTATGGCAACCAGGCAACTGGCAATTCTGGTAGAACAAAGCAATGGCAGTCTCAATTTCTCTCATACAAGTTTCCTTTATGTAACGCGGAGAAAGAAAACTCCAATTTTAATTGCAGTAACTGTATATAAAAAGAGGAAAGGAATAGTAAATATATTTGGCATTACACACTATGGGCTCTTAAAATACCTTTTTTTTTTATTACTTTTTACAACAAGCAATAACTTGGTACATTTGCCTGATTGTTTGATAGGTAGTGCAAAGTCATTTTGTACAAAGCTGTAACGCATGGCACCCAGGCTTCATCTTTTCCATAATGTGATCACTGTAAACTGCACATTTTCTATGGGTTACTGCACTTTGCACAACTTAATCAAATAAACCTGATGTGATACACAGGGGAAGACAAGTCGTCATAAGTCAGTGGAGAAAGCATTAACCTGGCTTTACAGGTTGGAAGGGGTGACCTTTGCCTTATTATGGTATGGTGTAAAGACCAGGTAGCCATATATTCCAAACTATAGATCTATCTTTGCAGTGTAGAGTATGAGAATACGTGCACCCCAGGAGTTTGCACCATTTTAACTGTTGATGCTTTCACAAGTAGTGATTTTAATGTTACTTGAGGAGAGGGTTCAAATACTCTGTGACCAAGCAACACACCTGAGTGAGAATCACTAAAAGACACGGTCATTCCCAAACTCCAACTCAGAATACTAGTTCCAGTGCAGTGACTTATTTAATATGTCCAGACTCTCTGCCTTAGAGCGAATATGTGACCTAAGATTCAGGGAATGGTACTTTCCATCAGCCTTTCACACAGGCATCTATTTCTGAGAAACCATGTCCTAGATCAATCATCCTTCTCCTGTGTCTCAGCAGTGTGTTGTGACTGTGTGTAGGTGGATGTTTGCTCTGATTACAACTCTAAGTATTTGTACTGGTAGTTACTATTAGCAACTGAATTTATAAAACCTTGTTATTAAAAGACCACTTTGGAAAAATGGGTGTTCTCTCCTTTCTCTTCAAAAACATCTACTACGTTTTAAGATCACTAAAAATATCCTGTTTACAGTTATTTTTCTTACGGTATATGGCAAAACTTTTTATTAGTTTTGGATAGAATGGAGATGGATTAGAACACTTATTAGGTTTTATTGCTGTCTGTGTCCCCGTTAGGGAGATTCACCCTCTCTATTTGTACTGTTTACCGTTAGCATCAAAAGTAAAAAAAAAAAACAACAAATTTTGGATTGTCCCCAGAAAAGTAATAGAGGGGAATTATCCAATGGGGACACTAGTTCTGGTGAACTGAGGGTCCCTAAGGAATTCCCCAAATTTTCAGAGATTTTCTCACTTCCTGTTTTGGCTAGAAGACAGGAAGTAAAGGGAAATCTCCCCAATGGGACACAAATGGCAAAAAAATAAAGTGTCAGGGGTTATAACCCTCCCTTACTCTATCCTAAATGAGAAACAAGTTTTGTTTATAGCTCTGCTTTAATAGGTCACCCTAAATGCCAGAACAAAATTTGAAGAACTAAATCCAAGTACAAATTTTTAGCATATATCAGATTACCAGGTGGTGCAGATGCGTTAATTTTTTTTTTTGCCAAAAACATTTTCAGCAAGTACAGAAAATACCTGTCGATATTACCAGAAATGCAGTGTCCTTGTTTTTCGGTTTAGATACCCTTTAATGCAGTAAGGATTTTATCTTGCTGACTGTACCAAGGCCTGTACTTCACCTGATGTAAATGACTAAAAACTGAAGCCAAAGCCAACTGGAAAGTATTAATATATGTAGGTGATGTATATAAATGATGACCTAAAAAGTACCTACAGACACCAGATAGTGGCCAGCTGTACATGCACAAACCTGTCGCTGAAGAATAATTATCACTCACAAACGTTCTACTACTGTAACTGTAGGTTTGCATCAGGACCGCTTGTATAATTCTGCCGAAGAAGATTGGAGCACTACAAGTGTCAATCCGAGAGGGAACACAACAGATAATTGATTGGACAGGACAGATTTTTCTTGCTATTATTTCCCCAGAGTGGCAACACCCATTTGCGAAGGCCTACAGACATATGAACATTACTTGAACTTACTGTAAATGATCAGAATGGGCAGCCACTTTCTACCATCTGTAGGTATCTTATAAACAACCATTATTTCGGGAGTTTCTGTGCAGTCTGATTAATCCTGCTTAGAAAGCGTCGATGTTGTGAGCTAAATAACAATACTTCAGAGACTGGAAAATAATTTAATTAATACACAGTATTACTAAGACGAAACCACATATAAAAGAACGCCATCTCAGCAGTGAATCACAGTAGGGTCATTGCAGCGAACATGCTGGAAAAGAGACAGAAATAAATATCAGAATTTGTGCACATAGTAAGGATTAGCCTTAGCACAGTAAATAAGAGGACCCTTCTTTTATCCTCAGTTTCTACTTGGAGTCACAATATTTGCCTTTATTTCGTAAGGATGAAAATGGCATGGTGTACAGTTGCTTAAAGAGAGCCAATCACCAAACCGTTTACTTCAAATACATTTTTTCATAAGATTATATGTGTTTTTAAAAACTTTCATGCTTGCTATTTACCTGTAAAAGCCTCCCTTGTGTATAAATCCAAAAGTCCTTAGACTTCTGGAGGGTGTAACCATCTGGAGTGTGATGACAGCAGCCCCAGTAGACTAAAGCTAGACTAAACCCATGCAGGGTTCGTTTTTTCAGATTCCTCCATCCACCTTGTTGGTGTCCCCTTGCCAGGACAATGTATCCTGACAGCTGCACATGCAGCTGCCAGAATACACTGAACAGTAGCTGAAGTTGCTGACTGACAAAAGAAGTGTTCCCTTAAACAGGAGTCAATCAAATTCTGTCAAGCAGGGATGGAACCACACTGATCAAAAATTGTCTTGCTCCTGCTGAATCTCCTGAATTTTGATCAGTGTATGGCGAACTTCTTAGCTGTCACTCAAGGGACACTATAGTATTCCCCTTCATACCTCCCCCAGCAGGCACAAAAAAGGTCATATAGGGAGGTGAAGGGCACGGTAGAGGAGCATAGAGTAATTAGACATGGGAGAGGGCTATGAAGAGCAAAGAGGAAGGAAGATGTGCTACAGAATCGAGCCTTCCTGGAGTGATCACATTTTCCAACAAGGTTGAAAGCATATTGCACATGAATTTAAAAAATCATTTATGCAAAGGAAAAATATTGCAAATAAGTATATAAAATACTTGATTTACTATGCTTTTACCTTCAATTTTTTAAGTTGGTGACATGGTCTCTTTAAAGCAAACAATCAAAAATAAGCTTTCAGCAGGAGACAAACCCTAAATGGATGACTGTTGGTTTTCTAAGGTTCTCTGTATCATAGACAATTGCCATATCTTTTTAAGTAAAATTACGTTTTCACCTTTTTATTTTTCTGTGCAGCTGATCTACTCTTGCCTTGAAGAAGAAATCCTGTCTGGTCCTATTATTTTAGATACAACTATAAAACATGTAATCCAACATTGGAAACTTCAACCACAACGTGTTGGTTACTACTATGCAACCATCTGATACTGTATATATACAGTCAGGTCCATAAATATTGGGACATCGACACAATTCTAAACTTTTTGGCTCTATACACCACCACAATGGATTTGAAATGAAACGAACAAGATGTGCTTTAACTGCAGACTGTCAGCTTTAATTTGAGGGTATTTACATCCAAATCAGGTGAACGGTGTAGGAATTACAACAGTTTGCATATGTGCCTCCCACTTGTTAAGGGACCAAAAGTAATGGGACAGAATAATAATCATAAATCAAACTTTCACTTTTTAATACTTGGTTGCAAATCCTTTGCAGTCAATTACAGCCTGAAGTCTGGAACGCATAGACATCACCAGACACTGGGTTTCATCCCTGGAGATGCTCTGCCAGGCCTCTACTGCAACTGTCTTCAGTTCCTGCTTGTTCTTGGGGCATTTTCCCTTCAGTTTTGTCTTCAGCAAGTGAAATGCATGCTCAATCGGATTCAGGTCAGGTGATTGACTTGGCTATTGCATAACATTCCACTTCTTTCCCTTAAAAAACTCTTTGGTTGCTTTTGCAGTATGCTTTGGGTCATTGTCCATCTGTGAAGCGGCGTCCAATGAGTTCTGAAGCATTTGGCTGAATATGAGCAGATAATATTGCCCGAAACACTTCAGAATTCATCCTGCTGCTTTTGTCAGCAGTCACATCATCAATAAATACAAGAGAACCAGTTCCATTGGCAGCCATACATGCCCACGCCATGACACTACCACCACCATGCTTCACTGATGAGGTGGTATGCTTAGGATCATGAGCAGTTCCTTTCCTTCTCCATACTCTTCTCTTCCCATCACTCTGGACAGATGAGACCAAGATCAACTTGTACCATAGGATGTTGTTCCAGAACTGTGAAGGCTTTTTTAGATGTCGTTTGGCAAACTCAAATCTGGCCTTCCTGTTTTTGAGGCTCACCAATGGTTTACATCTTGTGGTGAACCCTTTGTATTCACTCTGGTGAAGTCTTCTCTTGATTGTTGACTTTGACACACATACACCTACCTCCTGGAGAGTGTTCTTGATCTGGCCAACTGTTGTGAAGGGTGTTTTCTTCACCAGGGAAAGAATTCTTCGGTCATCCACCACAGTTGTTTTCCGTGGTCTTCCGGGTCTTTTGGTGTTGCTGAGCTCACCGGTGCGTTCCTTCTTTTTAAGAATGTTCCAAACAGTTGTTTTGGCCACGCCTAATGTTTTTGCTATCTCTCTGATGGGTTTGTTTTGTTTTTTCAGCCTAATGATGGCTTGCTTCACTGATAGTGACAGCTCTTTGGATCTCATCTTGAGAGTTGACAGCAAGATTCCAAATGCAAATAGCACACTTGAAATGAACTCTGGATCTTTTATCTGCTCATTGTAATTGGGATAATGAGGGAATAACACACACCTGGCAACGGAACAGCTGAGAAGCCAATTGTCCCATTACTTTTGGTCCCTTAACAAGTGGGAGGCACATATGCAAACTGTTGTTTTTCCTACATCGTTCACCTGATTTGGATGTAAATACCCTCAAATTAAAGCTGACAGTCTGCAGTTAAAGCACATCTTGTTCGTTTCATTTCAAATCCATTGTGGTGGTGTATAGAGCCGAAAATGTTAGATTTGTGTCGATGTCCCAATATTTAAGGACTTGACTGTAGTAGTCATCTCCATTACAAGAATGCAAGAGTATTTAACCACCTCCTGCCCGCCATATAAGGAAATGACGGGAGCATGGCGGTTCCCTCGTTCTGCGAGGACATCATATGATGTTATCCCACTCTAACCGCGCATGAGCGACACCGTGGATCACCAATCAGCGGAAAGAGCCGATGACTTCAGCTCTGTCATGTGATGAGCTGTGTCCAATCACAGCTGATCACATGTAAATAAGGAAATGCCGGTTATCCGCATTCCTCTCCTCACCAGCTGTCACGCTGACAGCTGGTGAGGAGAGGAGAGCTGGTAAATCGGCATTCCTCAGAGGGGACATCTACACTGATCATCAGAGCACTGATGATCAGTGTAGCCCCATCAGTGCCACCTGTCAGTGTCCAATGCCACCTATCAATGCACATCAATGCCACCTGTCAGTGCACATCAATGCCACCTGTCAGTACCTACCAGTGCACATCAATGCCACATATTAGTGCCCATCTGTGCTGCTTTTCAGTGCCACCTATCAGTGCCAGTCAGTTCCGCCTATGAGTGCCAGTCAGTGCTGTCTTGCAGTGCCCGTCAATGCCGCCTAGCAGTGCCATATATGAGTACTGCCTTTCAGTGCCCATTAGTGATGTCTCTCAATGCCCACCAGTGATGCCTGGCAATGCCCATCAGTGCTACCTACCAGTGCCTCCTCATCAGTGCAGCCTATCAGTGCCCATTAGTACAGACTCATTAGTGCACATCAGTGAAGGCGAAAAATTACTCATTTACAAAATTTTATAACAGAAACTAAGAAAAAAACTTTCTTCTTTTCAAAATTTTCAGTTGTTTTTGGTTTGTTTAGCAAAAAAACAAAAAACAAAAACAAAACAGTGGTGATTAAATACCACCAAAAGAAAGCTCTGTTTCAAAAAAATTATAATTTCATATGGATACAGTGTTTCATGATCACGCAATTTTCATTCAAATTGCGACAGTGCTGAAAGCTGAAAATTGGCCTGGGCAGGAAGGGGGTATAAGTGCCCAGTAGGCAAGTGGTTAACATGTAAAGGCTAAGTTCACTTTTAAAGAAAAATAATATATACACATTTATGCAGGGAAATAAAATGTGCTAATATCAGGCTCCTGCAGACAAGTCCCCCAAACTTCTGCTCATACCTCTGTGTGGGCTTTCAGTTAGAAAGCTGGAAGACTTGTGGATGGACTATGAGAGTGTTCATCAGCGCCCTCGCAGTCCACTGTGTACTACAAGCCATGTGCTGTACTTGCAGACTGGACTTTTGGTTTCTTCATTTACAGATCTTTGTGAATGATGCACAGAACTGTCCTGATTTTAAATGGGACAGAGGCTGCAGGGGAGAAGAACCCCCATCCACTGTCACAGGGGAAGGAGTGAGGGGGAACATGTGCTGGAACATGTTACACCCTAAATACAAGTGTAACATATACCAGGTTCCAAAGGGTGTATTTATAATTTAAAGCCCACTGGAGGGTTTTACTAAGCTTACTCACATCCCCGCACAGACTCTGACAACATCTCATTTCCCAGAGAATCATTCTTCCAGTCAGTAGTCTTCATCTGCAGCAAAAGATGAAAAGAAATCATATGACTTAGAGAATCAAAATCTGTGCCCAACCTCTTTCTTATTTCCCTTCTATTACTCTTACCTGCTCTTTTAAAAATTCTGCACGCTTCATTAGTGTTTGAATCTGGAAGACACAGACAGAGATAAACAAAAGGAAAAGATGGACCTTCTACTCCATGGTGCTACCCAAAACCATGAATGAAAAACTCCTGAATTCAGAGCAGAGTTGCCCTCATGTAGGTAATTTTCCAATCTGCACAAAACCACACTTAGTTCTGTCCAATGCTTTCTGGATTAACAACACTATGTTGATGAAACCCTTTCACTGTGAGCTGCAGTGTTTAGGAGGGGGAGCATATGAGACAAAGAAAGGAAAATTTTACTCAAAAGAGGTAAAAGGAAGTTTTTAGTTTACTTTATGAGGTGTGTGCATCACAGAAACTGGATTTAATACTTTTTGAATGTGTGCCTTTAATTGTACTTTATAGTAGTATGAGTCAGGTTAGAAAAGACATGTATATTTTTCCTTTCTATGTGTTTAGTAAAAAGTTATCTTTCCCTGTAGAATAGGAAAATGGTGGAATTACACTTACTTCAGCATGTAGTAATTCCCTTCTCCTTCCAACTGGTTCAGCTGCAAGACGCCAAACACAAAATAGATCAAATCAGAATCTGGTCTAAGCAGAAGCACTTTTTTTCTCCCCAGTAAATGGGTGACAGCAGATCAAAAGGTGGCCAAAAATGCAAGATGCTCATCACCAAACACATGAGATTTTCATAAGCTGGGACAATAATGGAACAGTTTATGGGCCAAAAACTTAAGAGAAAACAGGGGCTCATGTCCTGTGTGCTGGGGTGGACATTTTCACACAAGAACCTATTTTTTAACATAAAGAACAGTGCACTGAACTGTCATAGTACAGTGAATCACAATCAATCACATGGACTATCATGTGGCAAAACGGACATATCTGACTCATGTAGCACGAGTGTAGCATGTTACAAACTTATCTCGATAGTGAGATAGTTGTGCAATATCTAAGCACACTCTGATATTTATGAACAATTTAATTATTGGATATGATCATCTGGTACAAAGAATGTGCCAAAACGTGAACGAATTACATATAACATACACCTATATAACCCCCAATACTCTCAGCAGACAAAGAGCAAAATTATCTGATTCTACTGGTTTCTTAAGACTTTATTAACTACAAATCAAAAGGTGGACATACACTGCCGTTGATAACAAAGCTTACCTAGGGTGACACATGAAAGATAAATATTAGCAATGAGTGAAACAAAGTTAAGCTAAACAGAAGGGTATATTTTAACACAAGACTGTAAAAAACATGGTAATTCTTTGTATTAGGAAATCTTATGCAATAACTTTTTGTAGTTATACATGTGAAAATAAAAACAGGAGCATATTGACTTTGTTGATTTCCTCAATGTGAGCATCCCCACAGAGAGATTCTTGATGTACTCCTTGGCAGATAATGCTCTCCAGGGTACATCATGTGCAACAGCTGTTTGGTGTGAATATTTTTGTGCTGCTTTTCTAGATGAGACGATGCATTGCTTCTATGTGGATGATGCAGAGGTGGGCAAGTGCCAGCACACGATGAATATTGGATATGTACAGGAGTGTGACTATTCCTAAAAGAATGATCAGAACTCCTTGTTTACAGGGATTTTAGAAGTATTTAGGTTTAGGGTTTTTACCAGCTGTAGTGCCTCTTTAGTAGGCTGCAATGACCAAATATCTTTCTTTCAGTCTGATAGTACTCACCACTTAACATTAATATGAGCTCCCCAAGACACTGCTGGTAGAGGTCCAGCGCATCAGCAGCTACTCCCTCCTCATCCTGCCAACATATTAAAGAGAAGACACATGAAAAGAAATATTAGAAAGGATGTCTTTATGGAAGGCATTGTGAAATCTGTTACCCAAATCCAAGGAGAATTTACGATCAACTTCCAGTAGCATTACATATGCAAATGCAGAATACAACAAGAAAGCAATATGCTTCAAAAGGTAAGACCATGGAAAATTTTAAAATAAGAATTTAATATTACAGTTTGTGTGTCATTAGAAGACAAATATGCCCAATCACAAAAAGTGTGGAACAAATGGACACATTGATGTATCTTAGAAGAATGCAAAGTGATTCAAAGAACATACAAGCTTCCAGTTCCATTAGCCCAGGGTATATTAATCCAATTCAGATACCTTCCCAAGCTTTATTATACCTCATTAAAGCGATTTAATATGTACAGAGCTGAGACAGGCGTTTTTTACATATGGATAAGAGTTCTTAAATTTCAAACTTTGTGGTCAGTTATGACTTGCTTTATTTCTGAAAACTTTAGCTACTGCAATATATATTGCCTAAAAGTAAGATTTTTGTGCACATAACCCTAGTTCTCGCATGAATGCTCCACATAGATGATTAAAGTGTATCTAAACTCAAGAAAAAATTTTTTTATATGTTGCAGCCTGGCCACTCCATAGATGTGGTGGCTGAAATCCTTCGATTCAGGCAATTTTTCTATTTATTTACACCTAGTGATCCTGCCAGTAACACACTTCCTGCCCTAAGTTGACAACACTCCCTCACAGTAATATACAGTTGTGTTCAAAATAATAGCAGTCAGACATAGCTAACCTGATCAATCACTGTTTTTGGTAGAAATGATATTTCTACATGGCAAATAATTTACTAGCAGGTATAGTAGAGTAATAGAAATCCAACAGACCCAACAGTCATGACATGCATGCTGCTGATTCTGTGTAATTGAATCACTAATTGAAAGGGGCATGTTCAAAATAATAGCAGTGTGGAGTTCTATTAGTGAGGTAATTCATTCTTTGAAAAACAGGTGGCAATTATTGCCCTTATTTAAGGAAGGAAGGCAGCAAATGTTGTACATGCTGGTTACAGTGCATTTCTCTCTGAAATTCTGAGGAAAATGGGTCGTTCCAGACATTGTTCAGAAGAACAGCGTACCTTGATTAAAAAGTTGATTGGAGAGGGGAAAACATATAAAGAAGTGCAGAAAATGATAGGCTGCTCAGCTAAAATGATCGCAAATGCTTTAAAATAGCAACCAAAACCTGAAAGACGTGGAAGAAAGCGCAAAACTACCATTCGAATGGCTTGAAGAATAGCCAAAATGGCAAGGACTCAGCCAACAATCAGCTCCAGGAAGATCAAAGAAGGTGTAAAGTTACCTGTGAGTACTGTTACAATTAGAAGACGCCTATGTGAAGCCAAGCTATCTGCAAGAAGCCCCCGCAAAGTCCCACTGTTGAAAAAAAGACATGTGCTGAAGAGGTTACAATTTGCCAAAGAGCACATTGACTGGCCTAAAGAGAAATGGCGCAACATTTTGTGGACTGATGAAAGTAAGATTGTTCTTTTTGGGTCTAGTGGCTGGAGACAGTTTGTCAGACGACCCCCAAACACTGAATTCAAGCCACAGTACACTGTAAAGACAGTGAAGCATGGTTGCGCAAGCATCATGATATGGGGATGTTTCTCATACTACGGTGTTGGGCCTATTTATCGCATACCAGGGATCATGGATCAGTTTGAATACATCAGAATACTTGAAGAGGTCATGCTGCCTTATGCTGAAGAGGAAATGCCCTTGAAATGGGTGTTCCAACAAGACAACAACCCCAAACACACCAGTAAATGTGCAACATCTTGGTTCCAGACCAACAAGATTGACGTTATGGAGTGGCCAGCCCAATCCCCGGATCTTAATCCAATAGAAAACTTGTGGGGTGACATCACAAATGCAGTTTCTGAGGCAAAACCAAGAAATAGAGAACAGTGGAATGTTGTCCAATCATCCTGGGCTGGAATACCTGTTCACAGGTGCCAGAAGTTGGTTGACTCCATGCAACACAGATGTACAGCAGTTCTCAGAAACAGTGCTTATACAACTAAATATTCATTAAGTGATTCAAAGGAAAGCAAAATCTTCAAACATTTTTCAGTTTATATAGTGAATGTTTGAGTTTGTAAAGAAGAATACAAACACTGCTATTTTTTTTGAACAGTCTAATATTCACTTTTCTTCAATTTTTTTTTAGAGGAACAACACAAATTTGATATATTTTTCTTCATGTTTTGATTTGGAATAGAATGTGTAGTGTTCCCAATGCATTTGTGTGTATGGAAATAAAAGCTATTAGAAGGTCTTTGAGCTTTATTCACTTTTTTCAACACACTGCTATTATTTTGAACACAACTGTATCTATACGGGAGCAGAGCTGTCACCCTAGGACGGTGTTTTTAAACCTTTTTTCAGGCAAGGCACTCTTCAGAACTGTGCACAATCCCGGAGTACACCAGTCCAAGGGCTCGTTCACACCATGAGGTGTGTCTGAGCATGTGTTTGTGTGTTTGTGCACATCCAATTTTTAATGTTCAGTGATCTTAGATAGCAACTTTCTCCCTCCAAATTCCCCCTTTCAGCACACATCCCCTACCAAATCCCCTCTCCTAGAACTCCCCCCCCCCAAAATTCCTCCTCCTAGCTTAAACCCCCTGCTCCCAAATCCCCACTCCTTGTACAAACTCTGCTCCAACCAAGCCCTCTTCTAACACAACCCCCTCAAATCCCCCCTCCTAACACAAACCCCCCAGCAAATCCCTCAAAGTACAACCCCCAAAAATCACCCCTCCTAGCACAACTCCCACCTCCCATTTAGCACAAATCCCCTGTTCCCAAATCCCCACTACTAGCAAAAGCCCCACTCCAACCCCCCCCTAATTCCCTCTCACAGCACAATCCCCTCAAACCCCCTTCCTAGCACAAATGTGGGCTGTGCTCAATCCCCTCAAATCCCCCATCTTAGCACAAACTCACAACCCCCCCGCCCAGCACAGATGTAGGCTGTGCACTCTCCCCATAGGTTTATTGTTGCTTTACCTATACTTTAAGTTGATTAATAACGATCTTAATATTAATAAACCCGACATGAATCAACAGACTGAATAGACAAAATTTAGTGTACATGGATTCTACCTTGTTTAAATGTAATGGTAAAACATTGAAAAAGGTAATAAATGAGCCAGGATAATTTACACCAATTTATTCTGCTGTGTCATACCTTTGCAACAGCAGCTGAAGCCACATCTAAAGCAGCAAACAGACGAGGTTTGTCCTGAGACATTTCTAGAGAAAATGACAGCAGATCAGCAGTGAAGACGTATGAAATGAGAACACAGACTTATTAATTAGTAACCTATAATCAATGAAGGGAGAAAACAGTCCAGAGCGAAAAATAAAGTGAAAAAAAAAAAAACACTATCCCAAATACAGCAGCCTTACTGATTTAGATAAATCCTTTGATTATAATTATCGCAATAAAGACAAAAAGTGCAAGTAATAGATCAGCTGGTTCTTCCTTTCTCCTTAAGGCCTCCTTTACATAGAGTGATTTGCTCCTTGCCCTGTGCAGGACTGTGTTTTATCAGCATCAGTATGCAAAAGTGCTCTCATTCATGTCTATTGGGACACAGCAGTTGCATGGACACAGCTGTTGCTCCCAAATTTGACACCCGTGTGGGTGCAGCTACAGGTCTGTGCAGCCGTTGCATACCAATAGACAGCTATGGGATAGCCAGCACGCGGATGCATGCAACACCTGTGTAGCCCCATAGTGGCAAACACGACACTGCACAGGGCACGGATCAAAATCGCCCTGTGTGAATTAAGCCGTAGACTGAATAAATATTAAAGGCGATGATTTTGTTAGTCATGCTGACACCACTGTTCCTTTTCATAGTGGGATAAAACTTTCACACAAAAATTACAAGATAAAATTGTATCCTAGGGTATTGCAGAATGGTGGAGATTACTCATATTGGAACTGGACGAATTTTGCTCTGTGTGTACCACTGTGTATTCAACAAAAGCCAATCTGACGACTGGCTTCTATCAAACGGTGCTGCTGGAAAGCCAGTATTTGATCAGTGCTTGCAGCCAATGCTTGGAGTACTGATCAGTGTATTCTGACGGAAAGGGGGGGGTCCACTGTCAGAATACAATAGCATGTCGGGGGAGATCTCTGCGTTCACATCGCTTGTGTGGATGTGGGGAAGTGAGTATTTTTCTAACCACTTCCCACCCAGCCAATTTACATAAACGGCCAGTTGGGAGCTTCCTTGTTCTGAGTGAACGTTCCTGTATGTCCCTCAGAATGGATGCCTGGGAGCAACCTGTGACAGCTGATCTGTGTAGCTGAAGATTTTATTGTTCAGCTACACAGATCTCACAGTCTGCAGACATCCCACACCAGTGCACCAAGCACAGTCTGTCCCTGTCCACAGTGGTTATCATCCGTCACAGTGTCCCATAAAAATCTGTCAACATCTCTCAGTGAACAGTGCACAAAAACATCTGCCAGTGTACCACTGCAAATAACAACAAACAAATAAATAATAATAAAAAAATTTAAAACGCACCCCGGTCCCCCCTTGCTCGCGTGCAAAGGCGAACACACACATAGGTCTCATACGCATACATAAACAGCGATCGCACCAAACACGTGAGCGGTTGCTGTGAATGTCAGAGCGAGAGCAATAATTCTAGAATCAGATCACCTCTGTAACTCTAAACTGGTAACCTGTGAAGGATTATAAAGCATCGCCTATGGAGATTTTTAAATACCGTAGTTTAGCACCATTCCATAAGCATGTGCAATTTTAAAGCGTGACATGTTTGGTATCTTATATACTCAGCGCAACACTGTATTTTATATTTTATCAAAAATGTGGGTATTATTTTGGGTTTGAGGTGTAGTTGCAAGTATGCCTATGCCATGTGTGAAAACTAAAATTTTATTTACTTTCTTAATTTTCCAAAGAATTGTGGGAAAAAATTACTACTTCAAAAAAACTTAGCATGCCTCTTACTAAATACCTTGGAATGTCTACTTTCCAAAAAGGGGTATTTGTACTGTCCAGGCTTGTTAGTGTATCGAGAAATGAGATAGGCCATCAGTATATCAGCTGTGGTCAATTTTCAATGATTGGTACTATAGCTTGTAGACTATAACTTTCACACAGACCAAATAATATACACCAATTCGGGTTATTGTTTAGCAAAGCATTGTAGCAGTATAAATTATGGTCAAAATTTATGAAGAAAAAATTACTTATTTGCTAATTTTTATAACAGAAACTAAGAAAAACAAGTTTTTTAAAATTAAACTTTACAGTATTTTTTCATTTATAGCGCAAAAAATAAAAAACCCAGTAGTGATTAAATACCACCAAAAGAAAGCTCAACTTGTGTGAAAAAAATGATAAAAATTTCATATGGGTACAGAGTTGCATGACTGAGTAATTGTAATACAAAGCGTGAGAGAGCTGAAAGCTGAAAATTGGCCTTGGCAGGAAGGGGGACGAAAGTGCACAGTATTGAGTTGGTTAATTTCCAGTGTATACCCTGCTTTAGTTGCAATTCTGTGAAAGCAATCTCCAGCTCTAATGACAGCTCTCTGCCTCTATCCACATTCACACATGAATAGCTTCCATAGGCAGTAACAAAAAAAAGAAATGCAAAGTGTTAGGCTCCCAATTGGAGGAGCACTATTGCTTTTTCTCTATGTCCCAGCCAGTGATATATAGAACACAGCTTTATTTGCAGTACTGCTGGCAAGTCGGCCTGAGAAAAATCGAGCAGCCGATTGTGATGTCACAAGGATTGCAACTTAGAAACTGCATACAGATCTTAACACATGCAATTAGCGCCATCATTCTGCAGCCTTGTTTCTATCAATCAGCACGTGGAACAAGCTGAATTAGTTTGCAATTCACTTGGATACAATACTCTGTTGTAATTTTTTGTGCAAAGGATTAATGTGTAACTAACAGAATCATCACCTTTGATATATATTTAGTTTATAGGCGAATGCAAGCGCAAGCTTATCTATCATTTGTCTTAAAATCTATGAATGCAAAAGATGTTGATCACCTGCATGGGTAGGTCAAACTGCGCATTTGGTGCCTCAGCACGCCCCTACAGCCATGCAGGTTTGACTGATATCGGTTTAATTTGGGAGCATTGGTGTTCATGATTGTTGCACTATTTGCACATTACCTCACTAATATAGCACAGGCTTAAAGCATTGGTATAAGCATGCATGATATATAGGGGTGTCATATTTCCCCGTCATAGGGATACACAGAGGGGTAGACTAACTTTTTATGTTTATATGTTATATAGAGGTCACATTTATTTATTTGAGGGCCATCATCACGAACGGAGTGTGGCACATTTAATTCACTAGTGGCAGCACAGCATTTATTTATACTTGTATTCACACATTTGTTTGCATTTACACTTGTGGTATTGCTAGCAGCAGCCAGTTTATCTATATAATTAAATATAGTCCACTGCGCAGGTTCCATCTTATACATAGAAATGCAACCATGCCAATCGTCTGTGTGTGCGCACGCAATAAATAGATGTTGACAAGAGACCTTGTCATACAAGTTACCCAATATTTCAAAATCAGCCACACATTTGTGCCCAACACCAGGGCCATTAGTCCAAAAAGGGCGGCTAGAGCTCACCTTTCAAAAGTTCCCGTGAAGATATGCCTTCAAGAAGCAGGGACTTGTTACTAGAAGATACCAGTACCTTTAGCTCCTCCGCTCTTGATATATATTGACACACCTGCAGACAGTGTATAGTAAAAGATTAAAATAATAAGTCCCTGTAATACAACAGCAAATGAAATGCATGCCTGAATATACAACATATGACAAAACTACTGTATATATTGTGAGTCACAGCTGTTCAGTTTCTCATGTATTATTATTATTATTAATGAATGAGGCTAGCAATCTTCAGGTAGGTAAATATATTTAGAGACTAAGCATTGCCGATACCAGCAACAGTAAGATCAATATGTTCCTTTGGTGCAAAAACATCTGATTCTGAATGACAACATTTATTCCTCTTTATTTCCATTCAAGGACATTAATTGTCCTATAGTCATAATTCCAACCCTGCCACGCAACAATACATAGATAAAGTGGGAATAATTCATATATGTCTAGCAATGGACAGGCCCTTAAAGTGTTACTAAACCCAGGACCCTGCATTCACTATATCTGGTCTCTCACAGTACTCAGAACATGGAAATGCAATTTCCAATATTTTTTCCTTTCTTGGGAGAGTGCATGTGATCAGCACAGGGCCAATCAGCACCTTCCAAACAAACTGCTAAATACCTTTTCTCATCAGCAATTAGAGCAGTGTTGTGACTTTTATTAGTGTCCAGCGGAGCACTGGTTAAAGTTTGTAGGAGGAGTTTTCATTCTTTCCTATGAGGCTGCAGGACCCCTGACCATCTGTATGGACAGTGCCGATTGGCCCTGTGATGTTCACATTGCACTCTCCCAAGAAAGAAAAACACACCAGACTGAGGATGTGTAGCTCTCTTCTATCAGGAGATGGTTGGGAACAGTAGAAGAAGGGGAGGATCAGAGAGACCGGGATCAAACATCTTTTTTACACAATGCAGAGGATTAACCCCTTAGGTTCCACAGTGAGTATAACAAGCATGCTTCACTGCATATACAGTGCCTTGAAAAAGTATTCATACCCCTTGAAATTATCCACATTTTGTCATGTTACAACCAAAAATGTAAATGTATTTTATTGGGATTTTATGTGATAGACCAACACAAAGTGGAGAATTGTTATTGTGAAGTGAAAGGAAAATGATAAATGGTTTTCAAAAATTTTTTGAAACCCTCAGAGGTTTGATAGAGAACATTAGTGAACAAACAGCATAATGAAGGCCAAGGAATGTACCAGACAGATCAGGAATAAAGTCGTGGAGACGTTTAAAGCAGAGTTAGGTTATAAAAAAATATCCCAAGCTTTGAACATCTTATGGAGCACTGTTCAATCCATCATCCAAAAATAGGAAGAGTATGACACAACTGCAAACCTAACAAAAGATGGCCGTCCACCTAAACTGACAGGCCGGGCAAGGAGATCATTAATCAGAGAAGCAGCCAAGAGGCCCATGGTAACTCTGGAGGAGCTGCAGAGATCAACAGTTCAGGTGGGAGAATCTGTCCACAGGACAACTATTAGTCGTGCACTCCACAAATCTGGCCTTTATGGAAGAGTGGCAAGAAGAAAGCAATTGTGGAAAGACAGCCATAAGAAGTCCCATTTGCAGTTTGCGAGAAGCCATGTGAGGGACACAGCAAACATGTGGAAGAAGGTGCTCTGGTAAGGTGCAACCAAAATTTAACTTTTTTTCCCTAAAAGCAAAATGCTATGTGTGGCAAAATACTAACACTGCACATTGGATGGACCGAAACATGATATCCCAGAGATGTTCCATTCGATTTAGGTCAAGAGAGCATGAGGGCTATTCAATGGTATCAATTCCTTCATCCTCCAGGAACTGCCTGCATACCATCTCCACATGACGCCAGGCATGGTCATGCACCAGGAGGAACCCAGGATTTCATCTCAATGCCTAATGGCAGTCAAGGTGCTATTGTTTGCCTGTAGAGGTTTGTGCATCCCTCCATGGATATGCCTCCTCAGACCATCACTGCAGCATGCTGAATGATGTTACAGGCATCATAACATTCTCCATGGCTTCTCTAGACCCTTTCACATCTGTCACATGTGCTCAGAGTGAACCTGCTCTCATCTGTGAAAAGCACAGGGTGCCAGTGGCAGACCTGCCAATTCTGGTGTTCAATGGCAAATGCCAATCGAGCTCTATGGTGCCAGGCAGTGAGCACAGGGCCCACTAGAGGATGTCGGGCCCTCAGGCCACCCTCATGAAGTCAGTTTCTGGTTGCTAGGTCAGAGACACTCACACGATTGGCCTGATAGAGGTCTGCTGGAGGTCATTTTGTAGGGCTCTGTCAGTGCTCATCCTGTTCCTCCTTGCACAAAAGGAGCAGATACTGGTCCTCCTGATGGGTTAAGGACCTTCTACGGCCCTGTCCAACTCTCCTAGAGTAACTGCCTGTCTCCTGGAATCTCCTCCATGCTCTTGAGACTGTGCTGGGAGACACAGCAAACCTTCTGGTAATGGCATGTATTGATGAGCCATCCTGGAGGAGTTGGACTGCCTGCGCAACCTCTATAGGATCCGGGTATTGTCTCATGCAACCAGTAAGTAGTGATACTGACCCTAGCCAAATGCAAAACTAGTGAAAAACAGTCAGAAAAGATGAGTAGGGAAAAAAAATGTCAGTGGCCTCCACCTGTAAAACCATTTCTGTTTTGGTTGTCGTCTCATTGTTGCCCATCTAGTGCACCTGTTGGTAATTTCATTAACACCAAAGCAACTGAAACTAAATAACCCCCTCTGCTATTTAACTGACCAGATCAATATCCCATGAGTTTAATTGACTCGGTGCAATACTCCGATTAAAAATGTTCCTTTATATACACTAACTGGACACTTTATTAGATACACCTGTTCAATTGCTTGGTAACAAACTGGTAACAAGCCAATCTCATGGCAACAACTCAATGCATTTAGGCATCTAGACGTGGTGAAGATGACTTGCTGAAGTTCAAACTGAGCATCAGAATGGGGAAGAAAGGGGATTTAAGTGACTTAGAATGTGGCATGGTTGTTGGTGTCAGACGGTAACTCATGTCAATATGGACCAAAATCTCTGAGGAATGTTTTCAACAACTTGTTGAATCTATACCACAAAGAATTAGGGCAGTTCTGAAGGCAAAAGGGGGTCCAACCCGGTACCAGCAAGGTGTACCTAAAAGTGGCCGGTGAGTGTATATATTTTTTTACACAAGTTAGTCAGCATAGGTGTTAGAAGGGGGAGATAGCAATTTTAAGACTAGTTAGGTTCAGCCTGGAATTCTACTTTGAAGCGGTAGTAAAAAAAATAAAATAAATAAAACAAAAATCCTCTGCAAGGTAATGTTATAGTATACATCGCATACTAGCACATTATGAAGTACTTACCTTAAAACTAAGCCCTCCAGCGGTGCGCTGTTACCGCTGACATCCATTTTCCCCTGGTCTTCCCTTCGGGTTCACAAGCTCCAGTTGTCTGACTGGCGGGGCCATGACGTCACTCCTGCGCATGCATGCGGGAGCCACGGCCACGACACAGTGCTCTAAAGGAACGGCATGGGTATTCCGTTCTTTCAGAGTACATGCGCCGGCTGTCAAAAACTGTGCATATCTACTAAACAGTGCACGTTTAGGAGATATTCATTTACAAATCACAAAACAGACTTTACTACCGCTTTAATGTCTATGGTACCTTGTTATTATGTGTATTTGTAACCTATATTTTTGTTGAAAAACTCAATGAAAAAGCTCAATACAAATTTACTGGAAGGAAAATTACTTTTCAAACTACCATTACATGTGATAGCTGGGTTACATATACTTTGAGGAAAAGAAAAAAAAAAAAAAAAAAAGAATAATTCTGTTAATATGCATTTCCCACTAGTCATAGATGCCAGTAAGTTAAAAATATCAATCTGAGATGCAACCATCAAAGTGATGCTCACTAACCTTTGAGCGTATGGCTTCTTTCCGCCGAATGTCTGTCTCATCTACCAGAAAAAATCCAGAACAGTTAAGTAGGGTTTACATGGTGCAGCAAAAGTGTTTGCTACACCAACATTTTATATTCCTGATGTGTCTGTTGTATCATGTACTTTTGTATGATATATTTGGTGATCCTGCCAGTCCCCCTGCTTTCCTATTTCAAACGGACCAAGCTAGGCATGGAAGCAAATCCTCCCAACACTGTGCAGTTTCTGGCTGTGCTGAAACTCAGCCTGCCTGTCCTCCAATGATAAAACTTGCGCGCACACACACGCACGCACGCTCACACACACCTTTCATTTCTATTTTAAACTGAATGCATTGTTTGACAAGGTTAGGGTTCACATGTACTTTAAGTTTTTGGCATGTATCTTGACACAGTGTTAACATTACCCAAACCACACTACTTTACAGTACAGATCAAAGTACTTATACATGTAAAACATATTATTCAGCAAATATTACAATGTACACCCTACTTTTCTCATTATAAACATGAAAAAGGCCTTCTAAAACTCAAAAAATTATGACAGTAAAAGACAGCAGGGTATGCAATACTTGCATGTCTGTCTCATATAGGGGAACTCAACTGCCACTACCAACAGATATCTAGGTATCAAACATTCTGGAGAGTAAATGGTAAAGTATAGGGCAACATCCATCAGCAAATATAGTTTTAGCAGAACTGCTTCCATTGCACCACCCCCAGCATATGGATATTTGAAAGTAGATCAGATTTACTGAAATACAGACACCCCGTCTCCGATAACAGATCTGAGTGAAAAAAATTAAATAACTAAACATTAAGGTGATCTAAAATGCTTCAATACTGACAGTGCAAAGAAGGGACGAAATATTCCAAAGCTCGGCAGTACAAGCTGAGTGCTGCTGAATAATCTCTTGCTCCATCTTTCTCCACTGCCTCAGCCACCAGAGATGTCTGTAAGAGTAACCACATTTAAACAACACAAAGAAAACATGTACAAGAATAATTAACAGTACCCATTACATATACAGACAAGGCAATTTTCACTCACAGCTTTCTGTAAGGATTCTGCACAGGGCATGTGCTCCAAATCTACAAACGGGTGGTTGAAGAAGTCTGGGAAGGAGATACGATGATCTGGGTCTCTCTCCAAGAGTCGCTGAAGGAGATCCCGGCATTCAGGGGACACCCGAGGCCTTGCAGGAAGCTAATAACAAAAGACCCATTGAGAATTCATTCAAAAACATTTAAAAAATTGACGCAAACTAATATATTTTCCCTTTAACATCTTGAAATAGTTCTAAAAGAAAATAATTGGGCATCTTGCACCTACTCTAACTCTAGGCTGTGTACGTTTATCCTTGCACTACCTCTACACTGTGTACTGACATACCTGCACTAACACTAGGCTGTGCACTTCCATACCTGCATTAAAGTGATCCTAAACTTAAACAGGATTTTTTTTACCTTAATGCATTGCTTGCATTAAGGAAAAAAATGTTTTTAATTTCCCTGTGATCCCCTTTCCCTGTGTGAAGGGGAAGAAAGGGGAGAAGAGATCAGCGCTGTACATGATTGTATCCCTTCTCCCCTCGCTTCCTCTTCACACAGGGACTCGAACACCAGCAGGAGCCATTGGCTCTTGCTACTGTCAATCAAGTGCGGTGAAGAGTAAATGAGAGGGTGGGGCTAAGTCCCACTGTGTGAGTCTATGGAGCGTGGCTCCGTAAACACATAGGTCGGGAGCGAGCACGCATTTATCCCCATAGCAAACAGCTTGCTATGGGGACACATAAGAAAGAGAATAAGCCAGGATTGGGGGACCTGAGAAGAGGAGGATTGGGGCCACTCTGTGTAATACCATTGCATAGAGAGCAGTGAGTATAACAGGTTTGTTATTTTACTTGCTGTGTGCTTACATAACTGCACTAATATACATGCACAAACTCTAGGCTCCATTCTGACATACTTGCACTAACTTTGGGCTGGGTACTGACATGCCTCCACTAACTCTTTGCTGTGCACCTACATACCTGCACTAGCTGTAGCCTGGGTACTGACAAACATGAACTAATCTGCAATAGCTCAAGGCCAGTGATGGGAACCTATTAGAGACTGAGTGCCCAAACTGCAATACAAAACCCACTTATTTATCGCAAAGTGCCAGTATTGCAATTAAACCTAAGTACTGAGGTTTTAGTTTAGAAAAAACAACCCATACATTAACATCCTTTGTCTTAAAATAAAAACACAATAACAGAGCTTCCACTGGCCACCAGCACAAGGGGGCACAATTCCACTGGCCACTAGTACAAGCTAAAATCTTGTGTTAATAAAAACAAATGTATTAAAACTCACAGCCAGTCCAATATGTATATATCCTTGGCAGCGCACTGACCGGCCATGCGAAAGCTTGGACGAGTTGTGGCTCGTGACATCATCGACTCCTTTCCGAGCATGCGCATGGCCCCTATGTGCGCTGTTATCCGATGCTCGGCTGCTGGGGCGACTTGGCCAACAGAGAGGGCTCTGCGTGCCACAGGTTCGCCACCACTGCTCTTGGCTATATACTGGCCTACTTACAGTTATGCTAGGCTGTGTTCTTAAAGACCAGTAGCACATATTCATTTTTTTTCCTTACCTCTATAGATTGGGCACTTCGTATCTTCTCCTCCAGTTCTGAGAAAGATCTTGATGCAAATGGTGCTCTCCCAAAAAGTGCCTCTGTGATAGAAGAAAGGTGAAATAATTGTATATAAATCCAGAGCCTTAAAGAAAACCTACAAAGGCAGAATTGTCAATTGCGGACGTGTTTTAAAGTTGCTTCAGGGCGGTCATCCTGATACTGCCTTATTTTGTACAATGTTTATCGATGGAGCTGTCCGTCGCATTTCATTTCTGACCTGCTGGATCAAATTGTACCAAGTTTTATAATGGTGTCTCACCTCCCTCTGGATCAACTGCAGGTTTAGGATTTTTTTTCCTCCTTTTCTTTATCGTACATTACAGGACACATAGCAGGTTATTCATGATTATGTGGGTTATAGGCCACATATAGGTGAATGGACACTGGCCGACCAATCAGAGGAGGTCCTTTCCTATATAACCCCTCCTACACAGGAAGTACTTCAGTTTTTTCGCCAGTGTCTGTAAGGTGGATGGTCACTTAAAATGTTGCTTGTGCTCCTGAAGCATACCTAAGGTCTAGTACGGTTCCTTTGAGACTCATGGACTTTAATCGGATCCATTCGGAAAGCTCTAGGATAATCCGGACAAGGAAAGGGTGTGATGCACTTGTATTAAATCCTCCTATGAAAGGTTCCTAATAGGGAGTATCATAAAAAAGCCATTAAACGTCGGTGGGTATATGACACCCACTGATGTTTAATGGCTTTTTTATGATATTCCCTATAGGAACCATATAAGAGGATTTAATACAAGTGCATCACGCTCTTTCCTTGTCCGGATTATCTAGAGTTATTAAGGAGGTGGAGTATTATTTTTTTATTTTTAGTAATATTTTAAAACTGAAATAAATTACACAAACACACACACACACACACTTCTCACAAAGAAATGATCAGTCTAAAAATCAAATGTTCAGTGTATTGTAACACAGAGACAGAATAGCAACAAAAAAAATCTAAAGAAATGCATGTTTAACAAATTATGCACTGATTTGCATGGTCATGAGGGAAATAAGTATTTGATCCCCTTCACAAAACATGACTTAGTACTTGGTAGCAAATCCCTTGTTGGCAATCACAGAGGTCAGACGTTTCCTGTAGTTGGCCACTAGGTTTGCACACATCTCAGGAGGGATTTTGGCCCACTCCTCTTTGCAGATCCTCTCCAAGTCATTTAGGTTTGGTGGCTGACGTTTGGCAACTCAAACTTTCAGCTCCCTCCACAGATTTTCAATCGGATTAAGGTCTGGAGACTGGCTAGGCCACTCCAGGACCTTAATGTGCTTCTTCTTGAGCCACTCCTTTGTTGCCTTAGCCATGTGTTTTGGGTCATTGTCATGCTGGAACACCCATCCATGACCCATTTCCAATGCCCTGGCTAAGGGAAGAAGGTTCTCACCCCAGATTTGATGGTACATTGCCCCATCCATCGTCCCTTTGATGCGGTGAAGTTGTCCTGTCCCCTTAGCAGAAAAACACCCCCAAAGCAGAAAGTTTCCACCACCATGTTTGACAGTTGGGATGGTGTTCTTGGGGTCATAGGCAGCATTCCTCCTCCTCCAAACACGGCGAGTTGAGTTGATGCCAGAGAGCTTGATTTTGGTCTCATCTGACCACAGAACTTTCAACCAGTCCTCCTCTGCATCATTCAGATGTTCAGTGGCAAATTTCAGGAAGGGCCTGGACATGTGCTTTCTTCAGCAGAGGGACCTTGCTGGCACTGCAGGATTTCAGTCGTTGTTGGCGTAGTGTTTTACCAATTGTTTTCTTGGTGACTGCGGTACCAGCTGCCTGGAGATCATTGACAAGATCCTCACGTGTAGTTCTGGGATGATTCCTCACTGTTCTTCTTCCATTTGTGAATGATTGCACCAATTGTCACCTTCTCACCAAGCTGCTTGGCGATAGTTTTGTAGCCCAGTCCAGCCTTGTGTAGGTCTACAATCTTGTCCCTGACATCCTTGGACAGCTCTTTGGTCTTTGCCATGGTGAAGAGTTTAGAATCTTGATCGTTTGATTGCTCCTGTGGACAGGTGTCTTTTATTCAGGTAACAAAATGAGATTAACAGCACTCCCTTTAAGAGACTGCTTCTAGTCTCAGCGTGTTACCTGTATGAAAGACACCTGGAAGCCAGAAATCCTGCTGAATGATAGGGGATCAAATACTTATTTCCCTCATGAACATGCAAATCAATGCACAATTTGTTAGACAAGCATTTCTTTTGAATTTTTTGTTGCCATTCTGTCTCTCAGTGTTACAATACACCTACTAACTCATATATATATATATATATATATATATATAGCACCTCAGGTGAGGATTTCCTATATGTACCAGTATGTGAGCAGGGTTTATAATCCATTAAGACTCTGGACCTACTCTTTGGAGTACATACTAATCACCCATATGACCCACTCCTTACTGTTGTGCAGCTATATTAGTAAGTTTGTGGTCATTTATGTCCTATTTTACACTACTCCCTTGCTTGCATGCAGCATATACTGTATATATGGCTGTTTTTTTGTAGGCTTGCCAATGTTTTTTTTACTTTAAAATTATCATCTGCCTCTATAGTACGAGCTTTCATGCTCCAGCTATATGGAGGCATAAATTTAGTATCATTGTGAGCATTAGTTGATATAGGTTTTAATTCTTGGTAATTGGAACATGGAGAGCCTTAATACAACTATATATTCTACAGGTGGCATGCTGGTGCCTTGTCTTATAGGATTTAGACACCTTTTCCATGGTTCCCAGGCCCTTCCGCATTCGGGTTCCCTGCATCTGCCCCCCAGACTAGATGTTCTCCTATGTAAGCCCAATACGTGTTATAATTTGTGTATGTTATTTTGCTGTACTTAATTAGTTTAGGATACATTGATTGTTTTTATGTATTTCACATGTACTAGTATTGCTCTCCCTTGCACAAAAGTTCCGGTCCTGAAGAAGCCAGACATTTTAGGCCATTCTTGACTTCCTCCTCGATTTTCTCATAACCAGCATATATGTTATGGTTCACATCAATAAGCTCCATGTAAAGGGAGATTTTTTGTTATTTTCCCCTGTAATGCTTTGGGGGACTGTACTCTGTGTTTTATGTCAATACATTGTGATATTTTATACGATCGTGGTCTCTTACTGTGCCTTTAAAATCTCACATTCTTGCTATACTTATGTCTGGCTAGTTTTTATTTTTGCTTTTTTTTGGGGTCTTTCCCCCTGCCTGGTTTCTAAAATCAAACGTGCCAATGAATTCAGAGAAAAAAAAAAGGGAGCTTTATTACAGGCACTCGAGCGCGTATTGACTCAGGGGGTGATCACGGAGGTTTCAGCTGATGAAAGGTTTCAGGGGTTTTGCTGAAACCTGTTTACAGTCCCAAAGCCTAAATAGGGAGATAAGGCCCATTTTGGACCTCAAAGGGCTACATCAGTTTCTAAACGTCCAGTCTTTTCATATGGAATCGGCTCAGTCAGTAGTGGCCTCCTCACAGGAAGATTTTTTAGCATACATAGACATCAAGGATGCATTCCTACATGTGCCGATATTCATTCCTCACCAAAGATTTCTGCGGTTTGCAATAGGGGCTTAGCATTTCCAGTTCATAGCACTACAGTTTGGGCTGGTCACATCTCCCAGAGTTTTCACAAAAAATTTCTTGCTCCGATGTTGGGGCTACTCAGAACTCGGGGTATCTGTCATAGGTTATCTAGACGATCTCTTGTTTAGAGGTCGGTTGGTGCCAGGTCTGAAGCAGGATGTGGCCCTTACAAAGCAGATCCTGGAACAGCTGGGCTGGGTGCTTAACTTCAAGAAGTCAGCCCTGGAACTAGAGCAGAGCCTGGAGTATTTGGGGATAGTCCTAGACACGGTTCAAGCAAAAGTATTTCTGCCTCCAGGGAAATGTTGCACCCTTAGGAAGGAGGTTTGCAATTTGAAAGCCAAGAGGTATCCTTCAATTCACCTCTATATGAGGTTGCTAGGGAAGATAGTGTGCTTGTTCAAGGCTATTCCCTATGGCCAATTCCACTCCAGACCGCTGCAAAGGTACATTCTGACTGTTTGGAACAAGAAGATTCTGGCCCTGGATTACTGCATATCTCTGTCTCCAGAGGTACTGCGAAGTCTGAACTGGTGGTTGATAACTCACAATTTGGAGAGAAGGAGATTCTTTTCGTCAGTGGTGTGAAAGTTGGTAACCATCTATGCCAGCCTTTCAGGTTGGGGGGCTGTCCTGGAGGAGGCCACAGTTCAGAGAACATGGTTCCAAGGGTTCTACCCATCAATGTCCTGGAACTTCAAGCAGTGAGGCTGGCTCTGAGGTATTGGACATCCAGGCTTCAGGGTTGGCCTGTGTGGATTCATCTGGAATATTCAGTTGAAGTTTGGGCACCAATTCACAAAAAGAACATTGGGGAACTGGAGAAAGTACAGAGAAGGGCAACCAAACTGATAAGAGGCATGGAGGAGCTCAGCTATAAGGAAAGATTAGAGGAACTGAATTTATTTTCTCTTGAGAAGAGGAGTTTAAGGGGGGATATGATCAACATGCATAAATACATCAGTGGTTCATATAGTGAACTCAGTGAAGAGGTATTCACCCTGAGGACATCACAGAGGACAAGGGGGCACTCTATGTCTGGAGGAAAAGAAATTTAATCTCCAAACATGGAAAGGTTTCTTCACAGTAAGAGCTGTGAAAATGTGGAATAGACTCCCTCAAGAATTAGTTCTGGACAGCTCAGTGGATTGCTTTAAAAAGGTCTGGATTCTTTCTTGGATACACAGAATACATGCTGGATACTAACATTTATAGATAAATTTGATCCAGGGAATATCCGATTGCCTCTTGGGGGATCAGGAAGGAATTTTTTCCCCTGCAGGAGCAAATTGGATCATGCTTTGCTGGGTTTTTTGCTTTCCTCTGAATCAACTGTGGGTGTAGGATTATAACTTTTTTTTTTTTTTGGTGGTTGAAGTGGATGGACTTTTGTGTTTTTCAGTCAGACTAACTATGTAATGCTACAGCGGTGGCGTACATCAACCACCAGAGCAGTACCAGGAGTCGAAGTGCTCAGCAGGAGGTGAAATACATTCTGACCTGGGCAGAGAAATATGTTCCAAGTTTGTCAGCAGTATTCATTCTCAGGGTGGAAAATTGGCAGGCGGAGTATCTCAGTCACAAGTAGTTTATTCAAGAAAATCTGCCAGCGATGGTGATGTCCGGATGTAGATTTGTTAGCATCCAGGTTCAACAACAAGGTCAGTCTTTTTGTGTCCATGGTAAGGGACCCTCACATGACAGGGTAGATGCCTTAGTGATTTTCTTGGAACCAGTTTTCAACGATTTATGCCTTTCCTTTGATTCAGCTGCTGACCCGTCTCTTACGCAGGATTCGGGGTGAGTCTATTTCTGTGATAAGGATTGCTCCGGCCTGGCCCAGGAAGGCCTGGTACGTGGACATAGTGAAGATGGCAGTAGATGGGCCGTGGTCCTTGCTGTATCAGCCAGACCTGCTGTCTCAAGATCCTATATTGCTCCCAGCTTTATGATCGCTAAATTTGACAGTGTGGCTATTGAAACCCAGATCCTGAAGGATAGGAGAGTGTCGGATTCTGTCATCCCCATCGTGTTGGGTGCTAGAAAGGTAGTCTCTAGGAACATTTATTACAGAACTTGGAAGGCTTACATTTCCTGGTGTGAGGTTCACAAATGGCACCCACGAAAGTATGTGATTGGTAGGATTCTGTTGTTTCTTCAAACAGGTTTGCAGAAGAAATTGGCTGCTGGTACCATTAGGAGCCAGGTTTCAGCATTAGCGGTTTTCCAGAGGTCCACTGATTCCCACTCTTTGGTTCGTACTTTTTTTCACAAGGAGTGATACTTATTGCTCCTCCTGTCAGGTTGCCTTTGTGTCGTTGGGACCTGAACTTGGTTTTGGAGGTTTTGCAAAACCCACCATTTGAACCTACTAGAGAGATTCCACTGGTCCTGTTGACTCATAAGGTGTTGTTTCTAGAGGCAATCACTTCTACGAGAAGGGTGTCGGAGCTGGCAGCTCATTCTTGCAGAGAACCATTTCTGGTTTTGCATTATGATAAGATGGTGTTGCGACCTCATCTGTCCTTTTTGCCAAAAGGTGGTTTCTGGTTTTCATTGCAATCGGGACATCGTTCTGGTCTCATTTTTTCCTACACCTCTGTCAGCAAGAGAAAGATCTCTGCACACCTTGGATGTGGTACGTGTTGTAAGGGTCTTCTTGAAGGTAACAGCACAGGTCAGGTTAGATGCTCTATTCCTGCTGCCAGAGGGGCCTAGGAAGGGGCAGGCAGCAACCAAGGTGACTATTTCACATTGGATTAGCCAATTGATTATTCAAGCCCATGATTTGGGGGTAAGGTACAACCCTTTTGGGTGAAGGCACACTTTACCAGGAGTGTGGGGGCATATTGGGCAATCCGCCATCAGGCGTCAGTGGCTCAGGTTTGCAAGGCTGACACAGGGTCTTCGGTTCACACATTCACAAAGTTCTACTAGGTGGCTGTCAGAGCCGCAGAGATTCTGCCTTTGACTGCAGTGTTTTACGGGCGGCTTAGTAAGTCCTGAGGGATTATGGAGGGTGACTATCATGGCGTCACCTGCCCCTCAAATTTCTTATTGCTTTTGGATATCCCACATAGTCATGAATAGCCTGCTCTGTGTCCCGTCATATACGATAAAGAAAACTGGATTTTTTTCTACATACTTACCTGTAAAATCCATTTCTTGGAGTACATCACGGGACACAGAGGTCCTGCCCCTCTTTCTGGAATTTCATTGCTTGCTACAAAAACTGAAGTACTTCCTGTGTAGGAGGGAGTATATAGGGGAGGACCGCCTCTCTGATTGGTCAGCCAGTGTCCATTCACCTATAAGTGGCCTATAACCCACATAGTCATGAACAGACTGCTGTGTCCCGTGATGTACTCCAAGAAATGGATTTTACAGGTAAGTATATAGAAAAAAATCCAGTTTTTTTCAACAAGACTAATGATGCAAATATGTCAATCACTTATCTGGATTTGGGGCAGCACAGTGGCTAAATGGTTAGCACTTCCGCCTGGCAGTACTAGGGTCATTGGTTCAAATCCCAGTCCGGGCACCACCTGCCTGGAGTTTGCATGTTCTCCCTGTGCCTGCATGGGTTTCCTCCGGGTACTCGGGTTTCCTCCCAAACTCCAAAGATTGGTGGTTAATTGGATCCTGTCTAAACTGGCCCTAGTATGTGTATGTATGAATATAATTTAGGGAATTTAGATTGTACACCCCTTTAGGGTTAGTTGAATGCACAATATATAGATGTGTAAAGCGCTGTGTAAATTGACGGCACTATATAAGAACCTGAAATAAATAAATTATTATGCACTTTACTGGCTGCAGGCTTGTTTAATGCCATTGATTCAATAGCTACTGAGGCCAGGAGGACAGGCCTAAAGCCTACACAATTAATCCCCTTTCACACGGGGCAAATTCCGCCAGTGATCCACTTGCTCAGCAAAGGGATCTGTCCACTGATACCCGGTAAGCAGGGGAATGACAGGTCCATGTCCCTTCTGCATACACTTATGCAGAGCAGACACAAACAAGGCCAGAATTATCATCTTACCATAAAGAATAACTCCTACAGACCAGAGGTCCACCCGAGCATCGTAATGTCTACTGCAGATCATCTCTGGAGCCATGTAAAGTGGAGATCCTCTCAGAGACTGGGACGCATCCTGAGATATCATGTGCTGAGCAAAACCAAAATCTGGTTTAAAAAAAAAAAAAAACAATGTTAAATACACAGTTCACTAATGTAGCTTCTCTTCAAAACTACAAATTTTTTAGGTCATTGTAGCCATATTAGTACACTTGCAACAAGAACAAGGGAGTACTGTCCATGATAATTTAATTTTCACCAACATTCAAATTTTCAGGACAAACATTTAGGATGTGTCCCTTTCTTCAAGGTTCAAGCAGTACTAATATACAAAAAGTTTTAGCAGAATATGAAGTAAGACAATAGCTGGGAAAAAAATACAAAAGATAAATCACAAAACATACACAGCAGTGGTAATTAAACTTGGATAGTTTGTGAGATAAGGCAGGGAGAGGACAATGGTGTGTCTGTGTGAATCCAAGTTTTCAATTTGTGTCCTGTTTCACCAATGTAACAGACTTTACTCCATTGCATTGTGTTAACGCACATTATGTGTACTGTGATGTTGTTCACCTGTGTCACAGCCCACCACAACCCACTACTGTGCACCGTGGTGTGCTATGTCAGAAAAACAGGTGCAAGAGCGTTCCTCTGTGCTGGTGCGTTGACAGCCCACTCAAATGAATGGCCTGCCTTAAAGTGTATGTACAACTATTACCATTCTATTTAGTTTTGGAAGAGTAGGGAGAAAATAATTAAAACCTCTGCCTGTTTTCTTTTTGATGTCTATATCCTATTGGAGAAATGTTCCTTCATTTCTTGTCACAGGCATGCAACAGGAAGCTAGGAGGAAATCTCCCAAAGTGAGGAGAATTACCCTCTTAGACAATTGTCCCCATTGAAAGATTTCCCTCATCTAATGAACTAAGGACAACTATAAATTTCTGGATTTCCCCTCACTTTCTTTCTAGAGAACAATAGTTGCCAGTACAAATAGAGGTTGGACACAGTATCAAAGACCTGACAGAGGTCTAACCCCTTCCCCACTAACACAAAAAACAAAACACCAAAATAAGGGAAGTACACTTTAATGCAAGACGTACTGTAGACACTCATGAAGGGCCCTTAGGAATGATGGATAATGAAGAATGATGGATGAATGATATCTAAATGTGTTTGTGTATTCAACTTTAAAGGCTAAGTTCACCTTTAGTAACATGTTACACCCATTTTCAGGGTGTAGCATGCTACTAAAGCAGCAGCCCTGCACACCCCCCCAGCCCCGATCCCCCATTGTGACATCAGATAGGGAATACTCTCCTCGCATACGTTGGCTGTCACAATTTTCAAAACAACACGGCTGTACAGGGCTCCTCTGTAAATGAAGAGCTAAAAGTCCCATATGCCACCGTATTAGACAGCTTGTAGCTTTCAATGAAGTGCAACGGAGCTAGTAAGTGCCCTTATAGTTCATTGTTTGTTACTGCTTTTCAGTAACAGTCCACACATTTGGGAGGTATGGGCAGACAGTGTACTGATCACAGGTGCAATGTCATGCTCCTGCAGACTCTCAAGATGCTGTGCAGGATATGAAAAAAATAAATAAATGCACATTTTTTTTAACCTGCAAATAAGTGAATGTATCCTTTAATAAAATGTTAAGACAGTATTACTACCTTACTGAAAACTACAAAAAAATTAAGAGCAATGTACTGTATTGTTACAAATTAGAGAACAGAACTTCTTTGAAATGATATTCTATCACTTCCAATAAAGTCAACACTCACCTGCCAGCTTTAAATGTGATCTATCCAGACTCCCGAGAAGTATGTTCTGAGGTTTCAAATCCAAGTGGGAAATGTTTCTTTCATATAAGAACTTCAAAGCACTAGCTGAAAGCAGTAATAATGCAAAGACTATGTAAAACTTTGGAAATGTAACCTACCTACATTTGAATTACCCTATATCAAGTACAAGGCTAGGTCTATATACCAAAAAAGAGTAAAAAAAAAATGAGAACTCCATTAATCACAGAACACTGTACAAATGAACATGTAAAATAGTACTTTGTGTCAATTTCCAACATTGCCTGTACAACTTGGGGCTTTTCTATCAGCCTTATAACTGCTCTGATCATGCACATGCACCAACACTCACGCATGATATACATTAGAAAACCTGAATAAATACCAGAGGCTGCCATTGAGGGGTTAGCTTTCATTCTCTAAAAAGGAAGTTTATCACTATGCAAACTCTCTAGGCACTTTATGCCATGCAACATATACAAACACTGAGCTATTCTTTCTCAAAGCCATAAAAGAATACAAAGCCTGCCTCTACCACCACATCGTATTGTAATGGAACATTTTCTTGAAGTGTTTGGCAGGCGGATAGAACCACACAGAGCATAGGAGGTGTCAGGGCATCAAACATTCCTGAAACTGTCAGATGGTGAACAATCTTCAACCAGCAAAGCTCTGCATTTTGTGTTTAGAGATAGAATCACTTTAAGGGCCTTTACTCAACGGCATTTAACATGGCACCTAAAGTTACCTAGGTACTGTGGCGCTTAGTAGTGCTGGGCACAATAAGAATGATGTTGGGATATCTGCCGGAGCTGCTGTCCAGATTAACCAGTTTAATCTTTCAAATAAAGCAAGGCATCCCTGCCTTGACCAGAGGGTTGTCTCATTCTACAAAGCAGAAGTACTAAGTCTTTGCTGAGCTTTACAGCAGATAGGCTGTAGCTAAAATGTGGAAGTGTTGCCTATATTAGCTAAACACATTTAAGTTGTCATTTTTCTGGGAGTAGGAGAGACACTGAAAAAAAAAAGAACAAATTGCTAGCTCCTTTTTACGTGTAATTAATTGCCTCAGCAATTTTTTTTTTTTTTTGAACTAAGCCAGAGTATTTTAACCACTAGCCTACAGGGCACTTATACCCCCTTCCTGCCCAGGACAATCTCCAGCTTTCAGCGCTGTTGCACTTTGAATGACAATTGCGCGGTCATGCAACACTGTACCCATATGAAATTTGTATCATTTTTTTTGTGTGACAGATAGAGCTTTATTTTGGTGGTATTTAATCACCTCTGGGGTTTTTATTTTTTCTTAAACAAACCAAAAACCACTGAAAATTTTGAAAAAAAAATGTTTTTTCTCAGTTTTTGTTATAAAATTTTGCTGCAGTGATGGGTACTGATGAGGAGGAACTGGTAGGTGGCACAGATGGGCATTGACAGGCATCACTGATGGGCACTGAAAGGCAGCACTCATATTGCACTGATAGGTGGCACTGACAGGCGGCAATGACTGGCACTGTTAGGCAGCACTGACTGGCATTGATAGGTGGCACTGACTGGCTCAGATGGGCACTGATATGTGGCATTGATGTGCACTGGTAGGCGCTGAAATGTGGCATTGATGTGGCACTGATGGGCACTGGCAGGTGGCATGGATGAGCACTGACAGCTGGCACTGATGGACACTGACAGGTGGCACTGCTGGGGCTACACAGATCAGGGCACACTGATCAGTGCCCTGATGATCAGTGTACGTGTCAGGAATGGACTGGCCAGCAATAGTGGGACTCACCTGCCTTGTGAGCTGCAGTACCAGGGCTGGCCAGCGGGTGCTCCCAGCAATCAGAGACTCAACCTTGCAGCCAGTCAAACACCTGGAACTAATTATACTGGTGTATTTAAGGGACATTCAGACCTGCAGACTCTGCCTTGGTGTGGTTTTCCTGGGCCCTGTTTCCTGTTCCCTGTTCCTGTCTGATTCTCTGCTGACCCTGCTCTGATCCCTGGCTTGTCTGACCATTCTCCTGCTCCTGATCCCTGGCTTGTCTGACCATCCCTCTGCCTGACCCTCTGTACCTCGCTGTCTGCTACCTGCTGAACCTGGCATGTGACCCCGACCATTCTCCGCTTGCTCCCCCTGTACCTACCTGCCCAATTGATATTGACCCGGCCTGCCTGACGACGCTTGCATTGTATGTACTGTTATCTGTGGGTGGTTGGTTGGGTTTGTTTGCACTGTGTTATGTTTTGGTATTGCACTGCGTTTATGTTTGTATTGTTAGTGTTAATAAATTATATCGTTTATAACATATCTGAGGTCTGCGTTTCCCTGCGTCAGTCACACACCTCTGGTCATACCCGGGAGCCCTGACATTACACCAAGGCCAATCCTGACCAGAAGTGTCTGCACAGGGAAGCCATCTTGGTTTGTTGATGGGAAGGATGGATCTGGATGAGGTTGCGTATTTATATCTGCTAGTGTTTGATGACAGGGAGTATGCTTATCAGACTCTGAAGGAGTATATCCGGGATCAACTGCTAGAATGTATACGGCCTGCTCATGTTCTAGTAGATCAGGGCACAGAGTTCTCTGAGGTGCAACCTTTGATTCAGGTTTGTGCTGAGTTGGTTTCGTCTGGTACCCCCGAATGCAGGGATGAATTTTTGCCACCATTTAGTGCAGACCAGGTAGAGTCCCTGGTGTGGTTATTAGAGGATGATGTGGATTACTTTCTGGAGCGTTATTCCACATGTTCACCACAGATACTAAGAGATTGTATAAACGCAGTGCAGTCTTTGGTCAGACAGGCTTTGTGTAAGCTGAGCTTTGTTCAACCCATACTGCAGACATGGACAGATTTGTTGCACCCAGCCTCAGTCAGCTTACAAAGACCCAGTCCTGCTTCTAATCTATTTCCTCAAAGCTCTACTCCTGCATTCCCAACAGCACCTCCAGTTACAGCCCAGTATACTTGGCTATCTACCGCATGTCAGTACCCTGTTCCCACTCGCTGCACCTATCCTGCCTTTAACCCTGTAAAGAAGCCCTCTGTAGCGACTTTTCCTTCCCCTGTTCCATCCTCCAGCTCTTCTCTGTCTTCAGCTGCTCCACTCGTTTGCAGACCTGCGTTTACTTGCAGTGCTCCAGTAGTTAAAACCAGAAAAAAGCGAAAATTCTTTCCAACCAGTACCATCCTGCCAGTATCCAAACCGGTCAGCCTGCCGTCCGAGAACCTGCCTTCCGTGAGTCCAGCCCGATGTGCCTCTGCCCGGAGTCCAGCCCGATGTGCCTCTGCCCGGAGTCCAGCCCGATGTGCCTCTGCCCGGAGTCCAGCCCGATGTGCCTCTGCCCGGAGTCCAGCCCGATGTGCCTCTGCCCGGAGTCCAGCCCGATGTGCCTCTGCCCGGAGTCCAGCCCGATGTGCCTCTGCCCGGAGTCCAGCCCGATGTGCCTCTGCCCGGAGTCCAGCCCGATGTGCCTCTGCCCGGAGTCCAGCCCGATGTGCCTCTGCCCGGAGTCCAGCCCGATGTGCCTCTGCCCGGAGTCCAGCCCGATGTGCCTCTGCCCGGAGTCCAGCCCGATGTGCCTCTGCCCGGAGTCCAGCCCGATGTGCCTCTGCCCGGAGTCCAGCCCGATGTGCCTCTGCCCGGAGTCCAGCCCGATGTGCCTCTGCCCGGAGTCCTGCCCGGAGTGCCGCTGCCCGGAGTGCCGCTGCCCGGAGTCCAGCCCGGTGTGCCGCTGCCCGGAGTCCAGCCCGGTGTGCCGCTGCCCGGAGTCCAACCCGATGTGCCTCTGCCCGGAGTCCAGCCCGATGTGCCTCTGCCCGGAGTCCAGCCCGATGTGCCTCTGCCCGGAGTCCAGCCCGATGTGCCTCTGCCCGGAGTCCTGCCCGGAGTGCCGCTGCCCGGAGTGCCGCTGCCCGGAGTCCAGCCCGGTGTGCCGCTGCCCGGAGTCCAGCCCGGTGTGCCGCTGCCCGGAGTCCAGCCCGGTGTGCCTCTGCCCGGAGTCCAGCCCGGTGTGCCCCTGCCCGGAGTCCTGCCCGGTGTGCCAGTCTTTGATATCCCGCCAGTTACCAGACCCGGGCGGTGGAACATTTTGCCCAGCTAGGACTGTTTGGAGCGTCCTGAGGCCGCTCCTTGAGGGGGGGGGGTACTGTCAGGAATGGACTGGCCAGCAATAGTGGGACTCACTTGCTTTGTGAGCTGCAGTACCAGGGCTGGCCAACGGGTGCTCCCAGCAATCAGAGACTCAACCTTGCAGCCAGTCAAACACCTGGAACTAATTATACTGGTGTATTTAAGGGACATTCAGACCTGCAGACTCTGCCTTGGTGTGGTTTTCCTGGGCCCTGTTTCCTGTTCCTGCTCCTGTCTGATTCTCTGCTGACCCTGCTCTGATCCCTGGCTTGTCTGACCATTCTCCTGCTCCTGATCCCTGGCTTGTCTGACCATCCCTCTGCCTGACCCTCTGTACCTCGCTGTCTGCTACCTGCTGAACCTGGCTTGTGACCCCGACCATTCTCCGCTTGCTCCCCCTGTACCTCCCTGCCCAATTGATATTGACCCGGCCTGCCTGACGACGCTTGCATTGTATGTACTGTTATCTGTGGGTGGTTGGTTGGGTTTGTTTGCACTGTGTTATGTTTTGGTATTGCACTGCGTTTATGTTTGTATTGTTAGTGTTAATAAATTATATCGTTTATAACATATCTGAGGTCTGCGTTTCCCTGCGTCAGTCACACACCTCTGGTCATACCCGGGAGCCCTGACAGTACGTCCCCTCTGAGGGATGCCGATTACCGGCTCTCCTCTCCTCTCGAGCTGTCAGCTTGTGAGTAGAGAAATGCCGATAACAGTCATTTCCCTATTTACAAGTGATCAGCTGTGATTGGACACAGCTGATCACATGACCGAGCCGACATCTTTGGCTCTTTCCATTGATCGTGATCCGCTGTGTCCGAGGGACACAGTGCACCGCCGATCGCCGTGCTGTGCGCTCCCGGAGCCGCACATGTGTGGTTAGAATGGGAGGACGTCATATGACGTCCTCCCAGAACGAGAGAACCACCATGAGCCCGTCGTACTATATGGCAGGCGGGAGGCGGTTAAAGAAAACAACAGAAAAATTGTAATACTTGGGGAAAAAAGCACACAGAACAACGTAATGAAGTGAAAAATTGAAGAGAATTACAATGTCCAGAGGAGAGTGAAAGACAAAACAGGGTAAAACAGCATAAAAAAAACAAAAAAGCACCAGTCTATTTACTCACCAAGTTGCTGAAGAAAGATTTGAACAATTTTCTCCGGAAGAATTCTCCGTGATCGTATAAAGCGAGACAAGTCTCCTCCTGCACAGTATTCAGTGATCAAAAATATGTAATCTCGGTCCCACTGTCATGATGCAGTGCAAAACAACAAATAAAAAATGTTTTATTGTCACATGAACAGTCAAAATTGCTTTCATTGTTATTTTTAGGTACAGCTTGAATGAACATTTTTACCTTCTTGTGCAAGAATTGATTTTAAGCTATAAATTTAAATAAGCTGATCAGGAGTCAATTAATAGAGAATGAGTCATAAAAGGTGTCATAACTGTATTGTGCAGAACTTCCTCATAACATCATTACAAACTAGAAAAGGTAAAGCAAACCAGTACTGAGAAAAGTAGAAGACACCACTGCCAACATCTCCTTCTCAAAATGTTATTCCCTGGCTCTTAAAGAGTATGGAAATCCAACATTTTATATTCCTGATATGTACCTGCATGAAAGTATCCTGTTTGCTTTGTATAGCTTCCTTTGTGTGAAATCCCTGGTGTTCCTGCCAGTCCCTCTGCTTTTCTTTTAAAAGCTGACCACACTAGGCAAAACCGCAAATCCTGGTCAGCTCTCTAGCTGTGCGGAGAATTCAGACTTGTCTTGACACACCTCCCCTGCACAGCCTATCACTGCGAAGATCAGTGTTATGCTGTTTCTTCTCCCCTAGCTCTTATGCAGCTGAAAACAGATGGCGATGACTTACACAATAGGGAAAAAAAAAGGGTTTACACACACACGTTTTGCCTTTCATTTATATTTAAAATGGAATGGGTTGCTTTACAGGGTGAGGGTTTACATACACTTTAATGCTTTTTAGTCATGGATCCAAAGCAAGCCTGCACATCAGGAGATATCACTTCACACCCATTTCACTTTGTGCATGCCGATTCCCAGTCAGTGACTCAGACAGTAGTGAAGTTAAAGCAGAGTTCTGGCCCTCCCGCCAGAAAAATTAAAGTCAGCAGCTACAAATACTATAGCTGCTGACTTTTAGTATATTAGGGCACTTGCCTGTCTAGGAATCCTGCATTGTCCTCACTGCAAGCTGATACTTCAATCGGCGGTCGGGTGCTGGCGCTGCCATCTTGACGGAGGAAAACTGGCAGTGAAGCCTTGCAGCTTCACAAATGTTTCTAACTGTGCATGCAGGAAGCACGCTGCATTTTGTGAATGGGCTGCAGTCCTCTGCAACTGGCTACGGGGAGGGGGGGGGGGGGGCTGGGGGCAAACTTCCAGCTGTGGTGACCTGAGCTGGAAGTAGGAGCGGGTAGCTGTCAATACCAAGTACCCGCACCCCCTCCCCCAAAATGTGACAAATGTGGCAGTGAAGGGGGAGGTTAGGCAGATAAGCTGAGCTTCCACTTTTGGGTGGAACTGCACTTTAAATGATGAGGTTGACAGCCAGGCGAGTAGAGTTTTCTAGATTTGGTCAGGTTTTCTAGAATACAAACACACTCTGGCAATGGAGAACTGTAGACACTAACCTGGAAGTCCTTGAGCTCCAGTATATGGGGGTGATGAACGGTTTTCAAAATCTCGATTTCTGTTAGGAGATTCTCAACAGATGCTTTGTTCAGACTTTTCTTGCTGACACATTTAATAGCTACCACTTCCCGCATGTTCCGCTAATAGTATGAAAAAAGAAAAGTGCACAAAGGACATATTACTGATACAATGACCGAGACCTGACAAGCTTGTTTAAAGTGACATTTGACTAAAAAACAGAATGTTACGTTATAGCCTAACAGTTTTTAGATGTAGTGGCTATATTCATTTTCTTACACTTATTGTATTGTCACCTTGTGATCCTACCAGAAACACATTCCCTGGCCTAGGGTGACAAACAGGACAGGACTTTGAAAAGTCTCCCCCTTTCCTATTCTCCAAAACATAGATTACTTACCAGCTAACTAACAAGATTTTTGGCGAGCAAGGTCAATAGGCTTTTTCGCCCATATCAATAGATAAAAAACAAAATGCTTAGAAAAAGAATATTTCACAGTTCAAAAGGAACCAAAAAAAGAGAAATTCACTGTTTGGGTTTACATACTTGGGAATGGGACCGTTAGTGATTACATGCGAAAGACTAAGAGGGGGTTCCCAGAGATAAGCAGGCGGACAGAAGCCCCATTGAAAGCAATGGAAGGTTAACAGTTCCCGCTTGCATCCAGGGCTGAACATTCTCAGGTAATCGCTCCACTAGTGATTATATGCAATTAGCTGTGGGAGCTGTCAGCCACCCAATGCTTAGAATAGGGCTGCTGCCCACCAGAGCCTTGCTGTGTTTTTTCACTACTTTATAACATAATAACGCTTGAAAGAAATCTCTACTGAGCAAAACAATGTAATTAAGCTATCAATTAATAATGAAATAATATTTCTAAATTTACTGGGCATGTCCTCTTCATGCACACAGGAGCATCTAGCTGCTGTGCACGCATCCCAGGGTTTTAGGGCATCCAGGAGGCACAGGTGCAGTTTTCAGCCCCGCTGCCTGCAACCAGTCTATGTAGGTGGCATGCTGCAGCTGGACTGGGCTTGTCTCTGTACCAAGTGGTACTGACATTTAAGACCCTATGCTCAGAATCCAGAAGACCTATCTTCCAGGCATTTGTCTCTGAATACAAAGGGCCTTGTACCACTGAAGCACCACACCGTACAGAATTTAGCTTTGTCCAGCCACAGCATGTCAAAGACTTTGACACATTGCACTTGTGCCTCCTAGGCGCACTAGAACTCCACACCCATAAATTGGGATTTTATCAGGGGAGGAGCAGAGAAGCTGGAAAACGCAGATTCATTAAGGAATTTTCTTCACAGTTCAGTATTATCTCATTGGAGCGGTGCATATAGGTGTTCAGAAATGAATATATGGACCTGTATTTTTATGCTCATAGAGTTCTTTTCTAAAGCATAATAAATATGTTTTAACCACTTGCCTACTGGGCACTTTTAACCCATTCGTGCCCAGGCCACTTTTCAGATTTCAGCATTCTCACACTTTGAATGGCAATTGCGCGGTCATGCAAAACTGTACCCATATGACATTTTTTTCCACACAAATAGAGCTTTCTTTTGGTGGTATTATTTGTCACTGGGTATTTTATTTTTTACACAATAATAAATAAATAAAAAAAAGCAAAAAAATGTGAAAATTTTTTTTTTTGCAAACATAAAAAAAATCTCCTTCACTGATGTGCATTGATGAGGCTGCACTGATAAGGTAGCACGGATAGGCAGCACTGATGAGGTGACACTGATGAGGCGCCATTGGTGGGCATTGATGAGGCACTGATATGCAGCAATGATGGGCACTGATAGGCGGCACCGCTGGGGGGCACTGCTGGGCACCGATCATCAGTGTTGATCTGCTCTGTGACAATTGCCGGTTATCGGCAGTAATTTCCTCATGCTGTGACAGCGTGAGGAAAGTGCAGCCGATAACCGGCAACTGTATTTACTCACTGATCTATTGTGTCATGGACATAGCTGATCACGTGTTAAAGGGCCGCTGTGATTGGCCTTTTACCTGATCATGTGATCAGCTGTGTCCGAAGGACACAGTGATCACGGAAAGCTCTGGGTGTACTGTTTAAAATCTAGTAATACAGCACTGCGCCAAAAAATCAGTGCCACTAGAGGCTGATCTGCTGAAAGTCTGAAAATTTACTGCTGCTCAGGAGCTTTGAGCTTCAGAAAAATGGCAACCTCCGGCAAGAAGAAACAGGAACAATGCTGGAAGCAATTTACCGCACACACTCAGAGCTTGACAAATTTGCTTTGAATCTAGGAGCAAGATAAAACAAAATTAGCCAGTTTTGTTTTTTTGTGTAGCATGGGTTGTCAGCTCCCGGGGCAAGGCAAGTAATTTGGGTTCAACAAGAGCACTGGGGAGACTGCATGCAATTCGAACAGGAATAGCACCGCCTTGCTGTTCAAATCGCATGCCATTCTTTGCAGTGCAATTTGCGTCCATTTATTTTGTATGAAAGCAAATCGCACTGCAAAATATCGGTACTCGGTATTGACGAGTACTTGATCGAACGTAACGGTACTCGTACTTGCCGATAAAAAAAAAGGGTATTGATGCATCCCCATTTAGTAGTAAACACATAGTGTGTGTCTCAATCCAGAGCACTAAGTGTCATTTCTGTCTGCTGCCATGTTTCTCTGCTATCAGCATGAGTTACTTCTGACAAGCTTTCCTGATACCAAGAGAAGAGAAAAGACGGCATGGGAGGGACCCTCCGGCATACAACCTGAAATTGACAGCCGGGGGGGGGGGGGTGGGGTGGGGTGTGGTGTGGTGTGTGTCAAGCTGTATAAATTCTGCACTTTGAAGGGCTGTAGAGAAGAGAAAACTGCAGACAGGTACAACTTAGTTTCATCTGTGTATCACCTGAGGCCAATCACTTCACTGGATATATGTAAAGGTTTACAACCACTTTAAGTGTTAGCGATAACTCTCAAGAACCCTCATTGCGAAATTTTCTTTGTTTCAGGTTTTATTTGCGATCTTTGTCCCTGCTGGGGAAAGTCACCCTCTCTGCCCTGTTGCCATTTTCACCAGAAATTAGCAAAAAGTCCAAAAATGTAGTTTTCACTGAAACAGAAATAGAGGGGAAACCTTCAAAACGGGGTCACCTGTCTAAGAGGGGACCTCTCCTCTCCTTGGAGAGCTCTCCTCTCCTTGGAGAGCTCTCCTGTCACTTCCTTTGGTGTCTCAGGGACAGGATGTCAGGAAAATCTAACCAGGACACAGATGGCAAAAGACTAAGAAAGTTTAAGGTAAAACTTCACCCTCTCAATCAACATTGACTTATACTGCTAGCATTAGTTAATAGAATATTCTATTAACTTGTTTTATACTTTTTTGGGGTTTTTTTTATTTTTTCAATCACTTCCTGGTTTCCATGCCTAGGCAACTGATGTAATTTATCCCAGGAGTCTTCAGGAAGGGTTTTCTCATCTAAGCACACCCTCCAGCCTGCATGCCTGAGCTAAAGGCAGATGGATTCCGGTAAGTAAATGCTACATGAATAATCTGCCCTTACTCAAGATGGCTGCAACCAGAATGCAATGGGGGTTTTTTTAGTGGTGCACTGAAGTCACTGAAGCCAATGGGATGGCGATTTTGCATTGAAGTCAAATTATCATTATCAGCACCTTTTTTTTGTTCTATCGGCAAAACATCAGCCAATATATCAATGCATCACTAGTGTTTTCAAAGTGATTTCTCAACAAATAAAGCATGGAGACATGGATAAATGGGGGAGTTTGCTCTGAATAATAAAAATTAATTATAGAGTGTTTTTTTTGTGGTGCTCAGATGTAGTGCAGATCTGAGCTTTGGTTTGGTCTGAACTAGGTTTGCAGTGGTACCGATATTAAGTATTTTCACGAGTACAAATGCCCCAATATCTAAAACCGATACCTTTGTGGTGTGATTTGAGTTCATACAAAATAAATGGGCTGAAGTTGCCCTGCAAAGAATCGCATATGATTTGAACAGGAATGCGGTGTAATTCCCATCAGAATTACATGCCGCTTCCTCCACTGCTCCTCTGTGAACCCAGGCTTATCATAGTGACTTCAGCCTGGGTTCACACAGCAGTGGTGGGGGAAACCGCATGTGATCTGGATAGAAATTGCACCACATTCCTGTTCAAATCATATGCGATTCTTTGCAGTGCAATTTGAGCCATTCATTTTGCATGGACTCAAATCACACCGCAAAAGGTATCAGAAATGGAATCGGCAGTATCTTGGGCACAAGTATCGGTATTCGTACTTGCCGGTAATACCAGGCATCGGTGCAGCCTAGTCTGAACTGGGTTCCCAGTGATCCTGGGAGGAAGCTGGCACTGCCACCCAATCACCTGTGGCCAGGGTATTCCTTGTAGCTGCATGTACACAAAGGAGATGCCTGGGACCTTATGGGTCCAATGTGGTCCTATTAGGTCAATGGTTTCTGGAGTCTGTCCCTTTACATAGGTGTGGCTGTGGTTTTGGGGGCGTGGACCACCCTGGCTGCAGGTGATTGGAAGGGAGAGGCCACTGCCGCCCCCAGCAAAGCACAGCTCATCCCTGTTGTCCGCCCAGCTACACTCCATACAAGTCTATGGAGTAGTCCTGACATCGGTGACAGTGTACAGCATGCGCAGGACTGACCATGGAGCTCTGTAGAAGTCCATACACTGTATGAGGGGGGAGGAGTACACCAGGAGTCAGCCCCCAGCTGTGTTTACCTTCCTGTAGGCCTTGTACACGGTGGCATAGGTGCCACTACCCAGCTTGTCAGTCAGTATAAAGTCCTCCAGGCGAGGGGGAGCCCAGCCTGCCATAGCGTGCCATGTACAGCCGCTCCCGGGTATGCTGTGAGCTCAGCCCGGCATCCCCTCCCGGCGCCGGGATCCTCTCCGCACCGACCACTTCCGTGTTTACGTTAAAGACACACTCCGCACCTGGGACAGCTGATGGAGGACCCGACCCTGTGCGCTGCTGCCATCTATCGGTGGAAGACTATTACCGCCAATACTGTCCACACATGGCAGAGAGAGGGCCCCGAACCTTCCATCCCGCCTATATCATGTCTCAGTGATGACACTTGCTGTTCTGAAAAAGTACCAGTCTGTTTAACATGTCTGTGTTTATTGGATTCTCTTTACACCCGGTTCACATGTGTGCGGGTGGTGCCACTGCGGGACCCACACAAATACCTGCAGCCGCACCACCCACACAGAGGAATGCAGGACCCTCACAAACACCTGCAGCCTCACCACCCACAGAGGAATGCAGGACCCCCACAAACACCTGCAGCCGCACCGCCCACACAGAGGAATGCGGGACCCCCACAAACACCTGCAGCCGCACCGCCCACACAGAGGAATGCGGGACCCCCACAAATACCTGCAGCCGCACCGCCCACACAGAGGAATGCGGGACCCCCACAAACACCTGCAGCCGCACCGCCCACACAGAGGAATGCGGGACCCCCACAAACACCTGCAGCCGCACCGCCCACACAGAGGAATGCGGGACCCTCACAAACACCTGCAGCCGCACCGCCCACACAGAGGAATGCGGGACCCACACAAACACTTGCAGCCGCACCGCCCACACAGGAATGCGGGACCCTCACAAACACCTGCAGCCGCACCGCCCACACAGAGGAATGCGGGACCCTCACAAACACCTGCAGCCGCACCGCCCACACAGAGGAATGCGGGACCTGCAGCCGCACCACCCACACAAGATTAATGCGGGACTCACAAATACCTGCAGCCTCTCCACCCACACAGAGGAATGCGGTACTCGCAGAAACACCTGTAGCTGTACCACCCACACAGAGTAATGCGGGACCACACAAAACACCTGCAGCCGCACCACCCACACAAGATTAATGCGGGACTCACAAATACCTGTAGCCGCACCACCCACACAGAGGAATGCACCACCCACACAAGAGGAATGCGGTACTCGCAGAAACACCTGTAGCTGCACCACCCACAAAGAGTAATGCGGGACCCGCACAAACACCTGCAGCCGCACCACCCACACAGAGGAATGCGGGACCTGCAGGTAGGTGCACGCCGCCCGCACTGGAAATCGCAACCATACTGGGATCCTCGGTTCCTGTGTGGGCTGCGATTTCTAAAATAGTGCAGGGACTTTTTCCTTGCGTGTACCGGGGCACAGGAGTCCATTCAAATGAATGGGCTCTCCTGCCTGCGCAAATCGCAGCCTGCACGACCGCATAGATGTGAACCAGGGCTTACAAAGGCTACCTCCCATTCAGTCTATCATGAATGCTGCTGCTGGACTCATCCACCTTAGCAATCGCTCAGTGTCTGCCACCGCTCTACACCAATCCCTCTACTGGCTTCTGCTCACCCAACAAATACATTTCGAAATACTAATGCTCACCATATACTTTACAATCTGATTGTACACCGCATTCCAAATTATTATGCAAATTCTATTTAAGTGTCACAAAGATTAAATATTTTGTTTTTCAGTTCCATGTTTTTCATGGATGGCATTGTGTGTCAGGGCTCTTTTGATCACTGAAAACAATCTCAGACACCTGTGATAATTAGATTGGCCGGTGAGCCCAATTTAAGGAAAAACTACTAAAGGAGGGTGTTCCACATTATTAAGCAGAGCACCATTTTCAAGCAATATGGGGAAGAAAAAGGATCTCTCTGCTGCCGAAAAGAGTGAATAGTTCAATGCCTTGGACGAGGTATGAAAACATTAGATATTTCATGAAAACGTAAGCGTGATCCTCGCACTATTAAGAGATTTGTGGCTGATTCAGAGCACAGACGGGTTCGTGCAGATAAAGGCACATTGAGGAAGATTTCTGCCAGATCCATGCATCGGATCAAGAGAGCAGCTGCTAAAATACCATTACATAGCAGCAAACAGATATTTGAAGCTGCTGGTGCCTCTGGAGTCCCACGGACATCAAGGTGTAGAGTCCTCCAGAGTCTTGCAACTGTGCATAAACCTTCTATTCGGCAACCAATGCTCACAAGCAGAAATGGCTGCATTGGGCAGAAAAATACACGAAGACTAATTTTCAAACAGTCCTGTTCACTGATGAGTGCCGTGCAACCCTGGATGGTCCAGATGGATAGAGTAGTGGATGGTTGGTGGACGGCCACCCTGTTCCAACAAGGCTGCGACATCAGCAAGGCGGTGGTGGTCATGTTTTGGGCCGGAATCATGGGAACAGAGCGGGTCAGCCCCTTTAGAGCCCCCGAAGGTGTGAAGATGACCTCTGCAAAGTATGTGGAGTTTATGACTGACCACTTTCTTCCCTGGTACAGAAGGAAGAACTATGCGTTCCGTAATAAAATCATCTTCATGCATGACAATGCACCATCTCATGCTGCAAAGAATACCTCTGCATCAATGGCTGCTATGGGGATAAATGGAGAGAAAGTCATGGTGTGGCCTCCATCCTCCCCTGACCTCAATTCTATTGAGAACCTTTGGAGCATCCTCAAGCAAAAGATCTATGAGGGTGGGAGGCAGTTTACATCCAAACAGCAGCTCTGGGAGGCTATTCTGACATCTTGCAAACAAATTCAAGCAGAAACTGTCCAAAAACTTACAAGTTCAATGGATGCAAGACTTGTGAAGCTGCTATCAAATAAGGGGTCCTATGTTACAATGTAACGTGACCTGTTAGAATGTTTAAAAAGTTAAAATGTTAAAAGTTTGATTGAAATAGCTTTTGATTTCAGTAAATATGCTGCAAACACAACAAATGACAATTTTCAGTTCTTTACAACCTATAAAGTGTTTTGAAACTTACTGTGCGGAATAATTTGGAACAGTGCATTGTAAGTTTTTAATGTTTAAAAAAAATCCTGTTATCATTAGGAGGTTTGTTCAATAAAATGTGAATTGTACTCTTAATAGTTGATAACATGAGAATTATGCTGACTGTTATTTACATCAATTATTTAGGTAAATGAGAAAAATATCATTTGCATAATAATTTGGAACAGGGTGTATAATCTCCTTTAGATCTACCATCAACTATGTAGGGCAAGGGCCTGTCTGATTGGATACAGAGTAATTGGATAAATGGTGCGTCCTCTTATTCTATAGTTTTGTTAAATCTAAAGGAGATTGTACAGAGATGGTACAATCAGATTGCATAGTGTATGGCCACCTTTACAAAGCTATCCACAACTCTGTCCCAAGCTACATCACTAGCTTATTCTCAAAATACTAACCTGATTGTTCTCTTCCTTCCTCCCTAGACCTCCTGCTCTCTAGCTCCCTTTCCCACCTTCTCCCATATTTGCTCCCAGGAGTTCTCCCGAGCCTCTACAGTCTTATGGAACTCCCTACCCCAATCTGTTCGACTGTCCCCTACTCTGTCCACTTTTAGGCTATCCCCCAAAAAACCCTAATCTTCAGAGAAGCCTATCCTGCCTCCACCTAACAACTGTATTTTTATTTTCTCCATCAGCCCATCCCCCTCCGTTATTATCTTTTGTATCTCTTGATCCTCCCTCTTAGACTGTAAGCACCAATGAGGAGGGCACTCCGATTCCTCCTGTATTAACCACTTTACTACTGCGCTATAGCCGAATGACGATTACACCGAGGCAGTCCATTTTTGGGAGGGCGTCATATGACGTCCTCCCAAAAGGTGCCCCCAGCTGCGCACCCGGCACAGTCTGTGATTGCTGTGTCCTTTGGACACAGCTAATCACAACATGGTGTCCAATTCCAGCTGACCACTATGTAAATACACTTGCCAGTTATCAGTAGTACTTTCCTCATGCTGTCACAGCATGAGGAAAGTACTGCTGGTAATCAGCAACTGTCAAAGCAGACATCTGCACTAATAAGGGCACTGGTTATCAGGCCCTGATTATTAGTGCAGCCCCAAAAGTGCCCAACAGTGCTGCTTATCAGTGCCCAACAGTGCTGCCCATCAGTGAATGTCAGTACTGCCAGCTATTCAGTGCCCTTCAGTGCCACTTACCAGTGCTGAATATCAGTGCAGCATCATCAGTGCCTTCTTATCACTGCTGCCTATTAGTGCAGCCTCATCAACGCACATTAGTGAAGGAGAAATATTACCTGTTTGCAAAATATTTTAATAGAAACAAAGAACACCTTTTTTCACAATTTTTGTTTTTTCATTTATAGTGCAAAAAATAAAACTCAGTGGTGATTAAATACCACCAAACAAAAGCTCTATTTGTGTGGGGGGAAAAAAAAAAAAAAAATCACAAAACTTTCACATGGGTACAGTGTTGCATGACTGCGCAATCGTCATTGAAAGCTGAAAATTGGCCTGGGCAGGAAGGGGGTAAAAGTGTCCAGTAGGCAAGTGGTTAAATTGTATCATAACTGTACTGTCTGCCCTCTGGTTGTAAAGTGCTGTGCAAACTGTTGGTGCTTTATAAATCCTGTATAACAACCAATTATTTTTGGGTTATTAAAGTAAATCATCAAATAAAAAGAAACATTTGGGCCGTCCTGAGCATTTTGCCATAATGTGCTACTGTCAGAGATGTCAGCATTCCCCTCTATTGCTACACTAAGGTAAGGGGTGACACAAATGTAAGAGAAGTGGGATCCTAAGGTAAGGAGGGGACACTGGTATTCTGCATTCTGGTTTAAGGGGGAACTCTGATGAAAGGGGAGACTCTGGTCATCAACACCCCCCCTCCTTTTACATCAGAGTTCCCACTTACTGGTTAATTATCAATTTCCTTAGTTAATAATAGGCATTTCTGTCATATTTCAAACGGTCAGTAAAAACAAATTGCTCCATCAGGATACTTATGTTTTGTCAGTAAATAAGCCATGGAGGGTGGCAACCCTTCCTGGCACCAGACAGACACTGAGCTGCCAGTCATGGAGATCAGAAGAGGCATACAGTTATCTCTTTTGTCATAAAGAAGTCTGCTCTATTATGACTTTACATCTACTTGAAGGCCTCTTGCACACAGACAATGTTTAAGCTGCATGAACATGAGGGTCTCTCCCCATGCAGTATATATTTCTGGTGTCTCAGGTGTCCTTGAGCTGCATACAGCTGGCCATAGACATGAATGGGTGAAGGCATACAGCTAATTGTGTAAAGTAGCACATGCACACAGATATAATGTACCGAACGCACTTTGAATGCATACAGCCACCTTCACCCATTTACACACTCCGGCCACTTTATTAGTTACACCTTGCTAGTACCGGGTTGGACCCCCTTTTCCCTCAGAACTGCCTTAATTCTTTGTGGCGTAGATTTAACAAGGTGTTGGAAACATTCCTCAGGAGATTTTATTCCATATTGTTACTGTTGCCTGTCATCTCGAACGAGCCTGCCCTTTCTCCTTTGACATCAACAAGGTATTTTCGTTCACACAACTACGGCTCACTGGATATTTTCTCTTTTTCGGCCCATTCTCTGTAAACCCTAGAGATGGTCTGCAAGAAAATCATAGTAGATCAGGCGTTTTTGAAATACTCAGACCAGCCTGGCTAGCACAAACAACCATGCCACATTCAAAGTCACTTAAATCTCCTTTTTTTTTTCCCCCCATTCTGATGCTCAGTTTGAACTTCAGCAAGTCATTTTCACCACGTCTAGATGCCTAAATGCATTGAGTTGCTGCCATGTGATTGGCTGATCAGCAATTTGTGTTACTAAGCAATTGAACAGGTTTACCTAATAAAGTGGCTGGTGAGTGTATATCTATGACTACGCAGATCTAGGACATCTGGGACACCAGAAGTACACAATGCTTTTGCTTTGCTCTAAGAAATGTGCCCATGTGCATGGAGCCTTAAACGCAGGATTTTGCTGGCAGAAAGATCCTGAATAAAAACACATTCTTCATCCTGTTCTAGCAGCAGTGTTGCAATGTATGCGTATACACTCATATTCATCTGCATATACAAGTGTAAGCGTGTAAATGACTGCACTCAAACAAGAGGTTTTTTTTTTTTTTTTACAGCTCTACTTGTGTTCTAAACCAAACAATCAATTGGCTGGTGTTATAACTGATCACATGTGCACCACCATGGCAGTTGCAGATCAAACAGATGGTAGATTCCTTGGCTGCAAGGACAGGAGAGTTTAGTTCTGCTTTAATTGCTGCTCAGGGCACTTCTACAAAATGGCAACCTCCAGCAAGAAGAAACAGGAACAAGGCTGGAGGCAATTTACAGAGCACACTAGTTTTGGTTGCATAATTAATGTGGAATGTATGTTCTTTGCTAAGGAACATACTTTTTATATATATATTTATATTTTTGAGTAAAAGTCGACTTTGACACATGATATGAGAAAAACATGGAGCAAACTATGACCCACCTCTCCATCTGAAAATACCAATTTCCTGCACTGTTACTTATAGCATTGTCTTATGTAGACATGACTTTAATAAACTACATACTTTTTCCAGGCCACTGATGTGAAACCTCAGACCCAGCATTTTAATGTGGTCAGCATTGGCAGCTCTGATAGCAAGTGAACATTATAGTCCATCTCCAATCAAAACTAATTTTGAGAGGGAAATGTACAGAATCTAAATTCCTATTGGGAGAGAAAGCTGATTTTCCAGACTGCAAAAAAAAAAAAAATGAAAATTGTAACACTTCCTTTTCTGCGACATTGACACCAGGAAAATGGACAATTATATCACATACTTACCATAATTTCCCTTTCTTGGTGCCAATTCATTGCAGCATACTACCAAATTTGCTGCCATATTGGTGCCTGGAAAACACTTTTTCGGTAAATTGGAGAAGCGTTAGAACCAGTAAAGCTATTCTGTCTATATCTTCATGTCTCAGTGACACCAGTTCAGTTTTCTTATTCTGTTGTCAAAAGGCAGTCACAGGGATTGGATATGAGCTGAAATAACCCCTCAACAGAATCAGAGACCAATTTAAAAACTCAAAAATGTATTTACTCCCAAGTCTAACCAAAACAGTAAAAAAAAAAAATATCTGTTGCATAAGTTGGAATTTAAAGGATAAGATTATATATTTATTATTAATAATAAATAATAATATTAATAAATGCACGTCTTCATGCAGGTAAAAAAAAAAATAAAAAAAAAAAAAAAAAATGTGCATTTATCTTTTTTTTTTTTTTTTAATATACACTGGAGCCTGTAAAGCATTGCACACGTGATCAGTAGACTGCAGGTGCAATACCAGGCTCATGCAGATTCTCAGTGCACTGTCTGCCCATACCTCCTTTGCGGGCAGGCAGTTACAGATTGCAAGAATAATCAATGAACTACTAGCGTGCTCACCAGTGCCCTCACAGTTCCCTGAGAACTACAAGCAGTCAGCTGCAGTGGACGACAGTAATCATAGTTCATTAACTCTGTGAATGAAGGACATAGCTGTGTGGGTGGAGCCCCGCATGACCACGCTCTTTTCAAATTGTGACAGCGGGTATGGAGAGAAGATCTCCAGCTGCTGCCACGTGGGGGTGGGGGGGGAAGAGGAGGCAGGAGCTGAAATTGTATTTATTACAGATAAGCACTATCAATTTACACATCACTTTACATATATATTGCACTTTCACATCAGTCCCTGCATTCAAGGAACTTACAATCCAAGGTCCCTAACTCACATTCATACATACACATACTAGGGCCAATTTAGATATGGGACACAATGAACCTACCGGCATGTCTTTGGAGTTTGGAAGAAAACTGCCCGTGTGGGTTTTCTTCAAGTATTCCACAAGGAGAGCATGCAGACTCCAGGCAGGTAGTGTCATGGTTAGGATTCAAACTGATGCTCCTAGTGGTGCTAGGCAAAAGTGCTAACCACAGTTACATGTTCCACCTTAAACACAGGCAAAACATGTAACATGTTCCAAAGGTGAACTTAGCCTTTACGACTCACACTTCAGCACCAGAATATAATCTAAGCTTCGCATCACAAACAAAACATAAAAAAAAAAAAAAAAAGGGACTAGGTACAATCACAATCACATAAAGGACCACTACTGATGGGAAAAAGCACAAAGATCCTTGATAGTTATTGACGTACAATTAGAAAGTAACAAAAAAAACAAGAATAAAAAACACATTATAGAAAAGAGGTTTATTTAATATCTTATTTTTTTTTACTCACTAGGCTCTGCAAGGCAATAGCCATGAACATCATAGAAAGCTGGTGCTGTCATAACTGAACCCACAGAGCAGTGATTTTAGGTTCCCAGTTTTCACTCCCTACATAATAAAGCAAGCCTCCGCCAGGCCTGAACTATGTCACCAATTTGATTATTGTTTAATGACAGCACTGGCTGAAAAGAAGAATTAAAAGACAGCTCTTTTGTTATATATTACAATGATATGTGTCTTTTAACATTTGTACAAATCCAATCCATATTAGACTTGGAAAGCCAGGCTGCAATGATTAATGAAATCTGAAAATTTAAAGCCACCATCCTCAAGTCACTACTGCAGAAGAAACACTAGTACTTAAATGGCTGCTAAATTCATTTGGAAATACAAAGAAACTGAAAAATATTGGAGAAAATATACAAGATAAAGAATCTACATATTTTACATCTTAGTATGGCATCAAAAATGCAGCAAGTGACAGATAAAGCAGATCATTACATTGGATAGTTCACAAAGTTACAATTCCATGAGTTTTGAAATACAGGTTCAAAAAATATCAGTTATTCCCCTTTCTTCACAAGCAACCCCACAGAATAAAAGTAAAAATCCGAAAAATATTTTAGCCCCACATAAAAAAAGATCAAGAAGAGCAACAAGTAAATTAGTTCATCTTGTCAGAATATATATATTTACATATATATATTTATATATGTAGAATTACATAAAGTCTCTTAGTGGAAGGGGTAATGAGTGGAGTGCTGTAATCTGCCACCAGGGGCATGAAAGAGGCAATTGGCTTTACAGAATCAGTTTTACTCCCTGGAAAAGCATTAAGGAGGGGAGGAAGGAGGAGGCAGAAGGATAAGAGCAATGACAGACAATGGAATGATGTTGCTCAATTGCCCTGGAAGGCCCCCCTTGCAGCTGAGGTGGCGGCTCCAGCAGCAGCATTCTGCACATTGCGGTTGGAGAGGATACCCTGGGAGAACTCCTCCTGTGCTCTCTGGAAGCTGGCACCTGTCCGGCGGTACATTGAGTGAACCTGTCAGAGACAGCCAAGAGAAAGTGGAAATATTAGCACACATAATAAATAAAACATAGCATTTTGGAATTCCATGTCATTTAAAAGGATCCATTTCTATTGGCAGAAAATTATGATACTCTTAAACTGCCATTAAATTAACATTTCCGAAGAATTCTGTACATTTTGTACACAGAACCATCCCCTATTAATTAATTAAACTTCCTGCTTGTAGGACTGGCTGTTTTTCCTACAAATATGCACACAGCTTAAGGTAGAATTGCAGGCATCTCCTGGTATGTCCTTCAGTTTACTGCTGTCAGACTTTACACTGCCGTGAGATGCCATTCATCTTCAATGACAAACCAATGCACATACAGGTGAAACTCGAAAAATTAGAATATCGTGCAAAAAGTTCATTTATTTCAGTAATGCAACTTAAAAGGGGAAACTAATATATGAGATAGACTCATTACATGTAAAGCAAGATAGTTCAAGCCATGATTTGTCATAATTGTGATGATTATGGCTTACAGCTCATGAAAACCCCAAATCCACAATCTCAGAAAATTAGAATATTGTGAAAAGGTGCAATATTCTAGGCTCAAAGTGTCCCACTCTAATTAGCTAATTAAGCCATAACACCTGCAAAGGGTTCCTGAGCCTTTAAATGGTCTCTCAGTCTGGTTCAGTAGGAAGCACAATCCATGGGAAAGACCGCTGACCTGACAGTTGTGCAGAAAACCATCATTGACACCCTCCATAAGGAGGGAAAGCCTCGAAAGGTAATTGCAAAAGAAGTTGGATGTTCCCAAAGTGCTGTATCAAAGCACATTAATAGAAAGTTATGTGGAAGGGAAAAGTGTGGAAGAAAAAAGGTGCACAAGCAGCAGGGATGACTGCAGCCTGGAGAGGATTGTCAGGAAAAGGCCATTCTAAAGTGTTGGGGACGTTCACAAGGAGTGGACTGAGGCTGGAGTCAGTGCATCAAGAGCCACCACACACAGACGGATCCTGGACATGGGCTTCAAATGTCGTATTCCTCTTGTCAAGCCGCTCAAACAACGTCAGAAGCATCTTACCTGGGCTAAAGAAAAACAGACCAGGTCTGTTGCTCAGTGGTCCAAAGTCCTCTTCTCTGATGAGAGCAACTTTTGCATCTCATTTGGAAACCAAGGACCCAGAGTATGGAGGAAGAATGGAGAGGCACACACTGCAAGATGCTTGAAGTCCAGTGTGAAGTTTCCACAGTCTGTGTTGATTTGGGGAGCCAGGTCATCTGCTGGTGTTGGTCCACTGTGCATCATTAAGTCCAGGGTCAATGCAGCCGTCTACCAGGAGATTTTGAAGCACTTCATGTTTCCTTCTGCAGATGAGCTTTATGGGGATGCTGACTTCATTTTCCAGCAGGACTTGGCTCCTGCCCACACTGCCAACAGCACCAAAACCTGGTTCAATGACCGTGAGATTACTGTGCGTGGTGGGCCAGCAAACTTGCCTGACCTGAACCCCATAGAGAATCTATGGGGCATTGCCAAGAGAAAGATGAGACACATAAGACCGAACAATGCAGAAGAGCTGAAGGCCGCTATTGAAGCATCCTTGTCTTCCATAACACCTCAGCAGTGCCACAGGCTGATAGCTTCCATGCCACGCCGCATTGAGGCAGTAATTGCTGCAAAAGGGGCCCAAACCAAGTACTGAGTACATATGCATGCTTATACTTTTCAGAGGTCCGATATTGTTCTATGTACAATCCTTGTTTTATTGATTGCATGTAATATTCTAATTTTCTGAGATTGTGGATTTTGGGTTTTCATGGGCTGTAAGCCATAATCATCACAATTATGACAAATCACGGCTTGAACTATCTTGCTTTGCATGTAATGAGTCTATCTCATATATTAGTTTCCCCTTTTAAGTTGCATTACTGAAATAAACGAACTGTTGCACGATATTCTAATTTTTCGAGTTTCACCTGTATACCAATCCAGTGGCATACCTAGGAAATCTGGATACTGGTTAATTTTATACTCCCACCAAAATTATTTTTAGTAACAATCATGAAATTAAATGTTGGGGCTGGAGTAGAAGCAGAATAAGCCATTGGTAGGCAGGCAGCAGAAGCTGTAAGTAGAATCGCAACTTCATGCAAAGATAATGAACTTGGTTATCCATCCACTTGACCTCCAAGAGCTCTGAAGGGCTATTCCCTGCAGAGTTGCCAGAATATCAGGATGTGTGGCCCATAAAATTGGCATTGCTTTACAGTACGTGTCTAAACACCAGTGGGGAGAAGATCTCCTGCCAACATGCACTGCGCTGGATGGAGATCAGGCTCAAGTGAGTATTTAGGAGGGCAGCGGCCGGGGGGCGGATGGGGGTAAACTGCATATAAAACCTTTTACCTTTACAACCACTTTAGGTCTTAAGTTATTACTAAAATCAGTAATAATTGAATGCAGAGGCAATTATGTATTATAATAAAGAGTAGATACATTTATGAAATCTTACAGATACGACAGGCCCTTTGAGGGCAGCCATAATGCAGATGCATCCTGCAATGAAATGGAGTTTGACACCCCTGCATTATGGTGTATGGCTTGTAGCATGGGACTGAAATAAACACCATTACTGGTGTCACTGACAACAATAGTAATCCCCAGCATTGGGGTAAGTGGCCGCAAAAATCCCCCCTTTATTGAGTGTCAGGGTGCAATAGCCCCAGCGTGATTGGTCAGTGGGAAACAGACTGTAATATTTAAAACAAAAACATACACATACAACACATAGCAATGGTGGTCAGTGACAAGCTTAAGCTGAAACAAGTACCCAACAAGTATATATATTGGTCAGTGGAAGACATAATCTGTATTAAAAAACCCTCCAGCATTGGTGTTTAGTGGTTACTTACCAGAGCACCACACTCCCACCCTGCTGCCTCCACCCACCAGCCACCACTATACGTCTATTCATTCTGACAGTTCTAGCTTTCTTTAGTGCATATCATTCCTACTTTGCATGTCAGACGGCTTAACCAGGGCGCCCTCCAAGTGGGGCTACCTGATGCAGACGACCTCCCTAGGAACAAGACTGATTCGATCCATCTATGGGCAGACTGGTTGTACTGAAGTTGATCCCTCAATCGACTCCACTACAACCAACCTTCTGGATTTTCTTTGCATGTGATTACTGCCGGCAGTTCTAGTCTCCAGCAATAATCAAAATTCCCTGATGGCAGAACACAATAGTATATCAGGAGGGATTCCCCCATCAGCACCAACAGTGTAGATATGAAAATCAAGTGATGTTCTTTCCTGCAACCTGTGGTTGTGGAAAGAAAAATCATATCATATAAGGCTTGCTTTACTATGTTGGGACTGATCACAGTGGGAGGTTCACCAGTCAGTTTGTTGAAGCTATTGCACTAACCTACCTCAATCTAAGGAATAGAAGCAGGGAACAATTAATAGTGAAGTCAAAATTCTTACATTGAATATAACTGGCATGGGAGTGTTTTTCCCACAACAAAAGGAGACACCAGTTCTAAGTAGTTTCTTCACATAGTGTAATGTAATTTAATGGTGACAACCCCTAATGTTTTCTCCTGTCAGTTTACAGTATGCAAACTTAGATTTTCATTAGGCCACTTAAAATGGGTTAAACTGGTTTAACACTGTAAAACTAATACAATTTTTTGGTAGATGCAAAATAAAAATTTCCGAACCCGTCTCTGATCTCAAAAAGCTAATGAAAAACATCTGGTGGTCCCTTCACTGACTGGATTCTTGCACATTTTTTATTTTTTTTCCATAGTCAAAAGTCCTCAGTTATCATGTGGCTATTTTGGTCAGGTGTATCACCGAACACTCACCCTCTTCAGCATGAACAAAGAGAAGGCAGCAGAGACAGTGAAGAAGGAAGCCACGACCATCATAATCACAGCGACAGCAACATTGCTTTTTATCATGGTGAGTGCCATTATCCAGCCACTGGAAAAAGAAAAAGAAAAACAGATTATAAAAAGGAGTGCTTCCCAAATGAAAGCTGCAACCAAAGAATTACAATCTCACCTGTCACCCCAGTGAGGGATACCAACTGCTTGTATGATATAAATGATAGTCTGGCAGAAAAAAATAACGAAAAATACAAAGAAATTGAAGGAACTGTCCGTCCTGTAGAAATACAAAATAAATGAGTAAATAAAAGAACAGGTCATTTTAAGTTTTATACAAAATGGTTCAAATACTTCAACTTATTATTCTGTAAAGAAAAGGTATAAAGCAGTTTTAGTATATTAGAGCATTTACCCTAAAGTGTAGCATCAGTATTGCTTATTTATTTTTTATTTTATGTAAAGATTTGTAGACTAGTCGCTAAAAGGCAGGCTAGTTTACCCTCTGTTAAGCTGGTCATACGAGGTTAGAATTTCAGCCAATTCCTGCTGAAATCTGGAGGTGTGGGTGGACCCTATCAGTACCACCTGGCTCGAAAAACTTTGAAAAAAATGAAAGCAGCCAGGTGTGACTTTGTCAGCCAAGTAGTGAGCACATCTTATCAGATCCAGTTACTTATCAGGTAATCTATTAGCAGTGGCTGTCATAATACAATAGCTGGCAGAGAACATTCCTCTATCCATGTTGTTTGGCATGGATGGAGGAAAAGATTGTATTTCACCCATTCAGCCCTTGGAACAGGTACCTGGTTTTGACAGGTAACCACTCCCAGACAGATCACCACAGCAATTCCACCATAAGTTTGATACCCCCCCCTTCACTGTCTGCAACTCTCTGGGCCATGTCACAGGTCCCACCAAGAAGGCTGCGGGACCCTTCAGAAAGTGCAGCCTGTCTTGCGTATGTTGTGCAGTGTAAACCCACAAGGAGTCACAGACATTTTTCCACAGTAAACATAACAGCGCTGGAAGACTAGCAAAGAACCAGCCCAGGTGAGGACGGCGCTGGATCCTGGTACAGGTAAGTGTCCTTTTATTAAAAGTCAGCAGCTGCAGTATTTGTAGCTACTGTCTTAAAGTGTTACTAAGCCCACAACAGTAAGTTCAGTCTGTATATGCAGTAAAGCATGCTTGTTATACTCACTGTTGAACCTAAGGGGTTTTTCCTCTGCATTGTGTAAAAAGGCTGTTTGATCCTTTCTTCACTGTTCCTCCCCTTTTTCAAGCGACCACCTCTTATCACCAGACTGAACCATAGACGTACACATGCTCAGTTTGGTGTATATTGCTAGAGAGGCTGTTTTTTTTTTTTTTTTTTCTTGGGAAAGTGCATGTGATTAGCACATGGCCAATCTGCACTGTCCAGACAGAGGTCAGGGGATTTCCATCCTCCTAGAGCAGAAAGAAAACTCCTCCTACAAGCTTTAGCTAGTGGTGGACTGGACACAGATAGAAGTCAAAAGACTGCTCTATCTGCTGATGAGAAAAGGTAGTTTATATTTACTAAAATAATTGCACTTCCATGTTCTGTGTACTGTGGGAGACAGGATATAGTGAATGCAGGGTCCTGGGTTTAGTAACACTAAGTTTTTTTTTCCAAACAGACTGAAGCTCCTCTTTAATAACTGTTGAGATATTATATCAGCCCTATACAAAGCACATGGCTTTTTGCAAACTGGACGACTCAGACTTGCATTGTGAGAAGGAGCAGAATAGCCATGATGTAGGACTGCAAGATAGAAGACTGAGCCAGAGTATGTAATAGCAAACACGAACAAATAAACATCCATGCTTTTTTACATACAAGTATTAAAAAACACAAGATTATGTGCCGTAACAGTTTATCATTTACCTGTTTAACAATTATTGAAAAGACTACAATTCCCTAAACTTGATTTTTTTGTTTAATAATATAAAAAGGGCTTTCTAAATAAACTTATTACAACAAACTGAGCAAAAAGATGGGATTTGCATACACTAATAGTGACACCTATAGAATCACCTTACCCACTGGCAAAACCATCCATTTTTCCTTACAACAACCAATTGGATTTAAATAAATTTCTAGATTAAAAGGAACCAGATACACTATTAAACCATCTAGTGTAAAAAAACCTGGCATGTTAGTAAAGCAGAAATTAGACTTCTATGCATAATTTAATATACAACTGCAACAACCCAGAGAAAATGATCCAAATATAGCTTTCCAAAGTATGTCAAATTTGACTGCGACGTTAATTCACTTTGTGTTGTCTTACTGAATAAGCATTTAGTGTCTTATAAAAATTGTATGGACAGCCATGTGCATCATATAGCTATTTACAGTACATCCAGAAAATATTCACAGCGCTTAACTTTTGCCACATTTTGTTATGTTACAGCCTTATTCCAAAATGGATTAAATTCATTTTTTTTCTCAACATTCTACAAACAATACCCCATAATGACAATGTGAAAGAAGTTTGTTCTGAAATCTTTGCAATTTATTAAAAAAAAAAAAAAAAAAAAAAAAAACACAACATATGTACATAAGTAATCACAGCCTTTGCAATGACACTCAAAATTGAGCTCTGGTGCATCCTGTTCCCACTGACCATCCTTGAGAGGGTTCCACAACTTGATTGGAGTCCACCTGTGGGAAATTCAGTTGATTGGACATGATTAGGAAAGGTATAAACCTGTCTATATAAGGTCCCACAGTTAACAGTGCATGTCAGAGCACAAACCAAGCCATGAAGTCCAAGGAACTGTCCACAGACCTCAGAGACAGGATTGTATCAAGGCACAGATCTGGGGAAGGGTACAGAAAAATGGCTTCAGCATTGAAGGACCCAATGAGCACAGTGGCCTCCATCATCCGTAAATGGAAGAAGTTTGGAACCACCAGGAATTTTCCTAGAGCAGGTCGCCCAGCCCAAATGAGCGATTGAGGGAGAACGGCCTTAGCCAGGGAGGTAACCAAGCACCCGATGGTCACTCTGAAAGAGCTCCAGTGTTTCTCTGTGGAGAGAGGAGAACCTTCCAGAAGAACAACCATCTCTGCAGCACTCCACCAATCAGGCCTGTATGGTAAAGTGGCCAGACAGAAGCCACTCCTCAGTAAACGGCAAATGGCAGCCTGCCTGGAGTTTGCCAAAAGGCACCTGAGGTACTCTCAGACCATGAGAAACAAAACTCTCTGGTGTGATGAAACAAAGATTGAACTCTTTGGCCTGAATGCCAAGCATCATGTCTGGAGGAAACCAGGCACCGCTCACCACCTGGCCAATACCATCCCTACAGTGAAGCATGGTGGTGACAGCATCATGCTGTGGGGATGTTTTTCAACAGCAGGAAGTGGAAGACTAGTCAGGATCGAAGGAAAGATGAATGCAGCAATGTACAGAGACATCTTTGATGAAAACCTGTTCCAGAATGCTCTGGACCTTAGACTGGAGGTGACTGTTCATCTTTCAACAGGACAACGACCCTAAGCACACAGCCCATATAACAAAAGCAGTGGCTACGAGCTAACTCTATGAGTGTCCTGGAGTGGCCTAGCCAGAGCCCAGATGTGAACCTGATTGAACTTCTCTGGAGAGATCTGAAAATGGCTGTGCACCGACTTTCCCCATCCAACCTGATGGAGCTGGAGAGGTACTGCAAAGAAGAATGGGAGAAATTGCACAAAAATAATTAAAATGACTTGAGGCTGTAATTGGTGCTAAAGGTGCTTCAACAAGTATTGAGCAAAGGCTGTGAATACTTATGTACATGTGCTTTTTTTTTTTTTAATTTTTAATAAATTGTAAAGATTTCAAAACAAACCTCTTTCACGCTGTCATTATGCGGTATTGTTTGTAGAATGTTGAGGAAAAAAATGAATGTAATCAATTTTGGAATAAGGCTGTAACATAACAAAATGTGGCTAAAGTTAAGTGATGTGAATACTTTCTGAATGCACTGTATATGTCTGCTTCACCTTCAGTGGAACTGTACAGACAAGTTTTACAGACATGGGAACAAAAACACACAGATATAGCTGTCTTTTAAACAGGGAAAAAAAGCAGCACCCTTTCTGGAGCACCTTCCTGGAACATCATAGATCAAGGTACTACCTTTGTCCCATGGCTGACCGACAACTTAAACACTCAAGAAGAAGAAGAAATTTCAGGCTCTGCATCTCTGTGCTGTTTCCGCAGTCTCTAGGTCGCGTTTGCTAAAAAAGGAGCTTCTGTTGCACAGCATTTAGCCAGTAGGGATAAAGAACTGACAAATATATACAATAAAAACAACACACAGAAGTGAGAGCCCTCTTCACACAAGCTGCAGTCCATGGTGTAAAATACATATGGCGCTTACAGATACTAAAAGATTCAGCGGCCATTCAATTACCTGAAAGCCTTGTAGATTGGTCGGAACCAGCACAAAAAGGCACAAGGCGTAAACAAAATAAGCCACAGGATAGACAGGCCAAAATCTACACCACCCGATTCTGTGTTACTGGTGAAATACGCCAAGCAGGCCAGAACATTAAGGAAAAGAGTGACTCCATGAACTATAAAAAAAAAAAAAAAAAGAGAAAAATAAAAGGATTAATAAACCCATTAATTACTTGTGTTCAGAGAAATCAATGGTTGACAATCCTCAATTGCACTAATCACTTAATATTACTGGCCAGTCTTCCATAACTGAACGTTCCATAACCTCTAGGCACACAAATATCAGGAAATTGATCATTAAATGTCTACTTTAACTGTATATTCAGGCCTTACCCAAATATCTCCATTACCCTTTCAAAAGAATGTCCCAGCATTATTTTTCTTCAACCTTGTTTCTGCATTGAGAAACAACTTTTATTACTCCCATCACTAGGGTTGCAAAATTCTTGCAGAGGCAGCTGCTAGGAGATATTGACTTATCACAAAGGACTACATATTCCAAGAGCTCTTTCTCTAAAGACTGTGTGGGTAGGATCATTGTTTTGCTGGGAAAATCAATGTATACACATGAATTGGGACAGAGAGGGACAGGAGGGTAGGTGAACTTCTGTAGTTTCCCCAGACAGTGCTCACAACGTTTCTTGAGATTTTGGGTTAGCCAGCTTAAATAAGGTTAGGATCACACTGAACTACAGGCAGATAAACAGGTATTCTTGTGTAAAATGTACAGGTGTTGCAGAGATGTAGTGGATATTTATTTTCCTTTCTTAATTTTGTCATGAATTTAAGGATCACTCTAAAAAGAAGGAGTGGATCATCTTACAATAGCTTGATATTTAGCATGGTGACAAGTGAGATTTATCAATCACTTAAGACAGTTAGTTTTTAAAGTAGTTTATTTTTTTTTACTGATTTCTATGTCTGTCTGGACTTTTGCATTTGAGCCAAACAGGCAATGCTTTTAGTTTATGAAAGTTTTTTTTTTTTTTTTACTAGATAATTTAATAGATTTAATAGATAAAAGAGAACATTTGAACATCTGATGTATGACTGGTTTTTCTGTACAGAAAAAAAAACAAAAAAAAGTGGTGACAAGGCTTTAAGGCAGGCCATAGATTATGCAAAAATTGCTTGATTCCACATCAACACAGACAGTGTTGATGGGGGGGGAATCCGTCCTGCAGCACCATTGTGCTCTGCAGGTAGACAACGATTTGTGTTGCCAGCTATAACAGACAGCACTAATTGTTCAGAAAAAACAAGACAGGCTGGTTTTACACAGCTTGATGGATGGATAACCAGGGTGCCCATACACGGTTTGAAATTCAGCCGGTTCAGTAAGGACTGAACAAATTTCAATTCATGTATGGCTGGGTTTAGGCACCCATGCACACATCTACAGGTTCTTCTGTAGAAGTTATAATCTAGATAAGGCTGAAGTGTGAAGCCAACAGACTAAAAGTGGCCATGTAAAAGATGAGAACAACAAACAAGTGGCATTGCTTTTCCTTCCTATACAAGCCATAATTAACTACTTGAATTCAAAATACTTACACATCCATAAGTAGTAAAGCATTTTACAGGTGCGTTGATAATCTGCTGGGATGTCTCCAGAGAAGTCCTGGTAGAAGCAAGGCTTGATCGGGCACTTTGGAGGTAGAGGAGGCCAGTTATTCTGTCTTACTGCAGTAAAAAAAAAAAAAAAAAATAGCTATTAATTGCAGTTGGCAGACACAATTTTTTTTAACTTTTAGGGATCAACTAGAAAAAAGAGAAAACCACTGATATTTATGTATTAAAGCAACTTTTTCAGTACCTGACAGTATGTTCGTATAATGTTATTAGAAGATTAGGTGTAATAGTAAAACAAAATCAATAAAAAATATTAAAATGTTAAACTGAACCTGTGTGGCGTAGTTAACTTAACAGAGCTCTGGGAGCTTTTTAAAAAAATTTTTTTTTTGAATACAGGATTTACTTCTAAGACCAGACAAAAAACAAAATTTACAGATAATGTCTATGAAGAAATTGTCAAAAATGTGGTAGGGAACTGCTAAGGGATATAGGAGGGCTGAGTGATTCCTTCTAGTGGATTGCAAGTGGAGAAAAAAGGATAACCATTTGTCACATATTATAATTAGAAGGTCAACCACTAGGTTTATAAACAATCTGTTTGTAAAGTAGCATTAACATCCATCTTTCAGTGGGAAATCATAGATAGAAAAGCCTGTATGCAGAGTTTATCTTAAAAGCGGTCTGGTAGTAAACAAGTGTTTCTTATAGAAAAGTATGGTTATAAGTGCCAAGGTCAGGTATGTTAAATATTCCCAGAAGACAGACCTTTGAGTCCAAAGATTCATGCAAGATATTACATTTATATCACATGTTGCTGTGTTGTTGAGATCACTAGGATAGCAAAAAGTGTGTTTATATGAATAGGACAAGGAATAAGTGCCACACAATAATGCTAGTCCATTACGGGGGAAAAGGGAAAGTTACTGAAATTAGGAATTTATAAAGTAGTGATCAAATAACGAAAAAGTTTAAGGAAGTGCTAGATGTCCTTGCAATGCCAATTAAAGAAGCTTGTGCTGAAAGCAATATAGGGAGACTACCATTGATGACCTATTCTTAGTTGACTGAAATTCTTTTGTTCCTCTGGTCCAGAATAAGCATGCAGCAAGTGAGCTCACAATACTTAAATTGGAGTTCCAGTCACGCTGTCAAAAAATAAAACTCAGCAGCTACAAAAACTGTAGCTGCTGACTTTTAAAAAACAGTCACTTACCTGTCCCTCGGTCCCGTGGTGTGTCCCCTGCAGCCCGTTTCACCGGCCGTCCTGTATTCCAGGTGCCGGCATCTTCAGTGTGGGCACCCGGCTGTGATAGCTTGCGGCTTCACAGCTGGGTGCCCACTGCGCATGGCTGCTTATTACTTATGGCTGCGCTTCTTGAATGGTCCTGTAGTCTTCTAGGACTGTCACGTGTCCCAAAAGACTACAGGGAGGGAGGGAGGACACCTTCCGCTTCCGATCGTGTACCTGTCAAATTTGGGTACCCGCCCCCCCCTGCCCCCCAAAGATACCAATCCTTAATGGAGTGCAGTCCTTAAAGCGAAACTTCCCCTTCTGGGTGGAGCTCCAATTTAAAAGCCATTAGATCAGTTAGGAGATCAGCAATGGCTACCTTTGTATTTACTTACACTAGATCTAAAGCCAAAACTTTTTTTTTTGTTTTAAAAGAATAAGTAAGAGTTATAGCCGTCTTTTTTTTTTTTGCCAACTGAGCCCCAGCGGTGTGATTTCCCTTCACTTCCCATAGCCACAACAGGAAGGGAGATGAAATTCCTATGAAGTCAGGTAATCCCTGGTTATCACCAGAACTAGTGTCCACATTGCAAGATTTTCCCTCTACTCCTGATTGATGACAACTCAAAATTTGGAATTTTCTTTCACTCCATGAGAATGATCACAACTAATAGACAGGGTGCATCTCCCTAACAGGAACACAGAACGTAATTAACAATTTGACAGCCGTTTTAATCCCTGTCCACTCCAATCAGAGCAAAGTAAAATGTTTTGGCTGCACCTGCACTTTATAGCAGAGCTTAAAGGCAAAACATGTTTTTCCATTTTGGATAGAGCAAGGGAAGGTTATAGCCCGTCAGTTTTTTTTTTTCTTTTTTTGCAATCTCTGTCTCATAGGGGAGATTTACCATAGCAAAACAGGAAGAGATTAGAAATCTTTACAAATTCCCCACCCCCTTTCCCTTGCCCAGGTCCCCTTTGAAAGATTTCTCCTCTATTACTTTTCTGGGATTTTTTCACTTTAAATATTAAAATGGTACAGAGGACAAATCTCCAAAATGGGGACCTGGACAGCAATAAAATAGGTGTTCTAATCCTTCTCCACGCTATCCAAAAAAACTTTTGCCTTTAGTTACACTTTAAGCAAAAGGGCTTTTGTAAATGAGTTTCAGACCCAGAAACAGCATGTTTTCAGGTATATTCTGCAAAAATGGTCTTGCAATTAAGGGTCAGTTTGATTTAGATGCTGAACTGGTCAATTATGGACACTAAGCCAATTAAGTTTTGACTGGCAGATCTCTGCATTCACTGAGCATATTCACAGAACCCTACAAAATACATCCAAGCCTTAAAACTAAATATAAAAGTGTACTTACAGTTAATATTTACATTCTTCATCTCCTTCTCCTTCCTCTCGATTTCAGCTGCTTTCCTGTCCAGTTCTTCCTGTTGCTGAAGGAGGCCAGCTTGTGCAGCCATTGCTACTGCCTACAAAGAAAAAAACATGAGCAAATAAAAAGGGGGAAAAAAAAAAAACCTTGTAATTTCTTCTTATTGATTTTCAAAGTTTGGAAATGCTTCCAGACGGATTCAATAAAACAATGGAAAGATCAGCGATGATCTTCAAAGTGCAATAGCCTTTAGAAGCAAATAGGGTTTCCTTTTTCTGAAGTTAGATCAGTGACAGATGAATTCTGATTGAATGGCGGCACACACACAAAAAAAAAAAAAAAAACCCTGCAAGTTTTTATTATTATGACATACTTATCTTTACACGGAGCCCTCCAGCGCAGCTATGTCACGGGTCCTGGACACATTTATCTTCACTTGGTTTGCCTTCTGGGTTATTGGACTCCAGCTGTACGAAAGGCCGGGGCCGCAATGATGTCACTCCCGTGCATGGAGTTCTGAAGGTAAATTACAGGTATGCCGTCCCTTTAGAGTGCATGCACTGGCTGCCTGCTGTGTGGCTAGCGCCTAAACACTGCACGTTTAAGAGATATTCACTGTACCTACAGTTAAACCTTACTATAGGACTTCCACTTTAATGAGCCTATTAAAGTAGAACTAAACATCTAGAAGGATATCTCCACTTTCGTGGAAAAAAAAAAAATATATATTTTACACACACACACACACTAACTGAATGCTATTAAAAACTACCTCTCCTTTTCAATCTGCAGTCACTGTAATTTTATGTGACATTCAGTGCAATATGGCAACCTGGAGTCCTTCTGTTCATGCTAGGTGTACAGTACTTCCCCATACATGTCGTTTCCTGCTTGTGTGATGGTATGGGCAGCAGATTGGCTAAGTGGTTAGCACTTCCGCCTAGCAGCACTAGGATTGTTGGTTTGAATCCCAACCACGGCACTACCTGCTTGGAGTTTCCATGTTCTCCCTGTGCCTGCGTGGGTTTCCTCCAGGTACTCCTGTTTCCTCCTACACTTCAAAGACATGCTGGTAGGTTAACTGGCTTCTGTCTAAATTGCCCCAAGTATGTGTATGTATGAATGTGAGTTAGGGACCTTAGATTGTACGCTCCTTGAGGGTTAAGGACTGATGTGAATATACAATATATATGTAAAGCGTGGAGTAAACTGACAGCGCTATATAAGTACCTGGAATAATAATAAGAATAATAAATTATTATTAATAATAATAAAAATATATTTTAGTCTGCACTAAGATATAAGTAGAATTTCAGGCATCCTCTGCAATAGGAATTATATTTTTGTCGAGACTACTTCCTCATCATCATTTCACAAATACTATTCAGGATACACTAATATATATCTAGCAAGTACAGTAGTGGAGATATTAAAAACCAATACTTGTTATAGGTCTACAGTAATGGTCCAATCTTTCTTTGCCACTGGTTCCTGTATGGGTCCAGGATTAACTTGTGACATGGACATACTCCCAGAGGGGTCTTCAGTGTCTGGGGACCATAGGAATGGATCACAGCTTTCAACCTGTATAGCACTCTGTAGCTAAACACACACGTTGCACTTAATGTTAAGGTGAGAACCGAAGCAGAATCCAGTGCCTGTTTTTATTGTTCTAGTAGAAGGCAGTGAAGAGGTTGAATGAAGGATTCAAAGTAAATAAGAGCTAGGAAGCATGGGAGCACCTCCATAAAAAGGAAGAGATCCATCAACTACAGGACACTAGCAAAAAATTGAGATCTCATGGTGTAGAGGAGTTTTATAGCGATAAGCTCAAGGTCCAAAAGCTTTGCCAGTGTCCAATCACCTTACGGTAGAAGCCTATACCCCAGGGTCTTCGAATATCCAGCCTGTGTCCTGTACTGTATGACTAAGGTAAGTACTTTTACTTGCCAGATACTCCACTCCCGCAGACTCCCTCCCTAGACCAGTGCCCACCCCTGGCCCTCCCTAGGCCAGTGCCCACCCCTGGCCCTCCCTAGGCCAGTGCCCACCCCTGGCCCTCCCTAGGCCAGTGCCCACAGCCTCTTTTGCACTATGGCAGTCTGGCAACTGCATGTCCTCTGATGTCATCAAGTCCTATGCAGGGCCATAGCCCTGCACTGGACTTATGCCAAGAGACAGCCAGTCAGTGTAGGGAAGAAGAGAACACCTGCTCCCGGAGAGGGTTACCCTAAACATAAACAAGCATTTAACCTTTGCTGTACATGGGCACTCCCAATACAAGGAAGAAGATAGGCTTTAAAAGTCAACCAAAAAGGTTCATATCAGGCTTCATAAATCGTAATAAATGTGGGTGTTTTATTTTGGTATTGCACTACTGCAATGCAGCAAGAGTTAAAATGCCATATGGTGGCAATACACTGGGAATTTCCAGTATTCCAACATTCAGATATGGTTCTCTTTTCAGTATTCCAATCAAGAGGAGTTTGCCCTTCTGTATTGAATGAAGCTCTTCTATTTCTTACTGTCTGACACTTCCATGAGCATCAGAGTGTTTCTGCCCTTCACAACAGCTGCTCCCCCTCCAATCCCGGATGTCATGCACAATGCAAGTGATCTAGTCATCTAAATGCTTCACATACCCGGACTGTTTCCATTGCACATTTAAGTGTTGGTGGTCAGTAATCATGTGCAAGCACACTGCCATTTCACTAGAATTCTATAGAATCATGGAGGGCTCATTGGCAACCTGTCATAATACCTGCTCTATTGGAAACAGTCAGTTTTTAGTGAAGGCCAGTTATAGACTGGGCAGTAGCCATTTGTTGTACTTTTGGACTTGTTCATGAGGGGGGCTCACTGGACACCTTGGTCGCCATTGTGCTATATGCTGGGTGTCCAGTGCACTTCTGTACCTTTAACCACCTCCCGTCCAGCCCATGTATATAAGCGGCCGGATGGTGGCAGTGCAGGGTCAGGTGGCCGTTTATAAACTGCCTCCCCGCCCGCTGCTTGTGCGCGCTCCCTGGGAGCGTGCAGCACTGCGATGCAGTGCCCACTGTATCCTCCGGACACAGTGGAACACAGATCATTGTACGGGACCTCTGTGCGAGGTCCCGATCATATGATCACTGATTGGCCAATCAGTGATCACATGCAGAGTAGTAAGCAAGCTGTCAATTCTGACATCATTGCTGACTATGTGTGAAATCTGTGAATGATCACAGGAGGTCACATGGTACAAGGCTATTCACAACAGCCTTGTGCCATGTGACAAGCTGTGACCAATCATAGCTCACACAGTATTTCTCAATCAGAGAGAAGGAGAAATTATTGCTTTTAGGGCCTTTACCCATAAAGTAAAATCAATCAGTGTAAAAAAAAAAAAAAAAAAAAAAAAAAAAAAAAAAAATCTTCATCACTCCCCGCCCCCCCCCCCCCAACAAGTAGTACAGTGTCACCATGGTGACACTGTATTGCTAGGGTGGCAGTATGAAAAAAAAAAAAAATATATATATATATATATATATAAATAAAAATATAAAAATTTATAATTTTTGGTTATAAACTAATTTGCTTTATTATTTTACTAAAAAGATAACTGAATACATTTTGGCCAAGATTTATGATGAAATATTATTTATTTGTAAAATTGTATAAGAAAAACACTTTTTTTTCAAAAATTTTGGACATTTTCATTTATATAGCAAAAAAAAAAAAAAATCCCAGCGGTGAATAAATACCACAAAAAGAAAGCTTGATCTGTCTCAAAAAAATGCTAAAAAATTAATATCGGTAGTGTTGCATGACCGCGCAATTGTCATTCAAAGAGTGATAGCGCTGAAAGCTGAAAATTGGCCTGGACAGGAAGGGGTTAAAAGTGTCCGGACGTGAAGTGGTTAGGGAGGGGTGGGCTCCCTCAGGTTCACCAGTCTTATCCATTAAATACATGTGCCTCTACTATGGGGGATCTCAAAATTTGCAGAGTTAGGAACTGCAGAATATCGGGGTGCCGTGAAGAGGCTCTGCAGCTTACACATGTATTTGCACATGTGTGCTAACTAAACCCGTTTTTAAACGCATACTGTTAGACAGGTTGATTTGGTTTGTTTGCAAGCTGGTTGGTAAGCTGAGCTGGGAATTTTTCTCTTTTATTGTTTGACAAGCGTCGCTCTTCCATGTTCTCCTTGCTGTGAAGGCCAGTTATAGACTGGGGCAGTGTCCATTTTATGTTCTACTGAAAACAATCAATCATACACATTTACCTGTGGTGATGGTTCTATAGATGGCTGAAGAACAGCTGGCTGAGAAGGCATCACAGGCTGCACTGGAACCGTCTTCTGATTGGTTGTCTGTAGACAAACAAAATTTCATCAGCAAGCTTCGCAGGTTCTCTTCCTCTACTATTTGGATCTCAACTATTTTTCTGATGCTAATAATACAATCAGGTAAAATAAATAATTTGTGTAGTTCATTTTTCTCATTACCTACCTTGTTGTAGGCTCATATATGAGTTAGGCTTACAATGTGTCTAAACGATCAGTCTGTAAACGTTTTTGCTGCTATACATCAAAGTCTACAGAATGCAAGCGTGTTCATGTTCACTATAGGTTCTACAAAGTGACAAAGCTTCATCCAGTATTTCACCATGACAAACTAAAACATGAACTTGCTGCAATGAATATTTAAAAAAATAAATAAAAAAAAAAACCCCAAGGGCCAATTCACATCTGTGCAGAACAATTTAGGTGTGTTACCAATGAACTCTACATTTTCATGAAAGTGAATCAAACATGCAGCTACCAGTGTGACGATCGTGGCGTCAGACCCCAGCCCTTCTCACCAAACTCGTGACCGAAGGACTAACCAATCTAAAACCGCGCTGTCACGCGTGTAACAATGCCACGCCCAGCTGCACCCTGCGCAAAGATTTTCCAGCTAATGGACCACAATCTATGTACCTGCAGCCTGGGAGCGATTGTTACGGGGTCAGGTTAATTACGCAATTAACCCTTCACACTGCCACCACCTCCTTTTTGTACAGAGCAGGAGGAAACTCGTCAATATCAGCAATAACACTATGATGTTGAATAATCATCTGTATACCACTGTCGGATATACATAAGTTTAAACACACACAGTAGCGCTCTTCAGAGACAGGGGTTCTTAGTTTGCATTAAAGAGCTTTAGAAACAGTTCAACACTTTCAGAAAGTAAGATTTATTACTAAAAAGGTCAAAAGGGTGCAATAAAAAAATATTTACAGATAAAAGATGTAGCCAATAAATACACACACACATATACATATACACACACACACACACACACACACACACACACACACACAAATATACAGAGAGCAATAACACAGCAAAGAGATAAAGGAATTTAGAGAGATAAAGTACTTGCCAAAGCCTTGATTTAAGCAGATAGAGTTTCCTGAGCCAAAAGGGCCTGATCTCCAAAAGTTAGTTCCGAAGTTAAAAAGGGAGAATCTTCAACTTAGCTCAACTCAGCTTTTTTTTTTTTATCTCCAAGCATAACAGACTTTTGCTAGGAACTCAAAAAGGTGTCTCCTTAAAGCAGAGAACCAATCGCCTCATTTGGGGAGGAAGGTGTAGGTGGAGACCACAGCTAGGACCAAAATCACTCACAAGTTGATATCAGGGCAATAACTTTCCCTGGATACATATAACATTCTATCCACGAGTAGATTAATATGCAGAATCATCTGCTGAACGTCTAGGTATGAAATATGACATACCTGCTGGGATAGTTGAGGAGATATAATTTTCTGCTCTCCTGTAGCTGTCAGCTAGGGGGTGTAACCTATCAGGCGACTTGTATTAAAGTGAGCCATCTGAATATGTGCTCCATGTTTATGTAATTATTTCCTATTTGGAGATATAAAATTATATGGAAAACTGGGTTTTTAAATGTAAGCGTTTCACAGCTAGCTGGAATGTCTTTGAAGCTCAGTGAGGGCTTGGTTTATGGCTTTACGATCCCTTTCCAGCAAAAGTCTCCCAGACATATGGGGGCCAGGCTAATTGGGGTTTATAGCCATGAGCTCTCCCGCTGGGCCTTGATGCCTTTTTGAACTCAGCAACCAGGGAGCACGTGTCACTCAACAGAGAGGGAGGGGGGATGAGGGAAGCTCATTTGGGAGTAAAAATTATGAAAATGATAGAAGATGGAGGCCTTTGCCAAAATGGAGGTTTGCATCCATCTCTGTATGCACGATTGCTACAACCAGGACTTTTTTTTTTTTTTCGGTCCATCTATGGCCGACTTTAGAGTCAGCATTTGCCACCACTTTCCTTCCATGATACTGTATATATGGACTGATGCTGCTTTGTCAATCACAGCTTTGTAGAGGACATTCCCTTCTGCAATCTCAATACATTTGTAAATATAAAGATCAGTGCTGTTCGTCGCTATAAATATAGTGTTTCAGTGTTACTCTGACAAAATAGCATGTGACCCTTGACACAATGATAAAAAAAAAAAAAAAAACCCACAGGAAACAGGAAACCCTTCATACTTCATAGAATGCGCTGCATGAAAACACCATGAGAACACCAACACCAGTAGAAGAAGTAGCTCTCTTTCAGGTCTACATGACAGCACACCTGAGAGAACAGGCCCTCTAGAAAAGGACAAAAAAAAAAAACTAAAATTTTTCACCTCCTTAGCACCAGTAATGTAAGAAACATAACCAATGATAAGGAAACTAATGTTCTTTGAACAGAAGCAACAACTGGGCAAAAAAGTGAATGTTTGGTCTTAAGGAAGCCATAGATGATGTAATTTTCTTTCCTGCAACACAGGGTTGATGGGGGAATCCCTCCTGCAGCGCTATTGTGTTCTGCCAGTGGACAGCCTTCCATGCTGGCAGAACACAATGATAACTGCTGGCGGCTATAACAGCCAGCAGTAATTGCATGCAAGCTTGCTTGCATCACATAGTAACTGAATTTAGAACTTAGTTGAAACTATCATATAGGGGCCTTTAGATTATTCCAAAGAGAACAGTTTAACCTAGCAGAGGGAATTCCATGGTTATAGAAGAAATGGTCACATGGGCTTGACTCCAATAACTGGCTTTACTCCAATTGTTTTTCTTTCACTCATTCATTTTTCATAGGGTGACACCAAAGTCAGTGGATCACTAAGCATATCAACGAGTTTAATAAATGTACAGAATTTTTTTTTTTTTTTAAAATCTACACTAATTAATGCTAAAGCACTGATATAGCCACAACACTGCTTTATGAATGGCCCTATAAATGTTTAGGCTCTTACATAAGATGCAGTGGATATAAAAAGTCTACACACTCCTGTTACAATGTCAGGTTTCTGAGAAGCAAAAAAATGAGACAAAGATAAATCATTTCAGAACTTTTCCCACCTTTAATGTAACCTATAAACTGTATAACTCAGTTGAACAAACTAAAATATTTTAGGTGGAGGGAAGTAAAAATAAAAAACTAAAATAATAATATGGTTGCATAAGTGTGCACACCCTTAAACTAATACTTTGTTGAAGCACCTTTTGATTTTATTTCAGCACTCAGTCTTTTGGGTATGAGTCTATCAGCATGGCACATCTTCACTTGACACTCTTCCTTGCAAAAAAAAAAAAATAATCTTGTCAGATTGCGAGGGCATCTCCTGTGCACAGAGCCATCTTCAGATCACCCCACAGATTTTCAATCGGATTCAGGTCTGGGCTCTGGCTGGGCCATTCCAAAGCTTTAATTTTCTTCTGGTGAAGCCATTCCTTTGTTGATTTGGATGTATGCTTTGGGTCGTTCTCATGCTGAAAGATGATGTTCATGTTCAGCTTTCTAGCAGAAGCCTGAATGTTTTGTGCCAATATCGACTGGTATTTGGAACTGTTCATAATTCCCTCTACCTTGACTAAGGCCCTAGTTCCAGCTGAAGAAAAACAGCCCCAAAGCATGATGTTGCCACCACCATGCTTCACTGTGGGTATGGTGTTCTTTTGGTGATGTGTTGTTTTTGCGCCAAACATATCTTTTGGAATTATGGCCAGTTCAGCCTTGGTTTCATCAGACCAGAACACATTTTCCCACATGCTTTTGGGAGACTTCCGATGTGTTTTTGCAAAATTTAGCGGGGCTTGGATGTTTTTCTTCATAAGAAAAGGCTTCCATATTGCCATTCTACCCCATAGCCCAGACATATGAAGAATACGGGAGATTTTTGTCACATGTACCACACAGCCAGTACTTGCCAGATATTCCTGCAGCTCCTTTAATGTTGCTGTAGGCCTCCTGGCAGCCTCCCAGACCAGTTTTCTTCTCGTCTTTTCATCAATTTTGGAGGAACGTACAGTTCTTGGTAATGTCACTGTTGCGCTATATATTCTCCACTTGATGACGCCCTTCGCTGTGATCCCCCCCACCCAAAATCCATACCAGACCCTTATCCGAGCATGCAGACCGCAGATCAGGAAAGGGGGGAAGGCGGGCTTGAAGCCTAAGTTCACACTAATGCGATGTTTGAAATGCCGTAATCCAAGCGCGTTTCACACACCATATTCCAATCACACTGCCCTTGCGATGTGCAGCAGGTGTCAATACAAAAGTTAATGACACCCCAAACACAGTGCGTTTGCCTGCACCAGATTGCATGGTACAAAACGACCATTAGATCTGGTTGCGGTGAAGCTCCTAGATTGTAAGCTCCAAGGAGCAGGGCCCTCCTATCCCTTTTGTATTGAACTGTATTGTTGCTGTATTGTCTCCCTTTATATTGTAAAGTGCTGAGCAAACTGTTGGTGCTATATAAATCCTGTATAATAATAATAATAATAATAATAATAATAAAAGCTCCAAAAAAAGCGCATGCAGGTCTTCAGTGCGATGCGGTGCAATTTGATCCCATTGAAAATGAATGGGCTCAAATTGCACCACAATGAATCACACGTGAATTGCACAGGAATGCAATGAAGTTCCTGTGTGCGATTCACATGAGGTTCATAGTGTGAACGAAGGCTAAGGCCTTATGGTGATTAACAACAGCACAATAGGTAAAGTTGTCGAAAACCCTTACATATACCCAGTGAAGTGACTGGACTCAGGTGATACACAGAGATTCAACAAATCTTCCAACATACATTGTACCTCTGTCCTGCAGAGCTTTCTTAAAACACACAGATCAAAGGACTGTTTCTCAGCTCCAGAACCAGGGATCTCAAGTTAAACAGTGTGAGGAGAGCTCATAGCGCTGACTGAAGGGAAGAGCCCCCCCTCCATCCACACAGCAACCATGCAGCGCTAAGGATATGAATCACAGGCAGTGTGCTGGAGTTCCCTCCCTCTCACCTTTTTAAAAGTGTAGTATGGTTTTATTCCCCCCCATTATACTTACCTAGGTGAATGCAGCATCGGTCCGATGCTGCATCTGTCCCTCGCTGGCTCTAAGCCTGGGTTCAGACTGATGCAGTGCAGAATTTGCAGCTTTTTCATCAGAATCGCACCCCGTTCATGGGAACTGCTGCAGGTGTGTATGTTAACACCCCCAAATCTGTCTGCAAAACGGGGTGCGATGTGCAGAATCAGATCACATAGGTGTGAATACCCATGCGATCAGATTCTAGTTTGGACCCAAAAAAGGGTCCTGCACCTTTTTGGTGCAGGTGCGGTGTTATTAGAGCCATACAAAATGGCGCCAATCGCACTGCACACAAAGAGCATGTGATTTGCACAGGAATGTGGTGCGGTTCCTGTGCGAATCAAATGAGATGTACTGCACCGCATATGTGAACCCGGACTAAGTGTGAGAACTCAGGACTTGCATGACCGCTGATCGCAGTGTTCCCCTCTCTACTCTAAGCAGAGAACGGGACTGTCAGCCACCGCTGTCTGCTCAGCCCCCCTTCCCCCCAAGTGCTGGGCTGGGGAGCGGCGGCTGACTCAGGCTCTCAGCGCTTCCCTGAGAGGCTGAGCCAGATGCAGCTCCAGACTCTGGGGTGGATCTTGACTTTGAAGTCGGGATTGTTCCCAAACCTAGACCAGCTGAGTGATGTCCGCTAACTTCAGTCCGCTCTCAGCTGAAAATGGGTCACGGGAGTGCAGAACGAACTGAGCTTTGGCTGTACTTATCCTTTAACTCTGTGTGGGAAAACCCTTTCAGAAATGACTCATACAGAAGGCAGGGGAATGGGGCAGCAGAGAGAAATGACACTCGGTGCTTTGGATAGAAATAACCACACACTACAGAAGGATGTGTTTTGTTCATATTTCATATCTGAGGTTTACAACCACTTTAAGACAGATCATTTGTTTGAGCCATCTTGCAGTTACTGGCTTGCAGCATTTTCAGCCATTAGGTTAGCCATAGATGGGTTGTTTTGTTTCAGCCAGTTAGTTGGTTGAACACTAATGGATTTTTCCATCCACATAAACAAGGTGAATGAAGGAATCCCCACAATGAGACATTGTATTCTAACAGAGGGACTCGCACTGTCAGCATACATTGATCAGCTGCTGACTGACAGAAGTTTTTTCCAACAGTCCCGTTTGACAGAAATCAATCGATCTAACAACAAACTTCTGTCAAACAGGGATATCCACACATGGATCAGAATTTGGCCAGTCCCTGCTAAACCAACAGAATTTCAATCCATCTGTGGCCAGCTTTACCCTTTCTTTAAATAAGCATGTTTTGTCCATACTGCTTGAAGATATTGAGGTATACATCTTTTTGGTGGGTTAGTGCTGAAAAAAAAAAAAAATATAAGATAGCTTAGGCTAGCAGGGAAAAAAAAAAAAAAACAGGGGTCCCGAGAGATTAGAATTTATCTGACAAGACATTTATACATCTATTGTTTATTTTACTGTTTGCACCGCAATCAACAATGTGGTTTTTAAACTGAAAAATATGGTCAAGATATTGAGGACAATCTACAGGAACAAAATACATATAGACTGCACAACCACAAATTCCATCCTTTTAAATACCATTTATTGCATAGTATTTACTGCCAGATTCTGCCAAATCATAATTCATTTATCTACATCTAAACAGATGCAGTAGTAAGATGATGTCCAACAGTATCCACTCTTCCAGCCCCCCCCCCCCATGTAAAAAGTATTGCTTCTGAGCCGGTCCTGCCTGGAAATTGGAAGGAAAATACTGGCGAAGGTGGAAAAGGGAATGGCACATTTTTACCATCTCCTATTCTTTTACAAGTATATCATCGCTCTCATGTTCTTCCAGAATGACAGGGAATAGAATAAAGCATCAGAACTAAAACCTGATAACGTGATATTATCCTTGTCGATATTATGTGCTGCACAGTATTACTCATACTCACCAACCGTGAACTTTCAGTGAAAGGGTTAAATTCTTCAATACCTCCATGGCTGCCGGCAGTAATCTGCGTCACTGAGGGATCCTGAAAAAGAAACCCAGGAAAACAGATTTATTAATGGGAACCATAACATGTTTTCAGGCAGAGAAATCAACAGTGTGAATTGGGTAAGCACCATATACGAATTCAAGGAGCAAGCTGATGCAGTGGCAAAGCCTCCACCAGATTCCCAAATATTATTATTATTATTATTATACAGGATTTATATAGCGCCAACAGTTTGCTCAGCGCTTTACAATATAAAGGGAGACAATACAGCAACAATACAGTTCAATACAAGAGGGATAGGAGGGCCCTGCTCCTTGGAGCTTACAATCTAGTTATGCACATATTCTGGGGCTCCTGGGCGCTATGAAGAGGATTTTGGAGGGGGAAATCTAGTATGTGTGGACACATTGCAGTGACTTCTTTTAGGAATCTATGTCTTAGGACATGTCATATAAAAGGTCCCATTCACACCAGTGTGTTGTGTCACTGCAAAACTCATACAGCATCTCGGGGGGGGGAATTTACTAACACTGGAGCAGACGGTAACAATGCACAGCTGCTCCAGATTGTAACTTCAGCCTGTTCAGTTAGGTTTTGAAGTTTAAAGCTAGAAGCTGACTGGTTGTCATGCACAGATGTTCCAGATTCTGTTTGCTCCAGTCTTAACCACTTTCAGCATTCTGGCTGGATGACAGATGATGTCCTACAGGAACATGGCTGCAATCTGTCGTCTGATGCTGCAATCTGATGACAGACCATTGTACCGGCTGCTGCTAGAACCATGTGATCGCTGCGACTAATCACAGTAGATCACAAGGCAATTGTAAACAATGAATGGCTTCAAATCATGCCATTGACTGTGTACAATTATGTTGCTAGCTCTGATTGGTCACAGTGATCACATGGTACAGACAGGGCCAATCACAGCCCACATGTACCATGTGCTTAAATGTGGCCAATCACAGCAATACACACTGAATGCATCAATTTCATTCAGTGAAAATGGTTGCTTATACCAGTGAAATTCACTGGTATAGGCAATCATAATGAGAAAAAAAAACTACATACTAGATTGTAAGCTCCAAGGAGCAGGGCCCTCCTTTCCCTCTTGTATTGAACTGTATTGTTGCTGTATTGTCTCCCTTATATTTTAAAGCGCTGACCAACTGTTGGCGCTATATAAATCCTGTATAATAATTTACCTACAGTAGTACATTGTTACTATGGTAACATTATACTGCTCATTTCAGGGTGTTAAAAATAAAAAAAATGTGATTAAATAGAAGAGAAATATTGGAAAAATTTATTAAATTCATCAGTGTCCCTGATCACCACACCAGTTATATGATGACACTGTACTGCACTGGTGACAGTATGTAAAAGAAAAAAAAAATGTTTTAGGTTCTTCATTTTCCAAAAAATTATAACAAAATTACAACCTCAAAAAAACAGAAAAAAAACAAACAAAAAAACCTTGCCATGCCTCTTACTAAATACCTTGCACTGTCTGCTTTATACAAAGGGGTCGTTTGGGGGTTATTTGTACTGTTCTAACATTTTATGGCCTTTAGAAATGAGTACATCAGGATTGATTGATTTTCTGATATATTATAGTTTGTTGACTCTATAACTTTATTACAAACTAAATAACACTGACTTGGTTTATTGTCACCAAAGAAATGTAGCAGCATACATTTTGGCCTAAATTTATGAAGAACAGTTCTTCAATTACAAAATTCTATAACAGAAACGAAGAAAAAAAAACAAAAAAAAACACTTTCATTTTGTCTTTTTTCGACTATTTAGCAAAAAATAAAAACCTAGTGGCAATAAAAAATAGTCACCAAAAGAAAGCTCATTTTGCGTGAAAAAAAAGAAAGATAAAAATTTCATATGGGCACAGTGTTGCATGACTGTGCAATTGTCACTCAAAGTTCAACAGCGCTGAAATCTGAAAATTGGCCTGTGCAGGTAGGAGGTGAAAGTGTCGGTATTGGGGTGGTTAAGCTGGCCATAGATAGATCGAATCTTAGCCAGTTCAGCAGGGACCGGGTATGATTTGATCCATCTATGGGCAGGCTGGTTGTACTGAAGTCGATTTATCAACTGACTTCAGTACAACCAGCCTGTCGGATTTTTTGCAAGCGATTACTTCCAGTGGCTATAATAGGCAGCAGTAATCATTTTGTTCTGCCAGCAGGGAAAGCTCCCCACAGCAGAACACAATAGCACCGTGGGAGGGATTCCCCTATCCCCATGTTGATGGGGAAATCGAGTGATTTTTTTTTTTTCTTGCAACCAGTGGCTGAAGGAAAGAAAATCGCCTCAACTATGGCTTGCCTTAGTAAATTCCCTCACTGTGCACTGATGTTTTTACCTGGTGATCTGGCCAGTAACACACCTCCTATATTAGAGTACCCCCGCTCTGGATGAAGGAACACAGGGGCACCTTCGGACAGTAGCATTGTCAGTCTGGGGGAAGGGGAGTGTTAGATGTACTAGCTGATTTAGATACATTAATCTAAGGCCTAGTTCACACTGGCATTGAAAGCAGGTGTTTGAGGGGCATTTTTAACACTCCTCAAACCCCTACACCGGGTGTCGGCAACCCGCGGCTCTTTTTCACCTTGGCTGCGGCTCCGGAGCACACTGCCCACCAGGTGACAGGCAATAGGGCAGCAATGGGCAAACTACGGCCCGCATACGGCCCGGCGGACCTTTTAATCCGGTCCGCGGAGCTAGGCTCCTCTCACAGTCCGCCCTGAAGACCGGTGTAGCATGAAAATCTGTCTCCTATGAGGATCTGTCCCCCTCGACGTATCTGCGCATGTGCCGGAGATCGCCGATCGGCTGCTAATGCCTGAAACTGGCACATGCGCAGATACGTCGAGGGGGACAGATCCTCATAGGGAGACAGATTTTCATGCTACACCGGATCGGCGCGGGAACACGGCGTGAGGAACGCGCGGAGCAAAGGTAAGTGAATTGACACAGGGGGGACTTGGGGACTTAATATGGGGGATGAATTACTATGGGGGATGAATTACTATATGGGGGATGAATTACTATAGGGGGGATGAATTACTATATGGGGGATGAATTACTATATGGGGGATGTATTTTCAGTTTTAAAAATGTGGCTCTCAAAATAAAATTTCAATCGTGGTTTTGGCGAGATTTGGCTCAGTTGAAAAAAAAGGTTGCCCACCACTGAAAGGCTATGATTGTGATTATGACGATACACTGTGGCCCTGATTAACCCTTTGCTTACTGGGCCCTTAAACCCCCTTCATGACCAGAGTGCTTTTTGCAATATATGCAGTGTCGGATTTGTTTTAAATGTTGCAATGGTTTTGCGGCTCCCAGTCTTTTTTTCCCTCTCAGAAACGGGTCCAAGCGGCTCTTTATGTCTTAAAGGTTGCAGACCCCTGCCCTACACAAATGATAACATGGACAGCACTCAGTGTGTGAACATTTCCCCAGTCTATCGATACCGCTAATGCAGGCCATAGATGGGTCAAAAATCGGCCTATTTTGCAGCCAAAAAAAAAAACGGCCGATTTTCGCACTGTTAGTGGGTTAATTGGTCGGCCATTTTTTGGGATTTTGGCACTTTTTTTTAATTGGTGAAGTTGTGGGGGGGGAAAAAATCGGACTATTTTGCCAATCGGCCGATTTTCCCGGCAATGATGGGCAAATCAGCCCATCTTTTTACCGATAAAAAAAAAAAAAAAGGAGGGGGGGGGGGGGGAGGGGGGAGGAGGGAGGAAAAGAAGAAAAAGAATTCCAGTCCGCTATTATATTTGCCATGAAAAAGTATTGCGGTTGCAACAATGTATCTATTTGTATCCAAATAAAAACATCTGTATCTGAAATGGATACAAATAGATACATCGTTGCAACCGCAATACTTTTTCATGTCAAATATAATAGCGGAGCTCTCTGCAAGGGACCTAAGTAACTAAATGCCGGCCGCAGACGGGACGAAAATCGGCCGATTTTTTCTTTACCGCTGGTGGTAACGTCCGACTATTGAACGACTGATTTTTTTTTTTTCATTAAAACAGCCGGTTTTCGACCAGTCTATGGCCTGCATAAGACAGGAGTCAGAAGGAAGAGGTTATTTTGAGTTCTTGTCTAATGCCAAGTTCACATCAATCAAACTAAAAAAAAAAAAATACACCTCTCACTTAAAATTAATTGTACAGCACAAGGATTGACTTGGTCGAATGTGACAAAGGGTCCTTTCACATGGATGTTCTGTATGTCTGTTTTTTATCTCTCTGTTTACGAATGAAAATTGGACACCAATGTATCTCTATGGACCAGTAGATGTTAATCTGTTTACATCCATTAATGTCCGCATCCATTAACATCCGTTTTTTCAACAGAAGAAAACCCTATTTTTCTTCCGTAGAAAAAACATAACGGACAAAAAAATGGATGTAAACGGATATACGGTCTGTTTTTACATCGGTAAAGGATGTAAAAAAACTGAATTAAAAACAGATGAGAAACAGATCAATTTTTTCTTTGAAAAACAGTGACTGAACTGATGAAAAAAACAGAACGCCCTTGTGAAAAGACCCTAAATTGTCCCATAGGACTGTTCCTTTTAATGAAAACGATTGTTAATTATTCATCAAGCCCTTTGGCATAATCAATATGTGAAGAATAAGATTGATTGATTTGATGTACCTGAAACAAAATTGTATCCTTAGGTAAAGGCCCTGTATTAGATGAATCAGTCATACAAAAGGAACACTGTCAGAATACAATAGATCCGCAGGATGGATTCCCCAATCCACACAGAGTGTGTAGACAGGGGAATTGAAAAGAAAAAAAAAAAAAATGCATCCTCAATGGCCTGCCCAACATCTATTGTTTAATGAGAAATAGGTTATACCAAAGATCGTTCACAAGTCAGGCAAGCAATTGTCTGTGATCAATCTTGGGGCTCGTTTACACCAGATGCAGTGAAAGGTTTTTAATGCAGTACAAATGCATATGCAAGAAAAAATAATGTAGTAACCTCCCTAGCGGTCTGATTATGTCAGTATTTCTGTGCTCAAAGTGGTACTTTTTTTGCATGGAAATATGTATTTTTTTTTATCGTAGGCCTGAAATTTTTAGGAATAACTCACTGAAATCTGTCCGAACAAGAGTCTAGTAAACATCCCGGGTAGGTTAAAATTTGAAACAGAAAATCATAATTTAATAATCATAAAAAATAATAATATAATAATAAATTTAATTCAATAATATAATCAAAGCAAAAACACTGAAATTTGAAATAGAGCGCCAAGTTCGCACATCACTGAGCAAAGTCGCAAAATCGTTTTCAGTGTCCGATGATGAATTTCCCCGCGAATCGTCATCACTCAATTCTGCAAGTGGTTCTAATTTACGATCGCTGTTCTCTAGCTGGTCTAAAACCGATTTTGACCTAAAGGGACGCTTTTTGGACACCATGGACGTTTCTCAGTTTCCAGGCAGAAAGAAAAGTAAAAATGTAAGCAGGGCACAGGACAAAGCACTTGGGACAAAATGTATGTGAAATGGTTTCATACAGTAATGTTTTACTATGTGAATTTAGTGTATTTAGTGAATGTCACCTTTTTACATTTTTAAATTTCCCGCCAGTTCCTTCCCCCGTACGTCCCGATGTCGCAGGGAATGGAACCCGGAACACAGATGCCGGCATCGGCCGGAGGACATTGCCGGGGACGCTGCAGGAGGGACATCGCGGGAGCGCAGGACAAGGTAAGTGAAGAACAGATCCCGGAGCAACGCTGCAGGGTATTCCTGAGTGTAACTCGGGGTTAACTGCTTGTTGTGCTGAAACTTTACCCCGAGCTACACTCAGGAATACCTCCAGGGAGGTTAACCATAGTCTACATGTGCATGTTAAAAAAAGTACAACATACAGCATTTTTTTTTTTTGCACACAAACACATGTAATTACAGCTCATAAGAAGGATGAAATAAACAAACAATGCCAAAAAATGCATTTGAAACACGCACTGCAACTGCGCATGTAAATGAGCATGCAGAACTGCACACTGAACATGGGGGATTGTGGTATACAGGAGCTCCAAGTCATATATTCTCCTGCTACAGCGTGGCATTTATGGTCAGTAGTATGGGACTTTCTCCAGCATAAGAATGTGACCTATGAAGTGGGCACACCCGTCCTTAACAGGTTCCTCCAGCGATGACTCAGATGTGATCCAGTGAAGAGGGAGACACACTGCTACTACCTTACACAAATCCACAAGACACACACAGGGTGTAGAGAACATGGTCAAGTGTCTAGCGGCATGTCACCAGAAGCACAATCACAGGAAAATCCCATTTGCTGTTAGTTTTTATTCATATTCAATAGTAAGGAATTCTATACTCCTCCTACCAGTCCATCCCCCACAGTTACTACCTTTTGTACCACTAGCCCCTCCCTCTTAGATTGTAAGCTCCAAGGAGCAGGACCCTCCTAACCCTCTTGTATTGAACTGTATTGTCTCCCGTTATATTGTAAAGCGCTGAGCAAACTGTTGGCGCTATATAAATCCTGTATACTAATAATAATACTGAATATTTCCGGTTTCAACTAAAACAGAAAAAGAAGACTTCAGCAAATCACAAAACTCAAGAAATTATTTCTTTACTAGATGAGTGGTCAGAGAGTGACCTACAAAAGAGAAGAAGCGTTGTAAGGCTAGGTTCACATCTGTGCGGATATGCATGTAAAAATCGCACGCTTTCCCCACAGCCGCACACACGTGGTGCTTTAAAGAAAACGCATGGGGGAGTCTTTTATTCTTAATGGCACCCCCACGCACTGGAAAATCCGGCCGCTGAAATCATGAAGCAAAACCCATGCTGGTCCAAACTAACAATTTCTATTACTAAGGCTGGCCATACATTATACAATTTTCTTGAGAATTTTGCTTTAGCTTTACCAAAAACCATATAATATGAGGTCAAACCTAAACAACACTTTCAATTGTATCCAATCAGGCAGGCCCTTGCACTACATAGCTGAAGGTAAATCTAAAGGAAATTGGACAGAAAATTGTATAGTGTATGGCCAGCCTAAGAAATGCACCCGCTGTCAGTGCTGTATAGACGGTATACAGCGTTGTTTTTCGGCAGTAGAACAGGAACTTCCTGTCGCATTCCCAGAACAAAATCAAGTTGGACTGAGGGTACCTCAGCCCATCATTCATTGGAGGTGGAGATCTCCATTGGAGGTGGAGATAGTGATGTAATCTGCCCACCTCAGCCAATCAAGGGAAGCCTTGTATTCATTCCTAAAATACAAATCTTCCTGTGAATGGATGAGCAGTGCTCTGACCAACTAAATTTTGCTTTGGAACGGTACGGGAGGTCTCTATACCTCTGCTAGAGCACATGCTGATGCTACATATAGTTTATACAGCGCAGACAGCGGCAGCACACATTAGTAATGGAAATAGTTTGTTTGGGTCATCGTTGCCCAAAATGAACTATTTAAAGTGACATGAACCCTGTAGTTAAAGACTTCTGTTTTTTCCAGTGTTCTGTCCTCCAGGTGACAAAGTCCTTTGTAAGCCTTGCTAGGAGGTCAGACAAGGCAACCCTCTTCCCCTCCAACATGGTGACAGGTGCTCATTTCCAGCTCCAAGTACTTGCCCTAGACAAGAGGTGGCAGATGGAATGCAGTGGGAGAGGAGGCATGTCAGCTTCCCATCTCTCTGCATTCCCCATGCCGCTGCTTGTTTCAGGAAAGTGCTTGGAGTTAAAGGTAAGCGGGTTACTAATGCGGCCATCTTATTATCTACGCTATCAGTTGGTCATGGGGGGAGAGGTATCCGGTCCAAAGCTGTAGCTAGACTTAAGAAAGCCATAGATGATGCAATTGTTTGATTGCTCCATCAACACAGTTAGTACTGATGGGGGAACCCCACCCACTGCGCTGTGTTCTGCAGGTGGACACCCTTCTCTGCTGACCAAACAAAAGGATTACTGCTGGTGGCTATAGATGCTGGCAGTAATCGCATTAAAAAAAAATCTGATGGGCAGGTTGTGCTGAAGTTGATCGATGGATCAGGTTTGGCTCTGAGAAAGAGGGCACTTGTTATATACTTTTAATAAAATTGAGCTATGGTAATGCACTAGGCCTGTCCTGAGAGGGCAGCGAGAGGGGTGTGCGATATACCAGCAAGACTAGCTAAAAGGATAGCCTGTTTTATAACTAAGCATCGCACCTGCGCGCAGAAGGTCAAGTTTTCAATCGACTTTATTACAACCAGCCTGCCCATAGATGAATGAAATTTCGTCCGGTCCCGAGATTCGATCCATCTAGGGATGTCTTTAGAAAGCACCTAGGAATACTGGACAAAGTACTACATGTACTTTGTCGCCTGAGGGACAGAACAATGTGATTAACAGTACATACATACCTGCCTTAAAAACGAGAGGTTTCAAGGTTTGCTATGGAATATAGACAGAAAAACTCCTTTTAACCACATGCCCTCCTGAGTATTTACCCCCTTCCAGACCAGGCTATGTTTTGCATTATAGCGCTGTGTTATTTGAACTGACAATTTTTCAGCCATGCAATGCTGCACCCAAATAAAATTTATGTTCTTTTTTTCCCGAGAAATAGGGCTTTCTTTCGGTGGAATTTGATCGCCTGTGCATTTTTTTTATTTTTTGCGCTATAAAAAAAATAAATTTTGAAAAACAAACAAAAAATATTTTTTTTTACTTTTTGCTATAAAACATATTGAGTAAAAAAAAATTTGAAAAATCTAATTTTGTCATAAATTTAGGCCAAAATGTATTCTGCTACATGTCTTTGCTAAATCCCAATGACACTAATACAGTGATCAGTGCTAATAAAAAGCACAGACACTGTACTAATGACACTGGGCAGGAAAGGGTTTACATCTGGGGCAATCAAAGGGCTAACTGCGTGCCATTTTACACTGTGGTGTGTGTTTTATTACGGAGACACGCTGCTTTGCATTTCTCTACTGTGCAGAGAAAAACAAACCAGCATGTCCTTGCTGTAAGGAGAGAGACCTGTGTTGTTTACACACAGGTCTCTCCCGTCAGATTTCCCTGATGATCTCCGGGTGCCGTCGGGGAATCTCTGGCCGGAACCCGGTGATTGACATTCCTATCCGGCAATGGCAGCACGCATGCACGCCCCCTACTTGGAAATGGAAATTACGAAAAAATACGTGATTTTGCGCAGCCATGACGACCTGTAACAGTAGTTCTACTATAGAGTGGCGGGAAAGCGGTTAATCTGAATACAATGGGGTGGATTTACTAAAACAGAAGACTGCAATGTCTGGTGCAGCTCTGCATAGAAACCAATCAGATTCCAGGTTTTATTGTCAAAGCTGAAATGAATAAGCTGAAGTTGGAAGCTCATGAGATACCATGCACCAATGCACCCAATTTTGTTTACCCCGAAATTCAAAATGGCTCATTACCCAAATTTCTACACCAGAATGTGACTTTTCTATCAGAATTTGGAACCCCAAGGTTATCCACTATCAGAGCTACCAAAAGTTCTATACAGAAAAGAGTACAGTAAAATGTCTGTACCCAAAAAAAAAAAAAAAAAGTCTCTTGGATAAGCTCCAGGATGATACTCCAGTAATACTATCCCATTGACTGTCAGTCACATGAGGGCGTCAGGTATTCTGTGACAATATGGGATTACCTAAACAGGTAAATGATTAAACTAGGATGGATGTTTACATACACACAACTTTCGGCTGTTGAAGCATTTGTGGTTACCCGGTCTACTGTCATTTTCTCAGGTAGAGAAGTAATTACATTGTGCAAGACTTCTATGTTTTCCATTAACTAAGTTTACAAAAGGATGAAGACTTGGGTAGAAAGCCGGCCATAGTTCGAATCTGCTAAACCGGAACTTGGAATCATGTATAAGCAGGCTGTATGTACCCAAGTTGATTGATTGATCAACCCGGATACAACCAGATTATACATGTGATTAACTGCTAGTGGCTATTATAGATGGAAATGGCTCTGTGGTTGCCGGAAAGAAAATTGTGCCGTCTATGTCCAGTTTAAGTCACAGGCATATCAAATGGCAGTTGATTACCTTTTTACCATTTGTTGTAATAAGTCCCCTCAATGTAAACAAAAGAATGGCGTCATGGTGGTTTTAGGAAAGTTATAACTAAAGCCGGCCATACATTATTATTATATTATATGGGATTTACATAGCACCAACAGTCTACACAGTGCTTTACAATATAAAAGATCGAAATACAGCCGGGTCAGCAGGAACCAGGATAATGTTGATCCATGTATGGGAAGGCTGGTTGTACACAAGTCGATTTATTGATGGACTTGTGAACAAACAGCCTGTTGGAGAATTTCCACTAAAAGCAGCAATGATCAGTGTATTTTGACAGCAAAGAAAGTCTTCCCGACATAAGAACACAATAACTTAGTGGGAGTGATTCCCCTACAGCCTCCTCGAATGTGTGGATGGAGGCATCAGGTCATTATTTGCCATTCAAATCGCTGGTTAAAAATGAAAAAATATAAAAATATATGGGTTACCTAAGTTATCACAACAAATCTAAGCTATGCCAGCCTTGATGCCTATCCAAAGTGCTGGACACATCTATTTTAAAATGTGTGTGGTTTTTTGGGAACACAGTGAGATTGTACTGCCCACTGCATTTATGGCAGACAATGATATCTCTCCCTCCTTTGAGATGTGTCTACAGCCTCGCTGAACAGAGGCAGCACACTTGCATCTCAATCAACTCACTGCCCCAATTAATAAGTAAATGGCATTCAAGTATCATTACCATATGTAATAGGCCTAGAATACAGGTCCAACAGAATGCATGCCATAAATTTAACCCCTTCATTTGGTGGTAAATGGTAATGGATATCTCCCGAATTTTTTTTTTTTTTTTTTTAATTACCAAAAAAGGAAAACTGGCACACAAAACCAAAAACAAACAAAAAAGAAACTGACCCTTGACCCACACTTTGACCCAAAAACACTAACCCTGGCACAGACCTAGATCTTTTTATTTTTTAAATTATTTTTTCCTCTCTGAAAGGACACAGAGACACAATGTATAATATAATGTATATAATAATAAAATGCATCTCTCTTCATCATTCAGAGAGAGAAAACACAGGGGGCAGGCTTCACGGTGACTGATCAGTTGACCCGAAATTCGGAAATCTAGGTCTCGATTGTTAGAACGGGACCGAAGGATCTCAGTGACAGCCCAGTCTTTCTGCTAGGAGTGCGCCATGCAGTGCGCTCCCAGTAGAAAGACAGGTATGCAAATTAGCAGCTACAGCACTGGTCCCCACTCTATGCTCCGGCAGTTGGGTGCCCCTGATGTGATAAAGTCCAAAGCAGGGCCCATACCCTGCACTGGATTTGAGGACGCCAAGAACCGTTGAAGCATTGAGAAGCACCATCGGCCAGGGAAGCAGTAGATGGGATAAGTAAAACTGCTTTCATCTCCCAGTAAAAATATAGAATCAGTGAACGCTCAAATAATACAGCAGTTATTGCACGCAAAGCTAACCAAATAAAACCTCATAAAACTCAAATATATAAAAGTGCAGCGCTTGAAAGTATTCCCAAGTCTAATAGTATAAAATTATATATAAAATAAGTGACAGTTCGTGATAAAGTTCTTGATACAGGAGTTGATGGGGACTTCAAATTCCAGTGGAGTGCCAGTAAATAGTAAAAATACGCACTCACCAGATGCGCATCTTTAAATACGCATACAATCAGTATGACCAGAGGTCCCCCTCTCAGGATGGGATGGATGAGTTGGGTCATCTTAACAGATTCTCATCCCTCTGGATGGTAGAGCAGCTACAGAGACTCCTCCCTTCGTGTGTGCGGATGGAATCCAGGTAGAAACCTCCTTAATGGATGGGTCGATGTCTCACTCTCGGTCCCATTATATGAGGCCCGCCCTCAACCTCCGGGCTCCCCTCACCAGGGAAGGGGGTACAGCTGGCCGCCCCTCTCACGTTCCGCGCAGGGTCAGCGGTGCCTGGGCAGGAGGGAAGGGATCACACACACACGTCTCTGTAGGTGCTTAGCATCCAGGAGGAGAGTCCATTAAGACGGCCCAACTCATCCTGAGAGGGGGACCTCTGGTCATACTGATTATATGCTTATTTAAAAGATACGCATCTGGTGAGTACGTATTTTTACTATTTACTGGTACGCCAGTGGAATTTGAAGTCACCATCAACTCCTGTATCAAGCACTTTATCACGAACTGTCACTTATTTTATAGTATTAGACTTGGGAATACTTTTAAGCGTTGCTTTTATCTCCCCCTTAGGCCTAAACAAGAGCATTTGACCCTTGCAGTGGGGAGGCAGGGGGGCAATCACATTCCAACGGAAGATTTTTTTCTTGGAGTTGAGCTTTAACCCTGAAAGTTATCGGTCAGCCCAAAAAATGAAAAGCACTGAAAACACTTGTTTTACAAACTCATTTGCAGTGGTTTTAATTTCCATTATTTTTTAATCACTTGCAATTTTTCTTTGAACATTCTAAAAAATGTAGACCAGTCAGTTCTCTAGCACAGCCCCTTTCCTCCTTGCATGTCATAGCCCTATTCATTTCTGCAAATGTCTAATTATTTATGTGCCAGCCCAGCTCCTCCACCCCTCCCCTCTCTACATAACTTTGTATGCAGCAGCCGCTGAAGGAGTGGATAGGAAAACTATAGAATGTCACCTGATTGACAGCTCTGAATCTGCTGACATCACATCAAATATGGCAGCATCCAGCAGCAGTCTCAGGGCATATGGCTGTCTACACAAGGGAGGCTTTTCCAGGCAAAAACAACTATAAAATGTGTTGAATGCACATATAGACTTGCATGAAAATTCAGTGGATATTTTAGCAAACCTTTATACTTTAAGTTTTTTTAAAGGAAATGACAGGAACATTGAAAAAGTATTAAAAAATTAGATAAACAGGATTTCTGCAGGGTGCTTCTCCACAGATAAATAACAGTAGGTGAGTACTGACACCTTAGGACAGGAAGTTAAAAAAACTAAAAAAAAAAAAAAAAAAAAAAACAACTAATGCAGCCATCTCATCTAAAGGCTGGTAAACTGGATTATATTGTATTTTTGGCTTTGGGTTTAAGCTGGTCACACATGGATCAAAATTCAGCCAGTTCAGCAATGACCGATTAAATTTCGTTCCATCTATGGGCATGCTGATGGTACCCAAAACCAGCCTTTCGGGAGTTTTTTTTTTTTTTTACTAGCGATTACTGCCAGTGGCTATAGCTGCTAGCAGTAATCGAGTTCTGTCAGCTGGGAAGGCCCTCCGTACACCCTCATCCTCCTCCCTGCCCAGAACACAATAGCGCTGCAGGGGGCATTCCCCCACCAGCCCGGACTATTTTGATGGAAAGAAAGCTGAATCATCTATGGGCTGCCTTGGATACGCCTTAACGTGCAACAGGACTTTTTCTTCTAGAAACCCACTTCTTTACAGCATGAACATGAACACCTAGGCAACAAAAGTATACACGTTGGTGCTCTAAACCCCAGCAATGAACTGGTCTTATTTGGTCTCTATTGTTCTGTTAAATAATGTATACCATTGAAAATGTTTTGTTATATCTGTCTGAGAAGTTGAGAAAATACTTGTTGATCTTGTCAGGAATCTTGTTGATCTTGTCAGGAATCTTGTGAGCTGATAATGTCCTGTGCTCCCTGTTATCACTTCCCTATTGTTCTTAGTTTGCTCTGCAGAACCACACCTCTCTATGATATGAAGAACAGGAGAAGGGCCAGCCTTCTGTGGCCCCATCTTGTTTCTGTTGTCCTGATACAAAATGGTGAAGGAGAGTTGTCATCCAAGGACTGGAAGTGTGTTATTGGCAGAATCAGCAGGTACAAAAAAAAACAAATAAACAAAACAAAAAAAAACATGGAGGCCTAAAGCTTAGCACTCACTACCAAATCAACTGGTTTAACAGGAAAAGGCCACCTTTCGGTCAGTGTGTATAGTAGTCTGTCTGGCAGAAGCCAGTCTAACGGCCGACTTTTGTCAAAGGGACGTGCAGGAAAACCAGCCTCTGATCAGCACTCACAGCCATTGGCTGCGAGCGCTGAACACTGCAATAATTTAGCGGGGGAGATTGCCACTTTAACATCACTTGTGTTAGTATGGTGATCGGTCAGGTTTTTTTTGTTCAGCCTGCTGGGTTGAACAAAAAAAAAATATAAAAAAAATAAACACACCTCGCAGCATGTTCTAGGCTGGGGGGAGCCGATCATGGAAAATTTACCTTAACCCCTTCCCGCCAAGCGTACGCATATATGCAGCCCCATTGGACTGGGCTTTTTTTTTTACATGGAGCCGTATATATGCATATCTGTCTTTGTGCTGGGAGTGCACCGCATAGCGCTCTCCCAGCACAGAGACCAGGGTTTATTTGGGAGCCCTGGGTCCCATACTAACAATCAGGACCCGGAACTCCCGGTTCCGGATCACCTGATCGCTGTGACAGCCTCTGATTGGCAATCATGGTGATCAGTCACTGTGAAGCCCACCCCCATGTTTTCTCTCTCTGAATGGAGGAGAGAAATACACTCTCTCTCTCCTTTCAGAGAAAAAAAAAAAAAAAACATAACTGTGGATTTTTTTTTGTAATTATTATCAGTGTCAATTATTTCAGTAAGTTTTAGGTAGGAAAAAAAAAAAAAAGCAATCAAAATGTGCATGATTGCTTCTGGGCTGTACTACGGTTACATAGAACTACTAACAAACACATGAGGTATCATTGCAATCGTCAGGAGCAGGAGAATTCATTTTGGGTTGTTCTTTGGTGGTAGGTTATGATAGTATCAAGAAATATAAAAAAATATATATTTTTTTTTAACTATTTGTGGCCAATTTTCCTTTGATAATAAAATCAATAAATAGATAAAATAATCAGGAGATATCTATTACCATTTACCACCAATTGATAGCCCAATTTGTCCTGAGAAAAACATGATGTAAAATTCATCTAGATGCACAAAGTAGGTGCGATGAAATGTACGGTTTTACTAACACATGGCAAAGTTACAAAATTGTACTTAGGCATTAACATTTGTTTACCCTTAGGCAGGAAGGAGTTAATGCAGAGAATGCATTAAGGTACTTCAGCCTTTAGAACTACTTTAATATGGTGCTTGCACTAATAAAAGTAAAGAAAGGATTTTTTTTCTGGATACTTAAACATCCAGTAGCTGCTTGTGGGCTGGTTAATTAAAAACTTCACAACCCTCTCAAATCAAATAGCTGATGCAACAGGGTGGAGAACTTCCAGGATACAACACTCCTGTATAGATCATGGAAGGACTCACCTGTATATCTATAGTCAGTCCTCCACTTCTCCATCACAAGTACAATTGTGAATTGCTACCTGAATTGGAGGAGTTGTATGCTGCAGACCAAACATTCAGAATTTGGTTTAGCTTTAACCATTAACAGTGAGAGGACTAAAAAGTTAAAGCATATCCAGTCATTAGTTGATGTATACCAAGACCTCCTGCCCCCATCTCCCTTGAAGTTCATTCAAAGTCTCTGAGGTTTGTGTGCAGTTATATCTATTAAGGATCTTTATTTTATATAAAATGTTGAATTGCAGTCAAATTAAAAAGCACCATGAAGGTGGTCTGGGGTACGTAAGGGTTCCCATTGTCAAGGTACGGAAGCCATATATTTATTAGATACTGGAAAAAGCCAATAATGGAAACTAGTAGGGTTTACCAGCAAAATGTTTGAATTAAAAAAAAAATAAAAAAAATAATAGGTAAACAATTTTTTAAAATCCAAACAAATATATACTCATTTAAGTAAATAGGTCTGCGCCGCAATCATTTTGCAACTGAGCACATTGCATGTGTTTGTAGTCCAGTGGGCTGTTAATGGTTCATACAGGTGGTAAGGCAGCAACACATTGTTAAATGCCTCTGAAAAGTGATTTTAGGTGTGGAGAAAAAAAAAAAAAAAAAAAATGACTGGTGGTGTTTCCAGGACAGATCAGAATGATTCTGATTGGTCACCGCCTGCACAGAGCATCACTCTGATCCATCCCAGAAGCCCTGTAGAAAGAAGAATGAGGATTTCAAATCCCCAGGCTGCTACACTGGCTTCATGCACACACTCAGCTCATCAGCCACAGAGATAAGTAAAGTGGGGATGTGGGGGGTGGGTAACTGAAAGGTGTTAGTTTATCTTTTCAATTTTTCTGAACGGGTAAAATTTACACCAACATCAAACACCTGCATATACAACTGAAATACATAAAATTTGGTAGTACAGCTCTGTCAACTCACCCCTTGCCTGTTATTGGAGAATGACAGAAAAAGTAGCACACTCATGAGGTCATCACTGTGCTCACTTTCCCTGTAAGCATCTATAAAAAGTTGACAGCATTGTGCAAAGCCTCCAATTCCAGTCCCTTCCTCTCCCAGTGGGCTGCTCTTTATATGATCACAGCAAAGATCACAGAAGCTAGAATTATGTTCTACAACAGCAATATATTTAATGAGTTTCTTTAACCATTGGAAGGCTTTACCCCCTTCATGACCAGGGCATTTGTTGCTATTCAGCACTGTGCTACCTTACCTGGCAATTGCAAGGTTATGCAACATTGAAAAAAAATACGAAAATTTCATTTCATTTGTGTACACACAAATAGAGCTTTCTTTTGGTGGTACTGGATCACCACTGGGCTTTCTTTATTATATAATAAAAAAAAACCCTGATAATTTTGAAAAAAGCAAAAACCCAAAAATGGTATTTTCTATGGTTATAAAACATATCCAATATTAAAAAAAAAAAAATTATTATATAGCTTTATATATTTAGGCCAAAATGTATTCCGCTACATGTCTTTGGTAAAAAAAAAATCCCCAAAAGTGTATATTAATTGGTCGGTTTGGAAGTTATAGCATCTACAAACTATGACACACACACACGAAACTCGAAAAATTAGAATATTGTGCAAAAGTTCATATGTTTTAATAATGCAACTTAAAAGGTGAAACTAATATACGAGATAGACTCATTACATGCAAAGAAAGATAGTTCAAGCCGTGATGTGTCATAATTGTGATGATTATGGCTTACAGCTCATGAAAACCCCAAATCCACAATCTCAGAAAATTAGAATATTACATGCAATCAATAAAACAAGGATTGTACACAGAACAATATCGGACCTCTGAAAAGTATAAGCATGCATATGTACTCAGTACTTGGTTTGGGCCCCTTTTGCAGCAATTACTGCCTCAATGCGGCGTGGCATGGAAGCTATCAGCCTGTGGCACTGCTGAGGTGTTATGGAAGATCAGGATGCTTCAATAGCGGCCTTCAGCTCTTCTGCATTGTTTGGTCTCATGTCTCTCATCTTTCTCTTGGCAATGCCCCATAGATTCTCTATGGGGTTCAGGTCAGGCGAGTTTGCTAGCCAATCAAGCACAGTAACCCCACAGTCATTGAACCAGGTTTTGGTGCTTTTGGCAGTGTGGGCAGGTGCCAAGTCCTGCTGGAAAATGAAGTCAGCATCCCCATAAAGCTCATCTGTGGAAGGAAGCATGAAGTGCTCCAAAATCTCCTGGTAGACGGCTGCATTGACCCTGGACTTAATGAAGCACAGTGGACCAACACCAGCAGATGACATGGCTCCCCAAATCAACACAGATTGTGGAAACTTCACACTGGACTTCAAGCATCTTGCAGTGTGTGCCTCTCCATTCTTCCTCCATACTCTGGGTCCTTGGTTTCCAAATGAGATGCAATAGTTGCTCTCATCAGAAAAGAGGACTTTGGACCACTGAGCAACAGACCAGGTCTGTTTTTCTTTAGCCCAGGTAAGATGCTTCTGACGTTGTTTGTTGTTCAGGAGCGGCTTGACAAGAGAAATACGACATTTGAAGCCCATGTCCAGGATCCGTCTGTGTGTGGTGGCTCTTGATGCACTGGCTCCAGCCTCAGTCTACTCCTTGTGAAAGTCCCCAACACTTTTGAATGGCCTTTTCCTGACAATCCTCTCCAGGCTGCGGTCATCCCTGCGGCTTGTGCACCTTTTTCTTCCACACTTTTCCCTTCCACATAACTTTCTATTAATGTGCTTTGATACAGCACTTTGGAAACATCCAACTTCTTTTGCAATTACCTCTTGAGGCTTTCCCTCCTCATGAAGGGTGTCAATGACCGTTTTCTGCACAACCGTCAGGTCAGTAGTCTTTCCCATGATTGTGATTCCTACTGAACCAGACTGAGAGACCATTTAAAGGCTCAGGAACCCTTTGCAGGTGTTAGAGTGGGACACTTTGAGCCTAGAATATTGCACCTTTTCACAATATTCTCATTTTCTGAGATTGTGGATTTGGAGTTTTCATGAGCTGTAAGCCATAATCATCACAATTAGGACAAATCATGGCTTGAATTATCTTGCTTTGCATGTAATGAGTCTCTCATATATTAGTTTCACTTTTAAGTTGCATTACTGAAGTAAATTAACTTTTGCACGATATTCTAATTTTTTGAGTTTCACCTGTACACTGGAATTTACGCAGCTATAGATGCTATACTGCAATAGCGGGGATCAGTGACTATATTGGGACTGTGATAGGGTTGCGGCCAATCTGGACTAACACACACTGGCTGAGAGGGTCATTAACGGACACTGACATTGTTAGTGACACTAATACAGTGATAACACTGTATTATACTGTTCTGGGTACAAAGATACCTAATAAAAATAAAATGCACACCCATCATGTTCCCAGAAGTACAAATATATAATAGTTGGCATCATATAAACTTCATCTTATAGTTTAGTAAAGGAAATACTGGGCACAGTCCTGTATTGATAGACCCTTAAGGGTTAAACTTTATGAATGGCTGAGTATAGATTGACGATCCACTCACAATCTGTTTGGGAAGGTCATCCTTCTTTCCATGCTAGAAGGCATCTCCATCCACTTCACTGGGCCGCTCCTCCCCGGGTATCACATGGTCCACCTCAGATCCACCATGTCCACCGATTAAACCCCATTCTGACTTCTAGGAACATGATAGGTGTGCATTTTATTTTTATTTTTTCTAGATACCTTTGAGTGTGTCCACATTTGTTTGTTTTTTATAAAAATGAATAAAATATTTAAAAGGACACCTGTCTGTGAATCATCTCTATCTTGTCCACATTTTAATGTGTTTAGTTGTGAAATATTTGGGGTTGGTATAGAGCCAGAAAGTCCCTTTTTATGGTGCAATTTTCCTCTGATTATATAATGTGTGGACAGCTCACACCCCAGACACTTTTTGATATGACAAACTTCAGATGGAGTTGTTTTCTCTTTTGGTGCAAATGTGTGACAAAGCAGTGCACAAAAATGGGTGGGATTCTTCAGAAAGTAATGGTGGCCATACATTGGGGTTGATTTAATAAATGGAAATATACTGTGCACTGTAATTACAGTTGCTCCAGAGCTTGGTAAAAGAGGTAAAGCTTCACTCTGCAAAGAATACCCAATCACATGCAAGGAAAAAAAAAAACAAAAAACACCACAACATTTTTGTTTGCACATGATTGGACGAAAGAAATCAACAAAGCTTCCCCTCATGTCAGAGCTACCGAACTTGCAACACACAGACTATTTCCCTTTGGTAAGTCAACCCCACGGTGTATAAAATGATTCAACTAAAAACCAATCAACCGCATAAAACTAACAAAAAAAACACGATCATACAAGGAAATTTAATCGATGATCCATAAACTTGTTCCCCAAATTTGGACTGATTCTTTACATAAAATCGATCATATCAAGTTAACTGGACAGAAGCATAGGACTCCTCTTGTGATCCCAAGAACCTCGGGAATTCAATCACTTCCTGCGAGTTGGTGATGGAGACAGAATTGTTTTTAATGAAAGTTCTTTAATCCAGCAACCTAGTATAATCAATATTTTCTGCCACTGATCAACTTGGATTGACTGAAACCATCACAATCTGTTGTTAATCCATGCTGTTTTAGTCTTGCTTGATCAATGTCCCATTCAATCATTTTGTCAAAATGGACATCAATCGTTCAGTTTTATCGCGCCGCCATTCCGCCATTAGTAGTCAAATCAAGGGGGAGCCAGCAGAGACAGTAACTAGACACCCCTAGAAGAGGAGAGGGCTATGAAGTGGCAGGACAAAAGGGGGCTGGGCTAGGGAACCAACTCCTTCTAGAGAGATCACATTACCAAGTTCTAAAGCTGGCTTTAGATGATGCGATTTTCTTTCCAGCAACCACAGGTTGCAGGAAAGAAAATCACTCTATTTCCTCATCAACATAGTCAGTGTTGATGGGTGGATACCTCTCTAAGAGCTATTGTGTTCTTCTGGTGGGGAGGGGCTATCCCTACCAGGAGAACATAGTGATTGAAGTGTTACTAAACCCACAACAGTTATACTCACTGTGGAACTGAAGGAGTTAATCTGCTGTATTGTGTAAAAGGATGTTTGATCCTGTCTTCTCTGATCCTCCCCTGCTACTGTCCCCATTTCATCTGCTGATAAAACAGAGCCTTGGGGGCAACCTGCACATGCTCAGTTTGGTGTGTATTGCTAGAGAGCGTTTTTTTTTTTTCTTGGGAGAGTGCATGTGATCAGTACAGGACCAATCAGCACTGTCCAGACAGAGGTTCAGGGGTCTTGCAGCCTCATATGACAATCAGGGGAGAATGAAAACCCCTCCTACAAGCTTTAACCAGTGCTCTGCTGGACACTGATAGAAGTCACAAGACTGCTCTAACTGCTAATGAGAAGGTAATTAGCAGTTTATATTTACTAAAATAATTGCATTTCCATGTTCTCTATACTGTGGGACACCAGATATAGTGAATGCAGGTTCCTGGGTTTAGTAAAACTTTAAGTGAATATTGCTAGCGGCTATAGCCATTGGCAACAATTGCATGAAAAGTCCGGCAGGCTATTGTATCAAAGTTGTTCACCAATCAAACTGGGTATAATCAACCTGACCATAGATGGTTTGAATCTCATCCGGTTCCTGCTGAATTGGATGAGATTCAAACCATCTATGGCCGGCTTAAGGTATATTACAAGCAGATAAATTATTTTAGTGCCCGGTCATACCAGTACGATTTGAAATTGCAGCTAAAAATCGCATCAAGTGAATGTCAGTTTCTTAAAGCGGTAAAAAAACGCAAGAGAGAAAGAAAAGATAAAAAATAAAAAAAAGTCCCTTGCAAGGTAATGACATAATGTGCTAGTATGCATCGCATACTAGCACATTATGTAAAACTTACCTTAAAACGAAGCCCTCCAGCGGCATGCTGCAGAGGCTTTCATCTTCCCCCAGTCCTTCCTCCAGGTTCGCGATCTCCAGCCATCTGACAGGCTGGGCCATGATGATGTCACTCCCACACATGTGCACGGGAGTCCTGGGCCACAGCACACGTCTCTGAAGGAACGGCACAGTTATGCTGTTCCTTCAGAGCGCATGCGCCAGCTTGAGGAAAGAATAGCGAATTTTACCTACAGGTAAGTTTTATTATAAGCTTACCTGTAGGGAAAATTAAAAAAACAAGTTTACTACCACTTTAACATGTGCGATTTCCTGCAGCGCAATTTCCAAAGTAGTTCTTGTATTACTTTTTTCTGCAGTTTGTTGCAATTCCACATACATAGAATGTAATGGAAATTACACTGCAAATTACAAGAAATCGTTGAAAATCTTCATAAGTAGCAGCAAAGTCTTCAGAAATTGCAGTGAAATTGCACAATATTAAAAATCGCAGCGGTGTGACCGGTGACTTAGGAAAAAAGAAAATGCTATAAGCTTTACGTTTTTTGAGGCATCTAGTCCATATTATAATCGTGCCCTTGAGCATTTATGGCGTAAGACTAAGACCCAGCAAGACTTCGACCAATATAAATCTGCCCTTTAAAATCAATTCCGGTCTCCACACTGCCAAACAGACCTATTTTATCACTCTCATCAACACCCTCTCATGCAATCTCCGTCAACTCTTTTCTACCTTTAACTCTCTATTTTGTCCTTCTTTACCTCCACCCACTAACTCAATCACTGCCCAGGAGATCGCTAATCACTTCAAAAATAAGATTGATACAATTTGTGACGAGATCTCCCCTGTACAGATATCTCCCTCACCCTACACTCCTTGTCCACCTGTACAATCCATACTTCCCTTGTTTAATCCAGCAACTATAGAGGAAGTTGGTAAACGTTTTTCCTAAAGTCCACCTAACTACCTGTCCCCTGGACCCTGTTCCCATGCAAATACTACAGTCACCCTCGGGCTCTATCCTTCATTCTTTAACTCATATCTTCAATCACTCCCTTTCTACTGGTATCTTCCCCAACTCTCTAAAACATGCACTAGTCACCCCCATACTTAAAAAAGGACACTGGACCCCACCTATCTTAGCAACCTAAGACCCATTTCCTTACTCCCTTTTGCCTCCAAACTCTTTGAACATCTAGTCTACAACCGGCTGAACTGCCACCTTATTGAGAATAACCTTCTCAATCCCCTTCAGTCTGGATTTCGCCCACAACACTCGACAGAAACTGCTCTCCTAAAACTCACAAACGACTTGCTAACCGCTAAAACCAATGGTCAATATTCTATACTCTTACTTCTGGATCTCTCCACTGCCTTTGACACAGTTGACCATCCCCACCTCCTCAAAAAACTCTATTTACTTAGTCTCTGTGACTGTACTCTCTGTTGGTTCGAATCTCACCTATCTCACCGCACATTCAGTGTAACTTACAACTCTACTTCCTCCTCCTCTTACTGTCGGGGTCCCCTAAAGTTCTGTCCTTGGACCTCTCCTATTCTCAAGCTATACTTCTTCCTTGGGTCAGCTGATAGCTTCCCATGGTTTCCAATACTATTTCTATGCTGATGACACACAAAATCTATCTACTCCTCAGCTCACCACATCAGTTTACTCACATATCACCGATTTACTAACAGACATATCAGACTGGATGTCACACCACTTCCTAAAACTTAATCTAGCCAAAACTGAGCACATAGTATTTCCTCCCCCAAAAGCCTCTTCCCCTGATTTCTCGGTTAGGGTCAATAGCACCACCATCAACCCATTCCTGCATGTCAGGGTGCTAGGGGTAACCCTGGATTCCGAACTATCCTTTCAGGCCCACATCCAATCCTTGTCAAAATCATGCCACCTCAACCTCCACAATATCACCAGATTATACCCCTTCTTAACCAATGATACCACAAAGCTCCTAATTCACTCCCTGGTTATCTCTCGCCTTGACTACTGCAACTCCATCCTCATTGGCTTACCTTTACATAGGCTATCCCCCTTTCAGTCCATCATGAATACTGCTGCCAGGCTCATCCACCTTACCAACCGTTCAGTAGCTGCTACCCCTCTCTGCCAATCCCTCCACTGGCTTCCACTCGCCCAACAAATAAAATTAAAAATACTAACAACTTACAAAGCCATCCACAACTCTGCCCCAGCTACATCACCAACTTGGTCTCAAAATATCAACCAAACCGCTCTCTTCGATCCTCCCAAGACCTTCTGCTTTCTAGTTCCCGTGTCACCTCCTCACATGCTCGCCTCCAGGACTTCTCCCGAGTTTCTCCCATCCTATGGAACTCCCTACCCCAATCTGTCCAGCTATGTCCTAATGTATCCACCTTTAGACAATCCCCGAAAACCTCTTTAAAGAAGCCTATCCTGCTTCTAACTAGTAAACTGCCTTTTATTTCCTCCATCAGCTCATCCCCCACAGCTATTACCTTTTGTATCACTCAACCCTTCCTCCTAGATTGTAAGCTCTAACAAGCAGGGCCCTCTGATTCCTCTTATACCAAATTGTATTGTAACTGTAATGTCTACCTTCATTTTGTAAAGCGCTGCGCAAACTGTTGGTGCTATATAAATCCTGTATAATAATAATGAGGAAAAAGACTTGAAGCACAAGCGGACAAAGACACATATACTCACAAATGTCTTAGTCAATGGACTGCCTTTATATTATCCATGTTAGATCACCAAGATATAGCTATGATTGTCTGCCCACTTGAATAAAAGGTCAAAATGGTAAATAAAAGGCTTCCCCCCTCCTCCTACCTAACCTACAAAAAAATTAGAAAAAAAATACAAAATCTGTGTACATCTCTGCTCCAGTCCAGTCACAGGATTCTACAGCTCCATCTTACTATGTAAGGGAGAGCTTGACAATGGCTGTGAATTCCTGAAGCCATGACATTATAGGCTCCTATGGCCCAGCTGTTGTAGGTGCTCCCTTCTCTCCCCTGCAGCAGCCACTCACAGATATAGGGAGCCAAAGCTGAAGGATCACATGACTGGACCGGAGCAGAGTAAAAAGACAGGAGTACACAGATCTTTTTTTTCTTCTCTTTATACACAGGGTATGCTGAATAGATAGGAGGAGGGAGGAGGAATTTTAAGAATAGTTTGTATTATGCTTTTCTGCCACTATAACAACATTTCACTGTAGTTTTTACTCTTCATCCTTTATTTTTTTGTTTTCACAAATGCTGGGGGTGGGTGGGGGGCGGGGGGGGGGGGATAAAACGGAACTAAACCCACTGATTTAATGGTTTTCCAAAAACAATTACATTAAAGGCATGCCATGAATGAGAATTGTCACAGTTGTCTCTCAGCCGAACTGTCAAGTCATCAAATGTTTGTTGTCAAAACGGATCATGTGTGCAGCAATGCAGAGGCTAAGGTGGCATCTTCCTTGGCTATAAAGGATAGGAGGGTATAGTTCCAATTGAAGTGCTAATAATCCCCTCTAAAACTATTCTTAAGGTGTTGGGGGTGCTTAAAAATGTAAGACATTTGATATCATATAGAGGGATACATCTGAAGCTACTTTCGCACTGATCTGCTGTGTTTTTACTGTGCTTGCAGTGCGTTTTTAACAGGACATGTGACTCAAAAACCTCAAATGGAAAAGATGTGATTATGATTGATTTCAAATGGGAGGTAAATTTTTGCTTCAGTTTTTTTTACTGCATCAAAAATGCAGCAAGCAGGATTAAAGAAGAAAAAGAAAAAAAAAAAACTGCACCAAACCCGCAACAAATCAGTGTGAAGAGTTCCATAGGAATACCTTGGCACACACTTTTATTTCGCTTTAACGCAAAAGCAGAAGAAAAACGGATCAGTGTGAAAGCAGCCTTATATATTGAATTCCTATTACAGTGACAACTGTCCTAGTTGTGATCTTGTGTTGTCACCATGCCATATCTACCCCTTGCGACTATGAGGACCAGCGCAGCATTACCTCTTCAGTAAGAGGGTACAATTAGGTGTTAGGGACACTTTGGTAAGCTATAGAATTTACAAATTCCCTGTGCCAAAAAAACTGCATCAAAAAATTATCAGAGCCATAAACTAATGTACCAGAATGTTCCTACCCCTTTAAAATTCTAGTAGGTATGAGGCACACGTGCACTGTCTCTACCCAGTCAATATGTATAGATCAGTGCCCACGCATGAACTGCCAACCCCTGGTGTCATCTTGACTGGTGTGCTATGTCCAGCTGTTAAGCACTCCGGCATTGTGAATGTGTTATGGGTGTGTTCAATAAGTTAGGTATGTTAGATTGTACGCCCCTTGAGGGTTAGGGACTGATGTGAATGTACACACACACACACACACACACACACACACACACACACACACACGTAAAGTGCTGTGTAAATTGATGGCGCTATATAAGTACCTGAAATAAATAAAGACCAGGGGCGGACTGACCATTTGGAATCTCGGGCAGTGCCCGAGGGCTGGGGTCAGTAGGGGGCCCCATGAGATGCCCCTGGTACCTTTTTCATAGGCTTTTTTACGTTTGGGCAAGGACACATGATCCCCTATTGCCCGGGGGCCCCATGAGTTGTCAGTCCGCCCCTGATAAAGACACTAGAAATTAGAATGGTGTGTTGCGAGCACACTGTGTCTATTGCATCTTAAGCCGGCCATAGATGGATCGAATCTCGGGCGGTTCAGCAGGGACCAGCTAAGATTTGATCCGTCTATAGGCAGGCTGGCAGTACTGAAGTCAATTGATAGATCGACTTCAGTACAACAAGCCTGTGAATAGATGGATTGAAAAGGAACTGGTTGACTTTCTATCTGTTTATGGCCAGCTTTAGGTGATGATCAGATTACATTTTATGCCAAATTAATGAAGAAAACCAGTTAATTCCAGTGGGTTCACATACTTTTTCTTGCCAAAGTATAGAAAGATATTACTCTCAAACAGCAGCTCCCAGCCAGGAAATTTATAGAAATAATGTTTTTTTCAGCCAGAATGATAATCATAAGTGCATGACCACAGCTCTTACAATTAGATTATATCACAAGACACGCAGAACAAAGAGAATGAAGATCTTTCTTGGTGCAACCCTTTCCAAATACATTCTTTTCAGAATTCCCCTCCTTGCATTCAAACTTGGAAGTATCATGGCATGTCACGAGTATTGGGTGCAACTCTATCCTGCATTCCTGCTTTATGAATGACTGATGTCATTGCCTCCTTCATCCAAACAAATACAGAGAAATGGACTGTGAACCTGCCCCATGATCATTGACAGCCAGATAGACTTTGGTTGTTTCAGCCAAATTTCATATTGTTTAGGGTTTACTGAACTGGAAAAACAACAGTTATATATGTAAAATGCGTCTAAAAATGTGACTTCTCTGCATCATTCTTTCCCATGTGTTCTCCATTAAACTCACTTCCTCTACCTTCCTGAGCTGATAGTATCAAACAGAACTCATAATTTCTATGAAGCCCAGGAGATATTAGGCAGATTAGCACCCATCGTGACCCATTGCACATACCACAGGCCCTCACCTCATTCACCCCTTTTGCCCAAGGGAGGCCTGTGAATGGAGGGGGGGGGGGGATTGATGTCATTCGTATTGCCAAGACAATTTTTGTTTTAAATCCAGTTAATCAGGAAATGCTGGAAATCATATTCTAATGGTCTGGCTTTTGGCCATCTCTGGCCATACACAAAGATCAGGCCAATGGACATGACCTCAGGCTACCCATATACACCATCTGTCCAAACTAATCATAAGAATTTTGAGGGCTCTTACACATAGGTGCCAAACCAACCATGTCTGTAGCAGTTCAGGCATTATTTTTATTGGTCTGAATGCAGTCCATTGTTTACAATGGGTCTGTCCACATAGACATGCAAATATCAGTAAGATAGCATCACATTTAGATCAGTTAAAAAACATCTGTGTTACTGATCAGTATATGTGTATAAATCCTAAACCCTTGAATAACAGAATATTTGTGCTTCTGGCACAGGAAATTTCTTCCAGGAAGACTGGGCATTCATACATCAGTACTGTGAGAAAGGACCCTTGGGCCCCTTTCACATGCAGGGTCTGCTCAGGTCCAGCTACCAGATTTTCAGGAGGACCTGACTGGAGCCTCCATTCACCTCTACGGAGTGACAGGTGTAAACGGACTTGTTTCCAATCCGATTATTAAAAAGAGAAAAAAAAAGAAAAAAGGGAAGGGAACCAACTTCAGTACAACCATCCTGCCCGTAGAGGGATTGAGCATCGGCTGATCCCTGCTGAACTGGCTGAGATTTGACTCATCCAAGGCCATCTTTAGGCCAAGTCAAATATATAGTGATGTATCCATACAAAACCGATTAGATGTCAAGCAACAGAAAATTGTGCAACTAGAACCAATCAAAAAAAGCTTTTATTTAAATGGCCAAAGCTAGCCATAGACCGTTCGATTTTCGTCCGGTTCCTGCTGACTTAAATCATGTATGGGCAGGCTGAATGTACCCGACTGGACTGATCGATCAATTTGGCTATGACCCAGCCAGACAGATTTTACATGTGATTATTAAGCAGCTATTATAGCCACTAGCAGTAATCACTGTCTTCTCCTGGTGGGGATGACTCCCTCAGCCACCCAACCTGCTGGGAGAACACAATGGCTCCTCAGGGGGGATTCCTCCTTCAACACTGACTGTGCTAATGGGGGAAGTTGAGCGATTTTCCTTTCTTGCAACCTGTTGTTGCAGGGAAGAAAATCACTCAGTCTATGGCTGGCTTAACTGTTCAGCCTTATAATTCAGCAGACACACAATAAATGAGTTAACTTGTTCCTGCCAGCGCTATGCATATACACTATATTGCCAAAAATATTGGGACACCCTTCCAGATCATTGGATTCAGGTGTACCAATCACCTCCATGGCCACAGGTGTATAAAATCAAGTACCAAGGCATGCAGACTGCTTCTACAAACATTTGTGAAAGAATGAATCCCTCTCAGGAGCTCAGTGTATTCAAGCATGGTACCGTTACAGGTTGCCACCTGTGCAATAAGTCCATCTGTGAAATTTCCTTTCTACTAAATACTCCACGGTCATATGTTAGTGGTATTATAACAAAGTGGAAGAAACTGGGAACAACAGTAACTTGGCCACGTAAAATGACAGAGTGGGGTCAGTGCACAGTGTGCAGAAGTCACCAACTGTCTGCAGAGTGAATAGCTAAAGACCTCCAAACTTCGAGTGGCCTTCAGATTAGCACAACAGTGCATAGAGAGCTTCATGGAATGGGTTTCCATGGCCAAGCAGCTGCATCCAAGCCTTAGATCACCAAGCGCAATGCAAAGCTTTGGATGCAGTGGTGTAAAGCACGCCGCCACTGGACTCTACAACAGTGCAGATGTGTTCTCTGACGTGACAAATCACGCTTCTCTGTCTGGCAATCCGATGGATGTGTCTGGGTTTGGCAGTTGCCAGAAGAATGGTACTTGCCTGACTGCGTTGGTAAAGTTTGGTGGAGGGGGGATTATGGTGTGGGGTTGTTTTTCCAGGGGTTGGGCTTGGCCCCTTAGCTCCAGTGAAGGGAACTCTTAAAGGTGTCAGCATACCAAGACATTTTAGACAATTTCATGCTCTCAACTTTGTGGGACCAGTTTGGGGATGGCCCCTTCCTGTTCCAACATGACTGCACACCAGTGCACAAAGCAAGGTCCATAAAGACATGGATGAGCGAGTTTGGGGTGGAGGAACTTGACTGGCCTGCACAGAGTCCTGACTTCAACCCAATAGAACTTTGGGATGAATTAGAGACTGCAAGCCGAGCCTTCTCATCTGACATCAGTGTCTGACCTCACAAATGCTCTTCTGGAAGAATGGTCAAACATTCCCATAGACACACTCCTAAACCTTGTGGACAGCCTTCCTAGATGAGTTGAAGCTGTTCTAGCTGCAAAGGGGGGCAGGTGTCCCAATAGGGTATGTGGGAGCTGGGCATTAATGCCAAGCTGCTGTACATACGAGTCCATGGGCAGCTCCTGATGCTTACTTGCAATCGAGAGCGTCTGATCATGTGACTTCTCTGACAGCCAATTACAGTTATCACACAATCAAAAAGTCTACCACAACCACCTTGCTATTTACATATTGTTAAAAGGCTGCAGGGGCAAGAGTGGCAGCAAGGGGTTATAATTTTTAAAACAAAATATCTGATATTATTCTAGGAATGTTTGTACGTCACTGTTTTTGTTCACTCTTTTTATAAAGAGGTGAAAGTGACAGTCACTAAAAACTTTCACCACAGGTGAATTACTGCACACGTGTACCAGGAAGATACATCTGCAGTGAAAGTCTGGTGAAAATCACATTTGCTGCATTAATAAATACACCTGTGTTCAGTATTCAGAATGGTGTAGACATCTTTACATATTCTTCCCATACAGTATCCAAATATATGCGCCCCATATGAAGAGATCAGCAGTTTGCTTTAAAATATATCTAAACCCTGAAATTCTCATACAACCCAACACGTTAATGTTTTCAGTCTTTTTAAACCTGCTGATTTCACTAAAATAAAGCCAGGTAGTCCTTTGTGACAACGTAGGGGCACAATTACACAAAATGTCACAGCCACCCTGGATGAGTCTACATGGGACTGTGGTGACACACCGCACAGGGACAGACCACCTTCACTATCAGGAATCTGCTCCAGAACAATGATGTGCAGCCAATCTCTGCTGGTGACAACCTATAACGTTGTATTGTCTCTCAATCAGTGACAGTGATCATCAGGACAGGAAGAGGGAAGAATCCACCCATCAGGGAGACAAGCAAAAAAAAAAAAATGTTGTCCTCAGATACACAGAAAGTAAAATGTGCCCCTCCATGGCACACCTGTCACTGGTAGAGACACGTAAGTTCATACACCAGTGCAGGGTCATTGCTCCATACAGCAGAACAGTGAAAAGGGGACACAACTGATCAGTGGTGGTTGGGGAGGGGTGTCGCTGCTTTAGAATACAGATCAGTGGGGGAGGGTAGTTTGTTTTGGGGGAATCACAAATTAATAATACAGATCAGTGGAGGGGGAAGGGGGGGGGTCACTGCTCCACAATACAGGTTGGTGGGGTTTGGGGGGGGGGGGGGGGAGGTCACTGATCTATATTACAGATCAGAGGGGGGCATTGGGTCAGTGCTACAAAATAATACAGTTCGGAGGTGGGGGGATGTCGGGATGTCATGGTTTTAGATTACAGACCATGGGGGGTGTTCAGTGATCCATAATACAGATCAGTAAGGAGGAGGGGTTGGATCAGTACTCCAAAATAATATAGGTGAATGGGGGGAGTCACTGTCTTGTGATATAGATCTGGGGGGAGGGGGTGCCATTGCCTTATGATACAGATCAGTGTGTGTGTGTGTGTTTGGGGGGAGGGGAATTGCTCCATACTACAGATGGGGGGGGGTCACTGCTGTATAATACAGATTGGGGTGGAGGGTTTCTGCTCCATAATACAAGCGAGTAGGTTGGCGGGGGGGGGGGTCACTGCTCATAATACGAGTGGGGGGGGGGGGGTCACTGCTTTATAATAAAGATTATGGAGAGGGGAATCATTGCTCCATAGTACAGATTTGGGGGGGGGGGGGTCGACTGTCACTGCTTTATAATTCAGATTGGGGTAGGGGGTCCTGCTTTACATTACAGGTGAGTAGGGTGGTGGGCACTGCCCAATAGTACAGGTAAGAGGGGGGGGGGGACGGGGGGGTCACTACTCAATAATACAGATCACTGGGGGGTAAACAAGATCACTGCTCCATATCACTGATGAGTGGGGGGGGGGGTTCACTGCTCCATAATAAAAGCAAGTGTGGGGGGTGTCACTGCTTTATAATAGAGATCAGTGGGGGAATCACTGCTCATAATACCATTGAGTGGGGCTGCCACTGCTCAACAATACAGATCACTGGGGGGGGGGATGTGGCGGCACTGCTCCATATCACTGGTGAGTGGGAGAGGGCCATTGCGTGATAATACAGATCACTGGAGGGGTGATCATTGCTCCATAGCACAGATCAGGGAAGTGGGTCCTTCTTCATATTAAAGGTGACTGGGGGGGGGGGGGGGTGACACAGGTGAGTAGGGTCAGGGGTCACTGCTCCATAATAAAAGCGAGTGTGGGGGTGTCACTGCTTTATAACAGAGATCAGTGGGGGAATCACTGCTCAATAATACAGATCGTGGGGGGGCACTGCTCCATATCACTTGTGAGGTGGGGGTGTCACTGCTTTATGATACCGATCAGTGTGTCTGTGTGCATTTGCAGGGGGGGGGGGGGTCAGTGGTCACTGCTTGATAATACAGATCGGGGGGGGTGTTGCAGAGTGATCATTGCTCAATAGTAAAGATTGGGGGAGGCTCCATATTAAAAGGTGAGTAGGTGGGCGGGCTACATAATACAGGCGAGTGGGTGGGGGTCACAGCTCCATAATAAAGCGAGTATGGGGGTGTCACTGCTCAATAATACAGATCATGGGGGGGGGGGGGCACACTGCTGCTCCATAACACTGGTGAGTGTCACTTAGTGCTTTATGATACAGATCAGTGTGTGGGTCCACTTGCGTTTGCAGGGGGGGGGGGGGGGCGGAGGTTACTGCTCGATAATACAGATCATGGATGGTCACTGCTCCATAGTAAAAATTGCGGGGGGGTGTCAGCTCCATATTACAGGTGAGTAGGGGAGGGGTGTCACTGCTTTATAATAGAGATCAGTGGGGGAGTCACTGCTCATACTATGGGGGGGGTCACTGCTCCATATCACAGGTGAGTGGGGGGGGTCACTGCTTCATAATGAAAGAAGTGACTGTGGGGGGTGTGTTATAACTGGGGGGGGGTGGGTGTGTGTGGGGGGGTCACTGGTCAGGCTCCCCCAGGAGGGATGTCAAGCTCTGACAATAGTTGCATGGTGTCCTATGACAGCTCCCACACACCAATCACAGGTGAGGCTCCCAGCCAATGATCACATCTTGTAAAGAATCATGTGACCGCCGACCCCGCCCTTTCCACCTGTTCTGCAGGGCCCCTCTCCTCGCCCTCTGATTGGTTGCGGGAACTTCGCACTGTGGGCTCGCCGCCAGGTTAGCTCCGGCCGGTCCCCAGTCGCACTTGTCCGGCAGCTTCCCTCCACCAGAGGCCTCCAGCCCAGTAACATCTCTCCCCAGTACCTGGAAAGGATTCACGTCCACCGGGTCCGCGAAGGGGTTAGTGTCGTAGCCGGCCATGGTCGCCGCAGCGAGGGTCAAAGTGTCTAGCTGGAACCTCCAGCCGGGGACTCCTCCTCGCACGGGAACCTTCCTGGATGTGACGGGGCAGCCTCCGGAGGGCGTGGCCAGCGACTACTGGGTGTGGAACAGTCGCCAATGACCATGCAGTAGGCTGGGGTAGTCAGCTAAAAGACGCAGTAGGTCGTCCAATCAGCTTACTCGCCTCTGGGCGAGGAGGCGGAGCTCTGCCTGACAAGTAACTCTCATCTACTAAAAGACGAGGGCGGGGTCGTAGTCAGTGGGCGGGAATATTGCATAGTTGTGCGGCCAGGTAAGGCGCAAGTTCAGGCGAGGCTCGCTGACGTCAGCACGGTGGCAGCACCCGACTAGTGTGCCCGTGTCAGCCGACCTGTGCCAGGGCACGTGACCCACTTCCACGATAAGAATAGAAGCACGAGTTGTAAAATAAATATCTTTATATAGAATATGTCCCGACATCCCTCGCTATGTACTCTACACTGTCGGCCGCACAGGAGCCTGTTCTATAGGACTGGGCCGGAGCCCCATCATTCCTCCAGGAGGAGACTACATCTCCCAGCATGCCGTGCGCGGGGAGGTGTGCGCACTGACACGCGGGGAGGGGGTGTACAGAGGGGTGCTGATCATGGCTGAAGACAGAGGTGAGTGGAGGACATGGGGATCACAGAGCACATACACGGATGAGGGGGGATCATTATTCCTTATGGTGATTGGCGGATGAATGACAGGCTGGGGGCGGAGCTTATCACGGCTATATGTCATCACTATAGGACAACTTCCATCCGCAGCTCCAACATCTCAATGTATCACCCTGTATACACCTGATTCCTTCTACACGTCCAGCTCCGGATTTAATGTTCCATCTAGCAGTGTTGTCAGTTCCCATACACAGATATCAGGGTGTGCATGTAAATGGGGTTCAGAGGGAACTGAGAGCTGTCACAGGGCACTGTTCTAGGTCAAGTTGAACGTTTATTTAAATACAATCCTCAGTAGCTACAAAAAATATAAATCCACTTTGTGTGCACCATATGCCTTTGAAAACCCAGATATTACCTTGTAAAAGTAGCAGTGACATCACTGTGCTATGCATAGCCTGTATAGAGAGCACAGCTGTGGGAGGGACCCAGCCAGGGGCGGACTGACAACTCATGGGGCCCCCGGGCAATTGGGGATCATGGGGCCCCTGTGTCCTTGCAACAAACTCAAAAAAGCCTATGAGAAAGGTACCAGGGGCATCTCATGGGGCCCCCTACTGACCCCAGGCCCTCGGGCAGTGCCCAAGTTTCCAAATGGTCAGTCTGCCCCGGACCCAGCAGACCCCACCCACTACAGACTGCCTGCAGGATGGTGCGGAGACCAGACCAGTCACCCTGTACAAGAAGAGAGAGCAGCCCTGACTGGTTATAGGGGCTCATTCACACAGTGGTGTGTGTATTTTCTACTTGAAGGATCAGTTCACACTACATGCGTTTCAGTTGCTTTTTTTCTGAATCCAAAACACACAGAAAGTAGGTTATGTGGTTGTCCATGTCATAGTTCACATCATTACTTGCAGTTCCAGAGCGTTCCAGTTGCAGAAAAAAAAAGTAGAACATGCTGCATTTTTCCTGCACAGAACTGTACTGGAATGTGGTAAAATGCATAAAAAAGCACCAGATATGCACTAGAATGCACATGTCCCTATTTAAATTAAAAAAAAGGGGAAAAATGAACCAGAAAGAAAAAACGCACCAGAACACATCAAAAACACGCATGCAGAAACACACCCGAAACGCATCTGGACTATGTTTCTATAGTGTGAACCGGCCTGAATGCTTTTTGCTGGCAGAGTTAGAAGATCCTGTGTAAAATACGCATGTAAAGTACTGGCATTTACAGTTGTGCTCAAACGTTTGCATCCCCTGGCAGAAATCGGGACATTTCAGCATTGATAATCTGATCATGCCAAAAACTGTCTTCTTTTAAGGATAGTAAATATATGAAGCCATTTATTGTCACATAGTTTTTTGGTTCCTTTTTAAATTATAATAACAGAAATCACCCAAATGTTCATGATCAATAGTTTACATACCCTGGAATGTTTGGCCTTGGTACAGACACACAAGGTGACACACACGGGTTAAAATGGCAATTAAAGTTTAATTTTCCATAGCTGTGGCTTTTAAAATGGCAAATAACATCTGTGTATAAATAGTCGATGAGTTTGTTAGCTCTCAGGTGGTTACACTGAGCAGGCTAGATACTGAGCCATGAGGAGCAGAAAAGAACTGGCAAAAGTTCTGCATAACAAGGTAATGGAACTTTATAAAGATGAAAAAGGATATACAAAGATATCCAAAGCATTGAATATGCCAGTCAATCGATTCAATCGCCTTTTTAAGAAGTGGAAAATTCAGGGATATCTTGATACCAAGCCAAGGTCAGATAGACCAAGAAAGATTGCAGCCACAACTGCAAAAAGAATTGTTCAGGATACAAAGAAAAACCCATAGGTAACCTCAAGGCTGCTCTAGAAAAAGACAGTGTGGTTGTTTTTACGAAGTGCAATACGACGATACTTGAACAAAAATGAGCTGTATGGTTGAGTTGCCAGAAGGAAGCCTGTACTGAGCCAATGCCACAAAAAGCCCATAGAGGTATGTCAAGGTGTTGTTGGGCATATTGTATCCGGGGCTTTCTGTGGTATTGTAGTTATCATTAGGGGGGGTCATCAGCAGGAGGAAGGGACTCTCGATTCCTCTGCATAGATCTTTATATAGGGATCACCAGCAGGAGGAAGGAGGATCTGATTCTCCTAGACAAATCTTTAGTTATCATTAATGGGGGAGGGGGGTCACCAGCAGGTGGAAAGAGGTCCTCTATATAGATATTTATATAGGGATCACTAACGGGGAAGGAGCTCTCAATTCTCCCATATAGATCTTTACATAGGTTTTTCTGATTCTCCTATATAGATCTTTATAGAGGAATCAGCAGGAAGAGGAAGAAGGCCCTGGTTCCCCCCTATATAGATCTTTAGTTATCACTAGAGGGATCACCAGCAGGAGCAAGAGGCTCTCAATTCCCCTATATAGATCTTTATATAGGGATCACCAGCAGGAGGTAGGAGGTTTTGATTCTCCTATACAGATCTTTATAGAGGGATCACCAGCAGGAGGAAGGAGGTTTTGAGTCTCCTCTATAGATCTTTATAGAGAGATCACTGGAAGGAGGTTCTGATTCTCCTATGTAGATCTTTCTAGAGGGATCACCGGAAAGGAGGTTCTGATTCTCCTCTATAGGTCTTTGCAGAGGGATCACTGGAAGGAGGTTCTGAGTCTCCTCTATAGATCTTTATAGAGGGATCACCAGAAGGAGGTTCTGATTCTCCTCTATAGGTCTTTGTAGAGGGATCACTGGAAGGAGGTTCTGATTCTCCTATATAGATCTTTATAGAGGGATCACTGGAAGGAGGTTCTGATTCTCCTATGTAGATCTTTATAGAGGGATCACTGGAAGGAGGTTCTGATTCTCCTATGTAGATCTTTATAGAGGGATCACCGGAAGGGGATTCTGATTCTCCTCTATAGATCTTTAAAGAGGGATCACTGGCAGATGAAGGAGGTCCTGATTCCAAATACAAAGTGGGATCTGGTCATTGGAAGATATGTGACACAAGCAGCAGTTAACCATAAGCTGTGACTGTTCAGCAATGTGCACACATCATGAAGGATCTAACACACATTTCCCTGGCAGGCATCACGTTTTTCATTCATATTTGGTGTCTGTGATTCCCTATTGTGAACACTTGCAGGATGTGTGTTTTCCGGTTACAGAGCAAACACAAAACAAAATGCAATACTAGAAGATCATCCTTTATCTACTCTGTGATTTTCTTATGACTCTTCACATGAACTTTAAGTGTTCATTTTGGCAGAAAAGTGTAAAAGGTTCCATATATCAGGCACATTTAAAGCTGAACTCCAAGCAGATATGAACAATTTATACTACAGATTATTGTAAGGCTCCGTGTACACGGGACGTTTGGAAAACACTTCTGAACGATGGAAACTGACTGCTGGAAAACGTAGGTTAAAAAATGTCTGTTTAGCCGTGTTTACATAACGCGTTTATGCGTGTTTTTGAGTGTTTGTGTTTAGAAGCGTTTTTTAAAGATAACCTCAGGAGACCTTCCAAAATGCCCAGAATGCACTGAAAAATAGTAAACAATTAACTATTTCAGACATTTTGAGAGAAATAGAGAGAGCAGAAGCAGAGAGAGCAGTATGTGTTGAGATTAGCTGTCTTTTTTTAATTTGTGATGTTTGGATGTGTTCCAGCTGATTTCCATGCAGAAATTATTGCAGCAGTGTCTAACATATTTTCTTTCATGCAAAACCTCAAAGTATGGTGTACCAGGTCCATTTGAGTACCGGGAAAACGCTTTGCATGCATCTTTCATGATGAAAAAAGGCTCTGGACAGCATCTCGAAATGGAAGAGTTAAAAAAAAATTCCAGACACTTATAAACGCGGTTAGCCACGTTTACACGCATTTACAAGCATTTGGCGTTTGAAACGCTGATAAAATCTACTCCTGAACGCAAGTTTGTTGCGTTAAAAAAAAACTACTGTAAACTCAACTGCCTGTAAATGACATAGTGTACATGGACACATAGGAAAACATTAGGCAGAGTTCAGGGGCTGCTGGAAAAAACGCAGAAAAGCTCCTAATCGTGAGTTTATCAGCTGCAGTGTACATGAAGCCTAACTCTGTATACATTATTATATCATTAAATGTGTTTTTATAATGCAGGCAGTGTGCGTACCTGAGTGTGACCTGGTGTCAGCCTCCTTAGTCACTGTGCAGCAGAGCTCAGAGAGGGGGAGGGAGAAACAGCACAAGGAGGCAATCATTTGTGCTGCAGTATAGAGAGCACGTTGAGATGAGCTTATAAATGTGCTGCTTCTCCTTACCCTGTCCAGTCACAGGCTGAAGGAGGGAAAATACTTTTGCTGTTACTGGAATGCAGCAGAGTAAAGTCAGGTTCCATGCCCTACCTGCTGGGGCTGTTCAGTGTGGCAGAGCCGTGTACATTTTTGAACTGGATGGACAGCAGTATATGTCATTTGGCAGGTAAAGCAACTCCCTTTATGAGTATTTAATCTGTGTGTTTAGCTGTTTGCCTGGAGTTTAGATTTAGGCCTCATTCACATGTTGAGGCCTATAGACTGTGAATTGGCCATGTGGTTATATGGGCTGAGCTGCCAGGTGCTGCATACAGGAAGGCCATGTAAGTGTATAAAAATATATATATGTTTAGACCACGCATCTAAATTAAAGCTTACATATGTACATAACCTCTATACAATCTCAAAAATTCACGTTTTGGCATTGGTTATAATTCCCATATCTGTGAATCAAACATTACAGTGGGGCAAAAAAGTATTTAGTCAGCCACCAATTGTGCAAGTTCTCCCACTTAAAAAGATGAGAGAGGCCTGTAATTGGCATCATAGGTAGACCTCAACTATGAGAGACAAAATGAGAAAAAAAATCCAGACAATCACATTGGCTGATTTGGAAAGAATTTATTTGCAAATTATGGTGGAAAATAAGTATTTGGTCACCTACAAACAAGCAAGATTTCTGGCTCTCACAGACCTGTATCTTCTTCTTTAAGAGGCTCCTCTGTGCTGCACTCATTACCTGTATCAATGGCACCTGTTTGAACTTGTTATCAGTATAAAAGACACTTGTCCAGAACCTCAAACAGTCACACTCCAAACTCCACTATGATGAAGACCAAAGAGCTGTCGAAGGATGCCAGAAACAAAATTGTAGACCTGCACCAGGCTTGGAAGACTGAATCTGCAATAGGCAAGCAGCTTGGTGTGAACAAATCAACTGTGGGAGCAATAATTAGAAAGTGAAAGACATACAAGACAACTGATAATCTCCCTCGATCTGGGGCTCCATGCAAGATCTCACCCTGTGGGGTTAAAATGATCACAAGAACGGTGAGCAAAAATTCCAGGACCACACAGGGGGACCTAGTCAATGACCTGCAGAGAGCTGGGACCAATGTAACAAAGGCTACCATCAGTAACACACTACGCCGCCAGGGACTCAGATCCTGCAGTGCCAGACGTGTCCCCCTGCTTAAGCCAGTACATGTCCGGGCCCGTCTGAAATTTGCTAGAGAGCATTTGGATGATCCAGAAGAGGATTGGGAGAATGTCATATGGTCAGATGAAACCAAAATAGAACTGTTTGGTAGAAACACAACTCGTCGTGTTTGGAGGAGAGAGAATGCTGAGTTGCATCCAAAGAACACCATACCTACTGTGAAGCATGGGGGTGGAAACATCATGCTTTGGGGCTGTTTCTCCACAAAGGGACCAGGACGACTGATCCATGTACAGGACAGAATGTACGGGGCCATGTATCGTGAGATTTTGAGTGCAAACCTCCTTCTATCAGCAAGGGCATTGAAGATGAAACATGGCTGGGTCTTCCAACATGACAATGATCCCAAACATACCGCCCGGGCAATGAAGGAGTGGCTTCGTAAGAAGCATTTCAAGGTCCTGGGGTGGCCTAGCCAGTTTCCAGATCTCAACCCCATAGAAAACCTTTGGAGGGAGTTGAAAGTCTGTGTTGCCCAGCGACAGCCCCAAAACATCACTGCTCTAGAGGAGATCTGCATGGAGGAATGGGCCAACATACCAGCAACAGTGTGTGCCAACCTTGTGAAGACTTACAGGAAACGTTTGACCTCTGTCATTGCCAACAAAGGATATATAACAAAGTATTGAGATGAACTTTTGATATTGACCAAATACTTAGTTTCCACCGTAATTTGCAAATAATTTCTTTCCAAATCAGCCAATGGGATTGTCTGGATTTTTTTTCTTATTTTGTCTCTCATAGTTGAGGTCTACCTATGATGCCAATTACAGGCCTCTCTCATCTTTTTAAGTGGGAGAACTTGCACAATTGATGGCTGACTAAATACTTTTTTGCCCCACTGTACATATGTGCATAATCCCTACACAATCTCAAAATTCAAAACATGATTTGCCATTAATTAAAGTCCCAAATTGTGAAATAGATGCCCGTGTTTGTGTTCCAACCTGATTACAGTGCTTCACTTATTCAACGTATTCATAGTGCTCCATACATCAGTGCTCAGACATGGACTAAAACTCACACTCTGTAGACAACCATCTGTTTCCAGGTCCCTCAGTCTCGGAGTAGATGTATCCTCCGGGGATCACACATGGAGCCTCCGTGTACAGTGCAGGGTTTGGTCCCAGTGTCAGTGTATAATGCAGGGTTCGGTCTCGGTGCTGGTCCCGGTGTACAGTGCAGGCTTCGGTGCCGGTCCCCGGTGTCCAAGACCGAGCCCTGCACTGTGTACGCCGTGACCGGCACCGAACCCTGCACTGTACACCGGGACTGGCACCGAGACTGAATGATGCACTGCACAGGGGAAGCAGCACTGTACACTGACACCGGGACCAAACCCTGCACTGTACACAGAGGACGGAGGCTCAATGTGTGATCCCCGGAGGATACATCTACTCCGAGATTGCGGGACCTGGAGACATTAAACAACTTCATTGAGAAATGCCCCACAAGCGCTGTAGACCACTCTAGAAATAGATGGTCATCTACAGAATAAGTGAAGCACTGTAATCAAGTTGGAACATGAGCACGGGCCTCTATTTAACAATTTGGGACTTCAATCAATGGCAAATCATGTTGTGAATTTTGATATTGTGTTGGGATTATGCACATATGTAATGTTTAATTTAGATGCGCGGTCTAAACGTGTGTGTGTGTTTCACATTTTGGTGGTATTGTACACCCTCAAGACTGCTGAAATTATTTTAGTTTTGTTTGATTTCTAGCAAATATATTGTATATTAATTAATATATTGGACACATATCCATAAGCGCATGAGCGCTATTTGTCAATAATTCATGTAAGTGCAGGGGTGGACTGACATCTTATGGTGCCCCCGGGCAATAGGGGATCATGGGGCCCCTGTGTCCTTTCCCAAACTCAAAAAAGCCTATGAAAGAGGTACCAGGGGCATCTCATGGGGCCCCCTACTGACCCCGGGCCCTCGGGCAGTGCCCGAGTTTCCAAATGGTCAGTCCGCCCCTGTGTAAGTGTATAGGGACACAGCGGCTGCACAGACAGAGCTGCTCAACCCATTTCGACAGGCATGCGGATGGGGGTTACAGACCCTGAATGTGGACAATGGGTATTTGGGGCTTCTCATCTGCTTCCCTGTCAAATTGGGACGAGCGGCTGTGTATGTACATGTCCTTGTATACTTACATAGGATGCCTCACAGCTCAACAGCATTAACACATGGCCCATTTGTGGACTACAGGCCTCAGCATCTGTATACATGGGGTCCTGGGGCCCATTTACACTAACACAGTGCAATTATGTTACACATGTTGGTGCAATATGGTGCTATTTGTTCTGGATGGCACCCCACCGCACCTTTCCAACAGACATGTTGTAGCATAACAAACAGCAATGCACTGCTGTGTGCTGCCAAAAATGCTACTATCCTCGTGTGTTAGGCAGTTTTTTCAAATGAATAGTCTGTCTAAGCTGCGACACACATTATTGCAGTGCATTGTATCTGCATAGAGGAAAGTGCTGCAGACCCATCACATCCACACTGTGCCATGACAGTGATGTATTTCACACCCAACTGACTGCAACTCAGTTCAACCTGAAACAAATGGCTATTGCTGTCTATAGATACACAAGACATTTCAGGGAAGAAACATTTGGAAGTAAATTGAAATAACATATATAAGCATTGAAATAAACATATTTAAATAATAACATCATCTTTTTGTATATACTTTCTATTAAATATTAATATAAGAAAGAGAAAAGAGTTTCAGTTATACAAGAACATGTAACTGCTGTCATGCCAGCAAATAAAGATTGAGGCTAGGTTGACACTGATGCGGTGCGGAATTCGTAGCGTTTTCTGTGTGAATTCCACTCCGCACCGCAACAGAATTACACCCCGTTCATGCGAACCGCTGCAGGTGTGTATGTTAAGTTAACAACACCCCGAAATTGGTCCGCAAAACGCGGTGCAATATGCAGAATCCGATTGCATAGGTGTGAATACCCATGCGTTCCGATTCTAGTGCGGACCAAAAAAAGGGTCTTGCATGTTTTTGGTGCGGATGCCGTGCGATTTGAGCCATACAAAATGTATGGCTCCAGTTGCACTGCACACAAATCGCATGTGATTTGCACAGGAATGCAGTGCAGTTCCTGTGTGAATCACATGCGATATACCGCACTGCATATATGTGAACCCAGCCTAATACATCCAGAGTAGAAAGTGCATAACGTGACAAAAATAGTATGTAGCAAAAAATTACTATATAGAGAATTTGTACCCTGTAATACTCATTGCAAATTTCACTACAAGTAACCTGTATGTTTCTAAAAAATCACGAATTGTAGTTATGATACATTTTAGCAATAACTGTTATTTAAAATTGATTACATTAAAATGTTAGACTATAGAGATAAATAAGAGAAAGAGGAATGAAAAAGAAGAGAAGTCAGGAAGGAAGTTTATCACAAATATCAATCATGTGGATATAAATGTCATCAATTAAATATTTTATAAATGCAACAAGGACCTATCAGATCTCACTGGGAGAAATTATTCAGACCAAATCTTCTCAAATTTACGAGTTCTATCTTAAAAGATGGCAGGCAATTTGTCCAAAGGCTGCTCTGTCATACGAATCATTTACACATAAACCTAATAAACAACCTATATTCTGCCATTTTCACTGAATGTAAGAGGTTAGCTAGAGGATTTTAAATCTTGATCTGCAAGGCAAAAAGTGTTTCACAATCAAATCAATTTATCATAGACTAAAGTCGGCCATACATGGGTCGAATTCTGAAAACATTTTCTTTCGAAATTATTTTTTAAGAATTTTCATTCGGATTTCGCAGCATTAGTGGGCCACAGCAACAGACGATTTTTGAGCGACCATCAAATTTGAGTGATCGGGAATGTTGGAAATGTTTTGAAAATGTAATGAATTTCTAATCAATGATGAGAGAATCATGTGAGAAATGTAATCGAAAAAGAAATGAGCATGAGCTGTGACCTGGAAAGAAAAGAAGATTCTTGGCCACAACATTTTTTTTCTGAAGCAACAAGAGGTGAAATTAACCACTAGCCTACTGGGCACTTATACCCCCTTCCTGCCCAGGACAATTTCCAGCTTTCAGCGCTGTCACACTTTGAATGACAATTGCGTGGTCATGCAACATTGTACCCATATGAAATTTTTATCATTTTTTTGAGACAGATAGAGCTTTCTTTTGGTGGTATTTAATCACCTCTGGGATTTTTATTTTTTCTTAAACAAACCAAAAACCACTGAAAGTTTTGAAAAAAAAAACGTTTTTTCTTAGTTTTTGTTATACAATTTTGTAAATAAGTGACTTTTCTCCTTCACTGATGTGCGCTAATGAGGCTGCAGTGATGGGCACTGATAGGCTGCACTGATGGACACTGATAGGTGGCACTGATGGGCACAGATGAGGAGGCACTGATGGGCATTGACAGGCATCACTGATGGGCACTGAAAGGCAGCACTGATACATGACACTGATACATGGCACTGTTAGGCGGCACTGACTGGCACTGTTAGGTGGCACTGTTAGGCGGCACTGACTGGCACTGATAGGTGGCACTGATGCGCACTGATAGGCGACACTGGCACTAATAGGTGGCACTGATTGGCAGCACTGATAGGTGGCAATGGTTGGCATTTATAGGTGGCACTGACGGGTGACATGGAAAGGCAGCTCAGATGGGCACTGATATGTGGCATTGATGTGCATTGGTATGCACTGATATGTGGCACTGATGGGCACTGGCACGTGGCACTGATGAGCACTGACAGCTGGCACTTCTGGGGCCACACTGATCATCAGTGCCCTGATGATCAGTGTACATGTCCCCTCCGCGGAAAGCCGATTACCGGCTCTCCTCTCCTCTCGATCTGTCAGTGTGACAGCTCGAGAGGAGAGAAATGCTGATAACCAGCATTTCCGTGTTTACATGTGATCAGCTGTGATTTGACACAGCTGATCACATGACCGAGCCGACATCTTCGGCTCTTTCCGTGATCCGCTGTGTCCGATGATTGCCGCGCTGCGTGCTCCCTGAGCCGCACATGCGCAGTGAGAATGGTAGGACATCATATGAAGTCCTATCAGAACGAGAGAACCACCTTGCGCCCGTCATTGTACTACAGGGCGGGCGGAAGGTGGTTAAAGGCTTGGTTGGTCAAATTTTCGAAATCAATGGTGGCATCATCGGATTACAAAATGCATAAAATTTCCAATTTTCTTATGAAAATTTGTTCAGAATTTGACCCATGTATGGCATGCATAATATTCACTTGTATACCAATAAAAGGTTTTCCTACCAGCTGTTTAGTGATCTGTAATCATTCCTCTCTGCCATCTAACATGTCATGGTAAAAGATCTGAGAATTCTGACAGAAGGAGTAGTGTTCATTGTATCCTAGCAGAACATACCCTTCTACCTGTGACCAGGTTGTCACCAATCATTTGTCACCTGCCCAATACCTATGAAACCAATTTTTAAAGATGGAAGACCGCACAACCCCGAACATTAATAGAGCATTTATGGGAGGAGCTAGAACTGCACACTGGACGTTTAGCCTGTGTGTGTCCAATTCTAGAATTTTTGTCCGTCCAGGAGGCACAGGGATGTAAGTCCAGAAGTTGGTATTCTGCATTGCAGGCACATGTCTCTGAAAGCCTAAGGCACTAAATGCTCTGCACAGTGTTCAGCCGCTGTGTATTTCTGCTTGTCCTAGACATTGACAGGTTGCAGGCAATGGGGATGGACGCTGCACATGTGCGTCCTGAGACCACGAAAATACTGGGATTGGACGCACATGGGCTAAATGATCACTGTGCATAAGGCCTTATGCTGCATTTATTTCTAATTTTTGCTTGGAAACATTTTATATTGTCAAAATGTATCCAAACTCAAAAAGCAAAAATGTAACATTGCTGCTCACTAGTCAATAGGTGTGGTGGCTGTATGTGTTTTTCTTTTCAAAAATGCATAGACGGTTTTAACACGCTTTTTCTGTGCTTTCTGAGCATTTTTAAATTACATGTGACTTAAAAACCGCACCAAAAACTCTTCTCAGAGGTGTTTTTCAGGCGTTTTTAAGGCGTTTTCCATTGATTTCAATTGGAAGAGGTTTTTGGGATTTTTTTTAACTCCCCAAAGATGCTGCAAGCAGGAGTTTTTACACCGCACCACAAGCGCAATGCCTCATTGTGAAAACATACATAGATAAACATTCACATACATAGGGAAGCATTTTTCTTGTGCTTTTCAGGTGCTTTTTTTAATGTAAAAACGCTTCCATAACTCCTCAGTGTGAAAGTAGTCTATGGGTCCTTTCACACAGGCGTTCCGTATCAGTTTACATCCGTTTTTCATCCATTTACATCCATTTTTTTTTTAACCACTTGCCCTCCTGAGGATTCACCCCCCTTCCTGACCAGGCCATTTTTTGCATTACGGCTCTGCATTACTTTAACTGACAATTGTGCAATACTGCACCCAAATTAAATTTACGTCCTTTTTTTCCGACGAATTGAGCTTTCTTTCGGTGGTATTTCATCCCCTGTGTGTTTTTTATTTTTTGCACTATAAAAAAAATTGGAGAAAAAAAATAGCATTTTTTTACTTTTTGCTATTAAACATGTCCAGTAAAAAAATTTTAAAAATCAAATTTCATCATAAAAATAAGCCATATGTCTTTGCTAAAAAAAATCCCAATACGTGTAAATTAATTGGTTTGCATGAAAGTTTTAGCATTTACAAATGGCGGTATAGATACTGGAATTTTTTTTACTAGTAATGGTGGTGATCAGCGACTTATAGCAGGACTGCGGCGGCCATTCTGACACTGGGTGGAACTGACTTGGTGTCACTGACATCCTCACTGACACCAATACAGTGATCAGTGCTAAAAAAAAAAAAAAAAAAAGCACTGACGCTGTACTAATGGCAATGGGAAGGAAGGGGTTAACATGAAGTACGATCAAAGGGTTAACTGTGTGCTGTTTTACTTCTGTCTGTGCTTCACTGTAATCACACTGCTTTGGATGGCTGTGCTGTGTACAACCATGCAAAGCAGTGTGCATGAGCTAACAAGGAGGAAAACTGTATTGTTTACGTACAGTTCTCCTCCACGTCAGAGATGCTCGGCAATCACTGGGTGCCAGCGAATAGTCACCAGCTGGGACCCGATGGTTGACAGCTGCGGCCACAAATGGCGTGCGCCCCCTACCCAAAAATCCCAAATTATATACATATGTGATTTTGTGCACCTGTGTCGACCTCTAGCAGTATATCTGCTATAGAGCATTCAGGAAGCAGTTAACATTCTTTATCAATGCAAAAATGTATGTCTGTTTACATCTGTTTTTCATCTGTTTACATCCATTTTTTTTTACATCCTTTACCAATGAAAAAATGGACCATATGTTTGTTTACATCCATTTTTCATCCATTCCATTTTCTTTTTTTAATGGAAGAAAAATCGGGTTTTTCTTCAGTTCAAAAAAAGTATGTTAACGGATGCGGACAATAACAGATGTAAACGGATGATCATCCATTTACATCCGCTAGTCCATAGAAATACATAAGTGTCCATTTTTCATCCTTAAATGGACAGATGCAAAACGGACATACTGAACGACCATGTGAAAGAACCTTTACTTGGTGATCCTGTCAGTAACACCCTTCCTGTCCTAGGGTGACAACTCTCACTCACTTCACTATATCTATTGAAGAGCAGTGTTGTCAACCTAGGACAGTACGTGTTTTAGGACTACAGAACACCTCCATCTCTCCTTTTCTCCATAAAAAGTTTAGATATTATGTAGTCCTGTGAACAGCGTTAATTGCAAGTAGAGAGTATAGGAGGTTTTAGGAATATTGGGAGTATAGTACTTTACAAGGTCATAATGTGTTAGACATGCATTTCTTTTGAATTTGTTGTTGCTACTCTGTCTCTAGGTGTTACAATACACCTACCATTTGATTTTTAGACTGATCATTTCTTTGTGAGTGGGCAAACATTCAATATCAGCAGGGGATCAAATACTTATTTCCTTTACTGTGTATATGTATGTATGTATATATATAAATATATATATATATATATACACACACACACACAAAGAGTTTATTTGAAATGTCACTATGCACTTTATGATATTTTATTTGAATTATGATTGAATTATGAATTATGATTATTTGAAATAAGACTTGCAGCACCAGGTTGTGGTATCAATTCTGATAACAATATCATACACATTTTGATGGCGCTGCAGCACCTTATTAAATTTACTTTGATACTGTGATGTATTACACAGCTAGGTGCTAGCGGCAGTATTCATTACATCAGATCCATTATATTTATCTTTAGGTGGCAGCGCATAAGTCTGTTTATTTCAGATCTGTAAGTTAATGACTTCAGCCAATGCAGCAAGTGGAACGTAGAATAGATTGTGAGGGTTACTTTGTAGACTAGTTAGGTAACGGTTATTTACTTCCTATTGCTTATGTTTGTAATGTTTTCTCCTTCCTTTTTTTGCAGTGTTTCTTCTTTCTTGTGCAGTACAAGACTATGCATGGGGAAAGCTGGGCAGCAGCAGTGAGGTGGCTCGGTTGTGGGCTAGTGGTGACCCCAAACGTCAGATAGAACCTACCAAGCCATATGCGGAGGTATTCCTAAAAAATGGACATGTTAGACTGTAAAATATTGTACAAATTAGTATTGATTTATAGGAGGCACTTTTATAAATTATTTTTATTCATTTGAAGCTATAGAAATGAAAATGTATCAGTACCAGTTTATGTTGTTCCTGACACTTGCTTTGTAAATCCCCCTGACTTGCTATCCCCTCACACGACAAAATCTTTTTGTGACAATACAAATACTGGTTACAAGGAGCCTAGGCAGCTTCATACCATCCAGATGCATCATGGGAGATTTATGGCATCAGGCTTCCTCCTTCTAATCTGTCAAGCCATCCTCTTAAACTGCGCGGGAAGCGACCTTTTATAAAAGCTGCATCCCCGGTTCCCTTCAGTCTAGTGTTTTGCTATGATTGCATTTCTGAAAACCATACATCAAAGTGGTACAAAACCCACAAAAAAATTATATATATTGTAGCTCAAGAGTCCCCAGGGGTGGACTGACCATTTGGAAACTCGGCCACTGCCCGAGGGCCCGGGGTCAGTAGGGGGCCCCATGAGATGCCACTGGTACCTTTTTCATAGGCTTTTTTGAGTTTGGGCAAGGGCACAGGGGCGCCATGATCCCCTATTGCCCGGGGGCCCCATGAGTTGTCAGTCCGCCCCTGACAGTCCCTATACATCATGGCTGCACTAGTTTTGTTTGTTTAGATTTTTTTTCACCTGGTGATCCACCAGAAACACACTTCCTGTCTTAGGGTGTCTCCACTTTGGGTGTAGGAGATATGGAGACACCTTTGGAGAGCAGCCTTGTCAGTCTGGGGAGAGGGTAGTTTTAGATGAACTTTTAGATTTAGATGGACCTGATTAACAAATTAAAGAAGTACTCTTACATTTATTTAGCAACTACAGCCATGATTATTTTTTCTTTCCAGATAAAGGTTTTACATTGTACATGGATAAAAGCTGAATATTTTATGCCCCTTTGTCAGTGATAAATGGTTTGTCCCAACCCTCTAACGTCCACTTTTTCTGGACAGCTTGATGAAAAACTCACTTTAATCTGAACGCAATGGGGTGGATTTACTAACACTGGAGGGTGCAAAATTTGGTGCAGCTCTGCATAGAAGCCAATCAGCTTCCAGGTTTTATTGTCAAAGCTTAATTGAACAAGCTGAAGTTAGAAGCTGATTGGATACTATGCACAGCTGCAGCAGATTTTGCACTCTTCTCTGTTAGTAAATCTACTCCTTTGGCTGTAGAGCAAATGTTTTCATTTTTTTTGCACACATGTAAGCATCTTCATTTTTGGCAAATAAATTACTTAAACCCCCAGAACATTATATATTTTCTGAAAGCAAAGGTCCTGTAGAATAAAAAGATGGTAGTTTTAAATTTGAATGTCACATGATATTTGCACAACTGTTTATTAAATGCAAATTTTAAGCAAAAAATATAATAAAATTTATTTTAGTACAAACATATATAATATAAGACCCATTTTTTTGGTAAAATATAAGGTTGCATTGAGTAAATAGATACAAAACATGCCAAGTCTTAAAACTGGGCAGGTGTCAGTTACTCTTTTTGGAGACATTAGTGGGATCCCCTAACACACACCATCTAACCAAGCACAGATCTGCTCAGTTAGATCTGGCTGTACCGGTTAGGAAATTGTGGATCTGAAATCAAAAGTGACTAAATCAGAGGTAGGAAACCTGTGAGAGGTGGAGATCTACCTGAACAACAAAAAAGAGATCAAAGATCACCGGGGTTCAGCACCCTTTTTTATTTTTGAAGAAATTGACTATCAAGGCCTAGCTAAACAGTAAGGAAAACGTAGTAAAATATATTAAAACAAATGTCACTGTAAAAAAATTTATTTATCTTACCTTAAAAGTGGACTGTGTCAGTCAGTAGAGCATTGGACAGTGTCAGAAGGGCAGTGGACTGTGTGGGGACGGTGTCAGTAGGGCAGTGGATGGTGTCAGTAGTTTTTAATTTAATTTTTTTTTTTTTTAATTATTGTTACAATTTAAATTTTTTTAACAATTTAATATTTTATAATATTTTACAATTTGTTTACAAGTCTTGTTGGGTTGTTGCTTTGGTGAAAAGGGAGCACAGGGGGAGCCCGGGCAGCAGAAAAAGGAGGAACAAGCACAGGAGTGGCAGCAAGAGAGGCATTTACTGGAATCGCTCCCCTGGATTTTCCTCTTGCAGCATCCGAATGCCAACAGTGGGAGAGGAGAAGATGACTGCTGTGCTGCCTCCAAATCTCAACTCTTTCAGGAGGATGAGAGCGGCAGAGGCAGGGAGGAAGGAATGGCACCTACGTGGCAGGGGTTGGCAAAGCAGGGACATTTTTACAATCTACCTGTCACCTGCCCAGGGTCAACAGGTAGATCGTGGTCGACTGGTTGCCGGCCCCTGGAGTAAATCATCGTCACTTTCGGTTTCTTTGTTTACAGGTGAGATTGAGGCATGGATTTTGCTCATTCTCACACTTCTCTCCATCCTGAAGCCAGCGGCTGTGGTCCCGGATTCCCAGTAAGTGCGGGAGAGTCACCCACTCTGTGAAAGTGATTGGCAGCTAAAGAGTCACTGCATCATTTTTCACTTTGAACCCGTTAGCAGCTGCAGTAGCAGCCATCAGCTTGTGATTAACAGTTCACTCTTTGGACATGCCTAGTATGTCCAGAGAGCTGAACTAGTTAAAGTAAAATGAAAAATAACAAACTTTACTAGAAAGTAAATGGAAAAAAAAAAGATCTTAATGCCTTCCTGCGAACCGTATGCATATTCACAGAAGAGGGTCTTTATCCGTGGGGCTATATATTTGCATTAGTATGAAATTTCCTTGTGAGCCACTAGGGGGTTTCAAAATATCTACTTGTATATGAGCTATTAGTGTATATATAAACAATGTGTCGCAGGCGTCTTTGCTCACCCTCACGTGGGGGATGTAGAGGAAGCTACGAGTCCCTGTGGCGTAACGCGTAGGGGAGGGGCAGTGACGTCATCACGCATCCGAAGCCAGACACGGCGAGTATTGACAGTGTGCGCAGGCACACCAACAAGGCTGGTCACACCGCTACCCGCGGTTGTGTATATATACAAAAGGCGCATTTGATATTGACACCATGTGAGTGTACTACTAGTCTTTATTAAAGTCTTTTAACGCAGATAAAACACTATGTACCTCTTTCTTCTTTTCCCTATGGTCCATGGGAGGAGAATCTAATTGAGGAGAGTGCTGGGGAAGGATTACTCTTACCTATGACAGTGACTCACACTACTACTAACCATTGCAGCTATACAGCACGGGATACTATAAAGGAGAGTATACGGCATTCAATTTATAAGGAACCGGATATTATTCCAGGGCACTTGGGATTATTTATTCACCACTTATGATTGGACTCTTTATTATTTTATATGATTTTATGATTTTTTTATTTTTAAACAAAATTTTCGTTTTTTCACTTTTTTATGTTTATTTTCATTATTTTTGTTTATGTGCATATATTCTTATATATTTTTTGTTTTGTTCAAATATTGGCACGAGGTGTAAAAATGGTAATTTTTCATTTATTTTTTGAGAAGAACAATGCATAGAGCACGGCACTTAACTCTTTAATTTTATATATTTGCGTAACCCCCTTTGCGATGGTGGCGCGCCGCACAGTTTGATCTCAGCACAGAGATTAGGCTCTCACATTAACTCCCGGTTCCAAATCACCAGTGTTTATTTCCTCTTCTGAATGAAAAGAAAGATACATTGTATATTTCTCTTCTTGCAGGAGAAGAAGATATAAACAAACAAAAAAATTTAATAAAAAATAAAGAATAATAAATAAATAGAAGAAAAAAATAACTAGATCAAGCTTTCCTTTGATAATAAAAAAAAAAACAGGAGATCTCCATTTTACCACCAAATGAAAGCCCAATTTGTCCTGAAAAACACAAGGCATAATCCACCTGGATACACAAAGTAGTTGCAATGACATGTACAGTTTTACTAACATACTGTAGGTCAAAGTTGCAAAATTGTGCCTAGGCATTAACATTTGTTTTACCCTCAGTAACTAAGGGGTTAAAAAAGAAAACTAATACAGCCATCAAATAAAAGAATTGGTAAGCTGCAAAATAATACATTTTTTGCCTTTGGGTTTATTACCACTTAAAAAGAAAACTAGAGATAGAATGATGTGAGCTACAGTATGAATATACTATAAAGGTACTTCTGCACAATCGCTTCTTCTGATCTGTGTAATTCAAATACTGCAAAATGTAGTAGATTGCAGCCACATAATAAAAAAAAAAGTATCTTCCTCACCACTATGATTGTAACAAAATAAAGCAGAGAACAGAAGAGGACATTCTATCTCCTGTAAAATGGAATATTCATCCATTTTAGTAATGCAAGATTAAAGCTGAGCTCCACCCAAAAGGGGAAGGTCTGCTTTAAGGACTGCTCCCCATTAAGGATTGGCACCTTTGGGGGGCGGGGGGGGGAGCAGGTACCCAAATTTGACAGGTAACCGCTCCCACTTCCGGTCCGATCGCCTAGTCTATCAGAAGCGGAAGGTGTCCTCCCTCCCTCCCTGTAATCTTTTAGGACACGTGACAGGTCCCAGAAGACTACAGGACCATTCATGAAGCGCAGCGCTACTCGCGCATGCGCGGTGGGTACCTGGCTGTGAAGCCGCAAGCTATCACAGCCGGGTTCCCACACTGAAGATACCGGCCTCCAGGAATACAGGACTGCTGGTGTAACGGGCTGCAGGGAACCCACCGAGGGACAGGTAAGTGGCTGTTTTTTAAAAGTCAGCAGCTACAGTTTTTGTAGCTACTGACTTTTATTTTTTGACAGCGTGAGTGGAACTCCGCTTTAAGGAACAAAATGAACCAAAGGTAGTTGGGGGATGTGGACTTTTATGAGATTAGCAGATGTGCCATTTATGAATGGGTTTAGGCTAAATGGTTTTTGTTGGGTACAGGAGGCAGAAAAGGGGAACTGATCATGGACAGGAAGGATGAAGAAACAGGAGACAGTATGGGCAGGGGATCAGAGGAGACAAAATGGCAACTTGGTTTTAGACCATGGGGTCATGAGGCAGTGGAGGGGGAAGAGGAGAGACAGCTGGCCTTAGAACATTGGGAGATACAGAGTAGCAGCAGATTGAGAAAGAAAGAGATGGGAGGCAAAGTGTGAGCTCATCAAGTATTGGGGAGAGTGAAAGAGGAGGTGATAATCAAACATTGGGGCAGAGATGGCTTGGGACAGGCTGAAGAAGGCATGATAGAAGCTTTGCCTCCTCATCCCTTCATTTGCCATTAATAAGGATTTCAATGGGCATAGAGAAGCTGATCCATATTTGTGCAATGCCAGGTTTTTTCTTTTTATTATAGGTTTTAGGCCTAATACACACAGGGCATTTTTGCAGCCACTTTAAGGCCTCATGCATACAGGACGTTATTGCAGCCACTTTTAGGGGCATCAGGGCTTAAAAATGCCCCTCCATGTTATCCTATGTGTCCATGCACACATAGACTTTTAAAAGCTTTTAGTGGCATGGATGTTCACAGGCAGGAAAAAAAACCCAGGGTCAGTGCATCCAGGAGCAGCAGTGTTTTGGAGAAAAAACGCTTGACACATGTAAACATATTTTAACGCTAGTTGCGTTTAGCACTTGAATGTTAATTTATTTCAATGGCCACAATAAATTATCATTGTGGCCAATGAAATTAATTATTGACCAAGCGCTTGACGCCTGTAAATGCGCCTAAATGCTTGTAAAAGCATTAGACACATTTACACACTTGACTATGTGTCAGGCGTTTTTTCTGCCAAAACACTACTGCCAAGAGGAGGAGTGTTTTTAAAACGTCCTCTGTGCATGAAGCCTTAGGGGCATCAAGAGTTTGTGTTTACTGCTTTTAAACACTCCTCCATGTTATCCTATGTGCCAAGGCACACATAGCTTTTACAGTAGAGGCAGGAAAAAAACCCCACTGCCAATGCGTCCAGGAGCATCAGAGTTTGGGCAGAAAAAACTCTTGATGCTGCTAAATGCACCTAAACATGTCTAAACGCTAGGCATGTTAAGCGCTACAGCGTTAATTAATTTCAAAGGTCAGAATAAATTATTTATTCTGGTCACTGAAATGAATTAACGGCAAGAGCTTGAAACCTGTAAAAGCTCCTAAAAGCTTTAGACACTTTTGGAAGCGTCAGCATTTTTTCTGCAAAAACGCTGCTGGCTCGTAGGAAAGTTAAATAAAGGTCCTGTGTGCATGAGGCCTTATTGCATACTTCAGTTTAGCATGCAGCAATACTGTAGAGTATTATGTTGAATACAAGATCAGCGAGCACTCAAGACTCTGATGAGGTCAGCTTTTACTATGCGCATCTGGTGAGTGCGCATTTTTATCAAATTCCCTGCACGGATTAAAGTCACATGGAATATTTTGATACCTCACAAAAATAGACTAAAGAAAGCCACCTATAATGACACTAATAACTAGTGTCATAATCATATCTCCGACTCACTTAACATGTAAGTGTGGATCCATAAACCCAAAAAGAATTGCATACTAAACAATATGGTAGTGTGACCAGAGCACCCCTACTCAAGGAAAGGAGGTTATTAAATGATCCACGCGGAGTAATATGGGTTCAAAGATTACAGACAGTATTTTATTCGATCACATGGATCATAGGGAGGTTAAACATGAGCACGGTGTACATATCAAACAATTAAAATCATTTTAAAAGCACTTGGCATCCTCATTTCTGGGTCATTTTGGCAAGTAGAGTACCATATAAGGCAATGTAAGGTAGTGGTGTGGCTTTGGTTCTAGGTTTCCATAGATCTCCAGCTTGTATTAGGATAAACCATATGTTCGGTAAGTATATTTTCCATATGAGCCAGGGTGTGTAGAATAGCCTTCTGGCCCGTGGAAACTGGAACATAAAAATAGAAATAAGTATATATGAAGATGTAGGAGCTAATCACAGCTAAGCCCACCAGACCTCCCTATACAGTGGTCAATGAACACTTCATTACCTTCTCAGTTGTAAGCCTGTCATACCCGCTTCTCAGTTGTGGAGACTTCCTGGGTAGCCACCCCAAGTGAAAAAAAGTCCACAGTACCAAATGATTCTGGGGATATATATAAAAATTATAGTATAGAACACAAAGCATCAATTAAACCCTGAAAACAAAAACAAAATATGGGTATATTACCATCAATGAGGATCAAGAAGACTCCCGTCGACTTGAAATAGGATCAGGTCCTTGATGCTTGTTTAAAGATGCATATGGGGGTGGGAAGCCAGGTGGTCTCAATACATAATTCCCAACACATATATTATGTATGTAACAGGCCGTGAGTACCTGAGTCTATATACCCAATGAAGGGTTTCCAAAAATTACTCAAACTGAGAAAAATAAAGCGGTTTATATAGGATATGGCTTTGTCACAGCAAACAGTGCCTCAATATCCTCTAAAGAGGATTACCAAAAAATTCCCCAAAAGAATAGGGTAAATTAGGCACATATAACCTACCCTCTTAACTCCATATATGCTCTATGAGTCTAAACAGCAGTGAGCTAAAATAACTTGCCACCGGTGGAAGATATATTCCCATGGGGGATTGCCGTTTGCAGACCGCTGTAATAGTAGCCTTATGGTAGTTTTCAGAGGGCCTCGTGCCTTCCTAGCAGGGAGCTGTGACACCGCCGTTCCTTCCCACCTTGTGGGCGCCGCACCCTATGAAGACGCCGAGCGTAGTGACGTCATTACGTTGACGCGTTTCGTCCGCCAATCACTGCAGACTTCGTCAACGTGGATCATTTAATAACCTCCTTTGCTTGGGTAGGGGTGCTCTGGTCACACTACCATATTGTTTAGTATGCAATATTTTGATACCACCTGTGCAACAGGATCTGTAGGTGGCACAATTTTTTGACTGGTGTTTGTCAGACCCTCACCATCATATGAACACTTTCTTTGTTTTATGACTTTCACAGCCGCACTTGTTTATTTGCGCTCATTGTAGCGCTTCATTCACTCCCATGTTATCACTTGTGTTTAATATTTTTATATCAATAATATCTTGATAGTGCACTTTTATATATTAATTTCTTCAGCACTGCACCAATTTTTGAATACTGTAGAGTACAAGTTTCAAATTCAGAGTGTTTAAAAGAACGTCCAGATAGCAGATATATAAGCATTCAACCAAACTAGGTCCCCTTCCAAGAGGGCATTCCGGTTGCAGCAATAAGTAAAGTGGAGTACAGGAAGCTTAGTTTCCAAAAACACCTTAATAGACATGTCAGGTAATGCCTTGCTGACAAACTTAATTTTTCATTAGAACAAGGAAGGCAAGAGTTGAAATAGAAAAGAAGTACGGTAGTTGCATATTTGAAATTTACAGAGGAGATGACGGGTAAATACTCTGGAATACCCACAGTCTTTAAATCAAAGAGAAGAAAGAAGGAATAGGAGAACAAGATTTTTTTTAAATGAAATATCCCCTTAGGAATAGGGGATTGGTGCGCCAGGAGGTACAGTATTTACTACTTGCTTGGGAGCTGGGGACAGTGCTGACAGTATTTGCAGAAGAAACAACATACCAACGATAGGATAGCATTGTTGAAAATGGAGGTGTAGAATGTCACAGATGCTGAAACACAATATCAGGCTTGTGCTGTATGGTTGAGTGTGGATGTTTTAAGTCCACTTTAATCCTGTTTTGTTTTTTCACAAATGTTTCTTTTTCGTTCTCCACATTTACTACTCATATAAACCCGAACTGATTTGTTTTTACTGATGATCTTGCTTTCCTAATTTTCTCCAATAGTTATGGATGGGAACTCACCCAAAAGGTGACGCTGTAATCCTACATAGTGGCGTAGCCCACAAGACTCTGGGGCAATGGATTGCTGCTCACCCGGATTGTCTTGGGACGAAAGTCAGAGAAGCTTTTGACAGTCAGCTTCCTTTTCTATTTAAAGTGCTGTCAGTGAGGCTAGCACTGTCTATCCAGGCCCACCCAGACAAGGTAAGTTGGGTGCTGCATGACGTGGTGGGGGGGATTATAATTGATAAAAGGGCTGAACTGTTTATGATGTTGGCTTCTTTCTGTTAATTTCTTATTTGTGCTAGAAACATAAAAAGAGAGAAGTAATTTGGTTGCATCTCTTAAATGCTAGTTTCATGTTTTGCCATGCCACACAGCCATGTCATTCATTCACAAAGAACTACAAGTTCTATGTTCCACTATGACAGACAGACTTATAATTCTTAATTATTATTATTATACAGGATTTATATAGCGCCAACAGTTTGCGCAGCGCTTTACAAAATAAGGTAGACATTGCAGTTACAATACAATTTAATGGAACACAAGTGTGCTGATCACCACACTCATAGTCCATTGACACTTCCTCTAGTCCTGCAGCTGAAAGCCTGTATCTCTGTACAGACAGAGAGCAGAGGAAGAGTAGCAGGAGCCTAGAATTACACCCACAATTCACTGATTACGAGTGCAATGTTCTGCGGGCTTCTGTGGGGGAAAAAAGTGCACATTTTTTTCCTGCAAAAAATATGTGCATTTATAATTTTTTCTAAAAGATGAAAAATAATAGCCCATTAAGAGAAAAAATAAAAAAAGCAGCTTTTGCTGATATAGTCATCTTCAATCCAGATCTGGGTCCCACAGTAGTTCTTTTCTGCCACAAGATATCCTCAGTCCTCTGGGTTGCATTAGACCTCATGCACACTGGAAGCTTTGGCCATCTCTCCTTTCCTCCAGGCAACGGCATTATGGAAGAAAAAAACGCTTGACACTTGTGCTAAAGCAGGGCTTGAAAAAGCTGCTCGCCAAATGCGAGGAGAAATTCCTCTGTGGCGAGCAGCTGCGAGCGGTGAGCACAGATAAAGCATGGAGCGACTGCACCTGCGCTCCAAGCCTCATTGTGAAGCCGAGTTACTCAGTAATGTATATCCCAGCTCCCCTGTACTCCATTATAGTGATATGACATGTATACAGTAATGTATATCCCCCCTCCCCTGTACTCCATTATAGTGATATGACATGTATACAGTAATGTATATCCCCCCTCCCCTGTACTCCATTATAGTGATATGACATGTATACAGTAATGTATATCCCCCCTCCCCTGTACTCCATTATAGTGATATGACATGTATACAGTAATGTATATTCCAGCTCCCCTGTACTCCATTATAGTGATATGACATGTATACAGTAATGTATATCCCAGCTCCCCTGTACCCCATTATAGTGATATGACATGTATACAGTAATGTACATCCCAGCTCCCCTGTACTCCATTATAGTGATATGACATGTATACAGTAATGTATATCCCAGCTCCCCTGTACTCCATTATAGTGATATGACATGTATACAGTATGTATATTCCAGCTCCCCTGTACTCCATTATAGTGATATGACATGTATACAGTAATGTACATCCCAGCTCCCCTGTACTCCATTATAGTGATATGACATGTATACAGTAATGATTACTGTATACATATCATATCACTATAATGGAGTACAGGGGAGCTGGGATGTACATTACTGTATACATGTCATATCACTATAATGGAGTACAGGGGAGCTGGAATATACATTACTGTGTACAGTTTTATATTTTGGGCTATTTATTCTAAAGAAAAATGTAATTTCATAAGCTTTAAGGGGGCGTAGTTGGGGGAGGGCCAGGGGTGGGGTTGGGGGCGGACCTGGGCAAGGTTGGGTGGGCAACTGGTGGAGGGCAACTAAGTTTTGTGACCGGCTAGTAGGTCTGGACTCTAAATTTTAACCCCTGTGCTAAGGCATTTAAGCACGTCAAGCACTTGGGCATTAATTATTTTCAATGGCCAGAATAAGCTATTATGAAATAAATTAACACTCAAGCACTAAACACACCTAGTATTTTTTCTGCCAAAAATTTTTTACCAGCGTCATCAAAACGTCCAGAGTGAATGAGGACTAACAGCGAAGTGTGCGTGGACGCATAGGCAAACATGCAGAGGGACATTTAGAGGCAGAAAAAAAAAAGCACCAGACGCCCCTAAGAGCAACATCTAGTGTGCCTCAGGCCTTAGGCTCCATGCACACTAGCGGTTTTTTTAAGCTCCTCAAAGCTGTTATTCGTTTTTTGTTTCTGCTCCTAGAAGCTAAATAGTGTTTTCCTATGTGCCCATACACACCACTTTAGGCAATTAGCATTTTTTTTTTTTTTAGCTTCAGCGTCTCGGAGTAGAAAAAACAATTGTTTTTGTAGAGTTTTTTGGAGCATTTTTCCAGCAGAAAAAAAAAACACTAAACGTTCTTAAACGCTACTAAAACACTCCTGATAGCTTTTTTTCTAGCTTTTATTTTCCTCTACATATACTGAAAAGGCTAATAAAATGCTAACGCTCCTAAATGCTACTAAAACACTACTAAAAACACTATTACCAGCATTTTTTATCCAGAATTTTTAAGCTTAAAAAAAAACCCGCTAGTGTGCATGGTGCCTTTAAAGTGGTTCTAAAGTCACAAGGTTTTTTTACCTTAAAGGAAAAGTTCACCTTTGGAACATGTTACGTTCCACCTGTTTTTAGGGTGGAACATAACCTGTTCCCATAGCAGTTGGCTTTTAGTTTTCAATGAAAAACCACGGCGCTGTGGAGCACTGAGGTAGTTCATTGAAGCTTCCTGTCAGTACATCTGCCTCGCTGTACATCCCATATGGCAAGCAGGTTTTCTGACAGGTCTGCAGGAGACCTGCATGGCATCAGCTATCTACTGATCGCTGGTGCAATGCTTTACAGGCTCCTTAGGACAAAAATAATAATACATATTTTTTTTGCCTGCAAAAAAATGTGCATTTATTATTTTTGTCCAAAAGTGCATTACTTGCTTTAGGATAAAAAAAACTTTCACTAGTTGTTTCCTTCCCTCCTCCCTGAATACTTACCTGTATCCTTACCTGTAACCTGAGTCTTGTATCGGATCCAACACTGTGCCAGACTGTAGCAGCGCTGCTTTCTCACTTCCTGGTCCCACAGGGCAGATTAATAGCAGTGGGAACCTTTGGCTCCTGTTGATTTTATTCAAATCCAGTGAGGAGGAGTGTGAGATGGGACCAAGCCACACTGGGTGTCTATAGATGCAAACAGCCTGGCTTGGAAGCTCGCCCATGCGTGTGCCCCCATAGAAAGCGGCTGCAATGGGGACATCTGGAGACAAGAAAGTGCGGACAATGTCAGCAGGGGACCCCAGAAAGGGAGGTAAGGGGCCGCTCTTGCCCTTGCACAGAGCAGGTACGTATACACCTCTTCTTTTTTTTTTTTCAGATGAAAAAAAATGAGCCTTTACTATCACTTTAAGCCAAGCACCCACTCCCTGTTCATCTCTCCATCACTCTATTTTAGCTTCCTATCAGCAGGCTTCTTGTCAGTGCAAGAGCTGATTGGCTGCTCGTGCTGCTTTTTCCTCTCCTATTCTGAGCTCTGCTGTATAGCATATGCTAAAGGCTGATACTAGTGTAAATTCAAGTACTTCCACTGCTTAAAAAAAACATTTCTGATAAATGAATGAATGACTGCATAGTCTCATTCATTTGTGTCTTTTATGTCTGCTTTAAAATGTAACCTCTGCACAGCAATGCGGACTATACAGATATCACTGTGACAGCTGAAAGTTAAGCTACCCATAGATAGATTGAAGTTCGGCCAGTTCAGCAAAATCTGACCAGGAACATTTTGATCCATGTGTGGCTGCTTCCACAGAAGTCGATCTAACAATGCTGGAAAACCTTTTTTGATCAGCTGCAGCTTTCTGATCATTGTATTCTGACAGAAGAGAGTCCTCGCTGTCAGAATGCAATGGGGTTGATTTACTAAAACTGGAGAGAGCAAAATCTGGTGTGACTATGCATGGTAGCTAATCAGCTACTAAGTTCAGCTTGTTCTATTAGCTTTGACCAAAACAACTGGCAGCTGATTGGTTTCTATGCAGATTTGCACCAGATTTTGCACTCGAAAGTCTCAATCTTCCTCTCTTGTGTGGATGGTGGAATCCATTAAATTTTCTTCAATCAGCCCCCTGGCTAATCAAAAAAAGTTGTTAATCTATGGCCAGCTTTAGAGGTGGCAGTTAAAATTGAACACTTTTATATTTCTCAGAATATCATTCTTCTTAATTAATCTTGTGTTCTTTCTTCCATTTCCAGTTTAATAACTTTTCTACCTATTCTCAGTAGTAACACATCGCTATCATCTCTTTCCCCTAATATCTTTACATATAGGCATTGGCTAAGAAGCTGCATGCTCAGTTTCCACAGCATTACCCTGATGACAACCACAAACCAGAAATGGCCATTGCCCTCACACCTTTCCGGGGTCTCTGTGGATTCAGACCTATATCTGAGATTGTAGCCTTTTTGCGGGGTATGACTATATTGATCTTCATATAACACAATGGATATACCCCGGGATCATTCTAAAAAATGTCTGCCACTCACCTGTGTTTCAGATGTTCCTGAGTTCCGTGCACTCATTGGCCAGGATGCAGCACAGCAGTTGGAGGCAAGTGCAGCAGATCTGTCCAAAGATGTGGCGGTACGTACGGCTCTCCAGCGATGTTTCACCTGTATGATGCAGAGAAGTAAGGAGGAGTACGCAGAACAGCTTCAATTGTTGGTACAGCGCGTAAAGCAACAAGGTAAACCGTTTTCTTTACTGCTACATAAACGCATTCTAATTTGTTTATTTTTTTGGTTATTTGTCTTATAGGGGAACTAAAAGGACTATTTATAATTTTTTTTACTTTTTTCCACCTATTTTTAGGACCCCTATCACAACATGACCGCAGTGCAGGAAATACACATTCTGTGTGCATTTCCCTCACCAAGTTCAAAATGCCTTGCCTTTGCAGTTTGCAGTGGGCGCAATGCTAACGACACCCCATTAACGAAGATTGCAAACGCAGTGCGTTTTTCTGTACAGGATCGCATGTGACAGAATGACCATGCGATCTAGTTGCAGTGTATTTTTTTTTTTATATTTTTTTTGCAGGCACTACTTTTGGTGTGGTGCAATGCGATTTCAGCCCATTTAAATGATATGGCTAAAAACACACTGTACTCAAATCGCACAGGAACGAGATTGCTTTCCTGTACGATTCCTAGTGTGAACCAGCCCTTAATGCATGAAATGTATAATCGGATACCTTATTAAAGTATACCTAAACACACAAATGCAATATATTGCAGCGCGCCAGTCTTTAGATGTGTGCATTCGTTTTAATTTTTTCAGATTAATAACATTTTTAGCAAGTACAGAAAAACCTGTTGATCTTGCCAGAAATGCAGTGTCTTTGTCACTTTCTGTGAGCCAGAAAGACAGTATAAACAAAGTTTTCTAGTTTGTAAACTATTAATCAAATCAAATGGAGATGAACAAAGGCAGACATGTTTGAAGGCTGTCCTGTGTAGCAACCATGGCTCCCTCCATAGACACCATAGGGAAGGGAGTGTAGACACAATGGAACTTGAAATGTGTTATTCACAGAACTATCAAGTGGAAATAAAGGAAAAAGTCTATAAAAAGAATACTAATGCAACCACCACATCAATATATAAAATGTTTGTTTTGGGGTTTATATATGCTTTAAGTCCTCATAAATTACACTATCAGTGTTCTTTACTATTTCTCTACCCCAAGCTACATAAAAGGTATATTGTGCTGCATTTTTGTATGTAATAAAGGGTAACTCCACTTTTATTGGGAGAAAATAGAAAAATACACAGCATATACATTTGCTACACAAGCCATATTATAATTGAATGTTATTAAAATTTCTTTTCCTTTTCAATCTGCAGCACTGTAACTTTCTGTAAAAGTCAATGCAATATGGCAACCTGGAGGCATTGGTGTACAAAACATCACTAAAAATTTTATTTTCTGCTTGTGGGAGTGGCTCACTGATTTTCCCAGAAGTCTCTACTCAGATACAAGCCAGATATTAGGCATCCTCTGCAACAAAAATTAAATTTTTGGTGAGATACCCCAAAGGGTTAATCACTTCTAAAATGATGCAGGCCTTTCCACTCTTCTCATTAGAACACTGCAAGTGCATCAGCTGATTAATAATGAAAAATCACTCCCACCCAGATTCAGTCTGCAGACAACAAACAGCTTTTTTTTCAGAGCACCAACAGGTAGGACTCAGCAAAAAAGTGTGTTACAATCCCTGAAATGTATATATATCATGCAGAGGGGATTGTTTTTTTATTTTTTCAACAAAAGTGGGGTTACTGTGTAAGTAAATTTTGCCAAACTTTGGTCCCATCTACTCAATAAGACAGAGAGTCTCTGGAGTCATATTTTTTAGGATTACGAAATTTTGTTTTACCATTTATTGGCTGTCTCATTTTTCTGCTGATACCTGTAATGTTGTCTTAGTATTTAAACAGTTGAGTGCTCCTCAAGGGATTGGAAGAGTTCCTGTCATTAAAATAATGTAAAAAAGTAAAGTAGAAACCTTCACAAGCACCTTATACAGGACACATGCTTATGAAATAAAAGGAAAAAACACACAATAAGTCAGATAGAAATGTAATGAGCTACAAGCCTACAACCTGAGAAACAAGAAAAGTTTATTCATTCTGTCTGAAAGTTATGAGTTCCAAAGCTTAGCCGCTCTCTCCTTCCTCATTGGCTCAGAAACAGCAGTGGGAACCATTGGTTCCTGCTGCTGTCAATCACAGCCAGTGAGGAGGGACGTCAAAGGTTTGGGGTCGAGCTGCGCTCTGTGTGTCTATAGATACACAGAGCCATCTCAAGAGTGAGCTCGCACGAGTGCCCCTAGAGCAAACGGTTTGCTTATGGAGGTTCTCTGCAGTGGGGAGGAGCCAGGAACACTGATGGGGGACCTGAAAAGAGGAGGATCAGGGCTGCTATGTGCAAAACCATTGCACAGAGCAGGTAAATATAATATGTTTGCTATTTTAAAAAAAATTACCTTTAGAATCACTTTAAAGTATAAAATATTGCACACAGTTCACTAAACTAAAAAAGATGCACATGTCCATCATTTCACCACATGTCCCGTGCCATGTAAGATAAGTAAACATGGCTGTCATATGTTGTGCTATGGTTGCTGGATTTAGCCTCAGATTTGTTCATATCAGATGAAATGAAATTGTATGTTGTATTGACAGGAATAGCTGTGCATTTTCTGATGGGTATCTGTGTTATTTTAAGCATCTCAATTCAGTTGACGTAGGTAGGAAACTGCAGATATGGAGACACTGATATGGAGATATTTTGAAGCAGCTATAGTACTGCAATACTATGATTCTTTGGAGTGTCCCTGTGCTAAGATATATATTATTTATTTTTTGCAGGTACTTATTTGCAGGATACGTTTATCTATAGTGCATTCACATCAGTCCCTGCTATCAAAGAGCTTACAGTCTAAGGTCCCTAACCCACATTCATACATACACATACTAGGGACAATTTAGACAGGAGCCAATTAACCTAGCAGCATGTCATTGGAGTGTGGGAGGAAACCGGAGTACCCGAGGCACAGGAGAACATGCAAACTCCAGGCTGGTAGTGTTATGGTTGGGATTTAAACCAATGACCCTAGTGTAGGGGTGGGCAACTGTGGCCCTCCAGCTGTTGAAAAACTACAAGTCCCAAGAGGCATTGCAAAACTGACAGTTGCAAGCATGACTCCCAAAGGCAGAGGCATGATGGGACTTGTAGTTCACCAACAGCTGGAGGGCCACAGTTGCCCACCCCTGCCCTAGTGCATATAAATATATATAGAGAGAAATAATCCAGTGGTTGCCACTGCACACACAAATCTGAGAGAAAATGGGCCCAGGTGATCATCAAAGAATTAGATACATATAATCCACAGGGTCACCTTACCTTTTAGGGTATATATCTCATGCTGATGTCTATATCTAAAAAGCACATTTGTTGTTTTCCAGTTCAAAGTGGAGGTAATGTGTTGTCTTGTCTTGGAGATCTGCTCTTGACACTAAACTCGCAGTTCCCAGGAGATATTGGCTGTTTTGCCATCTATTTCCTCAACGTGGTAAACCTGCAGCCAGGAGAAGCCATGTATCTCGGAGCCAATGAACCTCATGCATATCTGGAGGGGGGTGAGTAGCTTGCATGAGGATACACATACATTTTGCAAAATGAATTCTTCAATCGTAGTAAAGATGGCTGTGAATTGATATATACAATAGTGCATTTGTCATAATGACCAAAATGGCAGCACACACAATTTTTCATTTTTGTTTATTGAACTCAGGGATTGTAAAAAAAAATAAATAAAACACACACAACTGTGCTCAAAAGTTTGCATACCCTGGCAGAAATCCTGAAATTTTGGCAATTATATTTTATTTAGTGACCATTTGCAGCCATTTATCACATAGTTGTTTGGCTCCTTTTTAAATCATAATGATACCAGAAATCACGCAAATGACACTGATCAAAAGTTTACATACCCTGCAATGTCTGGACCTGGTACAGATACACAAGGTGACACACGGGTAGAAATGGCAGTTAAAGGTTAATTTCCCACATCTGTGACTTTTTAAATTGCAATTAGTGTCTGTGTATAAATAGTCAGTGAGATTGTTAGCTCTCACATAGATGCACTGAGCAGGGTGGATACTGAGCCATGGGGAACAGGAAATAACTGTCAAAAGACGTGTAAAGGAAAAGGAAAAAAAAGATATTCAAAGCCTTGAATATGCCTGTCAGTTCTGTTCAGTCACTCATTAAGAAGTGGAAAGTTCAGGGATATCTTAATACCAAGCCAAGGTCGGGCAGACCAAGAAAGATTGCAGCCACAACTGCAAGAATTGTTTAAGATACAAAGAAAAACCCACAGGTAACTTCAGGAGAAATACAGGCTGCTCTGGAAAAAGTCGGTGTGATTGTTTTTACGGAGCATGATACAATACTTGAAAAAAATTAGCTGCATGGTTGAGTTGCCGGAAAGAAGCCTTTACTGCGCCAATGCCACAGAAAAGTCTGGTTAGAATATGGTCGACAACACCTTGACATGCCTCACTGGACTTTTTTTGTGGCATTGATGAAGTAAAAGCTTCTTTCTGGCAACTCAACCATACAGCTAATTTTTGTTCAAGTATCGTCATTGTTTGAGACATCGCAGTCCTAATGGCTAATATACTAAGGATAGAAAGGAAGCTCAGCCTAGTATCAGGCAACACCCACTGATGCGTTTCGCCCCGTGGCATAAACTTTGAGGAGCCTAGGCTGAGGCCACTTTCTATCTTCACTTAGTATTTCTATTTCTAGGATGTCTCTGCATTTAAAGTAAAGATGCAATTCACCTATGGGAATAATTTTCGTAACTGGTAATATTTTTCTCTTCTGCTATAGCCTGTACTTAGAAAATGTTTGAATTAAAATTATTGAAAGTGAAAATAAAGATGCAATTTGCTTGGCTGGTTTATTGATTCTAATAATTAAATACAATATTAGGGGTTAGTAGATTTGACAGTATATAAAATCATATGTGTTATAACATACAGTGTGATATTTGCATGAGTATTTCCCCAGGAACCACAAGTCATCTCAATCTAATTTCTACAACAAAAGTAACTGATAGATGAAATCCATGATCTATTTTCTCTGCCATGTGGTAACATGTATGTCTTCTTATTTCTTCTGCAGACTGTGTGGAGTGCATGGCTTGTTCTGACAATACAGTCCGTGCTGGACTCACCCCTAAGTTTATAGATGTGGACACGTTGTGTGAGATGTTGACCTACACGTCAGCTCCTGCCACTAACAAACTCTTTACTCCAACACCTTTCAGTGGAGACCCTCGTGCCCTCCTCTACAACCCACCTGTACCTGATTTCACCGTTATCAAAATTGAGGTCAGACATTATTAACATGTTGAAACAGAGGTTAAAGTAATTCTTTATAAGCGTGTGTTATGTGAATACTGATCATATAAATCTCAGCCACCAGTTATGAAGCATTTGAAGTTTAAAGTGATCGTAAAGTTATTTTTTTTGTAATAACAAACATGTTATACGTATCTGCTCTGTGTAATGGTTTTGCATAGAACAGTCCTGATCCTCCTTTTCTTGGGTCCCCCATCTGTGCTGTCTGCTCCTCCTCTGCTCCATGTGCCACCATAGGAACCCTGAGCCACACTCTTTGTGTCTTTTGCCACATTGACATACACAGTGCAGTTCGGCCCCACTCCCTCGTCACTGGATGTGAGTGACAAGCAGAACTCCACTAAGCAGGGAGAAAGCTATATTGAAATCAGACACAGGTATTTGGAGGTGCTTATATCTGTGTAATTTTTTTGTCCATCGTATGACATTAGCCGACCAGAAGAATCCCATCTTTTCTTTTTCCTGTAGTGCCTGTTCACACCTATGTGATTTTTACTTGGCCATTTTTGCAACATGTCCTTCTTTGGTGAGATTTTGGCTTCATAGACTTTAATGGAATTGCAACAAAATGCATGCAGTGTTTTGACACTTTTTATTCAATAAGAAAAGAGTTCCTCTCCTACATGGGAGCTGCCATTTCCAATTACCTTCTGAAGAAGCTAGTAACCTGAATTCAATGAGGTGTAAAGTGTAAGTTCACCTTTTAGGACGTTTTTCAGAAAATCCCAATTTTCCAGTCCAGTTCTACATCCAATAATACATATCATAGTTCCTCTTGTTGAAATAGTTAAGATCCTTCCATTCCTGGCTGCAGCTAACGTCAGTAGCAGCCTCTCTGAGCTGCTCAAACTCCGCACATGTGCAGTACGCTCAGCTGAAGGAGGAGAACGTGCACATGCCAAGTTTCCATGACCAAGGGGGGCCGCTACTAGGGTTAGCTGGAGCCAGAGAGGAATTACTGGACATGGGTGCAGTTTGAAAAGTCCAGAACAGTCTCTAGGGGGTGCAGTATAGTGAAATTCATCTCGTCCTATCGTTTGAGAAGTAGGAGGAGCCAGCAGTTTTTCTGGAGTGGGTGCAAAACAACTACATCTGGAATGGGAGGACCTTCACCATTTCCAACAGGAGGAGCTATGCTATGTACTATTCATTAGATGTAAAATTGCATTGGGGGGATTTTCTAAAACTCTTTCTGAAAGGTGAACTTACGCTTTAAGTTACTGACCTAAAACAAGCATGCATTAAGTGAGACATCTCTATTTGCATGCTTGTTCCGGGTAAGGGACACAAAGTATTGAAGTAAGATGGTAAACATGACAGCCAGGAAACTAGCAATTTCAGATTCCATAGCTCTCTCATGAAAGGTTTCATTTACCATCTTCAAGCTGGAAGTGTTTTTTTAAAGACTTCAAGAAGCCTTGCAAATGCTTAGTTAACCACTTCCAGACCGGACACTTTTAACCCCTTCCTGACCAGGGCAATTTTCAGCTTTTAGCGCTATCACACTTTGAATGACAATTGCGCGGTCATGCAACACTGTACCCAAATGAATTTTTTACCATTTTTTTGAGATAGATAAAGCTTTATTTTGGTGGTATTTATTCACCACTGGGATTTGTATTTTTTTTTTGCTATGTAAATGAAATGTCCAAAAAATTTGAAAAAAAGTGTTTTTTTTATAAAACTTTGCAAAAAAATAATATTTCATCATAAATCTTAGCCAAAATTTATTCCGTTATCTTTTTAGTAAAAAAAAAAAATCCAAATTAGTTTATAAGCAAAAATTATATTTTTTAAACATTTTTTTTAATATTTTTTATATTTATTTTTTTACATACTGTCACCCTAGCAGTACAGTGTCACCATGGTGACACTGTACTACTTGTGAGGGGTGATGAAGATTTTTTTTTTACACTGATTGCTTTTACACCCATATAGGATGTAAAAGCAATCATTTCTCTTTCTCTCTGTGTGCATTCTTGCACTCATTGAGAAGAACTGAGTGAGCTGTGATTGGTCACAGCTTGTCACATGGTACAAGGCTTTTGTGAATAGCCTTGTACCATGTGACCTCTGTGATCATTCACAGATTTCACACATAGTAAGCAATGATGTCAGAAGTGACATCTTGCTTACTACTTTGCATGTGATCACTGATTGGCCAATCAGTGATCACATGATCGGGACCTCGTACAGAGGTCCCGTCCGACGATCGGTGTTTCACTGTGTCCGGAGGACACAGCGGGCACCGGATCGCGGTGCTGCGCGCTCCCAGGGAGCGCGCACAAGCAGGGTGCGGGGAGGCCGTTTATAGACGGCCACCCGACCCTGCAGTGCCACCGTCCGGCCGTTTATATACAACGGCCGGTCGGGAAGTGGTTAAAGATTGCTATACAAGCTGCTCTGAAGGCCATATATGCATGGCCTGATACATAAACACCAAGGAGCTCCCTACTGAACCAGGAGCCAATGCGGACAGTGTCCAAACAGAGAAAGTTGTAACAGTGTAGAGTATATCAGAATATTCACAAATCAGCATGAAAGCAGTAAGTATCAGGTGCATATACAATAATTCACTAGTGCTAACAAATCTATTAGTCTCTACTAGCATATTAATTAAAATGAATGCTGTCTCGTCAATCTATGTTTGACATTGAAGATTAATTCAAGTCCAAAATGTTGAATGTGTATTTTTTCTTTGCAGGTACCATCTTCTGTGTCCCAGTACCATGTGCAAGCCTTAGATTCTGCAAGCATCCTATTGGTTGTCCGGGGCCTTGCATCCGGGCAAGGATCACATGAAAATTTAAATCTCCATTCAGGATCTGTTTTGTTCATCTCTGCTAATGAAAGCTTAACCCTCAATGTGGATCCATCCCACTCTCTTCTCTTATTCAGGGCTTGTTGTTTGCTCTGATAAAATGACAATTTTGCTATATCCTACACTCTATTAGTATGGATCAATAAAGGGTATTATAACACTTATTCTGCAAAGTCTTCTAGATAAATAAAAAAGCATAAAATGATTTATAAAATTGTGTGTAATGTACTAAGATATTATTTTGACTAATAACAATCTGACACACCTACAGGCAGGCTTGAGTTAAGGAGATGGATTGAAATTTTCATCCTCATAGGTAGCTCTACTGTAAACCGTAGTAGGTCACATGCCAAAGCTGGGCATAAACTGTTCGAAATTCAGCACGGTCTGGTCAAATTTTGAGTAGTCTGTGGCCGTTCCTGCTTAACAGAAGTCGACTGTTCGATCGACGTCTGCTGAAGAACCAGGTTGGAAGACTTCTGTCAATCAGCAGCTAAAACCACTGATCAGTGTATTCTGACAGAATACAATGCCCTTTTGGGGAGGATTCCTCCATCCACCTTGTTTGTATGGATGGAGACATCTGCTAAAAAAAAAAAAATAGGTGTATGGCTAGCTTTAGACTTGTAGCAGATATAAGAAGCGCAACAGAAAATGCAAAATAAATCAAATAAGCAGCACCTCTAACCAAAAAAGGTAAAATAGTGTACAAATAAAAAGTGCGCTAATTATTCACAAAACATGCAAGGATAAATAATAAAAATAAATGAATTCATAAATATAAACATAAGTCCAGCCACCATAACAGTGATAGTCCAATATCAACTTAATGTCAATCTTGAAAACAAACACCCATGTGCAAATCCGACACCAGATGAAATGAATACACTCACCAGAGCTATATGCTGATTATATTATAAACCAGCATGATAGCATTTTCCTCTGGGAGCGGATATCCCAGTAGAGGAACAGCAACCAATAGTAATCCAATCAGCACATATGGAACAGCTAGGCAGTACATGTGGAACAGCTAAGCAGCAAATGATCTTCCAATAACATGGGCAAAGCTCGAGGAATAAGAAGAGATATGATGGTGCAGTACGTTTAAAACCAGTAAAATTTTATTAATAAAGTATTGCACTCACAAAGAAGGTGTCTAGCCGACACCAGCAATGACAGCCTCTAAAATGCCACATCCACAAGGGAAAAACCAAGGGATGAACCTCCTGCACTGCGATCAAACAGCCGACAGCTGGGAGGAACGTTCCAACGTCACATCCACTAGGCCAGGCCCAACGCGTTTCGTCACTTGACGTCTTCAAGGGGCGGAGTGGATATCAGACGTCTGCTCATAAAATATATACCCTTTCCGTATACGAGATCAGCTGCAGTCGATCAGCACATCAATCTGATACCAAACTACAGCTCAATCGCCGCAGCTCCTATTGACTGTTGGGCCAAATTAGCCATTTTCCCTCCCGGGTGTCATGTGACTCCTTAGTGTAACAAGGTCTCAGGTGTGAATGGGGAGCAGGTGTGTTAAATTTAGTGTTATTGCTTCTGCGCTCTCATACTGGTCACTGGAAGTTCAACATGGCACCTCATGACAAAGAACTCTCTGAGGATCTGAAAAAAACAATTGTTGCTCTACATAAAGATGGCCTAGGCCAGTGATGGCGAACCCGTGGCACGCGTGCCACAGCCGGCACGCCGAGACTTATCTGTGGGCACGCCAGGAGAATCCAGCGGCGCGCTGTCTTCCCGGCTGTAGTGTGCGTGACAGCCGGGTCCCAAGTGCGCATGCACAAGAAGCAGTGCTCTTTGTGAATGGTAAGGCGGTACCTGGGACACATGACAGATCCCAGAAGCCGCCGGACCAATCACAAAGCGCAGCGCTTCTCGCGCATGCGCACTGGGCATCCGGCTGTCCGACGAGCGCCCACACTACAGAAGCCGGGAAGACAGCGCGCGGCTGGATCAAGGAACAGGTAAGATAAAAAAAAAACTCTGCGGAAGTAAGAGCAGGTACCTGTCAAATTCAGGTACCCGCTCCCCCTCCCTCCCCAAAGGTCAGCAGTCATCTCTGTACTGTCCGCAGTCTCTGGTCATCCCTGTGCTGTCCGCAGTCTCTGGTCATCTCCTGTACTGTGTCCGCAGTCTCTGGTCATCTCCTGTACTGTGTCCGCAGTCTCTGGTCATCCCTGTACTGTCCGCAGTCTCTGGTCATCCCTGTACTGTGTCCGCAGTCTCTGGTCATCCCTGTACTGTGTCCGCAGTCTCTGGTCATCCCTGTACTGTGTCCGCAGTCTCTGGTCATCCCTGTACTGTGTCCGCAGTCTCTGGTCATCCCTGTACTGTTTCCGCAGTCTCTGGTCATCCCTGTACTGTTAATTAGTTTGCACTACTGTACGAGTTGTTTTTTCTAAACCAAAAGCTCGATATTCAGGTTTCATTGCAGTGTTGGCACTTTGAAAGAAATAAGTTGGTTTTGGGTTGCAGTTTGGGCACTCGGGCTCAAAAAGGTTCGCCATCACTGGCCTAGGCTATAAGAAGATTGCCAAGACCCTGAAACTGAGCTGCAGCACGGTGGCCAAGACCATACAGTGGTTTAACAGGACAGGTTCCACTCAGAACAGGCCTCGTCATGGTCGACCAAAGAGGTTGAGTGCACGTGCCCAGCGTCATATCCAGAGGTTGTCTTTGGGAAATAGACGTCTGAGTGCTGCCAGCATTGCTTCAGAGGTTGAGGGGGTGAGGGGGTCAGCCTGTCAGTACTCAGACCATACGCCACACACTGCATCAAATTGGTCTGCATGGCTGTCATCCCAGAGAGAAGCCTTTTCTAAAGATTATGTACATGGAAGCCCGCACAGTTTTGTGAAGACAAGCAGACTAATGACATGGATTACTGGAACAATGTCCTGAGACCAAGATAAACCTACTTGGTTCAGATGGTGTCAAGTGTGTGTGGCAGCAACCAGGTGAGGAGTACAAAGACATGTGTGGTGGTAGGAGTGACATGGTCTTGAGCTGCATGAGTGCTGCCGGCACTGGGGTGAGCTACAGTTCATTGAGGGAACCATGAATGCCAACATGTACTGTGACATACTGAAGCACAGCATGATCCCCTCCCTTCGGAGACTGGGCCGCTGGGCAGTATTCCAACATGATAACGACCCCAAACACACCTCCAAGATGACCACTGCCTTGCTAAAGAAGCTGAGGGTAAAGGTGATGGATTGGTCAAGCATGTCTCCAGACCTAAACTCCATTAAGCATCTGTGGGGCATCCTCAAACAGAAGGTGGAGGAGCACAAGGTCTCTAACATGCACCAGCTTCGTGATGTCGTCATGGAGGAGTGGAAGAGAACTCCAGTGGCAACCTGTGAAGCTCTGGTGAACTTCATACCAAAGAGGGTTAATGGCAGTGCTGGAAAATAATGGTGGCCACACAAAATATTGACACTTTGGGCCCAATTTGGACATTGTCACTTAGAGGTGTACTCACTTTTGTTGCCAGCGGTTTAGACATTAATGGCTGTGTGTTGAGTTAGTTTGAGGGGACAGCAAATTTACACTGTTATACAAGCTGTACGCTCACTGCTTTATATTGTAGCAAAATATCATTTCTTCAGTGTTGTCATATGAAAAGATAGAATAAAATATTTACAAAACTGTGAGGAGTGTACTCACTTCTGTGAGATACTGTATATACATATACACACACTTTAAGCAGGTATTTTATGAGAGAAGACGCTGTAGAACCCCTCTGCCTTGAAACCTTACTCTGTGCTGGCTGTTAATAAGTTTTCTTACTGTACAGTGATAGCTGCACATGTGCAACTCAGCATATAAAACCCAGCATCTGGGAGATGCTCAGAGTAACACCGCAGTCAAACTGATCCTGACTTTGAAATCGTGCAACTTACAGTGAAGTAGCACGATTTCAAAGTCAGATGACATGCCGATTTGAGGTGTGATTTGCAAGACACCTGACACAGATGTCTATGCAAATCGCATCAAGCTTGCACTACTTTAGAAATTGGTGCGGCTTCTCCCGAGTCGTAACCGCACCGATATGACCGCTGTAGTTGAGGAAAATAGGGTGCAACTTGCCATGCGATTTGCAACTCGTATGGCATGCAAAGTCACACCCGATGCGACTGGGGTCTAAGAATCATGTTCCAAGATAAAGCAATTCCAATGCACTTGCATGGGGCTTATCTTGACCATCGCCAGCCCGTAGAGAAGACCAGGAGATGATAGAGGTAACAAGAGTGAGCATGAAAGTTGCATCACTGGAGGATAAAACATCCAGCCACCCTCTTGTTGCCGCTGCTAACCACCACAAAAAACCCACTGATATATATGGAACACTTTTTTCTCTCCTCTGCACTAAAATGAATACAAACTATTTAAAAGGTACAGAGCATTTAACTGACTAGAAATGCAGTGTCATTTGGACTGAATGCTATAGACAGCTTAAAATGTGTCAGCCCATAGACAAACACTTCACTACATTCTCAGTGAAATATTTGCTTGATATTGTGTGGCAAAAAAAAAAAAAATGAAATGTGGGAGCTAATGCTCAAGGTCCTGGACTGTACCTGGGGAGAGCATTGAACACCTGGACAGCAGCAGATGTATATATGACCAATATGTGAAACAGAGTGGAAGCAGACAGGTTAGAGACCATAAAAATGAATTCTGATAATTAAAAAGGAGGATTTTCTTAGTAATATTAAAATGTTAACTAACTTTTACAGCCACTTAAAACTTTAGTATGATTAACTGTAGATATTTAGACCACGTTCACACAGGGAGATTTAATTCATGCCCCATGCAGGGCCATGTTTATCAGCCCTGGGATACACAAGTGGTGCATGCATCCCTAGTGGTAGCAGTCCCATTGCTGTCTATTGTGGGTGCTACCAATGTGACATCTCTGTGGGGCTGTGCACCTAAACAAATGACACACTGGAAGCATCGGCTGTGTCCGTGCACATGTTGCATGCCAATTGACAGGAATGAGACTGCCAGCAACACTGTGCAGGTCATGGATTAAAACATGTGTGATCCTGTTTGATCAAGGCATTAGGCTGCATACAGAATGAGTTTTTAGCAGCATACTTTGTTGCTAAATTTCAAATGCATACTAATCCCAGCAGCACAGTGGCTAAATGGTTAGCACTTTCACCTGGCAGTACTCGGGTCATTTGTTTAAGTCCCAACTACAGCACCACCTGCCTGGAGTTTGCATGTTCTTCCTGTGCTTGCGTGAGTTTACTCCGGTTTCCTCCCACACTCCAAAGACATGCTGGTAGGTTAATTGGATCCTGTCTAAATTGGCCCTAGTATGTGTATGTATGAATGTGAGTTAGGGACCTTAGATTGTATGCCCCTTGAGGGTTAGGGACTGATGTGAATGTACAATATATGTGTAAAGCGCTGCGTAAATTGACAGCGCCATATAAGTACCTGTAATAAATAATCCCAAAATTAACTTTACTAAATACAGTGGGTAAAAATAACCATTTCATCCCTTGCAGATTTTGCAAGTTTGTCTCCACTTACAAAGAAATGAAGGGTCTATAATTTTTTTATCATAGGTGTATTTTAAATGATAAAGATTATGAACAAAAAAAAAAAAAAAGGGAAGACCACTACAAAATGTTATAAAATTGAGTTGCAGTTCAGTGAATAAAATAAGTATTTGTATCCCCAAGCAAAACACGAGTTAGTACTTGGTGGAGAAACCCTCCCTTGTTGGCAAGCACAAAAGGTAAGACGTTTCTTGTAGTTGGTTACCAGGTTTGCACACATCTCAAGAGGGATTTTGGTCCACTTTTCTTTACAGATCTTCTCTAAATCCCTAAAGTTTCTAAGCTGTCGACTGGCAACTCAATGTTTCAGCTCTCTCCATAAATTTTCCATAGGATTAAGGTCTGGAGATTGGCCAGGCCAGTCCCTGACCCTAATGAGCTTCTTCTTGAGCCACTCCTTTGTTGCCTTGGCGGTATGATTTCATCCAAGATTTTACAATACATGGCTCTGTCCACTGGCCCTTCAATGCGGCAAAGTCAGCCTGTACCTCAAGCAGAGAAACAGCCTAAAGCATAATGTTTCCACCTCTGTGCTTGGCTGTAGCGATGGTGTTTTTAGGGTCATAGTCAGCATTTTTCTTCCTCCAAACACGATGAGTTAAGTTAATGCTAAAGAGCTCAATTTTGGTCTCATCTGACCACAGCACTCTCTCCCAATCCTTCTCTGAATCATTTAGATGTTCATTGGATAACTACAGCCTGGCCTAAGCATATGCCTTCTTGAGGAGGGGGACCTTGCAGGCACTGCAGGATTTTAATCCATGACGGCATATTGTGTTACCAATGGTTTGTTAGGAGACTGTGGTCCCAACTGCCTTGAGATCATTCACAAGCTCCTTCCGTGTAGTTTTCTCATGATCATCCTTACCCCATGATGAGATATTTGCATGGAGCTCCAGACCAAGAGCGATTGATGGTTATTTTGTATTTCTTCCATTTGTGAATAATCGCTCCAACAGTTATCTCCTTCTCACCAAGCTTTTTGCTGATGGTCTTGTAGCCCATTCCAGCCTTATGCAGGTCTACAATCTTGTCCCTGGAGTCCTGACGTGGTGGCGCCCAAGAAAAAAATTCTGTGGACAGGTGTCTTTTATACACGAGTTGTCGTTAGGAGCACCGTCTTAAAATTGACAAGACTAATCTGTGTACTACATGAGCACATAGCCAGTCTGTGGGAACCAGAGTTATTGTTGGTTGGTAGGGGATTAAATACTTATTTTACTCACTGAACTGCAACTCGATTTATAACATTTGTATCATTTTTTTTTTTATGGATTTTTGGTTGATATTCTGTCTCTATCATTTAAAAAAAACAACACCTATGATAAAAATTATAGAACCTTCATTTCTTTGTAAGTGGTCAAACTTACAAAAACTGCAAGGGATCAAAAAATTAGTTTCCCCACTGTACTCTAGACCAGGAATCTTCGAACTGCAGACAGTGGGCCAGATTTGGCCCTTTACAAGATTTTATTCAGCCTGCAGATAGGGTCAGTGGCAAATCATCAAATGTGAACAGCTTGAAGATGCAGGTCAGCAGAAGCTGTCTACAATCTTCACTTCTTAACCTCTGTCCCATCCACAGTCTCCAGCACAGGTCCCCACCACCACACTCTCATCATCCCTATTGCTATGATCATCAACATCAAGATTTTATCCGGTCCACAACTAGGGTCAGTGGTATATCCTCAATGTGGGCGCACGGTGCTCACATGCAAGTCTCACTACAGGTGAGCAGCAGCCCACAAACAACCAATGCTGTGCTTGCCCCAGCATTTATAAGAGGATGGATCATCCTCCAACCAGACCTGCTGCACCTCCTTGTTCTAGTACTGCTACAGTCATTCTTTCAGCTTACACTGTTGAGGGGGGAACTCTGATGGAGGAGCCAGGTGTTCTAAAACTGATTTTTTTCAGCCCACAAAAATATACAATGTGGCCCTTGCAATGGTGTCTGGATACCCCTGCTTCAGAACTCTCCCCTTCGTAAGCAGGACTGAATTCAACTCACTGAATCTGCTGGACCCGCATTTGTCTGCATTACTACAGATGTCTATGTGGTCACAATAATGGACCCCTACCATCTCTGAAAGGTTAGACAACATTCAACTGCAGTTCCAAAAACCCCATAAACCTTTTCTATGAGCACTCCTCACTACCACATTACTACATAGATGGGTCTGTACCAGGTGGCAGGATTGTTTTCCTGAAGAACCCTTTTAAAAAGGATAAATTAACTTTTTCCAGACCTCAAGAACAACCTTCCCAGAAGACTTATATTCTATTGTTGATACCGTACAGCTTTTAGCAGCAGCTTGCATTCCATGCTACTCAAACTCAAAGCACCGTGCCTGGTGGCTATGCCAGGGCTGTGACATAAAAACGCCAGGACAGGGATATGACCTGCTGCACACAGAACAGTGGCAGTCTGCCATTGCATTATTCTCCATCTTCACCCAAGCATATAAATGTATCCTTAAAAAAAAAAAAAAAAGACAGAGTTCAGAAATCCAGGTCAAGTATATAGAGCAATAATGTATAATAAAAGAATACTTTACTTTTTAGCTGTTAACATTTTCTAGAATCTATTAAATACATATAAAAGGAAAGCTAGTGGAACAATTTTTTTATAAATTGCAACACAACTGAAAACGTTGAAGACTTCATTGCCAATAACAAATGTTTAACAGATAGGAAAAGAATGACAGCAAGAGTAGACACTGTTGTGATTACAACATATTGCAAGAGACAGTATGAGTGCACAGGCATTAGTACATAAATATAAAAAACACACACACACTTTGGTACATTATCTACTCAGAATATAAAAATATTTTAGTGTCTTAAAGATAAAAATTCCAGGCATGGTATATATTTTTTTTTTACAGAGTTACACTGGTCCAGCTCAGACCAACACAACTATGTATACACCATACTTGGCCATGCCCCTGGAAGCTGAAAAATCACAAAAGTAGTTACCACTACTTCAGTGATCTCCACTTGCTTCCAAGTCCCGCAAACATAGCAAGTCGGCTGCTCAGCACGGGTACCAGAGAGCGCTTTACATTTTCTGAATGAATGCAAGGCAATCTGATTGTATGAGGCAGGGTGATGTCACTCTGTTCACCTCATCCAACCAGCGAACACTTTCCATCCATTCAGAAAATGCAAAGCATTCACTGAATGGCATACATGTTAAGCGGCTGACCTCTGTATTCACAACGCCTCTTAGATTATAAGCTCCAAGGAGCAGGGCCCTCCTAACCCTCTTGTATCGTCACACAGTACAGGACCCAGAAGCAAGTGGACACCACTGGAGTAGCAGAGTATACGTCAGTAATTTCCAGCTTCCAGGGGGCATTGGCCAGGTATGCTATACTCATAGCTATATTGGGCCAAGCTGGACCAGTGTAACCATGTAAAAATATACCATGCCTAGAATTCTTTTTAATCATAGGCAGACAAATTTAGCTTACGGTTATGCTTTAAAAAGGAGAACTGTAATGAATGAACAACCCCCTCCAGGTCAAAAAGTTCTCAGCTGCCAATGATCCTGGCAGATCCACATTGCAGCCCACAAGCAAAAAATAGTCACTGATGGAAATTTCCTGGCTGGTTCTGAACTCTTCTGCACATGCAGAGACAGAATCCCATTGGCTATCAATCATGTGACCCAACAACTGATAATTCCATTCATTTCTATAGAAAAGCTAAGTCCACACAGAAGACTTTAAACCAGACAGGAGTTTCTAGCAGCAGCTGTGCAATTCCCCATACGACACATTATGGATCCGCCAGGATTGTGGACAGGTAAGTACACGTCTTGGGGAAAAGGGGAATGAAGAGACCAAGGGGACAGTCATTTAAATGACCTTTACAAAAAGCAAAGTTATCCTTTAAGTTGACTTGATCCTCCAATGAAATAATATGATCCCATTTCCTGAACAATACAATTCCAGATATTTATGTGGATTGCACAGTACAGGAGGAAATGGCATTTTAGTAACATTTCAGTGTAACCATTATTTCCCACACAGAATAGGGGGTGATCTATGCAACAAAACTCCTATTTTTTAATCTTTCAGGAAGTTAACCAACTGATTTCTATTTACCCTGCTTTAGGTGAAGAAATAGGACTTCACTTTATAAACTTTTGTTGGTGATAATACACTTGCTAAACCCAACAAGTGAAAAAGTACAAGTTTTTTTTTTGGTAACGGTTTTGCTCTATACCAGGGGTGGGCAAACTTTTTGACTCGAGGGCCGCAATGGGTTCATATATTGGACCCGGGGGCCGGACCAAGAGTAGATGAATGAGCCCCGCCCCCCACTAGCTGCTGGCCGGCCCAGCCACTACCATGCCATCCATAGTAAGTATAGTAATATTCCCCCATAGTAAGCATAGTAATTAATCCCCCATAGTAATTCATCCCCCATATAGTAATTCATCCCCCATATAGTAATTCATTCCCCATATTAATTCATCCCTCATATAGTATTTCATCCCCCATAGTACTATTCCCCCCCCCAAGTAGTAAGCCAAGTCCCCCCTGTGTCAATTTCCTTACCTTTGCTCCGCGCGTTTCTCTCGCCGTGTTCCCGCGCCGTTCCGGTCTTCAGGGCGGACTGTGAGAGGAGCCTAGCTCCCCTCACGTTCGTCACGCTGCCCCGCCTACACACATCCTGACAGCCAATGTTTGCCTGCCCTGGCTGTTTTTTTTTTTGGATCACGCTCCGCGGGCCGGATTAAAAGGTCCGCCGGGCCGTAGTTTGCCCATTGCTGCTCTATACTGTACCTATTGCGTCACCCTACATAGATGAAGCACAGGTTTGCTTTTTTTTTTTAAAAGGATATCCCTCTAGTAAGTATATATTACCTTTCCTACTTCCCATGCCAATAATCTCTAAGAGCAGCATTCTATCGCCAGCTGACACTTTTTTGTTGAATGGTTACAACTACTCCACTGAGCACAAAGTATGAGCATTGGGAATTGGAGAACATTTATTTTGTTATTAAAGTGAAATTAGACTTTTAAATCCTCACAAAGATAAAGATTAAAAGGTAAATTCAAGGTATGAATTGTTTTGCAAGTTTACATTAGTCCAGCTTGGACCAATGTAAGCATGCATACACTATATCTGTTGGACTGCTCTGGAATCAGATAATCACTGTAGTAGTCACCACTACTACAGCGACTGCTGCGGTCTTCTGGGTCCCGTGCCAAGCAGCTGGCTTGCTGCATAGTGAACACAGGGAGTTGCTAGCTTGGCTTGGACACCATTTCAAGAACACCTTGCATTTTTGCTCAATGAATGTAAGGCATTCTCTGCTTGGATCTCATGATGTCATGCTGAGAAAGATGCAGGGCATCTGTGAATGGCATGAGACCCTGAAGACAGCGGCAATCACTGTAGAAGTAGCAGCAACTGCAGTGATGCTCTGCTTCCAGTTGTCCCACACGCATGATATATGTATACTTACAGTGGGTCAAGCGGAACCCCCAACTATGCAAAAAAAAGCACACCCAAAACAACAATATAGCTGTAAACATATCACCTTAAACTACCCCCCCCCACTGATTTCTCTTTAAAAATCAATTAAAAATGATAGACAAACATATGGTAAACACACTCCAAATGTCCAAGTATACCAGCCCCAATTCTGTGCCTCTTGAAATTCATGCACTCAACACACTTTGTAGTCTGAGGGTCACACCGCTTTTCAGTATTATAGCTACCTGTGTCACCTTCCCTCTGCTCACTGGACTATGACTAGCACCACACTGGTGAGGGTCTTCCTGTGCTTTCCACCTTTCCTACATATCTTCTCCACCTCCCAAATACCTGAAACATGTTAGATGGACTGCATAGTCCTTTAAACTGCCACTTTTTCACCCTGAGGTCATCACAGAGGACAAGGGGGCAATCTTTACATCTGGAGGAAAATAAAAGTTAAATCTCCAAACACGGAAAGGTTTCTTCACAGTAAGAGCTGTGAAAATGTAGAATAGACTCCCTCAAGAGTTGGTTCTGGCCAGCTCAGTGGATTGCTTTTAAAAAAAAAATAAAATAAAAGGCCTGGATTATTTCCTAGATATATAACTGGTTACTAGCATTTATTAGGTAGAGTTGATCCAGGGAATATCCGATTGCCTCTCGGGGGATGAGGAAGAAATTTCTCTGCAGAAGCAAATTGGATCATGCTTTGCTGGGTTATTTTTGCCTTCCTCTGGATCAACTGTGGGTATAGGATTATAACTTTTTTTTTCTTTTTAAATGGTTGAACTGGATGGACTTGTTTTTTTTCAGCCAGACTAACTATGTAACACTTGCTACTGCAACCTGTGACTGGCCAACAGTACTGGCAATTCTAGTTCTAACCTGAATTTTTGTGTGCAGGCAAATATGGTAAGTTTATACAGTATTTATGGTCATTATAGTATTACATTCTAAAATGATTTTCTGATTGAACATATAACTGAAGGAAAAGGAGTTTATCCGCTAACACTTTGCAAGTGTAGACTACTTACAGGAAGGTTGGTTTCCTGTCTTGGTTTCCATTTTGTACAGTATATTTTGCTATGCAATACACCAGGTACGTCAGCTTGGCTTATAACAAATGTAACTGTCAATAACTGTCAGCTTATGTTTAGTATACTCCGCTAGCTGTGTCATTACTCAATACTGATGTTCACTGACTCATGTCTTTCAACATTCACAAAATGCACTTTAAGCACTTTTCAGAGCTTCCACTTTAGTGTAAATTTAACATTTTCCCATCTTCTGAACAAATTAAAAATAAGGGAAAAAAAAAAAAAAGGTTTAAAAAGTTTATAGATGTCAAGCAGTTTTGCTACTTCTGTCAGTATCATTACAATGACTACAGGCAGTAAATGTAACTCAGCGGAAACTGGATTAGCAAGGTAACACGTTAACAGAAGAGAGACTTAAGAGCTGCAGGTCATGCCATGCACCCTATGTAACAGGATGGTAACCAAATTAATAAACAGCCAGTTACAGACAAATAAAAAAAGGACATATTGATTGATGAAGGCACATGACCCTTTAGGCAACCAAAAGCCATTCCCTAAGCCTCTTTCAGGAAATGTAGGTGTGTGAAGACATCCTCCTTGTAACATTCGAAAACCTTTCCATACAAGTTGAAGAAAAAACAGCTTCAGCCATGTGGACCAAGTGCTTCCAAAGAAAGTAACAAAGCCAAGAATGTCATAAGAGAATGTAAATAGTTCCATAGATCACAATCTGTGTTCTTGGGTGCATGTAACATATCTTCTTTGGAAAGGTTTGTAGAATTGTTGAGGAGCACAGCAAACATCCCACGTCATCTCCAAGCTCAACAATGCACTGTCTGGCCAGAAACCTCCTCTGATCTGATAATGTGGAGGACGCAGCTAGAGATTGTCATCAGGTTTAGTGCACCCCTAGCCATGCCAGTTCACTGAATGCAGCAGGACCAAGACTCCCCGTAGCAACATGAACAAGACAAAGAGCGATCAGGCTTTGGAGGTATTAAATCCAGATCCTCATCATCTGGAATTTCATCTAAACGATACCCATCCTGGAGAAGCTGTCTGTTAAGATCTTGTGAGACCTGCTGTAGATTAATCAAACACATGCATCATGAATGAGAAAGTACAGGCAATTACATGGTTTACAAATAATATAGAAACCATTTCTAACCTCTGCTGAGGAATATCCAGAGGAACATCTAGACTCCAATTCAGCGTCACTACAAAAAAAAAAAAAGAACAGGAAAATCAGAAAACAGAGAACATAAAACATGTCAAAGCCAAGGTTTATGCCACAGCACTAACTGTCAGGGGATTAGCCAAAAAATTAATAGCATTTACAAAGAGGAGCAGCACAAATGAAAAAAGGCAAAAAAAAAAAAAAAATATTAGAATCTCATTGTCAATTATAGACTTCTGTACAAGGAAGCAAAATGGGCTCCCACCAACATCAGGATAAGGACTTGCATCTACTAAAGCAAGCCATACATTAAGTAATTTTGTGTCCTGCAACTACGGGTTGCAAGAAAGGGGGGGGGGAGAAACAAAAAAAAAAAAAAAAAAAAAAAAAAAAAAAAAAAAAAAAAAACACCCCACACACCCACCATGACAGAAGTTGAGTGATGAATCATCTTCACTACAACAAGCCTTCCCCATTCATTGACTGGTTCAGCAGGGATTGGTTGAATTCCAGACAAATTTTGATCTATCTATGGCCAACTTAAGGGAATAGAAGGATGGCTGCATTCAGCTTCCTTGGTTGCCTCTCCCCCCTCCTTCTGCAACAATGAAGGAAAAACAGCATATTAGTGGGATCATCCTTGTGCCCTCTCCTCCAGTAAGTTTGTTCCCAATGTAAGACTGACAGCACTGTACAAAGTAATAGACTATCTCAGAAAAGAGATGTAGAAATCTTTTTATAACACTCTTTTAGAGGTTTATATTTACTCATTAAAAGTGATACTTAACATGCATTTAATTGCTATCTTCTCTTCTATTTATGTATAACGATCATGCCATTGTATTTAAAAGCAGTAGTAAACCGGTCCTTCTTCCAGGTTCGCGATTTCTGGCCGTCTGACTGGCCTGGGCCACGCATGCGCGCGGGAGGTCCCAGGCCACGGCACACAGCTCTGAAAGAATGGCATAGGTATGCCGTTCCTTTAGAGCACAAGCGGCAGCTTTAGGAAATAGAGAACACCTTCTAAACCGTACACGTTTAGGAGATATTCATTTTACCTACAGGTAAGCTTTGTTATAAGCTTACCTGAAGGTAAAATTAAAAAAAAGACACAAGATTAGCGTTTACACCATAGTATTTAGCAATAGGAGGCTGGAGGGGATTGTCATTTACCACTGTGTATACACATACATTTGTGATGTGGGCTGCACACATTAAGAAAAGAAAAAAAAAATGGGAGGAAATGAACAGTTTAGAAGATAACTGAAACTGGAGGAGATGTGTCAATAGATGTGGTCTACACAATCTCAGCCTGCAATGGGGTCACCCACAAGAAGAGAGGAACAGTGAACAACAGGATCAATCAGGAATTTTAAAATCAAAACAAATACTCTAGTTCCAAAGTAAGTATGAACACAATATAATATAGCATGCATTGACAGCTTTTAATGATTTGGGTTTAATGACACTTTAAAGTATTATATTCAACATGGGTCTGCATTTGTTCTAAGCGCATGTAAGCTAGAGCCTTATCACTTGGCTCACAACAGTGCATTTACAGTGTGATTAAAGGTTACCTCTGATCATTTCACAGCACCAGGTTTAGACTTATTCATCGCCATATGAATGCCCCTGAACGCAGCACAAAGCCAGAGCCTCATCAACTATGTGTGGTTAACAATTTGGCTCTAGAGAATGCACTGACTCTTGAGTCCTCACATATTTAGAGGGCACCACGAATGTGCGCTAAGTACCCATGGATACAGGTCTGTAAAGGCCTCAAAGATGAAACTTTTTAAGTTACAAGCAAAAAGGTAAAAAACACAAAATCAATTTACTATTCTTATGATGGGCAGCATGGTGAACATCATAACAATGGAGGTGGAATGGTTGGCATTATTTGCGTTTCCAGTTTGAGTTTAACCACTTGCCCTCCAGAGAATTTACCCCCCTTCCTGACCAGGCCATTTTTTGCGATACGGCGCTGCATTACTTTAACGGAGAACTGCGTGGTCATGCAATGCTGCACCCAATTAAATGTATGTCCTTTTTTGGCATTTGATCGCCTCTGCGTTAATTTTTTGCGCTATAAAACAAAAAAAGGCTGTCAATTTTGAAAAAAAACAAAAAAAAATATTTGACTTTTTGCTATAAACACAGATCCAGTAAAAATATTAAATTTAGGCCAAAATGTATTCTATAAAAAGTACTGACACTGTACTAATGACACTGGGCATGAAGGGGTTAACATCTGGGGTGATCAAAGGGTTAACTGCGTGCTGTGTTTTACTATGTGTGTTACTAGGAAGACAAGCTGCTTTGTATTGCTCTGCTGTGCAGGGCAATACAAAGCACCCTGTTCGTGCTGACAGGGGAGAGATCTGTATTGTTTACACACAGACCTCTCCCTGGTCACTGTTCCTCAGTGATTTCCGGGTGCCGGCAGGGAATCTCCAGCCAGGACCTGGTGATCGACAGCTGTAGCCGCCAGCTAGCGCCGCGGGTAGGGCAATGTGCGCGCGCGCACACACACACACACACACACACACACACGCACACGATTTTGCGCAGCCCTGCTACCCTGTAGAAGTAGTTCTGCTATAGGGCAGTCAGGAAGTGGTTAAAATCCATCCTAATCACAGTGTGTATTAAATCATCAAAGTCACTGTGTATTGCGCCCCATACTTCTGACACCCCCTTTAACTCCCAGGCAAAAGGGTGTCACCTGGAAGCCCAAGTGTGGTAGGGACATTAGACTGTGAAACAGGGACTGATGTAAAGGGTTCTATGTGCTCTGTAGAGAGCTACATGGTTGGTCATGGCTTTGAAAGTATGGTAAACAGAAAAATGGCAAACCTGTCTGAATCCAGAGAAACCAACGTTTCATCAGATGCCTGGCTCAGGGCTGCATATCCTTTGTTAAACTTTACTGACCTGCTAAAGGAGACAAAGAAATATGTCATTTTAGATATATGGCTCATTTTTTTCAGCCTTGTAGCTCACCGAGCCCTACCTTTTAGATGCAGACTTGACTTTTGCTACTCCTCCCAGCATGCCTTTTTTCCTAAGTGCTGCTCGTGCCAGATCTCGTTGTCTTTCTACAAAGTTAAAAAAAAAGTTATTTTTACTTCTTTCCTGCAAGAATGATGGCGAGTACTTGTAATAAACTGCAATATTCATTTTATTGTAGGGATTGGCCTGTGAAGCCTGCTTCCCCTGTTCATCTATAAACAAGCAGCACTGTCAAAGGTTAAAGAATGCAGTGCCAGAAAATCCAGTTCACAAACCAGTCTGAGAGGGCTGGGTCCATAATGGCAGTTCCAGTATATAACTGAAGCAAGTTCATTCAGGAAAACACACACACTTGAAAAAAGTGAATAAAGCTCAAAATCCTTCTAATAGCTTTTATTTCCATACACACAAATGCATTGGGAACACTACACATTCTATTCCAAATCAAAACATGAAGAAAAATATATCAAATTTGTGTTGTTCCCTCTAGAAAAAAAATTGAAGAAAACGTGAATATTAGACTGTTCAAAAAAATAGCAGTGTTTGTATTCTTCTTTACAAACTCAAACATTCACTATATAAACTGAAAAATGTTTGAAGATTTTGCTTTCCTTTGAATCACTTAATATTTAGTTGTATAAGCACTGTTTCTGAGAACTGCTGTACATCTGTGTTGCATGGAGTCAACCAACTTCTGGCACCTGTGAACAGGTATTCCAGCCCAGGATGATTGGACTACATGCCACAGTTCTTCTCTATTTCTTGGTTTTGCCTCAGAAACTGCATTTGTGATGTCACCCCACAAGTTTTCTATTGGATTAAGATCCGGGGATTGGGCTGGCCACTCCATAACGTCAATCTTGTTGGTCTGGAACCAAGATGTTGCACGTTTACTGGTGTGTTTGGGGTCGTTGTCTTGTTGGAACACCATTTCAAGGGCATTTCCTCTTCAGCATAAGGCAGCATGACCTCTTCAAGTATTCTGATGTATTCAAACTGATCCATGATATGCGATAAATAGGCCCAACACCGTAGTATGAGAAACATCCCCATATCATGATGCTTGCACCACCATGCTTCACTGTCTTCACAGTGTACTGTGGCTTGAATTCAGTGTTTGGGGGTCATCTGACAAACTGTCTCCGGCCACTAGACCCAAAAAGAACAATCTTACTTTCATCAGTCCACAAAATTTTGCGCCATTTCTCTTTAGGCCAGTCAATGTGCTCTTTGGCAAATTGTAACCTCTTCAGCACGTCTTTTTTTCAACAGTGGGACTTTGCGGGGGCTTCTTGCAGATAGCTTGGCCTCACATAGGCGTCTTCTAATTGTAACAGTACTCACAGGTAACTTTACACCTTCTTTGATCTTCCTGGAGCTGATTGTTGGCTGAGCCCTTGTCATTTTGACTATTCTTCTATCCATTCGAATGGTAGTTTTTCACTTTCTTTCACGTCTTTCAGGTTTTGGTTGCCATTTTAAAGCATTTGCGATCATTTTAGCTGAGCAGCCTATCATTTTCTGCACTTCTTTATATGTTTTCCCCTCTCCAATCAACTTTTTAATCAAGGTACGCTGTTCTACTGAAAAATGTCTGGAACGACCCATTTTCCTCAGAATTTCAGAGAAATGCACTGTAACCAGCATGTACAACATTTGCTGCCTTCCTTCCTTAAATAAGGGCAGTAATTGCCACCTGTTTTTCAAAGAATGAATGACCTCACTAATAGAACTCCACACTGCTATTATTTTGAACATGCCCCTTTCAATTAGTGATTCAATTACACAGAATCAGCAACATGCATATCATGACTGTTGGGTCTGTTGGATTTCTATTACTCTACTACACCTGCTAGAAAATTATTTGCCATGTAGAAATATTATTTCTACCAAAAACAGTGATTGATCAGGTTAGTGATGTCTGACTGCTATTATTTTAACACAACTGTATATATTTTATACAATTCAATATACATATTCCCTATCCCAGTGGACGGCAAGCCGCGGCTCGCGAGCCACATGCGGCTCTTTACCCACTCTAATGCGGCTCTTCTGTGTGCCGGGCGCCTGCTCCCCTCCCTCCTCTCGGTCGGCCGCTCCCCTGCCTCCTCTCGGTTGGCAGCCCCAAAAGTCCGCGCGGACCTTTTAATCCGGCCCGCGGATGTGGCTGTCAGGATGTGTGTAGGCGGGGCAGCGTGCCGAACGTGAGGGGAGCTAGGCTCCTCTCACAGTCCGCCCTGAAGACCCGAACGGCGCGGGAAGACAGCGAGAGGAACGCAAAAGGTAAGTGAATTGACACGGGGGACTTGGCTTACTAGAAGGGGGGGGGGAATAGTACTGTGGGGGATGAAATGCTATATGAGGGATGAAATACTATATGAGGGATGAAATACTATATGAGGGATGAAATACTATATGAGGGGATGAAATACTATATGAGGGGATGAAATACTATATGAGGGGATGAAATACTATATGGGGGGATGAAATACTATATGGGGGGATGAAATACTATATGGGGGGATGAAATACTATATGGGGGGATGAAATACTATATGAGGGATGAAATACTATACGGGGGATGAATTGCTATGGGGGATGAATTACTATATGGGGGATGAATTACTATATGGGGGATGAATTACTATATGGGGGATGAATTACTATATGGGGGATGAATTACTATATGGGGGATGAATTACTATATGGGGGATGAATTACTATATGGGGGATGAATTACTATATGGGGGATGAATTACTATATGGGGGATGAATTACTATATGGGGGATGAATTACTATATGGGGGATGAATTACACTATGGGGGATGAATTACTATATGGGGGATGAATTACTATGGGGGATGAATTACTATATGGGAGATGTATTTTCAGTTTTAAAAATGTGGCTCTCAAAATAAATTTCAATCATGGTTTTGGCGAGATTTGGCTCAGTTGAAAAAAAAAAGGTTGCCCACCACTGCCCTATCCAATTTTGCATTTGCCTAAATAATCATTTGAAACAGATTCAATGATCAACCATACACCAATCTGACCAAACATTATGACTATCAACAAGTAAAGTGAATAGCATTGAATATCTCGTAACAAATGGCATCTGAAAATTGGTGGGATATATAAGCAGTAAGTAAACATGATCTACCTGTAGCTGATGTGTTGAAAGCAGAAAAAAAAATAAATAAACATCGCAGTTTATAGTATATGGTGCTGTGTAGCTGCAGATGACACAGGGTGACCATGCTGACCAGTGTCCACAGCCAAAATGGTTCAAGAATGGTTGGGGGAACGATGTTGACTTGTTCTCCCAATTCTCCAGGTCTCAAACCAATCAATCATCTGTGAGATATGCTGGTAAAAAAACAAGTCCGATCCATGGAGGCCTCACCTCACAACTTACAGGACTTAAAGAATCTGCCACGGACAGCTAGGTGTCAGATAAAACAGCATACCTTCAGAAGTCTAGTGGTGGCCATGCCTCGACCAGGTCAAGCTAGTTTGACAGCAAAAAGAGAACCTACTCATTATTAGGTAGGTGATCAAAACTTTATGGCTGATTGGTGTATATTTCCTTATTGGCAATTTAGCTAACCCAAGCATCTCCAATGTCCTTCCAGAAACATGAGCCAGTGAAGGAAGGTGCAGCCTGACCATCTGCCTGCAAGATGGGAATATGCACAGCTGAAAAATTTACCAGCTTCCAATAATGCAAAATATGAAGGAGTCAAGCAACAATAAAACATTTGAAGAACATTTTTTTCTACAGAATGGCATATAAATAGAACGCTTGCAATTTAGTCTGTTTCTATAGCCTGGAAGGTTATGAATCTGTAGCCATCACCTAGAATATTTTGTCTGCACCAACAAACCTGCTTGGAGATGGTTGAGAATGAAAGGACGCCACCCTGTGTACTATCAAAATCCAAAGAGACCCAGCCATCACATATCCTGTTCACCCCTATGGTGACTATCATGTACATTACACACAGCAATCCCACATTTCTCTGTAAAACTTGGAGGTTTTACCTGCAGAACTTGTTTTTTAAGCCTTCGGAGACTACAGTACAAAATGGCACAAAGAATTGGACCAACCGACATGTTTAATAAGGGATTGCTAATGTAAGCCTTGTATGAACCTGCTATTAAATAGTCGCTTTCAGCTATGGGGATCTGGTGTGCAATGTGAAGCATGATTACTGAGGAACTAAAGGGGAGGGGGTGAAACACATTCCAGTCCAAATGTAATATTAAATCAAACTTATATTCCGGGAAAAATGCCGGCACATTTTATGTGCGGTACCCCAAAACTGCACGCACAACGTGAGTTTTGGAGTGCTGTGGTGCCATTTAGGCTTCATGCACACTAAGCCTTTGTGCAGCTTCCCTAAATGCCTTTTCTCCTGGCAGGAGAAAAGTGGTTTAAGAAATGTGCCTACAGTCACGTTTTGCACATTCATTTAAACGTGTAAAGCATTTGAGCATTAAATGGATTCAATTGCCCAGAATATTAATTTTTTGATACCTATTGGAATGAACACATGAATGCTCAAGCGCTCATCTAGGGGCAACAAGCGTCCCCCCGCCCCCCCAACACCTTAAAATGCATGGCACTGCAGCACACCAGTGCATATACAGTGTATGAATGGAACACTCATTAACCACTCGCCTCCTGGGCACTTTTTCCCCCTTCCTGCCCAGGCCAATTTTCAGCTTTCAGTGCTGTCGCACTTTGATATTTTTTTTCATACCAATAGAGCTTTCTGTGGGGGTATTTAATCACCACTGGGGTTATTTTTTGCACTAAAATAAAAAAGCGAAAAAAAAAAAAGAAAAAAAGTTCTCTTTGTTTCTATTATACAATTTTGCAAACAGGTCATTTTTTTCTCCTTCAATGATGTGCGTTGATGAGGCTGCACTGATGGGTACTGATTGGCAGTACTATTGGGAACCAATGGGCAGCACTGCTTGGCATTTTTGGGGCAGCACTGGTTATCAATGTAGATGTCTGCCCTGGTTATCAATGTAGATGTCTGCCCTGGTTATCAATGTAGATGTCTGCCCTGGTTATCAATGTAGAGGTCTGCTTTGACAGCTGCCAGTTATCGGAAAGCACTGCCGATAACCGGCAAGTGTATTTACATGGTGGTCAGCTGTAATTGGACACAACTGATCACGTGGCAAAAGGCCGCTGTGATTGGCCTTTTACCATGTAATGTGATTAGCTGTGTCCAAAAGGACACAGTGATCACAGACAGCGCCGGGTGCACAGTGCTGGGGGCGCGTTCTGGGAGGATGTCATATGACTCCTTCCCAGAACTGGACGACAGGGCTGTAGCCGTCATTCGGGTATAGAGTGGTAAGGAAGTGGTTAACAGGCCCTTTAGCTGTACACTGAGCAACTTATGGTCAGTTCCTGATGAACCAGGTGAAATTTGAGCCATGTATGGTTCTGTTGGCATTCTCCCATTTACAATCTGAAAAACAAAGGGGGGGGGGGGAAATAGGATCAAGATGCTGCCAATGTTTGGTTATCCTGACAGCCGCAGGAGCAGTGGCTGAAGCATACAATAGTTGGCAGGCAAGATTTGCCCATCCACTGTTTGATGTGGATGAGGGAAACAGCCAAAAAGGGCCAAGCAGAAGAAATCTTAGTGTATGGCCTGGTTTGGTAATTTTATGATTACTAAAAATCTGGACTCCGTGGTCCTTATATGCAACCTTAACCTACCAAGCATATATATCACATCCAGGAAGAGGAAAACTACAAATAGGCAAACCTGGGGCAACACCCCTGGATTATGAAGGCCTAACCACAATGACAATATATTACATTTTTGTTCTTGGGTTCAGGCACACTATTAGTACATTGCTCCTCAGCCAGGATTCTATGGAACCCTAGGGTTCCTCCAAAGGTTGTTAGGGGTTCCTTGTGCAATGAGAAATTTCTGTCTCTCCAATAAATAACCCCCGACACCCCTGTAAAGCGGGAGGCCTTCATCCTACTAACCACAAATGTCCCACTGACCATCACACTACTGTACTGAGAGCTGTAGAGATAGTAATTATCTGGAACATAGAGAAAGGCTGGAATAGTACACCCATTAGTTTCCCATATCACCGGGAATTGATTACTTTAGCCTACTAATCCATAAGAAGAGCATTACTTGTAACCCACTGAGGATTATTTGCAGGAACCGAATAACTTACGCAGCTTGGCCTGGAGTGTTGGACCTTTGCCCATCAGATATGGGCCTTTCTTCTCTAAAGTGGGCCCCTTGGACTCCATTGTCCATCCCTGTTACAGAAGCAAAAAAAAAAACACAAAGTAAATATTTGGACTAGTAATCACTGAAATAAATCTAACCCAGCTGAGATCAATTGAAGGGTGTGTTCAGTGTTATACAAATGTGAATATTTGAAAAACAATGGCAGATCATTAACACATAATCTCATCTAAATTCAAAGCAAAATGATGGTTTGCCCATCATCAGATAAACTCTTCCTGCTGTGTCTTTAAATCAATTTAGTGATGTGCAAACTGATGCGCAGTTTAATGGCAGACATACATGTTCCCCTATGAATACCAGTCTGTGCAGCAACAATGGAAGCTGTACAATGATGGCACAGTGCGGACACGGGGTTACTATATGACCTCACGAGCATCCTACAGAAAGACAGATTATTATCAATCACATGTAAAACTGTTTAAAGCTGGCCATACACAGGGCTTGAATTTTTACCGATTACACCAAGACTCATTTATATTGCATTGGCCCAGCTTGACACAATGTAAGTATACTCTACATATCTCATACCTGGGAAAGCTGACAATCACTGCACAAGTCAGCACTACTACTACAGAGATCACTGCAGTCTTTCAGGTCCTGTAGGGCAGGGGACCCAGAATAAAAACCATTGCAAAAGTGACTGCAGGGCTCAATCTTAGGCTATGTTCACACTAGCCTTGTGTGCAGGCGGCAGAGAGGCGTTTGGGAAGCGTTTTTACCGCTTCCCAATAGCCTCTGCCAATTCTGCACATTACAGCACATGGTGCTGTTCTAACGGGAGCGTTTGCGTCGCGTCGCGGCAAAACGGACGCCTCTGGACGAGTCAGGAGGCTTTGAAGCTTCCTATTCTCGTCTATGGTGCCGCTCCGCAAATGCCCGGCCGGCGTTTGCGGTGCGGTTGCGACGCGGTTGCGGAGCAGTAACACCACTCAAACTGAATTATAGGCGTTTGTGGGGCGTTATTAACGCTCGGCAAACGCCTAGCAACCGCCGCTAAACCGCGCATGCGGCGTTTGCGGAGCGTTAATAACGCCCCACAAACGCCGGACCAACGCTTGCCAAAAGCTATAGGGGCGTTTGGCAAGCGTTGGCAAAACAGCCTAGTGTGAACGAGCCCAAAGTCTTCACGGGACTGAGATTGAGCTCTGCAGTCTGTTGCAGCAGCTGTGCCGGGTCACAATGTCCTTTCATCTCTTTTGGTCACCTGACCATGTCTATCGCACTTATGCCTATCAGACGATGTTTTCCCAGAAATTTTATATGTCGTCATAACCTTTGATACTGTACCTCGCGACATGGCAAATATATTGGCAACTTCAGTCACAGAGCCACCAGCTAAGTGGCACCAACAATTTGCCCTCTTCGACGCTCAGTAAGCTCTGACATGACTCCATATTACTAGCAGCGCACGCAGGGAATGACGAAAGTGAGGCTTCCCACCTGTTAGCTAGATGTTGGATCACTTCCACTTTAAACGCAAAACATGTAGTCACTTACAGCCTGGGTTCACAAATGTGCCTTGCGGTATATCACATGTGATTCGCATAAGAACCGCACTGCATTCCTGTGCAACTCACATGTGATTTGTGTGCGGTGCGACTGGAGCCGTACATTATGTATGGCTCTAATCGCACTGTGCCAAAAACATGCAGGACCCTTTTTTGGCTTCACACTAGAACCGGAGCGCATGGGTATTCACACCTATGCGATCCGATTCTGCACATTGCTCCGTGTTTTGTGGATCGCTTTCAGGGAGTTGTTAACTTAACATACACACCCACAACGGTTCACATGAATGGGTTGTGATTGTGATAAAGTATTCGTACTGAAAACGCTGCAAATTCCGCACCGCATCAGTGTGAACCAGGGCTCACACCTGTAAATCATGTAGAGTTTCCATTTTTTGGCCAACACACACAGCTCAGCATAAATGAGTACACCCCAACAGATTTGTCGGAAAACCTTTTCTTTCCTTTCAGAACAAACATTTTCTATAGTACACTATACTACAAAATACTTCCACAAATATGGGCCATTGATTGCAAACAAGATTTGTTAATTTGCACGCACAAAAAAGTATTTTTCCTAACAAATTCATTCAAGACTTTGTTGCAAAAATTAATACACCCCAATGAAAGTCTTAGCCTAGGTTCACACTGATGCGGGGCAAAATTCACAGCGGTTTCTGTGTGAATTCCACCCCGCATCACAATTGCAACCTGTTCATGCAAACCGCTGCGGGTTTGTACGTTAACAACACCCCGAAATTGGTTTGCAAACCACCGTGCGCTGTGCAGAATTGGATGGCATGGGTGAATACCATCATGCAATCTGATTCTATTGCGGACCCAAAAAAAAAAAAAAAAAAAAAAAAAAAAAAAAAAAAAAAAAAAAAAAAAAGGGTCCTGCCTTGGTACGGATGCGGTGAGATTTGAGCCAAACAAAATGTATGGCTCAAATCGCACCGCACAGAATTTGCATGTGATTTGCACAGGAATGCAGTGCGGTTCCTGTGGGAATCACATGTGATATGCCGCACTGCACAAGCGTGAACCCAGGCATAAGATCAAAGCTAAATTTTAGACAACATCCTAATTAACAAGAATTCAACTACAGGTGCGTCTAATTATTAAGTAAACGGGTGTCCAGCAAAAGTGGATTATAAAAGGGCGTTACTTAAAGAAAATCCCTTTCCATTTCATGCTGTTAGCAATGGTACCACATGGAAGAGAAATGTCACAAGGCCTGAGAAAGAAAATAATTTCTTTACATAAGAAAGGTGAAGGCTACAAGATCAGCAAAGCTATACTGATCAGTCAGAATACTGCAGCAAAAGTGATACAAAAATGTAACAAAATGATGGAACTGCAACCATCTCACAGAGACGTCCAGGCCATCCACTGAGGTTAACACCTCAAAAGGAGCGTCTTCTGATGAGAAGGGTTGAAGAAAATCGCCAGGCAAATTCACTGCAGTTAGCTATAGAAGTAGGAAGCCAAACTAGGGTGATTGTTTCCTGTGACACAATACGGCGTACACTGCACAATGGCATGCATGGGTGTTGTCCACAAAGGAAGTCTCTCCTAAAGCCCATGGACAAAAAAAGCCAGCCTAGAAAAAGAAGACTACTGGGACGCTGTACTCTGGAGTGATGAGACCAAGAAATGTTTTTGGAACTGATGGCTTCAAAACTGTATGGTGTCACAAAGGTGAGGACTACAAAGAAAAATGCATGGTGCCTACAGTGAAACATGGTGGTGGCAGTGTCCTCCTTTGGGGCTGCATGAGTGCTGCTGGTGTCGGGGAGCTGCATTTCAATGATGGTAACATGAATCCACAGATGTACTGCTCTATATTGAAAGAGAAGATGATACCATCACTCCGTGGCCTTGGTCATCGTGCACTTTTCCAACATGACAATTATCCAAAACACACATATAAGGCCAATATTGCATTTCTGAGGAAGAACAGGGTGAAAGTGATTCAGTGGCCAAGTATGTCTCCTGATCTGAACCCAATCGAACACCTATGGGGAATTCTGAAGAGACAAGTAGAGTATCACTCTCCATCCAGCATCCAGGCTCTAAAAGAGGTTGTTCTTGAAGAATGGAAAAAAATATCGATGTTGCAATATGTCGCCAACTTGTTCATTCCATGCCTAGAAGACTTGGTGCGGTCCTTACAAATCATGGAGGTCATACAAAATTCTAGATGATGAAGTTTTTGTTGTGGGGTGTACTCATTTTTGCATCAACTAATTTGAGTAAAAAACTGAAGATTTTGTAATCGAAGTTAGAATATTAACCTTACTTTCATGTAATGAGCAAAATAAATGTTCTATAAATCTGAGTTTTGTCAAAATGTTGGAAATTGTTCTTAAGTTCATTGAGATATTAATTAACCACTTGCCCTCCACCCTATAGCAGAAGTACTGAACCAGGGCGGCACGGCTGCACAAAATCACTTATGTATACACGTGATATGCATTTCTGGATAACGTGCCCGCACGCCACCCTACCTGCGCCGCTATTTCCTGCTAGGGATGTCAATCACTGGGTCCCAGCTGGGAATCGGTGATCGTCGGCAGGGTTGAGAGATCTGTGTGTAAACAACATAGCTCTCTCTCCTGTCAGCATGGACATGCTGCTCTGTATATCTGCACAACAGGGAAATACAAAGCAGCATGTCTCCCAAGTAAAACAGCACACAGTTAACCCTTTGATCACTCCAGATGTTATCCCCTTCCTGCCCAGTGTCAGTGTTTTTTATTAGCACTAATCAACGTATTAGTGTCTCTGAAAAAGTCAGTGGCAGTTAGGTAGTTCACCCCCCCCCCCCCCCCAGTGCCAGAATGTCCGCCGCAGTCCCACTATAAGTCGCTGATCGCCGCCATTACTAGTATAAAAAATTCCAGTATATATGCCACCATTTGTAGATGCTATAACTTTGACGTAAACCAACTAATTTACACGTATTGGATTTTTTTTTTTTTTTAGCAAAAACATGGCGCGGAATACATTTTGGACTAAATTTATGAAGAAATTTGTTTTAAATATTTGTACTGGACATGTTTAATAGCAAAATGTCAAAAATATTGTGTTGGTCTTTTTTTGTTTGTTCTAGCACAAAAAATAAAATTAAAAACCACACAGGTGATCAAATACAACCAAAGAAAGCTCTATTTGTGGGGAGAAGGACATAAATTTAATTTGGGTGCAGCGTTGCATGACCGCGCAATTGTTAGTTAAAAGTAACGCAGCGCCATAACGCAAAAAAAATGGCCTGGTCAGGAGGGGGGGGGGGGTTAAATCCTCTGGAGGGCAAGTGGTTAAAAAGCTTACTTTTCAAAAGGAGGTGCACTCATTTATACTGAGCACTGTGTATATATATATATATATTACTACTCGTACAGGCATTTATTACAACGCTCAGTTTTGCGATTTTACGGAGAAAATTTCCACCAGGAATGTGATGTTCGCAGATCAGCCCCATGTCCATGCTCCCCTATACACCTATTGGGTGTCTATGTGTCCGATCTCCAGAACACACACACGTCCAATCACACAGATCTGTTATTGGGGGGGGGGGGGGGGACGACACTGATCGTGGAGGAAGAAGAAGAGGGATGGGTAGATATGGGAAGTGTGGGGTGTGCAATGTTATAGATCACACATATATACAGTATATATATATATATATATACACCACGATCACCGGACTCACAAGAACTTTCAGTCTGTCAGTAATAACCAATCACAAGACAGAGCATTCCCCGCTCCGTACCCCCCGATCATTAGACCGGAGCCCGCTGTACTCACCCCTGCCTGTCCGTTCTCCGCTGGCAAGGTGCGCTGCCCGCTGTCACTCCGGTTCTCAGGCTCCATCTGCCTTTATCAGGCCGGGACATAACCCCGCCCACGTCCTTTCTGCTATCGAATCAGGAAATGTCGGTTTGCTCATGTGACCTGGAAGTCCCTATTTGGATGGAGAGAGCAGTAGCCATGTTGAGTGTGGTAAGGGAGGACTCTGGGCAGAGGAGGTGAACTGTGCAGAGCTTCCTCTGGAGATGACCATTTGCCGGCAGCAATGCTCCTATTTTTTATGGGACTACATTGGGGGGAATCAACCACTTACCTTCCAGAGGATTTACCCCCCTTCCTGACCAGGCCGTTTTTTTGCATTACGGTGCTGGGTTACTTTGACAATTGCGCGGTCATGCAACGCTGCACCAAAATGAAATTTATGTCCTTTTTCCCCCACAAATTCAGCTTTCTTTCGGGGGTATTTGATTCCCTTTGCATTTTTTATTTTTTGGCACTATAAAAAAAAAAGTGACAATTTTGAAAAACAATATTTTAGACTTTTTACTATTAAACATGTCCAGTAAAAAAAAAATTAAAAAAATCTAATTTTGTCATATATTTAGGCCAAAACGTATTCTGCGACATGTCTTTGCTAAAAAAAAAAAAAAAAAATCCCAATACATGTAAATTAATTGGTTTACATGAAAGTTATAGAGTTTGCAAATGGCGGTATAGATACTGGAATTTGTTTTATTTTTACTAGTAATGGCAGCGATCAGCGACTTATATCAGGACTGCGGTGGGCATTCTGACACTGGAGGGAACTGACTTGGTGTCACTGACATCCCCAATGACACCAATACAGTGATCAGTGCTAAAAAAAAAAAAAGAAGCACTGACACTGTATTAATGGCACTGGGCAGGAAGGGGTTAACATGTGGGGCAATCAAAGGGTTAACTGTGCGCTGTTTTACTATGAGCTGTGTCTGTGTGCTTCACTGTAAGCACACTGCTCTGCACAACCATGCAAAGCAGTGTGCAGGAGCTGACAGGGAGAACTGTTTTGTTTACAAACAGTTCTCCCCGTCAGAGATGCTCAGCAATCATCGGGCACCGGTGAGTAATCACCGGCCGGGACCCAGTGATTGGCGGTCAAGAATGGCAGAGCCCCCTACCCGGAAATGCAAAATCACATGTACTGTATATATATATATATATATATACGTGATTTTGCGCACCCGTGCCACCCTGTAGCAGTATTTCTGGGGAAGTGGTTAATAATGAGTATCTAAAAATGAAATAGTAAAAGCGAGCGCTATCCAATCAGCAGCTAAGCACTCAAGGTAACCAACATAAACCTTACAATAGAATGCATAAAACAGTGCAGCGCTAAGGTTATGATTCAAAACAGAAGAAAGTATTGAACGATATACTGGTAATAAAAGTTCAATATAAATAACAGTCTATGTGACTATAAAGTGCCAGGTGACTGTTTAAAACTTGATGGTGGTCCGTGGAAAAATGGCAGAATTACGCACTCACCAGATGCGTAATAGTTATACGCATTAAGTATCACATCCAAAGGTTTCCTCATCAGATATAGGTCTGGTCAAGGCTTAGGTGTTCCTCCCTCCGGGTAGTAGTCAGCAAATACCCAGATGACAAATTACTCGAATCCAGGTAACCAGAGGTCCCTTTAAGGGATAGGTAGAAGAGGCTGCCTGCTTACAGGATAACTTCCTTCTCTGGGTATCTTTCTCTGATGAAGTGCGTGCGCACGTAACGCAAAAGGAGGAGCCAGGACGTCGTGATGCTATGCTGCCGGAGCCACGTGGAGGCCCGGCGGCCATCTTTGACTCTGGAGGGTTAGTTCATCTCTGCAGTCCTGATGTTGTTTTATTTGCTTCTACTGTTTGCAAACATTTGTTTTTCCTAATAAATATCATACTTTGATGACTACACTATGGGCATCCTTCCCTGACTCCTTTTGAGGTTTTGTGAGTTGTCTTACCCAGAGAAGGAAGTTATCCTGTAAGCAGGCAGCCTCTTCTACCTATCCCTTAAGGGGACCTCTGGTTACCTGGATCCGAGTAATTTGTCATCTGGGCATTTGCTGACTACTACCCGGAGGGAGGAACACTTAAGCCTTGACCAGACCTATATCTGATGAGGAAACCTTTGGATGTGATAGTTAATGTGTATAAGTATTACGCATCTGGTGAGTGCGTAATTCTGCCATTTTTCCACGGAGCACCACCATCAAGTTTTAAACAGTCACCTGGCACTTTATAGTCACATAGACTGTTATTTGTATCGAACTTTTATTACCAGTATATCGATCAATACTTTCTTTTGTTTTGAATCATAACCTTAGCGCTGCACTGTTTTATGCATAATAATGAGTATCTGCAACAAGTTCTACCCCAACCCATGGCAGCCAATCAGCTTCTATCATGTTTTTCACACAGCTTAGAAAAACAATTGTTAAACGATAAATTCACTATCAACAAAAAAAAAAACAAAACAATAAGTGCCTGGGCATTCCGGTGCCATGTGGGAATTGAAATCGCACCTGAAATCACAGCTAATGAATTTTGCTGTAGCACAATTTCTAAAGTAGTTCTCGTATTACTTTTTCTGTTGTTTTGTTGCGATTTCACACACAGAATATAATGGAAATCGCACTGCAAATTACAAGAAATTGTTGAAAATTTTCACAAATAGCAATAGTCTTCAGAAATCGCACTAAAATTGCACACAAATTTCACGGTTTTAAATCGCAGAGGTGTGATCGGTGACTAAATGCACATTTTTTTACAGGCAAATGCACATTTATTTTTGGTTTTGGGAGCCTGTAAAGCATTGCACCAGCAATCAGCAGATCTCATTGGTGTCATGCAGGTTTCCTGCAGCCCTGACAGTGCGCATCTGTGTGCTCACACCTCATACGGAGAGGCTCACTGACAGGAAGACTCAATGAACTACCACAGTGCTCACATCAGTGCCATGGTAGTTCATTGAGCACTACAAGCCGACAGCCGCAAAGGCTGCTGGGACTTGAAGTTTTCTCATTCACAGAACTCTGTGAATGAGTGTTGCGGCCGAGCGGATGTAACATGGTACAACAGGTGAACTTATCCTTTAAAGCTGATTGGCTGAGCTCCAGGTAAGGTAAAGTTTGTTTCAGCCGATTTTTATGTATGGAGTCTCTGACCTGGAGCAAGAATGCAGCCAATTACAGAAGAACTAAAGGGAAAGTGATATTAAAGGATCATTTTTTTGTCTTAAAATAAAAAAGATGTTATACAGTGCTGTGCAAATTAGTTGGGACAAACAGAATATTACGAGACAACTTCAGGTTTACAGAACTGATTTATTTACTATCCGTCAGTAAGTGATATGGCCTCCCTTAGTATGCTGTATATCAGTGGTCTCCAAACTGCGGCCCTTTGCTTGCTTTTTCCTGGCCCTTGGGCCACTTTTGCCCCGCTGTCAGCAACAATGGAGCATAGTTCCTGCCCTTAACACCTACAATGGGGCATTATTTCTCTCTCTGACACCAAGGATGGGGCATTATTCCTCTCACTGACACAAACAATGGGGCACTATTCCCCCCCTAATACCAAAAATAGGACACTATTTACTCCCACTGACACCAAGATATTTTCTACTCCTGCTGGCCACAGTCTGGTCCTCCTACAGTTTGAAGGACAGTAAATTGGCCCTTTGTTTAGAACGTTTGGCCTAGACCACTGGTCTCCAAACTGCAGCCCGTGGGCCAGATGCACCCCTTTGCTTACCTTTATCAGGTCCCTGGGGCACTTTTCCTATCACTGATATGAGGCATTATTCTTCCCACTGATACTAACAGTAGGACATAATTCTTCTCACTTATATAAACGGTTGGGCGCTATGACCTCACCAACAACAACCTTCTTGACCCTTTACAGTCTGGCTTTCACTCTCTACACTCCACTGAAACTGCCCTACTAAAACTCACTAATGATTTACTAACTGCTAAAACCAATGGCCACTACTCCGTACTCTTACTACTTGACCTCTCTGCGGGTTTTGATACGGTTGTCCATCCCCTCCTCCTCAAAAAACTCCACTCTCCTGGCCTCAGAGACTCTGCTCTCTCCTGGTTCTCCTCCTACCTATCGCAGCGCTCCTTCAGCGTTACCTATAACTCTGGCTCCTCCTCTTCACTCCCTCTTTATGTAGGGGTCCCTCAATGTTCTGTCCTTGGACCCTTCTCTTCTCCATCTACACCTCCTCCTTTGGTCACTTGATAAACTCCCATGGCTTTAAGTACCATCTCTATGCTGATGACACACAAATCTATCTTTCTACCCCTCACCTCACCCCTTCAGTCTCCTCTCGCATTACTAACCTACTAAGTGACATATCGGCATGGATGTCACTCCACTTCCTCAAACTCAATCTTTCCAAAACTGAGCTCTTAGTATTCCCTCCAGCCCGTGCCCCCTCCCCTGACTTCCCCATCAAGATCAATAACACAATCATCAGTCCCTCCCCTCATGCCAGGGTACTAGGTGTAATCCTAGACTCCCATCTGTCCTTTCAGCCCCAAATCCAATCGTTGTCCAAATTATGTAGACTTCACCTCCGCAACATCTCCAAGATACGACCGTTCCTAACCTTGGAAACCACTAAGCAACTTATTCACTCCTTTGTTATATCTCGCCTTGACTATTGTAACTCCCTCCTCATTGGCCTACCTCATCGCAGGCTATCCCCTCTTCAGTCTATCATGAATGCTGCTGCCAGACTCATCCACCTTACTAACTGTTCTGTATCTGCCACCCCTCTCTGCCAATCCCTCCACTGGCTGCCCGTTGCCCAACGGATAAAATTCAAAACACTAACAATAACGTATAAAGCCATTTATAACTCTGCCCCAAATTACATCACCAATCTTGTCTCCAAATATCACCCAAACCGTACTCTCCTCTCCTCGCAAGACCTCCTACTCTCTAGCTCCCTTGTCTCCTCCTCCCATGCTCTTCTCCAGGACTTCTCCAGAGCTTCCCCCATCCTCTGGAACTCTCTACCCCAATTTATCAGACTATCGCCTACTCTGCTCACTTTTAGGCTATCTCTGAAAACCTCTCTCTTCAGGGAAGCCTATCCTGCCCTCAGCTAATACTGGAATCTTCTACTCTTCCAACCAGTCCATATCCCACAGTTACTACCTTTTATACCACTAGCCCCTCCCTCCTAGATTGTAAGCTCCAAGGAGCAGGGCCCTCAAATCCCTCTTGTATTGAACTGTATTGTTATTGTATTGTCTCCCATTATATTGTAAAGCGCTGAGCAAACTGTTGACGCTATATAAATCCTGTATAATAATAATGACTCCAACTAATACAAGTGATGGGTCATTATTCTTACTCCTACTGACCACCAAGTCCAAGTCTACTCTCACTGGGAATAGTCCAGCCCTCTTAAAGTCTGAGGAACAGTAAACTGGCTCTTTATTGAGAATGTTTGGAGACCCCTGCTGTATATTATCAGTGTGTTGAGTAGGGAGCCATCTGTTGGGTATTCACTGCAATTGCACCCTTATCACTAAAGAACAGGAAGTGCCTCATATTTGTTAAAAACAAAGATTTTCCATAAACCACTGCAGCCTTTTTTAGCTACCAGAAGAACCCCAGTGAAGGTCTCCTCCATTCTCCCTGTGATACACATATGCCTGTAAGTTCTTTCATTGTGTTTGTAAAAGTCACATACATAGCTAGATTGCATTTCAATGTATTTAAAGCGGAGCTCCACCCAAAAGGGGAAGTTCCGCTTTAAGGAGTGCTCCCCCGCTCCCCATTAAGGATTGGCACCTTTGGGAAGCGTGACAGGTCCCAGAAGACTACAGGACCATTCACGAAGTGCAGTGCTACTTGCGCATGCACAGTGGGTGCCTGGCTGTGAAGCCGCAAGCTATTACAGCCAGGTGCCCACACTGAAGATGCCAGCCTCCTGGAATACCGGCGGACCGGTGAAACGAGCTGCGAGGGACAAACCACGGGACTGAGGGACAGATAAGTGGCTGTTTTTTAAAAGTCAGCAGCTACAGTTTTTGTAGCTGCTGACTTTTATTTTTTGATAGGTTGAGTGGAACTCCGCTTTAATACAGAGATATGTATACAAGCATATTGTAATTTCAGTTTATGTGATTGTATTGCAGCTTACTGAACTATTCACAGAAGTAAATCCAGTTTTGCAATGAAACACAATGCTGCTTCTCTCAGTTTTGTTAGCTAGCTGTCGGCTAACCGTTAGTAGGCTAACCTTAGCTTTAATTACCTCCCTTACCCTTTTAGGCATTGTTGCCACTAATCTTTCACACAAATCCCTTACTTCAGGGTCCCTAAATGTTTTTTGTACAATCCATCTTTCTTTTTTGCGAGCCTTCCCAATGGGCCACAGGTTTTCTATTGGGTTTAAGTCTGGTGAATTTTCTGGCCACTCCAATACTTTTTATTTTTGTCGGGAAAAAAAAGTTTTTGGTTTGCTTGGAATTGTAGTATGGAGCTAGGTCTTGCGTGGACATTCTGTCTCCATCAGGAAACCGCCTCTTTAGTATCAGGATCAGTTTTGTCATCAGAACACCTACGTACTTGTTACCGTCCATCACGCCTTTAATGGGGTGAAGTGTTTCTGGTTCAAAAGCATTAAGGCATTCCAAAAACATGACTTTAAATGGGTGTTTAGGAGCTTGCTGGATGTGGTCATTTCAAAGACAAGCGCCGAATGAATTTTGACCTGCATTCATGAACATAAAACCATTTTGTCTGACAATATTACTTTCTTCCACTTCTCCAAAGTCCAATCTCTATGCTACTTTGCCAATAACAACCGCTCCTTCTTCATAGTGGGTGTAGAGCTGCTTCTTAACTGGGTGCTTAACTCTGTGACCACACTGGAGGAGTTGGTGATGCCCAGTGAAAGCGTCCTCATTAACTCCATGAGATGCAAGCTTACTCTTGATGTCTCCACTAGCCTTTTTTGGGGTTATGATGCTAATTTTGATTAAACCATCATACCTTGCTGTAGTCTTTCTTCCACAACGACTTTTCAAGAAGTGTCCACAAACCCTGTCTCTTGATACAGGTTCACAATCCTTGAAACACTTGATTTCCCCACAAAAACTGCATTTGCTATCTCTTGCACCGTTAATTCAGCATTTTCTCTCAAAGCAATTATTTTTTATCACTTTTGGGGAGTGATATCCTTTTACACATCTATATAAAAATAACAATATATTAATGAATATAGTGAGCAAACTTCAATCACGTCCTCACTGCAGGAAATATCAATTCAGACTGAAGTAAAAGAGAGAAAAACAGGAGAACACCTTCTCAAACAAGTTTAGACATACAGAAAACAATCTGCAACAAGTTTAAACTTGCTTAGGCCCAATATAGATTGTAAGCTCAAAAGAGCAGGGCCCTTGACCCCCTCGTGTTTTGTTTTGTTACTGTATTGTCTCATGTTCTGTCCCCCACTATAATGTTCAGCGCTGAGCAAACCTTTTAGCACTATATAAATACTGTATAATAATAATAATATAGAGTCTTGAAACAGTGTTTGCATGCTTGTCCCAACTAATTTGCAGAGTACAGTACTTACCTGGACACATCCATTCTGTGGCATCACCCAAATATTGCAGAGTTCATCCTTAAACTTTAACATTTCTAACAGCATCTGTTTGCAAGGTCATCAGCTCACTTCCCCCCTCCCTTATTTCCTGTGAAGTCTGTAGCTGGTACCTTTATTTTTAGCTGAAGATAATTTATCTAGCAAGGCCATATTCTGAACTGCTTACAAAGTCTTTTGAATGTACAGAAAGTGAAAGAGGAAATATATGCATTGTGTTGTAATTGCTGATATGTATACCCTGTGAGATGCTTTTCAAGGCACTTAGCTTGCTGACATGAGTCCTTGATAGGTCACTCAGTGCTCATTAATAAATAGGGGCAGTCCTCTCCTGCACGTGCCCCCATAACCAGCTACTTACTATGGAGGTACACATGAGGGCACACTCCCAAGCCAACCTGTGTGCATCCAATGTCTTCTTTAGGATGTATACTAAACTGTACATGTGCAGCTCAGTTTACATTATGGGACATTGCCTGTGTGCCAGGGTGTCTGCACATGCGAAAGGAGTGACATCATTCTGTGCCAGCCAATCAAGGCGGTCAAAGACCAGCATCCAAAAGAAGCTGGTGAGAGGATGGCAGCTTTGGAAAGGGACTTTGCAGACATCATTGGTACTAAGGTATTTTTTATCTTTAATTCTGCTTTAAAGTGAATCTAAATTCAAGTAAACTCTCTACAATTCTGATGGAAATGACCGGGGCAGCCATAAAGCCAACACCTCTGACCAGTGGCATGGTTCCTTCATAGGGAAGTGTTCTCATTGAATAACTGGGTGAATTCCTGTTTAAAACATATCTTTGATCAAAAATGTATAATCATATTTTCATCCCCACATTGTATTTCAATTATTTACAGCCTACTCCTATTATTCTGAATAATCTTGAAGTTTGTACACTTACTTTGTGAAGACCTCCACACATTTACTTTCACATTCTTTGACACGTAGTCACTATGTCCTGTGAGTAGGCACTGCTGGGTCACACATTTCACAGAGCCTGCCTTCTGACCTACAGAGGAGCTAAGAGGAGGAGTTTCAGAAGGCGGAGTTAGTACAGCAATCACTGCTTGCAGACAGCAAGGTAGCATGGGATATGCAGTCCTTAGGAATGTAAACAGCAGAGGAGAAGCTGCAAAGCATTGTGGGAATCCAGGAAGTTGAGGAAAGAGATGGCCAGCAGACAGATAGCACTCACAACATGAAAGGTGATTTATCAAGTAAACTTATATTGAATTGTCAAAAATAACTATTGTTTGTATTATTGCAATGTTGATATTATAGAATAAAAGCACATGATGTGACCACAGAACTCCTCTAATAGTCATCAACTCCTGCTAAACCACTTGATAACTGGGCTATAGCCGAATGATGGCTACAGCACAGTTGTCTAGTTATGGGAGGGCGCCATATGACATCCTCCAGAACCGATCTTCCTACGCTCACTGGGGCAAGCTCTGTGATTGCTGTGTCCGTCAGACACAGCTGATTGCATGACATGGTAACGGGTGGACTGACCATTTGGAAACTCGGGCACTGCCCGAGGGCCCGGGGTCAGTCGGGGGCCCCATGAGATGCCCCTGGTACCTTTTTCATAGGCTTTTTTGAGTTTGGGCAAGGACACAGGGGCCCCATGATCCCCTATTGCCCGGGGGCCCCATGAGTTGTCAGTCCACCCCTGCATGGTAAAGGGCCAATCACAGCACCCTTTTACCACATGATCACAATGTAAATGCATTTGCTGATTATCGGCTGCACTTTCCTCACGCTGTGACAGCCCAACAGTGTCCATCAGTGTCCATTAGTGCTGCCAGTGTCCATCAATGCCAGCAGTAAATGATCATCAGTGCTGCCACTCATTGTCTGTCAGTGCCGCCTATCAGTGCAGCCTCATCAGCGCACATCAGTGAAGGAGAAAAATTACCTGTTTACAAACTTTTATAAACAGAAACTAAGAAAATATATTTTTTTTCTTAATTTATGGTAATTTTTTGCTTGTTTAGCAAAACATAAAAACACAGTGGTGATTAAATACCACCAAAAGAAAGCACTATATATCTAAAAAAAATATAAAAATGTCATGTGTACAGTGTTGTATGACTGCGTAATAGTCATTTAAAGTGTGACAGCACTGAAAGCTGAAAATTGGCCTGGGCAAGGAGGAGTAACAGTGCCCGGCAGGGCCGAACCTAGCCTGCCCAATGTGGGGGTGCAATAAAAAATGTCAGGGGTACAGAGGATCAGAGGTCAACAGGGGTCAATGCTGTTAGGGCAAACGACAGGCACAGCTCCTTCTCTCACACAATGCACAGGGCAGTATGGTGGCAGGTTGTTGGCTTTGGGGGGCATAACTAAAATTGGGAGGGGGGCATAACCCTCCCCAGCTCCCTCCTAGATCCAGCCATGATGCCCAGTAGAATAGTGATTGAGGGCCAGGGACTCTTTCATTAATTTAATCCTCTAACACAAACGAGGGAGGGGGAGGATTAGGGTTGTTCGCATTCTCTGGCCTTATGGAGGATAGCAACACATTTCACTTTCATTCCTTTCATTTCAGTCCTTCAGAGCTAGTTACAGTGGCCCAGACCAGTCCCAGGAGATAAAATGACCACATACAATCTGATCAGGATAGGCATGACCATACAACCATGCCCACTGTTATATTCTGAGCGGTTCCATAACTCCTGCATATGCCTACACTGCATACTGAGGAATAATCTCTTCTTACTGATTCTTCAGAAAGAGTTTCTTGCAGAATTCAGCCTCAGAGGTAATTTTATCATACAGGATTTCCAAACCCCAAACATATCTAAACTGAATATATTTTTTATTGATTAAAAAAAGAATAGTTGCATAAGCCGTTAAATATGTTTCCTTGTCTAGGCTGGGAAGACTAGTTGTCTGGCTGTTGTTGTAAGCCTTGGGCTTCAATACTTTGAAAGTCACTGACCCAAAACCAGAATGCAGCTTAGGAAAGCTAGAGCACAGTCAGAAGTAGTTTTAAGCATTCTTGTTCAGAGTTAGAGACTCTTGGTGCTAAAGCAAAATAGTTGGGGTAGCACAGTGGCTAAATGGTTAGCATTTCCGCCTGGCAGTACTAGGGTCGTTGGTTCTAATCCCAGCCATGGCACCACCTGCCTGGAGTTTGCATGTTCTCCCTGTGCCTGTGTGGGTTTCCTCCGGGTACTCTGGTTTCCTCCCACACTCCAAAGACATGCTGGTAGGTTAATTGACTCCTGTCTAAATTGGCCCTAGTATGTGTAAGTATGAATGTGAGTTAGGGACCTTAGATTATACGCCCCTTGAGGGTTAGGGACTGATGTGAATGTACAATATATATATATATATATACAGTGAGGTCCATAAATATTGGGACATGGACACAATTCTAACATTTTTGGCTCTATACACCACCAAAATGGATTTGAAATGAAACGAACAAGATGTGCTTTAACTGCAGACTGTCAGGTTTAATTTGAGGGTATTTACATCCAAATCAGGTGAACGGTGTAGGAATTACAACAGTTTGCATATGTGCCTCCCATTTGTTAAGGGACCAAAAGTAATGGGACAATTGGCTTCTCAGCTGTTCCATGGCCAGGTGTGTGTTATTCCCTCATTATCCCAATTACAATGAGCAGATAAAAGGTCCAGAGTTCATTTCAAGTGTGCTATTTGCATTTGGAATCTGTTGCTGTCAACTCTCAAGATGAGATCCAAAGAGCTGCCACTATCAGTGAAGCAAGCCATCATTAGGCTGAAAAAACAAAACAAACCCATCAGAGAGATGGCAAAAACATTAGGCGTGGCCAAAACAACTGTTTGGAACATTCTTAAAAAGAAGGAACGCACCGGTGAGCTCAGCAACACCAAAAGGCCCGGAAGACCACGGAAAACAACTGTGGTGGATGACCGAAGAATTCTTTCCCTGGTGAAGAAAACACCCTTCACAACAGTTGGCCAGATCAAGAACACTCCCCAAGAGGTAGGTGTATGTGTGTCAAAGTCAACAATCAAGAGAAGACTTCACCAGAGTGAATACAGAGGGTTCACCACAAGATGTAAACCATTGGTGAGCCTCAAAAACAGGAAGGCCAGATTAGAGTTTGCCAAATGACATCTAAAAAAGCCTTCACAGTTCTGGAACAACATCCTATGTACAGATGAGACCAAGATCAACTTGTACCAGAGTGATGGGAAGAGAAGAGTATGGAGAAGGAAAGGAACTGCTCATGATCCTAAGCATACCACCTCATCAGTGAAGTATGGTGGTGGTAGTGTCATGGCGTGGGCATGTATGGCTGCCAATGGAACTGGTTCTCTTGTATTTATTGATGATGTGACTGCTGACAAAAGCAGCAGGATGAATTCTGAAGTGTTTCGGCAATATTATCTGCTCATATTCAGCCAAATGCTTCAGAACTCATTGGACGCCACTTCACAGTGCAGATGGACAATGACCCAAAGCATACTGCAAAAGCAACCAAAGAGTTTAAGGGAAAGAAGTGGAATGTTATGCAATGGCCAAGTCAATCACTTGACCTGAATCCGATTGAGCATGCATTTCACTTGCTGAAGACAAAACTGAAGGGAAAATGCCCCAAGAACAAGCAGGAACTGAAGACAGTTGCAGTAGAGGCCTGGCAGAGCATCTCCAGGGATGAAACCCAGCGTCTGGTGATGTCTATGCGTTCCAGACTTCAGGCTGTAATTGACTGCAAAGGATTTGCAACCAAGTATTAAAAAGTGAAAGTTTGATTTATGATTATTATTCTGTCCCATTACTTTTGGTCCCCTAACAAGTGGGAGGCACATATGCAAACTGTTGTAATTCCTACACCGTTCACCTGATTTGGATGTAAATACCCTCAAATTAAAACTGACAGTTTGCAGTTAAAGCACATCTTGTTTGTTTCATTTCAAATCCATTGTGGTGGTGTATAGAGCCAAAAATGTTAGAATTGTGTCCATGTCCCAATATTTATGGACCTGACTGTATGTGTGTAAAGTGCTGAGTAAATTGACGGTGCCATATAAGTACCTGAAATAGATAAAATAATAAAATAGCATAGAATGAAAGTATTTAGAGACCAACTCTGGCATAATTGTTTCTGCAAAAAAAAAAAAAAATGTCCCCCCAGCAGGTACTTAAAAAAAAAAATAGCTCTGGCTGTGACTCACCTCCTCTCTGGCACTATTGCCTGCTGTACCTCTTCTCCACCACAAGATGTCCTCACTCGAGTGTCACCACAATGCCCTGCACTCACAGTAAGAGCTGGAACTCTCTATAGAGCAGGGAGTAGGACTGACTCAGCAGGGCCTCTGCAGAGAGACTACTGCTTCAACAAATATGCTATTTGCCAGAAAATAGCTGGTCTTTTTCTTCATTTAAAATACTAGGGTTAGATTTTGACGTATTTGCGCGTCAATACTACTAAAATGTAACCAGAGAACTAAATATCAGGATCTCAGGTTACACAGCTTAGTGATTTATAGGGACACACACCTTCCTCTTCTATGGATGGTGACCTCTGCACAAACAGCAGTTTCCTTTTGTCCAGTGGGGACCTCTGCTGGTGAGCTTGTACATGATCCAGCTCAAAGAAAATCACCCATTTGTAAGGTCTTATGACCTGGTTGTCATACTACATGCTGAGACATCTGGATTTGATACGGTCTCAAAATACATCATCCTCATCAAAAAGGTATTTTTGTTGCTTGTTTTTGGGCTCTGTTCTGTTTTGGTGACAACCCAAAATGTAGGATTTTTCTGTCACTTTCACTCTCAGTGATAACAGTACACAGGACAAATAAAGAGGATGAATCTCCCTAACAGAAGCACAGACAGCAATCAAAACCTAACAGATCTTCAAATCCTTTCCACTTTATCCAGAACGCTAACCACTTTCCATCCACCCTATAGCAGATTTACTGTGCAAAATCACATATATAAACATGATTTCGCACTTCCGCTGTAGTGGGCTGGTGCTCCGCTGGAGCGCCCCTTCTGCTGTGATTATACACAGCAGAAGCTGATCAACAGGTGCCAGCCAATATGTGAGCGCTGGCACCCGATGATTGTGGAGGAGTGACAGGACACAGCTCTGCCTATGTAAACAAGGGAGATCCTGTCAGCATTAATCTGCTAGATTGCCTAGTAAAAACAGCACACTGTGTACACAAAACACATAGCTAGACACACAGTTAACCCTTTGATCACCCTAGTTTAACCCTGTCTCAGCCAGTGTCATTAATACAGTGACAGTGTACTTTTAGCACTGATAACTGTATTAGTGTCACTGGTTCCCACAAAGTGTTAGTGAAGACTGTCTGCCGCAATATCGCAGTCCTGCTATGTCACTGATCACCGCCATTACTAGTATTAGTACTAGTATAAAAAAAAAATTCCAGTGCATTAGCCATAGTTTGTAGATGCTATACCTTTTGCGCAAACCAATTATACACGTAATGGGATTTTTTTTTTTAACTAAAAAATATGTAGCAGACTACATTATGGCCTAAATTTATGAAGAAATTAGATTTAAATATTTTTTATTGGATAGGTTTTATAGCAGAATGTAAAAAAAAAATAAAAAATTATATATATATATATATATATATATATATATATATATATATATATATATATATATATATAAAAAATAAAAAACCCAGTGATGATCAAACACCACCCAAATAAAGCTCTATTTGTGGGGGAAAAATGTATGTACAGCGCAGTATGACTGCGCAATTGTCAGTTAAAGTAACAGCACTGTATAGAAAAAAAATGCCCTGGTCATGAAGGGGAGTAAATCTTCTGCAGGTCAAATGGATTGAAAAAACATTGCCATTAATTATACCTTAAAGCTAAAGTTTAGTTTAAAAAGATCCTCAGTCTTAATTACCTGGAATAAAGGATGCCGATGCTGTGCAAGCTGCTGGATTCTATAGAAATCTTCACAGCAGGGCTGCCCCATCCTCTTCCTGCTGCTGAACTTCTGGTTCTGTAGGCTCAGGCTCAGCTGCACTAAAGATGATCCAATGGGGGCACACCCCCTCCTTCAAGCTGCATTCATGCTTGGGCGTTTTTTAGCTTGAAGCTTCAAAACAGCTCAAAATTAAAAAATCAATAGTTCTCTATGGTGCCTGTTCACGCGATCAGGTGTGAACAGGCACCAAAGAGAACAATTGATTTTTTTTTTTAGTCTGAGCTTTTTTGTAGCTTCCAACTTCAAGCTACAAAACACTCAAGTGTAAATGCAGCCCTACTCAGAAACATTCTACAATTGATTACACTGCCTGCAACACAATCTGTGAATGGGGGAGTCTAATCAGTCACAGGAGACTCTCCCCCATTCACTGATGATGTTACAATCCGTGTAATCAATGAAAGAACTTCTCAGTGGAAGAGGAAGGAGACAGGTCCCCATCAGGCTGTCTGTACTGGAAGTTCAGTGAAGATTTCTCAAGACTCCAGCTGACTTCACAACATGGGACATCCTTTTATTACAGATCAGTGATGTGACTAAAGCTGTAGCAAATTTTTTAAGCTAAAAACTTACATTTTTAGCAGACTTGCACATCTGACTGCCATCAGCTCCAACAGGTTGCTTGCTCTGCAGCTTGTCCAGTGAGTAACTTCTTGCATTCTTTTTCCAGAATGCAAGGCATTCTGTGATTGGAGGAGAGATTGTGACATTCATCCACACCTCAACCACAGAATTGCTTGCATTCTTTGAATAGAGTGCAAGTTTTTTTTCTGAATGGATGAGCTGCAGAGCAAGTGACCTGCTACAAGAGCTGTACTCCAGACGGCAGTGTGAGTCTCAGCATTGGAGGTTCGACACATACTTTAATTCACTCTGTACAACATTGTAAGTGATTTACAGAATGCTGCAAGCTATACACGACACTTGCTTCATTTGTGGTAATTTATTTTTATATTGTTTATGGCCAAAGTTTGGCTTTAAAGAAGTATTATACCCTCAGAGTTTTTTCTCGTTTAACACATTGAGCACAAAAAAATAGACATCCCCAGTAAATGATTTGTTGAAAATTCTTACTCCAGCACTTGCAGTTTTACAGCTTTCAATGCTGCTGGCTCCTGTTCTCTCCGTGCTGTTTCCCTGAACTTCCAGTCTTTCCAGCAAATAGTAACACTGGGCAATGTAGTCTCCAGCCAGTCTATTAGTTTGGAATAGGAAGGGAGGAAGGGAGCAATGGAGTGCCTTGCCATCCTAGACTATGGGGCTGTGTGTTTCTATTGATGCACATAGTAGAGGGAGGTACAGCTGTACAGTAGTTCCTGCATGCAAGTGACTCCTATAGGATGCTACAAGAGAAAGGAGCCACCAGAAAGCCTGGGATAGGGTCATAGCACCAGCTTAAACTAAGACAGAAAGGTGAAAAGGAAGCCTCAAACTACATTAATAAATTAGCATTGGGAATTACCTATAAATTGAGGGTTTAAAGTAACACTAAATGATATCCTTAGCGCGGTCATCAACAAGGCCAATTCTTTGCCAGTCTTTGGTTCCCTGACACCGCCATTTTGAGTGTGGGAAGCTGGGGGGCCAACTTCCACTCAGCTCTCCTAGGCAAGCAGGAGTGCATACCTGCCAGAAAGAAGTACCCGTTTCTAGCAGAAACAAAAAGGTTCCAATAGTGGTAACAAGAGTGAGAACACCCCTAAGTGAAAAGCCTGGGACCCTCAAACCTTCAAAAACATCAGCACTGACAGCTCAGGTGTTGTAACCTTGATTGTATCAGTTTAAATAGCGGGTTGGTGCTGAAATACTAGGCTTCACTGGAAACAGAAATTCATTTAAGGATCATCAAAGAACTTTGTGCTGAACTTCAGCAGCATTGTTAAGTCTGCACACAATATTGTAGTTAACAAGTTCTGTATTAACAGAAAATGTTCTTTCCCGGATTTCTCTTAGATTCCCTTCGATAATTTAAACATTTTTTGTTCCTTATTCAAAATGGCAAATGCTGATTTTAGAAAGAAGATGAAATGTTCCTATTAAGGCGTGAGTTCATTTGCCTTGTCTGCTGAAAAGAATGAAATATTTTTTCCAACCAGACACTCATTTTTCTTTTCAACATTTTTAATTTATTTTAGCTCTTTCACTCTAAGGAACTCGCAACCTTCTCTAACTCTAGATCATGGGTCTTCAAACTTTACAGTACAAAAGCCACATCATATTTTACAAGGAATTACAGGCAGAAAAAAAAAAAAAAAAATCCACTGAGTCCCGACCAGAGTCCCCCTTAACTCAGGGTTCCCATCAAAGTTTCTCTCACATCAGGTTTGCTATCACCACGTTTACATCAGAGTTTCCTCAGTTAACTGGATATTCCTTACGATTTTTGTTTAATCTACTTGCACCCTCTTATTGTGCCAGTGTGAGCTGTATACTATTTCAAAACCCAATAAATCTTGTGGATCAGTCTCCTCAGATACCCCTTTACATCAGGGTCCTCCCTTGCTTCAGGGTCACTGTCAGAGCTCCCCCTTACATTGGGGGAAGTTGAAGCACAAACCACAGGCAGCCTCCGCTGACCTGAATCTTCAGTTTTTAAAATTAAAAATGCACCACTCATCCAAGCTGCAAGATGGATAAAATCTTGTAGCAGGTCAAAATTTGGAGACCTCTGCTCTAGATAAGCAGAAAAGCCATATATCAAGAATCAAATTTTTACCATTATAAATCGCATTAAAATGACGGGAATAAGACATGAAAACGATGCTGCAGCTTGGTTGAAAGCTAGGGTTTAGATCTGCTCTAAACACAATCACTAAATTCCTATATAAGCTTTGACATGTTAGCAAAATCCTCTATCCTGTCAGTTGTACAGGCTCCTCTGCTGTGCTGGGATGGCTTGCTACAGTGACACCAGTCTGAATCCCAACTATGTCGCTACCGGCCTGAAGTTTGCATATTCTCCGTTTGTGTGGATTTCCTCCGGATATACCGGTTTCCTCCTAATCCAAATTAATTGTCTCCTGTCTAAATTGGCTCTACTATGTATGCATGCGAGTTAGGGACCTTAGGATTGTAAGCTTCTTGAGGGCAGGGACTGATGTGAATGTAAAGCGCTGCATAAAAATTGACGGTGCTATACAAGTACCTGTAATAAATAAATCAATCATTTGGCTACAAGCAAGTTAGGTAACCATTTCATTTCTGGTCTGGAGGGCTTCCTACATATCTTGCGCTTTTCTTCCCAGTCTTACTTTCCCGGGCCCACCCCTTTCATTCTTTTGATTTCAGTTCTAATAAAACAGAGGCTCAACATCACCTGTGGAGAATTCTAATTCCCCAACAATACAAATGGGGTTTTAAAGAGACTGCACCAGGTTAGTCCACTACTACATAACCTCCTACACAGCCAGCCCAGCACAGAGACACATGTACAGTGAAGGAAATAAGTATTTGATCCCCTGCTGATTTTGAATGTTTGCCCACTCACAAAGAAATGATCAGTCTAAAAATACAAGAAATGGAGAATTCTATCAACACTAAAAGCGCTGAGACAAGTGGGAAATGCACTGGCCTTCAGTCCCCCACTGGGCTCTGTTTCTGTATGCCATGTTATTTTGCTATATCTCAATAAAGGTGAATTACTAAAGTGCAGCCATGCAGATTCACAATTTTCTGAATACATTAGTTGCTTACAATAAACAGTCTCCTCATTTACATTCACTTTACCAAGCAAACAGTCCTTATTACTTTAGTAAAGCAACCAATGTGTCAGCATAGGTCAGTTTATTTTACATTCATTGTCAGTACCCTCCAATTGTGTATGCATTTGTTCCAAGCAAAGCCTAACTTTTGAATTCGATTGACCTCTTGGATTACACATACAGGTTGAGAACCTTAGAGGTCTAGCTTCTATTTATCAGTGAAACATATTTGGTCTGTCATCTTGGCCCCATCAATGGAAACAGCCAGAGATCGGGGAAGCAGTCAGAATGAAGATGTCAGCAGCTGATTGGGAGCTCTGGGGATCACAGTGCTGGAGAGCACAGGTGAGTATGGTTCTGCTTTAACACGCACAGGTGGCGTGATCAATATCTCCAGCAATTGCAATTTGGATACCTCTAAATATATAGAACTAGAGGACAGCATTGAGAAAATTCCCCCTCCCCCCAGTCTTCATCCATCTCAGAATGCATACCCTTGCTTTATGTTAAAGTAGAACTACTGGCAAAACTTTTTTCTTCATTTTGGATAGAGCAAGGGAGGGTTAATACCCCCATCAGCTTAATTTTTTGCCATCTGTGTTCCATCGGGGGGATTTCCCCTCATTTCCTGGCCCAATAGCCAAATCAGGAAGCGAGAAAAAATCCCTACAAAATTAACAGAATCCTTGACCCCCAGGTCAACAGAACTGGTGTCCCCATTGGAAGATTTCCCGCTCTATTACTTTCCTGGAAACAACTCAAAATTTGGCATTTTTTTTTTACTTCCTCCCCACCAGAACACACTGGTCAGCGCTCTCAGCCATTAGCTGAGAGCGCTGATCAGAAGCCGATTGGCAGACCTTTTTCAGTCATGCCCCTTCAACAGAAGCTGGACAAACAGACTTCTTTTGGACCGGCTGCGGTACACACAGCCCAAATGTTGACTGGTTCCTGTTGAATCAGCCAATACTGCCCTTATATTCCACCTGTGTACGGGGCTTAAGCTTTCCAGATAAAGCAAGCATGCACATAAACAGAGCCACAATATAAACCATAAAGAACTGAAATATTCCATTAGATTAAACAATATCCCTTTATTAGGTCCGACATAATATTACACACATTGGGACTCAATAAAAGAACACTTGGTTGCAATTTTTTCAAATAAAGGTAATATGTTAACATCTTTGTATTTGTGGATGGCTCTTTACAATCAAGTAGATGTCCATAAAACTTTTGGATGGATAACCTGTTGGAAAAAAAGAAAGACAACATAAAACATGTAGTACAAAAAAAATTAAATAAAAAAGCATACATTATACAGTTAAAGCAGGTGATTCAGTAAAGGGAACTGAACTGTGAAACCTGTGACACAAAGAGGGCAAAGAAGACAAAGGACTAGTCAGTGGTATTGACTCCTGGAAACTGATCTTTCCAGCTAACTTACCATGCCTTTTCCATACAGTTTGCCTCATTTACCAAAGAAGCTGGGAAATCTTCACACAAATTGTGTGAGTATTCACTTCAGTTATCCAATCAAGTGCAGATTAACCACTTGCCCTCCAGAAGATTTACCTCCTTCCTGACCAGGTCACTTTGTGCGATACAGCGCTGCGTTACTTTAAGTGAAAATTGCGCGGTCATGCAATGCTGTACATTAATGAAATTTATGTCCTTTTTTCCCCACAAATAGAGCTTTCTTTGGTGGCATTCACCTCTGCGGTTTTTACTTTGTGCATTATAAAACTATATCTATCTCCTGCCATAACACATCCAATAGCATTTTTTGAAGAAAAAAAAACTAAAATTTCTGTAGATATTTTGACCAAAATGTATTCTGCTACATATTTTGTAAAAAAAAATCCCAATTGTATACTGATTAGTTTGCGAAAAAGTTACAGCGTCTACAAACTATGGTACATATACTGGAATTTTTTTTTTTATACTAGTAATGGCATCGATCAGTGACTTATAGCGGGACTGCGATATTGCGGCGGACATTTTTACAATGACACAATGTGGGAACCAGTGACACTATTACAGTGATCAGGGCTAAAAATATGCACAGACACTGTACTAATGACACTGGCTGGGAAAGGGTTAACATCTAGGGTGATCAAAGGTTTAAGTGTGTGCCTAGCTATGTGCTTGGTGTACACTAGGTGGTGCTTTTACTGAGGTAAGTGATGGATCGTGTTCTCAGATCTGCAGACAAAAGATTCATGATTTTCCCGTCACAACAGTGCTTTGGCTATTTAAACATAGCCATAGCTCTGTTCTTCCTCCCTGACCGACAACCTGCAGGTGCAGGTAAGCAACTGCTTGCTGGGGCTTGCAGATAGTTTTGTGCCGAGACAGCTCACAGCTGAAGATTTCCTCCTGAAGCGTGCACGCACCCATGTGGCGGAAGTGCAAATTGACGGTTATTTACATGATTTTGGACAGAAATACTGCCCTGTAGCAGTAAAACCGCTATAGGGCGGAGGAAAAGTGGTTAAATAAGTAAACAGGAATTTGATTTTCACAATTGAACATCATGGCCCTTAATGCATCTGTAACTGTATTAGAAGTACTTCAAGCCATAAAATCTTTACGGTCCACCGCGGCCCCGGGTCTTGACAGCTTTTCAGGTCTCTATTATAAGAAATTTGCAACCCTGTTGCCGCCCTTTTTAGCTGGTTATTTTAATGAATTGCAACAGTTTTGTGCCCTCTCCAGGCGTGCTTAGAGCTCATCTCTCAGTGATTCCCAAGACTACAGAAGACATCCAGGATCCGCAAGTTTTTTGGCCCATTTCTCTTCTTAATGAGGATCTGAAGATATTGGGCAAGATTCTCAGTCTTCAGATCAATAAATATTTGCCGAGTCTGGTTCACAGGGACCAAGTAGGTTTCGTCCCTGGGAAGCAGTCGGGTGATCATGTTCGTAAAGTAGTTCATCTTATACACTTTCTGAAACAGTGCAAAATTTCAAGGATTTTTACAGTCTTTAGATATATACAAAGTTTTCGATTCCCTATCCTGGGAATATCTACGGTCAGTGCTGTCCCGTTGGAGCTTCTATACTTTTTTGGATCCAGGCCTTGTATTCTTCCCCCTTCGGTTAAGCATGCAGGGTCTCTCTCAGATCCCATTCCCATTTGGCGAGGGACGAGACAGGGATGCCTCTTGTCTCTGGCGCTCTTTGTCCTGGTGCTTGAGCCGCTGGCTTTGCCGTTCCGGGCTGATTGTAATACATTGGGTGTCCCTTACGCGGAACAGGAATTTAAGTTGAATCTCTTTGGGGACAATGCCCTCTTCAATCTCACTAATCTGTTGACGACGCTCCCAAACTTACAACAGGTTCTTGCACGGTTTTCATTGATGTCGGGTCTCCGTATTAATTTGGATAAGACTGTCCCTCTCAATATTACTCTGTCCTCGGATTTGGTTTTGCGCCTGCAATCCCACTTCCCTTACAAATGGGCTTCCTCTTCACTGGAATACTTGGGCATTTGCCTGACCCCCACATATGGCTCTTTGTTTGCTGTGAATTATCATCCATTGCTTCGCTCTGTGTCCTCGCTTATGCAGTCTTGGCAATTCCCGCACCTGTCCTGGATAGAATGGTTTAATTCGGTGAGAATTACTATCCTGCCTAAATTGTTGTATTTTTTTTTTTGCACCCTCCCAGTGCGGGTTCCTCCTCATTTTCTCCGGTTGATTCAGGCAAAGATTATGCGATTTATATGGGCTGACAAGACGCCCCAGAAACACACTTTTTGCCCATAGACTGCAGGAAGGTCTTGGGGTACCTAATGTAGCCAAGTATTACCAGGCGAGACAGCTTGCCCCCCGTCTATGTTACACGCTTCCTCTGATGTCCCACTCTGGGTCCTTTTGGAACTACCCTAACTGTGCCCCCATTGCGACATTGATGCTTTTATGGTTTCCCCCCCCCCCCCCGCCCAACACCTGAGGACATTGAGTCCCATTCTGCTCCATGGCCTACAAGTGAGGGATTTGGTATGCTATTCTAGTGGCTTGATGTCGCCCTTTGTACCCTTGCTCCCCATGGTTAATCCTCTTTCCGCCGGGTTTAGATCAGCCAAGGGTGTTCTCTTGGTGGGTGGCCAATGGTTTTTCGCAGGTGCAACACTTTTTGACCTCTAGATCCTTCCCCACCTGGAACTCTTCAGGAATCAAAGGCTGCCCCTCAGGCGGAATATTTCCGTTACCTTCAATTGCACAACTGGTTGACCTCACTGCGTGGCACTTCCGCCATTCCATATCAGAAATCTGCCTTTGAACAGCTTTACCAACAGTGTCCGGGCACCCCAGTCTTGTTTCCCTACTTTATGCATCCTTGAATAGGCGCTCAATACATACTTCTCGATCATATGCTGCCCAGTGGGAGTGTGACTTGGGGGTGGTCGTGGATCTGGAGGACTGGAATATGGCCTGATCATTTATAGCTAAGTGTTCATTTAATACAGCCACCCTGGAGGAGGCATACAAAGTACTGTTTTGTTGGTATTGGGTCCCGACTCATATAGCCCAGACGAACCCTGCCTATAGTGATCGCTGCTTTCGGGGTTGTGGCCATCATGGAGATGTGTTGCATATATCGTGGTCATGCCCGAGACTGGTTCGTTTTAGTCTTGTGTATTTGGCCTTCTTTACACCTTGTTTTATCTCTCCATACGCAGAGAGGCTCGGTGTGTTTTGCTTCATTGTCCCATACCGGGCCTGTTGGCTCATCAGCAAAAGTTGGCTTCCTATTTGTTTTTGGTCGGCCACTAGAACAATTGCTCGGGCCTGGAAAGGCCCGTCTGTCCCTCTTAGGGGGTGCAGGACCGTATGACCACTCTGATGCTCAATGAACAGATGTCAAATATCCGTAATGACTCCCAACGACAATTTTTGAAAATATTGGAGCAGTGGTTGACATATGTTTTTCCCAAGCTCCCCCTGGCTTGTCTGGGTTTATGATGCAGTATTAGCGTTCCAGGATCTCTGCTTTTGGTCTTATTTTCTTCTTCCTTCTTTATTTCCGGTTTGATTCTGAGAGGTGGTAGATACTTGCCTTTGGCTGGAATTTTTGTTGGTGTTCTATTGCGGTTTTTCTATTTTATGTGCCATTGATAGCCCCTACGTGGGCATGCCTTTTGCACTGCTGGTGTTACAGCACTGTTCTCTATTCTTCATGTGCCATTGATCGCCCCTGTGTGGGCATCTCTTTTGCTCTAGTCCTTCTTTGTTAAATTGTTTTAAAAAAGTAAACAAAAACCATTGAAATACAAAAGCAGTTACCGACTTCTAAAGCAGCCAATCAAACAGATCTTGGTTTGACCAGCCAATCTGAAGGGCAGAGGAAATTTGCGGTGTAATAGACCCCAGAGCTCTACATACAGAGGACCTGTCACTGTCCATGCTATAAACAGGGGATGTTGTTGTGCCCCCATCCCCCTGTGCTCACGCAGAAATGCGAATGTGCACCTAGGACTTGTTTGTACCATACGTGAGATTTTGTGAACACAGAGAGAGCAATAATTCTAGCACCAAACAACCTATTTAACTCTAAACTGAAAAACTGTAAAGGCTTTTAAAGCATAGTCACCTATGGATAATTTAATGTACCATAGTTGGTCACTATTCCAAAGGCATATGCAACTTTAAAGCGTGACATGTTAGGTTGCCATTTATTCAGCATAACATCATCCTATTTTACAGAAAAATCATTATATTGTGTTTGCATGTACTAAAATTCAATAAAAGCGTATTTTTTTCCTGAAAAACTTCATAATGATAAACTGCTGAGCAAATACTGTGCGACATAAAAAAATTGCAATATTTCTTTTTTCCAGGGCCTCTGCTTATAAATAATATAAGTTTTGGGAGGTTCAAGTAATTTTCTAGAAATAAGATAGCAGATTTTTCTATTCTATGTAAGAGAGATGTCAGAACTGGCCTGGACTGGAGGTGGTTAACCACCTCCCATCCGGCCATTGTATATAAAAACGGCCAGACGGTCGCAGTGCAGGGGCGGGTGGCCGTTTATAAACGGCCTCTCTGCCCCCTGCTTGTGCGCGCTCCCTCGGAGCTCGCAGCACCTCGATCTGATGCCCGCTGTGTCCTCCGGACACAGTGGAACACCGATCGTCATACGTGAGCTCTGTGCGAGGTCCCGATCATGTGATCACTGATTGGCCAATCAGTGATCACATGCAGAGTAGTAAGCAAGCTGTCACTTCTGACATTACTTACGTTTGAAATCTGTGAATGATCACAGAGGTCACATGGTACAAGGCTATTCACAACAGCCTTGTACACCATGTGACAAGCTGTGACCAATCACAGCTCACAGTAGTTTTCAATGGATTTTTGGACTTTCATTTACATAGCAAAAAAAATAAAAATCCCAGTGGTGAATAAATACCAAAATAAAGCTTTATCTGTCTCAAAAAAAAAATGCTAAAACTTTCATGGGTACAGTGTTGCATGACTGCGCAATTGTCATTCAAAGTGTGATAGCACTGAAAGCTGAAAATTGGCCTGGACAGGAAGGGGGTAAAAGTGTCCAGACTTGAAGTGGTTAAAGAAGAAATCTCACTTTTTTTAAAAAAAATTTAATCCCTTAGTACACCAAATGCATGTAGCACTTGGTCATGTTTGGATCCGTTCTAGTGTGCTGCTAAGCAGCATGATCAGATAGCTTTTGCCTCCTGCTGTCCAACCACACTATGAGAAAGGAGATGGCATTTTGAATGGCAACACTGGTCTATGGCAGCTGGGGCTGCTCTGCAGACCAGCACTGGCACTGACAAAAGATAATCCAGCCAGTGTCATCTATATGTGGCAGCTTGAATTGACACGCCCCACAGCACTAAGTGATCTTTTACCATTATGAATCAAAAGGCAGAGCATAAATGGCACCAATCCCGACAGTGCCAATGATTCAGTCAAAAAAGAGCCACTGTGATGCATCTGCCAGGGGTGTGTATGTTTACAGACAGCTGTACATAGTTCACACAGTCCAGCAGCACAGGGTGATATTTAACTATTTTGAATGAGCAACCAGCACTGCTTGTTCCTTCAAATCGTATTTCAGCACTGCATTGTTGTGCGATTTATCAGCAACTACTTGCAAACATATACAGCTCCAGCAGACAGATAACACAGCCCTGCAGTGCTGATGATATTTTACTATAAACAAGCAGCAGATTGTTCATTCATAAGAGTAAAAGAAGCCAGCTTAGAGAGGGCAGGCCTTAGTACTGCCTATACCTCCCCCAACAGAAACCCACAAATTTTGCTTCAGAATGGGGTGAAGCTACAGCCAGCTAAAGAGATGCTTTTAAGTGACAATAAGACCACCAATCAAAACTGGACCATGTGCCATATGGTACACTGTAGGATTAAAAGTTTCAGTTTTTGTGAGAGTTCTTTAATGAGCCATACGAGGCAAAGCTGACTCTTGACTCAATACTTTCTCCATGTCAGTCATACAAACGGCAAGGTAAGCTCCTTCAAAATTCGACAATGGGAGTTGCGTTTGAATTCTATTACTGTGAATCGCCACATGTGTAATACAGATCTGTAATGGCAATTCCCATGCCTTCCCAGACATCCAACAATGGTGATAAACCAGTAGGTGTTTAAGCATTATGGAACTAGGCATCTGCCAGGGAGTAGTAGGCCGATATAGTTAGTTACAAAACAGCTGGCGATCTTCTGGCCCTACTCCACAGATTGAGGTTTCAAACCCTGAAAAAAAAAAAAAAAAAAACTCTACGAATTTTCACCTGTAATGCTCATGCCTTGTCCAGGCCCAGCTCTTCTGGGGTAGAGATACCAAGCTCATTTAATGTCGGTCTAAGCTCTTGGATGACATAGGGGTAAATTTCCTTGTGAGGTCCAGCCTTGTCCTGAAAAAAGCAAAAAAATTATTTTTTTGAAATCACAAAAACTAAAATTATCCCTATGACTAGCAGATAGGGTGGATTTGATTGAAAATCACTAGTGAAAGGCACGATTTAAATAATTTTTAAAGAGCAATGGTCATCTCTGTCCCACAGCGGCTCCTCCTCAAACCTGCTGTTGACTCACCGACAGTCCCATTCACTTTATTGGGACGGCTGGTGATGCGGCAGTGACACAACAAAGTGAGGGACGTGGCGGCAGCAGGTGAGTGGATGCCCGCTAACAGCCGCTGCCATGATAGATCTAAAATCACAGGTGCTCTTTATGTAAGGAATCCGACTCATTCTTGCTGGTAGTTAAAATCTTTAATATTTGCAAACCAAATGGTTTCCTTTTTAGAATAAAAATAAAAAGCTGTCAAGTTAGTAAAACAGAGATATCAGAACCAATTTTAGGTTAATAGGTTAAATCACACATAGCTGGAGAACTACTCAAATTCTTTTATTTCATGTTTTTTCTCATGGTTACTGTGAAATTGTGTGAATGCATCAATGCAGTGCATATCTCAGCTTGCAGAGCTTGGATTCATTGAATGAAGTTTACCAAAAAATTTAAAAATATTGCAGAATACACAGCTTCATGCTATATAACTAAGCTCCATGTCATGCTGAATAAACTAAATTAGTTTTCGATTTAAGATACATTATCTTTAGTTATCTCCAAAAAGTAAAATAAATTTGATAAAAATAAAAATCTGAATTTAAAAAAAAACAAAAAAAAAAAACAATCGATTTTTATCCACCCTGCTACTAGGTCAAAAATCTGTAGCATCATTTGTGTTTTTGCAACACTAGGCACCTTTTTTTGTGTTTTAAACACAAACCATTATTGAAATTTCAACATTACATCTCATCCTCTATATACTACAGTGGAGCTGTTGTGTGGGCATGGGTGCTAACACCTATTAACTGCTTCCGTGTCACTCTATAGCAGAAATACTGCTACAGGGTGGCCCGAGTATGCAAAATCACAAATATATATATATAGGTACACACACATGATTTTGCAGTACCAGGTAAGGGGCACAAGCGAGCCCCATCAGCGCTGCCATTTGTGGCCTCTGTTGTCAATCACCGGGTTTTGGCCAGTGATTCCCCGCCAATCTCCGAGGATTTCTGATGGGGGAGAGACCTGTATGTAAGCAAATCTCTCCCGTCAGCTCGTGCTTTATAGCGCAAAAAATTTGAAAACCCACACAGGCGGTCAAATACCACTGAAAGAAAGCTCTATTTTGGGGGGGGGGGGGAAGAGGACATAAATTTCAATTTGGGTGCAGCGTTGCATGACCGTGCAATTGTCAGATAAGAATTGTTTTCTATGTCCGCTGCTCACCTAGTGAGAAAAAAAACCCATCAGTCATCACACATAACATGAATGATCCCTTATGCTTGTACACAAGCAAAAACTCTTAAGCAGGGTTGGTTGATATATGGATGGCCTCTCGTTTTAAAAACCACAGGTTAAGAATTTCAATTTCTGTGTGTTCTCCTTGGCAAGTCAGAGATGCTTGCTCACTTACCTTCACGGCTTCCAAAATACGGACAGTACTTGCAAAGTCATTTAACCTTCTGCAAGCACGCAAGGCAGCATCAACGATTTTTGGTTCAGGAACTACATCATAACCATTGAGTGTGTTTATACCTGTAAGTAGGAAACAGCAGTGAGGTAAATATTGCCAAGAAAATAGAAAAAAAAAAACAAAAAAAACAAAAAACACAAGAACCCTCTCAATAATAATTCCTAGCTCTGTTTTCAACAATTGAAGTTCCCAGTGCTCCTACTGCATTCTCCACAGTATGGCCTCATTCACATGGTGTTGAGGCCCTCTCCCTGTGAATGGGCCATTTCTTTATGCAACTGGAGCAGCCAGGTGCTGCACAGAGACAGCCGCTAATCCTAATTTTACAGGAGTTTGGGGGGTGGCCCAGAACACACTGTCTACATTTAGGGCCCCTCACCTGCATACCTGTCAAATTAGAATGTGCACTTATGTCCATGTCCTCAGCACCATGTGAATGAGACCTAGGAACTATAATTAATCCAAAAAGGAAGAGAACTACTGCAGTTGAGATCTATGTGCTTGACTTTTTAGGTATGTATAACAGGAATCCCAAAGATTTAAACCATAGGTGGATTTATCCTGCATGAACAAAATTAAATTTTGTCAATACAACCTAAAGTGAATGGACAAGCGCAAAAAGTTATCCAATTTAACTAAACATGCTTGGTTTCTAACCAGCTCTGGAAGAAGACAGCTTATGATCATTATAGTCAACACTTTATACCCTTGTGGACTATTGTAAAAATACAAAACCTGGAATATACCCGGACAATGTCTTACCTTTCCTCAGTTCCCATGAATCAATGTCTGGCTTGTTGAAGTATGTCACCCAGCGTGCATCAAATTCCTCATCTGATTCATGTTTGGCATGAGAATAGCACCGAGCAGCTATTGCAACTGTGAGAGAGAAAAACAAATGAAGATGAAAAGTCATCATGCTTTAACATTTTATGTATGTGGCATAAAATATATATTACCAATAACAAAAAAAAAAAAAAATTCTGCCAGCCCCTCCTATTGCATCTTACACAAAGGATACAAAAGTTATATAAATATATATGTCAAATACTGCCAATCCTGCACCAGTTTGAGTACTTTCATACATAGGTTATTAGTAATAAGCAAACAAATGTGAGACAAGTCCTATACAAGAAAAAAGTAGAAAGAAAAAAAAAAAAAAAAAAAAACCCACAGCACACTGCAAAAACAGAAGTCCCACTGCATTTCCTAAAGCTCAGTTATGGTCAATCTCTATCCAAGCTCTGTGATTACTTGGAAAAAGGTAGAGTTATTGCAACTATAAAATGTATTCAATGTTATTTTATTATATTTAAAAACTATTTCCATGCAACAAAATAAATGAATTTGTGTACTTGCGCTGTGAAAACCTGCAATAAACTACATGCATCTTCTATAAAATCCACTGTTGCCAGACTTGGAGAAGTACAGCCAAAGCGCTTTTGGTTGTACTTCTCAATGCGGATCACAGGAGTGCAGTTCGTTCCCCGTTTTCAGCTGAAGCCCGCTGTCGGCTGACATCACTCAGCTAGTCCAGGCTGGGCAAAAATCCCGACTTCAAAGTTGGGAACCACACCAGAGTCTGCAGGGACACCAGACAGAGCGGCAGAGCAGAGGGCGTTGACTGACAGTCACCACTCTACTTAGTTCTCACACTTCGAGCCGTTAAAGCAGATATGCCAATAAGCTAGAAATGTTCCTGGTGGCTGGCAATGATCTTTCAAAAAGCCTACAGAATTAAGGGGAAGAAAGTTTTTTTTTTTTCCCCTTCTTAAAAACAGAACCTTTAATACAGCAGAGACAAAGCAGGTCTCTTCTGCATTAAAAATCCTGCCTATTTGCACATTTTTATTTGGTAGCCTAAAGTTCTGCTTTAGCATTTCTAGCTACAAGATGGTTAGCAAGTTGTGTGCTTACATGCCGATGCACCAAGGAAACAAACAGGTATACAAACTCCTGGTGCTTGCTCATGAGCTATAGCAAGCAGTAAGCTAGAACTAGGAGGTTGAATGCAGCACATTTCTAAGAGGCAGATTAGAGGAACATGCTTCTGACAAACTGCAGTGTAATAAATAATGTTCGGTTAATTGTGTAATGGAACAGAAAGGCGTTAGAAGGTAACTAGGTCACTGCATTGCATACACTTTCCAGGGGAAATGTACAGTAGGCTGCACAGAATGATGGCTTCCCTCTGGTTGATTCTGCTGTAAGGGGTGGGTGGGGTGTGTTTGTGTGTTTATAAAACCAGATTGTTTCATAACAGCTTTACTAACATTGTGATCACATGATCACTGGGTCCCATTCGCCGGGATCTGCATTCTGCTGTGCAGCTCACTGTACAAATTTGGCAATGCAGAAGCAGACTGCACTCCTGCACATGTGCGGGAGTGTCGATATACTCACCTAGCCAGTGAAAGTGGCCAGCAATGGAGACCCGGAAGCTGGCCACCCTAAGATGTCAGCGGGTAGCCTTATAAAAGGTATCCTGCACTAGAATGCACCAGGAAAGGAAAATAAGGTATGGTTTTTATTACATGGTTACATTAGAAGAGCTTGGACCAATATAAGTGTACCAGTTTCATATCTGTGGGAAAGAGAATCGATGCAGTAATTGGTGGACTACGTTAAAGTGGTAGTAAACCAGAGCATCAAGTGACATTTCTGTCTGCTGCCTTGTTCCTCTGCTATCAGCATAAGTCACTTCTGATGAGTTTTCTTTTGACACCAAGGGAAAAAAAAGTGACAGGGGAGGGAACAGCTTGTGCTCTATTCCTTTGTGAAGGTGTCAGATGGTATTTGTAGTTTATTCATTTTCAGGAATATGAATGAATGAGGCAGCTGTGTGGATGGAGCCCCACACAGCTACGCAGTTTTGTTTTTTAAAAAGAGACAGTGGGTGCAGGGAGAATAACCCCCAACTGCAGTTACTGGGTGCGGGGGAATAGGAGCTGGAATATGTTACATGTTCATGCTAAATACAGGTAACACACATGTTCCACCTTTAAAAAAAATATATAAATCACATTTTGTTGCTTAGCAGCTGGAAATTAGGTTAGACTGTTTTGTTTTATCCAGCTGTATTTACTCAGGGCAACTTATTACATTCAAGTGAAAGATTAAAAAACATGAACCTGTCAGAAGGGGGAAAAAAAAAACAAAACAAAAAAAAAAAAAAAAAAACACCTTCTTCCCACTGACAACTTTCTGGCAGAGAGTAGCAGATTTACCTCAAGAATTTGACGGTATTTTGCCCCATCCATTTTTCCTCCTATCCTGACAAGTGCTCCAGTCCCTGCTGCAGAGATATAACAGGATATTACCACCTCCATGCTTTAGGGCTCGTTCACATTGACTTTATTTCTAACTCTTGCCAAATACCCCTATAGCGTTAGACAGGCATTTGGGAAGAGTTTTTAACACTCCTCAAACGCTCCCAAAACGCCCTGTGCGCGGTTTTGAGGTGGTTGACAGGCATTTGCCAAGCGTTAAAACCACACCACAAATGCCTATAATGAAGTTAAATGGTATTAACGCTCCGCAACCGCCTGCCTGGCGTGCGGAGCGTCACTATAGATTTGAATGGGAGGCTTCAACTCCTCCTGACTTGACACAAGGAGTTAGTTTTGCCGCGACGCGAACGCTTCAGTGTGAACAGCACTGTGTGCTGCCATGTGCAGAATTTTCATAGGTGTTTGAGAAGCGTTAAAAACACTTCCCAAATGCCTGTCTGACAATGCTAGTGTGAACGAAGCCTTACTGTAGGGATGGTGTTAATTGGATGGTGAGCTGTATTGGATTTGCACCAGACATACCATTGGTGTTGAGGCCAAATAATTCAATTTTAGTCTCATCTGACCAGAACACTTTTTCCATGTGGCCTCAAAATCTTCAAGGTGCGTTTTGGCAAAGCATGACTGCAGGTGGTTTTTGAGTGGCTTTTTTCTTGCTACCCTCCCATACAAGCCACATTTGTCGACAATTTGTGATATTATTGTCACATGCACACAATGACCACTCTGTCATAAATTCCTGCAACTGCTTCAGAGTTGCTGTTGGCCTCTCGGTAGCCTCTCTGACCACTTTCCTCCTGGCTCTGTCATCCAGTTTGGAGCGCCATCCTGATCTAGGGAAGGTCTGGGTTGTACCAAAATACTTTCCACGTCTTAATAGATTTCACTCAGCTTCTAGGCATTGATGAAGCTTTTTGACTTTTTTTGTATCAATCTCCTAACTTTTGCCAGTCCACAAATTTATCCCAGAGATCCTTTGACAGTGCCTTGCCACCCATAGTTGATTTTTTGCTTCAATTGCACTGCACAGGACAAATGCTCCAGGAAAGCTCTTTTCTTGCTGAGCTAACCAAAATGACAACAGCTGATCACAGTTGAAAGATAAATGGCTGTGTGCCATTGAGAAGGTCATCACCTATACCTAATTGAGTCAAGTCATATTTTTTCCCCAACTCAGTGTTGCGGTTTTTGATTGTTTTTTTCTGACATGTTGGGGTTATATCTCTCACTTGGATGTCATATAGCTGGATAAAACAAAAACAGACTTCATTTCAGCTTCCGAAGTGGGTACCTGTCAAATTCGGGTACCCCCCCAGCTCCCCAAAGGTGCCAATCCTTATTGGGGAGCGGGGGACAAAGGCTTAAAGTGGAACCTCCCCTTTTGGGTGGAGCTCCGCTTTAATGCATTAAGGTAAAATATCTTCTGCCTTTAGAATCACTTTAAATCCCTGCCTGCCCAGGACTACATGTCCCATGAGGTATTACTCCTGACATTCTGATGCAGGCACTTTCAGTTCTCAGGCACTTACTGACATGTATGGACTTGTACTGAACAGCAAGTGTGCTGCACTGTGTATACTGACATGTAAGCAAATAATGCATTCTGTATGCAGAATGTAACTAAATCGATCACGAAAACAGTTGACAACTAATTTTTTTAGCGATTATAATCAATTATGTTGGTTAGTCGTTTCAGCCCTAGTCTTGCTGATATTTAAGCAGATCAGATCGGAGTCAATGTTCAAGACACAATTTCACCAGAGAAAAGAGCGGATGACTTGTCAGCAACAATACTTTAAAATTTGAACTTTACAAAGGGGTCCCGTGCATTGTACACAAACCACGTGATGTGTTATCACACTAAACACAAAGGCCACCGACAATCTAAAATTTCACTGTGGGCCTGCAATTACCTCTCTGGTACATACAATCTAAAATGTAGGCAGAGAAGTTTACACAGCAGCATGCATGAAAATAGCTCATGATGCACATACCAAAGTGCAGTGATGTTCTGTCAGGACAGAGGATATTCTCAGATATCCTCAATCTTACCAAGAAAAAAATTGCATTAAGATACTGCGCACATTTAGATAGTAAACCAGGTAGATTTAGGCTGGCCATACATTATGCAATTTTCTTATGCAATTTCCTTTACTATACAGTGAAGGGCCTGCCTGATTGCATACAAATTGAAAGTGTTTAGGTATAAATGTTTAGTCTCATATTATATGGTTTTATGAATTACATTGCCTTTGTTAGAAGTTTTAAAGTGAACAAAAATCAAGTGAACGCGAAGGAAAAAAAAAATTCATAAAAAGCTTGCGAAAAATGGTGAACCCACTCCATAACACAACAAAATAAAAAAAAAATGCTGCACTATGTGACTAAAAATCATACAATTCATATGCAATCTGATATACTTTGCAAACACTGTGTTGTTACACATCAAAATATAAATGTGCAAACATGAAAAATGTAATAAATTAACAATACTTTAAGGCTGGGTTCACACATATGTGGTACGGTATATTGCATGCGATTCGCACTCCTGTGCAAATCACATGCAAATTTTGTGTGGCGAGATTGGAGCCATACATTTTGTACGGCTCAAATCGAACTGCATCAAAAAGGTGCAGGACCATTTTTTTGGTCTGCACTAGAATCTGATCCGATTCTGCACATTGCACTGCGTTTTGCAGACCAATTTCGGGGTGTTAACATACACACCTGCAAAGGTTCGCATGAACGGGGTGCGATTCTGATGTGGTGCGGAATTCGCACAGAACATGCTGCAAAAATGTATATAAAAGTCCTCAATCAAATGTCCTTCAGTGCAAAAAGTGCTCCATAGTATTAAAACTTCACCCACAATTAGTATGAGTCGCAGTCAGAGTGCTTGTAGCAGAAAATCCTCCATGTGGAGGCGAGTCTGAAGAGCTCCGTGGTATGGGGGGCCAGCAGCAAGCTATCCTTTTCAGGACACATCATTGAAGGATCACATACTTGCCTTTCTGTGAAGGAGAAATACTTACCTTGAAGGGTTTTCTGCTACAAGCCTGGTTTAATGGCTTCCCTGATCGCCCTAAAGCAGAAACACTGTTACAGGGCGGCACAGGAGCGCAAAATCACACATACGTACACATATTTTTATATATATATATATATATATATATATATATATATATAAATAATATATATACACACATATACACGATTTTGCATTTCAGGTAGGGCCCTATCCGCGCCACCATTCACGGCCCTCAATCACCGGGTCCCAGCCAGTGCTAAGTCACCGGTGCCCGGTGATTGCCGAGGATCTCCGACAGGAAGGAAAACTGTATGTAAACAAAATAGTTCTCCCAGTCAGCTTGTGCACACTGCTTTGGATGGCTGCGAACAGCACAGCCATGCAGAGCAGTGTGATTACAGCGAAGCACATGGACACAGGACATAGTGAAACAGCACATAGTTAACCCTTTGATTGCCCCTCATGTTTACTCCTTCCTGCCCAGTGCCATTAGTACAGTGTCAGTGCTTTTAATTAGCACTGATCACTGTATTGGTGTCACTGGGGATGTCAGTGACAGCAAGTCAGTTCCCCCCAGTGTTGGAATGCCCACCACAGTCCCACTATAAGTCGCTGATCGCCACCATTACCGATAGAAATTTTTTTTTAAAAATCCCAGTATATATATTTAATATATCCTATATATATATATATACACTTAAATACCCAATAAATATATATATATATAATTAATTGACATGTATTGGGATTTTTTTTTTTTAGCAAAGACATGTAGCAGAATACATTTTGGCCTAAATTTATGAAGAAATTTGATTTTAAATTTTTTTACTGGACATGTTTAATAGCAAAATTGTGTTTTTCTCAAAATTGTCGTTTTTTTAAATTGCGCAAAAAATAACCACCGCAGTCGATTAAATACCACCGAAAGAAAGCTCTATTCGTGGGGGGAAAATGCATGCAAATTTAATTTGGGTACAGCATTGCACGACAGCGCAATGGTCAGTTAAATTAACGCAGCGCCATATCGAAAAAAATGGCCGGGTCAGGAAGGGGGGGGGGGGGTAAACCCTCAGGAGGGCAAATGGTTACTTTAGTTCTGGTGACAGCATAGTGGTAGAGGATTTCACGGATGTCTTTTCCACATTAGGATGTCACTTCACTCGAAGACTGATTCATAATAATTGTGGGTGCAGTTTTAATACTATGGAGCACTTTTTGCACTGAAGGACATTCGATTGAGGACTTGTATACAGTTAGGTCCATATATATTTGGACACAGGCACAATTTTAGATTTTTTTCAGGTATTTGACAAAACATATTCAAGCTATAGTTATATAATGGATATGGGCTGAAAGTGCACACTCTCAGGTTTAATTTGAGGGTATGTACATCCAAATTGGAGGAAAGGTTTAGTAATTACAGCTCTTAAAATTAGCAATCCCCCCTTTTTTGAAGGGACCAAAAGTAATCGGACAATTGAATCAAAAGCGGTTTCACGGTCAGGTGTGGGCTACTCCTTTGTTATTTCTTCATCAATTAAGCAGGTAAAAGGTCTGGAGTTGATTCTAAGGCTACGTTCACACTAGCGTTGTGTGCAGACGGCAGAGAGGCGTTTGGGAAGCGTTTTTACCGCTTCCCAAACACCTCTGCCAATTCTGCACATTACAGCACATGGTGCTGTTCTAACGGGAGCGTTTGCGTCGCGGCAAAACGGACTCCTCTGGTCGAGTCAGGAGGCTTTGAAGCCTCCTATTCTCGTCTATGGTGCCGCTCCTGGCCGGCGTTTGCGGAGCGGTAACACCACTCAAACTGCATTATAGACGTTTGTGGGGCGTTATTAAACGCTCGGCAAACGCCTAGCAACCGCCGCTAAACCTCGCATGCGGCATTTGCGGAGCGTTAAAAAACACTCCGCAAACGCTGGACCAACGCTTGTCAAACGCTATAGGGGCGTTTGGCAAGCGTTGGTAAAACAGCCAAGCGTGAACGAGCCCTAAGTGTCGTATTTGCATTTGGAATCTATTGCTGTGAACCTACATCATGCGTTCAAAGGAGCGGTCCATGCAAGCGAAACAGGCCATTGTATGGCTTCAAAAATTAAACAAATCCATCAGAGAGATAGCAGCAACATTAGGAGTGGCCAAATCAACAGTTTGAGGAAAGAACGCACTGGTGAGCTCAGCAACATAAAAAGGCATAGACGTCCACAGAAGACAACAGTGGTGGATGATCGCAGGATCCTCTCTATGGTAAAGAAAAACCCATTTCACAACATCCAGACAAGTGAAGGACACTCTCCAAGAGGTGGGCGTATCATTGTCAAAGTCTACAATAAAGAGAAGACTTCACAAGAGCAAATACAGAGGGTTCACCACAAGTTGCAAACCATTCATAAGCCTGAAGAATAGAACAGCCAGATTAGACTTTGCAAAAAAAAAAAAAAAATCTAAAATAGCCAGACCAGTCCTGGAAAAGCATTCTTTGGACAGATGAAACTAAAATGAATCTGTACCAGAATGACGGGAAGCAAAAAAAAGTGAGGGAGGCGGCTTTGAACAGCTCATGATCGAGAGCACACAACGTCATCTGTAAACCATGGTGGAGGCAGTGTGATGGCATGGGCATGCATGGCTTCCTGTGGCACTGAGTCATTGGTGTTTATTGATGTGACAGAAAACAGAAGCAGCCAGATGAATTGTGTTTAGAGATACACTGTCAGCCCAGATTCAGCCAAATGCAGCAAAGTTAATTGGACGGCGCTTCACAGTATAGATGGACATTGATCCAAAACACACTGCAAAAGCAACCCAGGAGCTTTTGAAGGAAAAGAGTTGGAATATTCTGCAATGGCCGAGTCAATCACCTGATCTCAACCCAATTGAGCATGCATTTCACTTACCGAAGGCAAAACTAAAGGCAGAAAGACCCACAAACAAAGAACAACTGAAGACAACTGCAGTTAGAGCCTGGCAAAGCATCAGAAAGGAGGAACCCCAGTCTTTGGTAATGTCCATGGGTTCCAGACTTCAAGCAGTCATTGCCAGTAAAGGATTCTCAACAAAATATTAAAAATGAACATTATTTATGATTATATTCATTTGTCTAATTACTTTTGGTCCTTTGAAAAAGGAGGGATGGCTACTCTTAAGAGCTGTATATCCTACAGTTGTGCTCAAAAGTTTGCATACCCTGGCAGAAATTGCGAAATTTTGCCATTGATATTGAAAATATGACTGATCATGCCAAAAAATGCTCTTTTATTGAAGGATGATGATCATATGAAGTCATTTATTATCAAATAGTTGTTTAGCTCCTTTTTAAAATCATAACAACCGAAATCACCCAAATGGCCCTGATCAAAAGTTTACATACCCTGGAATGTTTGGCCTTGGTACAAACAAGGTGACACACACGGGTTAAAATGCCAATTAGAGGTTAATGTCCCACATCTGTGGCTTTTTAAATTGCAATTAGTGTCAGTGTATAACTAGTCAATGAGTTTGTTAGCTCTCACGTGGAAGCACTGACTAGGCTAGATAGTGAGCCATGGGGATCAGAAAAGAACTGTCAAAAGTCCTGCATAACAAGGTAATGAAACGTGGATACAGTGCTGAGTTACTTTAACATCTAGGGCGATCAAAGGGTTGACTGTGTGATTTACTATGGAAGCACACTGCTTTGTATCGCTCTGCTATGCAGAGCGATACAAAGCAGTGTGCTGGAACTGACAGGGGAGAGATCTTTCTGACCTTCTGTCAAGATTTGAGGCACCATCTTTGCAAAAATCTCCTTCCAAAATCCTCAATTAGAATCTGCCTCACGGTTTCCCCATTCACATTCAATTCTTCTGCCAATATTTGCACACTCAATCTTCGATCTGAACATACAAAAACTTTGCGCTCTGTCCATATCTGCAATCATCCCTTATGTTTTTGGCTGCCCACTTGCATCATCATGGACATCTGCCCACTCCCCCTCAAACTGCCTATTCCATTCAGAAACACCTTTATTTCTTCATGAAATGTTCACCATAAGCCTGTTGTATCAGAGCTAGTTTCCCTTTTCTCCTTTGTAAATTTCATGCAAAATTTGGTGTTAATCCACTGCTCAAGATTCCGGTCACTCATTTTCCACTAACACACACGCCATTTCTTCTACTACTCTGTAAACACTGAGCCAACTGATCTGCGACCCAGGTGAGTGCAAGTCCGAGCATGTAAGAACACACCCGAGTGCAAATGGCTGTGCAACTTACCACCATAGTGCTACACCACAGGAAATCTGAGCATTAAATTGTCACACCTCGTATATAGTCTTATATGCTTTTTTGCACTCTCAATAGGGTAAAAAAAACAATAGTACACATGGTTTGTTTGTCCTGTGAATGAACGTAAAAGAATAAAACTTTTTTTTCCTTACCTGAAGCACATTGACCCTAAGGTTCCATGCACACGGGGCGTTTTAATAACGCGGGTAACGTTAGCAGTGTAAAGTCACGTTAAAAACGTGAGTTTTTCAGCGTTTTTGTATTAGCTTTTAGCAACATTTTTAGAGGGGTTTTTTTGCATTTTTTTTGGTCAAAAACATCCAAAAGCGATGGTTTGCTGCGATTTTCAGCATTTTTCAGCGGTTTTTTTTCCAGCCAAAAACAGCCCCTGCCAAAAAAATGTTGATTCCAGTCTGTGTGTGCATGGACACATAGGATAACATGCTGGGGAGTTTACTGGCTGTAGGAAAAAAAAAAAAAAAAAAAAGGTCAAAAGCCAAAAACAGCAGCTGTAAAAATGTCCAGTGTGCATGAGGACTAATGCAGGCCATAGATGGGGAGAAAAACGGCCGATTTTTCGTCCGAAAATAAAACCGGCCGATTATCTTATCGTTAGTGGACGATTTTGTCGGCCGTTTTTCGTGTATTTTGGACTTTCAGATTATCGGTGATGTTGGAAAATTTTCGAAAAACGCCCGACTTTATCCTCATTGATGGTCAAAAACGAACGATCATTTTCCGAAAAAGGATCACAAAGGCCACAAAATGACATCATTTCCCGTTATAGGTTACTCATTAATCGGCCGATTTTCGTAATAATTGGTGGTCAGGTAAGTTTTTTAGACCGACCGATAGTTCGTTAATCGGCTGAAAATCTGCCGTTTTTCTCCCCATCTATGGCCTGCATAACACTCACTATATTAGATCAGGCACGGAACTTTTGTTTTCCTTTCCAATAGACTTTTTTGCTACAAACTTTTCTAGGGAGAAAGAAAAGATACATCTTTCTCATCAAAGCCTGTTTCTTGCCTTCACAGATGAGAAATACAGAGATTGTACACTGCTCAAAAAAATATAGGAACACTTTAAAAACACATCAGATCTCAATGGGGAAAAATATTGTGCTGGATATCTATACTGATATGGACTGGGCAATGTGACAGAAATGGAAGGACGCCCCATCATTTGATGGAAATAAAAATCAACCTACAGAGGACTGAATTCAAAGACACCCCGAAAATCAAGGTGAAAAAATGCAAGAGGCTGGTCGATTTTGCTGAAATTTCATTGCAGCAACTCAAAATGTTACGCAGTAGTTTGTATGACCCCCCATGTGTACGTATGCATGCCTGACAACATTGGGGCATGTCCTAATGAGACGACGGATGGTGTCCTGGGGTATTTCCTCCCAGATCTGGACCAGGGCATCACTGAGCTCCTGGACAGTGAGGTGCAACCTGGCAGTGTCTGATGGACCGAAACAGGATATCCTAGAGGTGATCTATTGGATTTAGTTCAGGCGAGCGTGGGAGCCAATGGTATCAATTCCTTCACCCCAGACACTACTAAACTACTCGTTCACTCCCTTATTATCTCACGTCTGGACTACTGCAACTCCCTTCTCACTGGCCTACCTCATCGCAGACTATCCCCGCTTCAGTCTATCCTGAACTCAGCGGCCAGACTCATCCACCTTACCAACCGCTCCGCTTCTGCCACCCCCCTCTGTCATTCCCTCCACTGGCTCCCCATTGCCCAACGCATTAAATTCAAACTTCTAACACAGACATACAAAGCCATTCATAACGCTGCCCCAAACTACCTCACCGACCTGATACCCAAATACCACCCAACCCGTACTCTTCACTCCTCACAAGACCTCCTACTTTCTAGCTCCCTGGTCTCCACCTCCCACATCCGACTGCAGGACTTCTCCAGGACTTCCCCCATCCTCTGGAACTCACTACTCCAATCCATCAGACTGTCACCTACCCTCCTCACCTTTAGGTGCACCCTGAAAACCCATCTCTTCAGGGAAGCCTACCCCGCCCTCACCTAACAACCGATCTCCTCCACTCCTCCCACCACTCCATCCCCCACAGCCACTTCCTCCTGTACCACTATCCCCTCCCTCCTAGATTGTAAGCTCGAAAGGGCAGGGCCCTTGAATCCCTCGTGTTCTGTTTTGTTACTGTACTGTCTCATGTTCTGTCCCCCACTATAATGTACAGCACTGAGCAAACCTTTTAGCGCCATATAAATACTGTATAATAATAATAATCCTCCAGGAACTGCCTGCATACTCTTACCACATGAGGCCGGGCAGCCCGGACCCACTTCACCAGCGTAGGGTCTAACAATGGGTCCAAGTATTTTATCCCGATACCGAATGGCAGTCAGGGTGCCATTGTTTAGCCTGTAGAGGTCTGTGCGTCCCTCCATGGATATGCCTCCCCAGAACATCACCGACCCACCACCAAAACAGTCATGCTGAACAATGTTACAGGCAGCATAACTTTTCCATGGCTTCTCCAGACCCTTTTACGTGTGACACATGTGCTCAGAGTGAACCTACTCTGTGAAAAGCACAGGGTGCCAGTGGTGGACCTGCCAATTCTGGTGTTTAATGGCAAATGCCAATCGAGCTCTATGGTGCCAGGCAGTAAGCACAGGGCCCACTAGAGGACAGTCGGGCCCTCAGGCCACCCAAATTAAATCTGTTTGATTGTTTGGTCAGAGGCAAGCACACCACTGACCTGCTGGAGGTCATTTTGTAGGGCTCTTCAATGCTCATCCTGTTCCTCCTTGCACAAAGGAACAGATACCGGTCCTGCTGATGGGTTAAGAACCTTCTACGGCCCTGTCCAGCTCTCAGAGTAACTGCCTGTTTCCTGGAATCTCCTCCATGCTCTTGAGACTGTGCTGGTAGACACAGGAAACCTGGCAATGGCACGTATTGATGTGCCATCCTGGAAGAGTTGGACTACCTGTGCAACCTATATGGTTGATCCTGCCAGTTCCTCATTTACTTTTCCAAACTGACCATACCAAGCAGAGAAGCAGATCTGTGCTGGTGTGGTCAGTTTGTCTCAATCTTTTCCTTGTTACAGGAAAGCATCAAAATCTGGTTGTGCCTGTATCTCTGCAATTAGTTTTACAGACCTCTGCTGCTAGGCTGATTAACAGCGGCTCCCAGCCAAAGTCTAGCTGTCAAAATGCAATGTACAGAGATAGGGAGAGCATTTCCCTACTGCATATGATGTCACTAACAACCTGGAACCCAGATGTGCCACGCTTCTGGAGCCCAACATGTACAAATGGGAAAACTACTTCCATGCTATTTTTGACCTCACAAACATCCCGCCAACTTACAGTAAATAAAAAAATTGACACATGGTCACATGAGAGCTAACTAAAAGTAACCAAACCAAAAAAATCTAAAGAACTACTTCAGGACTTTTTTTTCCCCATGCAGTGGAGCTGTGCCCTCACTGCATGGGTTAACTTCTCATTTTTGTCCAGAGCAGGGGTCTCCAAGCTATGGCCCTCCAGCTTTTGAAATACTACAAGTCCCATCATGTCTCTGCGAGTCTTGCCTATAGTTGTCAAGAGTCTTGCAAGGCCTCATGGGACTTGCAGTTCCTCGACACTTGGAGGGCCATAGTTTGGAGACCCCTGGTCTAGAAGATTGGATAGCTGAAATATACTCACCTAATCTGCCAATCGTCCCAGTGCAAGACCGGCTCCTAATCCCCAGTGTAGTAGAGATCTTGTGTGGGGTGGACTGTTCCTGATGTCATTCACCCCATAGACCAGCTCTGAATGTGAGGATGGCAGGAAAGGGTGAGTATAGGCTCTGCATTCAGCACTAAACAATACAAGCAATGAACCCACACAGCGCAGGCACAGTCCCACTGCATGGTGAACAAAATTTGCATGGAGTTCGAATTTAAAAAACTATTTTTAAATACGTAGATGCAATTATGAGACATACATAATACTTATATTAACCACTTGCCTACAGGGCACTTATACCCACTTCCTGCCCAGGCCAATTTTCAGCGCTGTTGCACTTTGAATGACAACTGCGCGGTCATGCAACTATGTACCCATATGAAATCTTTCTAATTTTTTTTGAGACAGATAGAACTTTCTTTGTGGTATTTAATCACCTCTGGATTTTTTATTTTTTGCTAAACAAACCAAAAACAAGTGAAAATTTTGGAAATTTTGTAAATAAAGTGATTTTTCTCTTTCACTGATGTGCGCTAATGAGCCTGCAGTGATGGGCATTGACAGGCATCACTGATGTGCACTGGTAGGTGGCATTGATGGACACTGACAGGTCGCAGTGCTGAGGCTACACTGATCATCAGTGCCCTGATGATCAGTGTACATGTCCCCTCTGAGGGATGCCGATTACCCAGCTCTCCTCACAAGCTGTCAGCATGACAGCTTGTGAGGAGAGAAATGCTGATAACCGGCATTTCCCTATTTACATGCGATCAGCTGTGATTGGACACAGCTGATCACATGACCGAGCCGACATCTTCGGCTCTTTCCGTTGATCGGTGATCCACCGAGGGAAACAGCGCACCACCGATCACCATGCTGCGCACCCCCCGGAGTCGCACACGCGCGGTTAGAGTGGGAGGACGTCATATGATGTCCTCTCAGAACAAGAAAACTGCATTGCGTCCGTCATTTCCTCATATGGCGGTGGGAGGTGGTTAAACATCACCCTGGATTTATATACATCTTAACAGTGCATGTGCAATGAACCCTGGTTCACACCTGAACATTTTATAGCTCAAAGTGGTTGTAAAGGCTGAAGGTTTTTTTTACCCTAATGCATTCTTTGCATTAAGCCAAGATTCACTTTCCCCCAGCTCACCTAAATACTTACCTGAGCCCAATCTCAATACAGTGCTGTGCCTGTGACTCCTGCTGCCATCAATAAAACCCAGTGAGGTGGGAGGGGGCATGAGCTGCGCCATGCGTGTCTATGGATACACAGAGCCTGGCTTGGTATCAAGTGTGCACATCTGCAACTATAGCAAGCACTTGTTATGAGGGAAGGCACTGAAAAAGAGGAGCATACAGAGCTGGTGAGGCACCTGAGAAGAGGAGATTTGGGGCAGCTCTTTACCATACACAGAGCAGGCAAGTAGAACATGTTAAATTAATGAATAAGAGCATTTATTAACCCTTTAAAGCTCCAAATGACCAAAACAACTAAACCCCCTATGCTTTTAAACCGTGCCTGTTCATAGAGAAATAGGTCCCCATCTAAAGCGCAAAAAGTTAAATGAGCTACCTTTGAAGCAAGTTAGGGTATTTGTGGCCCCACAGACTTCAATGAGAGCGCATGAAAATTAAGTTTAAGCTTTCAATTTGCGCAAAAAAAAAAAACCCGCTCAAAACTAAATACACAGGCAGCTAGGGGACAGTACAAACAGGCAGCTGATCCCTGTTTTTACTGGCCCCCACAACCACACAAGTGACAGTGCAACTCAGATGAGTACATATTACCAAGGGTATGATGCTTTGCATTGCAGTGCAGCAATTTTAGTGCAAGTGCTGCACCACCTGTCAAACTCTCCCATGGAAGTGAACAATGAGACAATGGTATAGTCCCACAATGCATCTGCCCTGCCCATCATTTAACAAAAAAAAAAAAATACCACACACACACAGAGCACCTGCAAACCTCCACTAACTGTCCTCCACAAAGCAGTCCACTGCAGATAGGTTTTCTAGAGACGGCAAACATTGATGCTAGTGTGAAAGGAGCTTTACTAAACAAAGAGTGGCAGTTAAGAAAAAAAAATGTATAAGGCCAGAAGAAATATGACATCCGAAGACCTTGACAGAGTAAAGTCCCTATTGATGACGAATGCAAGTCACATTCCTAGCTGTAACTGTTACCATTCTTTAGGTTTTCAACTTAAAAATTGAATTTTTTCAAAGAAGTCAAACAAAGAGCAGTGTGCACTGTACATGCTGACTGCCAGAGCAGGAAGTTCATCAGCTTCTCCTTCACATCACACACAGCACTGAAAGTGACCTTCCGGGATCTCCACACATCGCCCGCCCCATCAGCTGCTCTCATCAACTCACGTCCTCACTGCTTCCAGGTGACACCACTGCAGGGGGAGAAGAAAAATCACACACTGCAATCATATCACCGGGGTCACCAGGCCTGGAATTCCCAGTTACTGCTTAGACTGTGACAGTTCTATTCAATAAAACAAAGTGAGGCCACCACACACAGAGAGAGGTTATCTGCTGCAGTGAGATTTCAGGTTACGAAGGTCAGATGGGTGAAGGAGGAAATCTAAGTGACTTTGCCCTGTGTACATTTACCACAATCCTGATTTACTACAAACCTTCTAAGGTCTTTATAAAAAGGTAGAAGTGCCAGCTCTTAGAGATGCTGCAATGTGCAGGATCTGAATGGGAGGATAAAGGAGCACTGATCAACCTTAACCTGACAATACACTGTACAATCAGAGGGTACAATCTCCTTAAAGTGTTAGTAACCTCTTTTTTACACTTTTATTTGGTAACATAAATCGTACCTGTAGGTAAAATGAATGTCTGCTAAACGTGCACTGCAGATTGCAGAAGGAAGACCGGGCGAAGGTGGAAGCCTCTGCAGCGGTGACAGTGTGCCACTCGAGGGCTTCGCTTTAAGGCAAGTCCTTCATAACATAATAGTATGCGATGCATACCAGAACATTACAAAATTACTTTGCGGGATTTTTCTTTTTTTAATTAAGCTGCGGTTAGTTTACCGCTGCATTGTGTCGATGTGTTTTTTGAGCATCTTCATGTGACATTCATAAGGCAGCCATTTATTTGAATGGGCTGTCCTACGTGTGCCAAGACACTCCTGGACCTTTTTTTTGGGTGTAGAGCTTGGTGCGTTTTAGTATTCTTTGCAACATATTTGTGGTGCGCATCTTTAGGCATTTCTAGGAGCATACAGATGTGAATGCAGCCTTCTGGCGACCCATGAAACGATCAACCACATAAATTGAGCTAAAAATGACAGCACACTATTTCATCAAGGTCCCCTGAATTGATAGATTTTGTGCATAAATCGACAGTATCACACTGAATGAATGTACAGGCCTCCACTGGTGCTCCTGAGCAATCAAAATGATGAAATGCGAGAATCGATAACTCCCCATTCACACGTGTGCGATGTGTCGCATTGTTTGTGAATTTTCTGTGCGACAGCATAGGGCAACCCGAATCATGACAAATGTGCCAAAGTAGTTCCTGCGCCTGTCAGCCTTGAACATCTGGAGTGCCATTAGGAAGAAATGGCCCAGCAAGAGCAATATGCCTTTTGGTGCAGTTCTGGGCCTGTTTCCTGGGAATGTGAAGGTGTGAATGTGGTCTTACAGGTAAATAAAAGCCACTGATTGACCCTATATGGTCATTTTGTTTTCTAGCGCAACCAGTCAACTGGGGTCAATGGAAGCTGCCACTCATTACTCATTCATGACATGTTTGTCTCGCTCGATCTGTCAAATCTGACATCAATTGTTCAGTTTATCACACCGTGTATGGTCACTGTAAGATTTATCAACAAATATGAGATCTAAACAATCCATTCAATCTGCAGCCAGGCAGACCCTTACATAGCTGACAGATGTGAGGGGATTGTATGATCAGATGGTGCAGCGCGCGGTCACAGATGGGGAACAGCGCGCGGTCACAGATGGGGAACAGCGCGCGGTCACAGATGGGGAACAGCGCGCGGTCACAGATGGGGAACAGCGCGCGGTCACAGATGGGGAACAGCGCGCGGTCACAGATGGGGAACAGCGCGCGGTCACAGATGGGGAACAGCGCGCGGTCACAGATGGGGAACAGCGCGCGGTCACAGATGGGGAACAGCGCGCGGTCACAGATGGGGAACGGAGCCCCGCGCAGCGCGCGGTCACAGATGGGGAACGGAGCCCCGCGCAGCGCGCGGTCACAGATGGGGAACGGAGCCCCGCGCAGCGCGCGGTCACAGATGGGGAACGGAGCCCCGCGCAGCGCGCGGTCACAGATGGGGAACGGAGCCCCGCGCAGCGCGCGGTCACAGATGGGGAACGGAGCCCCGCGCAGCGCGCGGTCACAGATGGGGAACGGAGCCCGGCGCAGCGCGCGGTCACAGATGGGGAACGGAGCCCCGTGCAGCGTACGGTCACAGATGGGGAACGGAGCCCCGTGCAGCGTACGGTCACAGATGGGGAACGGAGCCCCGTGCAGCGTACGGTCACAGATGGGGAACGGAGCCCCGTGCAGCGTACGGTCACAGATGGGGAACGGAGCCCCGTGCAGCGTACGGTCACAGATGGGGAACGGAGCCCCGTGCAGCGTACGGTCACAGATGGGGAACGGAGCCCCGTGCAGCGTACGGTCACAGATGGGGAACGGAGCCCCGTGCAGCGTACGGTCACAGATGGGGAACGGAGCCCCGTGCAGCGTACGGTCACAGATGGGGAACGGAGCCCCGTGCAGCGTACGGTCACAGATGGGGAACGGAGCCCCGTGCAGCGTACGGTCACAGATGGGGAACGGAGCCCCGTGCAGCGTACGGTCACAGATGGGGAACGGAGCCCCGTGCAGCGTACGGTCACAGATGGGGAACGGAGCCCCGTGCAGCGTACGGTCACAGATGGGGAACGGAGCCCCGTGCAGCGTACGGTCACAGATGGGGAACGGAGCCCCGTGCAGCGTACGGTCACAGATGGGGAACGGAGCCCCGCGCAGTGTACGGTCATAGATGGGGAACGGAGCCCCGTGCAGTGCACGGTCACAGATGGGGAATGGAGCCCCGTGCAGTGTACGGTCACAGATGGGGAATGGAGCCCCGTGCAGTGTACGGTCACAGATGGGGAATGGAGCCCCGTGCAGTGTGCAGTCACAGATGGGGAATGGAGCCCCGTGCAGTGTACGGTCACAGATGGGGAAGGGCGCTCAGTGAAGGCGCGCAGAGCTTAATGAATGATGATCGGTGTCTAGGCCGCCCCCTCCCCCGGATCCCCCCCATTCCGGAGTACAGACAGGAGGATACCCGGTGTGGATCGGCCAGGCCGGGCAGTGATCGGCTCCTCCTCCTCCTGTACGCTGCAGAGAGCAGGCCAGGCGCTCAGCCTGAGCCGGGTCATTACAAGGACACTGCCCCGGGACAGTACCGGGCACACCGGAGGTGGCGGAGAGCTCACTCCAGGAACACAGCCCCCACCCCTACCTCACAGCCGGGGCTCCCCGGACACCACTCCGGTCCCACCACACCCGGGAGGATGGGAGAGGACGGGAAGCCTTATTCTCATCACCCACCACCGCGGCCTCCGTCCTCCCCAGTCAAGGACACAATGAAATGAACGCTCCGGGCTCTCACCTTGGGAAGCGGCGAGCTGAGGATGCGGGCGGCAGCGGGCCAGGCTGCGTACACCGGAGGACACACAAAGCCGGAGAAGAGAGGCCCCGAACATGGCTGAGCTGAGCGCTGGACACCGAGCACACCGAGGATCCGGACCGGAAGAACGAGGCACGCGTACCACACACCTCCACTAGGCGCCGGCACAGGGAACACGGACACACAAGGGTAAAGGGGGGCGTGGCCTTTTCCGTCACCTTACCATAGACATTGACATAGGCTGGCACCAGAAACAGCACCACCTAATGGCCAACCAGTCAACTGCGGCCGGCTTCATGTGTTCTCAGTGTGGGGGAAAGTCACTGAGGACATGAAGAGTTCACCATAGGAGTTGCTGCTGCTCACTAGATGACATGACATGTTAAACATGACATTTTAACCACTTGCCCTCCTGAGGATTTACCTCCCTTCCTCTGACCAGGCCATTTTTTGCATTACTTGCGCGGTCATTCAACGCTGCACCCAAATTAAATGTATGCCCCTTTTTCCCCACAAATAGAGCAGTATTTGATAGCCTGTGCGGTTTTTAATTTTTTCGCTATAAAAAAAAAAGACCGTCAATTTTGAGAAAAAAAAATAATATTTCTGACTTTTTGTTATTAAACATGTCCAGTAAAACAATTTTAAAAATTAAATTTTGTTGTAAATTTAGGCCAAAATATATTGTGATACCTGTGTCTTTCCTAAAAATAAATCCCAATACATGTAAATTAATTGGTTTACGTGAAAGCAATAGCATTTACAAATGGCGGTATATATTTTGGGCTTTTTTTTATATTTTATTTTTTACTAATAATGGCGATCAGCAACTTATAGCGGGACTGCGGCGGATATTCTGACACTTGGGGGGGGGCCGACTTGGTGTCACTGACATTCCAGGGACACTAAAACAATGATCAGTGCTAATAAAAAGCACTGACACTGTACTAATGGCACTGGACAGGAAGGGGTTAACATCTGGTGCGATCAAAGGGTTAACTGTGTGCTGTGTGCCGTTTTACTAAGTGTGCTGTGTGTGTGCTTCACTGTAAGCACACTGCTTTGTATGGCTCTGCTATGTACAGTCATGCAAAGCAGTGTGCAGGAGCTGACAGGGGAGAGAACTGTTTTGTTTACAAACAGTTCTCCCCCCCCTTTGGAGATGTTCAGCAATCACCGGGCGCCGGCCAGTAATCACCGGCCTAGGACCTGGTGATTGACAGCCGCGAATGGTGGTGTGGGTTGGGCGCACGCACTGCTTTCGTGCGCCCCCTTCCCGGAAATGCTACATCACATATATATACATGATTTTGCGCATAGCTGCCGCCCTGTAGCAGTATTTCTGCTATAGGGCGGTCAGGAAGCGGTTCATGGAGTTGAAACAAAAGTAAACAGTGTGATGCTTTATTTATGTTCCGTTAGCACAGCTCACTTCATGACACACACCCGTGTCTGCTGGATAACACGGCCTGTGCTGTGACTGAGGCCTAAGGCTGGGTTCAGACCTCTGCGGGGTCAATTCACTAAGAGACAAATACACACTGAGTTTTTGAGGTAAATTAACTCATGAGGTATTTATCTGAAAAGTAGTCCATTCACTAAAACACGTGTTATTTACTGAATGCGTTAGATTTTTGTTTCTAATTTAAATTTAGTGTTACATTTGGCTTCTTAATATTCCCATTTTTATACAGGACATAACACCGCACTAGAGGGAGATAGTTCAGTAAATGAATGCACACAGAAATGTCATGGAACTATGAAAACCTTGTAGTGTGCTTTCATTCACAGAGCCATCTCCCTCTGGTGACATGTTACCATCCCTGAGCTCAGGGCAGAACATTTCCACACGGATACATTGTAGACTTTTATCTTCCTGGTCAGTGCAGAGTTCCCCTCATTGGTATTTTCTACATTGCTAAAACTCAGACTGCCTACTGCCAGGTGATACATACCCAATGTCTGTAATTGAGTGAATTGACTTTAATCATTTATTTCTCTTTTTTTTTTGCTGTATTTATCTCACATTGTTAACCACTTGATGACCAAGCTATAGCCGAAAAACAGCTACAACACGGTCATCTAGTTCTTGGGAGGGCGTCTATCAACCCCCCTGCACATCCCCGGGGCGCACATCAGGCACGCTCAGTGATCTCTGTGTCCTTTAGCCCGGGTTCACACTGATGCAGTGCGGAATTCGCACCAGTCTCTGTGCAAATTCTGCACCGCATCACAATCAAACCCTGTTCATGCAAACTGCTGCGGGTGTGTATGTTAAGTTATGCAGAATCGGATCACATGGGTGTAAATACTCATGCAATCCGATTCTAGTGTGGACCAAAAAAGGGTCCTGTACCTTTGACACAGCTGATCACAGATCGAGGTAGAGGGCCAATCACAGCGAATCACATGTAAATAAATCCCAGTTATCGGCTTTTCCTTTCTTCAGCGCTGTCACTATTTGAGGAAAGGAAAGCCGATAACCAGCAATCCTGTGTCAGGACACATTTAAACTGATAATTTGGGCAGTGCTTTATTATCAGGGACCATCAGTGCAGCATATCAGTGGCCATCAGTGCAGTCTCATCAGTGCCCATTAGTGCAGCATATAAATGCAGCCTCATCAGTGCTTTATCATCAGTGCAGCATATCAGTGCCCATCCATGCAGCCTCATCAGTGCAGCTTCATCAGTGCCCATTAGTGCAGCATATCAGTGTCCATACTGTAAGTGCAGCCTCATCAGTGCTTTATCATCAGTGCCCAACAGTGCAGCATATCAGTGCCCATAAGTGCACCTTATCAGTACCGCCTCATCAGTGCCCCTAAGTGCAGCCTCATCAATGTCCACCAGTGCAGCATATCAGTGCCCATAAGTGCAGCCTCATCAGTGCAGTTTCATCAGTGCCCATTAGTACAGCATATCAGTGCCCATACTGTAAGTGCAGCCTCATCAGTGCTTTATTATCAGTGCCCATCAGTGCAGCATATCAGTGCCCATCAGTGCACCCGCATCAGTGCAGCTTCATCAGTGCAGCATATCAGTGCCCATACTGTAAGTGCAGCCTCATCAGTGCTTTATCATCAGTGCCCATCAGTGTAGCATATCAGTGCCCATCAGTGAAGTCTCATCAGTGCTTTATCATCAGTGCCCATCAGTGCAGCATATCAGTGTCCATAAGTGCACCTTATCAGTACTGCCTCATCAGTGCCCCTAAGTGCAGCCTCATCAATGTCCACCAGTGCAGCATATCAGTGCCCATAAGTGCAGCTTATCAGTACTGCCTCATCAGCCCCTAAGTGTAGCCTCATCAGTGCCCATCAGTGCAGCCTATCAGTGCCCACCAGTGCAGCCCCATAAGTGCATATCAGTGAGAATTTCATAACAGAAACAAAGAAAAACATTTTTTTTTCAAAATTTACAGTCTTTTTTCATTTGTTTAGCAAATTTTAAAACCCAATGGTGATTAAATACCACCAAAAGAAAGCTCTGTCTGCCTAAAAATAATGATCACAATTTCACATGGGTACAGTGTTGCATGACTGCGCAATTGTCATTCAAATTGCCACAGCACTGAAAGCTGGAAATTGGCCTGGGCAGGAAGGGGGTGAAAGTGCCCGGTGTTGAAGTGGTTAACAAATGTGCAGTATTTACCTCACATCTAATATTTTACTTTGATTATCTCATGCAACATTTTAAAAAAGCATAACGTGATCTTCATATCACATGCAAAATCCTTTAGTGAACTGACCCGTGTGCCGGGAATGCACACTAAATCACATGCTTTCCTGACACAAAGAGAAATGCGCTGTACAGACCTGTAGCAGTGCCATTAAGGCTCCGTTCACATGTGCGTCACGTGAATGTGCATTTCATTGCATATGTTTTGCATGTTCTTCCATGACACAGCCCATTCACTAAATGAGGCAAACACATCAGAAGAAGCTCCCACACCATTTTGGGCGTTGAGCTTTGCATGCTTTTTTTACATTTTTACATGTGTTTGCTGGCCACATTTGGGGTGTCATTAAAGTGTTAATATAGTCTATTTTTTTAAAATTAAAATAACAAACTTGTTCTACTCACCTGCTCTGTGCAGAGGTATTGCACAGAGCAGACCCAATCCTCTTCTTCTTGGGTCTCCCAGTGGCAATCATGGCTCCTCCTCTTTTTCATGTGTCCCCATAGAAAGCCGTTTGCTATGTGGGTATAAGGTATCCGCTCAATCCTAAACTGTGTGCTTATGGAGCCGCACTCCATAGACACAGAGAGCGGGATTTAGCCTTGCCCCTCACTTCCTCCTCACTAAATTTGATGGACAGCAGCAGGAGCCAATAGCTCCTTCTGCTGTTCGAGGCCCCATGTGAGGAGGAAGAATGGGGAGAAGAGATCCCCTTGGATCTATTAACAGTTGCAAGTGCAATGCACTTTATTTGTTTTCCAGGGAAGCACACATTTTGTGTTTTGAATCTGGGCGCTAATAAGTCATTTTGTAAATAGAGAGCACTGTGGTTCCACTTTTATGTTTTCCATAACACATATTATATGAGAGCGTCAGCTAGAGGAGTGTATACTGTGGCAGTGCCGGAAGAGGAGCTGAAGGAAGACCAGAGAGGGTGTACACAAGTGTGTCTATATGTTGAGGGCATAATGACCTATTGATGAGGTCATAAATTAAGGTGAGCAGATTTTTCCCCTAAAACACTGAAGAAGAGAGATTTATTTTATACACATTGCACAGTATTGTTATAAGTGACCTTTTCATGGGAAAAAGTATTTTTTTATTGATTTTTATAGAGATATTAGTTTGTTGTGCTACACTTTATTGTTATTCATTTTTGAGACCATATGTCCACATGGAAGAGCTGCTGCTGAAACCAGACCAGAAGCAAGGATTATTAGGCAAGCGCTCTTATGTTTAATAGTTAAATATTGCTGTCCAAAGCTTCTGGGTGTATCTCTGTATAGAAACCGGCACAAGTCTAATGTCTGGTGACAAAAGTATATCTGTCCCCTTGATGCTATTCTACATGCACTATAGCAGATAGCTAAGTCTGTGATACAGTGTGCGTGTGTAGTGGTCACCTAGTTGTGTGTTAGTAGGTGAACCTGTTTATTGCAATAGAGTTTGTATGCAGCTCTTGTTATTTTAGTTAACCCTGTTCCTTCTGGTCTGGGATTCTATAGCTAATTTTAGCTCACGGCTCAATAACCAACATAGGCTAGAGCCAGGTTTGGCATCCGACAGCCACTTGGTAGTTAGAGGTCTGGTTGCATGACAGATTAGAAGCTACTAAGACACAGAGTAGATACAGTAGGTGGACTATAAGTTCCATTGCCCCACCATGGTTTATGCTGGTGAAAAGCTGCTTTTCAGGCTGGTTGAACAACAACTGGAGGGTCTCTCTATCATCGCAGATCTTGATTTCAGGTCCCCGACACCATGATCATCCTCAGAGAACCCTAAAATTGAATATTGCTACAACATTAATCTTAAGTAATAACTATATATACCAAGGCATACAGTATGTGCTCAATTCCAGAAGGACTCTTGTTGGGCCTATTGTTGATAATACCTGTTTCTCCATTGGATGTATGTACTATTATTAATATTATATAAAGCTTGTATTAATTCAATACTGGTGTGCATCTATATACTTACAATTATTGTTATATGCTGGCTGCTTCACAGTTTTCTGCTGTAGTTCTTCTTCTCCCAATTACTCTGATTAGACTACTGGTAATTTCGTAAGAAGGGAATCCCCTCTGTTCACAGAGGCCCTGTCCGTGGTGGAGGCACTGCCAACCTTATTGTCAAATCCACTCTTACAGCAAGGTTCTCGTTCTCTAATTTACCTACAGGTTTAGTACAATAGCCTATTTGGGGAGGGCCATTTCTCATAAACCCCCAAAAGAGGACTACAGACATATATCCACTACATTGTTAATATGAGATTTTTACATTTTTCACTTTTTATCGTTCTTTTGCAAGTTAGCTCTGAAATAGGGGGAGGCCCTTATTTTTAGGAAGTGATGACAGGTACAGTAAATGCCTTCTGTTTTAAGACAACTTTGCCATAACCTGTCAGTTTATATTTTCTTGTTTCTGATTTTAAATGGGATTTCAACTGTTTTTCCATTTTGGATTGTGTGGGAAGGATTTAAGGAACTTTTTTTTCTTGCTGTCTGTGTCCTTAGTGGGGACTTTCTCTGTGGTTACCTGGGCATGAAGAGAGCAGAATCTGTTAAATGAGGACAAAACAGCAAGAAAAGCATTTAAGAAGAGCTTGAGCTATTTTGCAAAGAAGAATGGGCAAAAATGTAACTCTTTAGATGTGCAAACTGGTAGAGACATCCCCAAAAAGACTTGCAGCTGTAATTGTAACAAAAAGGTGGTTCTACAAAGTATTGACTCGGGGGGCTGAATACAAATGCACGCCACACTTTTCACATATTTATTTGTAAAAAATTTTGAACACCATTTATCATTTTCCTTCCACTTCACAATTATGTACCACTTTGTGTTGGTCTATCACATAAAATCCTAATAAAAAATATTTACATTTTTGGTTGTAACATAACAAAATGCAGAAAATTTCAAGGAGTATGAATACTTTTCCAAGGAACTGTATCTTGGTGGAGGGATGAAGGCTTTTAATATTCTATCAATTTGCTTATTGTTGCTTGTATCCCCATTGGGAGCAATTATCCTTAATTCTGGTCACTGGGGCAGGAAGTAAAGTAAATCTGTCCAATGGAGACACAGACAACTGTAAAAGCATTGCTAGCACAAGGAAGGGTTTGATTCTTTGTTAGTTTTTTCCTGTCTATGATCCCATTTTCTAAGAGGTCACCAGAATAGGAAGTGAAGGGCCACAGAGAGAAATACAAAGTTGACAACCTATTCTGTAGTAGATGGTTAAAATCCTGTAAATGTTAATGTCACTTACAAGGTGATTTAATGTTTAACTCCCCCCTTTCACAAACTGAAAAAATGTAATCAGTAAAAATATTCAGGTAGATCTTCAAGAGCTTCACAGTTTTCTGCTGACAGCTTTTGATGGTCACTTATTCAGAAATGAAATGGTGATGGTGGATGGTGTAATCATATTCTGTCAGCAGGTCAAGTTTCTGTTTTTTTCAAAACTCTGGCTCTTGGAGTTCAGGACATGGCATGAAACAGGAAGCCTGACTGCATACCTGCCTGGAGGAATCATGTAACTGAACATACTGATACAGATCAGGGAGATGGATCCGAAAAGATGATTAATTGTCTGTCTTCATATATCCAGGTATTAGTGTATATATCAATTTTCCACTACCAAATAAGGTTAACCCAATGTTTGAGTAACCGTTAGTATCAACTACCTTTCTACATTTTAACCACTAGCCTACAGGGCACTTATACCCCCTTCCTGCCCAGGCTAATTTCCAGCTTTCAGCGCTGTCACACTTTGAATGTCAATTGTGCTGTCATGCAACACTGTACCCATATGAAATTTTTATCATTTTTTTGAGACAGATAGAGCTTTCTCTTTGGTGGTATTTAATCACCTCTGGAATTTTTATTTTTTTCTTAAGCAAACCAAAAACCACTGAAAATTTTGAAAAAAAAAAGTTTTTTCTTAGTTTTTGTTATACAATTTTGTAAATAAGTGATTTTTCGCCTTCACTGATGTGCGCTAATGAGGCTGCAGTGATGGGCACTGATAGGCTGCACTGATGGACACTGATAGGTGGCACTGATGGGCACTGATGAGGAGGCACTGGTAGGTTGCACTGATGGGCATTGACAGGCATCACTGATGGGCACTGAAAGGCAGCACTGATACATGACATTCATACATGACACTGATATATGGCACTGATAGGCAGCACTGATAGGCAGCACTGACTGGCACTGATAGGCGGCACTGAGTGGCACTGATAGGCGGCACTGACTGGCACTGTTAGGCAGCACTGACTGGCACTGATAGGTGGCACTGACTGGCACTGATAGGCAGCACTGACTGGCACTGATAGGTGGCACTGATTGGCATTGATAGGTGGCACTGACTGGCACTGATGGGTGACATTGAAAGGCAGCTGAGATGGGCACTGATATGTGGCATTGATGTGCACTGGTATGCACTGATATGTGAAATTGATGTGGCACTGATGGGCACTGGCACATGGCACTGATGGGCACTGACAGGTGGCACTTCTGTGGCCACACTTGATCATCAGTGCCTTGATGATCAGTGTACATGTCCCCTCCGCGGAAAACCGATTACCGGCTCTCCTCTCCTCTCAAGCTGTCAGCGTGACAGCTCGAGAGGAGAGAAATGCCGATAACCGGCATTTCCGTGTTTACATGTGATCAGCTGTGATTGGACACAGCTGATCACATGACCGAGCCAACATCTTCGGCTCTTTCCGTGATCTGCTGTGTCCAAGGAACACAGTGCACTGGCGATCGCCGCGCAGCGCGCTCCCTGAGCCGCGCATGCGCAGTGAGAATGGTAGGACGTCATATGACGTCCTATCAGAACGAGAGAACCACCTTGCGCCCGTCATTGTACTATAGGGCAGGCGGAAGGTGGTTAAAGATAAATCTTTGTGTATTAATGGGGTTATAAGGAAACTATAAAATACCTAAGATGACAATTGGCAAGCTTGGCCATCAGCAGAGAATCATGCTAAGACTGCCAGAATCCTTCTATCCACCTATGGCTACATTTCTTTAATACCTCAAAGATTACTAACTGCTGGCATTGCTTTATGTCATACACAGATTGCTTCATTTTTGCAGGAGACATTCATGTCGCAATTGTTTGAGCATTTTTAAATATAGTCATGATGATAATGCACTTTGGATTTCTTTTGTTTAAGTAATTTTATACACAAAACCAGAACACTTTTTATAGTGTTAGGTATCCTATCGAAGGCTTACAACTTATGTCAGACTTTTATTGTAGTCTGTGTCCCCCTTGGAGGAGATTCCCCCCTATCAGTCATGGTGTTATGGTGACCATTTGACTATACTGAAACTGGGACAGAAAGATCTGGAATACCCAAACTTTAAAATTGTTACAAGAACAGGAATAGAGGGAAATCTTTCAATGGGAACACCTGTTCTAGTGACAACCAGCTAAGTCTACTCTATCTAAAACTAGGATTCTGGCTTTAGATATACCTTAACTAGAAAATGTAGTACAGCATACAAGAGTGCACACCTCACGGGCCTTAAAGATCCAAGAGATCCATATTGTTTAAGAATTCAAATCAAAGTGTAGCATGCTGATTGTAACAGACATCTGTTTGAAACACTTGTGAATAGTGTATGGTAGCAAAACTATTTGGCCAGCTAAGTGAAACAAATGCAGGGGTGTCAAACTGGCGGCCCTCCAGCTGTTGCGAAACTACAAGTCCCATCATGCCTCTGCCTTTGGGAGTCATGCTTGTAACTGTCAATCTTGCAATGCCTCATGGGACTTGTAGTTTGGCAACAGCTGGAGGGCCACCAGTTTGACACCCGTGCTATAATGAAAAGCAGTCATGTGAGGATACTTAAACCCCATTAGCTAGCACCTGTAGGTCTCCTGTTGTTAGTATGCAGTAGGTGGATCCTCTGTGTTGCCAGGAGTAGACGTTGGCACTCACCATTGTGCAGAACCTAAGAATCACCCAGTCTACTCCAAAGCCCCATATGATTGGGAAGGAATTGACTGCCTAGCAGCTCCCAGTTTACACAACACAGGACAACCCTCTAGAGCAGTGATGGCGAACCTTTTTGAGCCCGAGTGCCCAAACTGCAACCCAAAACCAACTTATTTCTTTCAAAGTGCCAACACTGCAATGAAACCTGAATATCGAGCTTTTGGTTTAGAAAAAACAACTCGTACAGTAGTGCAAACTAATTAACAGTACAGGGATGACCAGAGACTGCGGACACAGTACAGGGATGACCAGAGACTGCGGACACAGTACAGGGATGACCAGAGACTGCGGACACAGTACAGGGATGACCAGAGACTGCGGACACAGTACAGGGATGACCAGAGACTGCGGACAGTATAGGGATGACCAGAGACTGTGGACAGTACAGGGATGACCAGAGACTGCGGACACAGTACAGGGATGCCCAGAGACTGCGGACACAGTACAGGGATGACCAGTGACTGCGGACAGTACAGGGATGACCAGAGACTGCGGAAAGTACAGGAGATGACCAGAGACTGCAGACACAGTACAGGGATGACCAGAGACTGCAGACACAGTACAGGGATGACCAGAGACTGCGGACAGTACAGGGATGACCAGAGACTGCGGACACAGTACAGGGATGACCAGAGACTGCGGACACAGTACAGGAGATGACCAGAGACTGCGGACAGTACAGGGATGACCAGAGACTGCGGACACAGTACAGGGATGACCAGAGACTGCGGACAGTACAGGGATGACCAGAGACTGCGGACACAGTACAGGGATGACCAGAGACTGCGGACACAGTACAGGGATGACCAGAGACTGCGGACACAGTACAGGAGATGACCAGAGACTGCGGACACAGTACAGAGATGACCAGAGACTGCGGACACAGTACAGGAGATGACCAGAGACTGCGGACAGCACAGGGATGACCAGAGACTGCAGACACAGTACAGGGATGACCAGAGACTGCGGACAGCACAGGGATGACCAGAGACTGCGGACAGTACAGGAGATGACCAGAGACTGCGGACACAGTACAGGGATGACCAGAGACTGCGGACAGCACAGGGATGACCAGAGACTGCGGACAGCACAGGGATGACCAGAGACTGCGGACAGTACAGGGATGACCAGAGACTGCGGACAGCACAGGGATGACCAGAGACTGCGGACAGCACAGGGATGACCAGAGACTGCGGACAGCACAGGGATGACCAGAGACTGCGGACAGCACAGGGATGACCAGAGACTGCGGACAGCACAGGGATGACCAGAGACTGCGGACAGCACAGGGATGACCAGAGACTGCGGACAGCACAGGGATGACCAGAGACTGCGGACAGCACAGGGATGACTGCTGACCTTTGGGGAGGGAGGGGGAGTGGGTACCTGAATTTGACAGGTACCCGCTCTTACTTCCGCAGAGTTTTTTTTTTTATCTTACCTGTTCCTTTATCCAGCCGCGCGTTGTCTTCCCGGCTTCTGTAGTGTGGGCGCTCGTCGGACAGCCGGATGCCCAGTGCGCATGCGCGAGAAGCGCTGCGCTTTGTGATTGGTCCGGCGGCTTCTGGGATCTGTCATGTGTCCCAGGTACCGCCTTACCATTCACAAAGAGCACTGCTTCTTGTGCATGCGCACTTGGGACCCGGCTGTCACGCACACTACAGCCGGGAAGACAGCGCGCCGCTGGATTCTCCTGGCGTGCCCACAGATAGGGCTAGGCGTGCCGGCTGTGGCACGCGTGCCACGGGTTCGCCATCACTGCTCTAGAGACTGTTGATTGTTGAACAAGACATTGCAAAGTAGCAATATACTTCATATACCATAACGAGGTGTAGATAAATACAGGCCTGAGGTCTGGTTAGGTGGCAGACAGGCATAGTTGAAGAGCCTGGCAGATGGACAGGCAGCAGACAAATAGCAGTTTTTAGGAATCCAAGCTCAACCATAACTAGGATCAATGGTTCAGAAGTGGAAACCAGACAGGAAGATGAAAGGTGACCAGTAGAAGTCGGTAGAACGTTCCAGAGAACATGACTAATCATAATCATAAAACAAATCAGCAACCTTCCCAAAATTTTGACAAGAAGTAACAGACGCTTTTTCACAGGCTAAGTTCACCTTTTTCCAGGAAATAGCCTATATATTTAAGGGACCCCAGTAGATGTTAAAAAATTGCAGCTTTGTAAAAATGTTTATTTATTGTTATACCTGTAGGCCTTTTGGGTTCTTCCAGAAGCCCATTTACAAAACTTAAAGTTAGCAACCCCAATGTTCTGGCTTGTTGCTAGGAGCACAAACCATTGGTTTTCACTCCTGCAGAGTGTCAGCATTCAAAGTTTTTCACGTAGTAGCAACAAGTTAGTACATGGGGGTTTCTAACGTGGAGTTTTTCAAACAGGCTTCTGAAAGGACCCAATGGCATATGGTATGACAATATAATGAATTAAAATTTTTACAAAGCTGCATAGTTTTTGAACATCTACTGGGACCCCTTGACTGCATAGGCTATTTTTTGGAAAAGCTTAAAAAAAAAATCTAAATCGTATTCTGTCAGCTATGTGCTGCATCAAGCCCAAGTCATAGACAGCCATCTTTTCACAGCTTGTTCTTTCTCCAATGCACTCAACAAACTGTGCACTTATCAAATATGTGGGTCATACAGTGCTATTTATGTTCTCTGCCCAATCCAGTTCTCTGCTTCTCCTCTCAACTTTTCAATCGCTTTTGAGCTTTCCACCAAGTAGTTTATATACACTATTCTGTATTGCTCAGCCGGAACATAATCCTGTCAATACTGAATAAATATGTATAGTTAAAAACAGCAACTGGAGAGATGATAAAGTGATGCTGAAAGCTATGTGATTTTATATTTGCACCTTTAATAAATACTTTTATGTTAGTGGCCTTTTGTTGGTAATGTTCTGTTCCTGTTGAGCACTGGATAACCACCCATGTAAAGTCTACTGTCATTAGTCTGAAAGGAGAAATATATATTATCTTAGCCTTTTATTAGCCTTTTTTGGTATTTTGGACAAATTGAATTGTTTTTGGATGCAAGTGGCCCCATTAATCAATCCTTTCAGCCTTCAGCAACTATACAGTACAAATATAAAAACAATTGCCCAATTTTGTTATTAAAGTGAACGCACAATGCTTTTGTGCTTGTACAGATTTTATTTTATAGCCAGAGACAAAAAATGCAATAAAAAAATTAATACATTCTCTGTTTTTAATTCAGGTAAATTGAAAATATTTCATATGAATGTGAGTATGTAAGGGTTTCAACCTCCCAAAAAAACTCTCTATTAATACACACCAAACTGAGCATGTGCAGAGTGCCTCCTATGGCTCTGTACTATCAGCAGATGGATTGGGAACTGTGGAAGAATGGGAGGATCAGAGACAGGAGCAAACAACCTTTAGGTTCCACAGTGAGTATAATAAGCATGTTTTTACTGCATATACAGACTGAATTTAATGTTGTGGGTGTAGTCCCCTGGTCCTAAACTGGGGTTATTATGCAAATTTAGTTTTTGACTGGGCTGTAGTTAGCACAGACTGATTATACAGTTTCTTTATTTGGCTTTCCCCTAATCTCAGTTGGGCCATGCATCTCTCAATGTCGCCAGTAGGTGTCACTGGTACCACAGGTCATAAGATTGCACAAATGGAGTTGGAGTTGTTAATATTCATATTTCTTTCAGGCAGCCCAGTAGGAGGTTCTATGCCACTGGTGCATGCTGAGAGAGGATATAAACATCTGGAGTGGACCCCTTGCCCATTCTCTTGCCTCAGGCCGTGGATTGAGGCGGTGCTGCAGATGAGAGCTCTGTGTTAGGCCCAGAAGCCTGTCTGGACCTACCCACATTTAAATGGTCCTGAGGCTGTCCTGCCCAGGGTTGAGGAAGCTGAGTCAATGTGAGAAGATCCAGGGGAGGCCCCTTGCTGGATAGAGCCAGGATGAAGGCTGGTCTCTCTAAAGGACCTGGTGACTTGCTTGGAGGGCGCACTAGATTATGAAAATGTGTTTGCAGTGTTGCCAGGTCAGCTTAAAGTTTCTGACACTGTGAAGCTGGACTTTGTTCTTGATCTAAAGAGTGATTTGCATGGCATCTGAAACCCCTAACCCTTTCCTTCCACCTCCTTTCAAGTTCAACATTAAAGCTATGAAAAGACCTAAAGTGACTGGTGCCCAATTTTTCTTCTTATCTCCCTTTAATAGCCATGGACTCAGTCCTGGGGTACACGCTAGCTCACTCCCTGCCCTTTGGAGGTACCATATCTGTCTTTGGGAGAGTCAGGGGGCCACTACATGGGTTTAGTAACACTTTAAAACTAAAGTTTACAGTTTCTCATCCTCTTCCCTCCCTTTCACTCCATTGAGAGCTGTGTCTGAGGTTTCAGTCAAAGACATTGCCTGAAGCGAGATAGATTAAGTAATGCTCTTCTTTTTTCTAGAACATTCAGTGTACTCTGTCTCTGGGAATCCTTTGTCATGTTTAATAAGTATTCATTGCTATATCATAATTTTTGACTATGAATTTTTCTTTAAAACATATCCTGACAGGAAATCTGTATATAACCAAGATAGATATATTTATAACTGTGTTTATTTATACATATTTTATTTATTCAGGTAATTATGGTACATACAAAAAAAGACATATTATTGCTACATGCTTAAAACATACTGCACGAGAAAAACATCACTGGCACAGAAATAGCATACGCATGGGTAATTCCTCTGCATTAAATTGTGACTATAGTATATCAGAGGGCACTGTCAATCGACAAATTAGAAGCTTAATTTAATCCTGAAGCATTCGGTCCATAATTATTGGAGGACCTAAAGGAATTCCAATATAACCTGAATTATGCAGCTACTGCTATCTTCATTCTTCAAAGACATTGAGGTATTGTATGGCTGCATTGTCCTCTAGGGCTTGGCGCACAATAAAACATGGGGGCTGATCAGGACTCGGATTAAATCCTCTATCCTCCTATCTCTCTATTGCAGCTGTGAACTGGGAAGCATTTTCCAATAAGCGATTGTCTTCTGGTCTAATAATCGGAAAGCTCATCCTATTCTAGTAATCTCTTATCTGTGTTTCCTGAGAAATGCACAGCCCATAGTTTTATGTTAGACAGGAAATAAAATCAGAAAGATTTATTTTAGGAAAACAGAAAAGAAATACGAGAGAATGTAAAGTTCCTGCTGTTATATTTACAAAAAAATCCCCTTTCACTTTTATCTTAGTCATTGGATTTAGCTGTACCTCAGCCTGTGGCTAGTGCAGGTGCATCATTGACAATTTTTAAATAAAAAAGACATAAATAAATATATATATATATATATATATACATATATATATATATATATATATATATATATATATATACACACACTATATTGCCAAAAGTATTGGAACGCCTATCCAAGTCATTGGATTCAGGTGTTCCAATCACCTCCATTGCCACAGGTGTATAAAGTCTACCACCTAGGCATTCAGACTGCTTCTACAAATATTTGCAAAAGAATGGGTCGCTGTGATAGGTTGTCACCTGTGCAATAAGTCCATCCGTGAAATTTCCTTGCTATTTAATATTCCACGGTCAACTGCTAGTGGTATTATAAGTGGAACAACAGCAACTCGGCCACGAACTGGTAGGTTACGTAAAATGACAGAGTGCGGTTAGCGCATGCTGAAGTGCACAGTGTGCAGAAGTCGCCAACTGTCTGCAGAGTCAATAGCTAAAGACCTCCAAACGTCATGTGGCCTTCAGATTAGCACAACAACAGTGCGCAGAGAGCTTCATGGAATGGGTTTACATGGTCGAGCAGCTGCATCCAAGCCTTACATCACCAAGTGCAATGCAAAGTATCGGACGCAGTGGTGTAAAGCATGCCACCACTGGACTCTAGCACAGGGGAGATGTGTTCTCTGGAGTGACAAATCCAGCTTCTCTGTCTGACAATCTGATCAACGTTTCTGGGTTTGGCAGTTGCCAGGAGAACGGTACTTGCCTGACTACATTGTGCCAAGTTTAAAGCTGGGGGGAATTAAGGTGTGGGGTTGTTTTTTAGGGGTTGAGCTTGGTCCTTTAGTTCCAGTGAAGGGAACTCTTAAGGCGTCAGCATACCAAGACATTTTGGAAAATTTCATGCTCCCAACTTTGTGGGAATAGTTTGGGGATGGCCCCTTCCTGTTTCAACATGACGGCGCACCAGTGCACAAAGCAAGATCGATAAAGACATGGATGAGCTAGTTTGGGGTGGAGGAACTTGACTGACCTGCACAGAGTCCTGACCTCAACCTGATAGAACACCCTAGGGATGAATTAGAGTGGAGACTGCGAGCCAGGCCTTCTTGTCCAACATCAGTGCCTCACCTCACTAATGAGCTTCTGGAAGAATGATCAAACATTCCCATAGACACACTCCTAAATCTTGTGGACAACCTTCCCAGAAGAGTTGAAGCTGTTATAGCTGCAAAGGGTGGGACAACTCAATATTGAACCCTACGGACTAAGACTGGGATGCCATTAAAGTTCATGTGTGTGTAAAGGCAGGCGTCCCAATACTTTTGGCAATATAGTGTATATATAAATATAATGAAAAATATTATTAGTGAGGATAAAATGGTATTAAAAAAAACAAAAATGTAGTATATTGGTTATCCATCAACTAACATGCTTCCTGTCTTAAGCCTCATACACACAAATAGAATTTTGGTAGAATGATCATCCCTTTTTTTTTTGCATGCTGGTCTCATATCAAAAATGAAGAGGTTACTAAAGTTGCAAAAATTCTCATGTGACAGAACACGACTTTGGAAGTGATGTTAAGTATTGTATCGCATTGTATTGTAATGTATTCTTTTATTTCTGAGCATGTGTAGTCTTGGTCTTCCACTTTTATTTGGACAACTACTGTACTGTTTAAAATAAAATCATTCATTTTGATATTGTACAAGAAAAATGTTCGTGTTTGTCTCTTCAGATAATTTTGCATGAACTGTCATGATCGGCTCTAGATATCTGTGTACTAACAATCAGATTATCGTGAGATTACTTCGAAAGCGATATTTTTCGTCTGATTTTCTGATTGTGTGTATTAGGCATTAGAGTGTCTCCAGCCTGAATGGAAGAGCAGAGACCTTTGGAGATGCAGCAGCATTGTCAATTTTGGAAGAGGATAGTGTTAGATGCACTCACAGTTTTAGGTAAACTTTATAAGCAGTTACAAAAACAGGTTCCCTTTTGGGATGAAGGTGTTACATAAATGAATACAAACTGACTCTTGTAAACATCCTGTGAGTGTTAAATGGTTTATCTAAATCCTACAGCTGCCACATTTTATCCTGATAGCTTGGAGTGTTGAAAAATAACAGACTTACTGGCAGGATCATCAGGTAAAAATCAAAGAAAAAAATCCCAAAAGAAAGTAAACAAATGCAAAAATCACATCTAAGAATTGGTAAGTTTCAATGTATTACATTTTGATTTAAGGTTTAATACTGCTTTAATATGTTTGCAGCAACTCTGCACTGCAAGTGTCACAGTAGCCACCAGACTGTATGTTCTCTAGGTAGTGGCGTGCCGAGGCAGGTCCGGGGGGTGCGGTCCACACTGGGTGACACCGACCGCAGGGGGGTGACACCGGACCTGCTCCACAAAAAGGTAAGTTGTAAAGCAAGCCGACGATCATTCTTTACAACTTGCCTTTTCTTGGAGCGGGTCTGGTGTCACCCCATATAGGTTGCATGCAGACGATCCAGTGGGGTGACACCGGGGTATCGGCAAGATGTGTCTCCCATGTAGATATGTCCCCCTGAAGCAACTGCGCATGTCCCGATTTAAAGCATGATCAATCGATAATAGAACTACTGCTATCATCGATTGATCGTGCCTGAAACCGGGGCATGCGCAGTTGTCCCGGACCCGCTTCAAGAAAAGGTAAGTTGTAAAGAAAGCCAACGATCCCCGCAGGATGGATCGATCTGCGGATGAGGATAATGGATCGGAGTCCGATCCATTATGCTCAATCCGCAGATCCAATCCATTCTGCGGGGATCGTCGGAGGGGGTGTCACCAAGTGTTACCACACCGGGTGACACCAACCCTAGGGATGCCTCTGTCTCTAGGTCCTTGAACCTTAAGTGACATCCTCAACAATTCAGTGTGCTGACATCATTTAGAAGGCCCTCACAACCTCCCCAACATCAAAGTTAATTTAAAAAAAATCAGACCTCAGATAAGACCATCTGTTCCAACAGCCAGCAGACTGTCAGTGTTCCTGTATAGTTTACAATAGTTCTTTATTAGCTGGGTGTGGGGCTTTTTTGCCCAAATCCCCCTGTACTCAGTAATGGCACCTCCAGTAGTACTGGAACGAGGGGGAAGTGGGTGGGGAACATCTGCCCTGGGTGCAATGTTTTCATTTTCAGGAGGTCTTTCACTTCTTCTGCTGGGCTGACATCTAATGCAGAGTTTGGCAGAGAAAGCAAGAAGTGAATGACCTCCTTTGTTGAGTGAAGTAATGGACCTGTGCAGTGAGCTATACTGTATATATATTTTTGGGCACATTAGCACATGGATTGTTTGAAGTCAGTCCATTGAATTCAGTGCAGTTTACAAGCATAGGCACTGTACTCTGCTAAGCAAGACAGTACCAGTTTAAACAAAAAATAAGATTTGTGGGTTTGATAGCTATTGGAATAGTAGGATCCATATGGGGGGGGTCTGTTTTTTTAGATCTAGGTGTTGAGAAAAGTATAGGGCAGGGCTTTATTAACATGGCACTTTTGCATGTGGAAAATTCTGGTGACCCCCTTGTATAGTTATTATATTAATATTATACAGGATTTATATAGCGCCAATAGTTTGTTCAGCGCTTTACGTATTGTTGAAAAAACATTCCCGGCATGCCTTAAATTTAACGGATTTTTAAAACTGTTATATCGATGGGTTTAATTCCACATTAACATTTATGTATAGGTTCACTTTTGTTTAACCAGTTCATTGCATTTCAATGGTTTGCTTTACAGTACTGATAAGTATAATTTAAAATTCAAAATAACAATGTAGTAAAACTTCCCTAAAACAGTACTGTTGATGTTTTAACTGTCATTTTTTTTTTCTATATAATGATTCATTTTTCATATGCCGCTAAAAATGTAGAAACTAAATATAGAAATATTCCCTTGCTTCTTTTATGCTGACATCACCACTAATATACGTCCTAGGCAAACCAATTTGAAATTTTGGCTATATTAAAATGCCAACCTCATTCAAAAGTATTGTTGTTAGAATGTTCAATGACATTGTTTGATTGATTTACTATAGGAGTAGAGACTGTTTAGCAACACCGTTGCACATAATTGAGTATTAAAGTGCTGGGCATTAAAAGCATTCACCTTATGAACATACACTTTGTAAATTGAGTATTCACTTTGCTGGGTGAACAACCTTCTCTTTTCAAGTAAATCAACCCCACTGTCTCCTTAGTTCTATCATGGTCTTCAGTGCCTAGAGATTCCTAATTCAGATTAACATCAAAGGCCATTACAAAGCCAAATGTTGGTGTCACACTTCACTGATTTATTCTCCATAATGTAGAATAAGCAGATGTTTCTAATAAAACTACACTAATTCTGTTTAACTACCTTGGGAGGTTAGGATAATTAAAAAAGATACACTGCACTGGAGGCTGTACTGTAAAGATAAAGGAAAGGTGCAGTACGGTAACTTTAGAGAGGAATGCTGGGGATAGGGCTTTTGCAGCCTTGGGGTGTATACTTTCTACAATTTACACATTTGAAGTAAATTTAACAGATGAAATAGAAACCTTTTCTGTTATCTTCAGCACAGAACTAAGTAGAAATGTTTGATAAATCCTTTGGCAAAGTCAGTATGACACTTCATGCCTGAGGAAGTGTGATTTCTCTCCTAAAATGTACTTATTGTAGTATACTACATTCAAGTTAAAGTGGTAGTAAAGGCCTTTTAATGACTTATACCTACAGGTAAGGCTATATTAAGGCCTACCTGTAGGTACAGTAAATATCCCCTAAACATGCACTGTTTGTGATATATTTACTTTAGCAGTGCTAAAGCATGTGCTCTAGTATGCCGTCCTTTAAGAGAGCTGTGCCACGGGAGTGACGTCATTGTGGCACGGCCCTTCAAATGGCCACAGTCCACGAACCTGGAAGGAATATTGGATGAAGATGGAACCCTTGTCAGCAGTGACAGTGCACTGCTGGAGGGCTTCATTTTTAGGTATGTCTTTCATAATGTGCTAGTATGAAATGCATCCTAGCACGTTATGCTCTTAACTTCCATGTAGAAGATATTTTTTCTTTTTTTTTGCAGTTTACTATCACTTAATACAAATTAAAAGAGAAATTTAATACAAATTAAAAGAGAAATATGGCTTTTTTACCCCCCAGATATACATACCTAGGTGGATGCAGCATGGGTCCGATGCTGCATCTGTCCCCCACTAGCTCTAAGGGTGAGAACTCAGCAATCACTTGATCGCTGAGTTCTCCTTTCCACTCTGAGCAGAGAGCGGTGACTGTTTTGCCCCCTCATTGCTCACTGGAGCACTGGGCTGTGGAGGGGGAGGGAGCTGCTGGCTCAGACTCTCAACAACTTGCTGAGAGACTGATCCAGGTGCAGCTCCAGACTCTGGGGTGGATCCCGACTTTAAGGTCGGGATCTTTCCCCAGCCTGGACCGGCTTAGTGACATCAGCTGACAGTCCACTGTCAACAGGTCACAGGAGTGCAGAACAAACTCTTTTGGCTGTACTTCTCAACTAAGTATTACAGTCAATTAAAATATGTGGTTAAAATACAAGTGCTATGTGGGTCTGATCAGCAATTACAGAAGGTGTTACTAAAGCATTTTTTCATTGAAAAAGTTTCTGCTATTTACTTATTACTGCTTATGGCTCACGTACTTTCCCATCAGCCACCATAACTGTTTAAGCTATTTACTCTATAAAGAGAAGTAGGAATAAAAGAATATAGCACGTACTCTTTGATAAAGGGACTTTATAGAGTTTTGTAACTATTTTTTTTAGACATGCAAAAGTTCAGCTTGTCAAAATTCGTATCATTGTGCATTAACGTCTTCAAATCCTTTTTTGTTTGTATAGTTTGTAATAATATATGTACACAGGGGCAGCCGTATTCGCTCATTATACACAAAGGCTGTGCGTTCTTGCTTTGCAGTACTGTAATGCTTGTAGTTTATGGCTCCTTTTCACAATGCAAGTCTGTAATTTGAGTCCGATCCATTATGCTCGCCAATCCGCAGAACCGATCTATCTTGCGGGGATCGTTGGCTTGGTTTAAAACTTACCTTTTCATGGAGCTCGTGGAGAGATCAGTTAACCCCGTATAGGTTGCAAGCCGATGAACCCCGCAGGATGGATTGGATCTGCGGATTGAGGAGGATAATGGATCGGACTCCGATCTATTATGCTCAATCCACAGATCCTATCCGTCCTGCAGGGATTGTCTAAGGGGGTGTCACCAAGTGTTCCAGCACCGGGTGACACCAACCCTAGGGATGCCCCTGCTCCTCCCCCCTCCCTGCAGTCTTCTGGAACAGGTCCCAGAAGACTGCAGGACTATTCACAATGCACAACGCAGCTCACGCATGCGCAGTGGGCACCTGGCTGTAAAGCCGCAAGCTGTCACAGCCGGGTGCCCTCAGCTGAGATGCCAGCTCTGGGGACAGCATATGGAGGAAAGAGACAGCTTGGGTGAGCACAATGCTGGACTGTGGTACAGGTGAGTGTCTGTTTACTAAAAGTCAGCAGCTACAGATTTGTAGCTGCTGACTTTTAATAAACACAAAAATGGCTGGAGCTCCGCTTTAATTGATACATATTCATTCATTATGTTATTAAGTTGAATTCCGTTCCCTATTCCCAGCTGACTTTGTTGGGCCGCTCACATACAAATTAAACAAATTGTCTTTCAAGTTCAACCCCAGTGCAAAAAAAATCATATTAGAATATTCATGCTACACTTACTAGAATAAAAACAAATGGATCCAAATAAGTTTGAATCATTCGTTATGTCATTCCGTTATTTCGGATGCTTCAAATATTACCAAAAGGCCCAAACTATTGCATCATCTCATCTTAATGAAACTAATGAATATGAATAAATTAGTTGTTTTTGTCATAATTGTTATGTATGATTAGTTGAAATTCATTACTATTGTGATTCGCACATAACGCACATTTCACATGAATTTTGATTTGTAATGAAATGAACGGCACATGTCTAGTTTAGAGAACTAGTGAGTATATTAGCATCTTAGCTCAACTCCTTCAGTTAAGTTCCTTCCAACAGTCTTGAACTACTGTGAAAAAGTGGAAAACCCAGTCACTCTTTCCCTTGGGGATGGACTCAATGTCATTAAGACCACATATGGAAATACTTGGGATATGCACTCCTTGCTGCCCTCAAAGAACCGTTGAGTCCAAAGTACCGAATAGAGAAAAACAAACAGAGGGCGCACCGGCCTAGTGCATTACCTTAAAAATGTTTAATGAATGTAAATAATAAGTATTATACTCACAAATGATCAATAAATAAAAGGCACATCATGAAGAAACAGCTCTGTCCAATTCACACTGCGTGTCTATCTGTAGTGAGAACTCTGGACATCCAAAAGGCTGACAGGACTCTGAGGAAGAGGCTAGTCCTCGAAACGCGTCAGACTTATGGATGTCCAGAGTTCTCACTACAGATAGACACACAGTGTGAATTGTACAGAGCTGTTTCTTGATGATGTGCCTTTTATTCATTGATCATTTGTGAGTATAACACTTATTATTTACATTCATTAACCACTTGCCGTCCGCCTGCTGTTTATAAACGGCAGGGCGGTGGCAGTCCAGGGGCGGGTTGCTGTTCATAAACGGCACCGCCTTTTCTAGCTGTGCGCGCTCCCTGGGGGTGCGCAGCACCGCGATCCGGTGCCTGCTGTGTCCTCCCGACACAGTGAAACACCGATCGTCGGACGGGACCTCTGTACGAGGTCCCGATCATGTGATCACTGATTGGCCAATCAGTGATCACATGCAAAGTAGTAAGCAAGATGTCACTTGTGACATCATTGCTTACTACGTGTGAAATCTGTGAATGATCACAGAGGTCACATGGTACAAGGCTATTCACAACAGCCTTGTACCATGTGACAAGCTGTGACCAATCACAGCTCACTCAGTACTTCTCAATGACTGCAAGAATGCAGACAGAGAGAAAGAGAAATGATTGCTTTTACATCCTATATGGGTGTAAAAGCAATCAGTGTAAAAAAATAAAAAAAAATCTTCATCACCCCCAACAAGTAGTACAGTGTCACCATGGTGACACTGTACTGCTAGGATGACAGTATGTAAAAATAAATAAATAAAAAATAATAATATAAAAAAAATAAAATAAAAATGTAAAAAAAAAGTTTAAAAATTATAATTTTTGGTTATAAACTAATTTGGATTTTTTTTTTTTACTAAAAAAATAACGGAATAAATTTTGGCCAAGATTTATGATGAAATATTATTTATTTGCAAAATGTTATTAAAAAAAAACACTTTTTTTCAAAATTTTTGGACTTTTTCATTTACATAGTAAAAAAAATAAAAATCCCAGCGGTGAATAAATACCACCAAAATAAAGCTTTATCTGTCTCAAAAAAATGTTAAAAAATTAATATGGGTACAGTATTGCATGACCGCGCAATTGTCATTCAAAGTGTGATAGCGCTGAAAGCTGAAAATTGCCCTGGACAGGAAGGGGGTAAAAGTGTCCGGACAGGAAGTGGTTAAACATTTTTAAGGTAATGCACTAGGCCGGTGCACTCTCTGTTTGTTTTTCTCTATTCATCCTTGAACTACTCCTGCTGCAGAGTCACACAATCCAAATAGACAGTAACATAAAAAAGCACTGCTGATCTTATGATGCAGTCCCCAAAGATGCTATGCAAATATCAATTTTTTTAAAAGTCAATGTTTGCATTTGTTAGGTATGCCATATCCAACCCCCTGCCCAACTGTCAGTGCTCAGGTTTGGCCGTAGGTTGTTCAGGGACTCCATATGGGATATGAATGGGATTGTATTCAGTTGCCCCATATCTGGAAGTTGGAGCTTGTAGTGTTGGGGCCATGGGCAGGTGCTGTGTGGCATCAGCAGGTCCTGCTATGCAGGTTTGTTGTCACTTTGCTTTTGTGTGACCAAGATACAGTTTTTCTTTAAACAAACAAAACAAGCTGATTTCTGTGCTCAGACGCCTTGTTATTTGGGAATATAGCTGTATGTAGGAAGCACAATTGATAGGGTTAACTGTAAATGTTGCCGGTAGCCAGAGGGCAAGTTTAGTGGAGGAAATCTGTGAGACAGGGCCCAGCTGACACCGTCATCAATAACAGTGACAGCAGTTCTGTCACTGAGCTAGGAGTCACTGCTACAGTAATGAAGTACTGCAGGCCACAGGCTTTTAGTGAACTCAAGCGTCTAATTCCTTACACAGTTGTAATGATCGAAGACTAAAAAGTACTTTTAAGCCAAGAAAAAGAATAAAACCTTTTCAGCAACTGAAAAAAGAAGGTCAGGCATGCATAGTATTTAGTTTTTCGTTTTTAGCAGTTGCCCAGTTGATACCATTTTCTGCTCATATCTATTGATTTATTTGACCCTTGGTAGTCAGGTGTTTTATACAGTGTTTTTTTGTTTTGTTTTTCCATAATTTGGCTTGGTGAGTAAAGCCCACTGACACTTTGCTGACAAGAAACACTGAGTGGCATCTGGAAGAGTAAACACCCTAACCTCCCCTGTCATCCATTCCATTACATGGCTGTTAAAACAGAATTAGGGAAACAACATGATTAGCGCACTTGCTCTGTACTGCTAGGTTCCTAGGTTAACTAAAGCAGTATTAGATCTAAAAGCAATCATTTAATTTTTTCTCTTTTGTAGGCTTTCTTCTATTTTTATCAGGTGATCTAGCTGGTAAAGAAACAAATACAATAATAGTGCTACTACCCTACTACTCTACTCTTGAATCCAGGGAGACCGCGGGTGCCCGATCCACAGATGCTCAGAATTGTACAATACTTAGTAGAAAAAGGATCTGCACAACCATAGTTGCTCTTTTGTTTCTTGCATTTATTGAATGACCACGGTGTAAAAGTTGACGCATTTCAGCCAACACGGCTTTATTCGTAACTTTATGACTAAAGCTGTGTAGGTTGAAACGCATCAACTTTTTTGTATTTGCAACTTATACACTGTGGTCTTTCAATAAATGCAAATCAAAAGAGCAACTACTGTCGTGCAAAATCCTTTTTCTACTAAATCCAGCTGGTAAGTCTGTTGTTTTTCAAAAGATCAAGCTCTCCTGCAGATGTATCAGTTTACAGGGATGAGAAAAACCATTTAGCATGAACAGGGGTGCTTACAATGATCAGCTTTTGTTCATTTATGGAAAATATTTATATATAAAAAAAATGTTTGCTGTAGCTGATTATGAGCTGGAGTTTGGCTTCAAGCGGAGCTCCACCCAAAAGGGGAAGTTCCGTTTTAATGCTTTGTGCCCCGCTCCCCATTAAGGATTGGCACCTTTGGGTGAGCGGGTACCCGAATTTGACAGGTACACGCTCCCACTTCCGCTGAGATCGCCTAGGCAATCGGATGTGGAAGTTGTCCTCCCTCTCTTCTCGCGGGAAAGAGGACGGCCGGTGAAACCAGCGGTGGTGAGGACACCGCTGGACCGAGGGACAGGTAAGTGGCTGTATTTTAGAAGTCAGCAGCTACAGTTTTTGTAGCTGCTGACTTCTTTTTTTTTTTCAGCTGAAACAACCCTTTAAATTTGTTAGTGTATTTAAAGCAGAACTCCATGATTTTTTTTCCATGTAGTGGGGCTGTGCACACACTGCATGGGTTAACTGCTTGCTTTGTCCAGGTGCGCACGGAAAGGCTATACTTACCCTGTTCTTCAATCCTCCAGAAAGCAGTGTTCCCCATGTCCATCGGTGGACTGTCCCTGCCGTCATCACGTGCAAAGCTGGTCTATGGATGTGATCACATCAAGAACAGTCCATGCACACGACTGCTAGCATGCAGGGGGGCAAGAGCGGCAGGGACTGGTCTTGCACTTGGTGGATCGGAGGATTAGGTAAGTATACCTCTGCTCTCCTCACCCCTCAGACAAAAATGAGCAGTTAATAGAATAAATTCACTTTTGGGAATATGTTACATGTTCCACCCATTTGTAGCGTGGAACATGTAACATGCTCCCATAGCTGCAGCCATGCCCAACGTCCCCCCCTTCCTCTGACAGATAGTACAGGGAGAAATTTCCCTGTACTATCTGTCAGATTTGAAAACAGTGCTCCGCCCATATGGCCACATCACTCATTCACAGTGTTCTGTGAATGAGTGCCTACAAGTCCTGGCAGCCTTAGTAGCTGTTGGTTTGTAGTTTTTCAATGAACTATCATGGTGCTGTGGAACGCCGTGATAGTTCATTGAAGCTTCCTATCAGTATATCTGCTTTACCGTATATCCCGTATGGCCAGCAGATATTCTGACAGGTCTGCAGGAGACCTGCATGGCATCAGTGATCTACTGATTGCTGGTGCAATGCTTTCCAGGCAGACAAAAATAATAAATGCACATTTTTTAAAATGCTAAATTCTTGGAATTATTCTTTAAATCCGCTAGTGCATTTAATACTATCCCTGCTCCCCCCCCCCCCCAGAATGACAGCAGTTCTGTCTGCTGTGTCCCTGTGCTCCTTAATCCAGAGTGTAGGCACTCTAATACTGGCCAGATCACCAGGTGAAAACAGAGGGAAGAAGCCTAAAAAGAGAAAATTAATGCAGCCGACACATATAATGATTGGTAAGCTGCAATATATTATGTTTTTTGCTTTGGGTTTAATACTGCTTTAATGCCCTGCCAAGTGTACACACTGGGTTTGCAATTCAAAAAATATTGGTGTATTAGTGAACTGAAGTAGGAACGTTAGACTATCTGCTGCTTTGACACGATAGGTTCAGTGTTTTGTAGAGCTGCAAAATATTGGGGTAAATGTGTATCATTAAGGCTCCATGCACACTGGCTTAAAAAAACGCCAGTGCTCTAGGCAGAAAAAAACACTAATTGTGAAATTTGTTTATACTAGCGCATAGGAGCATTTAGCTTTTTTTCTGTAAGAAAAATGCTCTAAAAAAACACGAAACAGAAGGGGGTTTTTTTTGCCTCTAAAGGCTGAGCTTAAAAAACACCTCTAGACTACCTAATGTGCATGGATAACATTAGCGTCTTTCTACAGGCAAGATGCTATACTCCTCTAGCAGGAGCATTTTTTTCAAGCCAGTGTGCATGGAGCCCAAAAATGTATTCAGTGCATTATGTATTTATTACATTAAATTAGACCTGCACTGAAATGTTCACTAAAACATACCTAAACCTTTAAAAGCAATGCATATTAATACACTATATTCAGAAAATGTACATTTCTGTATGTTTTTATGTTTGCTTAAAGTTACATTATTTGTAAAAGAAAGCTATATACCATGCATGCTCATACAAAGGACAGAACAGAAGCTGGAAGACATGCCATAGGTTGCTTTCACACACTTGCCTGTGCAGAGACACCCAGATGCCATCAAGGAACTTCCTATCCTAAGATGACAATGCTGCTCCTCTAGAAGCATAGGTTCTGTCAGGGTTGTCACCCTAGGATAGAAAGTCCCTTACAGGCGGGATGAACAGGTCAATAAACAAAATAAAATAAATAAACAAAAGTCTGCAGGAAGAAAACAACTCCCTCCAAGCATTCAAGGGAGGATAAATCTGGTACATGGTTAGATTTTCTTTCGATCCCTCGTAGAAAAATCGTTCATCAGAACATTCTTTCCTGCTATTATCGCGTCAACTAATTTTGTTCAAAACCACTTTAAAATGTCATCCAGTTCTGCTATTTGAATGGAATCCCAGGCATATAGAACAGGTTTTGTTAAAATATGTACGATTTTTTTGTTCAAAGTTAGAAATGTGTCCAATCCTGCTTTTATAAACTTTCTGATCACTACGGTCCAAAACAAACGTCAGTTTGACCCCACTGACAAGTCGAATATAAAAAAAATTTAATTCTACTGGTTTACGCCCAATTTATGGTTTACTTTTTAGTATTATGATGCATAAATAAAAAGTGATATTCCTTTACTGATGTAAATACTGCTTTAAGATGCATACAGTACTGTTTACTAGAACAGGCCTTGGCCTTTGACAATGTCAATTCACCCCTTCAGCAGAGATCGTTTGACCAAACGTCTAGGCATTTTGTCATATAACCAAGACTGGAGAGAGCCTGGGGCCACATTTTCTTTTTATTTAATCATCTGAGCAAGATTGGCAAAATCTTTGAGATAACATTCGAGTTGAGGCCTGTTTTAGTTGCTACATTGTAATTGAAGGTATTTTCTCATCTGTGGGTTGTAGACTTGCAAAATACTTTTTTCTCCAGGTGTAGGCAAGCCGTATTATAAAAGTAATTGTAACAACAATGGCTAATGAATTGCTCTTGATTTTTCACCTGAAACAAATATATTTATGAAATATATGTAATTATCAGTATTACTATTTAATATTTGTATGAGCACCATCACCTCACCCCACTCAAGCTCGAACACTCAACAGGTGTTATGAGCAAAATAATGTCTTTGAGTGTGCCCAAACATTTTTGTAAATGTAGCCCAACTTTTTTTTGCAGTAGGTCCCAGTCCATGTCTAAAATTGCCACGGGGTGATTGAGCTAAGATGAAAATATGCACGCATTAACAGAATATTTTACGTGTGTGTGTATATATATATATATACACACACACTATATGTATCCCACATATTAAGCATTTGTATATGCCCTTTGACTGTATGTCTCGAATCTAAAGCTTCTTAACTGTAATATTTAATTGAAAGAAGGACATTTCCTATGAGAATATTACCCTTCGTTTGGATGCCACAAGGCAAAAGCAAAGATAGAACAAAACATTAAAGTGAATGACATCTGGATGCCATCTTTCCAATATGAGATTGGATTTGAGAGATATGAACACTACAATTTATGACTCAAGCTTTTGTGTACTGTGTGTTTGGCTGCAGTAATCAGAAAAAGATAGATCTTAGTTAATCCTTGCTATGCAGGTCAAAGTCCTGAATGATAGAAGGCTGCCTAATGGATATTGCCTTATAATCTGCCTACACCATGGTCCCTCCTCAGATAATACCATTGAGATGCACCCCATGTAGGTCATCATCATCATTCTCCTTCTTGTGTGCTTTCACATGCCTTATCTGAAATTGGTAAAACCAAAGAGTCATGTGTTCTTTTTCTGTGTTCTCTGGTAGGAAATGACTGAGGGCCTTGATATCCATTTTCTTGTGGATCTAAGGGTTCTTTAGACAGAAGTATATAAATAGAAGGACAGTTTTTGTAAACTGTTAAACTGGGTGTAGGATTCTTGATTTCAGGTCCCTTTGGCTCCCATACTTCCTGCAGGCTTTTGTACTGCACTTTTGTGATCTGGTAAAGTCCACCTAATTGTCTCTTCAATATTTCTACACAGGTGATAGCTTTAGTAACAGCCCGACCATAGGCACTAAACACAATCTGCTTTGTGTCTTCTGACTTCATATATGGCAAAGCATATCCCACCAAATTGCGTATTTTACTGCCTTCTTTTACTCTCATGTGTGCCACCTGTGGATGAAGATCCTTGAAAGGCAAAGGTTTTCCATCATCTTCATCCAGAACTCGTACCCGGCGGAGATTCTCCATTGTGGAGGAGGAAGCAGGATGTGTTTTTAAGTCTCAGCCTTAGGACAAAATGAAATGAGCCAGAGCTAAAATAAACTGTTTTAAAACAAAGAGGTCACCTTTTGGCTAAATAGCCAGCTCAGCTAGAAGATAAATGACAGCTGCTAAACAGCTCAGTGGGAATATGAACTCTACAACACATTCGTGACCACTTGCATTGAATTATAATAATATTTAAACAAACAGCAGTGCATGTGGCACGTTGGGTAAGATGTTGTCAATTTTAACTAGGTGGTAAAATAGGATATAAATAACTGCATGAAAAATCTAGACAAGAATGAAACATTAGTATTACTTTGATGAATTTGATACATGAACATTACAGATATTGGGGCTTATTTACTGAAACTGGAAAGTGCAAAATCTGTCATGGTGGCCAATCAGCTTCTAACTTCAGCTTGTTCGGTTAAGCCTCTACCAAAAAACCTGGAAGCTTATCGGTTTCTATGCAGAGCTGCACCAGATTTTGCACTCTCCAGTTTTAGTAAATCAACCATATTGAAATTTAGTCCTGCAATGCTAACAAATATTTAAAAACATTATATGAATCCATGAATAATGTATTAACTAACTCTACCTGAAAACATTGTATGGATGGAACATTTACGCAATTAAAAAAATGAGTTTCGGAATAAACAAGCTGCCTTAGAGCTGCAGAGCAGCAAATCAATGATAAGCAAGTTGCACGAATACTTACTTGTTTCTTTTGAGTCTTAATGACCTAGAGACAAGCACTCTTCACAATGCATCCTCCATTGAATTGCGACTACATTGAAGAAGAATGACTTTATGGAAAGTTGCCCCAGGGATATTCAAGGATTTAGAGTGATGCTGTCTTCTATCTGTTAACTTGTCCTTTTCCATAAAGACTTCTGAATGCCTCTTTTCATCAAGTCCTATCTAAAAAGAGGAGTTTTATTTCTACAAAGCTGAAGCGGAATTCTGGCCATCCTGGTGTGTGCTAGCCTTATCAGCGAGTGAGAGCTACTGTCAGTTCTGTGCCTGCGTTGCCTGTTCTGAACCACACTGCTGTGTCAGATGCACTTAGTGAGAAGCCCTCCTCCTCCTTCTTTCACCCATACTCTTTTCTCAACACTGGCTGCAAAGGAAAGAAGCACCAGGGCTGTTACTTCAATTCAACCACTTTGCTAGTGGAATGGAAAAGCTGAGAGATTATTATCTGTAATTATACCCATAGCCTATAGACAGGCTTAGCTGAGCTTTATAATCATCTTGTCTAAGTTGCATTTTCGCTCTTACCTCCTTTTCAGCATGCTCGTCTGCCTATTTTACATTCCCGAACCTGCTTTTTCTTAAATCCACTGTTTCATTTCACAGCTGACTGTTCTCTATGTGCATAGGATATGCAGTCCCTTCATTCACTGTGAGGCATTGGCTGGCAGGTTGGTGGGTAGTGTATATGTGTCACCAAGGTTTCTGACCTAACCAAGGTGGGGGACCCAAGGGTTTGTGTCTAACATGGAGCAAACAAACTTTGCTGTTTTCTCAGATCTTAAACAATATGTTACCCCAACATGTCATATTCCTTATATGTGTTTGTTGTATTATATTGTATCATGTTACAAACTATCTCTTTGTATTGTTTCTTTGTTTGAAATACCTGGTGTTGCTGCAAGTCCTTCTGCTTTCCTATTTCAAACTATCCATGCTAGGCATAGAAGCACATCTTTCCCAGTGTGGTCAATTTTCTGGCTGTGCTGGGAGCAAAGCCTGTCTGTCCTCCAATGATCAAACTTGTGCTGACACCCCCAACTTCACGGCTATTTACTGGCACAGTTAGTGGCCTGCTGTCTCTTCTCCCTCAGATCTCTAAGCCCCTTATGCAGATGAGAACAGAGGTCATGTGGTTACTATATATATATATATATATATATGTATATTATATTGCCAAAAGTATCGGGACACCCCTCCAAATCATAAGACATGCAGACTGCTTCTACAAACATTTGTGAAAGAATGGGTCGCTCTCAGGAGCACAGTGAATTCAAGCATGGTTCCGTGATAGGTTGCCACTTGTGCAATAAGTCCATCCGTGAAATTTCCTTGCTACTAAATATTCCACGCTCAACTGTTAGTGGTATTATAAAAAAGTGGAAGCAACTGGGAACAACAGCAACTCAGCCGTGAGGTGGTAGGCCACCTAAAATGACAGAGTGGGGTCAAGGCATGCTGAAGCACACTCTGGGTTTGGTGGTTGCCAGAAGATCGGTAGTTGCTGACTGCATTGTGCCAAGTGTAAAGTTTGGTGGAGTGGGGATTATGGTGTGGGGTTGATTTTCAGGGATTAGCCTTCACTGGCCCTTTTGTTCCAGTGAAGGGAACTCTTAAGGCATCAGCATACCAAGACATTTTGGACAATTTCATGCTCCCAACTTTGTGAGAACAGTTTGGGGTTGGCCCCTTCCTGTTCCAACATGACTGCACACCAGTGTACAAAGCAAGGTCCATAAAGACATGGATAAGCGAGTTTGGGGTGGAGGAACTTGACTGGCCTGCATAGAGTCCGGAGCTGGATCCGAAGGATCATCTTTTGGATAAATTAGAGCGGAGACTGTGAGCCAGGCCTTCTCGTCCAACATCAGTGTCCGGCCTCACAAATGCACTTCTTCCCATAGACACACTCCTAAACCTTGTGGACAGCCTTCCCAGAAGAGTTGAAGCTGATATAACTGCAAAGGGTGGGACAACTCAATATTGAACCCTACAGACTAAGACTGCGATGCCATTAAAGTTCCCCTCAAAATAACGCAACACGCAGCCATTAATGTCTGAACCACTGGCAACAAAAGTGAGTACACCCCTAAGTGAAAATGTCCAATTTGGGCACAATTAGCCATTTTCCTTCCCTGGTGTCATCGTTAGTGTTACAAGGTCTCAGGTGTGAATGGGGAGCAGGTGTGTTAAATTTGTTGTTATCGCTCTCACTCGCTAATACTTGTCACTGGAAGTTCAACATGGCACCTCCTGGCAAAGAACTTTCTGAGGATCTGAAAAAAAGAATTGCTGCTCTACATAAAGATGGCCTAGGCTATAAGAAGATTGCCAAGACCCTGAAACTCAGCTGCAGCATGGTGGCCAAGACCATAGAGCAGTTTAACAGGACAGGTTCCACCCAGAACAGGCCTCGCTATGGTTGACTAAAGAAGTTGAGTGCATGTGCTCAGCGTTATATCCAGAGGCTCTCTTTGGGAAAAAGACGTATGAGTGCTGCCAGCATTGCTGCAGAGGTTGAAGGGGTGGGGGGTCAGCCTGTCAGTGCTCAGACCATACGCCGCACACTGCATCAAATTGGTCTGTATGGCTGTCATCCCAGAGGGAAGCCTCTTCTAAAGATGTTGCACAAGAAGCCCGCAAACAGTTTGCTGAAGACAAGCAGACTAAGGACATGGATTACTGGAACCATGTCCTGTGATCTGATGAGACCAAGATAAACGTAATTGGTTCAGATGGTGTCAAGCGTGTGCGGCGGCAACCAGGTGAGGAGTACAAGTGTGTCTTGCCTACAGTCAAGCATGGTGGTGGGAGTGTCATGGTCTGTGGCTGCATGAGTGCTGCCAACACTGGGAAGCTACAGTTCATTGAGGGAACCGTGAATGCCAACATGTACTGTGACATACTGAAGCAGAGCATGATCCTCTTCCTTTGGAGACTGGGTCCCAGGGCAGTATTCCAACATGATAATGACCCCAAACACACCTCCAAGGTGACCATTGCCTTGCTAAAGAAGCTGAGGGTAAAGGTGATGGACTAGCCAAGCATGTCTCCATACCTAAACCCTATTGAGCATCTGTGGAGCATCCTCAAATGGAAGGTGGAAGAGCGCAAGGTCTCTAACATCCACCAGCTCCTCATGGAGGAGTGGAAGAGGACTCCAGTGGCAACCTGTGAAGCTCCATGGCCAAGAGGGTTAAGGCAGTGCTGGAAAATAATGGTTTCCACACAAAATATTGACACTTTGGGCCCAATTTGGACATTTTCACTTAGGGGTGTACTCACTTTTGTTGCCAGCAGTTAGAACATTAATGGCTGTGTGTTGAGTTAGCAGGAAAGCAAATTTACACTGTTATACAAGCTGTATACTCACTACTTTACATTGTTGCAAAGTGTCATTTCTTCAGTGTTGTCACATGAAAAGATATAATAAAATGTTTACAAAAATGTGAGGGATGTACTCACTTCCGTGAGATACTGTATATACAGGTGAAACTCGAAAAATTAGAATATCATGCAAACGTTCATTTATTTCAGTAATGCAACTTAAAAGGTGAAACTAATATATGAGATAGACTCATTACATGCAAAGCAAGATAGTTCAAGCTGTGATTTGTCATAACTGTGATGATTATGGCTTACAGCTCATGAAAACCCCAAATCCACAATCTCATAAAATTAGAATATTGTGAAAAGGTGCAATATTCTCGGCTCAAAGTGTCCCACTCTAATCAGCTAATTAAGCCATAACACCTGCAAAGGGTTCCTGAGCCTTTAAAAATGGTCTCTCAATCTGGTTCAGTAGGAATCACAATCATGGGAAAGACTGCTGACCTGACAGTTGTGCATAAAACCATCAATGACACCCTCAACAAGGAGGGAAAGCCTCAAAAGGTAATTGCAAAAGAAGTTGGAAATTTTTTATTTGAAAAAAAAACTTGCAACCAGCAACAATTTTTTATACAAAAAATATCAAAAGAATAAATAACGTAAACATCCTACTTGGTAACAAACAAAGGAAAAAAAAGGATTACCCTCCTATAATAATACCCATAACAGACAAAGAAAAACCTGATCATTAGGACCAGGACATATCATTTTTACCTACTTAAGGATCTTGTCTTTATAAACCTCAATTTTTACAGGAAAAAGTAAACAAGACAACAAAAGAAGGCTTTAACAGCCTACCTATTATCCTTCTATACATGCTTTCCGCAGCTTTTAGCCCTTTACAGGGGAAGACACACTTGTTTCAAGCATACCGGCCTTTCTGGCCTACCAACCTATACCCGCAACTTACCCCTCTCCAGGGGAAGCCTTATACATTATAAATTAGCCTCTACGGCTTTTAAAAAACATAACAAAAAACCTAATACATTACCCAACGAAGGTTAAGAAACCTAGACCATCAGGTATGTGTAGCCATCTTTCAAAAAGTAACCTACAGACAAAAATCCATAGGGGGTGAAAAAGGAGAAAACACAGAACAGCAACCTGACCAAGAGATCAACAGACTGCCGCTACAGGTCCAATGATCCTCCACACCTTTATCCAGACCCTTCGCCGCAGCCTGTCTTTCTCAAGACCCCGAATTTTCCTAACCTCACCAAGGATGTCACGCGCCACCACCAGGACAGGAAGGACCTTCTGCCGCAAGGAGACCTGACACCGTGCATTCCACGTGTAATAGACAAACTAGAAAAAGTGTATTTAAATCATACCCAGTATGACTTTCTAATGCCCCATATACCCACTCTGCATAAGTTATGCAGTGCAGGAAGGGGATGTCTAGAGCCCTCCCCACCTCTTTGTACACCTCTACATTGAAGGAACACTGAAGCAAGAAGTGGTCCATTCTGTCCACTTCACCCCCACACAACCACGGTCATCCAGAGAACGGTGCTTCAAGTGTCCCCTCACGTAGAGCCTGCTGTGCAACGCAAGCCAGGCCTGGTCCCTAAATTTTAAGGGAACCCTTTCCATATTTAATAAACGCAGACCCTCCCTCAAGATATGGCCCGGGCAATCCTTCAAGGCCAGCGATGCATGAAACGCAGAGGCCACAATCCTCTCGCTTAGGAGCCTCCCAAGGAGCGACCTGACCTCCTCCGCAGTCACACACCACCGCCTATGAATCTTCAGACACGGGGCGACATAAGTCGGGAGCTTACCATGCTTGACCCGCAAGCTTCCCATTGGCCCGCCACTCTCCCAGCAGCCCAGAAAAGGTCTAAACCAAACTTGGAAAAGACTTACCCATGCAGGCGGGTTCTCTTTTAGCATACTACCAATATTGTGCTTTATAAACATCAAAGAGAAAAAAACAATCGGGTTGACCATACCTAGGCCACCCTCCCGCCTGGATCGGTAAGTCACATTCCGCTTCACAAGGTTCAGTCTGTTCCCCCATAACAGCTGGAAGAAACAACTGTAAACTCTCATATAGAGAGACTCTGGCAAGAGACCGACGAAACTGATGTACAAGAAAATGGGGACTAAGTAGGTTTTAATTAGGTCGACCCTTTCCCTTAGGGACAACTGCCAACCCTTCCAGCATCTCACTTTGACATCGGCATCCGACAACCTGGATTCCCAACTTGTTTTACTGTAATCATCAGGTCCAAATTCGATGCCTAGCACTTTGATCTTCTGACGGGGCTCTGGGAAGGCATCCGGGAGCTCGAAACCCTCACCTTCCCTGCCCATCCAGAAAACTTCACATTTTTTGTGATTAATCTTGGAGCCTGATGCCTCCGCATACTGCTCCATCACCGAGACCACCTCCTGAGCTTCACTAGTCCCAGAGATGAAGACAGACACATCATCAGCATAGGCCACGACCCTCAGAGGTGACTCACCAGTAGTGCCCCCCAACACCCCGCCCAACACCCCACCATCTAGCCTCCTGACGAAGGAATCGATGGCAAAGGCATAAAGCAAAGGGCTCAGCGGACATCCCTGGCGCACCCCCGAGGCAACCCCAAAGGGCCGCCCAACCCAACATGAAGCTCTCAGCCCCTTTATACAGTGTCTGCAGCCATCCAATGAACCTCCCCTCCAGGCCATACCTGCCAAGGAGATGCCAGAGGTACTCATGATCAACCCGGTCAAAAGCCTTAGCCTGATCCAACGCCAGCAAGTACTTCCTAAAACCATCAGCCCTGCACCACTCTGAAGCCTCCCGGAAAGCTAACATCGCTGAAAAGGTGCTCCTGCCCTGGACCGAACAGTGCTGCTGCTGCGAAAGTAGACCATCTGCCACTGACGACAGGCGCCAGAAAAGAATCTTGGCCAGAATCTTTCTATCGACATTGAGCAGGCTAATGGGGCGCCAATTCTCAATCATCGAAGAGTCCTTACCTTTTGACAGCAAAATCATGGCTGATTTCCTCATGGAGGGAGGAAGCGAACCCTCCTTTAAACAGCAATTAAAAACCTCCGCTAGGTGAGGTGCCAAGCAGGATTAAAAGGTCTTACAAAATTCAGTTGTTAAACCGTCTGGCCCTGGCGTCTTCTTAATGGCCAAACTATCTATCGCTTTGGCAACCTCTTCAGCCATGATCTTACCTGTCAAACTTGTAGGCAGAGTGTTATTTTCCAAACCTGGTGTAGAATCCAGGAAGCTTGACATCAAGGTGCTTCTCTCTCAAAAGATCCTCAAAAAAAGCCCTTGAGACCTCCAGGATCCCCGACCTGGATTTCGTCAAGGAACCTGTACTATCTCTCAGACCGCTGATCGTTTTAACCGCTATGCTCTGTTTGCAGCTCTGGTAAGGGTTGGGCGAGTGATATTTCCCGTAATCCCTCTCCAGAAGCAAAGAAGCATGCCAATCATACTGATGCTTCTTTAAAAGCAGCTTAACCTCTGAGATTGCCCCAGAATCTCCACCCTCAGAGACAAGGCAGTCAAGCTTCCTCAGTAACTGCCGATAGGCAATATATCTCTCAAGTTGTTTTCTTTTACCTAGGGCCTTGAAAAACCTGCCGATCCGCACTTTGGTAAGCTCCCACCACTCCGACTTACTGCCACAAAAATCCAAGATGGTCTCCTGAGCCTGAAGAAAATCCTCAAAGGATCGTCTCACCTCTTTGTCCTCTAGCAGAGCCGAATTCATCCTCCAGACACCCCTTCCCCTCAGCAGCGTATCTGAGGCATTCAAAGTCACAGTTAATAAAAGGTGGTCGGAAAACTCCACCACCTGACACTCAGGTGCCGAGAAGGCGGAGTCCCCCTTCAAAAAAAACCTATCTATCCTGTTCTCACTTCTACCTCTCTTATATGTGAACCCCGTGCTGTCCGGGCTGCACTTAATTAAGGCGTCCTCTAGACCTGCTTCCCTAACTATCGCATTTAGGAAAACGTCATATCCCAGCCTGTCGTTAGACCTTTCCTGTCTTTGGGCCTAGTGATGGTGTTAAAATCACCTCCAAAGACAACCTGCCGGGACGTAAAAAGAAATGGCTTAATCTTTGTAAAAAGGCATTTCCTGTCCCACTTTGACTGGGGACCGTATACATTAATTATACGCAGTTCTTGCCCTTTCACAAGGATGTCCACGACCAAACACCTTCCAATCTCCACCTCAAGAACCCGCCGGCATGTTACCATGCCGGAAAAAAGTACCGCAACTCCGCTGTAAGGCTCAGCCACAAGAGACCAAAAAGAGGGGCCACACCTCCACTCTCTTTTTGCCAGATGTAAATTGGCCAGGCAATTAAGCCAGGTCTCCTGCAAAAACAAAACATGAGCTCCAATCCCGCTGAGCAAAAATAAAGCTGTACTACGAGCTCTTACAGAATTGATGCTGGCAACATTAATGGTTGCCACCTTTACCGGAGCGGGAACTGCCATTAAGATGCTTGAGATGGTCGTTTCTTAACCTTTGTTTTCCCAACCTTAGAAGGGGGCCTCACCCTCTTGAGAGAGCCCCCTTGTTCCTCACCAACAGGGAAAGGGACTCACCTATGTCCCCATCTTCCCCCGACAAGGTCCCAAACTTGTTAGACAAAGGAACCTCCTCCACCTCCAATGAGGAGGAAGATGAGGCAGGGGAGAGCACAGGCTTGTTCCTACCCCCCTTCCCCACAACAGACCACCCATATCCCTTGTCCTCCCCCCCTATCAGGGGACGCACTAGGTGTCGCTGAAACTGGAGCAGCCACCGATTCAACAGAAACTTGCCTTGCAATTGCCTCACTGGCATCCTCAGCCTCCATTCTGGCCAATTCCTCCACTATCCCAGGCATGTTGTGCAGGGCCTCTGGACAACTAGTGTAAGAATGGCCAAGCTCCTGGCAGAGATTGCATCTGATTTGGTTGCAGTCTCTGGCCACATGACCAATCTCCTGACACAATGAGCATTTTAAAACACTAAAACCTGATGCAAAATGCCCTTTGCTGCCACACTTGTGACACAGCTTGGGCTGCCCAGCATAAAATATCACCAGCCTATCCTTACCTAGGAAGGCTGATGATGGGATATGGCTGATGACATTCCGCACCACTTTCAGCCTCACCATTGTGGACCAACCACCCGTCCATATTCCCCTGTCATCTAGCTGCTTCCTCATAGGGACCCATCACATCCCCAAACCGGCTCAGCCAAATCATCAGGTCAGCAGCAGGTATAGACTCATTTCTGACAAGGATAGTTATATTTTTAATCCGGGACTGCCTGGAGACTACCTTGGGCTCATCCCCTCCCACCTGGGAGTATCCTTCCACCCCCCCTCATATCTCTGCCAGAAGAGATCCAGGCTCTCTGGCTTCACAAATGAAACATTGAATTCCCCTGTACCAACAGGCGCTATGAAGGCAAATATGTCTTGGGCTTTAAAGCCCATCTCTAGTAACCTATCAATAACTTCTCGCCTACTGGGGGGCGAGCTTCCCCCTCTCTACCTGATTTAAACCACGTTCCTACATTTTACCACGGTCCCTAACCCTCCAGCCTGCACTTCAGATGGTCTTGTCATACTCTGACCGCCCCTCAGGGCAGCTGAATAGCTGAGCACCAGCTTCTGAGCCGGGACTGGAGTGGAGGCGGGACCCTGAGCAGTCTCAGAGCCTGGACCAATGGCAGGTGTAGGGGCGGCATCCAAGGCAGAAGCAGGGATTACATTAAGGACGGACGCTGAAACAGGAGGCAGGGCAGAAGTATTAACATTACTATGGGTGGTTGCTTGGGAGGTATCCCCCATGGGAGCAGACATTGTATTCAGGCCAGACACAGGGCCGGGAGGCAGGGCAATGATGTGACCATGGGCAGGTGCAGGGGCAGCATCTCAGACAGGGTCCGAGACTGCTTTGGAGTCAGACACTGAGCTAGGAGGCGGGGCAATGACGCGGCCATGGGAGGGTGCAGAAACGTCACTCAAAACAGGAGTAGAGACCGCACTAAGCACGGACACTGCACCAAGGGGCGGGACAGAGGTATTGACGCGATCGTGAGCGGTTGCAGAGATGGCACCTGACACGGGAGCAAAGCCTACACCCGGACCGGTTACCGAGCCAGGGGGTGGAGCAGGGCCATAGGCGGGCACTGAACCAGGAGCTGAAACTAGAGTAGAGGTGGAAACAGGGAAGGGTGCAGAGCGGGGAGCCGGGATGGGACTAGGGGCGGGACCAAGGGCGGGTGCAGAGACAGGTATAGAGGCAGGACCACTGATTGGAATAGAGACGTGACCTAGGATGGAAGGAGCAGGGATGGACACAGAGGCAGCCATGAGCTCAGCTTCAGCCAAGCTGGACCCACACACATGATCAGAGACTGCAGACACTGCCATGACAGCAGCTGCACTATCAGACATACTGACAATCATTCCCTCAGAACCGTCCATGTTACTCACAGTCCCAGGTTTGTGTAAGTCGTGAGGCTTTACCGCAACTCCTCTCACAGTCCCTAAGTCGGCAGCCCTTTCCATTTCACTGGACATCCTCTCCAGCCGGACATACACCGCTTTCTCCCTTCTTTTTGGCCTCATGGGTTTGGGACATTTCTGGGTCAGTGTCATCTGAAGTAAATGCAAACTTCCTTCCCTGTAGTGGAGACTCCAGTTCAGTAATGAACTCCATAGCCCCCTCCTCCTCACTTTGCACCACCTGAGCCGCCCAGTCTTGCTCAGGCTGCCTGGGAGGGATGGGAACAGACTCTCCTACCACATTTTCAGTGGCCATAGCTCCGCCATCTTGCTTGCTCCCTGCTGCAGAGCCCCCTCCAGCAGGATCAGACGAATCTTCTGAAGAAATAACACCACCATCATGGCCCCTCATCACTGCTACTGACTTATCTCTTGCTTGCTTGAACCTCTCCTCGTTTGCGTATTTCTCTTTCAATGCACCACTCGCCGCCTTCAGTGTAGCCATAAGGTCCACTTGCAAGCAAACAGCTTTCTCCATACCTTCCAACTCTGGCCACATGGCCTGCCATTTGGTACTCCAGACTCGGTCGTAAGTTGCTTTGAAACGCTTTAAGTCCATCCTCATCTGGACTAGCTTTTCCTCCTCTCTCTCAATTTTCTTCACCTGGGTCACCACTCTTCCCCAGTAGTCGGCATAGGTCTCTCCAGCCTTAGGGCCCTTTCCCAGGTCCTCCACGGATGTCCTAGGACCGGTACTAGGCGCCCTACGCAGGGGTCCACCATCCGGATCACAGCCAGGCTCGACCATGGTAAAGCGGGCTAAAGCCCAAAATTGAGCCCCAGGCCCCAAATGAGACCTGCTGGAGCTCTAGAGAGCACTCTCTCACCACACACACCTTGCTGTAACTCCGCCCAACAGGAAATTGGAGCTGCAAGAAGTTGGATGTTCCCAAAGTGCTGTATCAAAGCACATTAATAGAAAGTTATGTGGAAGGGAAAAAAGTGTGGAAGAAAAAGGTGCACAAGCAGCAGGGATGACCGCAGCCTGGAGAGGATTGTCAGGAAAAGGCCATTCAAAAGTGTTGGGGACTTTCACAAGGAGTAGACTGAGGCTGAAGTCAGTGCATCAAGAGCCACCACACACAGACGGATCCTGGACAGAAGCGTCTTACCTGGGCTAAAGAAAAACAGACCTGGTCTGTTGCTCAGTGGTCAAAAGTCCTCTTTTCTGATGAGAGCAACTATTGCATCTCATTTGGAAACCAAGGACCCAGAGTATGGAGGAAGAATGGAGAGGCACACACTGCAAGATGCTTGAAGTCCAGTGTGAAGTTTCCACAGTCTGTGTTGATTTGGGGAGCCATGTCATCTGCTGGTGTTGGTCCACTGTGCTTCATTAAGTAAAGGGTCAACGCAGCCGTCTACCAAGAGATTTTGGAGCACTTCATGCTTCCTTCCGCAGACAAGCTTTATGGGGATGCTGACTTCATTTTCTAGCAGGACTTGGCACCTGACCACACTGCCAAAAGCACCAAAACCTGGTTCAATGATCGTGGGATTTCTGTGTTTGATTGGCCAGCAAACTTGCCTGACCTGAACCCCATAGAGAATCTATGGGGCATTGCCAAGAGAAAGATGAGAGACATGAGACCGAACAATGCAGAAGAGCTGAAGGCCGCTATTGAAACATCCTGGTCTTCCATAACACCTCAGCAGTGCCACAGGCTGATAGCTTCCATGCCACATCGCATTGAGGCAGTAATTGCTGCAAAAGGAGCCCAAACCAAGTACTGAGTACATATGCATGCTTATACTTTTCAGAGGTCCGATATTGTTCTATGTACAATCCTTGTTTTATTGATTGCATGTAATATTCTAATTTTCTGAGATTGTGGATTTGGGGTTTTCATGAGCTGTAAGCCATAATCATCACAATTATGACAAATCACAGCTTGAACTATCTTGCTTTGCATGTAATGAGTCTATCTCATATATTAGTTTCACCTTTTAAGTGGCATTACTGCAATAAATGAACTTTAGCACGGTATTCAAATTTTTTCGAGTTTCACCTGTATGTACCTGTGGCCAAGGAAGTTTTTGGGACTGCACAGTTGCTGCATCCCAATCTGGCACAAGCATGCAAAACTGTATAGGTAATAAAGAACCAGAAGTTAGCCTGGTATTCCCTCATTTTGCAGTTTCCCATGACTTATAATATCATGTACAGAATGAACAGGAGCAAGCTGTGGGATAGATGATAGTGCCTCAGTCTCATTCAAGGATGGCTATGAATCTGGCCCATTTTTATAAGTGGAATGGTCATTTAGAGGTTGAAAAAACAAAAGAGTAAATGTAACTGTTTTTTTTTGCTGTCCCAACAAATCATGCCCTGAATGCCAATTTAATGCATGCCAACCAAATCTTTAAAGTCTCTTGGTATCCTTGCTTATAATTGAGGTTAGCTATGAATCTAGTCAGGGCACTGCTGAAACCTGCTAGGGGACACCAGTACATATTGGTAGTCCTTTAATATGCCACCCTTCACCCAGAAACAATCCCTCTCAGAAACAAGTCTTTTAATGTTAATGTTATAGCAAAAGAGCTCTTCCATGTCTTTTCCTGTACAGATATTCTGAAGAACATTTTGAAAGATTAAGGAACCACTTTCACATCTATTTTTCTTTTTTTTATTCTTTATTTGTAGATGTTTCACATAGAAAGGAGTGAGGTAACGTTGTAACAGAGTTGACATAGAAAAGCAGCACACAATTGCCACCACACAGTGAAAATGATAGGGAACAAACAGCCAAGAATTCTAAATGCATGCCAAACTGAACATCAAAATGTAGCTGATACCACGCTGTCTGAACTTTTTTATCACATACAACACAAAGAGAAGAGGTACAGCCTCACGTTTAGGGTCGCAAAGAGGAAAAACATAGAAAAGGGGGATGGGAGAGAGAAAGGGGGTAAAAAATAAAAGGGGGGAGGGTGAGAATAATGAGCACATAAGGGAGAGGAAGTAGAACCTCACCCCTCTGCTGTAAGAGTAGAGCCGTTCTCCCTGGAACATGTACAAAAAGACCAATAAAATCAATTCCTTCTAAGTTTCTATACCCTTGCCTCTCAGGGTAGCAGTGTTTTTTTCCATTGAATGAATATCAGCCATTTTGGTTAGTCACATCAAGAGTGTAGGAAGTGATTGCTGCTTCCATAATGCCGGTATACAGGCCTTCATCACATTTAACAGCATGCAGTTCTTATATCTGTGCTTTGGGAGATCAGAAAGGTGCATCACGTCTTTTTTTCAATGACGATCCTCAGTGTAACACCTACAAACTGATGGACTGGTAGAATGGTTCAACAGAACCTTGAAAGGTATGCTAAAAAAGTGGATGGTAAGGATTGAAATAACTGGGACTTCCTGTTGCTATACTTAAAGTTCCTAATCAGGGAAGTTTCACAGTCCCCTGCAGCATTTTCCCTGTTTTGATCTTTGTGCGGTAAATGTCACTGTGAACTCCTGGATTTAGCCTGGGAGGCATGGAAGCAAAATGCCACATCTCAGAAATGTGTAGTCTGTCATATTACTCAGATGCATGATAAGAAAGTGGCAATCATGCCCACAGTGTGGTAACATAAGCAGCAAGCCCAAACGGATTAGGCCAGAGTTTTTAACAACTCTATTAAAATCAGAACCTTTAACATGGCAGAGGGAGTCTTAGTTCTGTCAACCACTGTAGAATGTCATTTTTTTGTCAAAGTGGAAGGGTCCCTCTGAGATCAGAGGGAAAAACAGCGATATCACCTGCCAGTTATAACAGTCCGAAAAGATAAAGCCTTTCTAAATATTCCATATTAACATAATAAAACCCTGGAAATATTGGGAGGTTCTTTCTGCAGAAAGCATTCCTAAAGTTTTACTAGCAAAAAGTATACTTGAGGTAGGAATCTTAGAAACTCCTTGGGGCAGTGAGGGAGTTCTTGCACAATAATCAAGAGGTGTTTTAGAATTACCTGATAATTTACCATGACATTATGACAGAGCCTCACACCAAGGTAAAGTTAAAACTTTATCAGGTACTTCTTGAAACTTAGGGAAAAGCAATTGCAGAGGAGGTACAAAATTGGTTTACTCCTTGAGTTGTAACAGAGTCTAACAACGAGTGGTCCGATCACATCGTTTTTTTCACTAAACAGGCAGCCTGATGTTCTGCAATTAACTCAGTAAACTAAATTAAATATCCAAATGTCATGCTTTTTCCATGCCCCAGATGGATGAATTGACAGAGAAGCTTGGTCCCCCCTAAGTACATTACTGCCCTTAAACTTCCTAGGAGGTATTGGTAGTTTCGTTTAATAGACAAAGCAAATAAAGAAAAAAGCAGCTTTTGTGAAAGTGGATGGGCTATATCAGCATGTAGTTCTCCCTTTTGGCCTACATAGAGCCCCAGCCTTCTTCCGTTGATGTCATGAAGGACCAGGCAGTTTTAGATTCCATCCGTAAGGCCAGGTAAAAAGCCAATCTCCAAAAATTGTGATGGAATTGTGGCCTAGAAAAAGCCCAGCATTTGGGCTACAGCATTGGGCAGCCTCTGTGTCAGGAGCGTCTAGTGCTCCTAATCCATCACAACTGCTGGTCTCATTCCAGCTTCCTGGTTTTGGCTATGATGTACTCTCTCTGTCTGTCCATCCACCTGCAAGGTGATTGATGTGGCCAGAGTCTGGGTAGAGACCAAACCTGATTTAAGCCAGCCAAGCCTGCAGTCTCATGCTTGTGATAGTGCTGGTTACATGTGTCCCAGCTCCCTGTTTGTCTGTCCTACTCTGCTGTCTGGGTTCCCTTGTTGATGACCTCAGATCGGATATCAACTATTCTCTGTACTCTGCCTACCTTTTGACCTGGACTGTCATTGAACTACTCTGCCTGTGTGCCAACTGCAAGTACCTGTTTGCTGTGCTCTGTTCACGCCTGCCCCAGCTTTGTGGCCAGGCACTATAGCGTTGTGTACAAGTCCTGGGGGCAACCGAGTACCAGTAGGCCTGCTTGACGTATGGGAAAGGGGCTGCTATAGTTGAAGAACACAGAAGCTAGTTCAAGTGTCTGACCACCTGCGATAAGGGCAAGCATGATACTGATGGACAAGATTGAAACAGGCTGTTAATTAGAAAAAAAAAAATCATTCACCTAGGTTTCTCACCTACACATGGGAAATGACTCTAGGGGGTGTGTCTGCTGTGGAGGAAACAAACTTTATCGTTTTCCCAGATTTTATTAAGTTCTAGTCTAGGTCCTGAAGCCCAGAAGCTTTCTAAAGCTTTAGGTAGTATACACCTCCAGTCCTAGGCAGTGCCGTCTTTAATATTGATAGGACCCTGGGCAAACATTTTCTTGGGCCCCCCATAAAATTTCACTCTCCACCTGCACTGAGACGTACAATAAATAGCAGCTAAATTCAAAATCAGTGTACTCCAGCAGATCAGGCAGCAATTGCAATTGATTGCCAGAGGTTACAGCATATCATTACCGCTCACTGATTGGTTGATAGAGGTTACAGCACACATTACAGCTCGCTGATTGGTTGCTAGAGGTTACTGCACATGATTTATGCTTGCTGATTGGTTGCTAGAGGTTACTGCACATCCTTACTGCTCACTGATTGGTTGCTAGAGGTCTCTGCACATCCTTACTGCTCACTAATTGGTTGCTAGAGGCTACTGCACATCATTACTGGTCTCTGGTTGGTTGCTAGAGGTTACTGCACATCCTTACCACTCACTGATTGGTTACTAGAGGTTACAGCACTTAATTATGTCTCACTGATTGGTTGCTGAAGGTTATAGCACATCATCTCCTCACTGCTTGCACACCATGGACTGAAAAGGTTAGGGGACCCACCAATAGACAGAAAAGTTCTAGGACTTCTGGGATCATGGGCAGTGCTGGGGGGGGGGGTGATCAGTGGCAGTGCTGGGGGGAGGGGTGATGGGATCAGTGGCAGTAGTGGGGAGGATGGGATAGGTGGCAGTGCTGGGGAAATGGGTGATGACGGTGCTGACGAGGTGCTGGGATCAGTGGCAGTATTTGGGGGTATGGGATCAATGGCAGTGCTTGGGGTGGATGGGATCAGTGGCAGTGCTGGATGGGGATGGGAGGTGACATTTCTACACCAACCACCAATGTTAAGGGGAATTAAATCTGATGACCAATGTAATGGGGAATTTGCACTGACCACCAATATAATTAAAAATTTGCACTGACATCCAATGTAATGGGGGATTTTACACCAACAACCAATAAATTTCTACACTGGCCACCAATGTAAGGGGGAATTTACACTGACCACCAGCAAAGGTGTTGGTGGCTGGAAACTTGGGGGGGCATAATATACATATGAATGTCGCTACTATTTATATATAAATGCCACATTGCTGCCACTATTTACATATGAATGCTGCTGTTATTTACATGTGAATGCTGACATGGTCTGCACAGGTGAGTTCTCTGTACATGCAAGGGCGGACTGACAACTCATGGGGCCCCTGGGCAATAGGGGATCATGGGGCCCCTGTGTCCTTGCCCAAACGCAAAAAAGCCTATGAAAAAGGTACCAGGGGCATCTCATGGGGCCCCCTACTGACCCCGGGCCCTCGGGCAGTGCCCGAGTTTCCAAATGGTCAGTCCGCCCTTGGAGACATCACATGCAATGTCCCTGTCCACCAATTCAGCTCTTCTATCATCTCGCTTCCAGTGATAGAGTACAGTTTCCACCATATACCTGTGTGAAGCTGCTTTGAGCCCCACAACAAGAACTGAGCCCAGGGCAGCTGCTCTTTTTGCCCCTCTTTAAAGACGGTCCTGGTCCTAGGTCCACGTTTTACCTGTTAGTCAAGCTTCATCATTAACTTCAGCTGTCCATGGGCCTTTTTATATCTGAGCTAACTTATGCTAGGGTCCCTCGCTCACTCTTTCTGCTATGAGAGTCTGCTGTTGGGTGAAAAGGCTCACTGCTGACAGAATGCTAAAAAGGTACACATGTTGCCTGTTCATTTTGGGAAAACCATTATGGGGCACCCTGTTAGTCAGGAACTGACAAGCAAACGTTTTGTTTGTTTTTTGCTATGCACTTGCTGTACAAAACTCCCCTGCATTAAACTGTGTTTGGTTACTACCCTGCTGAATAAAAGTGTACGTTCAACCTGCTTTCGACTGTTTCTGGCTATCCCTAGCCATGAATGGCTTCCCGCTGCCACTTGTGCTTGAGCCCTTGCACCACATATCTTGAAAGCTTTGCAGCTTTTCTTTGGATTTGAATTAATTCACTCATTTTTCACTACATACGGAATAACAAAGAAATAAAATGCTGTATTAAAATTGTACAAAATATGATTCTTCTCATGTTATGGTATGATGGACTAAGGGTGGCCACAGAACCAAAAGTGGACTAAATGAACACTGCAATGACACTAAAAATTCAACTGCTCACAATTCTAAAACTGAGTATTTTTTTTCTGGAATGCTTTCGTTGTTTTGATCATATGTTGTATGTAATGTACTGTAGATGTGGATTTTACACAGATGTCACAGCAATTGCACAATCCAACACTGTGTGATAATTTACATTGCTGACATCTCTTATTAATGACCGATTACTGATAATCATTTTCCATCATACTAGAAAATCAGCTTGTGCTACATTTGCTGAGTTGTTAAAGATTGCTTTTCTGGAAAATAATGACTCAATTAAATGTTTTGTTGGATTGGATGAAAACTGTCCTGCCTGTGGTCAGCCTAAGTCTAATTTAAAAAGAAAATCGAGGGAGAAAATCAAATCAGTTAGTGAACATTTAATTCTGTTTAAGATTCATTGCAACAGTTCAGACACCAAAAAGTTTACTTTTTAATATTAATTTCCTCTCCGGTACATAGTTTGCTTTGCATAAAACATTCAAATAATGCTGCTTTTTTAGCTCTTTGTTCTGATAATTTGCTCTAGGCCAAGTGTATATCCACATTTTACCTGTAAATGAAAAGAAAAACTCGTGACCAGCCCATTAAACCATGAAATCTGCAAGTGGTGATCAAAGCTACTGTACTATTGGAGAAAAAAGACAGATTGTGTATGGGTATTATTCATTAAAATTCTAAGGAGCAGAGTATAGACTCTTGTACAGTAACCGATATGTGAACCTCTGCGCATACACACAAAGATTCATGTATGGTCAGTACAATAGCTCAAAATATTACAATGACCGAATAGACCCAAGAACAATAAAGAATAGCATTTTAGTCATGCCATGGCTTAGCCAGCACACATTTGGATGCTACTTGTTGGTAAATGCCACATGCAGGTGCTGTAACCTCTATACTGACATACAAGAGCATTGCTGGCACATAGTAAACATTATACGATTTGGATGTGTGGCATGATTGATGTGCTGGTGTATGCTTATTTCCTTTAAATAATTAGTGCCAATTAGTTCAATTACCAGAGCCAAAACTGCTTTGCATTTTCCATCTATTTTTTTTTTACTGGTAACAATGGTCTCCAGAACCAACAGTAACACCTCGGTCACATCGGGTGCAACTTGGCATACGATTTGCATGCTGAGACTTGCAAATCGCTTGCCAAGTCACACCCTACTGTCTGCAATTACAGCGGTCTCATCAGTGCGGTTCCAACTTGGTCGGAGCCGCACTGATTTCTAAAGTAGTACATGTACTACTTTTGGTGTGATTTGCATAGACATCTGTGTCAGATGTCTTGCAAATTGCACTTGAAATTGGCCTGTCCACTTTGAAATCGTGCAATTTCACTGTAAGTCACACGATTTCAAAGTCGGGCTTGATGTGACCGGGGTGTTAGGGTAAATTTCCCCAGTAGAAACACAGACAGCAATCAAAACTTGACAAAGGTTCTATCTCTCCCAAATTCTATACAGTTAGGGTGAATCTCTCCAGCTGGGACACAGGTGTCCATTTATGAACCAGCGGTAATAGATCGCTGCTCAGTTCTCCGGCATTCTCGGAGAACACAGTTCTCCTGTGAATGCAGTTTATGAAGCAGTTCTCCAAACGAAGGGAGAACGATCTCCAAACGCTGGAGAACGGTCTACAAACTCTGGAAAACGGCTGATTTTACTATAATCTCGCGAGATTACAGTAAAAGATCAGTTTACTAAGCAGAGGTAAATTATCTCTGCTTAGTTTTCAGTCCCTTCGATTCTCCAGCTCTGGGCTGGAGAATCTGGAGAGAGAACACAGATCTCCAGAGAAGGGCTGAACATATTCTCCTGGGTGTTATAAACTGTGAATGACCAGAGAATAGCTGTGATCCTCTGAATCTCAGCTATTCTGTGTGTCATAAACGGACACCACAGTCAACAATAAAAACATGAGAGAAGTTCTAACCCTTGCACATTCTATCCAAATTAAAAACAAAAAAGCATGGCTTTACACACACTTTATATATCCCGCCTATATGCAATGGATCAGCTTAACCCAGAGGAACTCAAACGTTCTAAATAACAGGCCAGTTCACAGTCCTTCTGACTTTAGTATGCTAGACTGTGGTCAATAGGGGTAAAAACACAGATCGACCACAAAATTATGACCACTGACAGGTAACATAAATAGCATTGATTATCTCTTTACAATGGCATCCGAAAGTGGGTGGGATAGTAAGTGAACATGCTGTCCCTGAAGCTGATGTGTTGAAAGCAGAAACAATAGGCTCCGTTATTAAGGGTAATATTGGCATCCAGGCCCCAATACACTCAGCATCCACTTTATTAGGTACATCTTGCTAGTACTGGGTTGGACCCCCTTTTGCATTCAGAACTGCCTTAATTGTTTGTGCTATAGATTCAACAAGGTGTTGGAAATATTTCTCAGAGATTTTGGTCCATATTGAAATGACAGCATCATGCAGTTGCTGCAGATTTGTTGGCTGCACATCCATGATGCGAATCTCCCGTTCCACTACATTCCAAAGGTGCTCTTTTGGATTGAGATCTGATGACCGTGGAGGCCATTGGATTACAGTAACTCATTGTCATGTTCAAGAAACCAGTTTGAGATGATTTGAGATTTGTGACATGGTGCATTATCCTGCTGGAAGTAGCCATCAGAAGATGGGTACACTGTAGTCATAAAGGGATGGACATGATCAGCAACAATACTCAGGTAGGCGGTGGTATTTAACTGATGCTCAGTTGGTACTAGGAGGCCCAAAGTGTGCCAAGAAAACATCACCAACACCATTATACCACCACCATAAGCCTGAATCATTGATACAAGGCAGGATGGATCCATGCTTTCACGTTGTTTACGCCAAATTCTGACCCTACCTTCTGAAGGTCGCAGCTGAAATCGAGGCTCATCAGACCAGGCAACATTTTTCCAATCTTCTATTGTCCAAGTTTGGTGAGCCTGTGCGAATTGTAGCCTCCGTTTCCTGTTCTCATTTGACAGGAGTGGCACCTGGTGTGGTCTTCTGCTGCTGTAGCCCATCTGCTTCCAAGTTCGACGTGTTGTGTGTTCAGAGATGGTATTCTGCGTACCTTGGTTGGTTATTTGAGATACTGTTGCCTTTCTATAATCTCGAACCAATCTGCTCTTTCTTCTCTGAACTCTGACATCAGCAAGGCATTTTCCTCCACACAACTGCCCCTCACTGGATAGTTTCTCTTTTTCAGACCATTATCTGTAAACTCTAGAGATGGTTATGCGTGAAAATTCCAGTAGATCAGCAGCTTTTGAAATGCTCAGACAAGCCTATCTGCCACCAACAACCATGCCACATTCAAAGTCACTTAAATCCCCTTTCTTCCCCTTTCTGATGCTTGGTTTGAGCTTCAGCAAATTATCTTCACCACGTCTAGATGCCTAAAAGCATTGAGTTGCCGCCATGTGATTGATTAGCAATTTGTGTTACCAAGCAATTGAACAGGTGTACCTAATAAAGTGGCCGCCTGGCCAGTGAGTGTATATTATACATGCTGGGAGCACAACATTGACACAACGTTGCCTCCTGAAACCTGGAATAAAATGTGGGATGCCCTATTTAAATCCTCATGCAACATCCTGTCTTTGGAGAATTCCAAAGTTATGGCTCAATGTTATTACACTCCTGCCAGGATAGCACATTGCCTTCCAACTTATCCCTCCCCTTGTTTTTGAGGCTGTCAGGAATTAGGAGACATGAAACACATCTGGTGGACAAGTCCTAAAGTTAGGAGATTGTGGATACAGGTATACGCTATGGAGGTAAAACACCATATACAAAGTACAATGATTAATGAAAGGCTTACGGTGATTCTCAGCGATACCCACACCAAATTCTTATGTACCTGGCAGCCTTTACTCCATTATTTCCCACCCTTGCAATGGACTGCATGCTTTATTCGATTATATGCTATTCCTTATGCAGCAGCTAGCACAGGCCTCTGGGGTTTCTCTCTTTACCCCCTTCACTTTTTTTTCCTATTTCCCCCTCTTTTTCTTACATTCCTTTTTCTTTTTTGGTTTATTATTGAGGACTCCTCTGCCATACTGGCAGGCCTTTTTTCCTCCTCAACTTTCCTTATTTCTACTCATTTGCAGGTGATCACAAGCAATTGGTTATGTTCTCCTAGTCATGCATAATTTACAAATCGGTTTTGCGATATATTATAGCTTTATTTGCTAATATGCCCATGGCTTTCCTTGTGATATTATTCTATCAGTTTCTATGGGTTGTAGCATTTTAGGATCACTGTGATCATGTTGGCCCTTATTGTCCAGTGGGCTGTTTACTTTCAGTTGCCTGCCTCCATGGCTCTTGGTCAACTACACTGGAGAGTAGATTCTGTTATGATTAGGCTTATTTGGTATGTTGTTGTTATAATGTTCATTTACATTGACTGTACTTTACACCCAAACCCAATGCATACTGGCTCTATGTTTACTTTGCCTATCTTTTTCAATAAAAATTAAGGGCAAACATAAGGATATGGGCAATTTTGGCAAGGGCCAAATTGTAATGGCCAGACTACTGGGTCAGAGCAATTCCAAAACTGCATTTCTTGTGTGGCATGTTCCCAGTCTGCAGTAGTCAGGACCTACCAAACGCGATCCAAGGAAGGAAAACCAGTGTACCTGCAACAGGGCCATTGGCAGACAAGGCATATTGATGCATGTGGAGAGCAAAGACTGGCCTGCATATTCCAATCCAATAGAGAGCTACTGTAGTTAAAATTGCTAAAAAAAAGTTAAGGTTGGTTCTGATAGAAAGGTGTCAGAACGTGCAGTACATTTTGTTGTGTATAGAGCTGCATAGCTGCAGACTAGTCAGACTTTGGTCCAGGGAGCAATGGAAGGTGGCTGGGTCTGAGGAATCACGTTATCTTTTACATGATGTGGATGGCTTGATGTGTTCATTGCTACCTGGGCAAGAGATGGCACTAAGATGCACAATGGGACGAAAGCAAGCTGCTGGAGGCAGTGCAATGCTTTGTCTAGTGGAGTTTATGCCTCGACGGGTAAGGGCTGTTTTAGCAGCAAAATGGAGACCTACTTAATATTTTGTGGATAGTCATATTGCAATGATGGTTGGTCACAATGGTATGGTAGGTAGTCATTATGTTATGGCTGATAGGTGTTTATGTCCTGGCATCATTGTTTAGTAAGAGCAAACAACCCCTTTGGCTCATTGGTGAGTAGGAGTAACAAATGCCTTAGGATTTGTGGTCAGAGGGATAAGGAATAATGTCCTATTTTTGGTATTAATGGCAGGAATAGTATCGTGTGAAAGAGAGGAATTCTGTCCCATCATTGGTGTTAGTAGGAGGAATAGTGCTGTCATTCTTGGTAGTAGCAGAAATAGTGCTGCGTTGCTGGTGGCAATGCGATGAATAGCGCCAAATTGTTGGTGGCGGGGGGAGGAATAGAGTCATCATTAGTGTCAGTAGGAGGAAGAGTGCCCCATTCTGGGTGTCAGTGAGAAAAATGGTGCCCCATAGTTGGTGTCAGTGAGAAGAATGGTGCTCCATCAATAGGAGGAATAATATCCCATCACGTGTGTGAGTGGGAGGAGCAGGCTCCCAACACTGGTGTTGGGGGAATAGTGCACTGTGGTTTGTGTTAGTGGGAGGAATAGTGCCCCATCTTTGGTGTAAATGGAAGTGGTTTTGTCCCATAACTGGTTTCGATGGGAGGAATAATGCCCCATCTTTTGCATCAGTGAGAGGATTGGTGCATTGTTGTTGGTGTCAGTGGCAAGAGTAGAACCTCATTGTTGGTGTTAATGGGAGAAATAGTGCCCCATAATTAATTTCAGTGGGAGGAACAGTGCTCCATCAATAGTGTCAGTGGAAGAAATTTTTCCCCTATGAGACAGTTAAAGACTTGCAAAGGAAGTGATATAGAAATAGAGCTGTGCTTCATTTTTATATCCCAACATTACAGCTTGCATTATCTACACCCAATGGAGTTATATAAATCTGTACACAGTTCCTTCCTCGTTCATGTGAATATAACATATATATCAACCTTTCTCAACATTTTTATTATTGAGGAACTCTTGATATAGCTTTTTGGCTCCAGGGTACCTCTGCTCATATTTAACTATAATTACACCTCACAGTACAAGGTGTGATGGTCAGTGGCACCAGGCACCAGGCACCAGGTTCATACTCTGATTTCAGGGCTTTTCTTTTTTCTAACATCTGCACTGCCCAAGAATCCAGCTGAAGTGGGCAGTGGCAGCACTACAGTGGGGTTGTTATTATGCCCTCCTCACCTCCCCCTTTAGCATGCTGCATCTGAGGGGCTGCCTCTTGTGCCCATGGGTTGGCCTGTTTTTGTTATAGAGCATACAGCAGGCAGGAATTCTTAACTGGTATTTTGGCATAGGTGACCAATTGGTGTTCCCAGCACAACAGATTACAAACACCTAGAACATCTGTACAAGTAGAGTGGCCTGGTTCGCTATGGAAATGCCTTGTTGATGGACCCAACCATTCCTGGACTGGTTTGCTCTCTCTCCTTTTATGGACACATCTCTCATGAAATGAACGCTTGGTCTCAAGCTGCACTATTAAAATTTAATTAAAGAATGGGAAATCATTTTTACATTCTCAAATATTCCGTTTCACATTTGAATCTAAGGTTTTATTCAAGATTCTGCAGCTGTCAGTGTCTTAGAGGGTCAAACGTCTCTGGCCTAAATGAAAAAACCACAGAGGTTTCAATAGATGGAAATTATCTGATATAATTGGTATTTAATTGCATGTTAAATGGTTGCAACCAAAAAGACATCTTTCCTATTGGCAAGCAGAGGGCAAAGTCAGAGGGCCAGTAGCCAGCATTTGCCTTTAGACTGGCCCTGCAGCTTCTCCTTTCCTCATTACTTATTTACCTTGTCTTGTTTAGCAGTGTGTCTTTGTATGGAGGTAGTCATCTGGGCAGAGGCACAGAACTTTGCTTTGCTTTCTCTTGACAGAGCTTCTCCCCTGATGACTGGTGAACTAGGTACATGAAGCATAAAATGAATGAAGTGGAAACAAAGAGATGCTTGCCCTGCAGCTTTCTCTCCAGCAAGGAGAGCATTGAGAAACACAGTGAGACTAGCAGTTGGATGTAAATTTCCTTTGAATTCATGATTTTTCTCTCTCTTACCTTCTTTCCTTCACCTCTGTTAGAATTTATTTTTCTGTTCTCTTCCCTTTTCTCCTATTCTCTCTTCTCTTCTCACACAAACACCTTCATTTTTAGGCTTTAAATATGGTTTTTATTATTTTCTGTAATTTTAAATTTTTTTTTACTTTCACCTAGTTAAAAAAGGTTGGGGTTTAGTGTTTATGGTTGATTTTGTTTAGGCAAGGTATTGGTTATTTTATATATTTATTCTTGGTTGGATTTTTCACATTTTTTCTTTTATTTCAAGATCCACAGTGTACACCTGTTACAGGCAAAGCTGCCTTTGTTTGCAGCACATAACTGCAAACCACCACATCTTTAGTGCACAAAGTGCCCCATCTTCATTTCCCCTAGTGCCATAAAAGTTAGGCAACCCCCTTCAAATTGTCCGCAGGCCTAAAGGAAGAAGCATTTTCTTGAAAGGTAAAAAGTGAAAGGTTATTGAATAGTTATATCTTGCTAAATTTTTTAAATAAAATTATTTTTGCGCAATAACTGATAGAGTTAAAGCCACTTTTGTCCATTTAGTAACACCTCTAATCCCGCCAATTCGCCCATGCACATGGGGCTTTTACTCACTCTCACCCAGAATTAGAAATGAGCGGCACACCCAATGTACCTCACACTGTCCTAAGTCACATAAACCTGTGCTCGGAATGTGACATTTTGAAGGAGACATCAGGTTGCAATGTCCCGGTCCACCAATTCAGCTCTTCTATCATCTTGCTTCCAGTGATAGAGTACAGTTTCCACCATATACCTGTGTGAAGCTTCTGCGTGCGCAGCTTAACTTGGTTTACTACATCTGTAGCTGTGGCTAGGTCCTTGAGGTCTCAGCCAAGCAGATGTGGGCCCAGTTAGCTGAGGCACCGTCTGCTCGGAAGGGGAAATAGCACACCGCTCCTCTCACTATGCAGAGAACCCATCACCCTTGCCGGTACCATATTCCTGCTTTTCTGACTTTCATTCCCTTGTGTTGGTTGCTGTTAGAAAATACGTGTCCTCCTCTTCACCCCATGTGTGTGTAACAGACTCTTTTCTTTGCAGTAATTTCAGACCAGGCATGAACTGGATAATGGAACTTTACTGAACATTCTCAACAGTAGAGTCCAGAAGTGCAACAACAGTCTTTCCCTAGCTAACTAAACATAGGCTGCCCATTGCTTCCAAGGCAAGGGTTCATAGTGTGGAAGAGTCCTGGTTCCAGGGGAATTTCCCAAAAGGTGCTCAGAATGTTGCAGATGGTTACAGCTTTCTACTATGCCTCTCCTCTCTTCCTATGCAGGCCATGGCTCTCTGCCCCTGAGTAGAGCCCTCCTCCTTTTTATTAGCAGCACAGGGAAGGGGCAGAGCCAAGAAAGCCAGGGAAAATGCAGACCCTGACTTAAGCTCTTCCCACCTGGACAGCCTAACTGCTTAGTGCAATCACAGTATCCACATGGAAGAAATATATATTTGAAATATATTTTTAAAAATATTCTACCCAAATATATTCACATATGTTGAAATGCAGTTTTTATATAAATATCTGAAAAATATTTTTCATAATATATTTTTTTTAAATATATTCTTCAGATTTTTTTATATATATTTTTACATATATTTGTAAATACATTCCAAAAATGTAAATTAAATGTATTTTTAAAGACATACAGTATATATGAAAATGTATTTTTAAAAATATTTTTCATATATTTTGTAATAAAAACACATTTCAACATACAGTGTATATATATTTATTTATTTATTTATTGAAACAACCAATATTGTAGTATTTCAAATATATGTCAATATATTTTGGAAGAATATTTTTAAAATATATTTAAAATATATTTTTCTTTCATGTGGGTAATAACACTAACACAGGAACTCTGCAGTGCAAACAGGGCTTACAATATACACAGACACACTGTAAGCACCTGCTTACATGGTTTCAATGTTGTGGTTATTTTTGTTGAACAGACAGAGGTCCTGCGCACAGAGGTTGTAGGGGGCAAGCAGGTTATGCAGAACAGATCAGCAGTCAGACCAAACCACCTAGAAGTAGGATATGTCTGCCTTTTCCTTCTGAGGTCACGAACAAAGAAGTTGTATGGTTGACAAAGCTTTTTTCTTTCTTCTTTCAGGTGCAGAGCAGCTAGTTGTCTGCAACTGCTGCTAATGTGCACACTTCTTCCTCATCGTCCAATTCTACTAAACCCACCATGGCCCTGCAAACTGGCAAAGAGGAGTCCACACAATTATTTTATCACATGATGAGGTGCTACGGGATCTTAGTCATGCACAAGAATTTTTAATTTCAGATGTTAAGGATGAGGAAGAGAATGTCGGGAACCTAGTGGAAGGGGAAATCAGGCAAGGAGCAGCAACAGCCAGTGATATTTCTGCAGCTGATGCTTACTGCCAAATGGGCTCCAGTAATGTTGACATGGCATGTTAACTTGGCAGATCATACATGGGTGCCAGCAGTTGGAAAGAAGGAAAGTGAGGGAGAGGCAGAACAGCAGCAAGGTGTGATTTTGTCCAGGGGGAGGTTGCAGAGGACAAATCTGTAATGTTTGCTGCAAGATAAATCTTGTTGTCTAAATCAAAGTTTGTGACTTATTCATGTGCTCTGATGCTCAAAAAGATTTGTGGCTATTGTGTCTCACATAATACACACTCATTTTTGTTTCAGAATAAAACCTGTCTCATCTTTTCCTCTTACATTGTGGCCTAACTAAGTTGCTTACATTCTGCCCGGCTACTGTACAATATTTGTAGCTATTGTTTCTGAAGTAATACACTAAAATGTTTTATTCAGGATAAACCTACCTTGTCTCTCCCTCTTATATAATGGCCTAACCAAGATGTTTACATACTGCCAAGCCCCGGAAAAATATATATGGCTATTGTCTCTCACATAATACCCTCTAAATATTTATTGGAAGATAGAACTTGCTTTGTATCTTTCACTTTGCTGGCTACTGTACTGATGCTATACAATTTCTACTAAACACAAAAGTGAAGTCTACATTTAGAATTTTTTTTTTAGAATACTTGGGAATATGGGGCAGATGGGAAATGTGGGATTGTGGCTTTGAAGTGTTTTTGTATAAATACTTTGATTTGACAGATTATTTAAACATTTAAGGTGATGCAGTGTGGTACTCTGATGAACGTGAAAAAAACTATACAATTAAATTTTTACCACTGGCTAATTTGTACAAAGTTGAGTTTTTAGCTTTTAGTAACAGGAAACTTTCCTATAGCTTTTAGATTTGTTGTGACCGCCACTTCCATTGATGTATTCAGGCCTATTACTGGAATAAAATCAGATGTCACAGCTACATATTCCTAATCATTTGTAATGAATCTGACTGAGGATGATATTACTGTATTTAAAGTGTTACTAAACCCAGGACCCAAGGTACACAGAACATGGAAATGCAATTATTTTAGTAAATATAAACTACTAAATACCTTTTCTCATCAGCAGTTGGAGCAGTATTGTAACTTCTATCAGTGTCCAGCTGAGCACTGGTTAAAGCTTGTTGGAGGAGTTTTCATTCTGATCTAGGAGGATGCAGAACCCCTGACCTCTGTCTGGACATTGCTGATTGGCCCTGTGCTGATCACATGCACTCTCCTAAGAAAAAAAAAAACTCTCTAGCAATACATATAAAACTGAGCATGTGCAGAGTGACTCCCCATGATATGTCTTATCAGGAGATAAGAGTGGGACACTGGAAGAAGGGGAGGATCAGAGAAATCAGGATCAAACAGTGTTTTTACACAATACAGAGGATTAACCCCTTATTTTCCACAGTGAGTATAATAGGCATGCTTTACTGCATATACAGACTGATTTTATTGTTGTGAGTTTAGTAACACTTTACGCCAAGCAATAATGTAAACATTAAAGTGGTTGGAAACCTCAGACATGAAACCTGAACAAAGCACATATTTTTATATTTTTATAGTGTTTAGTTGCCTCTCTTCAAAGCACTAAGTGTTATTTCTCTCTGCTGCCATTCTCCTCTGCTATCTACAGAGTCACTTCTGACACGTTTCCTGACACCAAGAGGTAAAAAGGAGTCAGGGGAAGGAGCTACAGCAGACTGTGACTGACAGCCTCAGCTCTGTTTCTGTGTGCTGTATGAAGAGGGCTGGGGGGGTGCGTGCCCTCCCTGCGATCATCTCTCAGAGCTCTTATACAGTGTGTAACTGCAGCTTCCCGCCCCCTGCTCTGTGAGACTGTGAAAAATCCTTTTAAGCTCTGAGTTTTACAAGGATATACAGGACAAATGGCTGCAGATAAACAAGTGCAACTTATGTGGGAGGATTTGTTTCAACTCTGTGTATCATCTGAGGCCAGTCACTTCAGTGGGTATAGGTAAGGGTTTACAACCACTTTAAAAACCAATTACAGATTAAAAATATATTATGCTACAATATAGTGTTGCCCATGCTCTGTATGAAAATTGTACTGTAAGTGTACAGCTTAACTACCTGCCGACCGCAGATAGCCGAATGACGGTTGCACTGCGGCCAGCCAGTTCTGGGTGGAAGTCATATGACGTCCTCCCAGAACGCGCTCTCCTGCGCGCCCCCGGGGGCGCGCACCCGGCGATCTCCGTGATCGCTGTGTCCTACGGACACAGCTGATCACGTGACGTGGTAAAAGGTCAATCACAGCGGCCTTTTACCACGTGATCAGCCGTGTCCAATGACACGCTGATCACCGGGAAATGCAAATGCCGGTTCTCGGCTGCACTTTCCTCACGCTGTCAGAGCGTGAGGAAAGTGCTGCCGAAAACCGGCAGTTGTCAGAGCGGGGATCGGCACCGATCATCAAGATCACTGATCATCAGTGCCCTGATGATCGGTGCCCAGCAGTGCCACACACAAGTTCCGCCCACCTGTGCCCAGCAGTGCGCTCACCTGTGCCCAGCAATGCACCCACCTGTGCCCAGCAGTGCCACCCACCTGTGCCCACCCACCTGTGCCCAGCAGTGCCACCCACCTGTGCCCACCCACCTGTGCCCAGTAGTGCCACCCACCTTGCCCACCCACCTGTGCCCACCAGTGCCACCCACCTGTGCCCACCAGTGCCACCCACCTGTGCCCACCAGTTCCACCCACCTGTGCCCACCAGTGCCACCCATCAGTGCAGCCCAGCAGTGCTGCCAGTCAGTGCCACTAGTCAGTGCCCAGCGGTTGTGCCAGTCAGTGCCGCCAGTCAGTGCCCAGCAGTGATGTCAGTGCCACCTATCAGTGCTGTCTATCAGTACCCATTATCAGTGTCACCTATCAGTGCCACCAATCAGTGCCGCATATCAGTGCCACCTATCCGTAACACCTCATTAGTGCTGCCTATCAGTGCAGCCTATCCGTGCCACCTCATTAGTGCTGCCTATCAGTGCCGCCTATCAGTGCCGCCTATCAGTGCCCATCAGTGCTGCCTCATCAACGCACATCAGTGAAGGAGAAAAATTACCTGTTTGAAAAATTTTATAATAGAAACAAAGAAACTTTTTTTTTTTCAAATTTTTTTGCACTTTTTTTGCTTATAGCACAAAAAGTAAAGTGCCCAGCAGCGATTAAATACCACCAAAAGAAAGCTCTATTTGTGAGAAAAAAATTATAAAAATTTCATATGGGTACAATCTTGCATGACCGCGCAATTGTCATTCAAAGTGCGACAGCGCTGAAAGTTGAAAATTGGCCTGGTACATAAGGGGGTATAAGTGCCCGGTAGGCAAGTGGTTAAAGGCATGTAATTGAAGGGATTGGTGTTTTCACCACTTTGCCCTCAAAATCACATTAAAATGAAGCCCATCTTCATGCTGTACTGAAGGTTATTTTCACTCGTTCATCACCCTGTCTATTAGTTTTGAAAATGGCCAAGATTTTTTTTCTCTCTCCCTTCCCTCCTTTCCCAGTCCACTCCCTTTTTTCTTTCCTTACCTCATTCCATTCCATTATTCGTTTCATCCCTCCTTTCATCTTCCCTTCATCCAACCCTTTCTTTCCATCCAACTCCTATTTTTCATTACTTTTCTCTGTTCTATCCTTGTCTTTCATAATTCCGTGGTTTTATCTTCCTTTATTTCTCTCCATCTATGAATTGCCTCTCTTTGCATTCTTTCTGCCTTTATTCCTTCTTTTTCTCTGTTGTTTCTTTCTCCCTTTCATCCTTTCTTCCCAATATTCCCCTAACTCTCTTTCCACCCTGTTACGCCTTCCCTTACCTCTCCTCTGCATTCCTCCTTTCTCTTGCATTTTATTTTTCCCTTCTTCAATTTTCTTCCTTCTCTTTCCTTCCTTACCTTCCCTCTTTCTTCACTCCCTTATATCTTTATCATGAATAGGATGAGATAGCGCAGAGGAACATAGTGACAGTAATATGAAGATAACTAAAATATGCATATATTTGAGGTCTAAAAATGTTTTTTCTTCTTTTTAGAGATATAAAGCTGCATCTGAGAGATTTAGTAACCTCCCTGGCGGTATTCCCGAGTGTAGCTCGGGGTAAAGTTTCAGTACCAAAAGCGGTAACCCCGAGTTACACTCGGGCTTACCATGCGGCGTTGCTCAGGGATTCCCTGCAGCGCTTACCTTGTCCTTCGCTCCCGCGATGCATCCCCTGCAGCGTCCCCGGCCCTCTCCTCCGGCCGATGCCGGCATCCGGCTTCCGTGTTCTGGTCCCCGTGACGTCGGGACATACGGGCGCCGGAACCGGCGGCAAATTTGTCATTTTTTTAAAATGTCATTTTTTTTTAAATGATTACTACATAGTAAAACATTGCTGTTTCAAACCATTTCACATACATTTTGTCCCGAGTGCTTTGTCCTGCGCCCTGCCTGCATTTTTACTGTTCTTTCTGCCTGGAAACTGAGAAACGTCCACGGTGTCCAAAAAGTGTCCCTTTAGCTCAAAAGCGGTTTTAGACCGGCTAGAGCCGCAATAGCGATAGTAAATCAGAACCACTTGCAGAATTGAGTGATAATGATTTGTGGGGGAAATTCGTCATCAGACACTGAAAACGATTCTGCGACTTTGCTCTATGATGTGTGAACTTGGAGCTATATTTCAAATTTCACTGTTTTTGGTTTGATTATATTATTTAATTACATTTATTATTATTATTTTTTATGATTATTTATTAAATTATAATTTATGATTTTGTGTTTCAAGTTTTATCATACCTGAGATGTTTACTAGACTCTTGTTCGGACAGATTTCCGTGAGTTATTCCTAAATTACAGGCCTACAATAAAAAAAAATACATATTTCCATGCAAAAAAATGTACCGCTTTCAGCACCAAAAATCTGAAATAATCATACCGCCGAGGAGGTTAACCTTCCTCTGCATCTTCAGACCAATAACCATCCAGTTAGATCCTGGGGCCTTAAGCAAAGCCAAGTTATCTTGCTGAGCATATTTTTTGACGTCATATATTATTCATCCTGTGTTTTGGGTGATAATGCTGTAGTGAATTATGTTTGTTATTTGTATGCCTGTTTTGCATTTCATTTGGCTGTTAAGCTATTATTATGGAAACAGACATAAATGTGGTGATTGCTGATTGTACAAGTAAATATTGATTTGCTAAGTATATTAGTATATATATATATATATAGTTTTGGTCTTTAAGTGATGGGTTATGTTGTACCAAATATATTTTGGTGTGATCTGTATAATGTAAATTTTCATTGTTTTACTGTTTTAGTTGTTTACTATGTTGTGCAATATTTGTACAAATTATTATTTTGAAAATGTAGGAAAAAAAACTTTAGTTTTCATCAGTTCTGTATAGCTTTCCTTCTTTAGGAAAATTACTCTTTCTGTTGCGAACTACTCTGATCATGATTGTAGGATTTCTTTTTCTTTTGCATGCTGTGTATATCTAAGTGAAATATACTATACCCATAGATGCAGAATAGAAGATGAAAAAATATGTTACATTTTCTTCTATTTTTTTTTTTACTTACAGTGTATATAAAAAGTCTACACCTCTGTTAAAATGTCAGGTTTCTGTGATGTAAAAAAAATTAGACAAAGATAAATCATTTCAGAACTTTTTCCACCTTTAATGTAACCTATAAACTGTACAACTCAGTTGAACAACAAACTGAAATCTTTTAGGTGGAGGAAAGTAAAAATAAAAAACTAAAATAATATGACTGCATAAGTGTGCACACCCTTAAACTAATACTTTGTTGAAGCACCTTTTGATTTTATTCCAGCACTCAGTCTTTTTAGGTATGAGTCTATCAGCATGGCACATCTTGACTTGGCAATATTTGACCACTCTTCCTTGCAAAAATACTCCAAATCTGTCAGATTTTGAGGACATCTCCTCTGCACAGCACTCTTCAGATCACCCCACAGATTTTCGATTGGATTCAGGTCTGGGCTCTGGCTGGGCCATTCCAAAACTTTAATCTTCTTCTGGTGAATCCATTCCTTTTTTGATTTAGATATATGCTTTGGGTCATTGTCATGCTGAAAGATGAAATTCCTCTTCATGTTCAGCTTTCTAGCAAAAGCCTGAAGGTTTTATGCCAAGATTGACTGATATTTGGAATAATTCTCTCTACCTTGAGTAAGGCCCCAGTTCCAGCTGAAGAAAAACAGCCCAAAAGCATGATGCTGCCACCACCATGCTTCACTGTGGGTATGGTGTTCTTTTGGTGATGTGCAGTGTTGTTTCTGTGCCAAACATATCTTTTGGAATAATGGCCAAAAAGTTCAAACCTTGGTTTCATCAGACCATAACACATTTTCCCACATGCTTTTGGAAGACTTCTGATGTGTTTTTGCGAAATTTAGCCGGGCTTGGATGTTTTTCTTCGTAAGAAAAGGCTTCCATATTGCCATTCTACACCATAGCCCAGACATATGAAGAACACGGCAGATTGTTGTCACATGTACCACACAGCCAGTACCTGCCAGATATTCCTGCAGCTCCTTTAATGTTGCTGTAGGCCTCTTGGCAGCTTCCCAGACCAGTTTACGTCTCGTCTTTTCATCAATTTTGGAGGGACGTCATTGGTAATGTCACTGTTGTGCCATATTTTCTCCACTCTAATGCCTTGGAAATTCTTTTGTACCCTTCTCCTAACTGATACTGAGAAACGGCTTTTTGTCATGCTTACTATGAGAGTACCATAAACAGACTGCCAGGCATCTAGTACAGAAGGTTCCATTGATGGTTGTTTAACCACTTCCACGTCGTCCTATAGCAGAAATACTGCTACAGGGCAGCACGGGTGCGCAAAATCACATATATATGTGATTTTGCAGTTCCGGGTAGGGAACATTCGCGGCCTCGGCTGTCAATCACTGGGTCAAAGCTGGTGATTCCCCACCGGCACACGGCAATCTCCGAGGAATTCCGGGGAAGAGACCTGTATGTAAACAATACAGATATTTCCCGGCAGCTCCTGCACACTGCTTTGTATGGCTCTGCATAGCAGCATGCTTACAGTGACACAAACACAGCACACAGTTAACCCTTTGATAGCCCCACATCTTAACCCCTTCCTGCCCAGTGCCATTGATCTTTTTATTAGCACTGATCACTCTATTGGTGTCACTGGGGATGTCAGTGGCAGTTAGTCAATTCCCCCCAGTGTCAGAATGCCCACCACAGTTCCGCTATAAGTCGCTGATTGCCGCCATCACTAAAAAAAAAAATAAATCCAGTATATATCCTGCCATTTGTAGACGCTATAACTTTCATGTAAACCAATTAATTTACACATATTGGGATTTTGTTTAGCAAAGACATGTCGCAGAATACATTTTGGTCTAAATTTATGAGGAAATTTGATTTTTTACATTTTTTTATTGGATATGTTTAATAGCAAAAAGTCAAAAATATTGTTTTTTTTTTCAAAACTGTCCGTATTTTTTTGTTTATAGCGCAAAAAATTAAAAACACACAGGCTATTAAATACCACCAAAAGAAAGCTCTATTTGTGGGAAAAAGAGGACATACATTTCATTTGGGTGCAGTGTTGCATGTCCGCGCAATTGTCAGTTAAAATAACACAGTGCCGTATCGCAAAAAATGGCCAGGTCAGGAAGGGGGGTAAATCCTCTGGAGGGAAAGTGGTTAAAAGACTTTTGATCGCTCAATTTTAGAAGCTCAACACCTTTTGGTAAGGTGTTATCATTTCATATCATTATCATTTCTATGATAATATGTGTTTTTCTCCCGAATAAGGATCAGATTAACCTGTTGAATCCATTGTTGGCAGGTCGGCGCCTGAGAAGACAATCAATACCAAGCTATCAGTTTCCTGGCCAAGTACAATAGTCTAATGAGGGCCACATACGTTGGAGTAGGATATAGTTCCTCTTCTAAACCGCCAAGTAGGCAAGTTCAATTGTACTTATTATACTTGATTAATGACCTGGACCACATTAGTCCAATAACACATTAATTTAGGGCATTTCCACAGCATATGCAGTAGATGACAATGGTGAGCCTGACACTTAGGGCATATAAGGCAGTCCCGCCTACCCCAAGCATGAAATTGTAGCGGTGTCCTATAGGCGCGATGAAGTATAAACAAGTGTGATCATTTTTGAGCTGCTGATACCGACACCAAAGGTCCAGCTGTAAGTACCTGCTCCTAGCATTCTCCATCAATTGGTCCAATGTCTGCTTCCCATTTCCCACGCATGGCAAGAGATCAGGTGCTTGGATATGGGCCAGTAGTTGTGTGTATAACAAGGAAATAATATCCTTTTTATCATTTTCATGCAAAAGGGAGTTAAAGAATTCAGAGTCAGCAATTTGCAAGAGAGAGTGCCTCCCCTGGATTCGGAGAGTGTGGCGAAATTGTAAATATTGACAATAGCATTGACGCGGTAGGGGGAATTCTGCCTGTAATTGACTGAAAGTTTTTACCTCGGATCCTTCAGACAACTGTTAAAGGTATTTGACCCCAGCCATAATCCATAGGGAATAGTAAGAGAGTTTCTCAACCTCACTATAAAATCAGTAACGCTAGATGGGTGTTGTGATGAACACGGTGCCCGACCCCTGCCCTTCTCACCAACTCCTGACAAAGGACCAGCCAATCTCACACCACGCTGTCACTTGCGTAACAATGCCACTCTCAGCTGTGCCTGCACAAAGATTTTCTAGCTCCTAGGACCACAATCTATGTGCCAGCAGCCTGAGAGCGATTGTCACTGGGTTAATTAATTACACAATTAACCCTTCAAACTCCAAAGTGCCACCAAATAGCTTTGGAACTATCAACCCTTCACAATGTTAGCAAGAACAAATGTGAACAATAAACGTCTGTAACACACACTGTCACCACAGACAAGTATATTCAGAGGATTATTATCTACAGTAGCACTCTTTAAGAGACAGGGATTCTTTAGTTTGCATTGAAAGCCTTAAAGATAGTTTTAAAACTTTTATAGTGCAGGTGGTATTCTAGCAACTGGCAGATTATTACTCAGAATTATATTTAGAAACCAGGGATACCAAACACAGCGTGCCTTTGTCACCCAGGAGGGAAGAGACTGCTATCTACCCTTTCCTATGTGCTAACATAGTCATTTATGACCTTGATTTGTTCGGTATGATATTCCCTATTCAAATATATACCTAATATTAATGTGCCCTGTTCCTGTTGAATTCTATGAATTGTATGTGTAATTATTACATGTGGAATATACATTTTATGGCATACTCTGCATTCCTAAAGCCTTAATGGCCTTACAGGTCATGTGTGATTGCTTGACTTAGTTATTATTGTTTTACAATAGGGCAGAGGAAAAGGTTTTCCATGGTTAGTGGAAACAGACATCCTGCCAAGACTAATTATCTGTTTACAGCTGGCATCCAGGCCTAGGCTCTGGTGTCTATTGTGTTTTAATTAGGATAAGAGGCTCTTTTGAAGTTCGTTAAAACTTACAGCTACAAATTGCAGTTTTCAGGAGGAGGGAGCAAGCGGATTGTAGGGCAATGGGATGGGGCCGTGCAAAGACCCATTTCCAATTGAGATAAAGCAGGTAAATCTGCAAGGGAATTAACTAGCAGGCCCTGGGAGGGATCAGGTGTGGAAAGCATGTCCCATCCTGTTAGGTGTTGAAGCTGAGCAGCTAGTAAATATGTCTAGGAGTGAGGGACAACCATGTCACTCTGATCCTTAGGTAGTTTTAATGTTGCCAATATAATTTAAACTACACTATTCCTCCAAATTAGTGCACGATATTGAGTCTATACGATTGAACAAGTATTATGGTACCCAAACTGGGGAGTTATGTAATATGGATAGTAACTGGGGAGCCCACACCATTTTAATAAGATTAACTCTCCGAGTTACAGAGAGCGGTAACTTGCACCAACTAGTGCATTTGTGTTTAAATTTGTGCAAGAGGGGTTTAAGGTTCAGTTAAATATAGTCACCAATATTTCCAGTAACGAATATGCCCAAGTATTTGACAAAAGTAACCACTTACACTTGAGAAGCCTCTTCCGGTAAGACTTGAAGTCGCATGACAGACTCCAGAGAACCAACTGTGTCTCCTTAATATAACAAAATGCCTATAACAAAGTACCTGTTCTCATTTTTTCTGCGCATGCATAGCTCAGTGTACAACTTTGTCATGTCCTGAGATGATCTCCCAGGCATGAACAGGATTGATGTCAGCTTGGCCCAGCCACTCAAAACAGCCAAAGATCGAAACCCGAAAGAAGACAAGCAGAAGATGTCAGTGGCTGTTAGAGAGCTCCTGCACACTGTACTGCTTGAGTGGAGGTGAGTATAGCTCCTCTTTAAAGTAGACCTCGCCCTGACTGGATGACATTAAATTTCCTGAATCACTATGGGGTTGATTTATTAAAACTGGAGCACTCAGAATCTGGTGCAGATGTGCATGGTAGCAAATCAGCTTGTTCAATTAAGCTTTGATTAAAAAAAAAAATGAAAGCTGATTGGTTTCTCTGCAGATTTGCACCAGACTTTGCACTCTCCAGGTGTAGAAAATCAACCCCTATGTATCATAGACAATTGCCATATTTTTTCCCTAAATTACCATTTTTGCCATTCAATATTGCTGATCTCCTCTAGCCTCTTTCAGTGAATTCCTGTCTACATGGACTTAATCTCTTGCAAATAATTCCCAGACCAGCTCACTGATAGAGACAACAGTGATCTATATCTGTGTAATGTGTGTCGGCATGGCTACTTGAAGTTGCCACCAAGGTTGCACGTGACAGGATGACAGTGAAGGAACACAACTGAGAGACAGCTGTCACCCATAATGGAAAGTGCCTCCCCAAGGACCATCATGGCAGGTCATTAGCTACTGTATATATAAAAGGAGTTGAATATTTTAATAAGGTGGGAAACAAATTTCATAATGACATTAACATGTTAACCCTTCTGTGATGTTTTAGCTCACAGCATTCCAACATCTATATCCTGGGTATATAAGTATATAATAAAATAACAACACTATTTTATAGAGGTTCCATAAAAACCTGGGCTCTCTCTCTTCTTGTGTCTCTTTTTCATGTTTTTTTACTCAAGGACACTTACTTCCTATTTGGCTTTCTGTATCAGCACAATTGATACAGCCCAGCAATTCTGCATGTCCTGGCCCAGAGGAAGTCAATTTATTATTATGTCAGAACTGCTCTGAGACTGTGTACGCAGACTGTGACATGCCATAGCTTCAAGATGTCATACTGAGATGTATTTTGTTGTTTAACCAGAATATCTCCTGCTATGAAAAATCAGCAGTGGTGGAAAGGCTCATTATTTCATAGAAAAATGCTGTTGAAGAAAGGTCAAGTTAGGAATGGAAATAAAAAAGACAGAAACTTCCTAAGAGTGGCAGTTTCAAAATAAGACCATGTTCTCTTATAAAGACATACAAATAGTATTTTATGTTTCGAAAAACATGCAAGCAATGTGAATGGCAATGCATGAAGTATTTGGGCCTTCTATAACTTCTCTCTGCTTTAACTATGTAGAGAAGCTCCTTAAAAGCTGTTTCTTTTGAGCAGATAACCATGAAAGCCTCTTCTGAATGGTTTTACACCAATAGTAGCCACATTCTAGATTGGTAAATAAAAATAAAACACCCAGCTGAGATTTAGAAGAAAAGTGCATATCTCAAAGACTTAGGTGTTCATTTGCTAAAGGCAAATACTGTAGGCTGTTCACTTCAAGGGATGTTGCACTTTGAAAGGAAATTTTCCCCAAGCTTAGTGAATCAGGTGAAGCTCTGTTGATTTCCATCACCAATCATGTGTCAGCAAAAATGATTATTCTTTTAAATTTTACTTACACATAATTTGGGTATTCTTTGCAAAGTGAAACTTCACAATATTCAATTTGTAGGGAAAATTGCCTAATGTGAACTGACTATTTGTCTTTAGTAAATCAACTCCTTGAAGTCTTCACTGAACGGTAAAAAGAACAATTTTTAACAAATTCCCATAGCATTCAGGAGCTCAAACCCATGTAAAAGCCACAAAACAAATTAAGAATTCAGAGAACATGTTTAAATAAAAGATAAAAAAAGCTACATCTTGCAAATGTTAAGAACATTGGCTATCTTGCCGCCTTTGATCTGTTCAGCCGTGAAGTATAAGTAGCCATGAAACTGACTGAATTAAAACTATGAATGCCTAGGTTCAAACAAAGATAGTAAGGATTTTTGAAATAAGAATACAGAAATGCACTTACCTCAAACCGCTCTTCCTCAGAGCAGTAAATGTGTTACTTATACTTTGTCTATTTAAAGGCTAAGTTCACCTTTATAGAAAAAAAAAATAAATGCACAATTTTTTGCTGAAAAAAAAGTATTATTTTTTCCTGCAGGAGCCTGGAAAGCATTGCACTCTCGATCAGTAGATCACGCGTGCAAAGTGGACTCCTGTGGACATGTTCTTCGGCTTTCAGCCTGTACCTCTATTTGAAAGCTGGAGGACATGTCAGTGGACTATGAGACTGCTCATCAGTGCCACGCAGTCCATTGAAGTCTGACTGTGGCAGACAGTACTTGTAGTTTATTCATTCACAGGAATCTGTGAATGAATGACAGGACTGTGTGAGTGGAGTCCCACACAGCTCTGCTGTTTTTAAAAAACAACCCTGGAGCCTAATGCAATACACTCTGTTGAATACTAAATAAATATATATTTGATGCTGTGCTTACTGCAGTTTTATGTGCCAAACTGTTGTGGTCTAATTAGTTTCTATATTTGCATACACATCTATGGTTTTGTGCTTTCTGCTGTAACACAACTTGATTGAAGACATGTGGCTTGTGTGTGAGTCCTAATGATTTGTTAAAGATAACAACTGACAAAGCTGTATGGAAGCTAGGAGAATCTGGTGACTCCTGGAAAATTTGAAAGCTGCCAAATAACAATAGCAGAAAACAAACATTCTTTAAAGTAGACATAAACCTCTGAAATGAAAAATGAACAAAGCATATCCTTCTATAGTATATACTTGCCTCTATCCATAGCACCTAGTGTGTTTTCGGCCTGCTCTCTCATTCTTCTGTTATCTGTATAAGTCACTCCTGTCTTCTATGCCAATACCAGACAATTCCAGGCGACAGCCTGCCCCCCTTCCAGCACGCAGCAGGTGATGCTGTGCCCCCATTCCCTCTACTCAGGTATCAGACTAAACTCAGCTCTCTGCTTTTTGCTGTGCAGTGTATAAAATCAGCCCCCTGCTTTTGAAGTTCAGAATGCTGTCTAAATTCTTCACTTTGATTGGATGTAGAGGAGAGAAAGCTGCAAATAAACAGGTACAACTTGTACAGGAGGATTTATTTAATATATGTGTATCACCTGAGGCTAGTCACTTCGTTGGGCATATGTAAGTGTAGTGCTACCCCCGTGAGGACCGCTGTGTTGTGGGTACCCCTAAGCTTCTCTCTGCACAGCCAGGCAACAGGTATTTCTCACACAGACTTACATTCAAGAGACAGTAACCAGTCCATGGGCTTGGTTTTGCTGTTTTAGTAAGGGAAACCAACTTGGATAGGGAAATAGGGATTATGGGATGCCCAGTTGGCTTGAATCAATAAAAGGGGGACACTTCCTTCCTATGTACAAAGGAAGATCCTGGACTGTTCTTTCCTTGAAAGCTGTAAGTCATTGCAGATCAGTAGCAACAGCCCTTTGTGAGTGAGAAACTAGCAGCCCCTCAAAAGTCAGGTTAACTTCTCATAGCTACATGCAGCGATATCTTCTCTCCCCCTGCAGAGCTGCTCCCAGATCCACAGCCTGCAAGCACTACCGTTCCTCCTGGCTTCTTGAAAGATCTACCAGGACAAGGACAATGGTTTGAGCTCAGCGCTGTCCTTAGAAAGCTTGCTATGTGTGGCAATCTTTCTCAGCAGATCCCAGAGAGTGCTGCTGTACTCACTCTGTCCTTTTTGTTCCCTGCTGCTCCAGATCTCAATCCCATTTACACCTCACTGCTGAATGTATCCTCCTGAGCTAGCTTGAGCCCAGCCTGGAGGCTGGCTCCTCCCCCCTGACCTAGGGGACCACTCTCATACAGTCTCCTCAACACTCTATCTTCCACCCTTCTCCTCTGTCAGCCTGACTGTTCCATATTTATGGGCCAGTCCACCATTCTACCAGGGCCTCCAAACCTTGGTTTGGCCGGACTTCCATGAATATGCAGTGTAGGTCTCCACCCCTTCCTGCTTACCGACTTCTGGAAGGTTCTATGGTCCTCCAGAGTCAGGAGGAGGCAATAGAGCCACAACCTGCTGAGTTATCCAGCTGAACTGCAATAACTCAACCTCAATCACAGACTCACACAACTACTATGAGTCATACACAATGATTTTACCTACAATACACTACACTATTTTAGCACACCAGAGTGTGCAACCTAAGGATTTACAACCACTTTAAGTCTCGAAGTTAGCAGTGGAGTAATATCTTCCAAAAGCTTTAGAGAGACTGCAAATTTCTGGAGTTGCAGCAGAGTTCAAGAAAGATTGATGAACGTTGTGATTTTAAAGATGGACTGAACGCCACTTTGAGGGATAGATTTGTGTGTGGTCTATGCAGTAATAACATACAAAAAGAGGATGCTGACAACAAGCAATTGAAATTGCAATAGCAATGGTATACTGCTGCTGAAGACACCTTAGAATTACAGGACGGTAGTAAAATTGAAGTGTACTCAGGCGGAAATAATGTAGAAAATAATCAGAAACCTGCTCTAGGTGTGAAATAGTTTTCCACAATGCTTCAACGTACTGAAATAAAGAGCAGATGTATTTTTCACTAACGGGGGGTCCATTTAAAATGGAACCAGACATGGCATCAGCAATATTGATTATGAAACACGCAGGCTGGAGGTTTCATTCAGAAAAACAGCTTTCAACTAGTACATGCTACTGCAGCCTGAAATTGGCAGAGCGCCTCTGTTTAATAATGTAATTTTCAGATATAATTACATTAATAAAAAATAAAATAATGCATATATATAATGATTAATGAAATAATAAATTCATGTCAAAATTTTAAAAAATTACTTTCTATATGTTTTTTCCTTTGACAGTGTATAATAAAAAATGGCAGGGTTTTTATTTAAATAGTGTACCACATAAAAGCCTTATATGTTTCAAACCAATTATTTAGTTAGTCATGTTAGTCGTGGAGCATATTTGTAAAGAAGTCACTATATCATTCACCAAACCTTCACAGGTGGTTAATCATTCCCAGTAATTTAAAACTGTACACTAGGAAGATTTGTTTTTTATTCAACACATACTCAAGGTACTATATTTGACCTGGGGATCTAGACTTTATTGACCCCTGAACATAAAATTGTTAATTACACTATGTGCCACTACACAAATCTAGTACTGAAGAATACATTGCACAGAACATAATAACACTTGGTGTAGTGCAGATAGTGATTGAATATAATAATTCCAAATACCTGCTGTACTTGACAGGTGCTCCTGCTTCATTGGCCTGAGAGCAGTTATACCAAAGACAATCAAAATGTTACACTCAGTCCCTGAAGCTCATAAAGACTGGTACAGATAGATTTTGTGAAAATGTCTCACATGCATTCTACAAGTGGCACAGCGTGCTCCAAATTCATGTACCTGTCTAGAACTTGTATTTGAATTTAATACATTTAGAATGCATGCAAGACCCTTTTGAAAAATATGTCTCTGTCCACCAAAAGAACATTGGTCTTATTAACTCCATTTTCGTAAGATTCAAACTGTCTGTATGTAGACGTGGAGCAAATTAGAACTACCTGAATCTGGTGCACAAGTCGCTGTCAGAATTAAAACTGTCGCAGACGCTTTTTGAATTAGGCGTAACACATTAACAAGAGTAATTAATGCCAGAAAAATGGCACGGCAGCTATACTGACTTCCCCCCTGTGCTTTAAAATGATTAAAGGAAATATTACAGTATTTGGTCAAAGAGGGACAACAATTTGGACAATTTGTGAAAATCAGGTGTCACTTCAAAAGTCCCTAAAAGGACTAATGGGGAATATATTAAAACTGAAGTCCATCCTTGGCTCCTCAACTGCTCCCCCTTCCCCATTCAGGAGAGGAACAAGGATAAGGATGGACTCAGTACAGGCAAAGGTTCCTAGTGAGTAGGGACAGCATAAGGGACACTGTCTGATGTTGCAGAACCTTCCAGGATCTCTTTAGTGACGATTACAGTGGGAATTGTCCTGTTCCCCAATCTCTCCAGAAGAAGCTGTCTTCTGGTAACATCTATCTCAAACCTAATACAGGGGCTGTGATAAACTGTATAGTCTTACTGAGTGTCTTGAACTGTATGTGCTTCTGCTCCATTGCCACTCGTGTCTATAACGTTCTGGTTATCAAGAGCTGTTGTGTGACTTGGATTCTTCCCAAGGGGGTACCTGCAATGAGGTTCTGTCTACAAGTATAACTGTAACTGGGGCAAATGACACAGAACATTTGGAAAACCTAAAAGAGTCTTACCACATCTACAAGTACATGGTTTACAAACAAACAAGCGATATAAAGCTATGCATTTATAAAAATATAAAAATAGATTAGAGCATTCAATTAAGCTAATGACTGGTCACATTTCATGCCAGTCAAAATAGGATAGAGCACTTTTACCTATAGAGTCAAAGCACTGATATCTCATGTTCTTCACAACAGATGTAACAGGCTAAGATCTGTTGCCACTATTAAATGCAATTTAAAGAAATTAAAAGAAATTCCTGAGCCTTGTGTCAGGGTGAAAAGATTTAATTAATTTCTGTATGGCAGGAAGTTCACCCTTGTAGTAATTTAAGTAAAAAAAGGTGCAGTTGCTGCTCAGATGCGAAGCTGGACATTATTTCTTGTTGGCTATGATTATGATATAGACTAGAGCATAGATGTAAAGCAGCACACATACATGCAGGTAGCCTGTTGTGTCTTTAATTACAAGCTAAAGACATATCTACAAAGACTTTTAAATATGTCAGTGTACATCAGACTGTCTTTATTTGACTTTTCAAATGACTGAGATGGAAACCAAGAAGTATTCTACTTAGGAACAGTTTTAAAAGTCTGGAAGTATAAAAAACCTTGCAAACCATACTGCTCAAGCTTTCATGAACTAACCAAACACAATGGCCCCATTCATGGACTACAGGTCTCAGAGTCCATGTGAATGAGGCCTAAGTGTCATGCATGAAAGCATATATATATACTGTATGCCTCATCCAGCTCCAGCCCATCTTTGGAAAAGGTCATCTCTTCAATGGCAATGTGTACGTATTGATTTTGCTTGACCATTTCTGAGACTGTTTTTCTAAGCAATTGTAGATTCTCCTTCTAAAATATTTCTGCATGAAGTCTGCTAGTACTTCTACCACTATAAAAAAAGGAGGAATTTGAATGCATTAGCTGGAATATATGAACAGGCTTTCAGTGATCAAGGGGCCCAATTTATGTCTAACAGATGTCAGTTGTGCGTGAAGAACAATGGATTAAAGTCCAACTTAGTCTGTTTCAGCTTTAAATACTGTATGTTTAAGAAGGGTTAGATCCTCTGTTAGGTTTTTCTAGCTGTTTGTGCAGCTATGGTATCTGTTGTGTATGTGTACCGCAGAACTGTATACAGTATTTTTAATGCTGACATATTCACCTGTTATGGGCAAAAGTGTTTATCATTTAACACAGACTGTTTTCTGCCACTAAGAGCCCAATCTTTTCCTAATGCCTTGCCAGCAATGGATTTCAGACTATCCTAAAGTGTACCCCTATGGGATGTCTACTGAATAGGGAGACACATGTGCCAGCCCAGAGAGTGTGTGACATCAGAGGCAAGAATGTCCTGTGAAGGATGAGATCAACAAGAGAGCATTCTGGGAGAAGATAGCTTAGAGAGACTTCAGGGAGAAATCCTGGTGGAACTTCCAGTTGGAGTCCTGTCTTCAGATTCCACCAGTTACTTCTGTCTGAATAAAATGATATAGCATGACTGCTGCATTGTATGTGCCAGACTGTCTCTTTGAAGATGTTCCTCTTGCAGCAATGGCTGTCTCTCAGATTTTTAGAATTGCATCACTCTGTTACAATACAAAATGAACATATCTGACTCTTCGTTTATGCCGTTGGAAGCTAGAGTGATAAGACATATTGCGCTACTGCTACATCCAGAGGATACATACAAACAATAGCTTTACAGTAGAGTCTGGGAAGAGATTTCTTTTGGCCTTCTCCTACAGATGACAGAAGTGCACTGATGACACTGAGCTGGTCCAGGCTCTGGGAAGATCCTGACTTTAAAGTCAGGATCCACCCAGATGCCTGACCGACAGCTGGCTCAGCCTCTCAGTGAGCCACTAAAAATTTGATCCAGCTACTCCCCACTCCCTGGAGGAACCTGGATTTAAAGACATTTGCTGGAGGACACTATCCTAGGAAGCTGGGCTGGAGAAGGACCTCTTTCACTAAAGAGTGTTGTAGGTGGGCTTTCTCTGGACTTTTGCCTAGAGCTTCAGAAGTGCTTGTGCATTGTTAGACCCCCAGAGATGGACTGTGACTGCTCCTACAGAGTCTTAGATGAGCTGTCCCCTCTACTGCTAGCACTACTTAAAAGTGAAGGACATGGGGGGGGCGCTCGTGAGCAGCACCCATGATGGCAGCTTGATAGATGAGCTCCTCGTCCACCGAGAACATCGGCCAATTTGACGGCTCTCAAGGGGGTCAGCCAACTGCCATTGACCCTCCCTGATCGCTGCCTCCCCAGCCGCTCTGTTGGGGAAGAAAACAGGGGCCGCCCGCGCCCCCACGCTCAGCAATCTGCGCTGGAATTTGCAGCCTACCCACTTGAAGCCGCAACTGGATCCCTGGTCTCGATTTTGGGTCCTCATCCGCCGCCGCCCGTGAATACACTGGATCCCGCGGATGTGATGGGCACTGAGTTAAGGGCACCCCTACAATCCCCTGCACCGACCCTGCGAGATGCGGAGCTCCTGGATCGCTTCAAGTTGATGCTGCAGACCGAGTTGTCCTCCACTACTTCCATGCCTCTCACAAGAAAGTAGGGAGCTGGGCAACTGGACAAATGATCTCGAGGATAAAATGGACGCTGTGCCCACTTTCATTGAAAGCCATGAGCAGGATCTGTGTGACCTTAAGAAAGAATTGGCGGACACGCTGCTCTGGCTTGAATATTATGAGAACAGCTCCCGCCGCAGCAACTTACGCTTATGGGGTATTCCGGAATCCGTCATGGATTTCACCTCAACCGCTACTGCCCTGTTTCAGGAGCTGACCCCCGCCATTCCCAATGACCGTCTCAAATTTGACCACATACACTGTGCATTGGGTCCCAAATGGCTGGAGGGTCCTCCAAGAGACATTATTATCAAATTCACCTATTGACAATTAAATACAGTGTACCCTTCCCTTATTCCCAAACTTCCCCAAAACGCATATAAACACTTTAAACCCCAAAAAGTGTGATAATCTTATGAAATATGCTTAGTATCCCAAGTATAAATACAGATATAATAAGTGCTCAAAACAAAAAAAAAACACACAAGTCCCAAAATAATAAATTAGTCCTTCAAAATATCAAAGTCATTCAAAATCTCAAAATCAACCTCCAGGTGAAGACAGCCTCCAAAGTAATTTATGAAACCAAAAAAACCTCAAAAAAAAAAAAGAAAGGAAAACGCACATAGTGTATTATCCTTAACAACTTGAATTATTCATTCCATAAAGCATGTGATTCACACAAAAACACTTGTGATCACTATATGGTAAAGTGAATAGATATGTAAACACGTGCCGTGAAACAATCTAGTGATAAAAAACTGTGAAAAACGTGTCCACTTCTAGAGTGTGCAAAATAGATACCCTTACCAAAAAAATATATAAACACAAGCTTAGTAATCCTCCAGGCAGGGTACTGATATATAATAAGTTCTTCCAGAGGGATCGTCACAGCCACAGTATTATACTCCTCTCCACATCAGTCTCCAAATGATGCCCACCATAAATGAAACCACAATAGTGTAATTCCGTAAAAACTTAAACAGAATATACTTTATTTATGTGCTTACATATATCTTCATCTTTAAAATTGCCATCAAACAAGAAATCAGCCCAGCCAGACCTCCGGAAATCCTCAGCAGATCCTCTCCTGTGTCTCAAATAGAGATTTCCAGGATCCAAAATGGCCGCTCGATCACTTCGAGTTCAGCTGTGCGTCTGACATCACTTCCCTTTGACATGTTTCGTAAATTAGAATTAATCATAAAGGATCCAGATTTACCCCCTGTCTATGTTGCACGCTTTCTCTAATGTTCCTCTCTGGGTCCTTTTGGAACTGCTAACTGTGCCCCCATTGTGACATCAACGCATTTATGGCTCCCCCCAGCCCAACGCCTGAGGACATTGAGTCCCATTTTGCTCCATGGCCTATGAGTGTGGGATTCGGAATGCCCTTTTTGCCCTTGCTTCTGATTATCAATAATTTTCCGCCCGGTTTGGAGCAGTCAGGGGCGTTCTCTTGGTGGGTGGACAATGGTTTTTCGCAAGTGCGACACTTTTTGACCTCATGATCCTTCCCCACCTGGAACTCTCTTCAGGAATCATGGGATATCCCTCAGGCAGAATTTCTCCGTTACCTTCAATTGCGGGACTGGTTGACCTCTCTGCGTGACACTTCCGCCTTTCCATATCAGAAATCAGCCTTTGAACAGCTTTGCCAACAGCATCCAGGCACCCCGGGTCTTGTTTCTCTACTCTATGCATCCTTGAATAGGTGCCCAATGCGTAATTCTCTATCATATGTTGTCCAGTGGGAGCGTGACCAGTGGGGGACGGTTGTGGATCTGGAGGACTGGAATAAAGCCTGGTCCTTTGTAGCTAAATGTTAACCTAATACAGCCACGCTGGAGGCGGCATACAAAGTACTGTTTTGTTGGTATTGGGTCCCGGCTTGTATAGCCCAGGCAAACCCTGTCTATAGTGATCGCTGCTTTCGGAGTTGCAGCCATCGTGGAGATGTGTTGCATATATGGTGGTCATGCCCGAGGTTGCTTCATTTTTGGCCTTCTTTACAACTTGGTCCATCTCTCCATATGCTGAGAGGCTCGGTGTGCTTTGCTCCATTGTCCCATACCAGGCCTGTTGGCTCATCAGTAAAAGTTGGCTTGTATCTGTTTCTCTTGGTCACTAGAACAATTGCCCAGGCATGGAAGAGCCTGTCTGTCCCTCTTCATGGGGTGCAGGACCGTATGACCACTCTGATGCTCAATGAACAGATGTCGAGTATCCATAATGACTCCCAATGAAAATTTTTGAAAATATGGGAGCCTTTGTTGACATATGCTTTTCCCACGCTCCCCCCGGCTAGTCTGGGTTTATGACGCTGTATAGTATTGGTCTTCCTGGATCCCTGCTTCTGGTCTTGTTTTCTTCTTCCTTCTTTACTCTTTTTTCCTCTCTTTTTTTTGTTTGATTATGTAAGGCAATAGAAATTTGCCTTTGGCAGGAAATTTTTGTGTTATATCACTGTTTCTGTATTTTACGTGCTATTGATAGCCCCTAAGTGGACGTGCCTCTTGCATTGTTGGAGTTACAGTACTGATTTCTTTATTTTTTAAGTACCATTGATAGCCCCTGCGTGGGTGTGTCTTTTGCTCTAATCCTTCTTGTTAAATTGTTTACAAAAGTTAATAAAAACCATTGAAATACAAAAGTGAAGGATGTTTCTTGGGAATCTATCCTGCTATACCTGCTGGTGTTTTGACGTATCCTGCACCTTCATCCCTCTCTTTGTTCAAGCACCACAAATAAAACTTTGAAAAGACACAGACTGAGCCTGTGTTTTTTCAGTGTATTTTGCAACAGGTACCTGGGCATGGCATTCTCTGAACAGGTAAGGGAGATCCAGTGGCCCCTCTGGGGTAAGCACTAGATTTACAAAGTTTTATTTGTGTTTGGTAAGGCATTTGATGCACACAACTAGGATTTATATCACTTGTGGCTACTGAGGAACATATTAAATTAAGGTTTTTGTAACTGGATTTCAGTTTTAAAGAAAAAGTACATCAGTGGCTACTTTGTTGGCTTTAAAAGAAATCCGATACAGCACAGTCACTCAGGGTCCCTATGCAGACATGTGAGCTCAACAATGGACAGTTTTGGGACTTATATTACAAATCGCTTAGCTAGATAAGGGAAATTGAAGTGTTATAAAACATTTGTTGATCTGCTAATGACAAAATTGTGATTCCACCTTAAATGATTGAACATATTGCTCACATACAAGAATCCTACAAGTGTGTTTGGAATTATGCCTTATTGTCTACAGTTTTCTTAAGCAAATAGTTTTTTATGAATCTGTTACAAAGTTTCTTACCTGGAGATCCTGCCATTAACAGTGCTTAATGCTGCAAGTTATGAGCTTTAGGCCACTGCCTGTTAAATAGCAGCAGTGTTGTCAGCCTGTCATGCTGAACTCCCAGTTAAGTGAAAAAAGAATCATCGAAGCGGGGGCCCTCCTCACGGTACGGGTTAATGCTCATTTTGTCTAGGGGTAAAGGAATAAGTAGACATTGTTACTTTGTGCTTTGTGCACGCTGTATAAGTGGTTTCCCAAACCTGTTTTCCTTTGATGCACCACCAGTCGGAGACATCCTGACTTTATCACGCACAAGGCAGGAGAATCTGCCCACATCACAAAGCGAAGGAGAATGTTGGTGGCCAGGGAAGCAAAATGTAAACGTAAAAGTGCTTATCGCTCTTCCAATAGACAAGGTTTACATATAACCATTGCAGATTGGGGGACCCCACTGCAAGGATCAGTTTTCATGCAATAACAAACCCATACCATTCTTCAACTAATGGTTTGGACAAACGATCTACAGCATACAAGCTTTGAAACAAGCACTTAGATCCATGACAAAAGACAGTAAATTATTGCAGTACAAACTATAATGATTTTTGCTCTTCTTTTAGATTTTAGTTCATGCCAATGCTAGTTGCACGCCTTCGGTGCTATTTAAGGACTGCAATCTCAAGTTACATTAAGATATGCAAAATGCTATGTGAGTGAAGAAGAGGATCTTGCAAAGCTCAGCATTGAACTAGCTGTGTTGACAAGGGTCTATAGACAGATGACACATGGTTTATGTGTGTTCCATAGTATTTTCCCTTTAACAGCCCATCATAATATAACTCCTCAGTTAGGTGCTATTAGTTCCCAAGAACAAGGTTCTGATTCATGCTGTACTTGCTGAAAGAACTGTGACAAGTTAAAATAGAACTATAACCTTTTATTGAAATATTGTTGGCAGTAAGGCTTTTATTGCAGAAGAGACTCTGAATGCCATTTCTGCAATAAAAGCTCTTATGCCTGTCAGCAATGTTTCTCCAAGATTTGCAGCTGAGTGTACATTGTCAGCATGACTTGGTGCTGGGATAAATTCCATCAAGTGGGTATGCGCAAAGTTTATGTTATCCAAGGTTGGAAAATAAAGATGCCAAAAAATGCTTAAGCCAGAATAAGATGTAGCAAGGTCCAAAGTGCCAGTGGGAACTCACTTCACTGGAGAAGAGGCAAGTATAGCGGAATCGGGTTTCGCTTTAAAAACCAAAAAAGCTAGCCCAAGTAGAAACTCCCTCACTACCAGAGGTACCATGCCTCAACTGGTTGCCTTGTGTCTTGAACGTATACTTAGTTACCCTTAGCAACAGCCTTGCTCTCATTTAGCATGCTTGTTTGTTACTGTAGTGTGACATACTTCATACCCTTCTATTGCTTTCCAGGCCCAAAGTGGTTTAGCATATCTGCCATATGACACTCATGCACCTTTTAGTAACTTCAGACCAGGCTCAGCACCATTAATAAGCTTTACTGAAAATCTTGCAGAGTAAAATATTAAAGTGCAAGCAAAGTCCGGAACATCTTAACCCTGACTTACTGTCTGCTTAATGGCTGACTAAGCATACCTGTGAGAGGAGAAAGTCCATTAACTGGTGGAAGTTCATACTTGGCAGTGCTCCAGTCTCTTGTGGGACTAGAAGGTGCAGCAGCCCAGCAGTAGCTTTCCATGCAGGCTGCTCTCTCCATCCAGGCAGGTGCTTACTGGCAATAAAGGGTTACAACTTACTCTATGTGCCTCTTGCTTCTTCCCATGTGGAAAGACTCATCTGGGCAGAGCCTTCCTCCTTTTTATAAGATACAGGGAGGAGGGCAGAGCCCTGAAAAAAGCCTGCAAGCAAGAGAGATAGCGGTAATCCTTCCCTAACCTGTGTAGACTAGCTGGCTCACTAACATTATACATTCTCCTTGTAGGCAGCTGATTTCAGTCTGCCTACATACTCACTATGCTTTGTTCTACACTGTGCCTCTATGTGGAGGTGGCCATCTTGAAAGAGGCAATACTTTGCTTTCAAGTGTCAGAGCTGCCTCTCTGATAATTAGTGATCTGATGACTGATGGAAGAAAAATCAAGAAGCAGCCTGAGGGGTGCATAAATTACAGATCCACAGAATGAAGTAGAAGCAGGTAAATGTTTGAAGTGCAGGTCTTCAGGTACATCTTCCTTTCCAGCAAGGAGAACAGAGAGCAGTACAACAGTGACATCACCAAATCTCTTTACAAATATCATGAAGCTAGCAAACACAGGCAGCAGTGCCTTAGATATTCTCATGCTGCATGAAGCTATGAGTCTGGAGGCACAGGAGTGCCTAAGCACAGGAAGTGCACTGAAGTTTTTCAGGAACACAGGATAGATTTTTCAAGGTACCATGTAGGCACAGTTAACATCTCTGGATGTTCCCTATAAGATAGCAAATCTTCACTTTTTGAGTTCAGGTCCACTTAAATGAAGAACAGAAGCAACTTTCTAATCCGTTATGATTGGCTGCAAATGCAGGTACTCTCCCCATTTCTATAACTACTCCCTCTTTTTCCATCTTCTCCAGTATTGTTCCCTTTCCACAGTCTCTTCTTCTCTTTGTCTCTGTCTCCCTCTCTCTTTCTCATTTTTCTCTCTCTTTCCCCGCTGAGACTAATAGAACTGTTGCAAAGGTTGAATAGTTGGCAACCCATCATGTTTCACTATAACTTGGTTGCCAAAGATAGGGGCTCCAATTTTGGTGCAGTTTTCTTAACTCCTGTTTCAGTAAATTGTGACTTGTTATGTAGGACAACCAGGGCTGGGAAAAGGGGTGGGAAGGAGGGGAAGCTGCCCTGGGAACAGCAGAATAAGGGGGCAGAGAATGGACACAGAGCAGTAAACCCATTCTATGGCATGCATTAATAGTGGGGGGAGCTGTGCAGTTCCACATCCTTGCCCTGGGTGCTAGACTAACCTGTCCCGGTCCTGAGTACAGCACACAGGTATGACTTTCAAACCATGGGTTGTTATGTAGGACAGCAAACAGACATGACTTATACATGGCAAAAGATTCCTTCCCCAGAATACAGTAGTACAATAAGTCTGATCATTCCCCTTACTGTTTGGCAGCCAGACATCAATGATAAAGTTAACACAAAGATTATTCATGCATTGTTTTCTTAAATTAAGACATAATGAATACAAGAGCATACATCGGCCTACATATATTCCAAGGCAAGGCACCCTGATTTAATAAATAGATCGCCCCTCTGGGCCTGATATATAATAAGATGAACAGACAAACAGGTGCACATTTGAATAAATGATAAAAGGTATACTGAGACAGGAACATAAAAAATGTTCCTGTCTCTACTAGGGCTATTACCATGGCAACCAATCAGATATATTCTTTCATAACATTGTAATTATCATTAGTGCTATTATTATTGTCATTTGTAAGGTGTCAACATATTCCACATCATTTAATAGCATTATCTACCACTATACCAATGACAACTAAAATTTCACTGGATGCTGGGGACAACAGCTCCACTTTATAAATACATAAATTCAACCCATCAGTTTCCAAATATATTCTATCATGCTGTGCTCTTTGCACTTTTGAGTCATTTTCTGCAGACAAAAATTCTGCATTGAAATACCCCAGACATCAACATTCTATGTTAGGCTATTCTGCCCCATAAGGAGACATATGTTATTTCAGTGATGCCAGCATAGGAATATCTACAAACCTTACACTATTGAGAGTCCCCAGTGATTATGTTTGTCTTTTTTTTGCCCCTGGGTACAACAGATGTACATTGCAACAGCTGCGGTGAATTCACTTGGAACAAAAAAGACCACAAACAACAGAATAAAATCCCGTAGGCAATGAGAAATAGCAAGAGCATAAATTAATTTATGCATGTAGTATCCTTAAATACTAAGCACCTCTATTCAACTCTCACAGTCTGTTTTTCTTCATGTCAGCAGCAGCAGGAAGGTAATCTTTATCTAGATTCAACATTGCAAATATGTGCATCAAATTTAGACGTGTATGAAAATGGGATTTTTTTTTTCTCCTTTTCCTTTTTCAGCAGTTCCACAGCAAACAAAAATAAATAAATAAATAGGAAACAAGAATATATGCCTGATTCAGCTGATGCTTTTGATTTGTAAATTATTCTAAAATCCATGCTATTTGTTAGAAACGTTAACTTTAATGTAAATGAAGATGCTCATACTAATTTGCCAAAGTCTACTTTATCAAAAAGGTCATAGGCTGCCTGCCAAAAACAAAGTCAAAAGAAGGCTATTGTAAGAGAAAAATGGAGGTTGCCATTACTGACTAAGCCCATGTACTCTATATCACTTGGCTTAACACAAGATAAAACCATTTTGTCCTGGTCATGGCAGGTGGACAGAACAGAGGTCTCACTGCTTGAGCTGAATTTAAAATGGACCTCTACTGCAAGGTAAAAATGTCTTGTTTGGATGGATAAATATAGAGTATGATATGAGTAAAAATGCTTACCTTTCCTGCAGAAAGTCCTGCTCTGGGCTCCCTGGCCATATATCTAAACCCTAAGCCCATGGTGTATGCATCAGGGGTTGTAGGGGATGCGCAAATCTACAAAAAACTTTCATCTTCCCCTTCCACAGAGATCACATGACTAAGTGCCTTGGCTTTCAAACATGTGGTCAAGATGTAAGGAAACAGTTTCTCTAGGAAGGGTAAATATTTTACCCTTATATTATTGTATGGTTAGCTATAGTCCACTGTAGTCAATTTTGAAAGGACTTTGCAGAGAAAAACAGAGCACTAAAGCCATGATGTTGTCACATATCTTCTACACATGTAGCACCCTCCTTGTATAGGAGGCTTGGTAAACTTAGTTTGGTTCACTCTATAATCAGAGGAGAAGTGATCAATTGTTTTAGTCTGCTCATGGTTTCACAGGCTGAGGATTTGATTGTTTCCCCCTGTCTCTGAGAGAAGCTTCCAGAGCATAGAAGAGGAAAATTCAAATGACTGGCCTGAATATTTACTATGACCTGGCCAATCCCTGAGGAGGTGTGCCAAGAAGGTGGTCTGGATGGTGGTATATAGCCAGAAGCCTGGAGGAGACTGTTTTTTCCCCATCAGGGATGGTTCCTTGAGCTTCAGGGGCTGCATGCCCTGAGTCGCTTTTGTAGTGAGTAGCTGTTCTGCTTGGCCTTGGATGTTGCTGGGCTGGAGGCCTGGGATAATCCTGAATCTGAGTCCTGGACAACTCTACCAGTAGATCAAGTCTGCAGATGTAGTCATTTTTGGAGTCCTGACTGACTACCTGCAACTGTAAAGCACCCTAAAATCATACCTTTTGCTACTTCTAGATGCCACAGAGATTTGCCTCATGGTTCCTAGCTATGACTCTTCTGACTGTTCCTAAAGCTGATGGCCCCCAGCTATGAGACCCTAAACTAATCTGAAGCTATCTTATGGTCTCCTGGTATAAGACTTTAATTTGAAGAGATATCATGGTTCCCAGCTGTGAGAACTAAACTGTATTACCTTTACTGAGAGAAGAGGGTCCTCTACTTATTGTGCTGAGCGTTTTTGGAGTATCCCATATCCCAACCCCCTCCTGTTTGCAATTCTTCTAGCAATAAAATACAAAAAGACAACCCCTAGACTGTTAATTTGGAGCCGGAGTGAATAGACTGCTGCCTAAGTAGCTGGCGGCCTCTGTAAAAGGAACTAGTAAAATTCTAGTAAAATTCAGCAGCCCCTGCAGGAGTAGCGCTACACACAAATGAAGAGCACTCCTCTTCCTTATTTTTGGATTGATCCACATTTTTTTTTTCATTTTCATTCTTATGTTACCTTATTTTCCAATTATATACTGTATCTATATTCCTTGTTATAGTGATTTTCTTCTTGGTTGTCTTGTATTGTATACTCTACATACAATTCTGGCAGTCCTCTTTTGCTTTTTACAGGGTTGTGTTCAAACCCTCATCATTCCCCCACCTTCTTTCCCCTGGCATGCTCCCTCTCTCTGCAGTTGCGCTTGTAATAGATTTCATTATTAGCATCTCTATTGCTAATTACCATCCAGAGCTATTCATTAAGCTGTCAGATCTGTAGCTCGAGGACAACATACAACGCTGTCAGATAGTGCTTAACCACTTCACTGCATCATGATTGCTTTTTTCTATAGCACTTATTCGGAGCAGCATAGTATAACTCTTTATGTGCCAGACACATTGATGGAATGATTGCACAGTGAGCGATCACATTTATATGATTAATGGCTTTCATAATATCCAGTGACATGTCTGAGAATGTATTTTTTCGGTAGGCAAGAATTAAGACTTATAACTGTGTATGAAACAAGTGCAATGTCCCAGGGGGCACAACATTGCAGTTGCCACTTTGAGATTGTTATGGTCTATAATACTAACCTCAGCACATTATGGGTAATTAATCTTAGTATTACTGACGTCAACACAGTAAAGGTAATTAGTTCTTCTATTATCTTTTAATAAACAGAATGATAAGGTTCTACTGTAAGCAAATAAGTATAGAAATTCGAATTAGGAAAGATGTGGAAATATCTAGTTGATTGTGATTGGCAACCATTCATATAAATACCCCAAGACTGCTGAGTATCATATAGACTCTGTATCCTGTAACAACTGCAGCCTTACCCAAATAATGACATGGAAACAAATTCAATAGCAAAAGGTTAGGGCCACAGCTTTATCAACAAATGCCATTACTGTAAGCCAAATCACTATTTAAAGCAAAGCTCCACCCAAAAGGGAGGTCTTACTTTAAGGCGTCTTTACCCCCTCCTCTTTATGAAATGGCACTTTTTTAGGGGAAGGGGAGAAAAGCGGGTACCTGGTTTTGACAGGTACCCACTCCAACCTTTGTTCGGATCAACTAGGCAATCTAAATGACCCAAGCACTAGCTAGAGCTTGTAGGAGTTTTCTTTCTGCTCTAAGAGGATGCAGAACCCCTGACTTCTGTCTGGACAGTGCTGAGTGGCCCAGTGCTGATCACATGCACTTTCCCAAGAAAAAAAACATCTCTAGCAATACACACCAAACTGAGCATGTGCAGAGTGTCTCCACACCAATATGTCTTATCAGGAGATAAGAGGGGGGCACTGTAAGAAGGGGAGGATCAGAGAAGTCAGGATCAAACAGCCTTACTACACAATGCAGAGGATTAACCCCTTAGTTTCCACAGTGAGTATAACAAGCATGCTTTACTGCATATACAGATTGATTTTACTGTTGTGGGTTTAGTAACACTTTCAGGGCATTAATCATGACAACTGTACAAATGCTGGGAAGATTCCAGCCACCGATAAAACAGTGACAACCTATTAGAAAGAGGGAGGGGGGGTTAGGGAACTCACCAGATGGCAGAGGTTTTGAAAGCTCTGTGTCTGTACCCTAACAACACACAGCCAGTTCAGCTCTCACACTTTCACCCCTCCCATGGTCCAGAGCAATTTTTAAATGTCTGCCTTTCAACTGGAGACAGGGGTGCTTCACTTCATGGCAAAAATTAACCTCCCTGCAGGCAAGTGGTGTGGCATTTGCACGTTAAAACAGATGTCATAACGCCTCCTCACCTCCTGTCAAATGTCCCTAAAAAGGGATCCATATGTAGATCTCAAATTTTGCTGCACATCTAAACCTAGCCTTAAAGGGTCACTAAACCCACATAATAAAAAACTATCAGTAAATGCTGTATTACATACTGTTTATAGTCAGTCAGTTACTATGAGATTTGTTTTATGTATTCTGCAAAAACCTTGGTTAATCCTGCTGTTCTCCATGTCCTCCTTCTGTTCAAGTCCCAAATGCAGCTAGGGATTTTGCAGAGCAGTGTTGGCAGCTTTGCACATGCTCAGTTTGCAGTGAGTTTCTATGCTGTGCATTTCCTCCCTATGACATCTGAGCAGGCCATGAGGCTATAGAGTCACACATGTGGGCATATACACAGTGGACAATGACAGGCCACTCCCTCCCTCTTCCTCCATGCTCACTAACCAGCTAAACACAATAAGGGTGGGATTTGACATGTAGATTTAGAGGGGCTTTACCTCCCTCCTATTCTAAGACACTGGCTGAAGGGGGCTTGACACAGCAAAAAATCCTCCAATGCCTTGTTATTGGCAAAAATAATAAAGATTTGACTTCAAATATATATTGGTATTACATTTGTAAACAGTTTATTTATATTAATTATTTATTTTTATTCTGTATTCCAAAGGCTGGTTTTTGTTTTGAACATGTGACCAGCAGCAGCACAGTAGAAGCTCCTCCTGCTTAGGTTTCCCTGCAAAGAGGGTAGTTTGGTCATGTGACAGCTGTATATCGATTAAGAAAAAGGTACTTTGATGTTTTTTTATTTTTTAAATAATTATATTGCCATCGTCCATATACAGAAATAGAAGGGACAATGTAAATTAAACAGTGTGTGTTTAGTATCACTTCAAAAGTGTACCTAAAGAATAAAAAAATAATATACTGAAGCATACCGATTCCTTAAATGTGGTGGCTGCATTCATTTAATTTCTTTTTTTTCCCCTTGATTTTCACCTGGATATCCACCAAATAACACAGGTTACAGGCCAGATCACCAGGTGAAATTAAGGGAAAAAAAACAAATGCAGTCACCACAGTTAAGGATTGGCAAACTGCAAGATAAAAAAGTATTGCTTTTGAATTCAGATACATTTTAAGATAAATGCAAAGTAGTACACATACAGTAATGATCATTTCTGTGGGAGTTAAAGTGAAATTCTAGGCAATGGCTAACTAAGGCTAAAGCTACTCCCACCCCCATTCTAAAGCTATTCTACCTAACCCTGGAAAGAAAAGATTTGCATACTTAACTATTTGAAGCTGCTCCAGTCCAGTCACAGGCTGAGCTGTCAGCAGCTGCTTCTGTGTGCAGTTGGAGCAGCCAACAATGGATGCCCAATAGTAAGTCTATGGGAGAAGTCATCTCCCAGGCATTTCCCAGCCATTGTCAGCTTTCTCCTGCACATAGCAGTCACTGCTAGAGACTGGACTGCAGCAGCTACAGAATAGGTAAGTATAAGGATCTTTTCCTTACAAGGTTACATATAATAGCTTTAGAATGGGGGTGGGAGTAGACATAGCCATAGTTAGCTATTGACTGCAATTCCACCTTAATTAGGGCTGACTTTAACTGATACAATATGCAGATTGAAGCTCATCCCTTTGATTGGCAGATGAATGAAACAAAGTAAATACAAAATGTTTCTATCTTGTGCCTGAACATTGTTTTTAAACACTGTATCAGACATTCTATTTTTTCACAGCAGCGATGATTACAGCTACTGTATTTCCACAGCAACTCCCAATGGGACAGGGGAGTGGCAGCAGGGCAGAATGATAAAGCATACTGAATACGCCTTGTGTACTTCAATGAAACTTTTCTAGGAGGGTTTAGCATGCTTGGAGTCCACCACTTGTTAAAATGATGAAAAGTCAGCAGCACTCCAGTGAAATTTTCATACATTTATTGGTCGAACATTACTTTTGTCAAATGGGCAGCACAGTGGCAAAATGGTTAGCACTTCCACCTGGCAGTGCTAGGGTTGTTGGTTCGAATCCCAACAATGGCACCACCTGCCTGGACTTTGCATGTTCTCCTTGTGCCTGCATGGGTTTCTTCCAGGTACTCTAGTTTCCTCCCACACTGCAAAGACACGCTGGTAGGTGAATTGGCTCCTGTCCAGGGGCGGACTGACAACTCATGGGGCCCCTGGGCAATAGGGGATCATGGGGCTCCTGTGTCCTTGCCCAAAATCAAAAGAGCCTATGAAAAAGGTACCAGGGGCATCTCCTGGGGCCCCCTACTGATCCGGGCCCTCAGGCAGTGCCCAAGTTTCCAAATGGTCAGTCCACCCCTACTCCTGTCTAAATTGGCCCTAGCATGTGTATGTATGTAAGTTAGGGACCTTAGATTGTACACCCCTTGAGGGTTAGGGACTGATGTGAAGGTACAATATATATGTAAAGCGTTGTGTAAATTGACAGCACTACATAAGTACCTGAAATAAATAAATAAAGCCGACATAGTGATTATGACACTATGTTGTTTTGAGGAAGGGACCCTGCAAGGCATCAAAACATTGACTCTACTTAGCAAATGTGACATTCAGCCAGGCCTGGAACAAGGGGTGGGCGAAAGGGACAGCCACCCAGGGTGCAGTGGTAGGGGAAGGTGGCCCCTCACCACTCACAAGCTCAAGATCAGTGGCTAGCAACCAGAGGCTGCTGTTTCATAACTGCTCTGACAGCTATTGCTGTCATGCCATGTTCCAACATAGTGGCTCTCCACCCTATCCGCCCACAGCTTATACAAATACACACCGTGCATATGCAGCTATCTTCTAGCCACAAGAAAGCAAGCGATTGGCCATGCAGGGGCAGCACACACTCCATGCCAACCATGAGCAGTTGGAGCAAAGGGGGGCAAAGAATGGGCACAAGCTGGTTTACCAATTCTCTGGCATGCATTGGGGGGTGCAGTTCTGCATCCTTGCCCTGGGCGCTGGATGAACCTAACCTGGTACTGTGTTTATCTAATGAATGTGTGAAAATTTCATTGGAATGCTGTTGACTCTTGATCTTTTTACTCTGGTTTTGCAGGGTGCCATCTACCGCAGTTGCTAAAAACACCCTCCTGCTACATGAGTCAAATACTGAAAGCAGTGCAGCTCAGATTGGTACTATTCTACACAACTGGTTATACAGACCCCTAAACCAACACACACATACCATCTAAACCAGGGGTCCTCAAACTTTTTAAACAGGGGGCCAGTTCACTGTCCCTCAGATCGTTGGAGGGCCGGACTATAGTTTAAAAAAAAAAAAACTATGGTCATCTCCTGTACTGTGTCCGCATTTGTTCAGAGACTGCGGACATACAACAGCGGTGGGAATACTGGGCTGGCTGCTCTATAAGATGCACAGACATTTCCCCCCAAGTGTGTCTTATGGAGCGAAATAGTGTCCCATCATTGGTGTCAGTGGGAGGAATAGTGTCCCATCATTAGTGTCAGTGGGAGGAATAGTGCCCCACCATTGGTGTCAGTGGGAAGAATAGTGCCACATCATTGGTGTCAGTGGGAGGAATAGTGCCCCATCATTGGTGTCAGTGGGAGGAATAGTGCCCCATCATTGGTGTCAGTGGGAGGAATTGTGCCCCATCATTGGTGTCAGTGGGAGGAATAGTGCCCCATCATTGGTGTCAGTGGGAGGAATAGTGCCCCATCATTGATGTCAGTGGGAGGAATAGTGCCCCATCATTGGTGTCAGTGGGAGGAATAGTGCCCCATCATTGGTGTCAGTGCAAGGAATAGTGCCCCATCATTGGTGTCAGTGGGAGGAATAGTGTCCCATCATTGGTGTCAGTGGGAGGAATAGTGCCACATCATTGGTGTCAGTGGGAGGAATAGTGCCCCATCATTGGTGTCAGTGGGAAGAATCGTGCCCCATCATTGGTGTCAGTGGGAAGAATCGTGCCCCATCATTGGTGTCAGTGGGAGGAATAGTGCCTCATCATTGGTGTCAGTGGGAGGAATTGTGCCTCATCATTGGTGTCAGTGGGAAGAATCGTGCCCCATCATTGGTGTCAGTGGAAGGAATAGTGCCTCATCATTGGTATCAGTGGGAGGAATCATGCCCCATCATTGGTGTCAGTGGGAGGAATAGTACATCATTGGTGCCAGTGGGAGGGGGGAATAGTGCCCCATCATTGGTGTCAGTGGGGGGAGGAATAGTGCCCCATCGTTGGTGTCAGTGGGGGGAGGAATAGTGCCCCATCGTTGGTGTCAGTGGGAGGAATAATGCCCCATCATTATTATCAGTGATACCAATGATGGGGCACTATTCCTCCCACTGAAAGCAAAGACACTAAACTAGCTGACCCCTGTTCCAGCATGGTGCTGCTGCAGCCAGCAAACCTGGTTGCAGCAGTACCATCTGCATGGCACACTTACCGGGTGGTCAGCTGTCCTCCTTCCTTCACTTCGGCCTTCCCCTCCCTTGATTTTCGCGGGGCCACTCGGCTCCGCCTCCTCGCCGGTGATTGGCCGCCTGTGTGCCTTTCCTGAGCTGCAGTACTGGTGCCCAATCACCGGTGAGGAGGCGGAGCCGAGCGGCAGCGCAGACATCGAGTGCGGGAGCGGCCGGAGTGAAGGAGCTGCGCATCCTGGACTGGATCGTCGTGGGACTGGGACCAGAGCCAGGTAAGAGACAGCAGCCCCCTGGCCGCCCCTGTACTTAGTGTCCCCTGCCGGCGGGCCAGATGAATGTGCTCGGCGGGCCGCATGTGGCCAGTGGGCCGTAGTTTGAGGACCCCTGATCTAAACCAACGAAAAAATATCTTAAACCAAAACTTCTTTAACATTTAGCATCCTCAAAAGGCCACTCTTCCAGCAGTTAAAGTGATTGTAAAGACTTCTTTTTTTTTTCTAAAATGACAAACATGGTATACTTACTTGCTCTGTGCAAAGTATTATGTTAAATCCCAAAACAATTATACATTTTATAAAAGCAGAGACCCTGGAGAATAAAATATTAGCAGTTGCAATTTTTCAAGTGGCACAATAATTGGGCGGCTGTTTATTAAATGTATATTTTCTGGAGAAAATAAACTACAATACATTACAATGGAAATAAATACAATATTTTACCAATTTTATTGATAAAATAAAAAAGATAGGGTTGGGTCAAGTAAATAGAAGCCAAACATGTCAAGTCTTGATTCAATCAATTGTGCATGGCCATAGAATCACAAAAACTATGGTACCTAAAATTCTTCACAGGCAACAATTTAAAAGCTTTTACAGGTTATTAGTTTAACCAACAGCAGCCGTGAGCTTACTTTATCCCTTGAATACTAGAACAATAATAAATATAGACAAGGGGTTAAATGTTTGCTAAGGTCTTCGTTGTTATTGCCATTAAGACCTTAGTAAAGATTTGAGGTCCTTCACTCTGGTGTGCTGGCCATTTTTGACTTTGGATTTTTACCAGTATCACAGGTGGCAGTGCACCCTCCTCTTGATGTAACAGGTGAAGGTAAAGCATATAGGATAAGTTCACCTTTGGGAACATGTTATATGCTCCACCCGTTTTTAGGATAGAACATGTATCACGTTCCCAATGCTGCAGCCATGCTGTTCCCCGTACAAGCTGTCACTTTTTAAAAACAGCGTGGCCGTGCAGGGCTCCACCCACACAGCCACATCATTCATTCACATAGTTCTGTGAATGAATGAACTACAAGTCCCGACAGCCTTAGCAGCTGTTGGCTTGTAGTTTTCAATGAACTACCACAGCACTGTGGAGTGTTGTGGTAGGTCATTTATTCTTCCTGTCAGTATATCTGCTTGCCGTACTGGCAATCAGATATACTAGTAGGTCTGCAGGAGCTCTGCATGGCACCAGTGATCTGCTGATCACTGGTGCAGTGCTTTACAGGCTCCTGCAACACAAAAAAAATTTGTCAAAGGGTGAACACATCCTTTAAAATCACAGTGCTTAAAAGCACAAGCTTAAAAAAGACAGTGTATAGTCAATTTCTGCTTGAGCTAGAAAACCTCTCAGCAACTGTGGAAAAATGAAGTACCCAGGAACAGATGCAGTTGAAAAGGTTTAAAAAGACACAGGGCTGTTAAACTCTGGCCTTCACCCTGTAGCATTTACTGTATGGAATCATTTTCATAAATGTCAAAAAAACATTAAGGTCAAATGATTATTGCCATTTTTTAGCAAAATAATTAAATTATATGTAAACCCTGACAATGAACTACTCCAATTTGCTGCTTTGTGGTCTGTTAAATGTACCAGTAAAAGTGATTTGTTTTATATTTGTTCGATAAATACAAAAAATACTAGTTGATCATGCCAGAACTCATTGCAGTGAGCATTGAACTCCTTGTAGTGAGCAGTCAACAGAGTGCGTCTGCTACACTGAAACCCCAGGGAGTCATACCAGACTTGTTCAGGTTACCTCTGAACTACTGAACATCTCCCATTGTTATGGATATGAAGAGAACTGAAAGTTCTCCTCAAATCCACAAGCCTAAGAAAACTAATAAAACCACCACATCCAAGGACTGGTAAACTGAAATACATTATATTATTGTTCTTGAGTTTAGGTACAATTTAGTGTGATATGGACACTCTTTAAAATTAGACTTTCTCAACCTTTTTACCACAAAGGAAACTTTGCAATAATTTTCCAGTCTAAGGAAACCCCTGCTAAGATTAGTTCATTGGTGGTCATTGGAAAAATGCTCCTTACATTAGTGATGGTCTGTAGTAAGTGTGGTTCCCTTACAGTGTTGGTCAGAATGCCATCCATTAAATTATGCCCCTGGCTCTGCCAAGTGGTGTTGGACCTGGAACTATGCAGGCACCATCATATGGAAGGTCAGTTAGCCACAGCTCAAAGAACCTCTGGCAATCTCTGGAGGATCCCTAGGATTCCACAGAACCCTGGTTGAGAAAGGCTATTCTCTTAAATCTTGGGGTTGGTCTGTGGCAGATTTTGCTCAGTTGTTTATTGTTTTCTAGTTGACATTTTACCAGGTTTCCTATCTAAGTGTTGGGTTTTTTTTTTGTGGCTTGTCCCACTAGTATATACATAAAGCAACTCAATAACTGGCACTCAATTTAATCAGAAGCAATTCAGTTTTTTGCCAGAAGCACAAAATGTCCCGATGAAGTCACGAGATCACGTGACGCAACGCGTCGACGGCATTCGTGTGTGATGCACTTCTGGCGTGGCGCCATTTTTGAATTCTATCAGCGCTTTTTCTTTATGCAGTATACCTTGCACATTGGATTCTACCTTGACTACAGCTATACACCTTGCTCATTGGATTCAACCTTGAAAGATTCAAGCTACATTTATGTGAGTGCACTTCTGGTTCTTTATTATATGCCATTAAACAGTATTACACTATGGGATTGTGTTCTTTCTCTGTTCTATGGGCATATGATCTATGGTACCTATATGAGTGCTAAGCTGCCTGGTGACCGGTCCGGTGGAGTGATGATGACCTATTACCTGTGACATCGTCTGGTTATTAAAGGGGTGCCTTGAGGATCCAGAGGTGGCCCTGCAGGGTCATGATGTGGAGGTGAGAGGCCATTGCAGCCATTCCTTTTGGGTTCACAAGGAGGGTGCTTGGACATCCACATCATGCATGAATAAGAAGATCACCACACCATTTATGGACTTGTTTTACACTTTATATGTTTATATGATATGTGTTTCACATGGTGTTTTTTTCTGATCCCATAGCAGGGACTCACATTTGTATTTTCATTGTGTCCCTAATAGGATGCCTGGGGGTCACTATTTATTATATCCCCATGTGGATTGGGGGCACATGTGTTGTGTGATTATTGGTTGTTCTACTTGTTAGACTTTTTTTTATTTAGACCTATATACCTATTTTATACCCAATATTGTTCTCTATACTTGGATTAGCGCTGCATCATCTATGTGTGTTTATGATTTTAGACCTATATGGTATAGGATAGGATGCTAGCTGCTGTCTTATTTAATTTCATTTAATTTACATTATATATTTATACATTGTTTCTGCCTACATAAGAGCGCAGGAGGATCTAGCCTTTTTTACAAAATGTACTTGTGTATAAAAACAGCAGACACTTTCATTATACTTCTATATCAAGCAAATACAAACCTGCAAAACACACAATACACTGTTTTAATATGAAGCCAAGACTAGCTGGCTTCCTCACATCCTTGCTAAGTGCCAAATAGGCCTGGAGACCCCATGGATATTGTTAGTTTCGTTACAGCTCCAAAAATCTATGTTAGAATGGGTTTACTCAGCCAGTCCTCCTCATTCCATTCTTAGACCTGTCCTTATCAGAATTAGCATGGGTACACAGGGGAGTATATGTTTTGTGAGCCAGGTTTAGTTTGTACATCAAACCAGGTCTTAGTTCCAAATCAGCAAATAAAGAAAAAGTTATTGAAAGTGACATACTACAAAAAATAATATGATATTATTCCATGCAATACACTGTTTAGGGCAAAAAGGCAGTCATAACAATACACATCTGTGATAATACCGAGGCTTGACAAACCCCAAACTGTGCAGAGAGAATAGTGAAGGAGTACTGAATTCAATGTCACATTGATTTTCCTCAAAATTCAAAAGTAAGTGGAAAAAAAACGTCAGATCAAAATCTTCTATCTACGCTAGTCAGTCATAGAAAGTGACACACTTGACAAACACAGTTCATCTGGAAGGAATGTAGCAATATCATAAACCTCAACTAGCCATGGTCTTTAACTACCTCCTGTCCAGCCCATGCACATAAACATCTAAGAAGGACCTTTGCCAAGGTGGTTGGACGCACCCGTACATCTTCTGCATCAGCGGCTCAAGTGTGGCTCCAACAACATGCCCAGGCGCACCAAGTGATCGCTGTGCCCCCTAGACAAAACAGTAGAAGTTCTGAAGGGCCCTCTGCACACTGGTATATATCCTTTCAAGCAGACTATGCATTAAATAGGGATATTTAGTTCACACATATTGCAATACATGCAAGGACCTTTCTGAATTTCTAGTGTTAATATGTGGTTACACCCCTTTAGCACCTGATGGATAAATGCATGTACTAGCTATTGGGATTTGAGCACAGGGATCTCTTGTTTGTTGTATTGTGCGTCAGTGGCCAGACCTGAACCTGGTAGCTCTCCCCCACTTTGTCTTTTCCCCTATGTTGGCATTGTGTCCACAGTAGCATTTGCGTAGGCAGAGCAGAGTAGGACTGGCCATAGAGGGATTACTTTGACGCAGTTGGCCAGCTTAAGCATGTATTGCAATATCTGTGAACTAAATATCCCTATTTATTGCAGAGTCTGCTGGAAAGGGTAAATACCAGTGTGCAGAGGGTTCTTCAGAATTTCTAGAGTTAATATGTGATTACACCCCTTTAGCACCTGATGGATAAATGCATTTACTAGCTATTGGGATTTGAGCACAGGGATCTCTTGTTTCCTTAGACAAAACAGATCACATGACTGGGTACAGGACCAATGAAATTGGTCTTATGCCATGTAATCGCTGTGACCAATCACAGCGATCACAACATGTAAACAAAGGCTGCATGGTGCAGCTATCGGTTGTTTTTCCTCATACAAAGACCGCCTGTGAGAGAAGAGAGAGCTGTTACAGTGGTACAAAGAGTGTTATCAGCCTGTTACACAGTTTTTCATGCACAAAACACAGTGCAACCAGCTTATAATACCCCTGATCATTAGCCAAACTGTGTAGTGTGAATAAACTGTAGCCATCAACCTGTCATCTGTTGCAGCTGTGCTAGAGTCACCAGTGCTGCTAGGAACAGTGTACCTTATCGCTATCATTACCAGTCAGTATCACAAGACCAGTGCTACCAGGCAGTGCCCCCAAATGCAGTGACATCAGAACAGTATATGCCAGCACCAGTGTGCTGATCACTACCACACCAGTGCTATTATCCCTGATTGCAATGATGTCAGAAAGGATTACACCAGCGCCAGTGTCCTGACCACCACATTAGTGCCAGTGTCCTTGATTGCAGTGATGCCAGACCAGTATACGTCAGCACCAGTGTCTTGATCACCGCCACACCAGTGCTAGTGTCAATAGAATTAGTGAAATCATGCCAGTACCAGCAGAGTCATTCAAACCAGCAACAGTATTCTAATCATCACCAGACCAGTATAGGGTCATCAGAATCTGAAAGCCATGTCCTAAAAAAAGGTACACAAGCAAAGAAGCACTTCAGATTCTGAGCATGACAGATGAGGGTAGCAAGGAGTTCTCACTGTCTTATTTGGTTTCTGAATATGAACCCGTGGAGAACAGTGGTTCATTAACTCATGCAGAGGAGGAAAAGGTCCCAACAAAAAGAATTGTTCTGAACATCAACAGGAAACCACCAGCAGCACTGTACACCCAGATGAAAGGCCAAATACAAGTAGTGGGGTGTCACATCAGCCACAAAGGTTTAGGGCCCATATTAGTATCCCAGAGGCACTTTCAAATGCTTTATGGCTACCTTCTAATTCAGCAACACCTATCATCCCCCATTTACAGTGCAACCAGACATACAGGCAGAAACCAAAAATTTTACGCCCATTCAGTTTTTTATTTGTTGTTCCCAGAAGATTTTCAATTCAATTGTGGGCCAATGTAGTCTGTATGCCCAGCAGTACATCACCAATAATCTCACTTCTGTTTATGCCCATCCATTTGAGTGGTAGCCTGTCACAGTCCAAGAATATAAAATCTTTCTTGACCTTACACTAAATATGAGTTGCTCAAAAAAATTAACTGTGGTACTATTGGTCTACACACCCCATTTACAATATGCCACTTTATTTCTCCATAATGACCAGTACATACCATATAATAATTATGAAATATTTGTATTTTAATGACAATTCCCTGTGCCTTCCCCAAAGTGACCCCGAATACAACAGGCTTTATAAACTTAGGCCACTTATCAATTATTTAACTAAAAAAAAATCAGAAATTTTTATTGCTGACAAACATCACTGCACTGATTAGTCCCTCATCTGTTTTACAGGCAGGTCAGGCATCAAACAATTTATCCCAAATAAACATGCCAGATACATGCCAGATAAGGGTAAAATTATATAAACCTTGACAGAGGGTCACAGGGTACACAAAAGACTTTCCCATTTATGAAGGGAAAGGCAGCCACCTGGAACCCCCTGGCTGCCCAGGTTATATGAGTAGCAGTGGAAAAATTGTGTGGGAACTTATGTCATCCCTATTCCATCAGGGATACCACCTCTATGTGGGCAATTTGTATACCAGCTGGCCACCTTTCTGCCAGTACAAGCATATCACAAGGGATTTCTACAAAGACTGGTGACCAAGCTAAAAAGGGGGAGTCAGCAAGTTTGCGGAATGAAGAAATTTTGGCCCTTAATTGAAAGGATAAGATGTGTAAGTCCTTCCATTCACGAAGACAACTGAGTGGAAACCCAAGGAAGGCAAGGTAAAAAAACCTTATTGCATACATGACTACAGTCAATTCATGGGAGGTGTAGATTTAAATGACTAAATGATGATATCCCAAAGTGTTTATCTACCTATTCTAATTGGCCATGTACAAAGCCTCCATCATCTACAGGGCCACAGGAAGACCTGGCTCCATCCTAAACTACCATGAACAAGTTGTAACAGCCCTTATTTACCAGCAGGACCCTGCACCTAAAAACATTCATTCTGACGCAGTCAGCAGGCTGCACGAGAGACTCTTCCCCAATATATTCCCATCTACTGAAACAGGCCGAAACCCTCTGTGAAATGCTGTGTATGCTTCAGAGATAGAATAAGGTGTGGCACACGGTATTATTGTCCTGACTGTCACTTACAACCTGGCCTCTGTATAAAAAACTGCTTCCACCGCTACCATACCTCACAACATTTTTATTGAAGGTATGGTGAAGGTGTTCCTCTTATGTCTGAGTACCTTTATCTATGTCCTGTAAACTAACCATTTGCCTGTTTTTCCAACCACGTTTATGCCTGCTGCCTGGACCAATCATTTGCCTGCATACTGATCATGCCTCTGCCTGCTGCCTGACCTGACCTTGGCCAGTTTATCAACCACATCTCTGCCTTCAACCTGAACTAATCTTCTGCCTGCATATTGACCACATCTCTGCCTGCCTTCTGAACTTACCTCAGCCTATTAATTGACCATTTTTTTTCCTGCTGCCTGGACTGATCCTTTTGTCTGCTGTGACAGTGCCTTGCAACTGTAGTAATGGAATCTTACCAGCAGGCCTCTACACTTGAGCAATACCCCCAGAATAATAAACTACATGCTGATCATGTCTTTGCCTTCTGCCTGAACAGACCCTGGCCTGTTAATTGACCAAATTCCTGCATGCTGCCTCGACTGATCCTATACCTGCATACCGACCACATCTTTGTCTTCCACTTCAACTGACCCCAGTCTGTTTATCAAACAGGGACAGCTGTAGGTGATGCTATACTAAACTATATTCCCTGACCACTCATAGGCGTTACAGTACATTGTTTCCTAAGCAGCGTTGATTTCTGTAATACAAAAGATGCAAAGTTGGGAACATAATCAGTACAAACATTGTGTGTAAGACTTCAGAAGGAGTAGCAGAATGTGTTTTGAGGTGTAATTTTAAGTATGTCTATGCTGTGTATTATTTGACGAATTTCTGTAAAAATACATTTTCAGTTTCTTTCCACATTTTCCAAAAACTTATATTAAAAATGGCATTTCCAAAATACTCACTATGCCTCTTAGAAAATATGTTGGGGTGTTTTCTTTCTGAAATGTGGTCATTTTGTGGGGATTTCCACTGTCCTGGTGCTCCAGGGCCTCCAAAATTGTGATAGAAAATGAAATGTGTAATTTATGGCTCTAGAAAGCTTTAAGGTGCTCTTTGGATTTTTGCCCCTCTGTATGGCTAGACTGTGAAATACTGTAGTCTCACACATGGTATCATCATATTTGGGAGCAGTAGCAGAATGTGTGTAATTATAAGTATGCTCATACTGTGTGTGACATTTAACTTGTTAAAATTACTGCTGTGTGAAAAATTGTATTTGCATTCATAATTTTCCAGATAATTTTGGCAAAAAATTACAACTTCAAAAAACTCACCATGCCTCTTACTAAATACCTTGGACTGTCTACATTCAAAAAGGGGTCATTTTTGGGGTTATTTGTACCGAACTTACTTGTTTGGGTCTTACAAAATGAGGTAGGTAGTCAGCCCACCAGGACTGATCAATTTTCAATACAGTATATATGCCATAGTTTGTATATCCTATAGCTTTCACACAGACTAAAAAATATACATTGTCTCTTTCGGTCAGTTGACCATGTCGACCACACTTGGGCTTATTAGACAATGGTTTCCTGGGAACTGTATATGCCGTCATAACCTTTGATACTGTGTCTCTCCACACGGAAAATAAATTGGCAACTTCAGTCACAGAGGCATCAGCTAAGTGGGCACAAACAATTTGCCCCCTTTGAAGCTCAGTAAGCTTTGATATGACTCTGTATTACTAGCAGGGCACACAGTGAATGATGAAAGTGAGGTTTCCCAACTGTTAGCAAGGTGTCTCATCACACAGCGGAAACAAAAGAATGTTACATCACTTCGGCCTTCAATGCTAAACATGTCATCACTTTCACATCTGAAAATCATGTAGTTTTCATGATTTCAAATGTTTCTATTTTTTTGGTCTAACCCCTGTATATGAAAAATTTTATATCAGAAACTTAAAAAAAAATTCTAAAAAGAAATGGTCATTTTTATACAGCAAAACATAAAAAACAGTGGTAATTAAATACCATCAAAAAACTGTCTGTCTCAAAAATATATATATAAAATCAATTTGGGTACAGTGTTGCATGATTAAGTAATTCAAATGGTAAAGACCTATGCACTGCTATGTTCCAACTATAGTAATGATATCAGGGAAGAAGATTGCTGCACTCACTACTCTGGTGTACTCACGCTTAAAAGAAAAGAAAAGAAAAGGAAAAAATGTGGTACGCTATCTCAGCATAAATAGAACCATAAGCTTTAGAAACATAAAGTGACAGTACAAGAAATTTTTTTTTCAGATAATAAGTGTCCAATCCAGTGTATGCTGTGTTATCATCCAGCAATATTCAACACCGTGCTTGACTTTTGGCCCCACTCCCTGCTCACCTTGACCATTGACCTATAGATTATAATAGGCCAAAAACACACTTTATAAGGAAAACGTGTCTCCAGATTACTGATCCGTGACGTGTTCCTTCCACATATTGTGCTTCTTTAAACTCCAGATCTGTGCAAATTAAAACAAAGATAAACCATAGTGCAATACCGTTTTATATAACCAAAAATTAAACGTGTTACAGTATCCACTCACATTAAACAAATTATATGTGACACCGAAACATGGTGAACATATATGCATTACTCCACCGTGCCAACTATATTGTGGTGTTTCCCATTACCGGGTAGGTGCACCATGCACTCACCTTCTTCCCTGACCTAACAGATTGGTCATACACGCTTAGGGATGAAACCAAATTTTGCTTATCCACTGCTGATCCTTAGTAGCTACTTCATTATTCATTGGCACCTTTAAGGGAACATGCTCTCGGATATACAGTAGAAGTAAGATGTATATAATCAAAAATAAAGGGAATAGATCATAGTGCAACCCCATAAAATATGAACACTTTATTCAAATAAAAAATGCACTCACAAAAGTAATGAATCAAAAGCATATCACAGCCATCAATCAAAATGGTTCCTCACATCACTCGTGCCGGTTTGGGCATGACTGGAAGTGACTTCACTAGAATCAACCCAACATGTTTCATAACAGGTCACGTGACTTCTTCAGGGTCATAGTTAGTCTGGCTGAAAAAAGACAAAAGTCCATCTAGTTCAACCATTAAAAAAAAAACAAAAATTTATAATCCTACACTCACAGTTGATCCAGAGGGAGGCAAAAAACCCAGCAAAACATGATCCAATTTGCTCTTGCGGGGGAAAAAATTCCTTCCTGATCTCCCAAGAGGCAATTGGATATTCCCTGGATCAACTTTACCTATAAATGTTAGTATCCAGTTATATTCTGTGTATCCAAGAAAGAATCCAGGACTTTTTTAAAGCAATCCACTGAGCTGTCCAGAACCAACTCTTGAGGGCGTCTATTCCACATTCTCACATCTCTTACTGTGAAGATACATTTCCGTATTTGGAGATTAAATCTCTTATCCTCCAGACATAAAGAGTGCCCCCTTGTCCTCTGTGATGACCTCAGGGTGAATAGCTCTACACAGAGTTCACTATATGAACCACTGATGTATTTATACATGTTGATCATATCCACCCTTAATCTCCTCTTCTCAAGAGAGAATAAATTCAGTTCCTCTAATCTTTCCTCATAGCTGAGCTCCTCCATGCCTCTTATCAGTTTGGTTGCCCTTCTCTGTATTTTCTCCTGTTCCCCAATGTTATTTTTGTGAATTGGTGCCCAAAACTGAACTGCATATTCCAGATGAGGTCTTACTAATGATTTGTACCGGGGTAATATGATATCTCTCTCTGGAGTCTATACCTCTTTTAATACAAGAGGGGATTTTGCTCGCTTTAGAACCCGGAGCTTGGCATTGCATGCCATTATTAAGCTTGTGATCTACCAGAACCCCAGATCCTTCTCCACCATTGATTCCCCCAGTTGTACCCCCCCTAGTATGTATGATGCATGCATATGCTTAGCCCCAGAGTGCATAACCTTACATTTATCAACATTAAACCTAATTTGTCACATAGTTGCCAATTAAACAGAGCATTGAGGTTGGCTTGTATGTTGGAGATATCCTGCAAGGACGTTATTCCACTGCACAGCTTGGTGTCATCTGCAAAGACTGAAATGGTATTTTTAATCCCAGACCCTATAACATTTAAAAATATATTAAAAAGTAAGGGTCCCAACACTGAACCTTGGGGTACACCACTGACAACCCTAAACCATTCAGAGTATGAATCATTAACCACTACTTTCTGAATACGATCCTTTAGTAAGTTTTCCATCCGTTTACATACTGATTTTCCAAGCTGGTAGACTTTACCTCACACATTAGCCATGTGTAGGGAACTGTGTCAAACGCTTTTGCAAAATCCAAGTGTACCACATCCACTGCCACCCCTCTGTTTAGGTTTTGCTCACCTCTTCATAAAAAGAAATCAGATTTCTTTGACAACTTCTGTCTTTCATGAATCCATGCTGTCTGTTGCTTAAAATATTTTTTTCCAGCAAGAACTAATCTATGTGGCCTTTTATTAAACTCTCCAGTATCTTCCCAACTATAGTTAAACTAACAGGTCTATAATTACTTGGTAAAGATTTTGATCCCTTTTTAAATGTAGGCACCACATTGGCCTTACACCAATCCAGTGGTTCATTAAAGAGAAACAATGGCTTTGAAATGACAGGGCTCAATTATTTAAGGACCTGTGGGTGCATGCCATCCAGTCCAGGTGCTTTATTCGCCTTTTTCTGTCTAAATATTTCTGGATCCTATCAGTTGTGAGCCAATGTGGATCATCTGGTGCTGTATCAATACCATGCCCATTATGGACAAGAGCTCCCCCATGCCCCTTTGTATACACAGAGCTGAAGAAGGTATTTAATAAATTTGCCTTCTCTTTGTCCCCAGTCACCCACTCTAGATTATTTTGTAAAGTGCCTACATGCTTGGAAATCTGTTACATTCTTTTCTGGGTGCGACAGCGAAGTATTACAGACATTTTTAAAGGTCAGAATTGCAACAATGGATGCTGGAAACAATGCATGTTGCTATTAAAACATGTGGTGGCAGCTGTCCTGTGTTTGCAAATGATTAACTACTGCCCCAGTGATGGTCATTCTCATTACACTGGTGAATATATTGTTGCCCCATGAGCTGAAAAAACTTTGTATATTGTGAGGCTGAAAGTATGTAGTCATCACAGCATTTTATGACAATAATGTTGACAATATCTGGTGCCCTGATAGTGCGAACAAAGCCATATGGTCAGTGGAAATTTTTGGCAGTAAGTGGGGGAAAATGTTCTTTACATTAATCGTAAAGGACCAATGTAGAGGACATACTGTAGCCTGCTCACTGACCACCAAGTCTGCAGGGGATTGCAGCATTTTCCCACCTACGCCTAACATTGGTAATTAGCGTAGGAGGCATTTTTCCTCCCACTGGCCATCAATGTATAAATGGCATTTCTTACCTATGAGAAACAAAGCCTCCATCTGTTGCACCAGTGCCACTGGTTAAGCTGAATTATGTCAACAGCAGAACCATGAAGGAACTGTTGAGGGGGCGATATCAATCTGCCCAGCAGTACCTGCACTTCCATTGGCTGTAACCAAAACAAAGCATGCTCTCTGCCCTGGCCCAGGTGTTCCTGCCTTCTTCTGCTTTTTTCTCTCCAGTCTTGTCTCCTTCCCTAGAACCACCCTCCTCTGACAAGCTGATGAAGACATAAGAATATGATTTCATAGGACACTTCACTCATGTAAATAATTCAGAGTAAAGCCAGAATCTTCAAAGTATGCCACCACTCCAGGCTGGTCCATTCACATTAGCCCAAACTTATTACCAGCTGTAGGTGCTGGTTCACAGCCCAAGAACTAGTGAAAGAGGATGTATGACCATACTCCAACTTGCTTAAGATCCAAACTTTACTTAGAAAATCGATCATAACAATCAGGGGCGGACTGACAACTCATGGGGCCCCCGGGCAATAGGGGATCATGGGGCCCCTGTGTCCTTGCCCAAACTCAAAAAAGCCTATGAAAAAGGTACCAGGGGCATCTCATGGGGCCCCCTACTGACCCTGGCCCTCAGGCAGTGCCCGAGTTTCCAAATGGTCAGTCAGCCCCTGATAACAATATATTCACAGCTCCATAAAGACAGGTACAGGCATTAATGCGTTTACGCTAGAGAGTGCTTAATCATAACACGGGAAGGCACAATTTTACAGGGTGCCCAGCACCAAGTTCAGTTCCTGGAAAGTTCCACAGTAAACTTTGCCTCTTTCGTTCTGTATATTATGGCTAGTGCATCTCCCTTTCACAAATTAGGAAAGGAGTAGGAACTGTCAGTTCCTACATGAGAAAGGGAGAAAAGTTTGTGCATGACCCAAATGTCTCTGCTCCTGGTCTCGGCATAATCTTTGGTAACCTTTCCACTCTCTTTGACCATGTCAAAGGTTTCCCTCCTACTTCCCAATCTGCTTATATTGTATTTTGTTTTCTCCCTGACCTGTTTTTCTTTCCCTTTTTCTATATAAATTTCTCATCCTTACCATCTTCTCCTTTCTATGCATATCCTTTTCTCCTCTCTGATCTGGTTGTCCCCGTCCTGCCCATCCTTCCCTCCTCTCAGACTGTCTCCCTGATCTGCTCACTTTGCATGCTTTCTTCTTGATCTGCTCACCCAGCTCTTTTACTCTTCAGCCTGATCATCCTTCCCTCCTTTTTCCCATTCTGTGTTCTTACCTCATTACCTACTTCTTTCTGATCTACTCATCATTCCCTCTTTCTCGTAGATTATCTCACACTTCTCTCCTACTCCGTGATCTGCTCATCACTCGCTTCTTATCCGCAGTCTCTTCAACCTGCATTCCTTCTTCTAGACCTGATCAGCCTACACTCCTTCCTAATTTGTTCCCACTTTCTTCCTGATCTGCTCATCACTCCCTCCTTATCCTTAAACTGCACTCCTTCTTCCAGAACTGCTAAGCCTGCACTCACCCTATACTACTTCTTCCTGGTCTGCTCACCCTGCACTCCTTCTTCCTGGTCTGCTCACCCTGCACTCCTTCTTCCTGGTCAGCTCACTCTATACTCCTTATTCTTGGTCTGCTCAACTTGCACTCTTTCTTCCTGATCTGCTTACTCTATACTCCTTGTTCCTGGTCTGCTCACCTTGCACTCCTTCTTCTTGGTCTACTCACCCTGCACTCCTTTTCCTGGTCTGCTCACCCTGCACTCTTTCTTCCTGGTCTGCTCACTCTGCACTCCTTCCTGGTCTGCTCAACCTGCACTCCTTCCTGGTCTGCTCAACCTGCACTCCTTCTTCCTGACCTGCTTACCATGCAGTCCTTCCTGGTCTGCTCACACTGCACTCCTTTTACTTGTCTGCTCACCCTGCACTCCTTTTCCTGGTCTGCTCACCCTGCACTCTTTCTTCCTGGTCTGCTCACCCTGCACTCTTTCTTCCTGGTCTGCTCACCCTGCATTCCTTCTTCTTGATCTGCTCATCCTGAACGCCTTCTTCCTGGTCTGCTCACTCTATACTCCTTGTTCCTGGTCTGCTCACCTTGCACTCCTTCTTCTTGGTCTGCTCACCCTGGACTCCTTTTCCTGGTCTGCTCACCCTGCACTCCTTCTTCTTGACCTGCTCACCATGCACTCCTTCTTCCTGGTCTGCTCACCCTGCACTCCTTCCTGGTCTGCTCACCCTGCACTCCTTCCTGGTCTGCTCACCCTGCACGCCTTCTTCCTGGTCTGCTCACCCTGCACGCATTCTTCCTGGTCTGTTCACTCTGCACTCCTTCTTCTTGGTCTGCTCACCCTGCACGCCTTCTTCCTGGTCTGCTCACTCTGCACTCCTTCTTCTTGGTCTGCTCACCCTGCACGCCTTCTTCCTGGTCTGCTCACCCTGCACTCCTTCTTCTTGGTCTGCTCACCCTGCACTCCTTCCTGGTCTGCTCACCCTGCACTCCTTCCTGGTCTGCTCACCCTGCACTCCTTCTTCTTGGTCTGCTCACCCTGCACGCCTTCTTCCTGGTCTGCTCACCCTGCACTCCTTCTTCTTGGTCTGCTCACCCTGCACTCCTTCCTGGTCTGCTCACCCTGCACTCCTTACTGGTCTGCTCACCCTGCACTCCTTCTTCTTGGTCTGCTCACCCTGCACGCCTTCTTCCTGGTCTGCTCACCCTGCACGCCTTCTTCCTGGTCTTCTCACCCTGCACTCCTTCTTCCTGGTCTGCTCACCCTGCACGCCTTCTTCCTGGTCTGCACGCCTTCTTCCTGGTCTGCTCACCCTGCACGCCTTCTTCCTGGTCTGCACGCCTTCTTCCTGGTCTGCTCACCCTGCACGCCTTCTTCCTGGTCTGCTCACTCTGCACTCCTTCCTGGTCTGCTCACCCAGCACTCCTTCTTGATCTGCTCACCCTGCACTCCTTCTTTCTGGTCTGCTCAACCTGCATGCCTTCTTCCTAATCTACTCACACTACACTCCTTCCTGGTCTGCTCACCCTGCACTCCTTCTTATTGGTCTGCTCACCCAGCATTCCTTCTTCCTGGTCTGCTCACCCTGCACTCCTTCTTGACCTGCTGTGTTATGGTGACGTGAGTAGTGATCAACAAAGGCACTGAAAATTTTGCTGAAATGGATTTGGATTGTGGACTATAAATTGTAACGTTGAAATTATTTTCAAATCTATTAGAATTATTTTCGAATCCTTTCGGAATATTAAATTTGGTTGAATTCGAATGAACGAAACGAAATTCCGAAAATAAAGCAAACAAATTTAACAAATCAAATGAAATTAGTCAAATAACAGATCAAAACAAAATGAAACAAAACACATTTTTTCATTTTGCACATGTTTACTGCACTCCCTCTTCCTGGTCTGCTCACCATGCACTCCTTCTTCCTGGTCTGCTCACCCTGCATTCCTTCTTCCTGGTTTGCTCACCCTGCACTCCTTCTTTTTGGTCTGCTTACCCTGCACTTCTTCCTGGTCTGCTCACCCTGCACTTCTTCTTCCTGACCTGCCGATCTCACACTCCTTCCTGATTCACTTATCCCGCATTCTTTCTCCTGATCTGCTTATTCTCTTTCCATCCATTTTGTTTATCCTGCTCTGTTTTAAGGCTTCTGTAAACCACGCACTTACTCATAATGTGCCCTTCAACATACAGGGGGGAAATAATTATTTGATCCCCTGCAGATATTGTACATTAGCCAACTTACAAAGAAATGAAGGGTCTATAATTTTTTATCATAGGTGTATTTTAAATGATAAAGCCAGAGGCGGACTGACAACTCATGGGGCCCCCGGGCAATAGGGGATCATGGGGCCCATGTGTCCTTGCCCAAACTCAAAAGAGCCTATGAAAAAGGTACCAGGGGCATCTCATGGGGCCCCCTACTGACCCAGGGCCCTCGGGCAGTGCCCGAGTTTCCAAATGGTCAGTCCGCTCCTGTATAGAGCATATCAACCAAAATCCAGAAAAAACACATGATACAATGTTATAAATTGAATTGCAGTTCAGTGAGTAAAATAAGTATTTGATCCCCAAGCAAAACATGACTTAGTACTTGGTGGAGAAACCATTGCTGGCAAGCACAGAGGAAAGACGTATCTTGTAGTTGGTTACCAGGTTTGCTCATATCTCAGGAGGGATTTTGGTCCACTCTTCTTTACAGATCTTCTCTAAATCCTTTTGCTAGGCAACTCAAAGTTTCAGCTCACTCCATAAATTTTCTATAGGATAAAGGTTTGGAGACTGGCTAGGCCACTCCATGACCTTAATGTGCTTCTTCTTGACCCACTCCTTTGTTGCCTTGGCGGTATGTTTTGGGTCATTGTCATGCTGGAAGACCCATCCATGACCTGTCTTCAGTGTTCTGACTGAGGGAAGAAGGTTCTCATCCAAGATTTTACAATACATGGCCCTGTCCATTGGCCTCTCGGTGCAGCAAAGTCAGCATGTACCTTTAGCAGAGAAACAGCCCAAGAACATAATGTTTCCACCAACGTGCTTGACTGTAGAGATGGTGTTCTTTGGGTCATAGTCAGCATTTTTCTTCTTTTGAACATGGCGAGTCAAGTTAATACCAAAGAGCTTAAGTTTGGTCTCATCTGACTACAGCACTTTCTCACAATTCTTCTCTGAATCATTTAGATGTTCATTGGCAAACTTCAGACTGGCCTGTACATGTGCCTTCTTGAGAGGGACCTTGCAGGTGCTGCAAGATTTTAATCCACAGTGGCGTACTGTGTTACCAGTGGTTTGTTTGGTGACTGTGGTCCCAACTGCCTTGAGAACATTCACAAGCTCCTCCCGTGTAGCTCTGGGCTCATCCCTCACTTTTCTCATGACTATTCTTACCCTATGATGCGAAATCTTGCATGGAGCTCCAGACCGAGAGATATTAATGGTTATTTTGTGCTTCTTCTATTTGCAAATAATTGCTCTTTGGTCTTGCTCATAATGATGGTGAGGTTTGAATAGAAGAAAAAGATTATGTGAAAAGATGTCTTTTATACACATAATGAGTTGTCCTTAGGAGCACCTTCTTAAATTGACAGGACTAATCTATGTACCACAAGAGCACATAGCCAATCTGTGGGAGCCAGAATTATTGTTGGTTGGTAGGGGATCAAATATTTATTTTACTCACTGAACTGCAACTCAATTTTTAACATTAGTATCGTGTTTTTTTCTAGATTTTTGGTTGATATTCTGTCTTTATCATTTAAAATACACCAATGATAAAAATTATAGACCCTTCATTTCTTTGTAAGTGGGCAAACTTACAAAATCATTGCCAAGTTAGTTACTTAAAAAAATACGGTACATACACTTTGTTTAATTTAATAGCAGCCATGTAACTATTTTCTCTGTATGGTGTACAGGGGCTCAGAGCTAAAATTTCCCTATTCCTCAGTGTTGACAGGGGTACCACCTAGAAGAGCCACTGTCAATCAAAGAGCTCAGACAGGCCAGAAGGAGTGTATGTGATCTCTGTGATATCAAATCAAGACTATGCTATGCTACAGGAGTGCTGTACATTAACACGTTGTTCTGTAGTCAGCTTGTGGGAGTGTGCACAGTGGGCCGATACGCTGCCACAGGAACCGTATCGGCATTAATATTGTCATCCTGAAGAAGGAAGTAAAGAGTGTTGTTAGGATCAACAGTTATTTCTTCACATTTATGCTAACAACATACAAAGTTTTGGGTTATTATGGAAATTCCAGTGTAGTTTACAATATAATGTATAAAGGATGTCATAACAGAATCTATATGGTGAGAGGAGCAGTTAATAGTAGATCACATTTACGGTTTCTAAGCACTTTAGCTCCTACAACTCTAATACTGTTAATATTTTTGAAAATAGTTTTTTAAAAGGAGAAAGGACTTCTAGGTAATCCGCTTTTCTATTACAGGCTTTTAAAGGAAACTGATAAGGATGTACATTTGGGAGTTGTCATTGCTGGCTTTGTTTATAAGTGTAGGTTATGGGGCTGTCACATCAATACTGGCCTCACTACCTACCGAGTCACTGACCTGGAATAAATATGTAGATATGTATGTAAATATGTGGTCAACTTGATCAGTGAGCAACTGCACAATCAGAGGCCGTGGCAGTCCAACCTGCCCTACCTCTTCTGTTAGCGATGAAAACACTACACACTTGCATAAACCACAATTTTTAAGTATAATCTCTTAAGAGTATACACAAATGGGAACATCAAAACCAAACCTGTCCTTTGCCATTATGCATAAATGTAAAAAAAAACAAACATTGGGGGGGTGGGGGGCGGGGAATCTAAATAATATTCCATTTGGCATGTGTTAATTATTTGGATTGTCTTGGACAATGCTTTATATAAGGGCATCACAATCTAAGTCTGAAACTTGTATCAGCTTCCTATCGTAATCTTTTACATCTTAAAAGGGCAATAGTGCCCCCTCTGGGTCAAATAGAGTAATGCATGTGTGCTTTTAGTTTTATAATATTCTATGATTTTAATTTATAAATAAACTATTATTTTTGGGTTTTTTTGGTAACGTTTCTAGTTTAAGAATAGCCAAAATTTTGCTGTGGTTTCATTATTAAAAAATTAACTAAAAGTGTTATTTCTATTTTTTCTTCACAAGAAGGTTAGAATGAAAGTACTTGATGTGATACACAGTATGTGGTAATGCTATGGATGTGCCAGATATCTATCTTATGATATTGCTATATGTCTTCTCTGCCCTTTCGCTTAAATTCTCTTTTAGCCAGAAAATTTAGAGAGGTAACATTTAATCAGCTCTGAGAAGCTTTAGAGCTTACAGACTGATAGCATCCTGTCAGACCAAATCATGGAAAGGGAATGGATTATTTCATGTTCTGCTGCAAGTGTATACCTTGCAAGAACAGATATTGAAGGAAGAAACCAATATGGTGAAAACAGCAATGAAATAAGGCAGAAATACAAGTCATTTATGAAAAGGAACATTTACAGTGCTTGGTTATCATGAAAGTATGGGAATGCTGCTAATCTGTAAAAATAAATTACTTTCTAAATTGTTGTAATTGCTGTGAGATGAAACAGATACATCAGTATGGAATCAGCGTAAAATAAATAGGATATGTGAATATCCTTAGAGGATCATAACTATATACATAGGAGAGTAGCAGATGATGTTCATAATTCTGCTTCTGGAAAACCAAGAGTTGTGTACAGTACAAGTTCTCATTTTACATGAACAAAAGGGCATGTGTAAGCACATTTGTTTTTAGCCAAAAAGTTCATTTTTTGTCATGTATACAGGTCTTTTTTCTCAGAAAATAGTTGCAGGAACTCCCCTCTTCCGAGTCACCCCTTGACTCCCACCCCTACCTACCTATGAGCACTTTACTTCCACTGCCTACCCATCTTCCAGTGTCACAGCTTTTAGTGAATACAGAATCAAGTATCATTTTGTGGTGTTAAGTAATTTGTATGGAATTTACTAAAGAAAACATAAAAGGCAGTAATAAGATACCCTGCTGCCAGCAACAAAAGAACCCCCAGCAACATAGATCTCTCAGAAGTCAGCAACAATAGACCCCTTCCTCAACAGTAGTTCCCTCCCTGCAACAATTCACCCTTCAGCAACAATAGACCCTTCGCTCAAAAGACCCCCATCAACAATAGATCCCCCAGCAACCAGCATCAATAGGCTCTCCAGCACACCCCAGCACTCCTTGCCATTACATACATTCAGTGCTGGAGGTGCTGGAATTGCGTTCCCCTGCCTTCCCGCTGAAAAAAAAGCCCTGCATGTATGTAAAAAGCAGCACCTAATATGACCCAAAACCAAAGTATAGGTCACATGGTCTTTGGCTATCAGTCATTAGAGACTGCAGAGAGTCTGTTTTTAATTAGACTGACTTGTCTACAAGGATTTCAAGGAGATGATAGGATACTACAGTCACAACCATTTTCCAACATTGCCAAGCAGAGGTAATGGCTTCCCCACATACATATAAATATGCTATAGAAAGACGTTTTTAACAAATATTAACCACTTGCCCTCCGGAGGATTTACCCCCCTTCCTGACCAGGACATTTTTTGCGATACAACACTGCGTTACTTTAACTGACAATTGCGCGGTCATGCAATGCTGCACCCAAATGAAATTTATGTCCTTTTTTTCACACAAATAGAGCTTTCTTTTGGTGGTATTTGATCACCAGTGAATTTTTTATTCTTTGCGCTATAAACAAAAAACCCCGTCAATTTTGAAAATAAACCCCAATATTTTAGAATTTTTGCTATAAAACATATCCAATTAAAAAAATTAAAAAAAAACAAATTTCATCATAAATGTATGCCAAAATGTATTCTGATACATGTCTTTGCTAAAAAAAATCCTAATACGTGTAATTTAATTGGTTTACATGAATGTTATAGTGTCTTCAAATGGCGGAATATATACTGGAATTTTTTTTTTATACTAGTAATATCGGTGATCAGCGACTTATAGCGGGACTGCGGCGGGCATTCTGACACAGGGGGGAACTGACTAACTGTCATTGACATCCACAATGGCACTAATACAGTGATCAGTGCTAATAAAAAGCACTGACACTGTACTAATGACACTGGGAAGGAAGGAGTTAACATCTGGGGCGATCAAAGGGTTCAGCAGTGTGTTGTGTGCTGTTTCACATTATGTGCTGTGTGTGCTTTCAACTGTAAGCACACTGCTTTGTATGGCTGTGCTATAACCCTCAGGGCCTCTTTTCAGAATGTCTTGCATTTAACATCCCACATACTGGACAACAAAGCTTAATGAAGAATTAATAATTAAAGTACTGTCCATAATTTTCCTAAATATTAACAGGTATATTTAAGAACAAAAATTGTAGAGCTAGTCTGTGAAACTATAAGTACATTTGTTATATGCGAATGGGGGCAAAAACAAATGTTATTAGGCTATTTTATGTCCTGGTTGAATGTTTTTCATTTATTTAGAGCAGTTGTCTCAAAACTGTGGCCCAGGGGCCAGATGTGGCCCTTTGCTTGCTTATATGCGGCCCTTCCCATATGGAAGAAAAATATATTTGAAATATATTTTAAAAATATTCTTCCCAAATATATTGCCATATATTTGAAATGCTACAATTTTGGCCATATTCAATATATTTATATATATATATATATATATATATATATATACTGCATGTTGAAATGTGTTTTTATTACAAAATATATAAAAAATATTTTTTTAAATACATTTCAAATATACTGTATGTCTTTGAAAATACAAGTATACATTTTTGGAATGCATTTACAAATATATGTAAAAATATATGTTAAAATTACTTTTTTTATATGTTAAAAAAAATCTGAAGAATGTATTTAAAAAATATATATTTTTAAAATATATGTCAATATATTTGGGAAGAATATTTTTAAAATATATTTCAAATATATTTTTCTTCCATGTGGGTTGGGGCATTATTCCCCCCACTGTCAGCAACAATGAGGCATAGTTACTGACACTGACAATGGGATACTATTCCTCCCACTAACACCATTGAAGAGACACTATTCCTCCTACCAATTATGGGGCATTATTTATTCATGCTGATGCCAGGACATTGACTTCTCCCACTTGCCACAGCCCATCCCCCCTAAAGTTTGAAGGACAGTAAACTGGCCCTTTGTTTAGGAAGTTTGGAGACCCCTGAGCAAACTATCTCAACCTTTTTACCCTAGAGCGGGGAATTGGCAACCCGTTGGTTGCAATCTACCCACTGATCATGGGCAGGTAACAGGTAGATCACATCCCTTCCTTGCTGATCCCTGAAACCTGGACAGTATCAGCGACAGCATTTACTGGAAGCAATCCCTGTATTTTCCTCCTGCAGCAGCTAAAAGCCTACAAGTATTTCTCATCCTCTCATTCCTTCTGACATTGCTGCAGGGGGAAAATACAGGTGATCAGTTCCTGTAAATGTGGTTCCTGCCACCCCTCCTGTCCAGGTTCCCCATCCTTCTGCTGCATGGGCCACCTGTGTGCTTCCCTGGTCCCCCGCCCCCCTTGCAGCACAGCTGGCTTCCCCACCTATCTTCTCCCACCAGCTGCTGAGGGGGTAAATATGTCATTTACTGGTCACTTCCTATTCTGAATGAACACAGTGAGTGAATGGTACCAACCCCCTCCTGGGCAGTAAAGGATGGCCCCCAAAAGAGTAAGGCTAGCATTTATCATCTCAGGATCCTTGGGTGGGGATGGGTCCTTAGCTTTTTGTGATGTAAAAACAAACAGTTGGGTACTAGATTATGCCACCTGACCATGCCTACCCTTTCTGCCCAGCTGCTCCGCTCATAGGAGCCATACTACAGTTTCTATGAATGAAAAGCGATCTATGAACGGAGTAGGCAGGAGTATGAATCACCGCCCCTCCAGTCGCAGATTACATTCATAGAAACTGTAGTACGGCTTCTATGAATGGAGCTACTGAGCGGAAAAAGGTGGGCATAGTCATGTGGGCATCGCCAGGCACTCTTGATGACAGCCAGTGACAGGCTATTCTTTTCGTTAACCACCACAGCACCAGAAGCTTACAGTGGCATGGGTGTGGGAAGGATGGATTTAGATTTTCACTAACAGAATTAGCACAAGGGACACATTCTACTGACTGTAAATCATGTCCCTTGTGCCATTTTTTTTTGCTAATTTTGGTTTCCCTTAGGCTTTTAATACTTTCCCTAAAATGCTACTTATCTTTGGGGTAGAAACAGGGATCAGAGCTGTGTCAATGGTGGGCAGGGTCCATAGATGTCTGCAGAGTATCTCACTATGTAGAAATGTACTTTTATTATTCAAACTTTCTTTTCATACAGTATTATGGTGTATTGGACAGAGGTAAAGGTTTTTTTTTTGCTCGTTCACACCTATGCAGTTTGCTTTTTGTCCTTTTCCAGTGCTTTTCTCAGTTTGTTTTGCGTTTTTCTACATGTGTTTTTGATGCGTTTTTACCTCGTTTTGCATTTTGTTCAACTTTTTTTTTTTTTTTTAAGTGGAATTTTTTTCTTTCTGGGCATAATAAAAATGCAAAACACGGAAAAAAACACACTACCATGCATTTCAGCAGATTCTCCATTGAACTCTATTGCAGCAAAAATGCTGCTTTTTGCTTTTAAAAAAGTCCCTGACCCTTTCCAAAAATGCAGCAGCTCAAAGCATAAATGTGAACATGTTCCATAGGAAACCATGTTAAATGGACTGTAGTGCGTTTCTGCAAAAAGCACTAAAAAACGCATTGGTGTGAACGGAGCCTTATTGTGTTTCCATTGTTCTTCATGCAGTATCCTTCACTGAGAACACAGGCTTCAAAAACACTGCATTGTACTTAGTTAGGTATATGGTTTTGCACAACTTTTAGTCCACATTTAAGAACACGTTTTTTGTATTAGTAACATACACTCACTGGCCACTTTATTAGGTACACCTGTTCATTAGCTTGGTAACAAAAATTGCTAATCAGCCAATCACATGGCAGCAACCTAATACATTTAGGCACCTAGACGTGGTGAAGACAACTTGCATCAGAATGAGGAAGAAAGGAGATTTAAGTGACTTTGAACAAGGCATGGTTTTTGGCGCCAGACGGGCTGGTCTGAGTATTTAAAGAACTGCTGATCTGCTGGGATTTTCATGCACAACCATCTTCCAGTGAGCGGCAGTTGTGCGGACAAAAATGCCTTGTTGATGTCAGAGGAGAATGGGCAGACTGGTTGCTGCGACATTCAGATGGTAGGGTCAGAGTTTGGAGTAGCAGCATGAAAGCATGGATCCATCCTGCTTTGTATCAATGGTTCAGGCTGGTGGTGGTGTAATGGTGTGGGGGGGACATTTTCTTGGCACTAGCAAGGTGTACCTAATAAAGTGGCTGGTAAGTGTATTAAAGTAAAATGAGAATAAGAAGTAAACTAATTAATCTTGCATGTATTTATTTATTTGTACAATTAGTGCATATTTCTGTCATATATATATATCTATATATATAATTTCAATTATTTCCAGCCTACTCCTATTATTCTGAATGATCCTGAAGTTTGTAAACTTACTTTGTGAAGATCCCCACATATTTATTACCTTTACTCTGTGACACGTATTCACTATTCCCTGTGGGTAATCACTGATGGGTCACACATTTCACAGAGCCTGCCTTCTGACCTACAGAGGAGCTAAGAGGAGGAGTTTCAGGAGGCGGAGTATTCCAGTCTTGAGACTTCTCTCTTCTGTGCACAGGAGGCAGGGTCCTTCTTTGAGTGTACTCATCACCCCTTGAGTGTTTTTTAACTCTTCCTATTGGCTGTCCAGCAGCGGAATCCTCTCAGGATACAAAAGACACACTGAAGTGATGATGTTAGCACTAGGGACCAGCAGGCACAACTGCAAAGCTGGATTACCAATCCCTTGATCCTGGAAATGACGTTGGTGAGGGACACAGATGGAGCAAATTCCATGCATGAAGGTAAAAAACTTTCTCTGGGCTTCTGCCCCCACAGACCACCCTAATCCTTACCTGAGCCCACTCTTGTTCTAACAATGTGCACAGGAGCCTTGGGTCTCCCTCCCTTCATTGGCTGAGACACAGCAGCAGGAGCCATTGGCTCCCACTGCTGTCAATCATAGCCAGTGAGGTGAGAGCAGGGATAGGACTGAGCCACGGCTCTATGTGTCTTATTGACACATAGAGCAGTGGCTCAGGAGCAAGCACACACCAGTGCCCCCAAAGCAAGTGGCTTGCTATTGGGGGCACTGGTCAAGGGGGTGGAGCCAGGAGTGCTGACGGGGGACCCGAGAAGAGGAAGATCGGGACTGCTTTGTGCAGAACAACTGCACAGAGCAGGTAAGTATGACAAATGTGTTATAAAAAAAAAAAGAACATTTAGTATCACTTTAGGTGAGTATCAATGTGCTTCACTTTCTATTTTTAAAAATGCTACAGGGGTGGGAGAGGGTGTGAGGATGGTGTGGGAAGGGATTTAAGCTTTGCATTGAGATGGGCTTTAATATGAAGAGCATGCAGATGAGAAAGTCAGAGCTAAATCTGAACTCCTAATTGGCATACTACTATAGTTCTAGATCTGGGCTTCAGAATATATAAAAGTTATTGAATTAGGTGGACAGCCAGGTAACTATCATTTTCAGAAAGTGAGGTGAGCAATAGCAGCCTTATTGTCTAAATATAGGGTAAATTCAATGACTTTGCTTGCAATAAGCAGATTAACCACTAGCCTACAGGGCACTTATACCCCCTTCCTGCCCAGGCCAATTTCCAGCTTTCAGCGCTGTCACACTTTGAATGACAATTGTGCGGTCATGCAACACTGTACCCATATGAAATTTTTATCATTTTTTTGAGACAGATAGAGCTTTCTTTTGGTGGTATTTAATCACCTCTGGGATTTTTATTTTTTCTTAAACAAACCAAAAACCACTGAACATTTTGAAAAAAAATGTTTTTTCTTAGCTTTTGTTATACAGTTTTGTAAATAAGTGATTTTTCTCCTTCACTGATGTGCGCTAATGAGGCTGCAGTGATGGGCACTGATAGGTTGCACTGATGGACACTGATAGGTGGCACTGATGGGCACTGATGAGGAGGCACTGGTAGGTTGCACTGATGGGCATTGACAGGCATCACTGATGGGCACTGAAAGGCAGCACTGATACATAACACTGATACATAACACTGATAGGTGGCACTGATAGGCAGCACTGACTGGCACTGATAGGCGGCACTGACTAGCACTGTTAGGCAGCACTGACTGGCACTGATAGGCGGCACTGACTGGCACTGATAGGCAGCACTGACTGGCACTGATAGGCGGCACTGACTGACACTGACTGGCACTGATAGGCGACAATGACTGGCACTGATAGGTGGCACTGATTTTCAGCACTGATAGGTGGCACTGATTGGCACAGATGGGTGACATTGAAAGGCAGCTCAGATGGGGACTGATATGTGGCATTGATGTGCACTGGTATGCACTGATATGTGGCATTGATGTGGCACTGATGAGCACTGGCACGTGGCACTGATGGGCACTGGCACTGATGAGCACTGACAGGTGGCACTTCTGGGGCCAAACTGATCATCAGGGCACACTGATCATCAGTGCCCTGATGATCAGTGTACATTTCTTCTCCGCAGAAAGCCGATTACCGGCTCTCCTCTCCTCTCGAGCTGTCAGCGTGACAGCTCGAGAGGAGAGAAATGCCGATAACCGGCATTTCTGTGTTTACATGTGATCAGCTGTGATTGGACACAGCTGATCACATGACTGAGCCGACATCTTCGGCTCTTTCCATGATCCGCTGTGTCCGAGGGACACAGCGGACCGGCGATCACCGCGCTGCGCGCTCCCTGAGCTGCGCATGCGCAATGAGAATGGTAGGACGTCATATGGCGTCCTATCAGAACTAGAGAACCACCTTGTGCTCGTCATTGTACTATAGGGCGGGCGGAAGGTGGTTAAAGGACATGTATATATGGGAATAAAAAAACAAAAAAAACCTAGCTAACATACTCACATAGAGTCAGATCCATAAATATTGGGACATCGACACAATTTTAACATTTTTGGCTCTATACACCACCACAATGGATTTGAAATGAAACTAACAAGATGTGCTTTAACTGCAGACTGTTAGCTTTATTTGAGGGTATTAACATCCAAATCAGGTGAACTGTGTAGGAATTACAACAGTTTGCATATGTGCCTCCCACTTGTTAAGGGACCAAAAGTAATGGGACAATTGGCTTCTCAGCTGTTCCATGGCCAGGTGTGTGTTATTCCCTCATTATCCCAACTACAAGGAGCAGATAAAAGGTCCAGAGTTCATTTCAAGTGTGCTATTTGCATTTGGAATCTGTTGCTGTCAACTCTCAAGATGAGATCCAAAGAGCTGTCACTATCAGTGAAGCAAGCCATCATTAGGCTGAAAAAACAAAACAAACCCATCAGAGAGATAGCAAAAATATTAGGCGTGGCCAAAACAACTGTTTGGAACATTCTTAAAAAGAAGGAACGCACCGATGAGCTCAGCAACACCAAAAGACCCAGAAGACCACGGAAAACAACTGTGGTGGATGACCGAAGAATTCTTTCCCTGATGAAGAAAACACCCTTCACAACAGTTGGCCAGATCAAGAACACTCTCCAGGAGGTAGGTGTATGTGTGTCAAATTCACCAGAGTGAATACAGAGGGTTCACCACAAGATGTAAACCATTGGTGAGCCTCAAAAACAGGAAGGCCAGATTAGAGTTTGCCAAACGACATCTAAAAAAGCCTTCACAGTTCTGGAACAACATCCTATGGACAGATGAGACCAAGATCAACTTGTACCAGAGTGATGGGAAGAGAAGAGTATGGAGAAGGAAAGGAACTGCTCATGATCCTAAGCATACCACCTCATCAGTGAAGCATGGTGGTGGTAGTGTCATGGCGTGGGCATGTATGGCTGCCAATGGAACTGGTTCTCTTGTATTTATTGATGATGTGACTGCTGACAAAAGCAGCAGGATGAATTCTGAAGTGTTTCGGGCAATATTATCTGCTCATATTCAGCCAAATGCTTCACAACTCATTGGACGCCGCTTCACAGCGCAGATGGACAATGACCCAAAGCACACTGCAAAAGCAACCAAAGAGTTTTTTAAGGGAAAGAAGTGGAATGTTATACAATGGCCAAGTCAATCACTTGACCTGAATCCGATTGAGCATGCATTTCACTTGCTGAAGACAAAACTGAAGGGAAAATGCCCCAACAACAAGCAGGAACTGAAGACAGTTGCAGTAGAGTCCTGGCAGAGCATCACCAGGGATGAAACCCAGCATCTGGTGATGTCTATGCGTTCCAGACTTCAGGCTGTAATTGACTGCAAAGGATTTGCAACCAAGCATTAAAAAGTGAAAGTTTGATTTATGATTATTATTCTGTCCCATTACTTTTGGTCCCTTAACAAGTGGGAGGCACATATGCAAACTGTTGTAATTCCTACACCGTTCACCTGATTTGGATGTAAATAACCTCAAATTAAAGCTGACAGTCTGCAGTTAAAGCACATCTTGTTCGTTTCATTTCAAATCCATTGTGGTAGTGTATAGAGCCAAAAATGTTAGAATTGTGTCCATGTCCCAATATTTATGGACCTGACTGTATATGCTACAGTGTCGATTTAATGCTACAGTTGTCCCACACCAACTCTAAGCCCGGGTTCACACTGATGCTGTGTGGAATTCTCAGCGGTTTCTGTGCGAATTCCACACCGCATCACAATCGCACCCCATTCATGCGAACCACTGCGGGTGTGTATGTTAAGTTAACAACACCCCCAAAATCGGTCCACAAAATGCGGTGCGATGTGCAGAATCGGATCTCATAGGTGTGAATACCCATGCGATTCGATTCTAGTGCGGACCAAAAAAAGGGTCCTGAACCTTTTTGGTGCGGATGCGGTGCGATTTAAGTCATACAAAATGTATGGCTCAAATCACACCGCACAGAATTTGCATGTGATTTGCACAGCTATGTGGTGCAGTTCCTGTGCAAATCACATGCAATATGCCGCACCGCACAAGTGTGAACCCAGGCTAAGACTGAGACCTGAGTGATCACATGAGCACTAATCACTCACATTCTGGTCTTCTCAGGGCAGAGAGCAGTGACTGTCAATCAACGCTCTCCTCCAGAGCTCAGTGGAGTTTCAGGTTGGAGATGGGGCAGGTGCACCTGGCTTTGGCTCTCAGCCGTGCAGAGCTAGCTGTCAATCAGGAAGCTGGGTGGATCCCGACAATATGCACAATATGGCTCTGCGACATCAGCTGACTCTGGGTCACAGGAGTGCAAAAGTAAGTGTATTCCCGTCAGTGGCGTCCCTAGGCAGGTGTGGGGGGTGCGCGCCGCACTGGGTGACACCGGACCTTCTCCATGAGCTCCATAAAAAGGAAAGTTTTAAAGCAAGCTGACGATCCTTGCAAGATGGATCGGATCTGCGGACTGAGTCCGATCCATTATGCTCCCCAATCCGCAGATCCAATCCATCCTGTGGGGATTGTCGGCTTGCTTTAAAACTTTCCTTTTCGTGGAGCTTGTGGAGAGATCAGTTAATCTTGTATAGGTTGCAAGCCAACGATCCCCACAGGATGGATTGGATCTGCGTATTGGGGAGCATAATGGATTGGACTTCAATCCATTATGCTCAATCCGCAGATCCGATCCAAACCGCGGGGATCGTTGGAGGGGTGACACCAAGTGTTACCGCACCGCATGACACCAACCCTAGGAACGACCCTGATACCCAGAAGAGAAGTAGGACCAAAAAAAAGCTTTGGCCATACTTCCCTTTTCACTTTAGTTTCGTGGTATTGGTAGAATACAAAGATTGCACACTTTACCGTCTATTAATAAACTTTACTTTGCACAATTGAAATGTTTCCTGCGGAGGGTAAATATCACTTGGATGAACTATTCCGTAGTTGCCGATGCAGACGGAAGAGTTAACCTCATGTGGTCCAGCCCCTTGCAGCAGCCAAAGGTAAATTATTCAATGAGAGAGAATTACAGAGCAGATAAACTTGTACTGCCATCTGCCACTTGCTTGGAAGAAATTGCAGAGAACTTACTTGGAAAGCTCCGCTAATATCTATCTTTCATGAACATTTGCTTGCACTTTTTGCAGATTTGGTGCTGATCAATTATTTACACATGAAAGTGTTAAGTATTAGGAAAGTGTTTCAGCTATTTTCATGTAATTTCAAGGCAGGTTAATATTAGTATTGCAAAAAAATGGCATTTTCAAATGTGCAAACCATACATTATTAGCTTTATTTCAACTAGAAATCTAGGATTAGTCTGTCTGCAGGTGTGAATGGCACCTTAGCTGTCTGTTTTGCTGTACACACCTTATTCACACCATTGCGCTTTGTCTGCAGTTAGTACATGTTTTAACACATGGAAAGTAGAATTACATTACACCTTATTAGGCTACTTGCATGCTAGGCGTTTCGTTTGTATGCATCTAATCCCTGCATTTTATTGTGCCCTGGAGGCACAGGTGCAGTGTCCACTCCCCACCTACCTGCTGCCTGTTAAAGTCTATGGAGCGCTGAAATATGCTGTGACTGGATAGGACTAGATGCTGTATCGAATGGTATTCATATATAGGGTCCTATGCATTCATGGACATATGCTAGGAATACAGAACACCAGAGTTCCAGGCATACGTCCCTAAATGCATACAGTACTAAATGTGAGTACCTCCTGGTACAGCATTCAGCTCCATCCATCCGCAGCGCATTTCAGCCTGCAATAAACTTTGCAGTACCTGTGCCCAGGACTGTGGATAAGGGAGTACCACCAGCCCTCCTGTATGGGCCCAAGCCAGCAGGGGGGCCGAGGCAGCTAGGTGAATCAGATTTGGGCAGGGAGATGATTGGCAAGGCAGGGGGGCAATTACAGGAACCGACCCTCTGTATGTCTTTCTGCAGCAGCTCAAAGCTGACTTCTTCTCATCTCCTTTCCTTCCAGCTAGCTTTCAGCTGCTGCATAGAAAGCCATACAGGGGGTCCGTTCCACTAATTGCCCCCCCCGCACCCATTACCCTCCCTGTTCACCATATGTTTCCCCCTTATGCCCAAGCTGCCCTGTGTGCCCCCCACCCGCAAAACAGCCGTCTTCCCTCCTCTCCTTCCCATTGGCAGCTGCAAGCACACAGTAGGCTCCTTCAGCATGGAGAATGTGGGAAGGGTCTGGTAAATATGTCACATTAACCAGCCCCTTTCCTTACTGAATGACCACAATGAGTGATCAGTACTGATCACTCACTGTGTTCATTCATAAGTAAAGCATAGTAACCTGTGTCTTTTTGTGGGGGGCCCTGTCAGGTTGGTTGTATGGGGTCCCGTGGGTTCTAACAGCAGCCCTGCCTGTGCCCCCTGCAGACACTAAAACGCCCGGATTTGGCGCACATCGGCTAAACATCTAGTGTGCAATTAGCTTTATAGTTAGGAAGTCTGTTCTTATGTATTTCTATGTGCAGGTATACTTCCTGACATCCCGTTTTAAACCATAATACAGCTTGGCAGCAGCCCATAATATATTTTTAATGTGCATTTGAATAGTGAAGATAAAGAAGTTGAAGATTTAGGCTACTTTCACACTGATCCACCAGAAAAATGCATTTACCGCGCTTTTGCTGAGCTTTCTTAGCATTTTTAAAGGACATGTAACTTAAAAACTGCACCAAAAATGCTTCCCAGAGGCATTTTTTGAGGCGCTTTTCAAGCGTTTTTCACTGATTTCAATCGGAAGAGGCATTTCTGGAGCGTTTTTTTTTAATTCACCAAACATGCCCCAAAGATGCTGCAAGCAGGAGTTTTTACACCGCACTGCAAACGCAACGCATCAGTGTGAAAACATACATAGATATACATTCACATACACAGGGAAGCATTTTGCTTGAGCTTTTCAGGCCCTTTTTTTTAATGCAAAAACGCTTCCAAAACTCCTCAGTGTGAAAGTAGCCTAACCCCTGAAGTATGTTTGGAAACAGTTCATCTAAGGCTGTGTTCACACTAGTGTGTAAGGCCCCATTGACATCTTGAGATTTGGGATCACCAGCAGGATCACAGCGATCCCAAATCGAGTGGCAATCACAGCACAATTAGCTGCACACATTTGGGTGATATTATCCTGGTGTCATTATCCTTAAATGGCATCCCAAACACGATGAGATTCTGCCACAATCGTATCTTTGACAGGATCGCATGGCCATCACGACAAATCGTGCATTCACAAATCGAGTGAAGCTTATCGCCTGATAAGAAGCAGAAGCTTCATTTCAGGTGACAAAAGTGCAGAGGGCAGTTCATTCAAGTGAATGGGCTCCCTATGCCATACACAGAATCGCGTTAAAATCACATGCCTAAATCGTGTAGCCAGAATGCTTGTTCATGCTACATGATAATGTTAATGAGTCCTTTGGTAGCATGCAGCATTTTACTGTGTGGGCTACTGACAGTTCCAGCTCCGACATTTCAGCACATTTCACAAATTACTGTTTTGTTTTGTTTTTATAACATTATTTGAAGTGTCGCCACAAGACTCGCCATGTGTTGCCATCCAGCACACTGCAAAAAATGTAGACATGCTGCATTTTTTTTCTGCAGCTCACATCATGCTAGTGTTGCACTGTGAATTGGGCACATAGAAAACAATTGTTTTATATGTTCCCTAGCAGTGACCTGAATTTTACCCAGTGAGGAAAAACACAGGTCACCACTGATTGTGTGAATGAGTCCCAAATGCATCTGAAACAAAGCCTCGTTCACACTATTACTGTGATTTCTCCTGTGTCCGATGTCGTGCTGAAATACACTATTCTCTAAAATGTGCATTCACATCAGTGCAACATGGTGCAGCGTGATTATTGAGAAGGTGCAGGGGCTATGTTTTGGTGCAGCATAGTGTATTTTTGGCCCTAAAGACATCAAGGGAACACATGCAATATGTATGAACATGAATTTTTGGTGTGTTTGTGAAAGGGTTATGTGTTTAACTATCAATCACTGATTTCTACAAAAAATGTATGAAGCATAAAAATGCATCAAATATGTGCTAGAAAATCACATTGCCCCATGAATGGGCAGCAGGACTCATGTAAACTACAGTGTAATAAATCATGCCTCTACACCTCCTCCCTTGGCCAACTAATACACTCTCTCGCCCAAATCACTAGCCTACTGAATGACATATCGGATTGGATGTCACTCCACTTCCTCAAACTGAACCTTTCCAAAATCGAGCTCCTAGTTTTCCCACCAGCTCACGCCCCCCCGACTTCTCCATCACGACCAACAGTGCCACCATCAGTACCACCCCACATGCCAGAGTACTTGGTGTCATCCTAGACTCCAATCTGTCCTTCCAGCCCCAGGTCCAATCGCTGACAAACTCATGTAGACTCCACCTCCGCAACATCTCCAAAATACGTCCGTTCCTAACACCGGAAACTACTAAGCAACTCATTTACTCCCTTATCATATCACGACTTGACTACTGTAACTCCCTCCTCACCGGCCTGCCTCACCACAGGCTATCCCCGCTTCAGTCGATCCTGAATACTGCGGCCAGACTCATCCGCTTACCAACCACTCCGTATCTGCCACCCCCTTCTGCCAATCCCTCCACTGGCTTCCGATTGCCCAACGGATCAAATTCAAAACACTAACATTGACATACAAAGCTGTCCATAACACTGCCCCAAACTACATCACCGACCTGATATCCATCTATCACCCAAAACGCACTCTCCGCTCCTCACAAGACCTCCTTCCCTCTACTTCCCTGGTCTCCTCCTCCCATGCCCACCTCCAGGACTTCTCCAGGGCTTCCCCCATCCTCTGGAACTCCCTAACCCAATCCATCAGACTTTCACCTACTCTCCTCTCCTTTAGGCGCACCCTGAAAACCCACCTCTTCAGGGAAGTCTATCCTGCCCTCAGCTAATTGCCGATCTCCTCCACTCTTCCTACCACTCCATCCCCCACAGCTATCCCTCCCGTACCACTATCCCCTCCCTCCTAGATTGGAAGCTCAAAGGAGCAGGGCCCTCAAACCCCTCGTGTATCGCATTGTATTGTTACTGTTCTGTCTCGTGTATTGTCTCCAATTGTAATGTACAGCGCTGAGCGAACTGTTGGCGCTATATAAATACTGTTTATTATTATTAATAATAATAATAATAATAATATTACTTTTGGCAAGCATTGTACAATTTAAAGCAGTCACACAGATTACAGATTAAAACAAAGTAATACGAAAGTCGCAGAGATCCTTTTCCTATAGAAAATTCCAAACAAAATATGGCATGTTTTTTTTAATAAGAAACACAAGCTTTAATCTTCTATCTGAATGTAAAATCAGAATATCTAGAATATCTACCAGGACTGTCCAGGAGATGGCTCTGTGACTATTCTTAATAAACTTTCTTCAACAACCTATCCAAATCATAAGCAGCAGCTGCTTCACTGCCTTGAGAACAGTCTGGTCCTGCCGTCCTTTTTTCCTTAGGCTTTTTCTACCCATGTAGAGAATAAATTCCTGCTTCTTCATGCTAACCTGGACAGTAGATCCATGCACCTGTGCCCACATCATGATCGGACATCTTATGCCCAAAGGTAAAAATAATATTCAGTTCTTTTCCAAACAATTTTCACATTTTAATTTGAAGCAAACTGTTAGTGGGCGTTTTAAAGGGTGAGAAACGGCTATTATGAAAACCAAGAATTTAATTTAAAACAACAAAAGAGAAAGATGAACAACTCAACCAATGCAGTGACATTAGCAATATGAAAATCCTAAACTGGCCGCACGCCATCAGAATTTTCTTCAAACATTTTCATTTTTGGAACGTTCTTTTGATTTTCTAATGGTTACATTTGGTCAACTTGAAGTTTATTTTCAACAGTAGTGATCAGGAAATTTGAAGGAATAGGATGGAAAATTTTCCAAATCAAAATTCAGACTGTGAATGTGGTTTGGCAAAAATCTTACATATTGTAATGAAATCTGTTTAATAATTTTGGGATTCCATTCAATTAGCAGGTCTACAGAAAATTTTAAAGGCTTTCAAATAAAATGAGTTGACTCAGTGATGGCAATCAAGAATGCTCTGCTGAACATTTCATCAAAGAAAATTTGAATCTAGGGTAAGGCCAGCTGTAACTTTGCAACAAGAACAGAATACAATAATATGTATATACAGCACTGTATACAGAGCACTTTTGTGTCTTTACATACATTAAGCACACATGAGCTGGCTGTACAATAGTAGAATTTTGTTCAACGATTTTTGTACTTAGAACAATCTCTCAATTTTCTAATCGTTGGCATTGTCAACCATGAATATTTTCAACTGCAGTGATGAGAAAATCAAAGAATGGACATTTTATCTATAGATCGGAACTTTACTTTCATGCAAAGTCTTTTAAAGAATCCAGCAGAATATAATTCTGAACATAAACCATAAAACATTCCTCATATGATCAAAGATTCTCATACATGCATCGTCCTGCAGTAGTAGTCATCTCCAGATACCTGCAGGAAGGTTCAGTTTCTTCTTGGTCTTCCTTTTATGCAAATTTCACCTACGTAAGGAAGGCAGCATTTGGACCAGTACCTTACATCTGCTGTGCTTTTCTGTTGTCCAACAAAGCCACCCATGACAATGATGGGCCAACAGGAAGTCCCTGGCGTGTGAAGAGTGGGGCTCCTTAGGAGAAGCAGAACATGCTGGTTTGAAGAGCCTCCGACATGCTCCAAGACAGAACTTTACCAGCCTGCATGCAACAGAATACAGTACCAGTTTGCCACATTTGCACACCAATGCAGGTTTGCTTCAAAGTGGAATTATAACACAGAATAAAACATGTAGAACATCTATTTCTGAAATATGAAGTGTATCCTGTGGTTTGCTCGTTCTGAAAAACCAAACCCGCATGTCATACTATGCTACACAGACCAGTTACCATTCCACTGCAGCCTTCTGGACCCTGAGAAGACCCCAGCACTGGACAGCCAATAGGAAGCGTTCATGTCAATGAAGGAGTGACATAGACACCTGGAGAGGACCCCTTTTCCTCTGTAGGGATAGAAGAAGATAGAAGAATAAGAAGAACCTAGTCTGTCACACGATCACGGACAGGGTTGAAGCTTAGTTTTTATCTTTAAACTCAGAGATAAGTGGAGGATTAGGGGGAGGGGTTGCACTCAGAGGTCAGCTTTACATTTTAAGACGTAAGTCTTAGGGTCATTCCAAGAGTAAGGCTAAGGATAGTGTGAGGGTCATTTTTCTATTTTTGGTGCCATAAACTGTTGTCATAATTGTATCATGTTATATAAAAGTATACGTGAAATACTTTATGGAGTTTTAATTTGTTACTAAACCCACAACAGTAAACAGTCTGTGTATGCAGCAAAGCAGGCTTGTTATACTTACTGTAGAACCTAATGGGTTAATCCTCTGCAGTATGTATAAATGCTGTTTGATCCTGACTTCTCTGATCCTCCCCTTCTTCCAGTGCCCCCCCTCTTATCTCCTGATAAGACATATCATATGGAGATACACTGCACATGCTCAGTTTGGTGTGTATCACTAGAGAGGTGTTTTTATTTTCTTGGTAAAGTGCATGTGATCAGCACAGGACCAATCAGCACTGTCAATACAGAGGTCAGGGGTTCTGCATCCTCCTAGAACAGAAAGCAAACGCCTCTTGCAAGCTTTAACCAGTGCTCTGCTGGACACATATAGAAGTCACAAGACTGCTCTGACTGCTGATGAGAAAAGGTATTTAGCAGTTTATATTTACTAAAATAATTGCATTTCCATGTTGTGTGTACTGTGGGAGACCAGATATAATGAATGCAGGGTCCTGGGTTTAGTAACACTTTAATTACCAGAAGACATTACTGAATTCATAAACATATCTGAAACTTGGATGTTTCAGTAGAAGTAAACCACTTTTTCCTTCCATACTTAGTAGAAGGTTGGTGACTTTCTTTTGCAGATAATAAACAAAATTTTGATAATTGTGAATCTTAAACGATGACCATTTCACCAGCATTAGTTGGAGTAGACAAGAAAGGGCAGATGGCTCATCTCAGTGGAAGTCACTTCTTAAGGACTAAAGTAAGAACTAAAACCGAGAGACAGTTAAAAAATTAAACAGGTAACAGATGGCTCATAATTATTGCCATTTTTAAGAGAAGAGTAGCCAAGAACTGAGTTTCAATGCTATTTAGTGCCATACTGTCAAATAATACTTGGCAGATTCGCGTGCGACTTGGGTGTAAGCTAAGCAGTCTTCTATGCTGACATTGCATTGTTTTAGAAAATGACTATTTAAAGGGATACATTTAGAGATTGGTTAAAGTTGTATAACAGAAATTGTCAGAGAAAACAAAAAGCTGCATGTATAAAGTGTATGCCAAGATAAAAGGTTTTATGATAGAGCAAGGAAGGCTTAGAACCAGGGGCGGACTGACCATTTGGAAACTTGGGCACTGTCCTAGGGCCTGGAGTCAGTAGGGGGCCCCATGAGATGCCCCTGGTACCTTTTTCATAGGCTTTTTTGAGTTTGGGAAAGGACACAGGGGCCCCATGATCCCCTATTGCCCGGGGGCCCCATGAGTTGTCAGTCCGCCCCTGCTTAGAACCACAGTGGGGTTTTTACTGCTATCTGAGGTTCATTAGTGAGACTTTACCTTATGTCCTGCCCTGTTGACAATGGATTCACCAGACAGGAAGTGAGGGGAAATCTGCAGCAGCAACACATAAAAATTAAAAAATACTTCTTTTTAGTAGAGTAGGGGAAGACTAGAACCCCCATCAGATTTTTATTTCTGGGGATTTTTTCTCACCTCCTGTCTGGTAAAAAGTTTCAGCCATACAGCAGAGTTCTGGATGCTGCTTTTGGTGCAACACCCCTAGTCTTATGTACTTTATACAGCAGTTTTTTGTTGTTTTTATTTACCTTGACTTTTTACAATGTGAGCTGCTTTTTTTTTTTTTTTTTAATTTAAACTTTTATTTGATTTTCCAATACAAAAAGAACAACAACTCAGTTGCAAAAATATTTCACATATACATATTTCCATTTACCCCAATATTAACCCCACCCACCCATCCACTCTCCCTCCAACCCATTTTCCCTCTCCATGTCCTCCTTCTTAATTTATATCTTCTCTCATAATTATCTATCTATATCTGATACTGCTCTCTCTCTCTCATTCTCCATTAAGGCTCTCTCCTGACTTCTAACTTCCCCCTCAACTCCGACCAGTTCCGTGTATCTTTCAGAGGTTTTAATTTTCAACCAACTACACCACATTTTCCTAAATTTTTCCATTTTATCCTCCTCCATGTGGTATAGCTCCTCCATCCTATAGATATTTTCATCTCTATTCAATGCTTTAAAGCTGGTCTCCATCATTTAGTGGAATTTACACAGGTTGTTTGGACCAAGCTGGTCCAAGCAAACTATTTAAAATTCACTAAAGCTGAAGGTCAGCTTTAAAGTGGTTGTAAACCCTTACTTATACCCAATCGAGTGACTGGCTTCAGGGGATACAGAGAGGTGAAACAAATCCTCCTACATAAGTTGTACCTGTTTATCTGCAGCAATTTGTCCTGTACATCCTTGTAAAACTCAGAGATGAAAACGATTTTTTACAGACTCAAAAAAGCAGGGGTGGGGAGATGCAGTTACACACTGTATAAGAGCTCTGAGAGATAATTGGAGGGAACACACGCCCCTTTACACAGCATACAGAAACAGAGCTGAGACTGTCAATCACAGGTGGTGTGCTAGAGGTCCCTCCCTGTCACCTTTTTTAGCTCTCGGTGTCAGGAAAACTTGTCAGAGGTGACTCATGCTGATAACAGAGGTACGAGGGAGCAGACAGAAATAACACTTGGTGCTTTGGATAGAGGCAAGTAAACACTAGAGAAAGATGTGCTTTGTTCACAGGGGCGTCCCTAGGCAGGTGTGGGGGGTGTGCGCCGCACCGGTGACACCTATTGCACGGGGTGACACCGGACCCTCTCCACAAAAAGGTCAGTTTTAAAGCAAGCCAATGATCCCAGCAGGATGGATCAGATCTGCGGATTGGGGAGGATAATGGATCGGACTCCAATCCATTATGCTCAATCTGCAGATCCGGTCCATCCTGCGTGGATCATCGGCACCAGGTGACATCTACCCTAGGGACGCCCCTGTTTGTTCAGATTTCATATCTGGAGTTTATACCCACTTTAATTCTGTTTCAACAATAAAAACTAACAATGTTGTGACAATTGTGCCCTGAAATATATTTTTACATTGGGGTTGATGTACTAAAGGCAAATAAACTGTGCTCTTCGCAAGTGCAGTAGCACTTTGAAAGTACTGTTGCTCCAGAGCTTAGTGAATGAGGGGAAGCTCTGCTGACTTCCATCACCAATCATGTGCAAGCAAATCTGCTGTTTTTTTCCTTGTATGTGATTGGGTATTTATTCCAAAGTGAAGCTTCACCTCATTTACTAAGCTCTGTAAATCAACCCCAATGTGTTAACAACCAATTGAATATCTGCTTGTAAGTAGGGATGGAGTAGTGAGCATTTGATCGGTCATCTTACAGAAACTGACAGCAAGACACAACATTAAGGAAAGTTTTTTCTTGAAAATATCAATTTCTAATTTTTTTGGAGTGTGTACAAAAGTCAAAATGTTTGCCAGTTTGAAAAGCCATACAATTTTACTATGGAGTATTGAAATCCATAGTCTGTAGTTTATAGGGCCATTTTTCCTTAAAGTGGAACTGCGCTGTATCTGAGCACCACAAATCTAAAATGCTATTTAATTCATTGTTAAAATTCAAAGCAAACTCACCCATCCATCCATGTCTCCATGCTTTATTTTGCTGAGAAATAAATTTGAAAAACACCCCCTGGTGGAGGTTTGGAGTAGTGCCTGGTCGGCTGTGGCCAAATGTTCTTTTAACACCACCACTATGGAGGCGGCCTATAAGGTTCTTCTCTGATGGTACCGGGCCCAGGCATGGATAGCCCATGCAAACCCGTCCTGTGGTGATCGATGTTTTAGAGGATGCGGAATCTGTGGAGATGAGCTACAGTCAGGTCCATAAATATTGGGACATCAACACAATTCTAACATTTTTGGCTCTATACACCACCACAATAGATTTGAAATGAAACAAACAAGATGTGCTTTAACTGCAGACTGTCAGCTTTAATTTGAGGGTATTTACATCCAAATCAGGTGAACGGTGTAGGAATTACAACAGTTTGCATATGTGCCTCCCACTTGTTAAGGGACCAAAAGTAATGGGACAATTGGCTTCTCAGCTGTTCCATGGCCAGGTGTGTGTTATTCCCTCATTATCCCAATTACAATGAGCAGATAAAAGGTCCAGAGTTCATTTCAAGTGTGCTATTTGCATTTGGAATCTGTTGCTGTCAACTCTCAAGATGAGATCCAAAGAGCTGTCACTATCAGTGAAGCAAGCCATCATTAGGCTGAAAAAACAAAACAAACCCATCAGAGAGATAGCAAAAACATTAGGTGTGGCCAAAACAACTGTTTGGAACATTCTTAAAAAGAAGGAACGCACCGGTGAGCTCAGCAACACTAAAAGACCCGGAAGACCACGGAAAACAACTGTGGTGGATGACCGAAGAATTCTTTCCCTGGTGAAGAAAACACACTTCACAACAGTTGGCCAGATCAAGAACACTCTCCAGGAGGTAGGTGTATGTGTGTCAAAGTCAACAATCAAGAGAGGACTTCACCAGAGTGAATACAGAGGGTTCACCACAAGATGTAAACCATTGGTGAAAGTTTGATTTATGATTATTATTCTGTCCCATTACATTTGGTCCCTTAACAAGTGAGAGGCACATTTGCAAACTGTTGTAATTCCTACACTGTTCACCTGATTTGGATATAAATACCCTCAAATTAAAGCTGACAGTCTGCAGTTAAAGCACATCTTGTTCGTTTCATTTCAAATCCATTGTGGTGGTTTATAGAGCCAAAAATGTTAGAATTGTGTCGATATCTCAATATTTATGGACCTGACTGTACATGTATGGTGGACGTGCCCGTGATTAGTGGGCTTTTGGTCCAGAGTCTATGGTCTTTTGTGGACCCTTTTTTACTCTACTTTCCGTAGAGACTCCCGTCATGCGCTTCTCCATTGTCCACTTCCTGACCTCTTGTCCCATCAGCAGAGATTGGCTACCTATCTTTTCATAGCAGCTAAAAGGGCCATTGCTAGGGCCTGGAAGAAACCAACTGTTCAGGTGGTGGAAGTCAGGAATACTATGATCACCCTCATGATTCATGAGAAAATATCGAGTATCCTTAATGATTCTCATCCTCGGTTCCTGAAAATTTTGAACCCTTGGTGGTCCTATGCTCACCCCTCACTTCCTGAATACAGTTTGGGTTCGTACCTCTTTTAAGGATGGCCCTTTCCCTCAGGTTCTCTTCTCTCTGATCCTTTCTTCTTAACTCTTTTTTCTAACAATACTTCTCTCCTTCTTGATCTTATGCTATGTCATCCCCCCTCCCCCACACCTACTTCTCCACGGCCCTCTGCCACGATTTACCTCTGCTGGGTATTTTTCTCAGGTTCATTTTGCTCTAGTTAGGGCACTTTTTTGTTCAAGGCTAATCTGTCTAAATGTCTCTGATTGTATTGTATGTCTGCCAATTGGTCCCCTGTGAGGGACCTTATTTTCTAAATGTTTGTACCTTATTTTTTCAAACAAGAAAAACGGAAAAAAATAATAAACATTATTGTACCAGAAAAATACCCCCTGGCATTTCTGGCAGTTGCCATCTTGAGTAAGGGTAGATGATTCATGTAGCATTTACTTCCTGGAATCCATCTGCCCTTAGCTCAGGCATTGGCTGAGCTGAGAACCTTCCCCTCCTGAAGACTGCTGGGATGTATGACATCATTTGCCTTAAAACAAATAAATATGATATAATTTCCTATCTATTTACTGATGTAAGTACCATAAGGATTAAAAATAGTCAATGTTGATTGAGAGAGTGAAGTTCCACCTTAAGTCACTTGTAGGTTAAGGATGATCCCTAAAGTGACACTTAATAATATCCTTATTCTTCAAAAACAATTCATACACATCCACTACTTAATGGCCCTGTAATATATTTTTCATTTTCTTAATGATTTTCTGCCTCTGTGAAATCCTCTTGTAGTTTTCGAACCTCTGCTTCTTCACCCTTCATTTTCAGTGTGTTTGAAACAAGCGGTGCAGATTAGTTGCGGTCATGTGCACTGCTTTATGCACACTACAAATCACATATTTCATAGTTTTCTTTTTAATTGAGCCAGAGTTTAGTGTCACTTTAACACTACCCAGATCCTAACAATGGATGCTTGGTTCATGTGATGTCTCCTAGAACTGAACACACACAAGCAGATCTGTCACTTGTTCTGAGGAATCTACCATTTCTTGAATTAACAGTGAATGCCAGGAACCAACAACCTCTTCAGCAAACTTGTACGTCTTTACTAAGGGTAAGCAGGGTAAGAAGGAACAACACTAATTCACTATATTACAGCTTGTTCTCACCTTGTTTTCTTTTATGTTTGGCTTACTTGTCCATTTCTGGATACTATTAGAAAATTCATCAACGCAGATGATAAAGATCCTCAGACAATACTAATTTGCATTTCATTAGCAGGATGCATGGATACTGTCTGTATTAGGGCTCATGTACACGGGGCATTTAAAAAACTCTTCTGACTGCTGGAAACTGACTGCTAGAAAACGTAGGTTAAAAATGTCAGTTTAGCCGTGTTTACCTACTGTGTTTATGTGCAGTTTAGAAACGTTTTTAAAAGATAACCTCAGGAGACACTCCCATATGCCCAGAATGCACTGAAAAATAGTAAATAATTAACTATTTCAGACATTTTGTGAGAAATAGAGAAGAAGCAGAGAGAGCAGTATGTTTTGAGATGACCTATCTTTTCTGGTTGTATTCACTATGGATCCCATCATGAGCATAATGCAGCACGTTCTACCATTTTTTCCTTCATGCAAAACCTGGAACTGACTGCACTGGTGTACTAGGTCCATTTGAATACATGGAAAACGCTGTGCATGCATTTTTGATGAAGAAAAAAGACACCGGACAGCATCTGGATACGTATATATAAATAAAGAACCAGCGCCACGGAAATTATATAAAACAGTAAGCTGCAAAACCTAGCCTATAAACTTATAGGATATACAAAACTTTAAAAAAATAGGTTGCGCTTAAATACATACAAAAGTGTAACAAAAAAATAAATAACAAAACAATAAGAAACAATATTTTAAATCAAAATAAAATCCAGCAAAAACGAAAAAGTCCAAAAGTTCAAATAATAATGTTCAAAATAATTCATCACCAAGTAAATCCACCACCAAAAATGATTAAATAGAACTCACCAGAGTAATATGCTGATTGTTGAAAAACCAGCATATAGTACTTGTTATTCTGGGAGAAATGAATAATATGGTGACAACAACACTGAAGAAATGAGGGATGAACTCCAACAGATGATGTGCTGCAAAGTTGAAAATCCACTCCAAAGGTGATTTAGTATCCAAACTGAGAGATGATCAGACCGTCACTCAAAAGAAAAAAGCGAACAATCATGGTGCAGTATGTTTTAAAAAGCATCAAACTTTAATGAAGAAATGCACTTACAAGCAAGGTGTCCAGACTGACACCAGTATAGACAGCATGTGTAATAAATACATGCGACTCAGACCCAGCCAAAACATGCACATGCTACATGCAGACAAACCAGGAGTATTCTGTACCTCACATCCAAAGGCACCGCCCTAAGCTTTTCGTCATCGACGTCCTCACGGAGCGGATCCGTGAACTTTTGGACTTTTTTGTTTTTGCTGGATTTTATTTTGATTTAAAATATTGTTTCTTATTGTTTTGTTACTTATTTTTTGTTACAATTTTGTATGTATTTAAGCGCAACCTATTTTTTGGAAGTTTAGCATCTGGATACGGACCAGCCAAAAAATGTGTCTAAAAGCAAACACGCATAAAGGCATTTACACGCGTTTACAAGCGTTTGGCATTTGAAACACCGGTAAACTCTACTCCTGAATGCGATTTTTGTGCTTTCAAGAAAATGCCTGTAAACTCAACTGCCTGTAAACGGCTACGTGTACATGGACACATAGGAAAACATATAGAAGAGTTCAGGGGCTGCTGAAAATAACGCTCAAATGCTCCTAAACATCAGTTTAGCAGCTGCAGTGTACATGAGCCCTAAGACTTCCAATAAACGTTCCTAGACCATATATGTGAATAAATGTATCTGCTGTGGGCTTATACATACCTTTCATCTTGCTATAGCCAAAAATACTCTGTTTTAGACTGGCTTCACTCTCATGTCACTTGAAGACAGTTAACTTAGACATTACCTGTCACTCATCCGAAATGAAAGAGCACACAAGTCTGCTCTCTAACAGATTCATGAGTTCCCAGGAAATGTAAGAGAATTGATAAAAACTCTACATTGAGGAAAGAAAAATACTGTTGTCATCTTCATTATTTTACCATGTACCACTTTCCTATGAAAGAATACTTAGAAAGGTATAATGCTCCTGCATAGCAAGCCCTCTGGCAATTTTCAAATCATTGGTGTTCCAACTTTGAGAGGAAGTAGAAAACTAGAGAAGTTTCCATCTTAGCATTTCTACCAAACCTTCATATTCCAACCCCATGGCATTTTGTCAGCACTATTTTCAATGCTTTATATCATACTAGCCACAGTGTTCCCAATCATTGAATGGGTGGAATACAAAAGGTTGCACTAATAGAGTGTCAGCAAGTCTCAAATAGTGTGTTGGGTGCAGTGGTGAGTCATATGGAGGCAAGAGAAGTGTTGCGATTGGGAAATTAAAAGTTGCATTAAAGTGTTTGTAAATGACATATACCCAGTGAAGTGAGTACCCTCAGGTGATACACAGGGCTGAAACAAACTCCCCTCTCTTCTCTACAAACTTTATACAGCTTGTCTGAGCTTCAGAAAGCTGGGGCAGGGAGCTGAAGTTACACTCTACCGAGCTCAGTGAGAGCCAATTGGAGGGAAGGGACACACCCCCCTTCACACAGCACATAGGAACAAAGCTGAGGCTGTCAATCACAGGTTGTGTGCTGGAGCTCCCTCACCTGTCACTTTTTTACCTCTTGGTGTCTGGAAAACTTGTCAGAGTGAATCATACATATAGAGGAACAAGGCAGCAGACAGAAATGACAGTGCTCTTGATTGAGACAAGTACACACTATAGAGGGATATGCTTTGTTTATATTTCATGAGGTTTACAACCATTTTAGGTGCTGGCGTGAGCATTGGTGAGCATTGGTGTTGTGACTGTAAGTGTAGAAGTATGTGTCAGTGATGTGGCAGCCAGAGCAGACTTGCTGGCAGGTGATGTGGTGGTGGTTGGGAAGAGATGAGGGTGGGGGGGAGTTGTGGCAGTAGTAGTGGTAAGAGAATGGAAGGGGGGTTTAAAGCACAAAATCTGAGATGAAGATGTAAACCAAATGATATTCAGAAAGAAAAAACAAAAATATCTGCACTAACCCTAAACCCACTCAACTCAAGCTGCTGTATATAAATATCTGAATGATAATAAATAAAACTTGATAGGCAAATATATATATTTTTTAAAATAATGTATTTATTTGGGGGTTGTGCTGTATGTTGCATATAAAATACAAATGCTAACAATGAATGATAAAGAATGGTCACTTGAAATGTCACAGTGAATTTTGTAGATGCTTTGCCAATATTAAGACATTTGGACCAGCAGAGTGGCTAAATTGGGCAGCACAGTGGCTAAATGGTTAGCACTTCCGCCTGGCATTACTAGGGTCGCTGGTTCGAATCCCAGCCACGGCTCCACCTGCCTGGAGTTTGCGTGCATGGGTTTCCTCCAGGTACTCTGGTTTCCTCCCACACTCCAAAAGACATGCTGGTAGGTTCATTGGATCCTGTCTAAATTGTCCCCAGTATGTGTATGTATGAATGTAAGTTAGGGACCTTAGATTGTACACCCCTTGAGGGTTAGGGACTAGTGTGAATGTACAATATATATGTAAAGCGCTGCATAAATTGACGGCGCTATATAAGTACCGGAAATAAATAAATAATTTGGACCATGTTAGGTCATCTATGACCTAAAAATCTGAGAAAATAGTACAAATTGCAGACAGCAAATCAGTGACAACATTTTCAACATGAAATGACCACAGCATGGGACTGTAAAAAAAACAGTATAGAAAACAATGATTTTCACATAAATAATGACCAAAGTCATATAATTGGAATTCTGAAATAAACAAAAAATCATATAAATGTTCCCAGGTTATTTGACAAGACACATTATTTATAATTAGGGTATTCCATCTAGTCTGGAACTTTGGTTACTGTACACAGATTCTGCAAATCACACTTCCACCAGTATTGGACATCAGAAGAAATATTTTCTCTAGTGGAAATAAAATATAAAGGCATAAAGATTCATTACTAAAAGCTACTTTAATGGAGAGGGATTTATAAATCCAGCATTTAATAACGTCCTGACTGTATCATTAGTGAAGAGGGTGTTCCTTTGCAGGATGACAGATCTCATTCTTCCTTTCTTGTCTGTTTTATTCCCTGTCTCAGGCCTTTGCCTTCTCCCACCAAACACTACTTTCTCTGACACTTATTTTCTCAGCCTGACTTAAGATTAACGAGCTTGGGGCTTCATGAAACTCTCCTGCACTTGCCAGTGGCTTCCAAAATAGCAAACTATATTTCATGCTGGGGGCACCGGGAGTTACATTTCAATGCAGCAGGTGCGTTGCTAACTCCTATTTGTAGAGATGGGGACAGATTCATCTCCTGCCCTCCTACATGTGGATAGATGAAGCAGATTACTCTCCAGCGGGGATGGAGATCACATGTGTTGGGTTAAGAGACAAGTATGTGATCTATATACTGGAGAAGATGTGTCTAATAAATGAAGATGGAAGCTATGCACATGAAGACATCATCAGAGCCTCAGTCTCTCTTTCTCTAGGGAGGCCTGGATAATAATACCGAAAACCTTGCAGAAGTTAATGAAATTTCATGCGGAACTGGCATGAATAGAACTAACATACAGAAACCTCTATAATAAGAATGGCAAAATATAACAGATACATAACCTGGAACTTTTTACTATGGGCCACCTATAAAAAAAAATCACAGAAGCCCAATATTTTAGGAATGGTATTTTGAGTGGGAAAATTACCTTAATGCTGAAATGGGCAAATGTTGTCTAAATAGAAGAGGAATACAGTATTCTTACTGGAATCTTGGTGTACTTTGTGCATTTCTTCCAGATCTGTGCAGAAAAGAGGCATGAAACTTTGCCTCTGTGCAGGAGCTTGCTGTAACAAAGACCAGTCACTGCTGCTCTCTCTACTTGTGCACGGTAACTGGTCTTGTCTCCGCCCCCACTTGTAGTTTTTAACAGGCAGCCTGTCATGGGTGGAGTTGGCAGAGTCACTCCCACAACTCTGCTCTCTGATGGTTTCACTGCTACTTTTGCAAGACTGCAACCAAGTTTGCAAAGGCACTTGGTGCGCACAGAGTGGATTTATATCCTTTGTGCCTACTGAGGAATATATTTAAGTGAAAGTTTTGTGCCTGGAGTTCAGCTTTAAAGGAGAAGTGTGGACTTATTTTTTTCTCCCCAAATTTACTTACATAGGTGGATGCAGCATCGGGCCGATGCTGCATCTGTCCCCCGCTGGCTCTAAGTGTGAGAATTCAGTGATCACATGACCGTTGATCACTGAGTTCTCACAGCAGCTCTGAGCAGAGAGCGGTAACTGTCAGTCACCGCTCTCTGCTCTGCCCCCCCAGCTGGGTTGTGAAGGGGGAGGGAGCGGCTGGCTCAGGCTCTCAGTGGCTAGCCAAGTGCCGCTCCAGACTCTGAGGTGGATCCTGAGTTTGAAGTCAGGATCTTTCCCCAGCCTGGACTGGCTGGGTGACGTCAGCTGACAGCGAGCTGAAGCCTGCTGTCGGCTGAAAATGGGTCACAGGAGTGCAGAATGAACTGCACTCCTGTGATCCATAGGAGAAGTACAGCCAAAAGAGCTTTGGCTGTACTTCTCCTTTAAAGCACATCTGTCAAAAGAGAAATATGTAGAGCTGGGCATAGAATTTTAAAATGGATCTTTCCCCCCCACCACCATTTTTTTTAACCCTTGCTTACATGTTGTTCACATGTTAGAAACTCACCCACCCAGAGGATCCAGCATTGATCCTCTTGTCTTCTGCCACCATTTGGTCCGAGGCCGCCATGCTGCTTGTGATATCATCAAGAGGTCCACCAGCTCTTCTGGGCTCAGTCAGCGCACCTCCCAATGATGCAGCACGAAGCATGCTCCCCTCCTCCTTTCTGAAGGAAAAGCTATGCCTCCTGAGTTATGTGGCATGCATATTCCAGGAGCAGAAGGAAGGAGGGGTGAATTGGAGTGAAAAACAAATGAAACCAGCACTCCAATCTTCATGCAAACCAAGGAATTGTCAAATGCCAACCGAAGAGGTGCTGCCCTTCTGAGATCGGGAAATCTGACCAGTGATGAATAAAAACAAACAAGGGCGCACTCTAATCGTGCATTACCGTGGTATAACACGTAATTTATTAAATAATAATAACACGTAATTTATTAAATAACAATAAGCTAGCTCTGAGGAAGGGGGTTCAGTTCCCGAAACGCGTCAGTTATCTGCATCATTAGACACAGATGCATTGTGACTGTTTTTGTGGATCACCTATACTGCCCATATCACGTTGGTTTGTGAGTATACATCCTTTTTATTTAATAAATTACGTGTTATACCACGGTAATGCACGATTAGAGTGCGCCCTTGTTTGTTTTTATTCATCAGTGAATTGGAGTGAAGTGAAGGTGAAGATCTGCTTTAAGCAGCATCGCTGGGGTGTTAAGAAACCCTACACAAAACACACAGTTCTGCACATCATTGCATAGTTTTTCTGTGTCACTGCAGGAGAAAAAAATATTTCTGTCCTGAGCGGAGTAGGGATGGGTTGGAATCTCAGATTGCTGTGGCTGTGCTGATTGGGGAGATTTTACCTCATTAATATCCCAGAGACCTAACTGAAAGTGTTAGGAAATGTCACCTTTGACAGTTGGGAATAAAATATGTCTCCCCAGTGAAAGATTTTCCCTCACCTCCTTTTCCAGTGACAACTGTAAAATTTTGGATATTCCCCTACTTTTTGGTCTAGTGGCAATTATCACCACTACAGACAGGGAAAGTGAATATCCACAAATCTGACACATTAGTGACATTAACAGTGTCTTTATTCTCAAAAAATAATCTACACACATCCACTATTTAATTGCCCTGTAATCTATTTTTCAAATAGTTTCTTACTGTGTTTTTTTGCTGCTTGTAACATCCTCCGTGAGCCCCTGAACTTCTACATTTCACCCTCTCTTCCACGTTAGTTGTGGTCATGTGCACACTACAAATCCCATAGTCCATAGAACATCATAGCAGCAAGCAGGAAAGGATGACTACATTCCTCCTTATAGTGGGACCACAGAAAACAACACATAACTTCCCTCTATCAGAAAATCAGATCAAAGCAGCAAGAAATGGAATTGGGAGATCTGGAGGAAGCTGAGAACTATAAAAAGTACTTTTTTTTGTACTTGAATATATTTTTTTCATTTTAAACCAGAACTCAGTGTCACTTTTTAAAGTTTATCTAAACCCAAAAGCAAAAATATAACATATTGCAGTTTACTGGTCCCTAGATGTTCTGGTTTCATTAGCTGTTAAACTTAAATTTTTTGGGTGAAAAACATTTTTAACAAGTACAAACAAATACTCATTGTCATGAATGTAGCGTTCTTACCGTCACTGCATGTGAACTGAAAATTGGGAAAAGAAATATTATCTTTCTTGTATAAACTACTAATCTCATCAACTACCATGTAATGAAGATGAGCAAAGGCAGACATATTTGAAGTTCAGGCTGTGTGACAACCATGGCTTCCTACTTATTTATTTATTTCAGGTACTTATATAGCTCTGTCAATTTATACAGTGCTAAATATATATATATATATATATATATATATATATAGTACATTCACATCAGTCCCTAACCCTCAAGGGGCGTACAATCTAAGGTCCCTAACTTACATTCATACCTACACATACTAGGGTCAATTTAGACAGGATCCAATGAACCTACCAACATGTCTTTGGAATGTGGGAGGAAACTGGAGTGCCTAGAGGAAACCCACACAGGCATAAGGAGAACATGCAAACTCCAGGCAGGTGGTGCTGTGGTTGGGATTTGAACCAATGACCCTGGTACTGCCAGGCGGAAATGCTAACCCTTTTAGCCACTGTGCTGCCCACATAGATATAGTAGACAGTAGCCACAAAGGGACAGGAGGCCTGTTATTTGCAGGATAACAAGGTAAAAACAAAGGAAAAAAGGCCTGAAAAAGGAAAACTAATGCAGCCTGTAGGCATGGAGAAATTTATATGGGCATACATTTCCTTTGTTGGTACTACTAACAAGCCTCATGCCTTTGCTCTGCTCCAGTGTCCTCCCTCCCAGAGGGAGCTAATTAATGTTCATATCTCAGGACCAAGTACATTACCATGGGCAACTCATCACCACAATTCTTCCCAGTAGAACCAGGTATAAATTCCTAGGATATGCCTATAGCAGTAAGAAGAAGTGAGTCTAATCAATTTTCAAAGCTTTACTTGCATAACTTCAAGGTGGGCAATTTCTAGGTATACAACTTCAGAGCATACAGCTTCCCACCAATATGGCAATGGTGGTCGGCACTTTCGTGGGTCATCTATGTCCTGTTTAAAGACTCCATACTATCAATAGCACCATGGTATTTCCAAGTATTTCCCAGCCAGGAAATACCAATCACTGGGTGTACTACAAGCAGGTAACTAGGGCTCCTTATTAGATCCACTCTGCTTCTCAACCAGAACTCCATCACCTTGTTACTCACTCACTATAAATCTATTAGGGGAGAGAGCCTGGCCAAACAGGAAATTATACTAACACCTCCCTACAAGCTGCCACATCTAAGGGTTGGTAGGCTGCAATAATTTTTCTTACACCCTAAAGCATTGGTCTCCAAACTGCTGCCTGGGGGCCAAATGCAGCCCTTTGCTTTCTTTTATCTGGCCCTTGAGACACTATTTAATCCACTGATACCAACAATGAGGCATAATTCCCCCCACTGACACCAATGAAGGGTGCGATTCCTCCCAATGACACCAAGGACGGGGTGCAATTGCTCCCGATGACAGCAGTAATGGGTCCCAATGACAAGGCACAATTCCTCCCAATGACACGAACGATTGGACGTTGTTTTTTCCAGCTGACGTCAGGACCTTTTCTACTCCCAATGGCCACAGTCTGGCCCGCCAAAAGTCTGAAAGACAGTAAACTTGCCCTTTGTTTAGAAAGTTTGGAGACCCCTGCCTTAAAGTGTTACAAAACCCAGGACCCTGCATTCACTCTATCTGGCCTCCCACAGTGCACAGAACATGGAAATGCAATTGTTTTAGTAAATATAAACTGCTAAATACCTTCTCTCATCAGCAGTTAGAGCAGTCTTATGACTTCTATCAGTGTACAGCCGTGCACTGGTTAAAGCTTGTACGAGGAGTTTTCATTTTGGTCTAGGAGGATGCAGAACCCCTGACCTCTGTCTGGATTGTGCTGATTGGTCCTGTGCTGATCACATGCACTCTCCCAAGAAAAAAAAAGTCTCTCTAGCAATACACACCAAACTGAGCATGTGCAGAGTGACTCAACATGATATGTCGATCAGGAGATAAGAGGAGGACACTGGAAGAAGTGGAGGATCAGAGAAGTCAGAATCAAACAGCATTTTTATGCAATGCAGAGGATTAACCCCTTAAGTTCCACAGTGAGTATAACAAGCATGCTTTACTGCATATACAGACTGATTTTACTCTTGTGGGTTTAGCAACACTTTAAAACAAAAATATACTTTTTGTTTCAATATACAGTATATTGAATTGTTTATATTTTTTTTTCAATTTCATGAAACATTTTTAATAGAGCTGCCTCTTCACAACAAATCCCTTAGAAATGATAACATTCCTGGTAAGGTCTCCACTCATGCACAGTTCAGTGATTTTAGGAACAAAGTTATAAGTAATGAAATGTGGCACAGACTTATGCCTGCACTGTTAGTAGAACGTATACTGCAATAAATCTGCAATACTAATACAGTTTCTTTGTTATGTGCCATTTGCATCATGACATGCTGACATTGGACTAGCTCAAAGTACTATAGGTTTGTTGTTTAATTTCTTTTACAAAGGATTTTATTATAGAATAGACAACATCAGAGAAACAGTCACAAACAAGATCACTGACCAACAAAAATAAAGCATACAAGTTTTCTGATGAATAGTACAATAAATGCACTAGTCAAGTATAGACAAGGAAATAAACTGAGTACAAAAGTGAAGTATATGAAGAGAGAAAATAAAACATAATAATTTGCAAAAATGGCAGACAATTAAAGACCAATGAATTAGTAAACCAAGATCAAAGATTATCACAAAATCCACATACAGAAGGCAGGAAAAATAGAACATGGAGCCTCACTGGATGCACATTGGTACTCCACATCAGGGGCGGACTGACAACTCATGGGGACCCGGGCAATAGGGGATCATGGGGCCCCTGTGTCCTTGCCCAAACTCAAAAAAGCCTATGAAAAAGGTACCAGGGGCATCTCATGGGGCCCCCTACTAACCCTGGGCCCACAGGCAGTGCCTGAGTTTCCAAATGGTCAGTCCGCCCCTGCTCCACAATCAGGACTCCCGTGGAAGTTCAACAGGTAGATCTAATATTGCTGGTATGGTTTGTTGTTTAGTTTCAAGTGGCAGGGGTATACCTCCTTTTATCATGCTGGAGGATTACGTCTTCACTCTCCTACTTTTGTGTAGTTGCTAGTGACATGTTATGTTTTAAGTAAAAAAATCACTAAAATCAAAGTGTTACTAAACCCACATCAGTAAAATCAGTCTGTATATGAAGTAAAGCATGTTTGTTATACTTAATGTGGAACCTAAAGGGTTAATCCCCTGCATTGTGTTAAAAGGCTGTATGATCTTGTCTTCTCTGATCCTCCCCTTTTTCTACTGTCCCCAATCCGTCTGCCATAGTACAGAGCAGCAGTGGCAAGCCTGCACATGTTCTATTTGGTGTGTATTGCTAGAGAGTTTTTTTGGGGGGGAGGGTGCATGTGATCAGCACAGGGTCAATGAGCGCTGTACAGACAGATGGTCAGGGGCAGGGGCAGACTGACAACTCATGGGGCCCCTGGGCAATAGGGGATCATGGGGCCGCTGTGTCCTCGCCCACACCCAAAAAAGCCTATGAAAAAGCCAATGAAAGGTACCAGGGACATCTCATGGGGCTCCCTACTGACCCCGGGTCCTCGGACAGTGCCCAAGTGCTCAAATGGTCAGTCCGCCCCTGGTCAGGAGTCATGCAACCTCATAGGACAGTCAGAGGAGAATGGAAATTCCTCCTACAAGATTAGCCAGTGCTCGGCCGGACACTGATAGAAGTCACAAGACTGCTACATACTGCTGAGGAGAAAAGGTATTAAGCAATTTATATTTACCAAAAAAATTGCATTTCCATGTTCTGAGTACTGTGGGAGACCAGATATAGTGAATGAAGGGTCATGGGTTTAGTAAAACATTAAGGTCCGCTTGTTCACTGGGGAATTCATGATCGGCTTAATGATGCTTTTCTGGAGGTAGGTCCCTTTAGAACAGCGGTTCTCAACCTGGGGGTCGCGACCCCTTTGGAGGTCGAACGACCATTTCCCAGGGGTCGCCTAAGACCATCGGAAAACACATATTTCTGATGGTCTTAGGAACCGAGACACCGCTGCAGTCTCCGGCGATGTGTGGGCGGGATGATACGCTGCTGTCACCTGGCCACACCTCCGGGATCGCTCAGCAGCTCCGCCTCCTCGCCGCTGATTGGCCACCGGAACTGTAGCTCAGGAGAGGCACACAGGCGGCCAATCACCGGCGAGGAGGTGGAGCTTGGAGAGGAGGAGCCGAGCGGCAGCGCGCGTACATCAAAGAAGACCGAGGGAGCTGCCGGAGCGAGTGAAGAGGAGAGCGGCCAGAGAAGGAAGACAGCTGACAGGTAAGTGAGAGAGTGAGCCCAGGCTGGAGCAGGGGTCAGCAAGGTAAGTATCATTGGTGTCAGTGGGAGGAATAGTGCCCCATCATTTGTGTCACTAATACCAACGATGGGGCACTATTCCTCCCCCCACTGACACCAACGATGGGGCACTATTCCTCCCCCCACTGACACCAACGATGGGGCACTATTCCTCCCCCCACTGACACCAACGATGGGGCACTATTCCTCCCCCCACTGACACCAACGATGGGGCACTATTCCTCCCCCCACTGACACCAACGATGGGGCACTATTCCTCCCCCCACTGACACCAACGATGGGGCACTATTTCCCCCCCCCCCCTGACCCCAATGATGGGGCACTATTCTCCCCTCCACCACACTGACATCAATGATGGGGCACTATTCCTCCCACTGACACCAATGATGGGGCACTATTCCTCCCACTGACACCAATGATGTGGCACTATTCCTCCCACTGACACCAGTGATGGGGCACTACTCCCACTGACACCAGTGATGGGGCACTACTCCCCCCACTGACACCAGTGATGGGGCACTATTCCTCCCACTGACACCAATGATGGGGCACTACTCCCCCCACTGACACCAATGATGGGGCACTACTCCCCCCACTGACACCAATGATGGGGCACTATTCCTCCCACTGACACCAATGATGTGGCACTATTCCTCCCACTGACACCAGTGATGGAGCACTACTCCCCCCACTGACACCAGTGATGGGGCACTACTCCCCCCACTGACACCAGTGATGGGGCACTACTCCCCCCACTGACACCAATGATGGGGCACTACTCCCCCCACTGACACCAATGATGGGGCACTACTCCCCCCACTGACACCAATGATGGGGCACTACTCCCCCCACTGACACCAATGATGGGGCACTACTCCTCCCACTGACACCAATGATGGGGCACTACTCCTCCCACTGACACCGATGATGGGGCACTACTCCTCCCACTGACACCAATGATGGGGCACTACTCCTCCCACTGACACCAATGATGTGGCACTACTCCTCCCACTGACACCAGTGATGGAGCACTACTCCTCCCACTGACACCAGTGATGGGGCACTACTCCCCCCACTGACACCAGTGATGGAGCACTACTCCCCCCACTGACACCAGTGATGGGGCACTACTCCCCCCACTGACACCAATGATGGGGCACTACTCCTCCCACTGACACCAACGATGGGGCACTACTCCTCCCACTGACACCAACGATGGGGCACTACTCCTCCCACTGATACCAACGATGGGGCACTATTCCTCCCACTGACACCAACGATGGGGCACTATTCCTCCCACTGACACCAACGATGGGGCACTATTCCTCCCACTGACACCAACGATGGGGCACTATTCCTCCCACTGACACCAACGATGGGGCACTACTCCCCCCACTGACACCAGTGATGGGGCACTACTCCCCCCACTGACACCAATGATGGGGCACTACTCCCCCCACTGACACCAATGATGGGGCACTACTCCCCCCACTGACACCAATGATGGGGCACTATTCCTCCCACTGACACCAATGATGTGGCACTATTCCTCCCACTGACACCAGTGATGGAGCACTACTCCCCCCACTGACACCAGTGATGGGGCACTACTCCCCCCACTGACACCAGTGATGGGGCACTACTCCCCCCACTGACACCAATGATGGGGCACTACTCCTCCCACTGACACCAATGATGGGGCACTACTCCTCCCACTGACACCGATGATGGGGCACTACTCCTCCCACTGACACCAATGATGGGGCACTACTCCTCCCACTGACACCAATGATGTGGCACTACTCCTCCCACTGACACCAGTGATGGAGCACTACTCCTCCCACTGACACCAGTGATGGGGCACTACTCCCCCCACTGACACCAGTGATGGAGCACTACTCCCCCCACTGACACCAGTGATGGGGCACTACTCCCCCCACTGACACCAATGATGGGGCACTACTCCTCCCACTGACACCAACAATGGGGCACTACTCCTCCCACTGACACCAACGATGGGGCACTACTCCTCCCACTGATACCAACGATGGGGCACTATTCCTCCCACTGACACCAACGATGGGGCATTACTCCTCCCACTGACACCAATGATGGGGCACTACTCCTCCCACTGATACCAACGATGGGGCACTATTCCTCCCACTGACACCAACGATGGGGCACTACTCCTCCCACTGACACCAACGATGGGGCACTACTCCTCCCACTGACACCAACGATGGGGCACTATTCCTCCCACTGACACCAACGATGGGGCACTATTCCTCCCACTGACACCAACGATGGGGCACTATTCCTCCCACTGACACCAACGATGGGGCACTATTCCTCCCACTGACACCAACGATGGGGCACTATTCCTCCCACTGACACCAACGATGGGGCACTATTCCTCCCACTGACACCAACGATGGGGCACTATTCCTCCCACTGACACCAACGATGGGGCACTATTCCTCCCACTGACACCAACGATGGGGCACTATTCCTCCCACTGACACCAACGATGGGGCACTATTCCTCCCACTGACACCAACGATGGGGCACTATTCCTCCCACTGACACCAGTGATGGGGCAGTATTCATCCCACTGACATCAGTGATGGGGCACTATTCCTCCCACTGACACCAACGATGGGGCACTATGCATCCCACTGACATCAGTGATGGGGCACTATGCATCCCACTGACATCAGTGATGGGGCACTATTCCTCCCACTGATACCAACGATGGGGCACTATTCCTCCCACTGACATCAGTGATGGGGCACTACTCCTTCCACTGACACCAATGATGGGGCACTATTCCTCCCACTGACACCAATGATGGGGCACTATTCCTCCCACTGACACCAATGATGGGACACTATTCCTCCCACTGATACCAACAATGGGGCACTATTCCTCCCACTGACATCAGTGATGGGGCACTACTCCTTCCACTGACACCAATGACATGGCACTACTCCTCCCACTGCAAAATTACAGTTATGAAGTAGCAATGAAAATAATTTTTTGGTTGGGGGTCACCACAACATGAGGAACTGTATTAAGGGGTCGCGGCATTAGAAAAGTTGAGAACCACTGCTTTAGAACTATCTGCACCTAATTCAGGTAAGTATCTACACCAGTTTCAGTAATGTTATTGACACATGCACTTTAAGAAACTGTTGCTATAGCAGGGACCAGTTGGCAGATTAAACTAAAGGCATTATCTTTACCTCCTCTCTAATGGTCCCTCACCAGTGCCAGCATCTACTCCCAGGATGCTGGTCTTTGAGCATCACCATTGGCCAGCACAGGATGACGTAACTCCTGTGTATGCGTAGAAGTCGGACCATGTAAGCTGATCTCTGCATGCACAGTTCAGGTTCAATACTGCAAAAGACTCTAAGCAGGCAGGTAGGTATATTGTATTGCAGAAGAGGCACTGCACGGCTCTTCTGTGATAATAGTCTTCCTGATCACAATCTAAAAATGTCTTTAGTTTCACTTTAAGAAACTGGCAGTAATTAATGTAACACTAAACTCAAGTTTAAAAAAAAATGAAACCCTAGTACATATAATTTTTAAATTAATTGAACCCCCAGGAGCTTATGCACCACGTATTAGCACATTATGGCAGATTTACCAGTCAAGCAAAGCCCTCCATGTGAAATCCCATGTTATTCAATGAGAGCTGTCTTAATTAGCACTACTGAAGTTGCTCTGACTTTAGAAAAGGTTCCTGTACTACTTCAAGGAGATGTCTATTCAACTTGTTCCCATATACTTTAATGGAAGTCGCCTCCAAGTCGGATCTTCATCTATATTGATGTGATTTGGATCCAACATTACAGGAAGCTTACCCAGGTATTTCCTGAAAGTTGCTTCAAAGTTCAAGTTGCCTGGCAAAGTCGCACTGCAAGTCACATGACGTTCGGGTAGCAGTAGTGTGAACCAGGACTTAGTGTCACTTGAAGACCTGACATAGATGGCAAATTTGATAATGCTCAACTGCCTGTTTTTGCCGTCCTTCAACTGCCCATGTGAAGGAGGCCTAAAGAAGATAGGTAAACCAGTACTCTTGAGCTCTGATTGTATGAGGGTATGTGGGGCAACCCCTTGAGTTATCAACATGGGTAAAGGGATCGCCACCATATCCAGTATAGTACGGGAGAGTTAACTTGTCCATAGATGGATCAAAATTTGGCTGGTTCAGCAAGGATCAGCCAAACTTCAATCCAGCTGTGGCTGTTCCAACTTGACTTGACTGTTGGAAAAATTTCCTATGATCAGAGACTGCAGCCAATAGACTGCAGCGCTGATCAGCATATTCTGATAGTGAGGCGTACCCGCTGTCAGAATACAAAAGCACAGTGAGGAGGATTCCTCCAACCACCTGGCTTGTATGGATGGGAAAATCCATTCATTTTTCTCGATCAGCGCTCTGGCCAGAATTAGAAAGGTTTTCTTCTTTTTTTCTTTTCTAAAGAAATTTTAGTTGTAAAGTTGAGTCACTTGAAGTCCCTAGAAGATCATCAGATTTGTTAACTATTCATGTTATTTAATGCAGCGAGCTACAATAACCAGAAACGTGTAGCTGCAAAGATGTACTATAGCCTGTACTATACCTTGTATAAACTGACATAATAAATAATGGAAGCGTTGTATCTGCTACAAATCTCCATTGATGTGGCCCTCTGGACTATGGTAAAAGAAAGTCACCTTCCCTAAGAAAAAAACAAGGTATTGTAAAACTAGCACAACTTCCCCTTACAGTACATTACTGTTCTTGGAATAATCACTCATTTCCCGTATCCATGAATAAGGTTCAGTCAGGTTAAGTTCTCACCTAAAAATCTCATTAACATCACTTTTCTCTCTCCTGCACACAATTGGTTTCATCCAATTTTAGGCTGAAGGACACAAGAGGTGACCTTAATGATATTTGGTACTGGAGGCTACAGTTAGCATATCATGTCCTCTACCTGGACGTTCTGCCTCATTGCTCTATGACAGATCCCATTAGGAGACTAATAAATAACAGATGGACCATCCTAAACATTACCTGATCCAGTATCTCCAGCCAGGTTTATTGGGACCCTGTGAAAGATTCGTATGGGATTAAAAAATATAAATGTAAGTATCACTGAGTTCACCATAATGTAGGACACCCATAATTCAGTGCTTTGAGTTCTGCTCAGTGACCAGCATCTACCAATAATATATCTTTTAGGTGTAAATGTGGTATGTAGTTCTGAGTTATTGTATCATATAGCTTCAAACTTGTGACATGGGAAGGGGGGGGGGGAATTTTATGGTAGCAAATTTTTGGAAAGTGCACACACTCCAACCAAAGCACATTGTGCTCATATTACATCGTTACAGATACAGACTTGTGGGGAGGTGCAGCATGGAGCGGGCACTAAATACACAGAATTTGGTTGCCGTATAACTTGGAACGTGTGTTAAACAGAATGAGAATGTTACAAACACCCAGGCGGGTGGTAACGTTACTGACAGTGTCTGTTTTAAAGGGTGAAGTGCCTCTAAGCAATTACCTTTTGAGGCTTTCCCTCCTTATGGAGGGTGTCAATGATGGTTTTCTGTACAACTGTCAGATCAGCAGTCTTTCCCATGATTGTGATTCCTACTGAACCAGACTGAGAGACCATTTAAAGGCTCAGGAACCCTTTGCAGGTGTTATGGCTTAATTAGCTGATTAGAGTGGGACACTTTGAGCCTAGAATATTGCACCTTTTCACAATATTCTCATTTTCTGAGATTGTGGATTTGGGGTTTTCATGAGCTGTAAGCCATAATCATCACAATTATGACAAATCACGGCTTGAACTATCTTGCTTTGCATGTAATGAGTCTGTCTCATATATTAGTTTCACCTTTTAAGTTGCATTACTGAAATAAATGAACTTTTGCACGATATTCTAATTTTTCGAGTTTCACCTGTATAAGGCCGGAAGGGAGCAGCGCTGATGCAGGTAGATGTTTCTAAACATTTCTCCCCCCTGTGTCCACCATCCGTGGTACGCCCACTGGACACAGCAGAACACAGATCAGTGTTTCAGGCTGCTGTGGGTGGCCCCAGTGCCATGTGATTTTTTTTCCAAAAAAATATTTTTTTGCTATATATTGATTTGAGTCACTTTTACCAAAAAAGTAGAATACATTTTGGACTAGATGTATGAAGAAAGATTATTTATTTGCAAAATTTTATAAGAACAAGTTTTTTTTTCAAAAAATTTTTTTTTTAATTTATATTGGAAGAAATAAAAAAACATGTGGTGATCAAATACCACCAAAAGAAATCTCTATCTGTCTCAAAAAATTGATAATAATTTTAATTTGAGTACAGTGTTGCATGCCTGAGTAGTTAGTATTCAAAGTGTGAGAGTGCTAAAAACTGAAAATTGGCCTAGACTGGAAGGGGGTGAAAGTGTCCGGACTAGAAATGGCTAAAGAGGTGTTATCAATCACTATCAAACAATAAAGTGAACCTTACTGTAAAAAGCAAGGTCCATTATATATGAGTAACGCTCTGCAGAAATAATGGCTGCAGGATGTTAAATGGACACAAGATGGCAGTGTTCTGCAGCTCAGTTATGTATACTCTATTGAAGAAAAGCTTTGTTGGACTTGTAGGCTGATAGCAGGACTTCCTTGTTTAATAATGAGCTAACAGACTACATTTCCCAGGAGAACTAGCTAATGGGCAGAGGCAGATAAATACATATGCCCAGGAACCAAAGGACAGGAAGTGGATGGTGAGAGCTGGAGAGCAGGTGTGAGGGGACAGCTATGCAGGACACCAGAGGTCCGGATCAGTCAAGGCCGCAGAGAGTGAAGAAGTAAAGAGGAATTGCTGACCGTTGACACCGCTGAAAATCCTGAGAGCAGATGAAATGGAGTGCTGTCATCTGGAGTGATCTGGGACAGAGGAATCAAGAGAAGAGGGGGCCCCCCCATCTGCAGAGAGATGATTTGCTACCTGGCCACAGCCATGGATTGGGTGAGAGAGCTCCATACTTCAAACTATCTAAGCTACAAACGACTTTGCTAAACTCAGTTACTCTTTTCTCTGCTTACTATTCTCAATTCTACAAGTTGCAAGTGTTACGGCCTAGATTGTTTGGTCCATCTAGATTTACAGCCTACTAATCATTTCACGCTCTCAGCATACTGAATCACAAGAGCCTACAATATCTGCACCCTGCAGGTCAAGCTGCCGTGGTGCCTCAGACCTAACTTCCACCATTTACCAGGGAACCTTTCCATTCCACTACAGAAGTGTGTTCTGCCCCCCCCCCCTCCTTTTCTTAATCTCAGCCTAATTATATGTTCCACCCCAGGAGTGGAAATCAGCATCACTTAAGGGAACAGCTTCTCTTGCGTTATGTTGACTTTGTTTGGAGAACCCTTGTATCAAGAGAGATTTGAATCTTTATGTACAACAATCAGGGCCCATCAAGCACACAGAGGATCGAACATTGCAGTTTAAAAGGACACTGAACCATCCTTTTACAGAGCTCTTCCTCTTTCAAAATTGAACCCAGCCACCAGTACCTGAGGGCCCGAAGTGAGCTAGTCCGTCAATCTGATTGCTTCTCACTCTGCTCACTTGGGAGGAAACGTCTCAGGGCCTGAGGGAACTGTCTGAATTCTGAATTGCAGGACATATAAAAGAACTGATTTGAGTGTGCTATGTTTCAACCCTTTGTTTAAGTTAGTTAAGAGTGGTAACTGTCATTCTTTTTCATGTACCTTCTTGTCATCTTAATGTGCTTAATTTTACTGTGCTAACCATCTGAACTCAAGAAAAATAATCAAAGTGTTAGTGAACTCTAACTTGTGTGTCTCTTTTATGGTAAAATGTCAGAGGGTTCTCTCGGGCCAAAGATTTAAGGTGGCGTTAGCAGGGGTTGGGCTTCCAAAGCAGGCTCAGGGAGATAGGGAACCCAAAAACAACTCAGCGGCCCTCAAGGGGATAGTGCTATCTATACTACAATATATATATATATATATATATATATATATATATATATTAATTATTAGAGCCCCATTAAATAGCAGTTTTAAAATAAAGGAAAACTGTAGGGAAAAACTTACGTATACTTGCCTTGTCCCTGGCTTTCTTACCTCAGAGTATGACATTGTCACCCTTCTGGCAAGATCTTGGTGAATGTCTAATATCCAACATTTAGGGAAATCCAGCACAGTGCAGGGGCCTCTTGTGTGTCAGGCCACATGATAATTATACTAATACTTTCTTTTACCAAAGGTTTTATTAAACATGGTTAAAGAAACATACAAACCATGACAAATCGTATGGTACAAGGCGACAGCAGACAATGGAGGACAGGGGAACATCATACAAAAACACAGAAATACACATATGAGGCCCACACAGATAACACTGTGAAAAACAGAGGGCTGCGAAGCCAACAATCACATCCTGAAATATAAAAGCTACATTCAAGAAAGGCTGCAAAAAAAAAAAACACAAAGAGAGCCTCGTCCTCTTGAGGAAATATTATCCCTGAGAATCATAGAATTGTGAGATAACAACAATAAATGATAAGCAATTGGTCTAATGTAAACAAACCATGTGAGGGGAGAGAGAGAGAAAAAAAAAAGGGGTCGAGAGAGCCAAAGGGTCAAGAACCCCAGACCCCCCCAATCCAAAAAAGACAGAAAAACAAAAAAGGAGGGAGAGAACGGAGAGAAGAAAGAAACAGACCAGCAAAGAAAAGAAGTTCACCTAGAGGGAGAGCCGGGAGACACAATCCCCACACAAGGGGATTGAAGAGGAAAATCTCAACACATCAAAGATTAGTGAGCTTCGTGGTAAAACGAGAAACCGGATGGTAGTCCACCCAAGGTTGCCAAAGTGAGAGAAACTTATCATGCTTATCCTCCAACACTGCTGTAAATTTTTCATTGATATTGAAGCCTTGGATCCTGAACATGACCTCCTCAAATTGTAAAGTGGGGGACTTCCAAGAGCTGGCAATAGTCTGCTTAGAAGCCATAAAAAAAAAATTGACCAGTGAGCGGGGTCTGCAGGGTAGGCCACGAAGTGGCTTAAAAAGTAAGGCTTCAATAGGGTCTTTTTTAAGGTTATTGGACGTAACTGAATAAATAAGATTATAAATCCTAGTCCACAAGCGGCAGGCCACTGGACAGGTCCACCAAATGTGGAGCATTGTACCCTCTAGAGAGCAGCCATGAAAACACAAGAATCATAATCTGGTATAAATTTAGCTAATCAAGATGGGGTAAAATACCATCTTGAAATTACTTTTTTAGGAGTTCTCTAATGCCGGTATGTTACGAGAGCATCGAGAAACCGCTTGCCATATAGGCCCCCAATCCTCAGCAGAAATTTCCGTCTTTAGCTCCACATTCCATTGCACACAATAAGCAGGTAGAGGTCCAGCCATATGATTTTGGATTGATAAATAAACATGAGAGAGGGCACCTTTAGTGGAAGCTGACACCTTACAAAGCGATTCAAAACCAGAGAAGGTGCGGGGGGAATCCCGTCTACGAATCAAAGGTGCAACAAAATGACGATATTGCAAAAAACGAAATAACTGAGGGAGGAATAGCATGACTCTCTGGAATCTGCGTGACCGTAAGCATACCCGGACCCGCGATTAACGAGTGAACAGTCGTATAACCAGGGGTTATCTACCAACAAAAGGCCATCTCATCAGAGTCCCCTGGGGGAAAAAGCAGACAGCTGAATAATTGTAAAAGAGGTAAATGCGGGGAGAGTAGACCTGCCAAGTACTTACATGAGTCCCAAATTTTCAAAGAATGAGCCAGGACAGGATTCAACAGTTTAGGCCACGAGGACGGAGGAAGCCAGGGCAAGGCAGAAGGCAAAAGGGGATGTGTGTCTAAAGTGTCTATCAAAGCCCACAAGGGCAAGTCTCTGACAGAGAAAAGCTGAATAAGAGGAGTAACTTGGGCCACAATATAGTAGTGATGGACGTTCGGGAGACCAAGACCACCCTTACCACGTGGGCGGTAAAGAAACTGTTTAGACAAACGGGGACGTCCTGAAGCCCATAAAAACCGCAAAACTTGGCATTGTAAAATACGGAGTATATGAGGTGGAATCTGAACAGGGAGCACTTGAAAAGGATAAAGTAGTTTGGGAAGGTAGGTCATTTTAATCGCTTGAGCCCTACCAAACCAGGATAAGGTCATAAATTGCCAAGAAGAGATCAACTGGGTTAGCTAAGAAAGCAGAGGAGGAATATTTGCCTGATACAACACATCATAAGAAGGTGTAAGTTTAACTTCCAAATAAGGAAGAGAAGAGGTCCTTTGAAACGGAAATTGGAATCGAAGGTGTGTCACAAGCGATTGGGAAAGGGTGATATTCATAGGCACTGACTTAGTAGGATTCACATGTAAACCCGAGAGATGAGCAAAATCAGTCAGAAGCAGGGGCGGACTGACAACTCATGGGGCCCCCGGGCAATAGGGGATCATGGGGCCCTTGTGTCCTTGACAAAACTCAAAAAAGCCTATGAAAAAGGTACCAGGGGCATCTCATGGGGCCCCCTACTGATCCCGGGCCCTCGAGCAGCGCCCAAGTTTCCAAATGGTCAGTCCGCCCCTGGTCAGAAGCGGCAGGAGACTAAGAAGAGAAACAAATGGAGATGAGAGATACATCATGATATCGTCTGCAAAAAGGGCAATCTTATGGTGCAATCCCGCCAACTCAAGACCCAAAATGTCTGGATGAAGTCGAATGCAAACAGCAAGGGGTTCTAGGACCATGATGAAGAGAAGAGGTGACATGGGGCAACCCTGACCTAATTAGAAACCGAGAGGATTCAAACCCATGATAGCAGACCGTAGTGGACGTAGTACTATAAAGTCTATAAATCCACTGAAGAAAATAATCTCCTACACCCCATCTCTGCAAGGCCCTCTGCGAATAAATCCAGGAAAGAGTATCAAAGGCTTTAGCCATATCCAAAGACAAAAACATAAGGTCACAAAATAGAGCGTCGGATATTATCAGCCGCCTGGCGTCAAAGCATGAAACCTACTTGATCTTTATCAATCAAGGTAGGGATTACCACGTTCAGTCTATTGGCCAGAGTTTTAGTCAGGCTTTTTATGTCCACGTTTAACAGAGAAACAGAGCGGTAGTTCGACCATGATTGCTGTTTTTTTGCCGGATTAGGAATCATCACTATCTGAGCCTTCAGCATTTCTAAAGTCAGCTGACCATCTCGCTTAAGCTGATTGAATACCTGGGTCAAAACAGGGACTACAACTTTGCTAAATTTTTTAGAAAAAAGAGCTGTAAAACCATCTGGGCCGGCACACTTACGCACCTTCAAAGAATGAATTGTTTGCCGAAGTTCGTCCTGCATAATATCAGCGCCTGACATGTCCCTTTGAACGTTTGTTATGTGAGGTAAAGGAGTCTCTCGAAGGAACGTATCAATGACATCTGCCGGGGCATCCCCCGAGCCGGCATAAAGTTTCGAAAGATGATGAGAAAATTCATCCACTATCTGCCTAAGGTTAGAGGTTCTCAAACACCTCCTAGTTTTCAGGGTATAATGATGTTGTCGAGGAGCGAACGATCATAATTTATTGGCAACACATTTTGTTGCTATTCACATAAAATTTCTGATGAGACCAGCGCAAATGGCACTCCGCCTCATCAGTCAAACAAAGATTTAGATCTGTACGAAGACGATCCACCTGGCAGCGGAGCTGAGCCATTGGGGACCTCTTAAACAGCACTGTAACCTGCTCAAGCTCACGTTCCAAAGCCTACCGCAAAGCTAATTGTATGATATGGCCTCTAATAACCGCTTTATAAGCTTCCCAAAGGGTAACAGATGAGGAAACTGTACCCAAATTATTCCAAAAGTAATCCAAGGAATGGATCTGAACTGAACACTGCGTAATGATAGGTTCATGGTAAGACCAAGGCACCGTAGGAATCATAATCGAGAGTAAATGAGGAAGGAAAGAAGGGGCCACAAAGACGTGATCAATATGAGAATGGCTAGAATTAGGATTAGAGAAAAAGGTGTAATCTCTAGAAATGGGATGAAATTCCCGCCAGGCATCGACCAAGTTATGGGACTTGAGAATATGATCAAACTCCACAGACAGCAGAGAAGAGGCCGCTGAGCCCGCAGGAGATTTATCTAATTTAGGATTGAGGACTAAATTAGAGTCGCCTGAAAGCATAAGATGGCCTTTCTGATGAGCCTGAAAAACCGACAAAAGATGCGCAAAAAAATGGGTCTGTCTCTGATTGGGCGCATAGTACACACAGATCGTAACCTCCACATCCTGTAGAATTCCTACAACTATCAAATAATGGCCCTGGGGGTTCGCAACTACTTTGTGCTCTTGAAAAGGCAAGGAGTTGTGAATCGCCAAGAGGACCACCCGCTTCTTGACTGGGCCGAGGTGAAAAAGACCAGTGCATAACGACCATCTAAAAAGCGCATAAGAGGAAGTCAGGTGAGTCTCCTGTAGGCAAGCTATATCGTCTTTGGAGGAACGAAGATCATTGATGACCTTTATGATGAAATGATAATTAAAATCCCTCTAGGGGATGATTAATGAAGCAACTGTGGCCTTATATTCAGACAAGCTAGCAACCATGTACACTTTCTTTTTTTCAAAGTGTCCATTGTTATTAAACTGAAGGATGACTACATGGTAGCTATGAAAGTGATTACCATTCTATGCTCTGGAACGAGAATCTTTTGCAAACTGACAGCTCATAGTCCAGGTTCTTATAATGAGTCTCCTCCTCCTGTCCCCTTCACTCCAACTGTTTCTGCTAACTTCACATCTTCAAAAATTGGCAAAGCAAAAGCAGCAATAGTATCAAATGCAATTTCAATAGCAATATCTTAAGAGATAGACACATTGTACCTGGACGTCACCCTAGTCTTTGATGAATTAAGCTGTTACCCCATAAACAATTGGATTTTAAGATGGGACCAATGGCCTGGACTGAACCAGTATGCTATCCATGTGCTTGCTTGCTCAACCTCAAATGTCTTATTTGAAAGGGTTTTCAACATACAACATACTAACCCGTATTGTGATCCTAACATACACAACTATCTTTTGCAGATATTAAAAGAAAGCCTTTGTAAAAATAAATCAGTCCTGGATAGTATAAACCAAAAGAAGAGTAATGGGATTTTAAATGGTGCTGAAAACCTCCCCTCAGAAAAGACTCCTAAAAACCTTTTCATAAAAGACCTTTTATTACAACTAGAGATGAGCGAATCGAAGTATCCGAAGTGGAATTCGAGTCGAATTTCGGAAAAATTTCGATTCGTGCCGAATCCGAAAAACAGCCTAATTCGGACGCGCGAATCGAAATTTTTCCGAAAATGGCGGCTGACATGTGCGGCGACGGAGCGGGGATGTCGGGGAAGGCGCGCAGACAAGGCGCGCTGCCCCATAATGCATTCCTCAACGACATGTGATCGCATCAGCCAATCAGCAGCCAGCCAGCCAGCACTGTGTAATGGTCGAGGTATATATAGCGGCCATTTTGGAAATCTTCATTTGCCTGCAGTCATTGAACAGAGGCAGACCGCTCTGTACTAGGGACAGGGACAGAGTTAGGGCCACAGAAACGAGAATTGGGGACAGAGAGAAGTTACTTAGGGACAGAGAACCATTACTCAGGGACACAGACTTGTTAATGAGGGCCACAGAATCGTTATTTAGGGACAAAGAAACGCTAGTTAGGGCCACAGAATTCATACTCAGGGACAGACAGAATTGTTACTCAGTGCCAGAGAATTGTTACTTAGGGCCACAGAAACGTTATTAGGGCCACAGAATTTTTACTCAGGGACAGACAGAATTGTTACTGAGTGCCAGAGAATTGTTACTCAGGGACAGACAGAATTGTTACTGAGTGCCAGAGAATTCTTACTCAGGGCCACAGAATTCATTCTCAGGGACAGACAGAATTGTTACTCAGGGACAGACAGAATTGTTACTGAGTGCCAGAGAATTGTTACTCAGGGACAGACAGAATTGTTACTGAGTGCCAGAGAATTGTTACTCAGGGACAGACAGAATTGTTACTGAGTGCCAGAGAATTGTTACTCAGGGACAGACAGAATTGTTACTGAGTGCCAGAGAATTGTTACTCTCACAGACACAAAATTGTTACTTGCACAGACACAGAATTGTTACTTGCACAGACACACAATTGTTACTCAGGGCCACAGAATTCATACTCAGGGACAGACAGAATTGTTACTGAGTGCCAGAGAATTCTTACTCAGGGCCACAGAATTCATACTCAGGGACAGACAGAATTGTTACTGAGTGCCAGAGAATTGTTACTCAGGGACAGACAGAATTGTTACTGAGTGCCAGAGAATTGTTACTCTCACAGACACAAAATTGTTACTTGCACAGACACAGAATTGTTACTTGCACAGACACACAATTGTTACTCAGGGCCACAGAATTCATACTCAGGGACAGACAGAATTGTTACTGAGTGCCAGAGAATTCTTACTCAGGGCCACAGAATTCATACTCAGGGACAGACAGAATTGTTACTCAGGGACAGACAGAATTGTTACTGAGTGCCAGAGAATTGTTACTCAGGGACAGACAGAATTGTTACTGAGTGCCAGAGAATTGTTACTCTCACAGACACAAAATTGTTACTTGCACAGACACAGAATTGTTACTTGCACAGACACACAATTGTTACTCAGGGCCACAGAATTCATACTCAGGGACAGACAGAATTGTTACTGAGTGCCAGAGAATTGTTACTCAGGGACAGACAGAATTGTTACTGAGTGCCAGAGAATTGTTACTCTCACAGACACAAAATTGTTACTTGCACAGACACAGAATTGTTACTCGCACAGAGACAGAATTGTTACTCAGGGCCACAGAATTCATACTCAGGGACAGACAGAATTGTTACTGAGTGCCAGAGAATTGTTACTCAGGGAAGACAGAATTGTTACTGAGTGCCATAGAATTGTTACTCAGGGACAGACAGAATTGTTACTGAGTGCCAGAGAATTGTTACTCTCACAGACACAAAATTGTTACTTGCACAGACACAGAATTGTTACTCGCACAGAGACAGAATTGTTACTCAGGGCCACAGAATTCATACTCAGGGACAGACAGAATTGTTACTGAGTGCCAGAGAATTGTTACTCAGGGACAGACAGAATTGTTACTGAGTGCCAGAGAATTGTTACTCTCACAGACACAAAATTGTTACTTGCACAGACACAGAATTGTTACTTGCACAGACACACAATTGTTACTGAGTGCCAGAGAATTGTTACTCAGGGACAGACAGAATTGTTACTGAGTGCCAGAGAATTGTTACTCAGGGACAGACAGAATTGTTACTGAGTGCCAGAGAATTGTTACTCAGGGACAGACAGAATTGTTACTGAGTGCCAGAGAATTGTTACTCTCACAGACACAAAATTGTTACTTGCACAGACACAGAATTGTTACTCGCACAGAGACAGAATTGTTACTCAGGGCCACAGAATTCATACTCAGGGACAGACAGAATTGTTACTGAGTGCCAGAGAATTGTTACTCAGGGACAGACAGAATTGTTACTGAGTGCCAGAGAATTGTTACTCTCACAGACACAAAATTGTTACTTGCACAGACACAGAATTGTTACTTGCACAGACACACAATTGTTACTGAGTGCCAGAGAATTGTTACTCAGGGACAGACAGAATTGTTACTGAGTGCCAGAGAATTGTTACTCAGGGACAGACAGAATTGTTACTGAGTGCCAGAGAATTGTTACTCAGGGACAGACAGAATTGTTACTGAGTGCCAGAGAATTGTTACTCTCACAGACACAAAATTGTTACTTGCACAGACACAGAATTGTTACTCGCACAGAGACAGAATTGTTACTCAGGGCCACAGAATTCATACTCAGGGACAGACAGAATTGTTACTGAGTGCCAGAGAATTGTTACTCAGGGACAGACAGAATTGTTACTGAGTGCCAGAGAATTGTTACTCTCACAGACACAAAATTGTTACTTGCACAGACACAGAATTGTTACTTGCACAGACACACAATTGTTACTCAGGGCCACAGAATTCATACTCAGGGACAGACAGAATTGTTACTGAGTGCCAGAGAATTGTTACTCAGGGACAGACAGAATTGTTACTGAGTGCCAGAGAATTGTTACTCTCACAGACACAAAATTGTTACTTGCACAGACACAGAATTGTTACTCGCACAGAGACAGAATTGTTACTCAGGGCCACAGAATTCATACTCAGGGACAGACAGAATTGTTACTGAGTGCCAGAGAATTGTTACTCAGGGAAGACAGAATTGTTACTGAGTGCCATAGAATTGTTACTCAGGGACAGACAGAATTGTTACTGAGTGCCAGAGAATTGTTACTCTCACAGACACAAAATTGTTACTTGCACAGACACAGAATTGTTACTTGCACAGACACACAATTGTTACTCAGGGCCACAGAATTCATACTCAGGGACAGACAGAATTGTTACTGAGTGCCAGAGAATTGTTACTCAGGGACAGACAGAATTGTTACTGAGTGCCAGAGAATTGTTACTCTCACAGACACAAAATTGTTACTTGCACAGACACAGAATTGTTACTCGCACAGAGACAGAATTGTTACTCAGGGCCACAGAATTCATACTCAGGGACAGACAGAATTGTTACTGAGTGCCAGAGAATTGTTACTCAGGGAAGACAGAATTGTTACTGAGTGCCATAGAATTGTTACTCAGGGACAGACAGAATTGTTACTGAGTGCCAGAGAATTGTTACTCTCACAGACACAAAATTGTTACTTGCACAGACACAGAATTGTTACTCGCACAGAGACAGAATTGTTACTCAGGGCCACAGAATTCATACTCAGGGACAGACAGAATTGTTACTGAGTGCCAGAGAATTGTTACTCAGGGACAGACAGAATTGTTACTGAGTGCCAGAGAATTGTTACTCTCACAGACACAAAATTGTTACTTGCACAGACACAGAATTGTTACTTGCACAGACACACAATTGTTACTGAGTGCCAGAGAATTGTTACTCAGGGACAGACAGAATTGTTACTGAGTGCCAGAGAATTGTTACTCAGGGACAGACAGAATTGTTACTGAGTGCCAGAGAATTGTTACTCAGGGACAGACAGAATTGTTACTGAGTGCCAGAGAATTGTTACTCTCACAGACACAAAATTGTTACTTGCACAGACACAGAATTGTTACTCGCACAGAGACAGAATTGTTACTCAGGGCCACAGAATTCATACTCAGGGACAGACAGAATTGTTACTGAGTGCCAGAGAATTGTTACTCAGGGACAGACAGAATTGTTACTGAGTGCCAGAGAATTGTTACTCTCACAGACACAAAATTGTTACTTGCACAGACACAGAATTGTTACTTGCACAGACACACAATTGTTACTCAGGGCCACAGAATTCATACTCAGGGACAGACAGAATTGTTACTGAGTGCCAGAGAATTGTTACTCAGGGACACCTAATCGTTGAATTAAATAGTATGTCAGACAACATGCAGAGGAGTGGCAGAGGAGGCAATGTTTTAGGAGCGAGCAGACGTGGCAGCAGAGGAAGGGGTCGAGGCAGCAGTATTCGCAGCCAGAGGCCAGTGCTCCCGGTGTCATCCAGCGGTCGTGTCTCCACCGACAACCCTGCCGTCATTGATTGGTTGGCTCGGTCGTCTTCCTCTTCCCAGGTCACCTCTGACACCTACAGCCAACGGTCGGTGGGTACGTCAGACACAACCGTTAGTTGGCATGGCCCGGGACCAAGCCCACTGAAATCACGTGTCCTCTACCTGCCCCTGTCCTTTGCTGTTCCCTCACCAAGCGAAGTATCGCATGCTGTGGGCTCAGCCCCACTGTACAGTGAGGAAGAGCTAACAGAGGGCGGTCAGGAACGGGGGGAGACATCGGCCTTTTCAGCAGCCAAGCGAACAAGTACTGGCGAGGAGAGTGGCTCGGTAGCCGGTCTAGAGACAGGTCTGTCTCCTGACCCAGACGCAGCCGAGGGGGCTAGTAGTGAGGCGGAGACCCTACTTGATGATGAGGAGGTTGATCGCACTTGGCAGCCTCGTCGTCATCAGGCAATTTCTTCCGCATCATCAGGAGAAGAGGGTGGCAGCTTGGCAGCGAGCAAAACAGTCGGTGGGTTGCCCAGGAGACAGCAGCAGGGTCGCATCAGTGTCAGTGGAGCCAAACGTCCACGGAGTAGAGCACCAGCTCCACTGCAGCCTACCACCACGGCCAGTAGTGGTGCCGGTGCGCACGGAGGAAGTAGCAGTCAGCCAGTGAAGAGTAGCGGGGGCAAAGTTTCCTACTCGGTGGTGTGGCAATTTTTCCTCAAGCCGCCCGAGGAAGTAAACGTAGCCGTATGTCGACTATGTGGCCAGAAATGCAAGCGTGGCCAGGGGGCCCATGTTGGGACTACAGCGTTGCGTCAGCATATGCAGCGTCACCATTCGGTAGCCTGGGAAAACCGTGATAAACATACGGCGGTTCTGCCTGCCCCAGCCCCCGCTCCATCACCCGCTCCGTTACTTGCTCCGTCACCCGACGTCGTCAATCGCCCTCTATCAGCCAGTCAAGGCTCCAACACCTCTGCTGAGGGGAGTTGTCGCTCATTGGCATCTTCCGCTCGTTCAGATGCTCCTTCTCCTGCTACTCCTCTTCTCGGATTCCGTCAACAGTCTTTCTTGGAATCCGTATCCAAGAGACAACAGTTTGCGAGCACGCACCCGACGGTGCAAAAGCTGAACGTCCTCCTGTCCAAGTTGCTGGTGCTGCAGTCCCTCCCTTTCCAACTGGTGGACTCAGCACCTTTCCGAGAAATGATGGCTTGTGCCGCGCCGCGGTGGAGAGTGCCAAGCCGTCATTTCTTTGCCCAAAAGGCAGTGCCAGCCCTGCATTCACATGTAGAAGAGATGGTGGGCCAGTCTTTGAGCATGTCGGTCTCTGCCAAAGTGCACGGCAGCGCCGACGTGTGGAGCTGTAACTACGGTCAGGGACAGTACATGTCATTTACGGCCCACTGGGTGAACGTGGTGCCGGCACAGCCGCACCAGCAACTTGGACAGGTCACGACGCTTTTGCCTCCACGTTTGCACGTCCTTGGTCCAGCAAGCATGTCCGCCTCTACCACCTCTTTTTCCGCCGTGTCCTCAGCCGCCACCCCCGTGCCAAGTCCCATTACCCGACCGGCATATCACATGTGCAGGGCGCAACGGTGTCACGCTGTGCTGCACCTGGTATGCCTTGGCGAACGTAGTCACACAGGGGAGGAACTGCTGAGTGTAATGAACAGAGAAATCGACAGATGGCTGTCTCCGCGCAAACTAAAAATCGGAACCATGTTGACTGACAACGGAAAGAACATGGTGTCTGCTCTGCGTCAAGGAAGGTTGTGCCATGCGCCATGCATGGCTCACGTGTTCAATCTGGTTGTCAAGCGGTTCCTAAAATCCACCATCCCACTGCAAGACATCCTTAAAATGTCACGTAAACTGTGCATGCATTTCAGCCATTCCTACACCGCAAAGAACACCCTCATTGAGCTGCAGCGGCAGAACGGAATTCCACAGCATCGCCTGATCTGCGACGTTGCAACAAGGTGGAATTCAACCCTACACATGTTAGACCGCCTTTACGAGCAGCGAAAGGCCATCACCGATTTCCTGATGTTACAAGCGGATAAAGGTACTCCCCTGTGTAACTTAGATGTCAGCCATTGGCAGCTCATGCGTGACACCTGCCGCTTGCTCAGGCCCTTTGAGGAGGCCACGCTATTCGTGAGTCGGCAGGACTATGGGATGAACGACGTCATTCCTCTGTTGCACGTCCTGGAACAAATGCTGTTAACAATGGCTGGTCAGGGTGCGGTAGACGTGGCGCACAGATCTCAACGCCACATGACCCCTGTGGGGGCAGGACAGGAAGAAGAGGAGGAGGTAGAGGAGGACATTTGTGCTCAGGAATTATTGAGTGAAATGGGTGGTTTTTCCACTCAGCGGACAGGAGTGGAGGAGCAGGAGCATCTGGTAGAGGAGGAGGAGGAGGAGACAGAGGACCCAGACGCACCGTGGCAGTATGCTGTGGAGATGGAGGCAGGGAGTCCCTCGCATTCCTTGGCACAAATGGCCCATAGCATGCTCGGTTGCTTGCGTAGCGACAGCCGAATAATAACCATCAGACAGAGGGATGACTTTTGGCTGTCCACCTTGTTGGACCCTCGCTACCGGTCCAAAATGGTGGCCTTTTTCACACCTGCTGAGAGGGAGGCCAAAATTACGTACTATAAAAACCACCTATGTAGTCAGTTGGTCTCTGCCTTTGTGCGCCATCGTCCATCCTCAGACACTGTGGGCCCTGTGCGCTCGCGTTCCGCTGGCATGGCAGCAGGGGAGGGGTGGGGTGGTAGGAGCAGTGGCAGCTCCACCAGCAGCGGCTGCCTCAGTCTGCAGTCGATGATGAGTAGCTTTCTTCACCAGCGCAGTGAGGAAACTACTAACCAGCCGCAGCAGCAGCAGCAGCATCAGGTGGACCTGGAGCAGGAGCTCAAACAACAGGCTTGGGCCTACTTGGACAGCACCCTGCCAACCGAGGTAGACAATCCCCTTGACTACTGGGCAACGAAACTTGACCTTTGGCCCCAACTAGCTGAATTTGCCCTTGAAAGGCTGTCATGCCCGGCCAGTAGCGTGGCATCGGAGCGCGTGTTTAGTGCGGCAGGAGGTATTGTAACTCCGCGGAGGACACGACTGTCCACCCAAAGTGTGGAGAGACTCACGTTTGTGAAAATGAATCAGGCGTGGATTAGTCTGGATTTCAAACCACCAGTTCCTGACACAACTGACTAAATCCGCCATGAATCATGCCTCAAACATGTGCCACTTTCAGGTCTCCTCACACACTGCTGGTGTGTTGAATTTTTTGACATAGGGTGCTGGCAGATTACGGGCCTCCTATAGCTGCTGCCAGGCCCCTAATCTGCCATAGGCCCCTATATACCACCTCCTCCTGCTGCTGCCAGGTCCAGAGTCTCTCATGGGTCCCTGTACGGCCTCCCATTGCTGCTGTCTCCATCGCCACACTCTGCTGCCATGTGCCACTTTCAGGTCTCTTCACACTGCTGGTGTGTTAAATTTTTTGACATAGGGTGCTGCAAGATAACGGGCCTCACATAGCTGCTGCCAGGCCCCTAATCTGCCATGGGCCCCTATATACCGCCTCCTCATGCTGCTGCCAAGTCCAGAGTCTCTCATGGGTCCCTGTACGGCCTCCCATTGCTGCTGTCTCCATCGCCACACTCTGCTGCCATGTGCCACTTTCAGGTCTCTTCACACTGCTGGTGTGTTAAATTTTTTGACATAGGGTGCAGGCAGATTACGGGCCTCACATAGCTGCTGCCAGGCCCCTAATCTGCCATGGGCCCCTATATACCACCTCCTCCTGCTGCTGCCAGGTCCAGAGTCTCTCATGGGTCCCTGTACGGCCTCCCATTGCTGCTGTCTCCATCACCACACTCTGCTGCCATGTGCCACTTTCAGGTCTCTTCACACTGCTGGTGTGTTTAATTTTTTGACATAGGGTGCTGCCAGATAACGGGCCTCACATAGCTGCTGCCAGGCCCCTAATCTGCCATGGGCCCCTATATACCGCCTCCTCATGCTGCTGCCAAGTCTAGAGTCTCTCATGGGTCCCTGTACGGCCTCCCATTGCTGCTGTCTCCATCGCCACACTCTGCTGCCATGTGCCACTTTCAGGTCTCTTCACACTGCTGGTGTGTTAAATTTTTTGACATAGGGTGCAGGCAGATTACGGGCCTCACATAGCTGCTGCCAGGCCCCTAATCTGCCATGGGCCCCTATATACCGCCTCCTCATGCTGCTGCCAAGTCTAGAGTCTCTCATGGGTCCCTGTACGGCCTCCCATTGCTGCTGTCTCCATCGCCACACTCTGCTGCCATGTGCCACTTTCAGGTCTCTTCACACTGCTGGTGTGTTAAATTTTTTGACATAGGGTGCAGGCAGATTACGGGCCTCACATAGCTGCTGCCAGGCCCCTAATCTGCCATGGGCCCCTATATACCGCCTCCTCATGCTGCTGCCAAGTCTAGAGTCTCTCATGGGTCCCTGTACGGCCTCCCATTGCTGCTGTCTCCATCGCCACACTCTGCTGCCATGTGCCACTTTCAGGTCTCTTCACACTGCTGGTGTGTTAAATTTTTTGACATAGGGTGCAGGCAGATTACGGGCCTCACATAGCTGCTGCCAGGCCCCTAATCTGCCATGGGCCCCTATATACCGCCTCCTCATGCTGCTGCCAAGTCTAGAGTCTCTCATGGGTCCCTGTACGGCCTCCCATTGCTGCTGTCTCCATCGCCACACTCTGCTGCCATGTGCCACTTTCAGGTCTCTTCACACTGCTGGTGTGTTAAATTTTTTGACATAGGGTGCTGCAAGATAACGGGCCTCACATAGCTGCTGCCAGGCCCCTAATCAGCCATGGGCCCCTATACCGCCTCCTCCTGCTGCTGCCAGGTCCAGAGTCTCTCATGCCATGTGCCACTTTCAGGTCTCTTCACACTGCTGGTGTGTTTAATTTTTTGACATAGGGTGCAGGCAGATTACGGGCCTCACATAGCTGCTGCCAGGCCCCTAATCTGCCATGGGCCCCTATATACCGCCTCCTCATGCTGCTGCCAAGTCTAGAGTCTCTCATGGGTCCCTGTACGGCCTCCCATTGCTGCTGTCTCCATCGCCACACTCTGCTGCCATGTGCCACTTTCAGGTCTCTTCACACTGCTGGTGTGTTAAATTTTTTGACATAGGGTGCTGGCAGATTACGGGCCTCCTATAGCTGCTGCCAGGCCCCTAATCTGCCATGGGCCCCTATATACCGCCTCCTCATGCTGCTGCCAAGTTCAGAGTCTGTCATGGGTCCCTGTACGGCCTCCCATTGCTGCTGTCTCCATCGCCACACTCTGCCATGTGCCACTTTCAGGTCTCCTCACACTGCTGGTGTGTTGAATTTTTTGACATAGGGTGCAGGCAGATTACGGGCCTCACATAGCTGCTGCCAGGCCCCTAATCTGCCATGGGCCCCTATATACCGCCTCCTCATGCTGCTGCCAAGTCCAGAGTCTGTCATGGTCCCTGTACGGCCTCCCATTGCTGCTGTCTCCATCGCCACACTCTGCTGCCATGTGCCACTTTCAGGTCTCTTCACACTGCTGGTGTGTTAAATTTTTTGACATAGGGTGCAGGCAGATTACGGGCCTCACATAGCTGCTGCCAGGCCCCTAATCTGCCATGGGCCCCTATATACCGCCTCCTCATGCTGCTGCCAAGTCTAGAGTCTCTCATGGGTCCCTGTACGGCCTCCCATTGCTGCTGTCTCCATCGCCACACTCTGCTGCCATGTGCCACTTTCAGGTCTCTTCACACTGCTGGTGTGTTAAATTTTTTGACATAGGGTGCTGCAAGATAACGGGCCTCACATAGCTGCTGCCAGGCCCCTAATCAGCCATGGGCCCCTATACCGCCTCCTCCTGCTGCTGCCAGGTCCAGAGTCTCTCATGCCATGTGCCACTTTCAGGTCTCTTCACACTGCTGGTGTGTTTAATTTTTTGACATAGGGTGCAGGCAGATTACGGGCCTCACATAGCTGCTGCCAGGCCCCTAATCTGCCATGGGCCCCTATATACCGCCTCCTCATGCTGCTGCCAAGTCTAGAGTCTCTCATGGGTCCCTGTACGGCCTCCCATTGCTGCTGTCTCCATCGCCACACTCTGCTGCCATGTGCCACTTTCAGGTCTCTTCACACTGCTGGTGTGTTAAATTTTTTGACATAGGGTGCTGGCAGATTACGGGCCTCCTATAGCTGCTGCCAGGCCCCTAATCTGCCATGGGCCCCTATATACCGCCTCCTCATGCTGCTGCCAAGTTCAGAGTCTGTCATGGGTCCCTGTACGGCCTCCCATTGCTGCTGTCTCCATCGCCACACTCTGCCATGTGCCACTTTCAGGTCTCCTCACACTGCTGGTGTGTTGAATTTTTTGACATAGGGTGCAGGCAGATTACGGGCCTCACATAGCTGCTGCCAGGCCCCTAATCTGCCATGGGCCCCTATATACCGCCTCCTCATGCTGCTGCCAAGTCCAGAGTCTGTCATGGTCCCTGTACGGCCTCCCATTGCTGCTGTCTCCATCGCCACACTCTGCTGCCATGTGCCACTTTCAGGTCTCTTCACACTGCTGGTGTGTTAAATTTTTTGACATAGGGTGCAGGCAGATTACGGGCCTCACATAGCTGCTGCCAGGCCCCTAATCTGCCATGGGCCCCTATATACCGCCTCCTCATGCTGCTGCCAAGTCTAGAGTCTCTCATGGGTCCCTGTACGGCCTCCCATTGCTGCTGTCTCCATCGCCACACTCTGCTGCCATGTGCCACTTTCAGGTCTCTTCACACTGCTGGTGTGTTAAATTTTTTGACATAGGGTGCAGGCAGATTACGGGCCTCACATAGCTGCTGCCAGGCCCCTAATCTGCCATGGGCCCCTATATACCGCCTCCTCATGCTGCTGCCAAGTCTAGAGTCTCTCATGGGTCCCTGTACGGCCTCCCATTGCTGCTGTCTCCATCGCCACACTCTGCTGCCATGTGCCACTTTCAGGTCTCTTCACACTGCTGGTGTGTTAAATTTTTTGACATAGGGTGCAGGCAGATTACGGGCCTCACATAGCTGCTGCCAGGCCCCTAATCTGCCATGGGCCCCTATATACCGCCTCCTCATGCTGCTGCCAAGTCCAGAGTCTGTCATGGTCCCTGTACGGCCTCCCATTGCTGCTGTCTCCATCGCCACACTCTGCTGCCATGTGCCACTTTCAGGTCTCTTCACACTGCTGGTGTGTTAAATTTTTTGACATAGGGTGCAGGCAGATTACGGGCCTCACATAGCTGCTGCCAGGCCCCTAATCTGCCATGGGCCCCTATATACCGCCTCCTCATGCTGCTGCCAAGTCCAGAGTCTGTCATGGTCCCTGTACGGCCTCCCATTGCTGCTGTCTCCATCGCCACACTCTGCTGCCATGTGCCACTTTCAGGTCTCTTCACACTGCTGGTGTGTTAAATTTTTTGACATAGGGTGCAGGCAGATTACGGGCCTCACATAGCTGCTGCCAGGCCCCTAATCTGCCATGGGCCCCTATATACCGCCTCCTCATGCTGCTGCCAAGTCTAGAGTCTCTCATGGGTCCCTGTACGGCCTCCCATTGCTGCTGTCTCCATCGCCACACTCTGCTGCCATGTGCCACTTTCAGGTCTCTTCACACTGCTGGTGTGTTAAATTTTTTGACATAGGGTGCAGGCAGATTACGGGCCTCACATAGCTGCTGCCAGGCCCCTAATCTGCCATGGGCCCCTATATACCGCCTCCTCATGCTGCTGCCAAGTCTAGAGTCTCTCATGGGTCCCTGTACGGCCTCCCATTGCTGCTGTCTCCATCGCCACACTCTGCTGCCATGTGCCACTTTCAGGTCTCTTCACACTGCTGGTGTGTTAAATTTTTTGACATAGGGTGCAGGCAGATTACGGGCCTCACATAGCTGCTGCCAGGCCCCTAATCTGCCATGGGCCCCTATATACCGCCTCCTCATGCTGCTGCCAAGTCTAGAGTCTCTCATGGGTCCCTGTACGGCCTCCCATTGCTGCTGTCTCCATCGCCACACTCTGCTGCCATGTGCCACTTTCAGGTCTCTTCACACTGCTGGTGTGTTAAATTTTTTGACATAGGGTGCTGGCAGATTACGGGCCTCCTATAGCTGCTGCCAGGCCCCTAATCTGCCATGGGCCCCTATATACCGCCTCCTCATGCTGCTGCCAAGTTCAGAGTCTGTCATGGGTCCCTGTACGGCCTCCCATTGCTGCTGTCTCCATCGCCACACTCTGCCATGTGCCACTTTCAGGTCTCCTCACACTGCTGGTGTGTTGAATTTTTTGACATAGGGTGCAGGCAGATTACGGGCCTCACATAGCTGCTGCCAGGCCCCTAATCTGCCATGGGCCCCTATATACCGCCTCCTCATGCTGCTGCCAAGTCCAGAGTCTGTCATGGTCCCTGTACGGCCTCCCATTGCTGCTGTCTCCATCGCCACACTCTGCTGCCATGTGCCACTTTCAGGTCTCTTCACACTGCTGGTGTGTTAAATTTTTTGACATAGGGTGCAGGCAGATTACGGGCCTCACATAGCTGCTGCCAGGCCCCTAATCTGCCATGGGCCCCTATATACCGCCTCCTCATGCTGCTGCCAAGTCTAGAGTCTCTCATGGGTCCCTGTACGGCCTCCCATTGCTGCTGTCTCCATCGCCACACTCTGCTGCCATGTGCCACTTTCAGGTCTCTTCACACTGCTGGTGTGTTAAATTTTTTGACATAGGGTGCAGGCAGATTACGGGCCTCACATAGCTGCTGCCAGGCCCCTAATCTGCCATGGGCCCCTATATACCGCCTCCTCATGCTGCTGCCAAGTCTAGAGTCTCTCATGGGTCCCTGTACGGCCTCCCATTGCTGCTGTCTCCATCGCCACACTCTGCTGCCATGTGCCACTTTCAGGTCTCTTCACACTGCTGGTGTGTTAAATTTTTTGACATAGGGTGCAGGCAGATTACGGGCCTCACATAGCTGCTGCCAGGCCCCTAATCTGCCATGGGCCCCTATATACCGCCTCCTCATGCTGCTGCCAAGTCCAGAGTCTGTCATGGTCCCTGTACGGCCTCCCATTGCTGCTGTCTCCATCGCCACACTCTGCTGCCATGTGCCACTTTCAGGTCTCTTCACACTGCTGGTGTGTTAAATTTTTTGACATAGGGTGCAGGCAGATTACGGGCCTCACATAGCTGCTGCCAGGCCCCTAATCTGCCATGGGCCCCTATATACCGCCTCCTCATGCTGCTGCCAAGTCCAGAGTCTGTCATGGTCCCTGTACGGCCTCCCATTGCTGCTGTCTCCATCGCCACACTCTGCTGCCATGTGCCACTTTCAGGTCTCTTCACACTGCTGGTGTGTTAAATTTTTTGACATAGGGTGCAGGCAGATTACGGGCCTCACATAGCTGCTGCCAGGCCCCTAATCTGCCATGGGCCCCTATATACCGCCTCCTCATGCTGCTGCCAAGTCTAGAGTCTCTCATGGGTCCCTGTACGGCCTCCCATTGCTGCTGTCTCCATCGCCACACTCTGCTGCCATGTGCCACTTTCAGGTCTCTTCACACTGCTGGTGTGTTAAATTTTTTGACATAGGGTGCAGGCAGATTACGGGCCTCACATAGCTGCTGCCAGGCCCCTAATCTGCCATGGGCCCCTATATACCGCCTCCTCATGCTGCTGCCAAGTCTAGAGTCTCTCATGGGTCCCTGTACGGCCTCCCATTGCTGCTGTCTCCATCGCCACACTCTGCTGCCATGTGCCACTTTCAGGTCTCTTCACACTGCTGGTGTGTTAAATTTTTTGACATAGGGTGCTGGCAGATTACGGGCCTCCTATAGCTGCTGCCAGGCCCCTAATCTGCCATGGGCCCCTATATACCGCCTCCTCATGCTGCTGCCAAGTTCAGAGTCTGTCATGGGTCCCTGTACGGCCTCCCATTGCTGCTGTCTCCATCGCCACACTCTGCCATGTGCCACTTTCAGGTCTCCTCACACTGCTGGTGTGTTGAATTTTTTGACATAGGGTGCAGGCAGATTACGGGCCTCACATAGCTGCTGCCAGGCCCCTAATCTGCCATGGGCCCCTATATACCGCCTCCTCATGCTGCTGCCAAGTCCAGAGTCTGTCATGGTCCCTGTACGGCCTCCCATTGCTGCTGTCTCCATCGCCACACTCTGCTGCCATGTGCCACTTTCAGGTCTCTTCACACTGCTGGTGTGTTAAATTTTTTGACATAGGGTGCAGGCAGATTACGGGCCTCACATAGCTGCTGCCAGGCCCCTAATCTGCCATGGGCCCCTATATACCGCCTCCTCATGCTGCTGCCAAGTCTAGAGTCTCTCATGGGTCCCTGTACGGCCTCCCATTGCTGCTGTCTCCATCGCCACACTCTGCTGCCATGTGCCACTTTCAGGTCTCTTCACACTGCTGGTGTGTTAAATTTTTTGACATAGGGTGCAGGCAGATTACGGGCCTCACATAGCTGCTGCCAGGCCCCTAATCTGCCATGGGCCCCTATATACCGCCTCCTCATGCTGCTGCCAAGTCTAGAGTCTCTCATGGGTCCCTGTACGGCCTCCCATTGCTGCTGTCTCCATCGCCACACTCTGCTGCCATGTGCCACTTTCAGGTCTCTTCACACTGCTGGTGTGTTAAATTTTTTGACATAGGGTGCAGGCAGATTACGGGCCTCACATAGCTGCTGCCAGGCCCCTAATCTGCCATGGGCCCCTATATACCGCCTCCTCATGCTGCTGCCAAGTCCAGAGTCTGTCATGGTCCCTGTACGGCCTCCCATTGCTGCTGTCTCCATCGCCACACTCTGCTGCCATGTGCCACTTTCAGGTCTCTTCACACTGCTGGTGTGTTAAATTTTTTGACATAGGGTGCAGGCAGATTACGGGCCTCACATAGCTGCTGCCAGGCCCCTAATCTGCCATGGGCCCCTATATACCGCCTCCTCATGCTGCTGCCAAGTCCAGAGTCTGTCATGGTCCCTGTACGGCCTCCCATTGCTGCTGTCTCCATCGCCACACTCTGCTGCCATGTGCCACTTTCAGGTCTCTTCACACTGCTGGTGTGTTAAATTTTTTGACATAGGGTGCAGGCAGATTACGGGCCTCACATAGCTGCTGCCAGGCCCCTAATCTGCCATGGGCCCCTATATACCGCCTCCTCATGCTGCTGCCAAGTCTAGAGTCTCTCATGGGTCCCTGTACGGCCTCCCATTGCTGCTGTCTCCATCGCCACACTCTGCTGCCATGTGCCACTTTCAGGTCTCTTCACACTGCTGGTGTGTTAAATTTTTTGACATAGGGTGCAGGCAGATTACGGGCCTCACATAGCTGCTGCCAGGCCCCTAATCTGCCATGGGCCCCTATATACCGCCTCCTCATGCTGCTGCCAAGTCTAGAGTCTCTCATGGGTCCCTGTACGGCCTCCCATTGCTGCTGTCTCCATCGCCACACTCTGCTGCCATGTGCCACTTTCAGGTCTCTTCACACTGCTGGTGTGTTAAATTTTTTGACATAGGGTGCAGGCAGATTACGGGCCTCACATAGCTGCTGCCAGGCCCCTAATCTGCCATGGGCCCCTATATACCGCCTCCTCATGCTGCTGCCAAGTCCAGAGTCTGTCATGGTCCCTGTACGGCCTCCCATTGCTGCTGTCTCCATCGCCACACTCTGCTGCCATGTGCCACTTTCAGGTCTCTTCACACTGCTGGTGTGTTAAATTTTTTGACATAGGGTGCAGGCAGATTACGGGCCTCACATAGCTGCTGCCAGGCCCCTAATCTGCCATGGGCCCCTATATACCGCCTCCTCATGCTGCTGCCAAGTCCAGAGTCTGTCATGGTCCCTGTACGGCCTCCCATTGCTGCTGTCTCCATCGCCACACTCTGCTGCCATGTGCCACTTTCAGGTCTCTTCACACTGCTGGTGTGTTAAATTTTTTGACATAGGGTGCAGGCAGATTACGGGCCTCACATAGCTGCTGCCAGGCCCCTAATCTGCCATGGGCCCCTATATACCGCCTCCTCATGCTGCTGCCAAGTCCAGAGTCTGTCATGGTCCCTGTACGGCCTCCCATTGCTGCTGTCTCCATCGCCACACTCTGCTGCCATGTGCCACTTTCAGGTCTCTTCACACTGCTGGTGTGTTAAATTTTTTGACATAGGGTGCAGGCAGATTACGGGCCTCACATAGCTGCTGCCAGGCCCCTAATCTGCCATGGGCCCCTATATACCGCCTCCTCATGCTGCTGCCAAGTCTAGAGTCTCTCATGGGTCCCTGTACGGCCTCCCATTGCTGCTGTCTCCATCGCCACACTCTGCTGCCATGTGCCACTTTCAGGTCTCTTCACACTGCTGGTGTGTTAAATTTTTTGACATAGGGTGCAGGCAGATTACGGGCCTCACATAGCTGCTGCCAGGCCCCTAATCTGCCATGGGCCCCTATATACCGCCTCCTCATGCTGCTGCCAAGTCTAGAGTCTCTCATGGGTCCCTGTACGGCCTCCCATTGCTGCTGTCTCCATCGCCACACTCTGCTGCCATGTGCCACTTTCAGGTCTCTTCACACTGCTGGTGTGTTAAATTTTTTGACATAGGGTGCTGCAAGATAACGGGCCTCACATAGCTGCTGCCAGGCCCCTAATCAGCCATGGGCCCCTATACCGCCTCCTCCTGCTGCTGCCAGGTCCAGAGTCTCTCATGCCATGTGCCACTTTCAGGTCTCTTCACACTGCTGGTGTGTTTAATTTTTTGACATAGGGTGCAGGCAGATTACGGGCCTCACATAGCTGCTGCCAGGCCCCTAATCTGCCATGGGCCCCTATATACCGCCTCCTCATGCTGCTGCCAAGTCTAGAGTCTCTCATGGGTCCCTGTACGGCCTCCCATTGCTGCTGTCTCCATCGCCACACTCTGCTGCCATGTGCCACTTTCAGGTCTCTTCACACTGCTGGTGTGTTAAATTTTTTGACATAGGGTGCTGGCAGATTACGGGCCTCCTATAGCTGCTGCCAGGCCCCTAATCTGCCATGGGCCCCTATATACCGCCTCCTCATGCTGCTGCCAAGTTCAGAGTCTGTCATGGGTCCCTGTACGGCCTCCCATTGCTGCTGTCTCCATCGCCACACTCTGCCATGTGCCACTTTCAGGTCTCCTCACACTGCTGGTGTGTTGAATTTTTTGACATAGGGTGCTGGCAGATTACGGGCCTCCTATAGCTGCTGCCAGGCCCCTAATCTGCCATAAGCCCCTATATACCGCCTCCTCATGCTGCTGCCAAGTCCAGAGTCTGTCATGGGTCCCTGTACGGCCTCCCATTGCTGCTGTCTCCATCGCCACACTCTGCCATGTGCCACTTTCAGGTCTCCTCACACACTGCTGGTGTGTTGAATTTTTTGACATAGGGTGCTGGCAGATTACGGGCCTCCTATAGCTGCTGCCAGGCCCCTAATCTGCCGTAGGCCCCTATATACCGCCTCCTCATGCTGCTGCCAGGTCCAGAGTCTCTCATGGGTCCCTGTACGGCCTCCCATTGCTGCTGTCTCCATCGCCACACTCTGCCATGTGCCACTTTCAGGTCTCCTCACACTGCTGGTGTGTTCCATTTTTTGTCATAGGGTGCTGGCAGATTATGGGCCTCCCATAACTGCTGCCAGGCCCCTAATCTGCCATGGGCCCCTATACCGACTCCTCATGCTGTGACGTTGCAACAACGTGGAATTCAACCCTACATATGTTAGACCGCCTTTACGAACAGCAAAAGGCCATCACAGATTTCCTGATGTTAAAAGCAGATAAAGGTACTCCCTGTGTAACTTAGATGTCAGCCATTGGCAGCTCATGCGTGACACCTGCGCTTGCTCAGGCCCTTTGAGGAGGCCACGCTATTCGTGAGTCGGCAGGACTATGGGATGAACGACGTCATTCCTCTGTTGCACGTCCTGGAACAAATGCTGTTAACAATGGCTGGTCAGGGTGCGGTAGACGTGGCGCACAGATCTCAACGCCACATGGCCCCTGTGGGGGCAGGACTGGAAGAAGAGGAGGAGGTAGAGGAGGACATTGGTGCTCAGGAATTATTGAGTGAAATGGGTGGTTTTTCCACTCAGCGGACAGGAGTGGAGGAGCAGGAGCATCTGGTAGAGGAGGAGGAAGAGGAGACAGAGGACCCAGACGCACCGTGGCAGTATGCTGTGGAGATGGAGGCAGGGAGTCCCTCGCATTCCTTGGCACAAATGGCCCATAGCATGCTCGCTTGCTTGCGTAGCGACAGCCGAATAATAACCATCAGACAGAGGGATGACTTTTGGCTGTCCACCTTGTTGGACCCTCGCTACCGTTCAAAAATGGTGGCCTTTTTCACACCTGCTGAGAGGGAGGCCAAAATAACGTACTATAAAAAACACCTATGTAGTCAGCTGGTCTCTGCCTGTCTGCGCCAACGTCCATCCTCAGACACTGTGGGCCCTGTGCGCTCGTGTTCCGCTGCCATGGCAGCAGGGGAGGGGTGGGGTGGTAGGAGCAGTGGCAGCTCCACCAGCAGCGGCTGCCTCAGTCTGCAGTCGATGATGAGTAGCTTTCTTCACCAGCGCAGTGAGGAAACTACTAACCAGCCGCAGCAGCAGCAGCAGCATCAGGTGGACCTGGAGCAGGACCTCAAACAACAGGCTTAGGCCTACTTGGACAGCACCCTGCCAACCGAGGTAGACAATCCCCTTGACTACTGGGCAACGAAACTTGACCTTTGGCCCCAACTAGCTGAATTTGCCCTTGAAAGGCTGTCATGCCCGGCCAGTAGCGTGGCATCGGAGCGCGTGTTTAGTGCGGCAGGAGGTATTGCAACTCCGCGGAGGACACGACTGTCCACCCAAAGTGTGGAGAGACTCACGTTTGTGAAAATGAATCAGGCGTGGATTAGTCTGGATTTCAAACCACCAGTTCCTGACACAACTGACTAAATCCGCCATGAATCATGCCCCAAACATGTGCCACTTTCAGGTCTCCTCACACTGCTGGTGTGTTCCATTTTTTGTCATAGGGTGCTGGCAGATTACGGGCCTCCCATAGCTGCTGCCAGGCCCCTAATCTGCCATGGGCCCCTATACCGCCTCCTCATGCTGCTGCCAAGTCCAGAGTCTCTCATGGGTCCCTGTACGGCCTCCCATTGCTGCTGCCTCCATCGCCACACTCTGCCATGTGCCACTTTCAGGTCTCCTCACACTGCTGGTGTGTTCCATTTTTTGTCATAGGGTGCTGGCAGATTACGGGCCTCCCATAGCTGCTGCCAGGCCCCTAATCTGCCATGGGCCCCTATACCGCCTCCTCATGCTGCTGCCAGGTCCAGAGTCTCTCATGGGTCCCTGTACGGCCTCCCATTGCTGCTGTCTCCATCGCCACACTCTGCCATGTGCCACTTTCAGGTCTCCTCACACTGCTGGTGGGTTCCATTTTTTGTCATAGGGTGCTGGCAGATTACGGGCCTCCCATAGCTGCTGCCAGGCCCGTAATCTGCCATGGGCCCCCGTACCGACTCCTCATGCTGCTGCCAGGCCCGTAATCTGTCATGGGCCACTGTTGTCGCTTGTTGGCATATTCCGCTCGTTCAGATGCTCCTTCTCCTGCTACTCCTCTTCACGGATTCCGTCAGCAGTCTTTCTTGGAATCCGTTTCCAAGAGACAACAGTTTGCGAGCACGCACCCGACGGTGCAGAAGCTGAACGTCCTCCTGTCCAAGTTGCTGCTGCCAGGCTCGTAATCTGTCATGCGCCCCTGTACCGCCTCCTCATGCTGCTGCCAGGTCCAGAGTGTGTCATGGGCCCCCGTACCGACTCCTCATGCTGCTGCCAGGCCCGTAATCTGTCATGGGCCCCTGTACCGCCTCCCCATGCTGCTGCCAGGTCCAGAGTGTGTCATGGGTCCCTGTACGGCCTCCCATTGCTGCTGCCAGGCCCGTAATCTGCCATGGGCCCCTGTACCGACTCCTCATGCTGCTGCCAGGCCCGTAATCTGTCATGGGCCCCTGTACCGCCTCCTCATGCTGCTGCCAGGTCCAGAGTGTGTCATGGGTCCCTGTACGGCCTCCCATTGCTGCTGTCTCTATCGCCACACTCTGCCATGTGCCACTTTCAGGTCTCCTCACACTGCTGGTGGTTTCCATTTTTGTCATAGGGTGCTGTATGGCCTCCCATTGCTGCTGCCTCCACCGCCACACTGTGGCTCCACACTCTGGTTTTGGCCCCGTGACTGCCCAAATGAGTGAAGTGTGCGGTGATTCTAAGATCGACGGCACTCATCTGCATGTCATACTGACTGACAGTATTATTTCTCTTCCCCAGCAGACTCCAAGGGCATTTAAATTAAAGGTACAGTGTTCTGCACTAATATTAAGTCTCTCTGAAGCCTAGAAACACCCTTTTTTAAGTTAAATTCACAGCGAATTTATTCGACTCGAATCGAATATTGTCCACGAATTCGCCGAATCAGTCGAATCGAATTTTTCATTTCTTCGCTCATCTCTAATTACAACATTCATTAAAATGTCTCAAGGTAAAATCCCCTAAAAACACATACACACTTGTAGAAAAAGTAGCCACCTCCACCAACATCATCTCCTCCCCACAGTATGAACTATACGATGTTACAAAATACAATATAATCAAAGACATAAGAAGAAGGGGGTGGGGTTAAGAGGTAGATGTTGTCCCAACATATTTCACAAAAAAGCTTCTTCAGTGGTTCAGTGGTTCAAGGGGTGCAAGTGACTGTGGTTGCTGAAAAAATAATATAATAATATACAAATAATGTACACACACACAAAAAGAAAACATAAATAGTGTATTCAATATACTCAATATATTCATGTGTCATACAAGAGGACACCTCATACATTTACAGGAATGACCCAAAGGGGTGCTTAACCTGAGCTGATGGATGCCACCCAGTACACTACTGCTGAGGTCAGAAGTAGAAAGATAAAATATAGGAGGTGAGCCCAATGTCCAGAGATCCAATTCGGGGGCTCCAGCAGGCTAGACACAGATGGGAGACCGCAATACACTCCACAGATGGCCCCTCTGAGGATAATAGATTGAATACACAAAACAAATGTATATAATATTATTGGTGTAAGGCCAATGTGGTGCCTATATTTAAAAAGGGGTCAAAGTCTTTACCAAGTAACTAAAGACCACATAGATGAGTTCTTGCTGGAAAAAAATATTTTAAGCAACAGACAGCATTGTCAAACAAACCTGATTTCTTTTTTTGAGGAGGTGAGAAAAACCTTGGACAAAGGCATGGCTTTGGACGTGGTATACTTGGATTTTGCAGAAGTGTTCCGATGTTAAAAGGGAGAATCTTCTACTTAACTCAACTCAGCTTAGCTAAACATAACAGCCTTTTTCTAAGAACTCAGCAGGGTGTCTCCTTACAACAGAGAACCAATCGCCTCATTTGGGGAGGGGTGTTGGGGCGGAGACCCAAGCTAGAGCCAAAAATCCTCGCAGTTGATGTCATGGTTCATAACTTACTCCTGGTGCATTTAGCAGCCTTGCCACTAGTAGATTAATATGCAGACACATCTGCTGAACGTCTAGATATGAAATATGACATACCTGCTGGGACGGTTAAGGAGATATCATTTTCTGCTCTCCTGTAGATGTCAGCCAGGGGGTGTAATATATCAGGCGGCTTGTATTAAAGTGGCCGATCTGAAATTATTCCTGGTTTTTATGTAACGCTTTCATATTCCAAAATATGTAATCATAGGGGAAAATGGATGTTGAATGTGATGTCTGCTTTATGGCTTTTCTGGAATGTCTTTGAGGCTCAGCGAAGGACTGGTTTATGGTTTTACAATCCTTCTCCAAGCAGAGTCTCGCAGACATCTGGGGGCCAGGCTAATTGGGGTTTATAGCCATGAGCTCTCCTGCTGGGCCTTGATGCCTTTTAGAATGCATCCAGGGACCACGTGTCACTCAACAGAGAGGGAGGGGGGATGAGCGAAGAGGGAGAGAGAGATACAAGATGGAGGGTTTGGAGCAAAATGGATGACCGCGTCCATCCCTGTGTGCACGATTGCTACAAATACCAATGTGCCATGAGATAAGTTAATGTGAATTACCATGAGGAAGTTCAGAAAAAATTCTCTTCACTGTAGATGTGAAAAAACATTGGTGTATTTTTGGACTTACTAGATATATACTATATACCGTGTGTTACACAACTAGCGATATGGAACATCTGTCTTACGCATTCTTATAGGAACCGCACCAACTCTGCAAAAAAGAGTAATTTCTGGAACCCCTAGAGGGGCATTTATTAAAGGAACCATTGATGTTTGAAGGCCTTCTATTTAAATATCCATATTAACCACTCTGGACTGATACTCCTTTACCAATACACCAATGTTTTTTCACATCTACAGTGAAGACTTTTAGAGTCACTTCTTACTGTGGATTCATTTCCACCTATGTTGGCTATCCATGAAGGTCTATACCCACTATGCACACAGTATGGCACAGTCATGGAGAAGGTAAAGAGAGATATACTGTATACTCAATTAATCTGAATATGTGCATCCTATTAGGCTGATGTCAAGATTATCATCAGTTGAGTTAAGTAGAAGATTCTCCCTTTTAACATCGGAACTAACTTTGGGAGACTGCCCTTTTGCTCTGAAACTTGAAAGCTGCTTAAACCAAGGCTTTTGGCAAGCACTTTATCTATCTAAATTTCTTTCTGTTATCTCTTTGCTGTGTTATTGCTCTCTGTATATTTATATATATATATTGGCTACATCTTTTTCTGTAAATATTTTTATTGCACCCTTTTGACCTTTTAGTAATAAATCTTACTTTCTGAAAGTGTTGAACTGTTTCTAAAGCTCTTTAATGCAAACTAAGAACCCCTGTCTCTGAAGAGCGCTACTGTGTGTGTTTAAACCTCTGTATAGCCTGCCTGCAGTGACAGTGGTATACAGACGATTATTCAACATCATAGTGTTATTGCTAATATTGCCGAGTTTCCTCTTTCTCTGTACAAAAAGAAGGTGGTGGCAGTGTGATGGGTTAATTGCGTAATTAACCTGACCCAGTAACAATCGCTCCCAGGCTGCAAGTACACAGATTGTGGTCCATTAGCTGGAAAATCTTTGTGCAGGGTGCAGCTGGGCGTGACATTGTTACGTACATGACAGCGCTGTTTTAGATTGGCTAGTCCTTCGGTCACAAGTTTTGTGAGCAGGGCTGGGGTCTGACGCCGCAATCGTCACAGTATTTACTTCTCATTATTTAATATTTATTCACTTTTAGAGTCACTTCTTACTGTGTTGGCTATCCATGAAGGATCTATACCCACTATGCACACAGTATGGCACAGTCATTGAGAAGGTAAAGAGAGATATACTGTATACTCAATTAATCTGAATATGTGCATCCTATTAGGCTGATGTCAAGATTATCATCCCCTGTCTCCTTTGTATTCATCATTATCCATTATTTAATTCCTAAGAGTTCATTCATTTTTACTGTGGTGTTCATGAAGGAACATTTAAAGAAGGAAACGATTCCACTAGGCTACTATTTATGGAACTTCACTGCAGATGAATACAGAAAGGAAACTCCATTGCCTCATATTAGTCATTTTTTGCCTATACGGCCGTTTTTGAAGACGTTGAACGGTTCTTTATTTTAATTCTTTGATTTTAATGTGATTGCAACATGTTCACTCTGTCAATGTCAACCTTTTTCATGATCTAAGTGATCGAATAAATACAATATCGCATTTACATTTGTAGTAATATTACTCCTCATAGGATTTGATTAACCACTTTCCAGGTGGTTTTGCACTAGTCAACTGCCATTTTTTTGCACGTTCTATTATTTTTAGGTTTATAATTAGAGATGAGCGAATCGAACTTGGCGAAGTGGAATTCGTTTCGAATATTAGGAAAAATTCGTTTCGCACCGAATCTGAATATTAGCAAACTTCGGATGCGCGAATCAAATTTTTCCCGATCGGCCGATTTTCATCCCTTCTACAGCCGGCAAAAAGTGTCCCTGCAGAGAGCTCCGCTATTTCTGACAGTTCTCTGACAGTTCCTTCACATTTACAGCGGTTGAAACATTGTATCTATTTGTTTCCATTTAGGATACAGATGTTTTTATTCGGAAACAAATAGATACAATGTTTCAACCGCTGTAAATGTGAAGGAACTGTCAGAGAACTGTCAGAAATAGCGGAGCTCTCTGCAGATACACTTTTTGCTGTACTGGAATTCTTCTTCTTTTCATTCTTCTTCTTCTTTTCATTCTTCTTCTTCTTCTTCTTTTCATTCTTCTTATTCTTTTCATTCTTCTTCTTCTTCTTTTCATTCTTCTTCTTCTTCTTTTCATTCTTCTTCTTCTTTTCATTCTTCTTTTTATTCTTCTTCTTCTTCTTTTCATTCTTCTTCTTCTTCTTTTCATTCTTCTTTTCATTCTTCTTCTTTTCATTCTTCTTCTTCTTTTCATTCTTATTTTCATTCTTCTTCTTCTTCTTTTCATTCTTCTTCTTCTTTTCATTCTTCTTTTCATTCTTCTCATTCTTCTTTTCATTCTTCTTCTCATTCTTCTTTTCATTCTTCTTCTTCTTCTTTTCATTCTTCTTCTTCTTTTCATTCTTCTTTTCATTCTTCTTCTCATTCTTCTTTTCATTCTTCTTCTTCTTCTTTTCATTCTTCTTCTTCTTCTTTTCATTCTTCTTCTTCTTTTCATTCTTCTTCTTCTTCTTTTCATTCTTCTTTTCATTCTTCTTTTCATTCTTCTTCTTCTTCTTTTCATTCTTCTTCTTCTTCTTTTCATTCTTCTTTTCATTCTTCTTCTTCTTCTTTTCATTCTTCTTCTTCTTCTTTTCATTCTTCTTTTCATTCTTCTCATTCTTCTTTTCATTCTTCTTCTCATTCTTCTTTTCATTCTTCTTCTTTTCATTCTTCTTTTCATTCTTCTTCTTCTTCTTTTCATTCTTCTTCTTCTTCTTCTTTTCATTCTTCTTTTCATTCTTTTCATTCTTCTTTTCATTCTTCTTCTCATTCTTCTTTTCATTCTTCTTCTTTTCATTCTTCTTCTTCTTCTTTTCATTCTTCTTCTTCTTCTTTTCATTCTTCTTCTTCTTCTTTTCATTCTTCTTTTCATTCTTCTCATTCTTCTTTTCATTCTTCTTCTCATTCTTCTTTTCATTCTTCTTCTTCTTCTTTTCATTCTTCTTTTCATTCTTCTTCTTCTTCTTTTCATTCTTCTTCTTCTTCTTCTTTTCATTCTTCTTTTCATTCTTCTCATTCTTCTTTTCATTCTTCTTCTCATTCTTCTTTTCATTCTTCTTCTTCTTCTTTTCATTCTTCTTTTCATTCTTCTTCTTCTTCTTTTCATTCTTCTTCTTCTTCTTCTTTTCATTCTTCTTTTCATTCTTCTTCTTCTTCTTTTCATTCTTCTTCTCATTCTTCTTTTCATTCTTCTTTTCATTCTTCTTCTTCTTCTTTTCATTCTTCTTCTTTTCATTCTTCTTCTTCTTCTTTTCATTCTTCTTCTTCTTCTTCTTCTTCTTCTTCTTCTTCGTCGTGCCCCGTGACTGCCCAAATGAGTGAAGTGTGCGGTGATTCTAAGATCGACGTCACTCATCTGCATGTCATACTGACTGACAGTATTATTTCTCTTCCCCAGCAGACTCCAAGGGCATTTAAATTAAAGGTACAGTGTTCTGCACTAATATAAAGGCTCTCTGAAGCCTAGAAACCCTTTAAATAAGTTAAATTCGCAGCGAATAAATTCGCATCGAATCGAATTTCTTCCGCAAATTCGGCGAATCAGCCGAATCGAATTTTTGAATAATTCGCTCATCTCTATTTATAATCCACACTTTTATAATAAGTGAGTCAGAGATACTATTAAGATACGATTATCGTACCAGTTTGGATGGCACTTTTTCTTTTCCAACGTGGCATCTACCTGTTTTTTTATTGAATGGAGGCACCTTGGGTATCCCTATTGCTACTGCAGACTCCCATTGGATAGATATGATGTGGGGCAACCTCCTGTGGTCCAGCCCCTCTGTAACTAGGCCACCATACCCGCACAACACAGGCTGACGCAGGCATGGTCCAGAAGGGCTGGTTGTGCCCACTATCAGTGGCCCTGTACACTGTAACTGGAATCAGAACAAATCACAAAGGTACATTTGCCTGAGGGCTGAGAATTCAGTAATGGAATCCTGTTTGCTGGTAAATTCAATGAAGTCCTTTCTACGTGTCTGTTTTATTAAAAATTCTCATCACCCAATATCTGTAAATTGAACCAGATGACAGCTGATCATTGTCCATAAGGTATGGCTAAGTACCGCAGTTCATTTCAGAGCAAAAGGTGGACAAATACCAGAAACATTCGCGAAGGGGCAGAATCACGTGTTTTAGTATAACACTGATTAATCTGGTCAGATTAATCACATGAAAGCAGAAAAACAAACAGAGATCTTGCCCAGATGTGATTAATTACCAGGCCTTTATACTCCGTGAAGCCAATTAATCTTATAAAGTTATCACAGTGCAACTAAACTGCTGCATTTTTAACAGTACAAGTACAGTATAATTTCAATAAAGGAGAAAATATTATTGTGTGCAATCCTGAACAGGAAACTACTGAGACGTATTTAAGAACCTGAATGTTTTTCAAGCAAACCAATAAAATTGTATTACAAATGTGCTGATTGCTGTCATTTCATGAAATGTTTGCAGTTTATTTTGCACTTTATCGTGTGTCAGCTTAGAGAGGAAGGGATACAAAGTAAGACCACTACACCTCTCAAACTGGCCATACACTGTGCCAATTTCAGCTAGTTCCTGATGCAATGGACGAAACTTGCTCAGTGGGTGGTCTTGTTACCATTCTCCCGTCTGACAGCCTGTGATTGAAACACTGTTCAACAGGTAAAAAGTTTTGGGCATAAAATTAGCTAATCTTACATAATTTTGGGGTGCTGAAAACGAAAATGACCCTAAAAAATGTTGATTGGCTCTAGTTTCCATGATATATTCACCCATCTAATGACGTAAGCCATTCAAAATTATGATGCAACTTCAGCTGCATATTGCGCAATTGATACTGGTGACCAATAGAAAATTGCATGTATACTGAGATGATGCAATATTAGCCTTTAATTGCATCACTTCACTGCATAAAAGCTGCAGTATCTGTAGCTGATTGTAGTTCGACAGCGTCTTTACATTTCGTTTTATGCTTATATAGGCTACTCAGTAATGTCTCGAACTTGTGTGAATAAAGCAGATAATTGCTGCTATATCTGCGGTGAAATAACTTTTATCTCACAAAAAAGGAGGATAACAGGAATGATTAAGAAAGCCTACAACTTGTATTTTGGCTGCAAGATAGGAGACCAGGACAAGAGCTGGGCACCACATATATGCTGCAATTCTTGTGGGACGGCACTAGAGCAATGGTTGAATGGAAAAAAGGCATCTATGCCTTTCGCTGTGCCAATGATTTGGAGAGAGCCAACAGATCATGTTAGTAATTGTTACTTTTGTATGGTGCCTCCAATTGTAAAAGGGCTAAATAAGAAGAAAAAGTTATCTGTGCACTATCCAAATATTCCATCGGCAATACGTCCAGTTCCTCATGGAGAGGGGCTACCAATTCCTAAAGCACCAGAATCCTTCATGGTTGAGTCAAGTGAGGAAGAACCTGAAGCGTGTAGTCACGTGCAGTTGTAAGAGATAGCCCTTTCCTCGAATAGAAGAGAAAAGCCAAGAGAAGCAAAACCGACACAAACTGAAGACAAAACTAGTGAGAATCCTAAGTATTAAAATGATTCAACTTAGCTTATGGCTATAATTTTTCTTGGTAATCCTATGCAATATATTATGCCATTTAGGCTTTGTTATGTAGTCAATATCACTTGCTTTATATTTGTGGAAAGACATCTATCTATATAATTATTGTGCATTATGTAGTCATTACGCCTATAGTAGAAAACTTTCCGTTTACAGAAAAACTAGAGCCAATTGACAAATTTCATTGTTATATTTGAACTCAGAATGTGAAATTCATTAAGAAATGGATCCTTTTGTTTCCAAAACTGGCAAAAAATAAAAATTTGTTGAACAGTGAAACAGAGCGGGATGGAAAACAGACACAGACACTGTTCAGGTATTGTGACAGCTGTTGGTGCCAATTGCCAAAATATTATTGCCACAGCAGGAGATTTGTCCATCCATGTAGCATGGATGGAGGAATCTTTAGCCTACAGGCTGAACCTAAAAATGTAACTGTATAGCCAGCTTTAGTCTACAGTTGTTTTAATACCAAACACCCCAGGGATTACAAGGTCCACAGGTTGTTTTTATGAGCAACTCCTGTGTGTGATAACATGCTGTCAAAGCCTCGTTTTGCTCAACTACAGTCACGGCCAAAAATATTTGCACCCCTGCATTTCTGTTAGATAATGTACCACTTCACCCAGAAAATTGTTGCTATTACAAATGCTTATTTAGGCATTCTCAAGTTTATTCCTTTTGTTTGTATTGCTATGACACAAAAAAGTTGAAAAACAGGAGTGAAGTGTAATTGATACAAAAGTGAGAGCCCCCAGAGAACCGAGGCTCTTGTGGACATCACTGGATCAGGATGGGGCTCAGGTAAGTGTTGGGGGGGGGGGCTGCTACACACAGAAGGTTTTTTACCTTCATGCACAGAATGCATGAAGGTAAAAAGCCTTGAGCGTTTAGAACAACTTTAATTGGATTGCCTTTTATATAGTTAATCCTTGAAGCTAATTGTATTGTATTACAGATGGCTCCACAATTAGTGGATACTACAATGTCTTGACATTGTTTATTGTGCTGTCGCACGATAGAATGTATCCAGAGATTGATTGGTATACCTCTTTTGCCACATGTTTTCTCATTGGCTTTTGTACTTCTTTGAAATATTTAATAAAAATTATTGGAAATGAAAGAATAAGATGTTACTCCTCAATTTCCACTTAGTTCCAATAGTAAACTTAGTACCTTTTTTGGTGGTATTTGCTTCCATTTCCTTTTTCCATGCCTAGATAAGGATTTCACCACCTCGGGACCCCCACCCCCCGCCTGTACTCAGCCTCCTGATATAATTTCACACATCCCACTAGGTCCATTCACAAACATTCTACCTTTGTGAATGGACCTATAGTCTTCTGAGACCTGTCACATGTCCCAGAAGACTACGGAGAGGGAGGACAACTTCCACTTCCGATTGCCTAGGCGATCGCAGCAGAAGTGGGAGCGGGTACCTGTCAAATTCGGGTACCTGTTCCCCAAAGGTGCCAATCCTTAATGGGGAGCGGGGAACAAAGGCATAAAGCGGAACTTCCCCTTTTTGGTGGAGCTTTGCTGTAAGCTGCAACATATTACACTTATGTAGCACCCTCTAGTGTACAGTTAGGGTAGGTAAATTTATACTGACTCACAGTAGTCATGTGAATCTGGATAATTGCTGTGGGTTCAGCTTAAGATTAGGCTGGAACATCTGTATATCAGGCCTCTATCACCTCCCCCTCATTCTGGAGGTCCACAGAAACTTCTAGAAGCTAGTGGGAGGAAGTACAGAGGTAGAAATCTGAATATTCATGGAGTTTGACCAATCCCCAGGCAGAAGGCCTGGAAGGGTGGTAAGATGGGCCCATAAATATTGAAGAGCCTGGCCAATGAGTTAGTCTAGTTTGTGGTCAGGCGGAGGAAGGAGTGCTGAGGATCGTGAGGCCTGGGAGGGGACCCCAGGGAAGGGGGCTTTGCCTCCAGGTTGGAGCTGAGAAAGGAAGAGATGAAGCTGGAGAAAGGCATCTTTAATACCCTACAGTCTGATTCAAGAGACACCCTGTCTAGTTTGGGAAGACTAGCACAGCAGAAGGCCTGAACAGCAGTCTTTCCATAGCAGCACGATGCAAAAGACAGTGCGAGTACTTCTACACCTCCAAGGCCTACAAGGAAGGAGGTTGCCAGATGCAATGACCAGCATGCTGGGACAGTTTCACAGCTAACTAAATCCCTTGCTCTGGGACACTTTACAAGGCAGACAAGTGGGCTGGTATGTTCTGCAAAGTATCGGGGCTTTGTGAGTTTCATCCAGGGGACATAGAGGTCCTAAAAGAGGAACCTTTGCTATTGATCTTTTAGAGACTGATGTTATCCAGAGGGGGTACAGTACAGGATCTGCATTTTTGTGTACATTGAGAAGGAAGTTTGTCCTCAGATTATTCTACTAAGTCAAGTTGGGCATCCCATATTCCCTTATCCCCATCCAAGTTGTTTTCCCTTCAATAAAATAACAAATATAAGCCCATGGACTGGTCATTGATTGTGGATGCAAGTTGGAAATGCATGTTGCCTGGCTGTGCAGGAATAGGGGGACCCAAAAAGCCAGCAGCCCTCTAGGGTATAGCGCTACATTTATGTTATTGGGCTTTGTTGTTCTTTAAAGCGTAACTTAAGGCAACCTTTTTTTTGGGTGGAGTAAGGGATGGTTATAACCCCTGTCAATTTATTTTGCCCTCTGTGTCTCATTGGGGATATTTCCCTTAACTTCCTGTTCCATAGCCAATACAGAAAGTGAAAGCAAATCCTTGGCAGGCAACAGAACTCATGTCCCCGCTGGAAAATTTCCCATAATTCCTGTTCTGGAGCCAAAATTTGAGATTTTGGGATTTCACTCTTGGTGATAGTGGTATAAAGGGCAAGTAGAGAGGGTGAATATTTTAATACAATGAAGCCAGCTACTCTGTTAGAGTAGCCAGCTTCATTGTATTAGAGCAGGGATGTCAAGCTCCATTTCATTGTGGGCCATATCAGCATTATTGTTGCCCTCAAAGGGCAGGTTGTATCTGTAAAACTAGATGTCCAGAGCACCCCACCCTCCATTACATCAGATGTCAAGAATCCCACACCCTCCCTAATATCACTGTGCAACCCCTTTAGGGACAGAGCTGGAAAGCAGAAAGTGGAGGGTCTTGAGAAGGACCAGAGGAGGAATGGAGTCAGTTACCAGAGTCTGCTGAATGCTGAGACCAGGGGAGGCAGAGATGAGGGGGTGCTGTAGCTACACTGAGAGGTGCAGGATTTGGCAGAGAAGTTCTAGTGTCACTAGAGGAGTCACTTTGGGTGGGGGAGCCATGGAACTCAGCTCACTTTGGAGAGGTGGGGAGACCCCTGTCTCAGCTTCCCATATCCCTCTTATGTGTAAATCACCCTGTGCCTGTTAGGGGTACAAGGTGATCTGTCCTAATATTGGGGTGAGGGTTTTTTGATTATTGTTTAATGTTATGTGGCTGTATCCCATTGTTCTATTGTTTTGGAGCAAACTATTATGGGATGTATGTGTTTATGTGTATTAGCTTAGTGTGGGGGGGGGGGGGGTCTCCAGCAGCCCTCCCTCCTGATGGGACTGTCTGTTGGTGGGAAGTTTGAATACCTGTGATACCTATGTGTCTCTTGTTACTAAATGTTGATTGCTCTGCCCTGTGTCATTATGCAGGGAGGGGGGACTGTCCCCTGAGTATATATCTTGTATCTGTGTTCAAATAAACTAGTCTTGTATGGTCGGCTGTGGTGTCTGTGGTTGGTGTTCGGATGGGGAGGTGGTATTTCAACGGAAGTACCCAAGCGCAGTCTGGGTCGGTTCCATTAAAGGCATCTTGGCTGGAGCACTGGTTTCCAGTATCCCAGGTAATTTGTGGTAGAACGTGTTCTCTTTGTTGTTCCGTGAGAGGGTGAATCCGCCCAACAAGGGTACAGACAACAGTAAACACCGCGTTCTAATCCCTCTCCAGAACTAAAAAAAAAAAAAAAAATGTTGGCTTTAGTTATGCTTTAACACTTCATTGTTATCTATTTTAACAACTTCAAAAGATTCTAGGTTATTTTTAAGCATTTTGTTTTAATAGAATGTAATGGTATGAATGCATAGTCAAATCTCAGTCAGGTACAGGTACCACAACGAACCTCCTGACATCCATTCATCATGTCCTCTGCAGATTTAAATCATCGCAGTGCAAGTAGTTGTCAGGCTTCCTAGCTGCCATCTGCATTATACACTGATCTTTCCCAGACATTCAGTAAATGTCAGGCAGGAGGAGGAGCGGAGAACGCCTGCAGCTCCAGCACACAGACAGGGTGGAAGGGAAGGGAAGACAGATGATGCCTAGGACCAGAATGAAAACACAACGCACACAAATCAGACCCATGTTCCCCCCCTGACTGGTAGTTAGGGATGAAAGATTAAGCAGCATTGTCTTCCACTGAGCAGTGGGATGCATGAGATTAATCCTATTCTGTATCAATTTAACTCTGCTTATTGTGTTTATTCCTTTGTGTTCTGGGGAAGATACGGGGTACGTATATATTGAATGGAATGTGACATGTCATTAAAGAAACTTTCCATCTCAGATTTACTTAAAACTCAACTGTTTTTTTTTTTTAAGTTTTGGATTGTGTTGGAAAGAGTTAGGGCCTATTCACAATTGTCTGTTTTGGTGCAACATGAAAATGCATTTGGAAATCCCATTATTTCCCACATGGCTGGTTCACATCCATGCACTGCAGTGTAGTGCTAAAAACAAAAGAAAACTCTTTGGGCTAATTCAGACCTACACATGTGCATTACCACACATACTGCATGCACATGGAAGAGTGTGAATCCAGCCTTGAGGCTCCTTAGAATGTTTTTATCTGCATCGATTAAAGTGTTACTAAACTCACGACAGTAAAATCAGTCGGTATATGCAGTAAAGCATGCTTGCTATACTCACTGTGGAACCTAAGGGGTTAATCCTCTGCATTGTGTAAATAGGATGTTTGATCATGTCTTCTCTGATCCTCCCCTTCTTCTACTGTCCCAAATGCATCTGCTGATAGTACAGAGCCTTGGGGTCAAGCAGCACATGCTCAGTTTGGTAGGTATCGCTAGAGAGTTTTTTCTTTCTTGGGAGAGTGCATGTGATCAGCACAGGATGAATCAGCCCTGTCCAGACAGGGGTTATGCAGCCTCATAGGACAGTCAGAGGAGAATGAAAACTCCTCCTTCAAGCCTTAACCAGTGTTCAGCTGGACACTGATAGAAGTCACAAGACTGCTCTAACTGCTGATGAGAAATGGTATTTAGCAGTTTATATTTACTATAATAAATGCATTTCCATGTTATGTGTACTGTGGGAGAATGCAGGGTCATGGGTTTAGGAACCCTTAAAGGCAAGTATATACAGTGGCAAGGCAAGTATATACAGTGAAGTATATTGCCAAATGTCAGCCACCAAACCTTAATGACTTGGAGAGGATCTGCCAAGAGGAGTGGGCCAAAATCCCTCCTGAAATGTGTGCAAACCTGGTGGCCAACTACAGGAAACGTCTGACCTCTTCGATTGCCAACAAGGGATTTGCCACCAAGTACTAAGTCATGTTTTGTGAAGGGGATCAAATACTTATTTCCCTCATGAACATACAAATCAGTGTGTAATTTGTTAGACATGCATTTCTTTAGAATTTTTTGTTGCTATTCTGTCTCTGTGTTACAATACACCTACCATTCGATTTTTAGACTGATCATTTCTTTGTGAGTGGGCAAACATTCAAAATCAGCAGGGGATCAAATACTTATTTCCTTCACTGTAGGTGTGTTGCAGAACGCTGCATTAAAATGCACCATTTCTGCATTTTTACACACAGCTCAGCACACCTCACTACATGTCACCACAGCATGTTGCAATGTGCATGGCACTGAATGAAATCTTATTTTGTGACAATTAAATATTTCATCTGACAGCACTGCTATCCAGGACTACAATATTGAGAGGCGCCCATGCTGGGAGTGTTGAGTACATCTTCTTTCAATTTTAATTTTGTGAGTAGCCAATTTGCTTTTGATTTTAATATTAAAGCCTTTAAATCTACTTCACTTAGTGCGCGTTCTTCTTGTTTGTTTATATGTCATTTGTAGATTACCCCAATCTTGTGAGCAGCAGCACCAAAGGCAGCAAAAGGTGATGTATTATTCTTGATGATCCCAATGCCTGGACTAAGAATTTGTGGTTTAATCAACTTATGGACATGAACTGTTTTTAATGATGGATTTGATTTTTGTTTGCTTTCCACAAAAGGTAGCAGCTTACAGCTAATAAGGAACTGGAAATGTAAGTAGTCCCAATTTTGCAGCGTATGCAGGTGCAGAACTATATGTCCCAGCAGTTCTCATCTTTTAGGAGAGTGCAGGCATGAATTTCTCCTTGCCTATCACTGAAGTAAACAGAACACTCCATTTTCTCTGAGCACTTTGCAATTGTGCCAACATTTGAGGACACCGCTTAAAGTGGCTGAATGTGGAGCTCCATGGTGAAGAGTGAGTGTGGCCATTGAAAAGTGGACATTATTATTATTATACAGTATTTATATAGCGCCAACAGTTTGCTCAGCGCTTTACATTATGATGGGAGACAGTACACAAGACAGTACAGTAACAATACAATATACGAGGGGTTCAAGGGCCCTGCTCCTTGGAGCTTACAATCTAGGAGGCTGGGGAGAGTGGTACAGGAGGAAATAGCTGTGGGGGATGGAGTGGTGGGAAGAGCGGAGGAGATCGGCAATTAGGTGAGGGTGGGGTAGGCTTCTCTGAAGAGATGGGTTTTCAGGGTGCGCCTAAAGGTGAGGAGGGTAGGTGACAGTCTGATGGATTGGGGTAGTGAGTTCCAGAGGATGGGGGAAGCCCTGGAGAAGTCCTGGAGACGGGCATGGGAGGAGGAGACCAGGGAACTGGAGAGTAGGAGGTCTTGTGAGGAGCGGAGAGTGGGTTTTGGGTGGTAGATGGATATCAGGTCAGTGATGCAGTTTGGGGCAGTGTTATGAACAGCTTTGTACGTCAATGTTAATATTTTGATTTTTTATGCGTTGGGCAATCAGAAGCCAGTGGAGGGATTGGCAGAGGGGGGTGGTGGATATGGTGCGGTTGGTAAGGTGGATGAGTCTGGCCGCAGAATTCAGGATAGACTGAGGTGGAGATAGCCTGTGTTGGGGTAGGCTGGCAAAGAGAGAGTTACAGTAGTCGAGTCGTGATATGATAAGGGAGTGAATGAGTTGCTTTGTAGTTTCTGGAGTTAGGAATGTGCGTATTTTGGAGATGTTGCGGAGATGGAGTCTGCATGAGTTTGTCAGCGATTGGATCTGGGGCTGGAAAGACAGATTGGAGTCTAGAATGACACCTAGTACTCTGGCTTGCGGGGTGGGGCTGAAGGTGGCATTGTTGGTCGTGATGGAGAGGTCGGCGGGGGAGGCGCGGGCCATATGGACTGTTTTTAAAGATATACTGTATCTGCAGTAGCTTTGATGTGAATCCCACCTGGAGATGCTAAAGTCAGGGCATGCTCTAAGTTTGTAACTTCGATGGTGTCTTAAAATGGAACTTCAGAGACAACATTTTTTTTAATTTGGCTGTGTCTACAAATATGTTATCTCTACTGATGGTTATCCTAGGTCCAGATGATTGTTAGATATTAGGTAAAATCTTTGTTTTTATGCTGGATGTTACTGTCAGTGGTGTTCTGTGACCAATAGTGCCAAATAACAACATGGTTTAGATTTAAATTAGCCAAAAATCACTTAAAAGCGAATATAAAATATTATTGGTATAACCATTTGACTAATGGTGCCATTAACATAAGAACACAGTTAGGTACTAAAATAACCAATTTTCCATAAAAAAACAACTATTATTACACAATATTACTAACCCCCCCCCCCCCTAAAAAGTAATACCAAAACAAACCAGAAAAAAGGGAAAAGCCGCTTAGGTCATGTATGATCTTAATAGCTGGACTCCATTGGATATAAAATAACAATTCTGAAGGAGGTATAAAAAAGGATACAAATATATAACATTGTATCTGCAATGTAAAAAAATGAATGGTAACGCTAAATAATGGAAAATGACTAAGACCACTTACATCTAACGCTCTTAGTTCCTTACAGCTTTTGCAGTATGGAGCTAAATGACAGTGAGCATGCCACTATTTCAAACAAAAAGTCATCAGGCTGAACAGACAGAAGGAGAGGATGAAAGAATAATAAGTGGGGAAATAATAATTGCTATGTGGATAGATTTGTTGTGACTGAGTGATAAATGGGAGGAGTGAGGTTTGACAGGTGGGAGGGGTTAAACAACAGGAACCAGAAAAGGAGAAGAATGACAGGTGGGAGAGATATAAATGTCACAAAATGACAAGTGGGGGGGGGGAAAGAATGTAAACAAGTGAGAGGTATTAGGAAACAAAAGACAGTATTAGTTTCTCTTGTGTATCTTCCATAGATTTTCACATGGTTAAACACATTTCATTAAGGAACATTTAACCAATCGTGTGACACACGTACGCTCACTATTTACCATATATTAGAAATATATTACTTGTGACATCATTATTCTTCATTAGTAATTATTTATATTTCTGGTATATATATATATATATATATATATATATATATACTGTATATATAGCAGTAATATGGGTGGAGTGCACAACGATGATAAAGCACAGTGCATATAGCAACCAGGCCCTCCCAAAGGCCATATATAGAAAAAAGAAAATTGGATTGCTGCACATAAAAGACTTTTATTGTTGAAAAATCACCATACAACAGTGTGATACAAAAAAATGGACTATGATGTATGGCTTCGTCCATTTTGTATGGTGATTTTTCAACAATAAAAGTTTTTTATGTGCAGCAATCCAATTTTCTTTTATATATATACAGTATATATATGTGTGTATTTTTTTCTTATTCACATAAGGTAGCAATGGGTCGAATTTACTAAATACAAATAGACTGTGCCCTCTGCAAGTGCAGTTGTTCCAGAGATGAAGCTTTACTTTGCCAAGAATACCCAAATAACATGCAAGGAAAATAAAATAGAAAAACTGCATTTTTGCTTACACATGATTTGATGAAGTCAACAGAGCTTCCCTTTATTTACTCCCTCATCATATCACGACTCGACTACTGCAACTCCCTCCTCACTGGCCTGCCTCGCCGCTGGCTATCCCCGCTTCAGTCCATCCTGAATACGGCTGCCAGACTCATTCACCTTTCCAACCGCTCTGTCTCCGCCACCCCCCCTCTGCCAATCCCTCCACTGGCTTCCGATTGCGCAACGGATCAAATTCAAAATCCTAACGCTGACGTACAAAGCCGTCCACCATACTGCCCCGAACTACATCACTAACCTAATACCCAAGTACCGCCCAGCACGCACACTCTGCTCCTCACAAGACCTCCTTCTCTCTAGTTCCCTGGTCTCCTCCTCCCATGCCCGCCTCCAGGACTTCTCCAGGGTGTCACCCATCCTCTGGAACTCCCTGCCCCAACCCATCAGATTATCACCTACTCTCCTCTCCTTTAGGCGCACCCTGAAAACCCATCTCTTCAGGGAAGCCTACCCCACCCCCTGCTAACTTGCCGACCTCCTCCACTCACTCCTACCACTCCATCCCCCACAGCTATCTCCTCCTGTGCCACCACCCCCTCCCTCCTAGATTGTAAGCTCGAAAGAGCAGGGCCCTCGATCCCCTCATGTTTTGCATTGTATTGGTATTGTTCTGTCACATGTTCTGTCCCCCTTTGTAATGTACAGTGCTGAGCGAACTATTGGCGCTTTATAAATACTGTATAATAATAATAATAATAATTTACTAAGCTTTGGAGCAACTGCTCTTGCAGAGTGCACAGTCTATTTTCTTTCACTAAATCTTTTTTTTTTTGTATAATCAGTATTAATTGAATTTTCAGAAAACAATACTAAACATATAAAATAAAAAACAAACTATCAAAGTAGCAAAATAATAGGTTCAGGTACCAAATCTGACAGGCACTATAAACAGACAATACAGCCATATGTACGTAGAGAAAGCAGTAGCATACATTCAGTGATAGACAGTTGTCAAATTTATGAAGGTCACCTTCATATACTTAACAGTGAGTGAACCCCACATTAGAAACTCTGTTCAAAGTGTACATAAGAAGATAAGGCCTGTACATGTACAGTATGTACATTATTTCACAGGATACCGGGCTCTGAAATAGCATGAGTATAGTACCACAGAATGGGGGGTCCTATATCTGAGACAGGAGACCAGACCCCTGACAAACCAAAAAATACAAAAGCAAAAGTGAAATAAGCTGCAATAAAAATAAGATAATACAACCATTGGTTAGACAACGACAAACTGTCAAAACTACATCTCTCTGTAGCACTTTGGAGAAATTTAGCTTGAGGTGATTGTAGCCGTATTAGTGCACTTGCGACAGAAACAATTGAGTACTGTCCGTGATACTTTTTTTTAATTGCACTAAGATACAATTTTGAGGACAGTCTTTTGGGGTATGCCCCTTTCTTCAAGGTCCAAGCAGTACTACTTCACAAAGTTTTAGCAGAATGTTAAAAGAAATGTAAAAAGGGGGAGAATAGAAAAAAAAAACAGAAAAAAACACACACAAACAAATGTACACAGCAATGGTTATAAACCTAGGATTAGACTAGAGATAAAACAGAGCAAAAGCAAAGACTGGGGGGCAACACTCACAGAGGGGGTCGTAAAACTGTTGGATAATGAGTGAGGAATCCTATGTTATTATTAAATTAAGGCCGTTATCTCTTGTATCAAATAGAAATATTATTATTATTATTATTATACAGTATTTATAAAGCGCCAATAGTTCGCTCAGCGCTGTACATTACATTATCATTCTTAGTTCAAAAGTTTTCCCTTCCTGGATAGTTTTGAAATGTCCTTTAAGAACTAAAATATTGAGGTCTTCCATAAAATCCTTTTAAAATGTCTGCTTTTATTAGTGGGTAGCATGGTCTGAAATGTTCATGGGCACTACATTGTAGCTTTACTTTTGCTTTTAATGATTTTTTTTTCAACTGGTAATCACACTATAAAAAGGTAACATAATGATATTTTTCATACACAGATTTTGAATATTAAAGAAGCATATAACAAAACAACACAGCACATAAGCATGCATTTATTCCAGCTTTGGTGGAGTGGATCTCAAAGTTTGACAAAAGTACTCCAAGCCTGGAGCAAAGCATGCTCTTGTGTTGCATTGCATTGCTTCAACACCATTATACACAAAACCTTAAGGACACATTTAAATGGCCATTTAAGAGGCCGCCCAAGCCCTTTCTGATGCTGGCTATACTCCCCACTTCTTCCTATTGGTTTTAATGAACCCTTCAGGCAGTGCTCTTGACACTTGACTCCTGACCAATTGCTGTGCAAAGCATCTGTAAAGCACATGTTCCACTGACATGCTTTGCACTGCATCCAACAAGACAGCCTAGCACAAATGCATGCTGTGGGACCACTGTTATCAGACTAAAATAACAAGTTTAAAAAAAGAAAGTTGGCAGGTGGCCTGGATGTAGTTAAGGTACTTACATATACTTAAGCCAATAGATTAACCTGCTGTTTAACCTGTGTACTCCGGGAAAGTGAAATAACAAAAGTAAAATGTACAGTTCTTAGGGCAGCTGCAGAACTAACAGCATCTGCCCGATTTCTGTAACTTCAGGACAGGGGCGGACTGACAACTCATGGGGCCCCCGAGCAATAGGGGATCATGGGGCCCCTGTGTCCTTGCCCAAACTCAAAAAAGCCTATGAAAAAGGTACCAGGGGCATCTTATGGGGCCCCCTACTGACCCCGGGCCCTCGGGCAGTTCCCGAGTTTCCGAATGGTCAGTCCGCCCCTGCTTCAGGAACAAAAAAGGCTTCTTTATGGTAATAAAATTCAGAAAGTTTGCATCCTACATTAACTTTGCAAATATTAGCTCAACACCTCTTGTACCGCTGTACATCTATCAGTGGTGGATTGGTGGCCCTTTATTTACCCAGTGCCATTTATAAACAGCACTGAATAAGTAGCCGCCAAGCAGCCAATCTGCCAGGTAATCACTGTGCATCCACCTGTCATTAGACAGCTGGGTACAGAGACACTGTACCCACCCAATCCAAGGGGGGGGGGTACCGTGCAATCGCTGTGATTGGTCATCACAGCGATCACATTGTACTGTTTCGTGTGCTGATCCCTCCCCTTCCCCTTACAACAAGGGAAGAAACGAGATTGTGTAGTTATAAATGGAGACAGAATGAAGGGATCAGCAGCTGCAGATTCATTTATTCTGTTTCTGTAGCACAGGGATTGTTTTTTTTTTAACTGAGAGAAAAAATGAGATCACCTTGTGGTGTCTACTTTCCACAAAATTGTCATTTTGGTTGTTTTCATACTATTCTGGGATATTTTTTCTTTTAACAGAAAGTAATGGAAACTGGGTTTTCTTTCAAAATTTGTGGTCTTTTTTCCTTTTTATAATAAAGAATAAAAATCTCAGCAATTTATAAATATCACCAAAGGAAAGCTCTGTCTGTCTCACAAAATGATTTTGGGTACAGTGTTGCATGACGGAGTAACTATCAAACTATCAAAGTGCTGAAAGCGAAAAAATAGTTGGTAAAGAAGGGGGAATTACAGGATAGTATACAAGTGGTTAATTTTGGGTTCTCATCAGAACAGGAATAGAGGGGCAATCTTCCAATGGGGACATTAGTTCTGGTGACAACCAGGGATTCTCTCACTTCTCTCTTCTCTCACTTTCCTCTCACTTCTTTTTTGGTTTTTTTTTTGGTTATGGGACAGGAAGTGAAGGGAAATCTCCCCAATGGAACACACACAGCAACAAAACAACTGATAGGGGTTGTAACCATCTATATCCAGGATGGAAAAGTGCTACTTTTAGTTCAACTTTAAGATTTTTTCTGAGGTACTGTATACCTTTGAAACTATTAACCCAATGGCTCAAGTTACATCAAAGTCTACTCTAACAGCTGCTGACAGTGAAGACATTGCATGGTCTTTGTCAATCCATAGTGGATCTGTAAAAAACGAACCTGTTTTGAGAAGCAATAATACAATTCTAGGAAAAGAAACCAAATCCTTATTCAGCCCTGGCCCTCTAACAACATTGTTTGGTTTTTGCAAAAAAAGAAATTCAGGCACTATGCCTTCAAAGAAATGTGGTAAGCAGCCATCCTGAGAAGCTGGAGCTCATCAGAGTTTCCAGGCCTAGTTGATTGACTTCAGCCACTGGCTGCCTTCTGTATGATAAAATAAATAATGATATTATGGTAGAAAGCTTGAAATGACCTAAGATGAAATCTGTCAGCATGAGAACATGGAAGATAACTAATAAATTTACAAGATTATTTTACAAATCTGAAAATCTGCTGCGGGTATACACTGTACGCATGCAGAGGTACCTGCACATACCTGCAGCAGTTCTAAAAGGCCTTTGGACACAGCAGAGTGCCAGGCTGTTCTGACATTCAAAGTACCGACTTTACAGAGAATTGTGGAGAAAGTGGATCCAATATCAGGAAAGAGACTTCAATCATAAGCAGATCCTGAAGAAAAAATTAGAGTAGATTGTGTACCAAAGTGTAAACACCCTTTAAATTCTTACCTTGGCATTTAAAGGATTTTAATAAAAGTCACATTCATTTAGAAATGACTTTTTTTCCTTAGGAATTTATTCTGAGAATATCGAAGAACCTTTCCTGGATTTTATAAGCTTGCTTGTTAGCAGCAATTTGCCCTGAAAAATACTCTTTTCCATCTCCTTATTAAACACGTGACTTGTATCTCCGTAAGTTCATCCATCTCCAGACAATTTCGTAGATTCCCTGCGGAGCGTGGTTTTGAAATGTTGCGCTGTGGGGTCTTAACGTTATTAATGGCAGTGAATTAATTGTGTTAGCAGCGTGTTATTTGGAATTGGTATTTATGGTGGTATAAAAAGGAAGCTTTTGTGCCGCAATCGGTGACAGGGAGGGTATGTTTGATTGATATGGTTAATAACAGCTACTTTACATAGAGTAGAACTCCTTCTAGTCTGAATGATATAGAATATTTGTGTTCCCTTTAACTCTGCTAGGAAGTTTAGTATCGATAATAATACCTTATTTTTAGAATGCAGAAAAGTAAAACAAATGTAAACAATGAAAACAATCGTCTCCATCTTGAATGTGCTGCATTGGTGCATTTCTATTTGATATAATTTCAAAGGGAAGCATGTAACATGGTCTTCACATTTATCTTTTAGGAAAATCGGGGTTTGATCCCATGGCATAGGATCACTTTAGTAAAGAAATATTTTTACCATGGTCTATGGTTTGTTTAGTGAAACATTAGTATTGCTACAGATAATCTGATACAATAAGCAATAGAGTAAAATGATCTCCAAAAACAGCAAAAGAATAATAAAGTGATAGTAAAGGCTGATGCTAATTATTCTTAAACATGTTCCCTCCCCCGTCCTCATACGTATCCTGCATACATTTTATAAAAAAAGATCTGTGAATTTACCTATTTTTATACATGATGCTACAGCTCCAGCTCCCCTCAACAATGGCTGTGAATTCCTAGAGCTGTGACATCACTCATAGGTTCTTGTTGCCCAGCCATTGTTGGAACTCCCTCCTCTCCCCTGCAGCAGTTGCTCACTGACAGAGGGGAGCCAGAACTGCCAGATCATCTGACCAGACAATAGTGGGTTTTCAAATAGGTAAGTACATAGATCTATTTTCATGGGTATGCAGGATAGATGGAGGGGGGGAGGAATGTTTTTTAGAACAGTTAGTATTAGTGTTATCTTCCACTTTAAAGGAATGGCCGTTCCTAATATTTTTGTGTAAAGTTGGCTGTATATATAGTATAGTATATTGAAGTTAGCAAGTAGAAAAGATCGAGAGTACACATCTTCTGAGACTGAGTAGTTTCCAAAAAAAATGGACGCAGAATACAACAGCAGAATGGCAGAAATTTACTTTACTGGGGCAGTCTACAATTCACATAAGGAACCTTTGAGTAAGTACAACTAAAGGCATTTTCTCTTCATTTTGGATGGAGTGGAGAGGAATTAGAGCAACTGCCATGTTTTATTGCTGTCAGTGTCCCCATTAGGGAAATTCACCCCATTTGTCCTGGAGTCCATTATCACTCAAAGTGAAAGAAAATCCCAAATTTTAAGTGGTCACCAGAAGAGAAATAGAGGAGAAATCTTCCAATGGGGAGACAAGTCTCGGGGAGCTGATGACTACCAGGAATTTCCTACACTTTGGAGGGATTTCCTCTCACTTTCTGTTCTGGCTATGGGGCAAAAAGTGAAGGAAAATTTCCCCAATGGGACACAGATGGCAAAAAAACCTGACAGCTGTTATAACCCTCCTTTACTGTATCCAAAATGAAAACTGAGCCAGGAAACTATATGCTTACCCTTTCTAGCACAATAATAACTGGTTAAAAAAACTCATTACATATTTAAAACAGTATAGTTTTCAAAAGATGCTGAGCTGTTAAAAGAACCTAGAGGAGAAAAAAGTCAAACACAGCATTAGGTATAGAAGTTGTCATCTAACTTTGGGGCAGGGCTTTTTTCAGTTGGAACTTAATTCCACCACCTCTGGCTCAGGCCCTCTGCTCCCTGCACACAGTTATCACTTGTAAACACATGTAGCACTACCCTCATGAGGGCCTTTGTGTTGTGGTTACCCCTAAGCTCTCTCTGCACAACCAGACAACTGGTATTTCCCACACAGACTTGCATCCAAGAGACAGTAACCAGTTCGTGGGTTTTTGCTATTTTATTAAGGGAAATAACTTGGATAGGCTTGACTTGGCTTGAATCAATGAAGGGGGGACAATTTCCTTCCCATGTGTAAAGACAGATCATGGACTGTTCTTTTCTTGAAAGCCATCAATCGTTACGGATCAGTAGCAACAGCCCCTTATGGGTAAGGAACTAGCAGACCCTCAAAAATCAGCTTAGCTTCTCGTAACTACATGCAGAGATATCTTCTCTCCCCCTGCAGAGCTGCTCCCAGCTCCACAGCCTTCCGACACTACCAACCCTCCTGGCTGCTCGGAAGCCTGCTACATGTGGCAGTCTTTCCCCTTGTAGATTCCAGACAGTGCTGCTATACTCACTCTGTCCTCTTTGCTCCTTGCTGCTCCAGGTCTCGATCCTATTCACACCTCATTGCTGAATGTATCCTCCTGAGCCATCCCGATCCCAGCCTGGAGGCCGCCCCCTCCCTAGGGACCTCTCTCAGGCATCGACAGTCTCCTCAGCACTCCATCTTCCACCCAACTCCTCTGTTAGCCTAACTCTTCCATATTTATGTGCCAGTCTACCAGAGCCTCCAAACCTGGGATAGGTCAGACGCCTATAAACCTGCAGATTAGGTCTCCACCACTTACTGCTAACGGGCTTCTGAAAGGAGGCGATAGAGCCACAACCTGTTAAGTCATCCAGCTGACCTGCAATAACCCGACCTCAATCACAGACTCACACAGCTACCATGAGGCATACCCAATAATTTTACCTACAATACACTACACTATTCTAGTAGCACACTAGAGGGTGCTACACACAGATTTCCGGCTTCTGTTTTACCAGTGATAGCTTATCTCCTACACAGCTCTCACAGAACGAATCTCCTGAGCAGATCCCACACTGAGTGCAGGACAGGACAAGGGAAATGCAGGGAGCAGTCCGGGTGCAGTGCAGTTATGGGGGGGGTGTTGAGTGCAGGGGTGGACTGACCATTTGGAAACTCGGGCACTGCCAGGTCAGTAGGGCAAGGGCACAGGGGACACAGGGGCCCCGTGATACTCTATTGCCCGGGGGCCCCATGAGTTGTCAGTCTGCCCCTGGTTGAGTGGTAGGCTGCACCCTCTGTAGTCTCATTTTTTTCCCTGTTCCCCAGATGCAGATGCCCTCACTGAATGATCTCCCTGCAAGCGAGAGAGGTGAAGCCGCCTGCAGTGTGTGGAGAGGTACTAGCCATCTAGGTGCTTCAGCTTAATACAGCAAAAAAAGTAAGATGATGAAGCTTTTAATGTGGCAGGAGAAGATGAGGGGAGTGGAGGGAGGGAGGTTCTGTGTAGAGGTCAGAGCTGAAGAGGGGCGAAGATGACATGTCAATGGAGGACACAGGTAAACAACTCTGAAAGGGGGCTAAACTCTGCACTCTGTGTAGTGCACCAATGAACTCTACACTCTGTACGCAGTGCACCCAAAACTCTGCACTCTGTATCTAGCATACCCTGAACTCTGCAGTCTGTGTGTAGCACACCCCTGAACTTTGCACACAGCATGTAGTGTACGCCTGAACTCTGCACTCTGTATGTAGTGTACCCCTGAACTCTGCATGTATTGTACCCCTGAACTCTGCACTCTGTATGTAGCACACTCCTGAACTCTGCAATGTGAACGCAGTGCACACCCCTGAATTCTGCACTCTGGACATAATGCATCCTTGGAATTTAATGTCCCTTTAAGACCCTCCCACTGTTAGTGAAATTCAGGCACACCTGCTATTTGATGCTGCTTGGCTGATGTACATGTGGGGGGGGGGAGTTGTTTTGGGGGGAATGGGGGCATGGTTGAGTCTCTGCACCTATTCTCTGAGAAAAAAAGCCATGCTTTGGAGTATTCACTTAGGTGCCTTTAGTTATTAGAAAATGTGTGAAGAAAGAATGATTCCCTGCACTGGAGAGAACTGCACTGACTGGCAGACAAATAGGTGTTCTTCAATTATTTAAGTGCTGTCCTCTCAACAGGCCAGGGAAGCCAAAAGAATGAACTGAAAAACAAGAAACAGAGGGCGCACCAACCTAGCACATTACTTCAGTGGTGATTTTATTAATAACGAAAAGAGTAGATGTATACTCATAAACAACACAAATGAAAAGGCATTTCAAACTCCACAAGAACGTCTGATCTCCTAGATGAATCCCAATGCATGAAGACCTTCCAAAAAGGCTTACACGTTTCGAGGGGCAATCCCTTCTTCATCAAAGCCAATTTTGGATGCTGCATACCAGGTCTTTGAACTATGTATCTGTCTACAAACAAAAAGAAAGGCTTGGTACATATTTTATACACCCTCCCACAGATGGAAGGGGTTTGGAGGTTTGTTTATGTGACCTTATTCAGGTATTACTTAAAGACCTGTTATGCAGCATAACAAATTGGCTCTGATGAAGAGGGGGTCACCCCTTGAAATGCATCAGCCTTGTTGGAAGGTCTTCATGCATTGGGATCCGTCTAGGAGATCAGACATTCTCACGTTCATTGTGGAGTTTGATATGCCTTTTCATTTGTGTTCTTTGTGAGTACATCTATTCTTTTCATTATTAAAAAAAATCACCATTGAAGTAATGCACAAAGTTGGTGCACAAGGTGTGTGACCTGTCGAGCAGTTTATGTTTTGATTGTATCACAATTGCATGTTTTCAGAGCCCTGGCTGATGTTCATCATGATCTCTGTGCATGTCTGTAGAAAGATCGTTAATTAGAAAAATCTTTGGATGGCCTGGTCAATTATGCACAAGCAATTTAATTAATAAAAATTAAAAACAATTTGTCAGGGCTTTCTAGCCTGTATAATTAGGAACATGCTACTGCACAGTTTTCTTAAATTTGCCATTTTAAGCTGGCCATAGATCAGAAGATACTGTATCTGTCTTAACATGTTGGATGGGAAGCTATCTGCCCATTGTCACATGAGCATTGTAAGTTAATTGCAAGTTATAATTAGAGATGAGCGAAGTATTCAAAAATTCGATTCGGCTGATTCGGCGAATTCGAGGAATAAATTCGATTCGATGCGAATATATTCGCTGCGAATTTAACTTATAAAAAGGGTGTTTCTAGGCTTCAGAGAGCCTTTATATTAGTGCAGAACACTGTACCCTTAATTTAAATGCCCTTGGAGTCTGCTGGGGAAGAGAAAAAATACTGTCAGTCAGTATGACATGCAGATGAGTGCCGTCAATCTTAGAATCACCGCACACTTCACTCATTTGGGCAGTCACGGGGCCAAAACCAGAGTGTGGAGCCACAGTGTGGCGGTGGAGGCAGCAGCAATGGGAGGCCATACAGCACCCTATGACAAAATGGAACCCACCAGCAGTGTGAGGAGACCTAAAAGTGGCACATGGCAGAGTGTGGCGATGGAGACAGCAGCAATGGGAGGCCGTACAGGGACCCATGACACACTCTGGACCTGGCAGCAGCATGAGGAGGCGGTACAGGGGCCCATGACAGATTACGGGCCTGGCAGCAGCATGAGGAGTCGGTACGGGGGCCCATGGCAGATTACGGGCCTGGCAGCAGCAATGGGAGGCCATAATCTGCCAGCACCCTATGACAAAATGGAACCCACCAGCAGTGTGAGGAGACCTGAAAATGGCACATGGCAGAGTGTGGCGATGGAGACAGCAGCAATGGGAGGCCGTACAGGGACCCATGAGACACTCTGGACCTGGCAGCAGCATGAGGAGGCGGTACAGGGGCCCATGGCAGATTACGGGCCTGGCAGCAGCAATGGGAGGCCCGTAATCTGCCAGCACCCTATGACAAAATGGAACCCACCAGCAGTGTGAGGAGACCTGAAAGTGGCACATGGCAGAGTGTGGCGATGGAGACAGCAGCAATGGGAGGCCGTACAGGGACCCATGAGAGACTCTGGACCTGGCAGCAGCATGAGGAGGCGGTACAGGGGCCCATGACAGATTACGGGCCTGGCAGCAGCAATGGGAGGCCCGTAATCTGCCAGCACCCTATGACAAAATGGAACCCACCAGCAGTGTGAGGAGACCTGAAAGTGGCACATGGCAGAGTGTGGCGATGGAGACAGCAGCAATGGGAGGCCGTACAGGGACCCATGAGAGACTCTGGACCTGGCAACAGCATGAGGAGGCGGTACAGGGGCCCATGACAGATTACGGGCCTGGCAGCAGCAATGGGAGGCCCGTAATCTGCCAGCACCCTATGACAAAATGGAACCCACCAGCAGTGTGAGGAGACCTGAAAGTGGCACATGGCAGAGTGTGGCGATGGAGACAGCAGCAATGGGAGGCCGTACAGGGACCCATGAGAGACTCTGGACCTGGCAGCAGCATGAGGAGGCGGTACGGGGGCCCATGGCAGATTACGGGCCTGGCAGCAGCAATGGGAGGCCCGTAATCTGCCAGCACCCTATGACAAAATGGAACCCACCAGCAGTGTGAGGAGACCTGAAAGTGGCACATGGCAGAGTGTGGCGATGGAGACAGCAGCAATGGGAGGCCGTACAGGGACCCATGAGAGACTCTGGACCTGGCAGCAGCATGAGGAGGCGGTACGGGGGCCCATGGCAGATTACGGGCCTGGCAGCAGCAATGGGAGGCCCGTAATCTGCCAGCACCCTATGACAAAATGGAACACACCAGCAGTGTGAGGAGACCTGAAAGTGGCACATGGCAGAGTGTGGCGATGGAGACAGCAGCAATGGGAGGCCGTACAGGGACCCATGAGAGACTCTGGACCTGGAAGCAGCATGAGGAGGCGGTACGGGGGCCCATGGCAGATTACGGGCCTGGCAGCAGCAAAGGGAGGCCCGTAATCTGCCAGCACCCTATGACAAAATGGAACACACCAGCAGTGTGAGGAGACCTGAAAGTGGCACATGGCAGAGTGTGGCGATGGAGACAGCAGCAATGGGAGGCCGTACAGGGACCCATGACAGATTACGGGCCTGGCAGCAGCATGAGGAGGCGGTACAGGGGCCCATGACAGATTACGGGCCTGGCAGCAGCAATGGGAGGCCCGTAATCTGCCAGCACCCTATGACAAAATGGAACACACCAGCAGTGTGAGGAGACCTGAAAGTGGCACATGGCAGAGTGTGGCGATGGAGACAGCAGCAATGGGAGGCCGTACAGGGACCCATGACAGATTACGGGCCTGGCAGCAGCAATGGGAGGCCCGTAATCTGCCAGCACCCTATGCCAAAATGGAACACACCAGCAGTGTGAGGAGACCTGAAAGTGGCACATGGCAGAGTGTGGCGATGGAGACAGCAGCAATGGGAGGCCGTACAGGGACCCATGAGACACTCTGGACCTGGCAGCAGCATGAGGAGGCGGTACAGGGGCCCATGACAGATTACGGGCCTGGCAGCAGTAATGGGAGGCCCGTAATCTGCCAGCACCCTATGACAAATTGGAACACACCAGCAGTGTGAGGAGACCTGAAAGTGGCACATGGCAGAGTGTGGCGATGGAGACAGCAGCAATGGGAGGCCGTACAGGGACCCATGAGAGACTCTGGACCTGGCAGCAGCATGAGGAGGCGGTACAGGGGCCCATGGCAGATTACGGGCCTGGCAGCAGCAATGGGAGGCCCGTAATCTGCCAGCACCCTATGACAAAATGGAACACACCAGCAGTGTGAGGAGACCTGAAAGTGGCACATGGCAGAGTGTGGCGATGGAGACAGCAGCAATGGGAGGCCGTACAGGGACCCATGAGAGACTCTGGACCTGGCAGCAGCATGAGGAGGCGGTACGGGGGCCCATGGCAGATTACGGGCCTGGCAGCAGCAATGGGAGGCCATAATCTGCCAGCACCCTATGACAAAATGGAACCCACCAGCAGTGTGAGGAGACCTGAAAGTGGCACATGGCAGAGTGTGGCGATGGAGACAGCAGCAATGGGAGGCCGTACAGGGACCCATGAGACACTCTGGACCTGGCAGCAGCATGAGGAGGCGGTACGGGGGCCCATGGCAGATTACGGGCCTGGCAGCAGCAATGGGAGGCCCGTAATCTGCCAGCACCCTATGACAAAATGGAACCCACCAGCAGTGTAAGGAGACCTGAAAGTGGCACATGGCAGAGTGTGGCGATGGAGACAGCAGCAATGGGAGGCCGTACAGGGACCCATGACACACTCTGGACCTGGCAGCACCATGAGGAGGCGGTACAGGGGCCCATGACAGATTACGGGCCTGGCAGCAGCATGAGGAGTCGGTACGGGGGCCCATGGCAGATTACGGGCCTGGCAGCAGCAATGGGAGGCCGTAATCTGCCAGCACCCTATGACAAAATGGAACCCACCAGCAGTGTGAGGAGACCTGAAAATGGCACATGGCAGAGTGTGGCGATGGAGACAGCAGCAATGGGAGGCCGTACAGGGACCCATGACACACTCTGGACCTGGCAGCAGCATGAGGAGGCGGTACAGGGGCCCATGACAGATTACGGGCCTGGCAGCAGCATGAGGAGTCGGTACAGGGGCCCATGACAGATTACGGGCCTGGCAGCAGCAATGGGAGGCCCGTAATCTGCCAGCACCCTATGACAAAATGGAACCCACCAGCAGTGTGAGGAGACCTGAAAGTGGCACATGGCAGAGTGTGGCGATGGAGACAGCAGCAATGGGAGGCCGTACAGGGACCCATGAGACACTCTGGACCTGGCAGCAGCATGTTGAGGCGGTACAGGGGCCCATGGCAGATTACGGGCCTGGCAGCAGCAATGGGAGGCCCGTAATCTGCCAGCACCCTATGACAAAATGGAACCCACCAGCAGTGTGAGGAGACATGAAAGTGGTACATGGCAGAGTGTGGCGATGGAGACAGCAGCAATGGGAGGCCGTACAGGGACCCATGAGAGACTCTGGACCTGGCAGCAGCATGAGGAGGCGGTACAGGGGCCCATGACAGATTACGGGCCTGGCAGCAGCAATGGGAGGCCCGTAATCTGCCAGCACCCTATGACAAAATGGAACCCACCAGCAGTGTGAGGAGACCTGAAAGTGGCACATGGCAGAGTGTGGCGATGGAGACAGCAGCAATGGGAGGCCGTACAGGGACCCATGAGAGACTCTGGACCTGGCAGCAGCATGAGGAGGCGGTACAGGGGCCCATGACAGATTACGGGCCTGGCAGCAGCAATGGGAGGCCCGTAATCTGCCAGCACCCTATGACAAAATGGAACCCACCAGCAGTGTGAGGAGACCTGAAAGTGGCACATGGCAGAGTGTGCCGATGGAGACAGCAGCAATGGGAGGCCGTACAGGGACCCATGAGAGACTCTGGACTTGGCAGCAGCATGAGGAAGCGGTACAGGGGCCCATGACAGATTACGGGCCTGGCAGCAGCAATGGGAGGCCCGTAATCTGCCAGTACCCTATGACAAAATGGAACACACCAGCAGTGTGAGGAGACCTGAAAGTGGCACATGGCAGAGTGGGGCGATGGAGACAGCAGCAATGGGAGGCCGTACAGGGACCCATGACAGATTACGGGCCTGGCAGCAGCATGAGGAGGCGGTACAGGGGCCCATGACAGATTACGGGCCTGGCAGCAGCAATGGGAGGCCCGTAATCTGCCAGCACCCTATGACAAAATGGAACCCACCAGCAGTGTGAGGAGACCTGAAAGTGGCACATGGCAGAGTGTGGCGATGGAGACAGCAGCAATGGGAGGCCATACAGGGACCCATGAGAGACTCTGGACCTGGCAGCAGCATGAGGAGGCGGTACGGGGCCCATGGCAGATTACGGGCCTGGCAGCAGCAATGGGAGGCCCGTAATCTGCCAGCACCCTATGACAAAATGGAACCCACCAGCAGTGTGAGGAGACCTGAAAGTGGCACATGGCAGAGTGTGGCGATGGAGACAGCAGCAATGGGAGGCCGTACAGGGACCCATGAGAGACTCTGGACCTGGCAGCAGCATGAGGAGGCGGTACAGGGGCCCATGACAGATTACGGGCCTGGCAGCAGCAATGGGAGGCCCGTAATCTGCCAGCACCCTATGACAAAATGGAACCCACCAGCAGTGTGAGGAGACCTGAAAGTGGCACATGGCAGAGTGTGCCGATGGAGACAGCAGCAATGGGAGGCCGTACAGGGACCCATGAGAGACTCTGGACTTGGCAGCAGCATGAGGAAGCGGTACAGGGGCCCATGACAGATTACGGGCCTGGCAGCAGCAATGGGAGGCCCGTAATCTGCCAGTACCCTATGACAAAATGGAACACACCAGCAGTGTGAGGAGACCTGAAAGTGGCACATGGCAGAGTGGGGCGATGGAGACAGCAGCAATGGGAGGCCGTACAGGGACCCATGACAGATTACGGGCCTGGCAGCAGCATGAGGAGGCGGTACAGGGGCCCATGACAGATTACGGGCCTGGCAGCAGCAATGGGAGGCCCGTAATCTGCCAGCACCCTATGACAAAATGGAACCCACCAGCAGTGTGAGGAGACCTGAAAGTGGCACATGGCAGAGTGTGGCGATGGAGACAGCAGCAATGGGAGGCCATACAGGGACCCATGAGAGACTCTGGACCTGGCAGCAGCATGAGGAGGCGGTACGGGGGCCCATGGCAGATTACGGGCCTGGCAGCAGCAATGGGAGGCCCGTAATCTGCCAGCACCCTATGACAAAATGGAACCCACCAGCAGTGTGAGGAGACCTGAAAGTGGCACATGGCAGAGTGTGGCGATGGAGACAGCAGCAATGGGAGGCCGTACAGGGACCCATGAGAGACTCTGTACCTGGCAGCAGCATGAGGAGGCGGTACGGGGGCCCATGGCAGATTACGGGCCTGGCAGCAGCAATGGGAGGCCCGTAATCTGCCAGCACCCTATGACAAAATGGAACCCGCCAGCAGTGTGAGGAGACCTGAAAGTGGCACATGGCAGAGTGTGGCGATGGAGACAGCAGCAATGGGAGGCCGTACAGGGACCCATGAGAGACTCTGGACCTGGCAGCAGCATGGGGAGGCGGTACAGGGGCCCATGACAGATTACGGGCCTGGCAGCAGCAATGGGAGGCCCGTAATCTGCCAGCACCCTATGACAAAATGGAACCCACCAGCAGTGTGAGGAGACCTGAAAGTGGCACATGGCAGAGTGTGGCGATGGAGACAGCAGCAATGGGAGGCCGTACAGGGACCCATGAGACACTCTGGACCTGGCAGCAGCATGAGGAGGCGGTACGGGGGCCCATGGCAGATTACGGGCCTGGCAGCAGCAATGGGAGGCCCGTAATCTGCCAGCACCCTATGACAAAATGGAACACACCAGCAGTGTGAGGAGACCTGAAAGTGGCACATGGCAGAGTGTGGCGATGGAGACAGCAGCAATGGGAGGCCGTACAGGGACCCATGAGAGACTCTGGACCTGGCAGCAGCATGAGGAGGCGGTACGGGGACCCATGGCAGATTACGGGCCTGGCAGCAGCAATGGGAGGCCCGTAATCTGCCAGCACCCTATGACAAAATGGAACCCACCAGCAGTGTGAGGAGACCTGAAAGTGGCACATGGCAGAGTGTGGCGATGGAGACAGCAGCAATGGGAGGCCGTACAGGGACCCATGAGAGACTCTGGACCTGGCAGCAGCATGAGGAGGCGGTACAGGGGCCCATGGCAGATTACGGGCCTGGCAGCAGCAATGGGAGGCCCGTAATCTGCCAGCACCCTATTACAAAATGGAACACACCAGCAGTGTGAGGAGAACTGAAAATGGCACATGGCAGAGTGTGGCGATGGAGACAGCAGCAATGGGAAGCCGTACAGGGACCCATGACAGATTACGGGCCTGGCAGCAGCATGAGGAGGCGGTACAGGGGCCCATGACAGATTACGGGCCTGGCAGCAGCAATGGGAGGCCCGTAATCTGCCAGCACCCTATGACAAAATGGAACCCACCAGCAGTGTGAGGAGACCTGAAAGTGGCACATGGCAGAGTGTGGCGATGGAGACAGCAGCAATGGGAGGCCGTACAGGGACCCATGAAAGATTACGGGCCTGGCAGCAGCATGAGGAGGCGGTACAGGGGCCCATGACATATTACGGGCCTGGCAGCAGCAATGGGAGGCCCGTAATCTGCCAGCACCCTATGACAAAATGGAACACACCAGCAGTGTGAGGAGACCTGAAAGTGGCACATGGCAGAGTGTGGCGATGGAGACAGCAGCAATGGGAGGCCATACAGGGACCCATGAGAGACTCTGGACCTGGCAGCAGCATGAGGAGGCGGTACAGGGGCCCATGACAGATTACGGGCTTGGCAGCAGTAATGGGAGGCCCGTAATCTGCCAGCACCCTATGACAAAATGGAACACACCAGCAGTGTGAGGAGACCTGAAAGTGGCACATGGCAGAGTGTGGCGATGGAGACAGCAGCAATGGGAGGCCGTACAGGGACCCATGAGAGACTCTGGACCTGGCAGCAGCATGAGGAGGCGGTACGGGGGCTCATGGCAGATTACGGGCCTGGCAGCAGCAATGGGAGGCCCGTAATCTGCCAGCACCCTATGACAAAATGGAACCCACCAGCAGTGTGAGGAGACCTGAAAGTGGCACATGGCAGAGTGTGGCGATGGAGACAGCAGCAATGGGAGGCCGTACAGGGACCCATGAGACACTCTGGACCTGGCAGCAGCATGAGGAGGCGGTACGGGGGCCCATGGCAGATTACGGGCCTGGCAGCAGCAATGGGAGGCCCGTAATCTGCCAGCACCCTATGACAAAATGGAACCCACCAGCAGTGTGAGGAGACCTGAAAGTGGCACATGGCAGAGTGTGGCGATGGAGACAGCAGCAATGGGAGGCCGTACAGGGACCCATGAGAGACTCTGGACCTGGCAGCAGCATGAGGAGGCGGTACGGGGGCCCATGGCAGATTACGGGCCTGGCAGCAGCAATGGGAGGCCCGTAATCTGCCAGCACCCTATGACAAAATGGAACACACCAGCAGTGTGAGGAGACCTGAAAGTGGCACATGGCAGAGTGTGGCGATGGAGACAGCAGCAATGGGAGGCCGTACAGGGACCCATGAGAGACTCTGGACCTGGCAGCAGCATGAAGAGGCGGTACGGGGGCCCATGGCAGATTACGGGCCTGGCAGCAGCAATGGGAGGCCCGTAATCTGCCAGCACCCTATGACAAAATGGAACACACCAGCAGTGTGAGGAGACCTGAAAGTGGCACATGGCAGAGTGTGGCGATGGAGACAGCAGCAATGGGAGGCCGTACAGGGACCCATGAGAGACTCTGGACCTGGCAGCAGCATGAGGAGGCGGTACAGGGGCCCATGGCAGATTACGGGCCTGGCAGCAGCAATGGGAGGCCCGTAATCTGCCAGCACCCTATGACAAAATGGAACACACCAGCAGTGTGAGGAGACCTGAAAGTGGCACATGTCAGAGTGTGGCGATGGAGACAGCAGCAATGGGAGGCCGTACAGGGACCCATGAGAGACTCTGGACCTGGCAGCAGCATGAGGAGGCGGTACAGGGGCCCATGACAGATTACGGGCCTGGCAGCAGCAATGGGAGGCCCGTAATCTGCCAGCACCCTATGACAAAATGGAACCCACCAGCAGTGTGAGGAGACCTGAAAGTGGCACATGGCAGAGTGTGGCGATGGAGACAGCAGCAATGGGAGGCCGTACAGGGACCCATGAGACACTCTGGACCTGGCAGCAGCATGAGGAGGCGGTACAGGGGCCCATGACAGATTACGGGTCTGGCAGCAGCAATGGGAGGCCCGTAATCTGCCAGCACCCTATGACAAAATGGAACACACCAGCAGTGTGAGGAGACCTGAAAGTGGCACATGGCAGAGTGTGGCGATGGAGACAGCAGCAATGGGAGGCTGTACAGGGACCCATGAGAGACTCTGGACCTGGCAGCAGCATGAGGAGGCGGTACAGGGGCCCATGACAGATTACGGGTCTGGCAGCAGCAATGGGAGGCCCGTAATCTGCCAGCACCCTATGACAAAATGGAACACGCCAGCAGTGTGAGGAGACCTGAAAGTGGCACATGGCAGAGTGTGGCGATGGAGACAGCAGCAATGGGAGGCCGTACAGGGACCCATGAGAGACTCTGGACCTGGCAGCAGCATGAGGAGGCGGTACAGGGACCCATGACAGATTACGGGCCTGGCAGCAGCATGAGGAGGCGGTACAGGGGCCCATGGCAGATTACGGGCCTGACAGCAGCAATGGGAGGCCCGTAATCTGCCAGCACCCTATGACAAAATGGAACCCACCAGCAGTGTGAGGAGACCTGAAAGTGGCACATGGCAGAGTGTGGCGATGGAGACAGCAGCAATGGGAGGCCGTACAGGGACCCATGAGACACTCTGGACCTGGCAGCAGCATGAGGAGGCGGTACAGGGGCCCATGACAGATTACGGGTCTGGCAGCAGCAATGGGAGGCCCGTAATCTGCCAGCACCCTATGACAAAATGGAACCCACCAGCAGTGTGAGGAGACCTGAAAGTGGCACATGGCAGAGTGTGGCGATGGAGACAGCAGCAATGGGAGGCCGTACAGGGACCCATGAGAGACTCTGGACCTGGCAGCAGCATGAGGAGGCGGTACAGGGGCCCATGACAGATTACGGGTCTGGCAGCAGCAATGGGAGGCCCGTAATCTGCCAGCACCCTATGACAAAATGGAACACGCCAGCAGTGTGAGGAGACCTGAAAGTGGCACATGGCAGAGTGTGGCGATGGAGACAGCAGCAATGGGAGGCCGTACAGGGACCCATGAGAGACTCTGGACCTGGCAGCAGCATGAGGAGGCGGTACAGGGACCCATGACAGATTACGGGCCTGGCAGCAGCATGAGGAGGCGGTACAGGGGCCCATGGCAGATTACGGGCCTGGCAGCAGCAATGGGAGGCCCGTAATCTGCCAGCACCCTATGACAAAATGGAACCCACCAGCAGTGTGAGGAGACCTGAAAGTGGCACATGGCAGAGTGTGGCGATGGAGACATGGGCCCCCTGACCACGCTTGACTTTCTGGCCACATAGTCAACATACGGCTACGTTTACTTCCTCGAGCGGCTTGACGAAAAATTGCCACACCGCCAAGTAGGAAACTTTGCCCCCGCTACTCCTCACTGGCTGACTGCTACTTCCTCCGTGCACACCGGCACCACTACTGGCCGTGGTGGTAGGCTGCAGTGGAGCTGGTGCTCTACTCCGTGGCCGTTTGCCTCCACTGACACTGCTGGGACCCTGCTGCCTCCTGGGCAACCCACCGACTGTTTTGCTCGCTGCCAAGCTGGCACCCTCTTCTCCTGATGATGCGGAAGCAATAGCCTGATGACGACGAGGCTGCCAAGTGCGATCAGCCTCATCATCATCAATTAGGGTCTCCGCCTCACTACTAGCCCCCTCGGCTGCGTGTGGGTCAGGAGACAGACCTGTCTCTAGACCGGCTACCGAGCCACTCTCCTCGCCAGTACTTGTTCGCCTGGCTGCTGAAGAGGCGGATGTCTCCCCCCGTTCCTGACCGCCCTCTGTTAGCTCTTCCTCACTGTACAGTGGGGCTGAGCCCACAGCATGCGATACTTCGCTTGGTGAGGGAACACCAAAGGACAGGGGCAGGTAGAGGACACGTGATTTCAGTGGGCTTGCTCCCGGGCCATGCCAACTAACGGTTGTGTCTGACGTACCCACCGACCGTTGGCTGTAGGTGTCAGAGGTGACCTGGGAAGAGGAAGACGACCGAGCCAACCAATCGATGACGGCAGGGTTGTCGGTGGAGACACGACCGCTGGATGACACCGGGAGCACTGGCCTCTGGCTGCGACTAGTGCTGCCTCGACCCCTTCCTCTGCTGCCACGTCTGCTCGCTCCTAAAACATGGCCTCCTCTGACACTCCTCTGCGTGTTGTCTGACATACTCTTTAATTCAACGATTCTGTGTCCCTGAGTAACGATTCTGTGTCCCTGAGTAACAGTTCTGTGTCCCTCAGTAACAATTCTGTGTCCCTCAGTAACAATTCTGTGTCTGTCCCTGAGTAACAATTCTGTGTCCCTGAGTAACAATTCTGTGTCCCTGAATAACAATTCTGTGTCCCTCAGTAACAATTCTGTGTCCCTCAGTAACAATTCTGTGTCTGTCCCTGAGTAACAATTCTGTGTCCCTCAGTAACAATTCTGTGTCCCTCAGTAACAATTCTGTGTCCCTCAGTAACAATTCTGTGTCTGTCCCTGAGTAACAATTCTGTGTCCCTCAGTAACAACTCTGTGTCCCTCAGTAACAATTCTGTGTCTGTCCCTGAGTAACAATTCTGTGTCCCTCAGTAACAATTCTGTGTCCCTCAGTAACAATTCTGTGTCCCTCAGTAACAATTCTGTGTCTGTCCCTGAGTAACAATTCTGTGTCCCTGAGTAACAGTTCTGTGTCCCTGAGTAACAATTCTATGTCCCTGAGTAACAGTTCTGTGTCCCTGAGTAACAGTTCTGTGTCCCTGAGTAACAATTCTGTGTCCCTCAGTAACAATTCTGTGTCCCTCAGTAACAATTCTGTGACCCTCAGTAACAATTCTGTGTCTGTCCCTGAGTAACAATTCTGTGTCCCTCAGTAACAATTCTGTGTCTGTCCCTGAGTAACAATTCTGTGTCCCTGAGTAACAGTTCTGTGTCCCTGAGTAACAGTTCTTTGTCCCTCAGTAACAATTCTGTGTCTGTCCCTGAGTAACAATTCTGTGTCCCTCAGTAACAATTCTGTGTCCCTCAGTAACAATTCTGTGTCTGTCCCTGAGTAACAATTCTGTGTCCCTCAGTAACAATTCTGTGTCCCTCAGTAACAATTCTGTGTCCCTCAGTAACAATTCTGTGTCTGTCCCTGAGTATCAATTCTGTGTCCCTCAGTAACAATTCTGTGTCCCTCAGTAACAATTCTGTGTCCCTCAGTAACAATTCTGTGTCTGTCCCTGAGTAACAATTCTGTGTCCCTCAGTAACAATTCTGTGTCCCTCAGTAACAATTCTGTGTCTGTCCCTGAGTAACAGTTCTGTGTCCCTGAGTAACAGTTCTGTGTCCCTGAGTAACAATTCTGTGTCCCTAAGTAACGATTCTGTGTCCCTAAAGTGTCTGTGGCCCTAACTCTGTCTCTAATACAGAGAGGTCTGTCTCTCTTGAATGACCGGAGGCAAATGGAGAATTGTAAGATGGCCGCAATTTATAGCTCCACCATTACACAGTGCTGGCTGGCTGGCTGCTGATTGGCTAATGCGATGACATGTCATGAATGAATGCATTATGGGTCAGCGCGCCTTGTCTGCGCGCCTTCCCAGAGATCCCCGCTCCGTCGCCACACATGTCGCCGCCATTTTTGGAAAAATTTCGATTGCGCGAATCTAATTTTTTCTAATATTCGAAACGAATTCCACTTCGCCAAGTTCGATTCGCTCATCTCTAGTTATAATCTATATGTCACTTGCTTTTATTAAAGTATACTGTATCTATAGGAAACACTTTTTTTTAGTTTTTGACAGAGTGGGAAAGAAGTTATTCTCCGATCATGTATTACTGCCAATAGAAGCTCCATTAGAGAGTTTCCTTCACTTCCTGTCTGGTAGCGAGGGGACATCTCAATAGGGATAACACAGGCAAAAGTATTTTTTTTAAATTAAGTAATGAAATGCTAGAAACTCAGCTTTTTTTGTTGTCTTTGCTTTCATTTACTGTCTGGTAAAAGGGTTCCCCCAAAACAAAAAGTGAGGGGAAATCTAATGGAGCCCCAGATGACAGTAAAGCTTGAGGTTTTAACTTTCAAAACTAAAAAACTGTTGTGTATAGGTATAATTTAACTACTTTACTACTATGCAATTTTAAAAACAGCCAGTAGTTAGACTCAATTTTCTGGAGTGCTATTTATAAATGAAGCTGCAGAAAACAGGCCCAGACAGCCAGTGCACCCCCTGAATGTCTGTGATTGAAATGTCATTAGACAGAAAAATATACTGAGCCAGTCAGGGTGGCTCTGTACAGTACCTTTTGATCACTTTATGCCAATCACAGCGGTTACAAGTTTAAACACTGCCTGTGTTTACAAACATTCAGGCCTACCCTTCCTTTCACAATGAAGGAGGGTAAGAAAGGAAGATTACAAAAAGGAAAGGATTGGAACAGGCACATTCAAAGTAGAAGATGTTAAAGTGTACCAACCACCAATGACTGTGAGATCATTTTTTAAAGGTGAGGGGGTTTAAAGTACCATTGACCACCAATGATTGGGTTTTGAGCGCAAAATAACAGAAACCCTGGAGAATAAATGGTGGTAACTGCAATTTTTTAATGCCCATGATTTAAAAGCCCTTAAATCATTTTCAAGTCAACCGCGAATAATGGCCCTAGAAATATTGCTTTCACTGTTCAAGAAACGTTGATTTTTTTTATCCTTATATATCTTTTATAAAGTTAAAAATAAAGAAAGGGCAGCACAGTGGCTAAATGGTTAGCACTTCCACCTGGCAGTACTAGGGTCGTTGGTTCGAATCCCAGCCATGGCACCACCTGCCTGGAGTTTGCATGTTCTCCCTGTGCCTGCGTGGGTTTCCTCCGGGTACTTAGGTTTCCTCCTACACTCCAAAGACATGCTGGTAGGTTAATTGGATCCTGTCTAGTTTGGCCCTAATATGTGTATGAATGTAAGTTAGAGACCCTAGATTGTACACCCCTTGAGGGTTAGGGACTGATGTGAATGTACAATATATATGTGTAAAGTGCTGCGTAAATTAACAGCGCTATATAAGTACCTAAAATAAAGAAAGCTCAATCTGTTTTTCAAAACAATGATACAGTATTACCCACTTGTCTACCGGGCACTTTTACCCCCTTCCTGCCCAGACCAGTTTTCAGCTTTGAGCGCTGTTGCACTTTGAATGACAATTGCGCAGTCATGCAACACTGTACCCATATAACATTTTTATCATTTTTTTCCACACAAATAGAGCTTTCTTTTTGTGGTATTTATTTACTCACTGCTGGATGTTATATTTTTTGCGCTATAAACAAAAAAAGAGCAAACATTTTGAAAAAATAAATAAAATAAAATTTTGCAAACAGGTAATTTTTCTCCTTCACTGATGTGCGTTGATGAGACTGCACTGATAGGCAGCACTGATGGGCACTAATAGGTGGCACTGATGGGTACTGGTAGGCGGCACTGGTGGGCACTGATAGATGGCACTGATGAGACTGATGAGGTGGCATGGATAGACAGCACTGATGGGCACTGATAGGCAGCACTCATAGGTGGCACTGATGAACTGGCACTGATATGCAACATTGATGGGCACTGATGAGCTGACACTGGTATGCAACAATTATGGGCACTGATAGGTGGCACTGAAGGGCAGCACTGATGGGTGGCACTGAATGACGGCACTGACTGGCAGCACTGGTGGCCACTGACTGGTGGCACTGCTGGGCACAGGTGGGTGGCACTGCTGGGCACTGATGGGCACAGGTGGGTGGCACTGCTGGGCACTTGTGGGTGGCACAGCTGGGCACATGTGGGCGGCACTGCTGGGTGGCTCTGCTGGGCACTGATCATCAGGGCACTGATGATCAGTGTCCTGATGAGTGGTGCCGATCCATCCTCTAACAATTGCCATCATATGACCTCCTCCCAGAACTTGCCAGCCGTGGTGAAGCCGTCATTTGGCTATCTGCGGTCGGCAAGTGGTTAAATTCATTTAGGGTACCCTATTGCTTGGTGGAGTAATTGTCAGCCAAACAATCATAGCACTGAGAATAGACTGGTAATTAAGAGGTATACACCGGCTAGCACACAAGTGGTGAAGCTGTATATGGCCAGTCTTACCTGTTGAGGGACAAATGCTTTCAGGAAGACAATTTAATTAGACCACAGCTTCAACCACATGGACACATACTGTAGCTCTTGATTCCTTTTTGATTAACCATTCAGTCCACCTTTAAACATAGTGCAGTCTAAAGAGGTAGCCACTGTCTGGTGAAATAGGACTGCTGGAAAGTCAGTTGGTTATAACAATGCTCCTAACTAGGGTCTTAGGCCTCAGCAGTTCTTAAAGTCATTTGCCATGGTCCCATTGTATGTAGGAATGTAGCCACCTTCTCTTGTTTGTTTCCAACATGTAAATTTTTGTGCATTAGTACTGCTGGAAGTGAAAAGAAGGTAACAGCCGAAAAGCTTGTCCTAAAATCTAACTGTAAGTGCACTAATATGGCTAGCATTATGTTTAGCATGTCAAAGCAGAACTCTTTACATGTAACTAAAAGCATTTTTTTTTAGTCCTGGATAGAGTGGAGAAGGATCAGAACACCTGTCAGTTTTTAATGCCCCCCGTTGTGGAATGATTAATTCTCTCTATTTGTCCTGTTTACTATTATCATCCAAAGCGAAAATAAAAGAAAATCCCAAAATTTGGTTTGTCCTGTTTTGACTATGTGACAGGAAATGAAGGGAAATGGTACACAAATGGCAAAAAAAAAAAACCAACTGACAGGAGTTATAACCTGCCCTTACTCTATCAAAAAAGTTTTGAGTTTAGTTACACTTTAACATACATTTGTGTCCAAACTCTCTGTTTCTCTTATGGAAAGAGGTCTGTGTTTGTAACCAAATAAATTATACAGCTGCTAAATTACATCTAAATGTAAAACCTATGTGAAGGTGTAAGATATATGACAAAGAAATTTAATGCAAACTGGTTGTCGCAAAAAGAAAATCGGTAAAGTAGCAGCAGTAAAAACTGGCAGCACGCACGGACAGCTGGTGCTTAGACATCTGCAAGTAGTTTCATATACGTTTTAAAACCTGTGATGATCTTTTTTTCCAAATATTACTGCTCATCCCACCCCTAATATTAGTCTGTGAGGCTGCACATCATACTGTTGGGCCAATAGTGGTGAGTGGAAATGTGTGGGTCAGAGCGTTTACATCATATGAAGTGGCTATTTAAATAACAGTGTGTACAGGTTTGTGGGTACTCTGCAAGGTATGCAAATCAACCTGAAGGCATCTCCACTTGTCTCATTTCCATATTTGTGGAATATCACAATTTTATTTATTTAATTGTTATCTTCTACTTGTAGCGCTCCTCTAGTTAGCCAGGGGGAGCAAACTAGGGTTTTAGTTAGAGGCTGGATAGTAGCCTGGTATGAGTTAGCCTGGAGATGAATTAGACAGGTTCACTTTAGGTCAGTGCTGAGGACTCTACAGGTCAGTTCCTTGATACCTCCCCTGCTTATGAAACTTGAGAGGTTTCTAGAAGGCAGTGGGTAGGGGTGAGGAGCGGCTGATCAAGCAAGAAGCTTGGCATGGGGTCAAGACACACCTTAAATAAAGGAGAGACTGATCAGGAAGTGGTCAGTGTCAGGTGGAAGATGATGTGAGAAGACTGGAGTGTGGAGACTGGGAGGGGGTCCCAGGTAGGGGCCTAACTTCAGGTAGAAACTGTAAAGGAGGATCTTTCAGTCTCAACTGTCCCCTGAGAGAGGACAGCCTGGAAAGCAGGAAAGGAGCCAGCCCAGCGTAAGGCCTGAAGGCAGCCACCAACCCAACAAGCTTACAGGAGAGGACCGAGTGAGTAATCCTGCACCCTCTGGGCCAGATAAGGGGAGAGGGCAGTCAGACGGCAAACCCAACTAGCTCCTCATCCTTGGCTGGTTTACTATAGTGGCAGTTTCTGAGTCCCCTTGCTCAGGGATTCCCTTAGGCAGCTGGGTGAAGAAGAAGATTTCATCTGGGGTCTAAAGAGATACACTAGAAGGGCTGGAGAGCTCTTCAATGAGAGATTGATTGTCTATGGACTTGTACATAGCTTCTAAGGAGTTTGTCCTCAAATTTCTCCAGTTCTTTGGGCATCCCATACACCCCTCAACCCCATCCAAATTCAAACCCCTTAATAAAACATAATACTAAGCTCAAGGACTGTTTATTGACTGAGTGCAATTGTGGAAGAAAAATGTGTGTTTCTTGGCTGTGCAGGAATATAGGGGGACCCAAAAACTTAGTGGCTCCTAAGGCGGTTGTGCTACATACAAAACCAATTACTTACAATATAATGTCATGCCTACCCCTAGCATTGGTGGTCAGGCACTATAGTTGGCTCTGTGTTCTTCACCTATAGCAGCCCCCTTGACCTTAAGGCAAGCAGGCCAACCGGTACTCGGTTGCTCCCAGGTCTTATACACAATGCTATAGTGCCTAGCAACCATGCTGAGGCAGGCCTGATCTAAGCACAGCAAACAGGCACTTGCAGTTGGCAGACAGGCAGAATAGTCCAATGGCAGTCCATGTTCAGGACAGGCATTGTTCAGAGTAGTGAAATCTGTGGTCAAAAGGCAGGTAGAGTTCAGAGAGAAGTCCAAAGTTCAATCCGAGGTAGATAACAAGAAAATGCAAACTAGCTTTCAGGGCGGGGATCAAGCAAAGGAAAAGGCCAAGGCATGAGAACAAAACAGGCAAGCAGGGAGCTTGGAGCATGTGTTGCAAACACTATCACAAGCATGACATTAAGGGCTTGGCAGTCTTAAAACAGGTTGGTCTCTACACAGAGGTCATGTCTACATCAATCTCCCTGCAGGTGGACAGTCAGATAGGTAGAGTGCAGCTCAGCCAAAATCAGTATGCAGGAATGAGACCAGCAGCTACCATGGAACAGGAGTGTTACATGCTCCTAACATTAACATTTTAGATTAAATATCAAATGCTTTTATTAGCTCAATAATATGTAGTTCTCTTTAACGTCAAAGTGTTATCAGAACTGTATACAGTATTATGTACTACCAACCCTACTTCAGACGTTTTAGAGGCTGTAGATCAGGTCATGACTTAGCACTATGTGAAAGACACCATGCCATACCTGGGCCTTCTTTTGAGTCTGGGAAGTGACAAGCCTATTTCCTGGCTGGCCTGAAACTGGTATTGTTTAGGCTACCATTCTCAGATTCTCCCTTAATAACCAGCTCATCATGTGCAAGAATGATTTGACCTCATCCTACTGGGTGTTCTAAAACTGCAGGCTGTATTTTCTCATAAAGCTACTTATAGACATACTGTAATGGTCTGGGATCAGGCTCAGGGGCCAATGGGTGTGGCAGTACAGAGGTTCAGTAGTCAGCTGGATGAATACATATACAGATCCCCCTTGTAGATGATATGACGACTAACCAGAGGAGCAGGGTCTAAGCATTAACTTGTCTTCACCAGAGCTCCTGATGGTGGAGATGGGTTTCACTGCTTGTAAATGCCAAGTTAATGCCAAGTCGCATGCGGGGGTCAGGTAGCAGATGAGGCAGAGAGGGAACATGCAGAAGCATAAGCAATAAACAAGCCAAAATGTCAGTAACAAGCAGTAGCTGGATGGGATCAGGTAGAAGCATAGTTGACAAACAAGCCAATAAGTCAGTAATGAGTAGAAGCTAGATGAGATCAAGTGAAAGTGTAATGAATGAACAAGCCAAAAGGTCAGTAATGAGTAGTAGCTGGATGGAATCAGGCCAGAGCATAGTTGATGAATAGGACAAAGGCTGGTAACGAGTGGTAGCAAAGATAAGGACAGCAGCAGGTATGTAAAGGAGCAAGATATCAGCTGAAGAAAGCATAATAATTTGGCTAACAGGAAGTGCAGAGACATGGCTGAAATAGGAAGTTCATGGGAGGAACAAACAGTTCAAGGTTCATCAGAAATACAAGATACAAAGTAGGGTTGTCCAAGGAATCTGGCAGGGAGCTGTCCAGAATCTCAGGTGCCCCAGCCAAAAGAACCACAGGTAGACACTGCAGAGGTCCCAGTTTCAGTTCCAGTCCCTGACACATAACCATCATATATACTTTGGTCTTTATTAAGAAACCTTTAAAAATTGGTGATATACTACTTGTGTTGTAATCTTTGTAGATTGTCTTTATCAATTTCTCTAAATAAGAAACGTTCTTTACAGAAAGTGTTGAATTATTTTTGTAGCTATAAAAGGATATTTTTGAGCCCATTCGAAATATACAGTATAGTACATACAGTAACTGATCATAAGGAAAACACAGAGGATTGTACAAACACTTGAGCTTGCTATGTATTGGTGATGTGGGGTTTCTGACCTTGATTACTACATCTCTGATACTATAGCTAACATTAATACATTCAGACATGCTGACTGCTAATAATGCACAATAATTTATAGTAGACCACATAAATGCTACTGCAACTACTATAGTATCTTAAAGCGTTAATGAAGTCTTAAAAAAAAAGTACCAACACCCCCCTGCAATTTAATAGCATAATCCGCTAGTATGCACTGCATACTAGCCCGTAATGACAGACTTACTGTACCTGTAAACAGATCCCTCCAGCAGCGTACTGTCACTGCTGCCAGAGCTTCCATCTTCACCTGGTCTTCCTTCCTGGTTCATGGTCTCTGGCTGTTTGAATGGCTGAGCCGTGATGAGGTCACTTATGTGCATGAGCATGGCATAATGCTCTGGATTGACAGTACATTCAGCATGCACATGTGCTAGTGACATCACCAACTGTTGAAGTTGTCAATATCTCCTAAACGGTGCACATTTAGGAAATATTCTTTTTACCTACAGGTAAGCTTTGATATACTCTTACCTGTAAGTACAAGTGACCAAACAGAGTTTACAGAGTGTAAAGAATCATAAAACCTTGAAAAATATATACACAACATATGCCCTGTTATCTTATTTTATACAGTTAGGTCCATATATATTTGGACACGGGCACAATTTTCAGACTTTTGGCTCTGTATGCCACCAGAATAAATTAAAACAAAACAATCCAAATGAATTTGAAGTGCAGACTTTCAGCTTCAATTCCAGGGGTTGAACATAAATATCAAGAACAAATTTTAGGAACTGCAACCATTTTTATACCCAGTCGCTCCATTTTCAGGGGCTGAAATGTAATTGGACAAATGAATATAATCAGAAATAAAATGTTAATTTTTAATAGTATGTTGAGAATCCTTTACTGGCAATCACTGCCTGAAGTCCGGAACCCATGGACATTACCAAAGACTGGGTTTCCTCCTTTCTGATGCTTTGTCAGGCTCCAACTGCAGCTCTCTTCAGTGGGTCTTTCCGCCTTTAGTTTTGCCTTCAGCAAGTGAAATGCATGCTCAATTGGGTTGAGATCAGGTAATTGACTCGGCCATTGCATAATATTCCACTTCTTTTCCTTCAAAAGCTCCTGGGTTGCTTTTGCAGTATGTCTTGGATCATTGTCCATCTGTACTGTGAAGCGCCATCCAATCAACTTTGCTGCATTTGGCTGAATCTGGGCTCACAGTATATCTATAAACACAATTCATCTGGCTGCTTCTGTCTTCTGTCACATCATCAATAAACACCAATGACCCAGTTCCACTGGAAACCATGCATGCCAATGGCATCACACTGCCTCCACCATGTTTTACAGATGACGTTGTGTACTTTGGATCATGAGCTGTTCCAAGCCTTCTCCGCACTTTTTTCTTCCCGTCATTCTGGTACAGATTACTTTTAGTTTCATCCATCCAAAGAATGCTTTTCCAGAACTGGTCTGTCTTTTTTAGATTTTTTTTGCAAAGTCTAATCTGGCTTTTCTATTCTTCAGCCTTATGAATGATTTGCACCTTGTGATGAACCCTCTGCATTTGCTCTCCTGAAGTCTTCTCTTGATTTTAGACTTTAACAATGATATGCCCACCTCCTGGAGAGTGTCCTTCACTTGTCTGGATGTTGTGAATGGGGTTTTCTTTACCATAGAGAGGATCCTGCAATCAGCCACCACTGTTGTCCTCCGTGGACGTCCATGCCTTTTTATGTTGCTGAGCTCACCAGTGCATTCTTCTTTCCTCAGAATGCACCAAATTGTTGATTTGGCCACTCCTAATGTTGCTATCTCTCTGATGGATTTGTTTCATTTTTGAAGCCTTACAATGGCCTGTTTCCTTTGAACACATGATGTAGGTTCACAGCAACAGATACCAAATGCAAATACCATGCTTAGAATTAACTCCAGACCTTTTACCTGCTTAATTGATGAAGAAATTATGAAGGAGTAGCCCACACCATGGCCATGAAACAGCTTTTGATTCAATTGTCCAGTTAGTTTTGGTCCCTTGAAAAAGGGGGTATGGCTATGCTCAAGTGCTGTAATTCCTAAACCCTTCCTCCAATTTCGATGTACATACCCTCAAATTAAACCTGAGAGTGTGCACTTTCAGCCCATATCTATTATATAACTGTAGCTTGAATATGTTATGGTAAATAACTGAATAAAACTAAAATTGTGCCTGTGTCCAAATATATATGGACCTAACTGTATACTGCTAAAGTTGATGGACATCCTAGAATCTTAATTTAAATTTTTGGGCAGCATATTTAATTCTTTTGAGATAAGGTTTTGGGCTAGCCTCTGAAAACTAGATAAAATCATTTCAAAGACGTTAAATATATTATCCAGACAAGAAAAGGTTACACATGTAAGATCCACTTCCCATTATCTAAACTGATAGGGCTGACCTAATCCTGTCTGGGCTTTTCATATCACACATGTAGCAAAGTGGCAGGTGGAGAGTGAAATCCTTGAGAAGAATTAGAAAGTATTTTACAGCGAGCAGACTACATCGAGAGAAGGAAGATGGTGTGAATTTCATAAAATACATATCATTGATTCAGTATGACAACCCACTCATAGGTAAACATCTGGAAACTCATAAAATAATAGCTTCAGGTACAAAACACATAGTAGACCTGTTATTATTTACAAGATCACCACTAATGTGTTACTTTTGAAATGGTAAGAGTGGCTGCTAAAGGAAGTTGGTGTCTATTATGACAAAATAGTCTGCACCCAGCTTGCAGATAGTGTACATGAATTTGTACATTTGCATCTGATTGTTTGAATCTACACTTTTAGGCTTGGTTCACATATGTGTGGGTGGTGCCACCGCAGGACCCGCACAAATACCTGCAACCACCCACACAGGAATACGGGACCTGCGGGCAGGTGCCATTAATTCTAATGGCACGCCATTTGAACTATAAATGGCAACCATACTGGGAACCACGGTTCCCGTGCAGGCTGCGATTTCCGAAGAAGTGCAAGGACTTCTTCCCTGCGTGTCCCAGAGCACGAGAGTCCATTCAAATGAATGGGCTCTCATGCCCACACAAAAACGCGGCCCACATGGCTGCACATATGTGAACCTGGCCTCAAGACCAATGCATCTAGAACAGGAGTTCCCAAACTCTTCAGCTCTTTGACCCATTCATGAATATTCAGTTTGTTCAACACCCAAACACTTGTTTTTCGAAACTAATTGAATCAATACTTCTTTCAATAATAGTAATATGAATAATAATATTCTTGTTAATGCTGTCAACCCTTCCTTCTGGTATCGGCAGCTGCCATTTTTGGACATTAAAATTCAGATTTTTTAGTAATTTGTTTTTGCTGAATTTTTCCAATTTTTTCTTTTTGAATGTACTCACTGGCTCTCCAACAGTTTTTGAGGTGGGGAAGCTGCTCTTATTGGTGGCTGACCATCTAATACTAGGTATTTATTTATTTATTACAGGTACTTATATAGGTCCATCAATTTACGCAGCGCTTTACATATATATTGTATAGTCACATCAGTCCCTATCCCTCAAGGGGTGTACAATCTAAAGTCCCTAACTTACATTCATACACATACTAGGGCCAATATAGACGGGATCCAATTATCCTACCAGCATGTCTTTGGAGGTAGTACTGTTTCACCACTAACCACATTACCTTCAGAATGAAAGAGTGGCACAAAGCTATAAAAGATCTCAAAGGATTAATTGACCTCCAGTGGACCTGCCATCATTTATCAATCACCTACTGAATGCACATTGGGCAGTCAATATTGACTATTTTGGGTATCTCTGACGTACATACTTGTTATTTTTAAAATTAAAGTCTTCTTTGCTTAAGAAAGTTCAAAAAAACAAAAAGGCAGAAGAAGGAAAACTCTGCTTCCATTTTTTGCTTCCAACCTGCATATATTAAGTGCCGTACATTGCTTGTTAATTAGGGTTACAATCCACCCACTCACATATTTTTCTTCCCCATTGATGACTGATCTGTCTAGCACAGGCAAAGAAGAAGCCTCCAGGGGAGCCCAGAGTTTCCATTCTCTCTACATGCTTTTTTTTTAACTGCTATTTCGACAACAGGGACTTTGACACAAACTTGACATAGAAACTTCAGAAGAGATTTTTTTTGGTAATGAACTCAAAATCCAGCGGTGAATCTCCTGTATTTGCCCCTAAGAGAGAAATTACATGGTATCATTAATAAAGGGTGTGACAGTTGGGCAGTCTATTAACTGAGAAAAGATGCATATAGTGTCTGTTTCAGCAGGGAAACGGTCCCTGAACAGATATAAGACTTAGAGGAGACAAGTGGGTAATTGCCCACAAAAAAGTATTCTCAAGTCAAGTTTTCTCATGTGCAGAGCATGTGTCCATGCCTGACTGGCCTAAATTGACAGGTCACCATGTCAAACTGATGTTTGAGAGTTGAAGATGTGACGGGACAGAAGTAGTCCCCATCTAGACAGAATGGTTTGTCAGAGATACGCAAGTAACAGTATGTATGTGAGCTGACAACAGGTCCAGTCTGATGACTGACAAAGCCACTTGAGCAGAGAAGCAGAGACATGGGCAGCTTTGTCATCAGGAGGAAAAGACAGAGTTGACAGACAAAATAGACAGGAGGCTGAAAAACATTTGTGTATGTTGTGGTGCATGGGGAGAACACTGGGGTTTATTTACTAAAGGTGGAGAGTGCAAAATCAGGTGCACTTCTGCATAGAGACCAATCAGCTTCCAGGTTTCAATTGAACAAGCTGAGGTTAGAAGCTAATTGGCTACCATGCACAGGTGCACCAGATTCTGAATGAGCCAGTTTTAGTAATTCTCCCCCACTTTGTTAAGCAAGATGTACACTGATCTCAATTTAGCCAGTTGAGCAGTAGGTGGCCATGTCCACTTGACAGAAGTCAATTGTTTGATGAACTCTCAAAGTGACATGTTGGAAAATTTTCCTCGATGCAGCCAATCAGGTGCAGCCACTGATCGCTGTATTCTGACAGCAGCAGGTGCCGCTGTCATAATACAATGTCCCAGAGGTGGGGATTTTTCTATCCACCTCCACTCTGAATGTCCAGCTTTGTTTAGATAAATACAAATGGGCAAAAAGCCCACTGTGGGTAGACCTGATTCGATCCTTGAAGCTAAATTTCACAATGGTGAACTTTCAAATTTCATACTGTACCAAGGCAGCAATTGATAGCTGTTGTCAAATCCTCAATATTTCAGCTAAGAAATGTAGCAAGTAACTTATTCTCCTGAACACCTGCCAGATAAAGAGATAAGGCATTTTTTCTTGTCATGCGCTGGGAAAGCGCTAAAATAGCGAGCCCATGCAGTCCCATCACATCTGGTGTGAATGGGCCCTAATGCAGCTTCAAATATGGATTTTCTCTATTGTTCTGAAATCAAAATTTGGATTTAAGTCTTGAAGTCATAGAGGTCCTGTCATTTGGAGTTCAGCCTTCAAGTCAGGGGGGCCCTGTCATGTGGAAATAGAGCTGAAGAGGGGGGTTTCTTTTGCACCTCCTGTCCAACACCCCTGGTAAAGGTGACAGGAGGTACGAAGACACAGACTGGCACAAGGACCGATGTTGCAGGCAGCGCCAGCTGTTGGGTCTCAGGACAAATGATTGTGGGCACACCAGGTAAGGACCAGGGGCAGAAGCATGGCAGCATTCGATCAGTAGACAAGAAAGAAGCCAGGACCCAAGCCAAAGGTTGTATTTTAAAGGTACATGTGCAATGTTTGTAGTACAAAAAGTGTATGTAATAAAACTATCTACTGTATGTGTAAAATTATATAGATAGGGTAGCTGCTGCCCTAATGGTATATGTTCCTTGTGTACCATACACTAGATGTTATTACTCAAAAGGCTGCACTCACCCTAAATGAGTTAAGATTATGGTGCAAATCCCAACAACAATAAATTCATCATCATATAAACAATCAGAATTCAACTACAGTATCTTTTAAAGTGTCATTGTACATCCAGAATGAAAGTGCCAGTGCAATAACAGTACCACATTAAAGTGCAAACATATGTACCATAAATCTTCTTCCAAATAAAGTGATCTGTGCTCCATGCAAATAAACTCCACTCCTCCAACCTTCATCCATATCACCTACAGGGACTGAACTCACCAGGGGTTGTTGACCCCCTAAATATACATCAAGGAAAGGTCAATATAAGCTTTTACACAATCCCACTGTGTATAGTATCCTTCTCCTTATAGCCAGGTAACTCTTGTAAATAGAGAGGAAGCCAGTAAAAACTTTTTTTTTAATTTAATTAAAATTTCAAAGAATAAAAGTACTACACTCACATATTTCGGTGTCCTATCTGATGCCCAGAACGCTCGGCCCAAAGCTTTCTGTGGGAACGCTGCTCCTCCATACAGCCTGGAGACGATGTGCATTCAAAACAGTTGAAGTTGCGTGACCTGAAGTTCCTGACCCTACATGTTTCGTCACATCTGAGACATCATCAGGAGTGGCCTCCGCCATGCCTACCGCTGTATATATACACCATTGGTGGAAACTTTGCTCTCTAATTTTTTCAAATTACAATACTCCAATGCTATCAACAGATGGTTTTTACATACAGTAAACAATCTTATATAGAAATTCTTAAAATCAGCAATTTTAATAAATTAATATTAAAAAAAACTCTTCCAATATTCCTTGGCTCCATCTAGTGGTCTAAATATACAATAACATCTTCTATCTTAAATTAACTGTATTACCATCTTGTGGTGCCAATTTATATACACACTAAAACTGTTCAATCAATTACAACATAAATAAAATAAATTAAAATAAATAAATAAAATATATAAAAAGGATATACTTATTGTTATAGGACTAAAGTATTAAAAGTCTGTAATAAAACAATTCAAGTCTATGTTCATATTCATACAATGGGGGTCAAAGTGTCTAATTCAAATATCCATCTCGTTTCATTTTGTGAAATATCCTTTCTTAAGTTCGACCCCCTCCAATGTTTATTAACCCTATCTATGTCATAAAAGGTAAGCAGGCTTGGATCTCTATCATGAACAGCCCAAATGTGTCTAGATAGGGTACTAAGAAAGTTTATCCTGGAAGCCCAGTAAATGATATGTCGCTGATATCACTTCTTAATGTTCCTGAATTATTACTGTAAGTTTCCTACTTGTTCTGCCTACACATTGAATCCAGCATGGACATTCCAGCACATATGTAATATATGTGCTGTCACAGGACATACTGTATTTATTTATTTAATTTATTACAGGTACTTATATAGCACCGTCAATTCACGCATTATACATTGTGCATTGTACATCAGTCCCTAAACTTTAAGGGGTGTACAATCTAATATCCCTAACTTACATTCATACATACACTTACTAGGGCCAATATAGACAGGAGCAGGGGTGGACTGACCATTCGAGCACTTGGGCACTGCCCAAGGGCCCGGGATCAGTAGGGGGCCCCATGAAATGCCCCTGGCACCTTTTTCATAGGTTTTTTGGGTGTGCTTTAAGTGTGGGCGAGGACACAGGGGCCCCATGAGTTGTCAGTCCGCCCCTGAACAGGAGCCAAATAACCTACAGCATGTCTTTGGAATGTAGAAGGAAACCAGAGTACCCGGAGGAAACTCATGCAGGCACATGGAGAACATGCAAACTCCAAGCAGGTGGTGCCGTGGTTGGGATTCGAACCAATGACCAACAGGCGGAAGTGCTAACCATTTAGCCACTGTGCTGACATTGACTTATTCACATCATATTTTTTACCCACGTAATTGAAATCTTTATTTCTATTATCTTTACTCATATGACATGGTTCACTTTTTCCACATTTATAAAAGCCTTTTCTGTCTAGGACTGTAATGTTGTTTTTTGGGGGAACCGGGATATTTTTCATTACCCTGGTACACTGCCCAGGGACCCTCCTATAAATAAATTGTGGGTGTTTAGGTAGTATGCTCTGTAATATATTATCCCTCATTAAAATTAGCCAATGCTTTTTAAAATATTTTTTTATTGCCGTATGTTGTCTATTAAACCCGGTAACAAATGCCAGATCAAAGTTTTGCAACTTCTCTTTGCTGCCATCCAGTATCAGATCCCTATCCAACTCACCTACTTGTTTCTTTATATCCTTCAGGGTTACTTCTTATAGCCTTTAGCCGAAAATCTTTCTGTTAAGAATGTCACTTTGGGCATTTTAGCCCTCTATGCATGAACAATTAAGTTTTATCCTGGTATATTGTCCCTTGGATACACCCTTCACCCATTTTGTGTGGTATCAGCTATTGGTTGGGATATAGCCATTACTGTCAGTGTCCTAAAAATTAGTTTTCATGCATAGTTTACCCTCATCTACAAAAATGGTTGAGTCCAAGTAATTGACTTGTTTATAATCTTTATTGGCCATGAAACAAATTTCATATTTATTCCCATTCATGTACATGATAAATTTTTCCAACTCTTCTATGGTAATCCCCATATTATTAAGATAAACTTCTTAAATACCTTCAGCTGTGGCCAGTTCCCATTGAAAATATCCTCTTTTTCTCATTTTTTAAAAAATATATTAGCCACACTCGGGGTATATTTGGCACCCATAGCAAGGGCTTTTATCTGGTTAAAAAAGGCGTTGCTGCACCAAAAGATATTAGTACCCGTAATCATTTACAGGGCTTCCAGGATAAACTTTGTTAGTATACAAAAAGGGGGATTTGTGAAAAGAGATTCACAGAAAAGCGGCTACATAGTGAACAGAACGTGACACTCAGAAAAATTTCCAAAAATTATGCTTTATTACACATATATAAATATGACATATGGGCATTCGCCCTGGTTTACCATCACCTCAGTATGAGACAATACACACAGGTACATAGCTATATAAAACTATTTTTCCAGAAATACTTGGAGATCACATTCCACATTTAACCCCTTAGGGTACAATGTATCAAGTTCTCAGGTTATATTGCCATCTTGTGGTGTTTCATGGTAATTTACATTGTCTTCTAAAAAACTTGACTCAGTAAATGGACTTGTTGATTCTCTGATTAATATCGCCATCTTCTGGTTAGAATGTGATAAATGCTTCAATTGACTAGTATATTTAATTCATGATCCTTTGATCAATATATGCATTGTTAAAATTGCTAAGCCTCTCCCCTCTCTGATGTCTCCAGCCGTCTGTCTTTTTAATTATATTCAATAATGACCAGCAGCTGTGCTAAGTATTTAGCCCCCTTTTTTTCTTCCATTAGGAATAACTGCAGGCTGGTTTTTTGCATAAATGAGTGGGTCTTTACCCACTATAAATAGGAAATTGAAATGCAGTTGTTTCATTGGTCCTGACGAAGCTGAGTGAGATACGCCCATCGGCGAAACGCGTTGACGTCATACGTCAGATACGTCACTTCCGGTCATGCGCACTAGGTGGAACGCACGCTGACCCATAAGGAGGAAGCCATCTTCACATGCCATGAGGCAAGCTTAAGCAGCACAAGCGCCAAGAAGGGGCTGGAACCCGCGGTATATCGGCGGATGTCAGCGGTGGTTCCTTGGCCTCTTTGGCCCTGTATGGCAGTACCTATGAAGGACTTCTCTTTCATTCCTATTATCCACAGCACAGGTGGTGAGTGGACTGTTACAGGACATTAGATATATGGTCCTCTGTGATCTACATGACCTATATATCCTATATAGAGTGTAAGCTCTGTCAGTGACTTCCCACATATTGTTTGTTTCACTACAGGATGGGGACATCATGGTGCTTTGTATAGGAAACAAGATATACCACATATATTTCAACAGGCAGAAGATCTATTGGGATGTGTCTTGTTGTTCCTACGAAAAGGGGTGTGTAGTACACATACAGTGGTGAAGAAACCATTTCAAGCAGAGTGCTGCTTTGTGCATCTTTTCTTCCATCCTGGGAATTAATGGGGCATATTCTCATTCAAGAGCTCTAGGAAACAGCTGTTTATATTACAGATGAATGGGCCCCAACCACTTGTGCCGGCACAGGAATGTATTGCATTATATTTTTGACATTTATGTCTTCCTTCATACAGGCCTGAGGCTTGATGTTCTCTTTTTGACGCATATTGTGCTTGCTGCATTGCATACATGTGATATTCATATCCATAGTATAATTTTTGGATTCCCTGATTGGGATTTACCATCATGGTAATAGCTTAATCTATTATATTTCATATTATGGTATGCCTATGGTATAATTTTTGGATACACCTCCTTTTGGAAGTGTTCACCTATGTGTCTGTGCTACAGGGACATTAGACTCTTGTAGTCATTTTTTCTGCTGCACATGCATTCAGACCGGTTTTGGTGTCATTTTATATGGGTTTAGGTCTGTGTGTATTGTCTCATACTGAGGTGATGGTAAACCAGGGCGAATGCCCATATGTCATATTTATATATGTGTAATAAAGCATAATTTTTGGAAATTTTTCTGAGTGTCACGTTCTGTTCACTATGTAGCCGCTTTTCTGTGAATCTCTTTTCACAAATCCCCCTTTTTGTATGCCTCTTTTGGCTACTGAATGGAGACCAAATATTGGGTGACACGATAATTTATTCAACAACCTCTTAATAACTATCTTTAGCATAAACTTTGTTAGTACCCTATCTAGTTCTGTTTGTTCCTTCAAACCCCATTTTATTGCCGACAAATCCTCTTCTTGTTTTATATTGGTATACAATGATTCAATATTTTTTTTTAATTTATTTCAGGTACTTATATAGCGCTGTCAATTTACGCAGCGCTTTACACATATATATTGAACATTCACATCAGTTCCTAACCCTCAAGGGGTGTACAATCTAAGGTCCCTAACTCACATTCATACATACACACATTAGGGCCAATTTAGACAGGATCCAATTAACCTACGAGCATGTCCTTTGGAGTATCTACAGTTACCACTATATCATCATTATTTAAAGGAGGGACTGTTTTTTATCAAAGGTTGCAAATATGTATCAATGTATTCTCTTAACTTAGTGTACAGGGAGTTAATTTCACTCATGATGGGTCTCCTTGGGGGTTTTTGTTTATTTTTATGGACTTTAGGAACCTGGTATATAGTGGGTATTTTGGGGGCCTCTGGAACAACATACCTAGCTTCTTTATTTTCAACACCATACTGTTTTCCTCTTTTTTTACTAAATCAATCAACTTTTCTTTTAATTTCATTACTTGGATCTCCTTTCAATTTTTTATAGGTGTCTACCAACGGTTTTACACCTTTTTCTGTTTCTGTTGTCCCGGGACTTCTTTATTTCTAGTTTCCTAATGTCCTGTTTCACCATACTTTTAAAGACATCCACATGCTAATGTGCTGTTCCCCTCATATTTGTTATTTAACTGTGCATTGTATCACCAATTCTTATTTCACCATGTTTGTTTCTATGTCTTGATCTGTTGCTGCCATCTGCTGGCCAAAATTTGCATGCTGCATGCCTTTGTTATAGCTAGTAAGTGTTTTCTCTGCTGGGCGTGGTTTTAGGCAAGCCTTGGTTCTGGTCACTTCCTGCAGCCATTTTTATGTGCTTTATAGCTGTGTGACAGGACATTCAATACCCTGGGCTTGTGAAGGCATCAGTTTTTGACCAGCAGTTAGCCTCAGGAAACATATAACAGGACAGCATCAATACCTCTACTACATTACAGTATTGTATCACTGTTTGTCGCTGTATTTGGACCAAATAAACCCACGCTGATTTCATTTCCGTGTATACGTTTGGATCCGTCTAACCTGAGCATCTGCCGGTCCGGTCTGCTCCACTGCTTGGATACGAAGGTAGGAAGTTACACAGCCATTATCAGTTATACCTTCATTCGCCTTCATGTGGGGACAGAACAGTCAAAAACTGCCTTAAAGTCCATACCCCGCTACATATTCCCTCAGAGTCCAGTACCACACTCAGGAATCTCCCTAGCAACAGGCCCACTTGCAGCAAATCTGCCCGGCTACAGTGCATGTTCCACAAGCCTATGCGGAAGCACTGCACATACGCAGTATCTATACTCTCGCCTGGAAGTCCTCCACAACTCGCCAAGCCACTCTTTACATCCTATATTAACCTTTACTCGCATAATAGAAGTACTGTTTATGCACGCTCCTTACATTGTTGTGGCCGCGCCAAAACCCCGCAATTCACTCTAAGCATATTAGAAATTTTATCAAAGTGCCCTATCGGAGCTGTGCTGCGATTTTCAGCGCCCAATTCAAAAGTTCATTTTCTTAAAGAGACAGCGCACCTTAAGTCAAAATGGCCGAAAAGGACTTTGCACAGTTCCCCAGTGATGAAATAAAGCAAACGCAACCTGATACTGATCATTATGAAGGGCAGAGAACAGAATCCACACTTCCAGCAGAACAAGTCGTGCGACCAAGACGCTCTCTCAAACCGACAGTAAAGGTCATTGAAAATTATCACACCACGAAAGATGAGCTATGTGATAACCTGGAGGAGCAATGGGAACGAGTTTCCTCCCTCATGTCCGGACTTAAATCCTCCTCAGGTGATGCCACAAGCTTACAAGTTGCCGTCGGGCGGCTGGACACAGCTCAAGAAAGATACAAGAGACTGTCCACAAGGTATATAACCTTTCTAAAAGACTCTAATATCGATGAAGCCCTATCAGAACTGAGCAAGGCAGAATCAATAGCCAGACAAAGAGACGTCATGGTGCTGGATGTTAAAGGTAAAGCGGAACTCCGTATCTCGCATTTGCAAGAAACTAGATCACACAGATCAAATTCATCTAAACATTCCTCTCGGTCATACAAATCATCGTGCTCAAGAAGCTCAGCCTTGAGCGACAGATTACTAGAGGCCCGCATAAACGCAGAGCAATCCAAAGCGAGACGCTCCTTCACAGAAAAAGAAGCTCTTGCAAGGGCAGAGGCAGAGGCCAAGAGGGCAGAAGCGGAAGCAGAGGCAGAGGCCAAGAGGGCAGAGGCAGAGGCAGAGGCCAAGAAGGCAGAAGTGGAAGCAGAGGCTCGAATAAAGATTTTCGAATCAGAGACGCAGGAGGAAATTGCGTTAGCTAAAGTAAGACTACTTGAGCAAGCATTGAGCCAAGGTCTTGATCCAGTCTGCTCGCTACCACAGGAGATAGATGATCCAGTTGACCGCACCAGTGACTATGTACTGAATCAGGTATCTGCGCCACCCCCAGTTTGCAGTACCGTCCAAGCCGACAACACTGAAACCTCCAAGTCAGCTCTACCTGCGGTACCAGTGCCACCCACAGCACCCGAGCAACCTAATAACCGTTACCCAGAAGTGCCCTCTCAAGGACGGTTATTACAGAAAGATCGCTATCAGGCGTTTTCTGGCCTACCTCCACAGCTCAAGCAGCAGTCATCACAATATACAGAGGCTAAACGAAAGCTTAACCCTGCAGCTACATCATTCTACCCGGAAGCATCTCACCCTTTCACGCCAGGCAGCCCATACGCCCCAGGGGCATCACGAGTTGTCATGGCAACAAGCAGTGAGAAATCAGATATGTCTGAGTTTGCCAGGTTTATGGTGAGCAGAGAGCTAATCAACACCAGTCTCTCAAAATTTGATGACCGTGCTGAGAGCTACAGAGCTTGGAAGGCAACCTTCAAGGCCGCCATCGCTAACCTCAACCTAACCGCAGAGCAGGAGTTTGACCTCTTGATCAAATGGCTGGGCCCAGGCTCCACAAATCATGTCAAGAGCCTCAGAACTGTCTACGTGGGACAAGCAGAATCAGGTCTCGCTGCCGCCTGGCAGAGGCTCGAACGTACCTTCGGCAGTGCAGAAGCAATAGAGAAGGCCCTATTCAAGAGACTGCAGAACGTTCCAAGGATCAATCTCAAGGATGTCCAGAAGCTTCAGGATTTAAGTGATCTGCTCATGGAACTGGAGCTTGCCAAGGGTGACCCTCGTCTGTCCGGGCTGTGCTACCTGGATACAGCTCATGGAGTGAACCCAATTGTCGTGAAGCTACCATACAGTCTACAAGAAAAGTGGGCGGCATCAGTCTCAAGGTACAAAAGAGAGCATGACATCACCTTTCCCCCATTTATTCACTTCTGTAGATTTATCGATGAACAGTCCCAGATGAGGAATGACCCCAGCCTCGACTTCCTGGAGTTCAACACTACAGCTTCAGCGACATCATCACCAAGGTATGAAAGCGTCATGCATAAACACAGAGACTTCAAAAGCAGCGTGAGTATTAGAAAGACTAACCTACCATCTCCTGCAGTACCCACGGGTAAACAGTACACTACCTCATCAGGAGATAAGACCTTCAATCGTGAATGTCCCATTCATAAAAAACCACACTCTCTGAACAAATGTAGAGGGTTTAGATCCAAAACCATACTGGAGCGCAAGAAAATCCTCACCGAACTCGGGGTATGTTTCAGATGCTGCGCTTCATTGGAGCACATGGCTAAGGACTGTAAATCTGTCATCAAGTGTGAGGAGTGTCATAGTGAAAGACATGCCTCAGCTATGCACCCAATCCCACTCTCCAGAGATTCACCCACTGCTGTCACCACCAGTCCTGCTCCAAGTCATGGCGGGGAGTCCCAAAATTACGCTAATGCAGCGACTGCTGTTTCCTGCTCATGCTTGGATGTATGTGGGGAGGGCCAGTGCGAGAAATGTTGTGCCAGAATATGCCTGATCAAGGTCTACCCAGAGGGACTACCAGAAAAGGCAGTAAAAATGTATGCCATCATTGATGACCAAAGCAACCGGTCCCTAGCAGGTCCTAAATTCTTTGAAGCCTTTGGAATAAAGGGACCATCCGAACCCTATACCTTAAACACCTGCTCGGGCCGCATAGAGACTAGCGGCAGAAGGGCACAAGGATTCATCGCTTCTCCTGTCAGTGAGGATACGGAAATACCCTTACCGACGCTGATCGAATGTGATCAAATACCCAACCATAGGGATGAGATTCCTACCCCAGAAGCTGCATTTCACCAACCTCACCTAAGGCACCTAGCCAACGTTATCCCACCTATGGACATCAACGCCGAGATTCTACTCCTGCTCGGCAGAGACAATCTAAGGGTACACAAGGTGCGTCAACAGTGTAATGGTCCTGACTATGCACCATACGCCCAGAGACTGGACTTGGGATGGGTAATCATAGGAAATGTATGCTTAGATCAACCAAAAATCAACTCCTTCAAAACGTACGTGCGTGCAGATGGACGCACAACTTGCATTAAGTCGTGTCCTCATCACTATGAGGTGAAAGAGAAGTCTCCAGGCCTCGTACAACTACCTGATGTCATTACTCCCCTCTTTGCCGACAACTTGGGGAGATCAGTCCTTCATACAACCAAGGACGACGATAAAGTAGCCTTGTCAGTAGAGGACAGAGAATTTGTCGAGATAATGGACAGTGAGTTCTTTAAAGACGAAACCAATCACTGGGTTTCTCCATTACCCTTCCGAGCTACCAGGGTAAGACTCCCGAACAACCGGGAACAAGCTCTGTCTAGATTTAACTCTCTTCAGCGTACCATGAACAGCAAGCCTGAAATGAGAGAACACATTGTTGCCTTTATGGATAAAATATTCCGTAACAACCATGCAGAACCAGCTTCATCCTTAAGGAAGGATGACAAGTGCTGGTACTTGCCTTCATTCGGAGTATATCAAGCCACTAGACGTATGTCTGTAGGTTCCTTTACTAACTCTACTTGGCTTACAGGTCCGGAGTTTCTGCTAAGACAGGCGGACGAATGTGTACAGGAAGTTTTCAGCATCCAGGATCCGGATAATGATCCAGAAATCCGCGCTGAAGTTAGTGTATTGGTCACTGGAACAAAGCAAACCTCCAGCGCTTTGAACGTTTCTCCAGTTGGATGAGACTCGTCAGGACTATCGCAAGGTTAGTGCACATTGCGAAATGTTATCACAATACTCACAAAGATAAGGATTGTCACGGTTGGCATGTCTGCCATAAACCCTTCTCTGCGGAGAACATCTCTCATAGTGAGTCCCTCATAATATGTCACGTCCAACAAGGGGAATTCAATGTAGAATGGAAGTGCTTGTATAACAAACAGCAGATTCCAATAAAAAGCCCTTTTGCCAACTTAAATCCAGTTATTGACAGTTTTGGCTTGCTCAGAGTAGGTGGTCGTTTGAATCAAGCCCACCTAGGAGTTGCAGAACAAAATCCTCTCATCATTCCCAGCAAACACCATATCACCGTCTTGCTGATCCGACACTACCACAAAAAGACTGAACACCAGGGCAGGCAAATCACTGAGGGCAAATTACGGTCTGCTGGCCTTTGGATTATAGGTATGAAAAGACGTGTGGCCCAAGTATTGCATGACTGTGTTCACTGTCGCAAAGCTAGAGGAAAACAACTACACTAACAAATGGCTGATTTGCCTGCGGACAGACTATGTACAGAGCCGCCTTTCACCTACATTGGCCTAGATGTCTTCGGGCCATGGATGGTGTCCGCACGCAGGACCCGTGGCGGTCACGCAAACAGTAAGCGTTGGGCTGTACTATTTACTTGCATGAGTGTGCGAGCCGTTCACTTAGAGGTCATAGAATCCATGGACACATCCAGCCTTGTTAATGCCTTAAGACGGTTCTTCGCAATCAGAGGACCAGTGAAACAGTGGAAGCAACTTCATTGGAGCCTGTAGAGAACTGAACATAGACACCAAATCCATTCAAGATCACTTGGCGGAAAAGGGTTGCACCTGGATTTTCAATCCTCCTCATAGTTCCCACATGGGGGGCTCCTGGGAGAGAATGATCGGAATCTCACGCAACATCTTGAATTCTATGTTGATGGATGTAAACTCTTCAAGACTCACACATGAGACTCTAGTCACCCTTCTGGCTGAAGTTTCAGCCATCATCAATTCTAGACCCCTCGTGCCAGTATCTATGGATCCTGAAACACCAGCTGTACTGACTCCAGCTATCCTACTTACCCAAAAAGCTGAGATTACACTAATGCCTAGTGGAGAATTTACTCATGCGAATATCTACCAAAAACACTGGAAACGTGTACAATACCTAGCTGATTACTTCTGGAACAGGTGGCGAAAGGAGTATCTCAATATTCTTCAAGGAAGAAGAAAGTGGCAACACCACAAACCAAACCTAAAAGAAGGTGACCTCGTGTTGATGAAGGAGCAACAAACCGTGCGGATTGACTGGCCTATGGGACTAATTACAAAGGTTCTTCCTAGCAAGGATGGCAAGGTCCGTAAAGTGGAGTTGAAGATCTTCAGAAAGGGTGAGCTTAAAATGTTCGCAAGGCCAATTAACGAACTCATTTTGATACTACCCATTGAGAACATTCCTGCTGGATGAACTCTCCTGAACTTGAACTTTGTGGTTCTTCTCTATTCCAACTCGGAATCTACTATATTGTTATGTTTATTGCATTCTAACATGTTCTTTGTTACAGGTTGTTTTATATTTTATGGACATTCGTCATAGTGAAATCCCTTATGGAATTTCAGATGGGGAGTGTGCTGTTCCCCTCATATTTGTTATTTAACTGTGCATTGCATCACCAATTCTTATTTCACCATGTTTGTTTCTATGTCTTGATCTGTTGCTGCCATCTGCTGGCCAGAATTTGCATGCTGCATGCCTTTGTTATAGCTAGTAAGTGTTTTCTCTGCTGGGCGTGGTTTTAGGCAAGCCTTGGTTCTGGTCACTTCCTGCAGCCATTTTTATGTGCTTTATAGCTGTGTGACAGGACATTCAATACCCTGGGCTTGTGAAGGCATCAGTTTTTGACCAGCAGTTAGCCTCAGGAAAAATATAACAGGACAGCATCAATACCTCTACTACATTACAGTATTGTATCACTGTTTGTCGCTGTATTTGGACCAAATAAACCCACGCTGATTTCATTCCCGTGTATACGTTTGGATCCGTCTAACCTGAGCATCTGCCGGTCCGGTCTGCTCCACTGCTTGGATACGAAGGTAGGAAGTTACACAGCCATTATCAGTTATACCTTTATTCGCCTTCATGTGGGGACAGAACAGCTAATGCCCCTTAAGTTTCTGGCTTAAATACCGACTTATTTTTAAACCACTTCGCTGGAATCTTGTGGATGTTTACTGTGTTGTTACTTGTTGCATTGCAAAATGTTTCTTAGCATTTATTCTATGCACAAATCTTTACAAATCTATATAAGTTTCAAGTTTGTCAAGCATCTTATCCGGTGCATACTTTAGCCCTAAATCCAATACCTGTAGTTCCTCCTTTGTAAATGTAATATCAGTCAGGTTAAAAATGCCTCCCCCTATCCTTTTCTTTTCCTTTTTTTCCCCCTTCCATCGTCTCTTCCTGGGTCTACTAGGTTTCTGTAACATGCCCCTTGATCCTGATGGATCCTGTTGGGCACTTTCATTTTGGATTTACAAGGACACTTTAAAAGATATTTGAATTCTGGTTGTTTATATGATGATGAATTTATTGTTGCTTAGATTTGCACCATAATCTTAACTAATATAGGGTGAGTGCAACCTTTTGATTAATAACAAGCCAAAGTTTATCAATACAGAATACTAAATTAGATGGTAAGAACAGAGTCAGGAAACAGGCCGAGGTCAGCAACAGCCAGACAGAAAGGTGCAGGATTTTAAGGCAGAGGCAGTGTCTGGCCAAGGTTCATTACCAGCCAGATAATGAGGTACAGAATCAGAAGGCAAGATGCAGAGTACAAAACATAGGCCGAGGTCACAATAGACAGACAAGAATCCAGAGACAGGCCAATAGCAAGCCGGTTTGTAAAGGCAAACTTAACAGGTCAGGTCACAGATAAATCAGAAAGTAGCTAAAGACTACTCAGCAATCTATGTCACATTCCAGCTTCAATATGCCTGTTGGTGCCAATACCAATGTTGAGTTATTTTGCAGAGAGCATTAAGACAAACACTACGTTGTAGTCAAATGTTGATTGACAGAATGTTGCTACTCCACTGGAAGCATCATGGTGTACTAACTTTGGATAGTTGGGCAAAAACCCTCACGTATGTAAATAGACAGAAAAACACACACACTCATATACTTAATTTACATAAAAAATCTAAGAAAGAACCATCAATTGACTAAGTAAGCCTACACCACAGAAAATAATCAGAGTGTCTTCTAGAGATCACACAGACAAGTCCACTATTTGTTCAACAGAAATGTAAAAATACCTTTCAGGACTTTGTTCCCCTTATCCTGTGGCTGCTCGTCAAGACATTACTTACTTTCAATGTGATATGTTCCTTGTGCTTCAGTCTTCTAGTTCAGTAATAATCTTCCTTCCCTGGTGCCCCCTTCCACCCCTGCTGCCATAATCTTCTGAGGAGCTGTCACAGGCTCTCATCAAGAGTGCCCAGCTATGCCACTGCCCAACCTTTCCACCCAGCCCCTTCATTCATAGGGTTACAGCTTCTATAAATGAAATATAATCAATGAATGGAGTACGGGTGGATGATGATTAAAAGGTCCATTCTCACCCCATGTTTTATTCATATGTAGCCAAGTGCTGGCTATATCACTATACAGTTCAGAAACACTTACAGGCGGGACTATGATTGAGCCTTTTTCCCCCTAGTGCCCAGTACTGGGAAAGCTACATCACTTCCTGTAACGGAACCGGAACCCAGACCGTACTGACTTTTTCCGTTATACCACAACTTCCCCTGTCCAAACACCATCCACGGACCACACCCTTGAAATCCCTCAGGAAAAAGACAGCACCCAGGTCTTCTTAAAACAGGAAGCCAACTCTGTTTATTTTAACTCAACACACAGGATATATACAGAGGGCGGGGAAACCAACCAAGAACAGGAAATACATCATCACCCCTCCCCATCCCACCAAGACACAGAACAATGGGATGAAACACATGGCAAAGGACATTTACCAACCCCCACACCAATACACACACAGTACATCCCATAATAGTTGGCTGGACAGGAAGACACAGCACAATGGGGGGTAGCACATGGCAAACAGACAATGGACAGCCATGTGGCCGAGAACAAAGGAACACACACTATACACAAGACTCAGACATTCAAATACACACCCTGTACCCCTTAACAGGCACAGGGTGCCTTAAACATAATGGGAATTTGGGAAGATGATACAGAGGTCCCCCCACCCCCAAAAGTCACTCCCGTCACACTTCCTATTAGCAGAGTAGAGCCAATTCTCCTGCGCAGCAGAAAGACCTGTAGTCCTACAGCCAATGCATATTGTATTCCTGAGTGCTGGCTGAACTACACATTCCAGGGAGCTGGCGAACCAGAAGGATTCTGGGAGAGCAGATATATTCAACTACAAGTGTTGGACTCGATCTCTTGGCGGAGTATTCAGAGCTGGACTCTGGGAGACTGCTCTTTTCCTTAACCACATCCCCACCACCCTATAGCAGGTATACTGGTACAGACAGCAAGGGTGCACAAAATCACGTATATATATATATGTGATTCTGTATTTCCAGGTAGGGGGCGCGTGTACCCCCTACCCGCGCAACCGTTAGCCGCTGCAGCTGTCAATCACCGGGTCCAGGCTGGTGATTACGCGCCGGCGCCCAGTGATCACTGAGGATTTCCGATGGGGAGGAGGGCTGATTTGTTTACTAACAGTCCTCCTCCGTGTCGGCTCAGGCACACTGCTCTGGATGGCTGTGCACATGACTAAGCACATGTTCGTGTGAAACACGTCTACTGCTCCTCTGCCCTGTCTTGGAACTGTCATGTTCTTATCATATTGCATGTAAAGGATTCCAATGAAGGATTTGAGAAAGTGCAGTTTGTTACTCTATGTCTGGCAGGAAAACCTCTCTCCTTCCAGCTGCACCGGGCTAGGCTCAAAGCATCCTATGCTTTCTGCTTTGCTGCTAAGATGCAGAGTGTAGTTGTTGACAGCTCTGCAATACTTGTAGAAACAGTTGAACATCTGCAGGTGAAATTCCACTTTAAAGGAACATTGCAGATCAAATTAGGAACTGAAGGTGCATTCTGTCTGCAGCACTGCCCCCTTACGAATCACTAGAGATTTGGGTCCTGCATAGCCAGGCAACACACATTTCCTTCTATCTGTACACTCCAGAGACAGTAAACAGTCTTTGAACTTCTGTTTTGGATTTTATTAGGGGGGATTTTATTAAGCTTGGATAGGGATTGGATGCCCAAGGAACTGTTTAACTGAGGACAACGTCTTGGAACTATATACAAGTGCTCAGAAGGGTTCTCTTCTCTTTTTGTAGAGCTAGCCAGCCTCTCCGGGTGTAGAATTCCCTGGACAAGGAGATCTAGAGTCTGACTCTTTAAAAAGCACAGTCCAGCTGGGGCTAATCAGGTTTCCCACCCAAATGCCTCTCCCCTATTCCTATCCAGGGGGTGAAAAATTACTCACTGTCCCTCTTCTGTAGGCTGCAGGTCAGTAGCTGCTTTCAGGCCTTCTGCTGGGATAGCTCCACAGATGGTCCTCTCACAGGGGGCCGGAGAGGTCCAGGTTTCCATCTGGGAAAAAGAGCATTGTAGATAATCAGAAAAGTTTTTCTTAGTTTCTGTTATAAAGTTTTGTAAATAAGTAATTTTCTCCTTCACTGATGGACACTGATAGGCTGCACTGATGGGCACTGATGAGGAGATACTGATGGGCACTGATGAGGCTGCACTGATGGGCACTGATGAGGCTGCACTGATAGGTGGCACTGATGGGCACTGTTAGGTGGCACTGATGGGCAGCACTGATGGGCACTGTTAGGTGACACTGATGAGTGGCACTGATGGGCACAGTTAGGCGGCACTGATGTGCAGCACTGATGGGCACTGTTAAGTGGCACTGATGAGCACTGTTAGGTGGCACTGATCAGCCCCATTAGGTGGTACTGATGGGCACTGTTATGCGGTACTGATGGGCACTGTTAGGTGGCACTGATGGGCATTGATAGGTGGCACTGAAGGGCACTGTTAGGCGGAACTGATGGGTACTGTTAGGTGGCATTGATGGGCAGCACTGATGAGCGGCACTGATTAACTGATGGGCACTGATTACCAACACTGATGGCCAGCATAGATGGGCACTGATGGGCACTATTGGCCGCACTGATGGGGCTACACTGATCACCAGGACCCTGATGATCAGTTTAGATGCCCCCCTGTGAAATGGCGCTTACCGACTCTCCTCTCCTCACGCCCCGTCAGCATGAGGAGAGGACTGCCGATAACCGGCATTTCCTATTTACCCGGTGATCAGCTGTGATTGGACACAGCTGGTCACATGGTAATAGTGGCTGTGATTGGCCCATTTCGTAGCCATGTGATCAGCTGTGTCCGAAGGACACAGCGATCAGAGATTGCGTGCAGTGCGCACCCCATGGACACCCTCCCAGAACTAGCCGACTGCACTGTAGCCATCTTTCGGCTATAGCATGGTCAGGAACAGGTTAATATTGAGTTATTAATTCATTGTTAGCATTGAATTAAAAAACAAGCATGTTATACTTACCTGCTCTGTGTACTGATTTTGCACAAAGCAGCCCTGATCCGCCTCTTCTCCTGGCCCCTCCCTTCTGCCTAGTGCCCTCATAGCAAGCAGCTTGCTATCGGGGCACCTAGGCAGACTCGCTCCCAAGCCAATAGAAAGCATGAAGGTAAAAACTTTGAACCTTTACATCCACTTTAAGCTGTGATTTACTAATATGTACTCTTCATGCAGCTCTAGCTCCTTTCACTAAACACAACCCTCTTTAGAAGTAGCAATTATTCCATTGTATTTTTGGTTATATGTTGGTTATGTGTTGAGACGGCTTGTTTTCTTTAAAGTGATGTTAAGTACGCAGCTTCTTTATCTTTTAATCCTTGCCTATGTTACAATTTAAAGCAAAGCTCCATCCAAAAGGGGAAGTTCCACTTTAAGACCTCGTCCCCCACTCCCTGTTAAGGTTTGGCATCTCCTGGGACCACTCCAGACTGCAGTGCCAGCCCTCCCAGTGTCCCTGATCACTGCCCCCGTGTAGTCCTAATAATAAAATGCAGCAAGCACCTGTCACCTGTCCCAGTGCTCACAATAACACTGCCATACACCATACCAGTGTCCTGATCACTGCCAAATGTCATATCAGCGCCATGATCACCGCCATACCCCATACCAGCACCCTGATCACTGCCATACAACATACCAGCGCCCTGATCACCGCCATATGCCATAACAGTGCCTTGATTTCCATCATACACCATACCAGTGCCCTGATCACCGGCATACACCATACCAGCATCCTGATCACCACCATACCAGTATTGTGATCACCGCCATACCCCATACCAGCATCCTGATCACCGCCATACCCCATACCGGCGTTCTGATCGCCCTATATACCATACCAGCATCCTGATCACCGCCTTAGCCAATGCTAGCATCCTGATCACCACCATACCCTATACTAGCATTCACCCCGTAGGTCATACCAGCATCCTGATCATGGCCATACCCCATACCAACGTCCTGGTCATGGCCATACCCATACCAGCATTTCTGATCACCGCCATACCCCATACCAGCATCCTGATCAGCATCATACCAGCGTCCTGATCACCGCCATACCCCATACCAGCATCCTGATCACCCCCATACTTTATACCAACGTCCAGTATTTTAGGATCCCATCTGATCAGTTTTCAGATATATATCCCATAGTTTTAATCCTCTAAAACTTTAACATAGACTAAATAATATACACTGTTTTGATTATTTTTACCCAAAAATGGAGCAGAATACATTTTGGCCTAAATTTATGAAGAAAGATTATCTATTTGCAAAATTTTATAACATCAACTGAGCAAAAAATGATTTTTCTTTTCACAATTTTTGGTATTTTTTAATTTATATCACAGAAAATGAAAAACCCAGTGGTAGTCAAATACCATCAAAAGAAAGCTCTATTTGTGTGAAAAAATTATAAAATGTTCATATGGGAACAGTGTTTCATGACTGAGTAATTGTCACTCAAAGTGTGACAGCTCAGAAAGCTGAAAATTGGCCTGGACTGGAAGGGGGTGAAAGTCTCTGAACTTGAAGTGGTTTTATAATGCTTATGATGGTATTATATGACTGTCCTCTTGGTTGTCAACATGTGGAAGACTATGTTAAACATTGTACTTTCTAATAGCCTTTCACTGAAAAGTCAGCTTGTTGTACTGTCCCAGATTATTGAAAAAATATAAACACGGAATGCAAAAAAAATTCTACAGCCATTATTTTATGCCCAGCATTACCAAGATAATAATCTATACTCTGCAGTCTTAAGTGTTTGTGGAATAACACAATACAATACAACATAGGCAATAAGAGCAAACTAAACACATGTGTTGAGGCTAGTCAGTGGTCACTTTACAAGACCAAAGGGCGAAAATCAAGTCGGATAAGTAAAAGCTAACATTGGCAGTTGATTAGCAATAGCATGATACTGCCAAAAAGGCTAAAGAACACTGCTGATGTGCTGAACATAATTATGAAACAAAGTAAGAATTGTGAATTGAACTGCTGCTGCAAGAGATTGATGGGAAAATTGATGATGATCAGAATGAAAATAAGGGTATAAAATATCAGCTTAAGCAATAAATCTAACAAATAAGGGTTTTTGTCAGGGTCCTGTCCATGGCAGGAGTTCTGGAAGATCTGGCATTTCTGCCAATATTGTACATGGCCGCAGAAGTACACATCAGCCTCAGTCTGGTGCCACACGGCCTTTATAAGGAGGCTCATCACTTCCTTTGGTTGCTGGATGATCTCTAGCTCCCCGTGCCCTGTTCCTGTTTCCTGTGATTCTGACTTGTGATTTCCTGTTACCGACTTGGCTTGCTCCTGGACCTGTCTACTCTGATTTACCCCTGATCTGACCTCGGCTTGGCTTACGGACACTCTCTCTCTCTCGCTCCTCTGTGTATGACCTCGGCTATCCCATCTGACTACATCTGCTCTGATTCCCACCTGGTACCTGACCTTGGCTTGAACTGACTATCCAGTAAACATCCAAATCCCGGAAGGGCTTGCATACCTCGCACAGGCGCCTCCTGTCTGCAGACCTATCTCCGTTTATCAGCTGTGCTTCTGAGTGGACCACCAACTAGCACTCCTACAGGTGACCTGTGCAACTTTGTGCCTTACTTCCACTGTCCCACTCTCAGGGGAGTCCAGAACTTAGCCGCAAGGGAAGCCCTCTCTCCATTGGCCTCCATCACCAGGTACGTGATAGTTTTTTTCAGGACACAAATATTAGCAATGTAGCATCCTCCTAATTTTGCTAGAGGGAGCTAGAGTTCTGATTGTCAGTGAGGAAGGCTGAGTAGAAGCCTGGGTGTAATAGCCAGAAGGTCAAGGCTAAAAGGCTCTGCAGACCACCCCCTCTGGAATTTCCCCCTGCTCTGGGATTTTTGGAGGAAGACCCTAGAGGCAGTGGGTGGATCTGAGGAGTGACTAGCTGCACTTTTGAGGAATCCTTGGCAATCCTCAACAAGAGGTTGGCAGGGGGCTGGACAACCTTAAAAGTGTTGGAGCCTGCTCAGTAGCAGGAGAGTTAGGGTGGAAGATAGAGAGGAAGATGTGAGGCTGAGGAAGGAGGCTGAGAGGAAACCCAGTGGGATGGGTCCCATCTGCAGCTGGACAGGAGGAGAGCTTGAAGCTCACTGGCCCCCTGAGAGAGGACCACCTGTATGGCAAGGAAGGAGTGGCCCAGCTGATAGGCCTGGCAGCAGCCACCAACTCACAAGCAGTACAGAAGAGGATCTGAGTGAGTACAATTACACCCCCTGGGTGGATATGGGAAGGAGCACTGCAGTGGAAAACCAGATTAGCCACCTACCAGTGACTGTTTACCTGCTCATGGATACCTCCAGGTTGCTGGGTGAAGAGGAGAAGTTAATTTAGGGTCTGGGGTGGTACACTAAGCTAGCTCTCCTACAAAGAATGTGCTACAGAGAAAGCTTGTAAATAGTTCCAGGAAGTTGTCCTCAGCTCATCAGTGCCCTTCAGCATCCTGTACACTCCTAAAGGCTCGTTCACACTTGACTAATTTCTAACTCTTGCCAAACGCCCCTATAGCATTTGACAAACCTTAGACAGGCGTTTGGGAGGCATTTTTAACGCTCTTCAAACGCTCCCCAAACACCCTATGCATGTTTTTGAGGCTTTGATAGGCGTTTGCCAAGCGTTAAAGCCGCACCACAAACCCCTATAATGAAGTTTAATGGTATTAACGCTCCGCAAACGCCTCGCAAGCATCTCGCAAATGCCTGCCAGGCATTTGAGGAGCATCACCATAGACTTGAATGGGAGGCTTTAACTCCTCCTGACTCGACATGAGGCATCAATTTTGCCGCAACGAGATGCTAACGCTTCATTGTGAACAGTGCTGTGTGCTGCCATGTGTACAATTTTCATAGGCATTTGAGGAGCATTAAAAACACTTCCCAAACGCCTGTCTAATGCCTGCTAACAAAGCTAGTGTGAACTTAGCCTAACCCTCTCCTAGTCCAAATCCCCTAAATAAAATAACAAAACCAAAGCTCAAGGACTGATTTCTGACACTGGATGCAAGCTTTTGTGGAAGTGTGTGATTTTGAGCTGTGCAGGACTATAGGGGGACCCAAATCTCTTAGCGACCCCTAAGGGGGTAAAGCTACAGAAACCTGGGGTGCAAGCAGACAGCAGATCCTACAGGACAGGGTCAAAAAGGCACAGCAAAGGCTGGGAGGGCTGCAAGGCCCCTAAAATGAAAATGAAGCAAAAAGTGTGCAGACCACCAAAGGTTTTTGCAAATTAAGCAAAAAGTGTGCAGACCACCAAAGGTTTGTAATTTCAGACAATTTGGTCTTCCTAAATGATTGGGTTCTCTATGCATACTTTGCTTAACCTCCCTGGCGGTATGATTATTTCAGATTTTTGGTGCTGAAAGCGGTACCATTTTTTTGCATGGAAATATGTATTTTTTTTATTGTAGGCTGTAATTTTTAGGAAAAACTCATTGAAATCTGTCCGAACAAGAGTCTAGTAAACATCCCGGGTATGATAAAATTTGAAACACAAAATCATAAATTATAATTTAATAAATAATCATAAAAATAATATAAAAATAATAAAAAATTTAATTCAATAATATAATCAAACCAAAAACACTGAAATGTGAAATAGAGCGCCAAGTTCGCACATTGCTGAGCTCAGTCGCAAAATCGTTTTCAGTTTCTGATGACGAATTTCCCCCACGAATCATTATCACTCAATTCTGTAAGTGGTTCTGATTTACTATCGCTGTTCTCTAGCTGATCTAAACCGCTTTTGACCTAAAGGGACACTTTTTGGACGCCATGGACATTTCTCAGTTTCCAGGCAGAAAGAACAGACAAAATGCAGGCAGGGCGCAGGACAAAGCACTAGGGACAATATGTATGTGAAATAGGTTGAAACAGCAATGTTTTACTGTGTAAAATGAAAAAAAAAAAAAATGACATTTTTTAAAATTTTTAAATTTCCCGCCGCCGCCGGCGGCGGCGCCCGTACGTCCCAACGTCACAGGGACAGGACACAGAAGCCGGATGCCGGCATCGGCCGGAGGAGATGGCCGGGGACGCTGCAGGGGACACATCATGGGAGCGCAGGGTAAGGTAAGTGAAGAACACATGCCGGAGCAGTGCCGCATGGTATTCCCGATTTTATGCAATTACTTATACAAATATATAAGTTTGTATAAGTAATCAGGAAGAACTCTAACCAGCATCTCAGGTGGCTCTGCAAAAAGTGCTACTGCCAGATGCAGCAGAGGTCCTGGATTACCGCTTTTGGTACTGAAATGTTACCCCGAGCTACACTCGGGAATACCGCCAAGGAGGTTAAAGTGAATTTTATGGAAAGGCCACCTAAAATAAGACTTATGAAAATTAAATTTAAGTTTTCTAGTTATATCAATCACATTTCCAGTGTCTAACATGTCTGCACTTCATGCAGTATTTGTAAGCAAGCCAGCTGAGGGAATGGTTTACATCCTATTTGCCTAGAGCTGCGTCTGTACTCCAGCGCCACAGTGATGGGCAGCATGCATAGATGACATTGTAACCATCCTGTACATCTCATGCAGGTGCTTAGTTGGACTGCTCTCACACTCTCTGCTTTGTGCAACTGACACTTGAGAGAGAGCTGTCAGCAGTTATTTATACTCAGAAGGAATCTAACACACATAGAAAATGTTAGGACTTTTGCGGCACTGTATACATACGGATGTGCTGTATACATTAAAAACGTTTGATCTTTATTTATGCAATTACAGTACTAGTTTAATTACAGTACTAGATTTAGGCTAGGTTCACAACTATGCAGTTTGGGTTCAATCTGTTTCTGAAGTGCCTTTTGCATTTTTGCAGATGCATATTTTAAGCATTTTATACGCATTTTTGCTGTGTTCTTGGGGGGGGTTTAACTTGTTTCTGGGCAGATTAAAACGCAAAACGAGCCAAAAACGCATCAAAAATGCACTACATGCCTTTCTACAACGTCTCCATTAAAGTCTATTGAACCAAAAATGCAACGTTTTGCATTTAAAAAAGTGCCTGACCCTTTCCAAATAAAAAAAAAACAAAAACAGGTGAAAATGCAGAGATGTCAACCTGTCCTACAGGAAATCATGTTAAATGGACTGCTGTGCGTTTCTGCAAAACACAATGGAAAACGCATAGGTGAACCTAGACTAAAACAGTTTTAAGTAAAACAGTACATTATATTAACTCTGATTGGTGAAGGACCAGTGGCAGGCTGATCACATCTTTTTTACAGAGAAGACATTCAACACTCTATTTTTCCACAGTTTGAATACTATTTCACAAGAAAATATCTTCTTGGGAGAGCCTCTTAATTTATTTTGTTGTAGCATTATTTATAAATAGTGCTTGAACATCAGTTTATCACGAAATATATTTTTTTCTGGGGGATTCCTCTTATTATACAGTAACTTGAGCCAATACAAACTGTATATGTTTACTGATATACATGCAAAATGATGTATAATTTTGTTCAGCCAGTCTTTTGATTTACACATTTAAGACACATTTAGTTACTTCTTCATTCACCTAACAAACAGATCTGAATTTGTGAACCAGGAAATTAGTAGATTAATCTGAATTTATCTGGCTGTGCACTGTAAACCACAAAACCATCTGTACAGCATTAAAATATTCTCTAGCACATGAAACAGTAACATACATTATATGTATTTCAACTCTGTATTTAGAAGTGTTCTTGGAATTCTACTTCCAAATGGATCTTTATAATGTCATGATCAGGGGTCAGGCTTGGAGGCCACTAGCTATAGCCGTGGAAAGGCTCACACAGAAACTAGCAAGACAAATACATAAACAGGTTCCCCTGGTGGGTGATGCGGGCTCATCTGAGGTGCGGGGTTTATGCACTAACCGGTCTTCACCAGAGTTCCTGATGATGGAGATACATTTCACTACATGCTAGTACCAGGTCGTGGTTCTCAGAATTGCCCCACCAGGAGGTGAGCAGGCTGGGGTGCAGTAGCAGATATAGCAGGTAGAGATCAAGCAGAAGTGTAGTCAAAGAACAAGCCAAAGGTTGGTAACAAACAGTTGTAGGTTGGGATCAAGTGGAAGTGTAGTCTGGAGAAGAGCACAAGAATCTGGCAAACAGGAACTGCATTGATTAAATAAGAAATTTGTGGTAGCAGAAAAGGGTTCAAGGTTCACCTGAAACAAGATATAAAGTAAGTGTAATGTCCTCTAGTGCAGTTCGTTTTTTGTGTATAGCTAGAGGCTTGCTAGAAGCCTGGATGTGAGTCAGCCTGGGAGTGAGTCAGCAAGGTTACTTCAGGTTAGGGCTGGAGGGCTCTACAGGTCTGTCCTCTGGTACCTCCCCCTGCTCTAGAGACTTGGAGAAGTTTCTAGAAGCCAGTGGACGAAGGTGAGGAGGGGCTGATCTGCATATTTATGGGAATGACCAATCCCAGGCATGAGGCCTGGCAGTGTGGGAGATCAGCCCATAAATATGAGAGACCCTGGAAACAGGGAGTTGGTGGAAGATGTAGTGAGGAAGTGCTGCTAGTGTGGAGCCTGGGAGGGGGCCCCAGGGGGGGGGGGTCTACCTACAGGCTGGGAGCTGGAAAGAGGGACCTCCACTGTTCTACAGTCTACAGGAAAGGACAGCCTGTCAGCAGGGGAAGAAGTCAACCCAGCGTACGGCCTGAAAGCAGCTTCACCTTTTTAAAGCTACAGGAGCAGGTCAGTGTGAGTACTTCTACAACCCCTAGTCCTACAAAGGAGAGGGCAATCGGTTACAATACCCAACTAGTTCTCCCTAGGACATTATACTTATTTGTCTCAGAATCCCTTGTCCTGGGATACTCTTCACAACAGCCAGGTGGATGAGGAGATTTTCATTTGGCATCTGAAGAAGGTTCATTTAAAGGAGACTAAGTGCTCCTAGAACAGACTGTGTGCTGATCCAGCTATTTTTTTCGTACATAAGAGGTTTGTCTTCCAAGTTGTTTCAGGTCCATTGGGTATCCCATTTACCTCTAGACTCCATCCAAGTTGTGTAACCCCCTAATAAAATAACAAAACTAAGCTCATGGACTTTTTACTGACATTGGATGAAAGAGTAGAAAATGCATGTTGCCTGGCTGTGCAGGAAAATAGAGGGACCCAAAAGCAGCGGCTCTCAAAAGGGTAGAGATATATAAGTTTGTATAAGTAATCAGGAAGAACTCTAACCAGCATCTCAGGTGGCTCTGCAAAAAGTGCTACTGCCAGATGCAGCAGAGGTCCTGGGTTAAGATCCTGGTGCTAACAACTTTCATTATGCTATAACATATGCATGAAAAACACATATGATAAACATTTATTTTGATTAGTTAGTAAAACGTATTCAAGCCCTAGAGAAGTTTTTATGTTTTGTTGTCATTGAACAATAAGTCACAATGAATTTGATTCTTTTTATACCTGATCAAGAGAAGAATAGTAGAAAAAAATGTGGGACTTTTAAGGTGTTTTTGTACCCCCAGGAAACTAATGTAGTTACACAAATATGTATAAAAATATAAAATTTTATTTTAAAATATAAAATATAGATGAAGAACAGAACCCTCCCATAAAAACAATTAATGGCATAGACCCCTCAGTACAGTGAGCCCCAAATACACCTTCCTTCATACATGTTGATGTATATAACATAGATTCATTATATTAAATGTCGATGGGTAGAAACAGGAAAGTATAATGGTGTTCTATCAATGCTTTTTGCCGAATAGGCTTCTTCAGGGGTTCAAAGTTTTAAAATTAAAATGCCCCCCCACCTGGCAATTTAAATAATAAAAAGCAGCTTATCCTGCAATACTTATGTGTTTTCTAGAGCTATACCCGCAGTACTTTTGTTTTGCAAAAGGGTATCCTCAGCCCAGTATCATGCAATCAGAAGACTGAGGGCATCCTATGAAGGATTGTAATTATGGTCCTACCCCAACAGTGGGCCGCATTGGGACAGTGAAAACACCAAGAAAAAGACCCTGTTTCATCACTCAACTAGTCTGAAGACTTATTAAAAAGGTCAGTATCAAAAATATATTTATAGAGATAACACACACAATAGGGGGCCTCCAGTAGGGACCGAGGGCAGTTATTGGGGTGTGGGGCCAAGCCCAAAGTTTGGCATTTATGATTTCAGATTTTTCACCCATATACCCCTTATAAAACAAAGCAATTGTTACATTTCTGCAATGGCCCTGTTTATTCCACAATAAATTTTGCCTTTATTTAAAACTGAATTCAGTTTAAAGCAACATTTCTTCATTTGCAGTGAGACTGCCCCAGCACTGCAAGCATTAAATATTTTTTTATGTCTAGGGTTCCAGAAAAAGCAGTTTTACATACCTGATCCCCTGCTCCTGCAGGTTCCTTCCAGGCTGTGAGACTGGCACCCTCAGCCTCATCTCCCCTATGCCCTGGCAGTCGCAGGTCCTCTGACATCATCAAGTACAATGCAGGTCCCATAGACTTTCTTTTGGTGTTATTGTCTTGTAAGAAGGTGTTTTTTGGAAATTTTGCACATTGTTTGTGACCCTAAAAAATTAACCAAAAAAGTATATAAACATAAAAAATGCCTAAATATTAATCGTTATAAAAGAAAAATAGAAACAAACCCCCCCAGAAAAATAATAGCTAAGGGGAGTAGGGGAAGAGTTAATTAAGGCCTCTTAGACTTTCCTCATGCTTCAAAGGTTAATATAGGGTTCAATAGGAACGCATTTCCTCTGCCCCCCACCATGAATTGATACCATTAAACAACTCCTAATCCTATATTTCCTCCTTCCACTAGGATATTTGTGATGTGGCACCAGAAGCCAAAACCCCTAAAAGACATGTAAGGAACCACAAGATTATGTACCTTGCCTTGATATACCTTTGTACGATTTCAACTGTTAAAAAAAAAAGGAACTACAAGAAAAATTGTGGGTTTTTTTTTAGGAAAATACTTTATTTTGGAAATTATACTATTTTACTATTTTAGGAAAGATCAGACTATGTGAATGCAACTTTACTTCAACACATCTGTACCATATGCTCTATATAATGCCTAGTTTGTACCAAGTTATTGCCATTACTTGTATACATTCAATTTTGTTGACAATTCAATTTTCAATAAACAAAATTGAAATATTTTTTTCTGTTGATCATTGCAAGAAACATTGTATAATCATTGCAACAACTAAGTGAAAAAAAAATTAAATCCATTGTGATTTAATGTCTGTTTGACAGATGATAACCTATAAAACCTGAAAACTTCCCCTGGCGTTAAAACTTTCTATGGGCACAGTGTGTATGCAGTCAGGGACTGTGTAATCTAATATGACCACTAGGTGGCAAATGTAATACAGCAATGCTCATTCAAATGACAAATGTATGGATAATAAATGCTGAACCTAAAGGAAAGTCTGCCAAATAAGTTTCTCTGGAGCAGATTTCAAGATTTCATACTAAACGGTGCTCTTTGCATTAACCAAGACATCAGCAACAGTGCAAGAATTTATGAATTGACATTTGTTGGTATGATGGGAAACACTTGCAGCAGCAGCGCAAAGCTGGGGCTACATATTAGCATTTTAACCTCCCTAGCGGTCTGATTATGTCCATATTTCTGTGCTCAAAGCGGTACATTTTTTTGCATGGAAATATGTATTTTTTTCATTGTAGGCCTGTAATTTTTAGGAATAACTCACTGAAATCTGCCCGAACAAGAGTCTAGTAAACATCCCAGGTATGTTAAAATTTGAAACACGAAATCATAAATTATAATTTAATAAATAATCATAAAAAATAATATAATAATAAATTTAATTAAATAATATAATCAAACCAAAAACACTGAAATTTGAAATATAGCGCCAAGTTCGCACATCACTGAGCAAAGTCGCAAAATCGTTTTCAGTGTCTGATGATGATTTTCCCCACGAATCATTATCACTCAATTCTGCAAGTAGTTCTAATTTACTATCACTGTTCTCTAGCTGGTCTAAAACCGATTTTGACCGAAAGGGACACTTTTTGGACGTTTTTCAGTTTCCAGGCAGAAAGAACAGTAAAAATGCAGGCAGGGCACAGGACAAAGCACTTGGGACAACATGTATGTGAAATGGTTTGATACAGTAATGTTTTACTATGTTATTTTAGTGAATTTATTGAATGTCACTTTTTGTCATTTTCAAATTTCCCTCCGTTCCGTCCCCGTACATCCTGACGTCGCAAGGGACGGAACCCAGAAGACAGATGCCGGCATCGGCCGGAGGACATTACAGGGGACGCTGCAGGAGGGACATCGCGGGAGCGCAGGACAAGGTAAGAGAAGAAGAGATCCCGGAGCAGCGCCGCATGGTAAGCCCGAGTGTAGCTCGGGGTTACCGCTTGTGGTACTGAAACTTTACCCCGAGCTACACTCGGGAATACCGCCAGGGAGGCTACAGAAAACCTGTAATGAGTACAACCCAGTACCAGATTAACTATAAATGTTACTTTTCTAGCTGTCTTATGTTTTTTTTTGTGAGCCACGTTGACATATCTGAGGTATGGCATTCTCTGGTGGTTCTTTACCAAATGCCTTTGCAGGGGAATTTTCCATAGAGTTTAGTTTATCAGGTGCCATCAAAAATACTATTTTTTTTTTTTATGTGATTGTGTATTCTTTTCAAGGTGAACTTTCACCGCTTTCACTAAGCTCTGGGCAAAAATCCTTCGCAAAGTGCAATTTCCTTCACAAAACAAACAGCCTATTTGCCCTTTGGTAATTGAACGCCACTGCTTCTGGTGACTGTAGATGTGTTTTGCCTGTCATTCCCATTTAGTGAAGCTCTGTACCCTTTTTCAGTGCAGTGCTTTCTGTTGGCGGAGTGACTCATCTTCTGTATGCGACAGAAATTAGAATGTTTCGGCTTCTTTGTTGTCATTTATGCAAACACTGTAGTTCTATTGGTGACATAAGGTGCTTTCATACTAGCTACATATTCCCATGCATGGCTGGGACTTCCAGGCACTGTCTCATGCTTCCTGCTACATTCCTGGGAGGCTCTTGGGTTTAGTTTGTTTAGTCCCCATGCACGGGAGCATTAAAATACATGCGTCTATATAGTTCATTTCTAAATACATCTGGAAGCATGTAATCCTCTGCTGTGATTTCTCACCTAGACATTCACCTGCTTCTAGGAGCATTTAGTTTAGCAGCATTTACACAAACAAGAATTTTGCACTCCCATGCTTGTTTTTCTGCAGTTAGGCCCCTTTCACATGGGAAGGGATAAACATGGGATCTATTCTCTGATTCCCTGCTGATCAGAGCAGAGCGCGTGGATGCAGGGCCAATGCTATTTTGCGCTCTAGGCAAGACCAGATACTTGTGCCCCCCCCCCAAAAAAATAGATAAATAAGTAAAAACAATTTTAAAACGGTAGAAAATATTAAATCAACAAAACAAGAAACTGCAAAATTTCTTTCATTTGCAAAAAGAAGCGCCATAAGATGCCACCAGCACCAATATTAAAGACAAAATCAGTGTCATGGACAGACTGTATCTGTGGCTGCCAGTGGCAGGGTGACAGTTGCAGTGAGTGGAGGATGATGGATCCACACTCTGACAGATCCCAGGCTGGAATTTCCAAGGCAATGGGGGGACATAAAATGCTGTGACAGCAGGCAGCCAAGCCCACACACACACACAGAGAACATCTGGACTGAGCAATCCAACACAGTGACAGATCAGACACAACACCACCAACACTTACACAGATCAGCAGGTACTAAGAGAGCAGGCTGTGGGATCGTGATTATGCCATCACTCATTGACACATTGCACATGTGATGGATGTCCAGCTGACCAGGTCACACTCAAACAGACATGAGACATCATATTCAGACATTACCTTCCTCCACAGGCACAGCTCCACTTCTACTGATGAATGGGAAGAGAAGGGCTGGAACTCCACGGTGATCAGTAGCCACGGCTTGCAGTAAAGGACTGAGTCTGAGAGGAACACTGGAAGGAGCTCAGCTGCTACATTGGCCCCAGACACCTGTCATCTTCCTCTGTTCTTTCTTCCTCCCTCCCCTCAGTTGAAGGATCATTTATGACGTGGCGGCATCCCACACAGAGAGAGTGCTGGCCTGTGCTGCACCCAGGCACCCCTAGGTGGCAGTGCGTCCTAAGTGGCTGCCTAGTTGGCCTAGTGGAAGCACTGGGCCTGGTTGGATAATGCATCCCTGTTTGCTCAGTATAGCCCCCTCTGCTCTATGGGTGGCCGGGAGCAAAGAGACTTTTTTTTCTGACTGCCCTCCAATCTGCTTAGACAGATGAGGATGGATCCCCTTCCTTTTTTTTTTTTAGCGGACCAGATCAAACCGAAGGCAGGCAGATACACTAGTCTATTTACACCCGCTGGTCCATAAAGGTGAATGGACTGTCCGATTAGGTCTGCCTGAAAAACTGATAGGTGGACCTGATTGGACCCTCCTTGTGAAAGGGGCATTAAACACACAAGTACATCTGGGTCTTATGCATACAGTTAGAAAAAAATTATGCGTTTGTGTCATGTTTCCAATTTTATCATGCCTCTAAATGCAGTTCATGCACATTGTACCATCCTGCAGGCTCCAGATTGTAACTAGAGACTGAGAGCTATGACAGCTTGGTCATTATGCTGGGAGCATGCAGTGAGCACACTAACAGAACAGAAAACTTGTCTGCCTATGGACACATGACTGTCTATGGATACATATATGCGGAAAACAGGCATTAAAGTCCACCTTCTCTGCTGCCACACATATGCATTGGACAACAAGAGGTTAAGTTCTCCACCGCTTTAATGTTTTTTGCATTTAGAGACATTCCGAATCCAATCTGCCCCTGAACACATAGAACTCTATTTTCTCTAAACACAGCTAAACTGACTGCACCTAAATGCAGGTAAACACACAATGTGAATTATCCCATTTAAAAACAGTACATGCATTGATATACGCATGTATGTCAGTGCCAGTGTGAATGGGACCTAGGTTTATCCCCAGAAATGTTTATCAGTTAAGTTGTTTCCAGTTCTCTTTGTGGACTTCAGAACTTTTCTCCTCATGTTATAAAGAAAAGATAACATTTTCTGTAGGTCTGTCCTAGGATGACAGTGCTGCTCTTCCATAAGTACAGTATAGTACATGAGCACTTTTTTTAGTCCCAGGGCCCCTGTAGAATTGTGGAAATAAACTGGTACAACTCCAGTGGTATAAGTTCAGAACAGGCTTTATTTGTGTTCAATGAAAAGTGGCAACGCGCTTCGGAGGCTACAGGGATCTCCCTTCATCTGGACCGAAATAATAGAAAATTAAAGTGTGGACTGGGCTAGGAAAACAGTGAATTTGTTGTTGAAGACTGTATGTCGCCTGTTCAAGATCAAATTCGACCGTCTTTATCTTCCAATTTTTTGCATAGGATTTCTAGCAAGGGACAAGGAAAATAAAGTAACTTTGTAGTAACTAAACCTTACAGGGTAACTCCACTTCAGTGGGAAAAAAAATAGCAAATAAAAAAATAACATAGTGTGTACAATTGCTACACTAGTCATATTGTATTTGAATGTTATTAAAAATTACCTTTCCTTTGAAATCTCCAGCATTGTAATTTTTGGTAACATGCAATTGTAATATGGCAACCTGGAGGTATTCTGTACACAGATTGTGTACAGAACACTCGCCTGAAAGTCATTTCCTGCTTGTGTGATTGGATCACTGATTTTCCCAGACATGTGCACTAAGATGTAGGTCAGATTTTGAACTTCCCTGCAACAAAAATGTCATTTTTGGTAAGATACTCCCAAAGGGAAATCACGTCTAATGTTATGTATACACTGTCACTTTCCTCATTAGAAACCTGAAGTTGCAGCAGCTGATTGATAATTATAAAATCACTCCTATACAGATTCACTCTGTAAATGGACACAGGCAAACAGCTATTTCGTCAGAATAACAAAAGGTAGGAATCCCTGCACTGTACATCACACAAGGGGGAATGTTTTTTTCTTAACAAAAGTGGAGTTACTCTTTAATATGATTAACTAATTTGACATATTTTTGTGTCCAGTTTATAAAGCATCAGCAGATCCCCATAGCCTTTCATTTTTTGAGGGGGCTTCATTTTTAAGTTATTTGTAAATGTATGAAAATTCATTCAAATGCCTCAAAAGAAGTGGATTAAAGGTGCCTTTTTATAAAGCTGTGAAATAGTTTCATTTCTTTTTCTAGAAATCCCAGCTCTACACAAATGACAACAATGGATTACATGAGGTTCAGAGTAAAGAACCATTTCTGACCATTATTGTGATCTTATGTAATGGAAAAGAAACATTTATATTGCGTGTTCTTTTTTTCCAGAGGAATAAGGAAGGGGTTGATGATCGTGCTGGCACAGCAGCCTGCTTAATGTTTATGTTTTGTGCCCTTGGTATGTTCCCTGGTTTCCCTCTCCTGTTTTGCACTGCAGCCCTTACTCACACTCACAGCCATACCATGTTTTCCAGTTACTTTCATTTTGCCCTCGTTTAGTAAGAGGTCTTTTAGAGAGTCACAAGGCTTGTGATCCAAAATGCTTTATCACCTGCAAAAATGTCCAAGAAAACATCTTTTGTACAAGTCTGGGATAAAATACATTCGATTCATTCTGTCTTTTTGGTGATTTGACATTGCTTGAGGTTCATGTTGAATTAGCAACCTGCCATACTATCTGCACAGACTGGGTCTCAGGAGATATATCTTTTGCATAAAGTGACATGTGAAACAGAACAATGATTTCCAATAATCCTATAGCTTTTTGCAGATTAAATAGAAATAGTCTGTCTCATTACTTTGGTATTTACCTTTGATTGTGTAGCGCTCACCCCCAAAAGGGCCCACTGAATAGTCCCAAGGTTCTTTCCCAACTAGAATATTCACAGCCAGGCAGCACCAGTCACTCTTCTGGCCCAGTACATATGTCTAGGGGTATACTTTTTCTGATGCTTTATTAAACTTGAACTTGGATGGGTAACTGGGGAATACTCCAGCAATGTTAAGTAGTAATTTGAGAACACTTGCCTCCTTCTTAAAGTGAAGTTCCTGCCCCCGCCACCTCCCAAAAAAAAATTAAAAGATAGCATAAACAAATACTGTAGCTGCTGATTTTTAAAATTAGGGCACTTACCTATCCAGGCATCCAGTGGTGTCCTCATCCCGAGCTGATTCTTCAATCGGCTGTCGGGTGCTGGTGCCACCATCTTGACTAAGGGAAACAGGCAGTGAAACCTTGCGGCTTCCCCACCAGTTTTCTACTGCACATGTGCAAAGTCTTCTGGGACCTTGGAAGTGTCCCAGAGCGCTGGGGGGGGTGTAAACTTCCGAGTCAGTTTGCCAAGGTGAACTGGGCCAAAAGTGGGAGCAGGTACCTGTCAAAACCAAGTACCCGATCCCTCCCAAAAGTGGAAGCGGAGGGGGGAAGGAGGCAGAAAAGTGGAGGGTGGAACTCCACTTTTTGGGTGGAACTCCGCTTTAAGCTTATAACACAGTCCTTGCAGCAGCAAATGATAGATTGAACTACAGAGGAACACCACTAGAAATGTCCACTTTTAATCACAGGCTGGCTCTGATGCAAGAGGGATAGTGTAGTCTGTACTCACAAATGTCCTTGGATATTTGGATGCCTCCTTCCAATATCCACCAGACATGTCTCCTGTAGTTTCTTCAGACCAGATCCCCAGACAGGTCCCTCAATTAGCTCCAGCAGCGTTCAGTAGAATAGGCCCCAACAGCTAGCACAGCTGGGACCTTGAGGAACAACGAAGAAGCACAGCTGGACTGCCCAGAAGGACAGCAACCTTTCATGCTGGGATCTCCTCCTCCTGGACAAGAACCCCTCTGCCCTAGGCCTCAAAATATTTATGGTCACTCCCAGCCACCATCTGGGCAACCTTCCCCAGAGATTGGCTGGAACCTCATAAATAATCAGTCTGCCTATTTGACTCTCTCAATCCCTTACATTCTAGAACTATCCAGGAGGCAGGGGGGAACAGTGAAATTTTCAACCAGTGAGACAAAGAACTACAAAAACCACAAGCTGCTCAACTGATCAGAGTAGAGCTAAAATAACTATATTTACCTAGGCTAGCTAGCAGCCTAACTAAGAGGGTGCTACATCTGTATTATTCAGATGCCACAGGAAGTAAGCATACTGTATAAATACAAATCAGGTAGTATAGGATCCCATGGCAAGAAACTATATAACTAAATGTAAATTCAGACCAGAAAAATGCCCCAATAGTTACATTTATAGTAAAAGAAGTTACCTTTAGCTATATGACTTCTGTAACATTTCTCTCTGGATACCTCTGTATATTGTAGAGAGAGAAATACTGTACATGTTGTGTAAATATCTGAGTTGAGTAGGGCCTCAGTACTTGAGTCCTAGAGCTCAAAGTGTCTAGAAATGAAATCAGAACTTCTAATCTACATGCCTTTTCTGGTCAGTGACACGGAAAACAATGACAGCATAGATGCGCCATGACAGCCAGTGGACAAGTATTTTCAAAATGAGATTAGCAATGGCAGCCCTTGTACTCCTTTCATGACAAATTCCCTTTAACATGTAGATAATGTGGCCACCCTTGCCTTGTGCTCATTATAAAAACATGTTAAAACATGGCAACAATCTCTGAATCTTCTATGATATGACTGCAAACCCCAGCACTATCCTGTAACATCAGCAGTCTGTAGAATGAAAGTTATTTGTGACATAAATCTTTCACATGACATGCATGAAGAATTATAAAAGACTTCTGTTAAAAAGAAACTCTGTTTTTTAATATGGCAGCTCTAAATCTTAGAATAGTAGTGTTTCTCAAAGGAAAACTAGCAGTTTTGTACTGTTTTAACCATCAATCACTGTGGTTAGCCATTGGTAATCAGCCAGATTTGTTCTTACACCACAGACAGAAATGTCCACTCTCATATAGCACAATGAAACCGATACTCAGTTTGAGAATATAGTTTTTGTTTAGTTTTTTTCCGTTTTAAAACTGTTGTTTAATTTTTTTTGCTATCTGTCTAGAACAGGGGTAGGCAACATTAGAGAGGTAGAGATCTACCTGGACAACATGGTAGAAATCAAAGATCACCTGGGTGCGGCGTCATTTTTTTTTAAGGAATTAACTAGCAAGACCCAATAAAAAGTAGGGGCAAGGAGGGCACAAAGAAAAGTTTGAAAAATACAATGAAACTAACGTCACTGTAAAATTATAAACTTAACCTACCTTAAAAATTAGCTTTAGTGACACTCACATGTCTGATACAGGAGTCCATCATGAAGGAAGAATCATTAGAACTGCAGGCAGACTTGCTCGACTAGGTTCAGGCCTTGCTATCCTTGTTGTCTGCTCCGAGTTTTGGCCAGATAAGTAGTATGTAGGACAGTGTATAGAGGTCAGCAGGGTGTACAGCAATGTACAGGAGTCAGCAGGATGTACAGCAGTCAGTAGTAAGTAGGACAGTGTACAGGTAAAAGTAGGGGAGTGGACAGGGGAGAGCAGGGTCAGCAAGGCACTACACAGAGGGTTAGGAGGGCACGGTACTGGGGGCTCAGGAGGGCACACCACTGGGTGGCTTCAGGAGTGCACAGTACGGGGGGGGTCAGGGTGACATGGAACAGGGGGGTCAGGGTGACACGGTACAGGAGGGTCAGGGGGCAAACCACTGGGGGGGGTCAGGAGGGCACAAGACAGGAAGAGGGGGGTCAGGAGGGTACACCACTGAAGGGGGTCAGGAGCTTTTCCACTGGGGGGATGTTAGGAGGGTAGAACACTTGTTTGGGGTCAGGAGGATAGAATACTGGTGAGGGGGTCAGGAGGGTAGAACACTGGTGAGGGGGTCAGGAGGGTAGAACACTGGTGGGGGGGTCAGGAGGGTACAACACTGGTGGGGGGTCAGGGGGGTACACCATTAAAGGGGGTATCAGGAGGATATACCTCTAGGTGGGGGTCAGGAGGTTACACCACTGGGTGGGGGTCAGGAGGGTACACCATTAGCGGTAGTTAGGAGGGTACACCACTGGGGGGGATGTTGACTATAGTTCCACCACCCTCAGTTTCTCCTGGGAAAGCAGAAAGTGAGGGGAGTGTTGCTGGAGCTGGAAACTGCACTGGAGCAATGAAAGGAGCCAGGTAAGTGTTTAGGCAATGGGGTGGGTAGGACAGATAGACAATGCATTAAGGTACAAATCTTTATAATTTAGATTACTTTTAATAAAGAATGACTGGGATGAGTCATTGCATCAAACTAAGAACAGCGTTGCTCCAGGCAGTTTCCTTCAGCTGCCACTCAAACCCAGGATGATAGTGGTAAACTGAGCCATCCACGCTCACTAACTAGAACAAGGAAAAAAGCTTCTGCACTCCGGGTATATCACAAACATCCTCATTTACTGTATAAATCACCCATGATCATAGCAATGACAGTCCCTGCTCTAGGACCTCCCTCTGACACATTGCACCCAGGCAGGGCTTAGTCGTAGAGATTGGGTGAAACGTATCGGGGTCCTAGGGTGGGGGACTGCCATTGCCATGTTCATGGATGATTCCTACAGTGAATGAGGATGTTTGTGATATACCCGGAGAACAGCAGTCTTTTTCCTTGTTCTGGGATGAGCACTTCATCTCTGTGTGTAAACATCAGCTAATGACGGTCTTCTTACATGAAAGAAGCAAACAGAAATCCTGGAAAACATGAAAACAAGTCTAAAGTACATTCTGCTGACTCAAAAAGAGAATGTAAAAAGAGCAGTATTTCCCAATAACCTTATAACCTTATTTTGGGCAGCACAGTGGCTAAATGGTTGGTACTTCTGCCTGCTGGCACTAGGCTCATCAGTTTGAAATTCAACTCCGGCACCACCTGCCTGGAGTTTTGCATGTTCTCCCTGTTTTTTGCTTGGGTTTCCTCTGGCTACTTCGGTTTCCTCCCATACTCCAAAGACATGCTGGTAGGTTAATCGGCTCCTATCTAAATTTGCCCTAGTATGTACCGTATTTTTCGCTCCATAAGACGCAATTTTTTCCCCCCAAAAAAGGGGGGAAAATGTCAGTGTGTCTTATGGAGCGAATATAAAGCGACCGGTCCGGTATTTCTGCCGCCACCATGTCAGAATACCGGGCCGGCCGCTCAGCTGTTCTCTCCTGCAGGGCCTCACCTGTTCCTCGCTCCAGAGCTGCACAGTCTTCCCACGCTGGCTTCTGTGACAGCCGGGTGCCCACTGCGCATGTGCTGCGCTTTGTGAATGATCCGGTGTCTTCTGGGACACATGACAGGTCCCAGAAGGCGCCGGGCCATTCACAAAGCGCAGCGCTTCTCGCGCATGCGCAGTGGGCACCCGGCTGTCACAGAAGCCGGCCCGGGAAGAAGAGGGAAGGACAACTCCGCGGAAGTGGGAGCGGGTACCTGTCAAATTCAGGTACCCGCTCCCCCTCCCTCCCCAAAGGTCAGCAGTCTCTGGTCATTCCCTGCACTGTCTGCAGTCTCTGGTCATTCCCTGCACTGTCTGCAGTCTCTGGTCATCCCCTGCACTGTCTGCAGTCTCTGGTCATCCCCTGCACTGTCTGCAGTCTCTGGTCATCCCCTGCACTGTCTGCAGTCTCTGGTCATCCCCTGCACTGTCTGCAGTCTCTGGTCATTCCCTGCACTGTCTGCAGTCTCTGGTCATTCCCTGCACTGTCTGCAGTCTCTGGTCATCCCCTGCACTGTCTACAGTCTCTGGTCATCCCCTGCACTGTGTCCGCAGTCTCTGGTCATCCCCTGCACTGTCTGCAGTCTCTGGTCATTCCCTGCACTGTCTGCAGTCTCTGGTCATTCCCTGCACTGTCTGCAGTCTCTGGTCATTCCCTGCACTGTCTGCAGTCTCTAGTCATTCCCTGCACTGTGTCCGCAGTCTCTGGTCATCTCCTGCACTGTGTCCGCAGTCTCTGGTCATCTCCTGCACTGTGTCCGCAGTCTCTGGTCATCTCCTGTACTGTGTCCGTCTCCTGTACTATGCCTGCAGTCTCTGGTCATCTCCTGTATTGTGTCTGCAGTCTCTGGTCATCCCCTGTACTGTGTCTGCAGTCCATTGGTTCAGAATATTTTTTTTTCTTGTTTTTTGCCTCTAAAACCTAGGTGCGTCTTATGGTCAGGTGCGTCTTATGGAGCGAAAAATACGGTATATGTAAGAAAGTGAGTTAGTGACTTAGATTGTAAGCTCCTTGAGGGTTAGGGGCTGATGTGAATGTACAATATATACATATATGTACTGTATATATGTAAAACGCTGCATAAATTGACGGCACTATATAAATACATGTAATAAATAATAAAATAAATAAACATTAAAATGTATACTTTTATTTTTTTTTTTTTTTAATAGTTCTGACTTTAATAAAGAAATTAAGTACAAACTATTATACACTGCTGTTACCTTGGCAATAGTAAAACACTTCTGGTAGGGTTTTATACATGATAGAGGTTGGATGTTGTTCAGACTCCCTCTGGTCCCTTTTTCTCTAATACTCTATACTCCTAAACGGCTTGTAAAACTAAACTACATTTTTTTCTTCACACTCCTACTCTCGGCTGTTCTTTCACGTTATCCATCCATCACTACTACCAAAGAGAGTGAGAATCATGTAGCATTTACCCATGTGGATTACTTGTATGTTTAAGAAAAAATAAGTGCAAGAAAATACAACAGTTGGATTTTTTTTCTAAAGGTGTAATCTTAATCTGGTCGGCAGCTGCCGTATTTATCATACTGGTGAGATAACATTGTAGATCAGGGAAATAGAGGAATTATTTGCCTTATAAACAGGATTTAGATTGTTGGTACAAAAAGTAATTTCCTCCTGATTTTGTGATATATACACTATATTTTCAAAAGTATTGGTCGGCCTGCCTTTATACGCAAATTAACTTTAATGGAATCCCAGTCTTAGTCCGTAGGGTTCAGTATTGAGTTGGCCCACCCTTTGCAGCTATAACAGCTTCAACTCTTCTGGGAAGGCTGTCCACAAGGTTTAGGAGTGTGTCTATGGGAATGTTTCTTCCAGAAACACATTTGTGAGGTCAGGCACTGATGTCGGACGAGAAGGCCTGGCTCACAGTCATGCTCTCTAATTCATCCTAAGGTGTTCTATTGGGTTGAGGTCAGGACTCTGTGCAGCCAGTCAAGTTCCTCCACCCCAAACTTGCTCATCCATGTTTTTATGGGCCTTGCTTTGTGCACTGGTGTGCAGTCATGTTGAAACAGGAAGGGGCCATCCCCAAACTCTTCCCACAAAGTTGTGAGTATGAAATTGTCCAAAATATCTTGGTATGCTGACATCTTAATACCCCTGAAAATAAACTCCACATTATAATCCCCCCTCCCCCAAACTTTACACTTGGCACGATGCAGTCAGGCAAGTACCGTTTTCCTGGCAACAGCCAAATCCAGACACGTCCATCGGATTGCCAGGCAGAGAAGCGTGATATGTCACTCCAGAGAGCACTTCTCTATATGGCTCTAGAGTCCAGTGGCGGCGTGCTTTACGTCACTGCATCCAGCGCTTGACATTGCACTTGGTGATGTAAGGCTTGGATGCAGCTGCTCAGCCATGGAAACCCATTCCATGAAGCTCTCTATGCACTGTTGTTGTGCTAATCTGAAGGCCACACAAAGTTTGGAGGTCTTTAGCTATTGACTCTGCAGACACTTGGCGACTTCTGCGCACTGTGCGCTTCAGCATCGCTGACCCTGCTCTTTCCTTTTACGTGGCCTACCACTTGGTGGCGGAGTTGCTGTTGTTCCCAGTTGCTTCCACTTTTTTATAATACCACTAACAGTTGACCATGGAATATTTAATAGCAAGGAAATTTCACGGATGGACTTATTGCACAGGTGGCAACCTATCACGGTACCACACTTGAATTCACTGAGCTCCTGAGAGCGACCCATTCTTTCACAAATGTTTGTAGAAGCAGTCTGCATGCCTGGGTGCTTTATTTTTTACATCTGTGCCCATGGAAGGAACACCTGAATCCAATGATTTGGAGGAGTGTCCCAATACTTTTGGCAATATAGTGTATATTGGCATGTTAATTTTTCATTTGTTTGTAAATGTAGTTTTACAAGCATTGTATGTTTTTGTGATTCCATAGAAGCTTTGTAGACTTAAATCAGAACGTTTAACTTCCTTTACCAGACCAAGCTGTCCAGCAAAAGTGGCAATTTGAGGGTTGAGACAAAGAATTTAACACATACAGGAGTGCTTACAATGGTCAGGTTTTATTAATGTGATTAAAAAATTTATTCTAAAGGAAAAAAAGTGACTTGCTAGGGGGGGCAGACACAGAAGAATGGATATCAATGGTAGGGAACCCCCATTGCACAGAGCAGGTAAGTATAATATGTTTATTATTTTAATTAAATTAAAAAAAACTTTAAATTTGAAAAGTTTATAGGCAAAAGACTTGATATGATTTATCTCAACCAGGAGCGAATTCAATGTTTTGAAATTTGTTTATTCCCATTTGATGTAACAAAGTTTTCCATCCTTGCCTTTAAATTTTCTTTGATTGAAAATAATTGTCAAATCATACCGTTTAATATTCAGATAACAGAATGAATATTCTGAAAACAATTTTCTAAACAAATTCTACAGGTTTAAGGCTAGCTTAAATCTACTAGTCCTTCTATCTCTACCCTCTCCACATCTTGACAACATTTTTTTCCAAGGGGATCATTTTGCTCCTCCATAGATATAGTGGAGGAATGAGTATAGCCACTCTGAGAAAGGAAAAGTGTTCCTGGCTGGAATAGCAGGTGAAAATAAAGATAAAAAGCCAAAAACATTATTGTGGCCACCCCATATAAGGACTCATAAGCTGCAGTATATTTCCTTTAGTTTTTAGGTTTAGATACGCTTTAAATGATGCATCTGAGTAATATGAAGCAGGCCATGCACCATAGACAAAAAACTGATCACCTGCCCAGGTCTATAACTCGCTTTTTAAACAGTGAACATGGAGGGCGTCACTATGTGAAAGATTCAAAAAATAGAACTATGCAGTTCAACTTGCCAGCCTACCCCAGTCTAATCATGGCTATTGTCGGCAAGGAACATGGATATGTATAACTTATCAACAGAGGGGGATAAGAAAAGCCAGTTCAATCTGCCAGCCAGTTGGCCAACTATCAAAGACCAAATTAACCTATCTAGAAACATGCGTTTAAAAACAGGGGTTTAGTTAGACACTTGCGTGATTTTTTCCATCATCCTGCGCTTGTTTGCTGATCTCCCATTACCACCTTTAAGACTATACTGTATAACATTAGTTTATCTCTGCTCCATTTTATGGTGCCTATTCATAAAATAGTCATGAAAAGAATTCTTTTTGGAACTTCTATGTTTTCTGAGTTCTTAACCTTTTTTCCAGCCATTTTTCTCCTGATTTATAAAACTGTGAAACAGAAATAGCATTAAAAGAGATTCAAGCTAAATGTCTTTGACGTTTGTAGAATTAACACGCATTTTTTAGATTATCTCACATTTTCATGGTGTCCTGAAAGGCGTCAGTTTTCCTTTAAAAGCATGCTTTCAATTGTTTTTGTCATTCAATCTTATATATACTGCATATATATATATATATATATATATATATATATGCAACTTCCACCACCAGCCGAAACCAGCAATAGTTCAAGTGGTTCCTGTCTTCTTTACTGAGCTTACAGGTGTGTGGCCTGATACGCTTTATGTGTGGTCTTGTCTCCATAGGCCCAATGGAAAACACACCCCTATAGGCTTTCAAGTACACAGCTTTTCTGTAATGATATGTGTAGTATCATAACACCAATCATCTCACTCAAAAGCACTTGAGCTGTTCATGCCAGCATAGAAGGTATCTGGCTGAGGGCAGTAATGGAGGAGGATATCTATGGCATGGGGAAAACAATGGTGGTAGTTGGGCCCAACTTTTTGGAAACTGGAGCTATCCTTTAAAGCAAATCTGTGCTTTGCCCATGCATGGCAAAACAAACTGATTTACTTAAATTACTACTCCTCACCAGATATTCACTTTTCTTGCACTCTGCCTCCCAGTTGAGCTGTCAGGAGTATAGAAAATACCTGGTACTTTCAGGAATGGAGAAGCATGCTTCTTACTCCATATGACTTCAGCTGGCATCAATTAAATCACATAGGGAAACTTTTGAGTAAGTTATGCCATTGATGACTGGTAGCTAACATAGGGAGACATAGGCTACATGTACACTGGTACTGCCATAGATATTAACTCTACTGGCAGCAGAAAAACGATAAGTGCGGCAAAAATGTATGTAAACGCAGCACCGTGTTTAGCAATTGGGCGCGTTTACATGCGTTTTTGCAGCATTTGGCTTTGTTGCCCAAAACGTTCCTCTCCTGAATGCGATTCTTCTGCCCCCTAAACCCTACTGCCTCTCTCCTGTGCACAGGGTCTTACTCCAGGTCCAGAATGATACAGTTCACTGCTTATTAAATACAGAGAAATGGAAAAACTCCAAAAAATTCACAAAAATAAAGATGTAAATTTAAAGAAGAAAAATAGGACAGAAGCCAAAACAGATTTGTTTAGACTCTAGTAGAATCTACATAATGGCAATGCCCGTTTCTTGTTGCAATAATATGTGCCTCTTTCATCCTGAGGTTGTAAAACTACTGCAACCAAATTGTCCATATATTACAGCAGTTGCATGACCAGTTTGCAGATCCACTCCATCCAAAATTAATAATTACTGTAGTGCACCAGACATCCCCTCATCACATAAATTCACATTCTTGCCATGAATCTTGTGTTTAGGGAACATAACGGTCAAGTATCCTGCACATTGTATCTGTCTTCAAAATTTGATACAGTTGATGGGCAACTCCTATCCTAATACTGATCAGTGGTTCCAAATTAATAATAACTACTGCAATACGAAACAGACACGTAAAGATATACTCAACATCATTCCAAATAATTGTTCTGTTTATTCGGCACATTTGAGTTTTTCTTTAATAAACATGCTTATATATTATTACAAACATACATTACATATCACATTACTTTTACAACTGTACTGAAGCAACACATAGGTGGGCTGGTTTCTTATCAGGGTTTTAGGAATATGAATACATGGCAGAAGAGTATAATACCAAGGACGTTGGCTGCAATGGACAACGCCTACACAATGAAATACATGTATATACAGAGGTTAACATTTTTGAATATTGAAGAATCACATATAGATTGAAGACATTTGCACAGCACAAAATACAATGTTTAAAAAGCAGCAAAAACATGCACCCAAAATCATATATGTAAACATCTGATACACTGAGGTACCTTTTTTTCAATATGTGACATCAAACGTTTAACTTAATTTACTCGCATTTACCATGATTACTGCCAGATCATTCAAATCTGAATGACTAAAATTGCATTAACAGCACACTTTTCCTGCAGCAAGACATATTTGCAAACTGATAATTTCCTGCCACACATGCATTTAGTCAGGCAACATCAATCCTTTCACTCTTACACAATATTACTCTCTGCTGTTATATGCTGTTCATCTTTCTATTGAAAGACTAGACTATCCTCTAGTGGTCAAAGCCTCCTTCTAAAAAGATATCATGTACTCAGCAAGAAATTACTTTCTTTTAAATGGTCCCTGAATGATAATTTAGGACACTTAGCATCATTATTTTCTAGAGGTATATCATTATAAAAACTTGTACTATATTACACATTTCGCTGTATTTTTTTAAAGAAATACCATTGCTTCCACTCTAATACAGTGTTAACATTGTGCAGTTCAGTATTGTTTAAGGTATTTTTATGCTAAAATGATTTTCTATGGTTTCAGTGAACACAGCTGAAATAAATAAATAAATGACTTTATAATGTTAAAGCAGAGTTCCACTCATGCTGTTAAAAAATAAAAGTCAGCAGCTACAAAAACTGTAGCTGCTGACTTTTAAAAAACAGCCACTTACCCGTCCCTCGATCCTGCGGTGTGTCCCCTGCAGCTCGTTTCCTTGGCCGTCCTGTATTCCAGGAGACCGGCATCTTCAGTGCTGTGATAGCTTGCGGCTTCACGGCCAGGTACCCACTGTGCATGCGCGAGTAGCGCTGCTCTTCATGAATGGTCCTGTAATCTTCTGGGACCTGTGACGTGTCCCAAAAGACTACAGGGAGGGAGGAAGGGAGGGCACCTTCCACTAGGCAATCGGACCCGAAGTGGGAGCTGGTACCTGTCAAATTCGGGTACCTGCTCCCCCCCCCCACCCCTCAAAGGTGTCAATCCTTAATGGGGAGCGGGGAGCAGTCCTTAAAGCAGAACTTTCCCTTTTGGGTGGAGCTCCGCTTTAAATACAAGTTACAGCATTTGTCTGCTTTGACCTGCCTGCATCAGTTATCTTGTAATGTTATATATACATATTTGCTGCATGATACTATTTTGGTGATTCCCAATGTATATACCCTAGAATTGGTGCACTCACTAATTGTATGCTGGACCTATTTATTTATATTAGTTCTGCGTAGTCATGTCAAACTCAAATCTCCAATAATTGTTAGAATACAATATCATTTAAAGTATTAACTCTAACTGGTGATGTGGCCAGTAACACAATTTCTGCCTTAAGCTGGCCATCAATGGATCTAAGTTAGGCCAGTTCGTATGAAATTATGATCCATCTATGGGCAGGTTGGTTGTACAGAAATCAATCTATCGTACTTCTATACAACCAGTCTGCTGGAAAATGTTTGCTCGATCAGTGCCCGGCTATAGCCAGCAGTGTTGATAAGTGTACTGTGAGGGTAGGGAAGCCGCCCCGCTGTCAGAATACAATAGCTCCGCAGCAGAGATTCCCCCATCCATAAATGTATGGATGGGTTAACCGAGTAATTTTCCTTTGTTCAACCTGCTGGTTGAACAACAGAAAAGTAATCATGTGTGGCCTGCCTTAGGGTGTCTCCACTCTGGATGGAGAAACAATGGAGTCACCTCTGGATAGAAGCATTGTCAATCTGAGGAAAGGGTAGTGTTGAATACGCTAGCAGATTTAGATGGATCTGACTAACAAATTAAAGTTGTACTCCAGCTAACACTTTTTAACCTCCCTGGAGGTATTCCGAGTGTAGCTCGGGGTAAAGTTTTAGTACCACAAGCGGTAACCCCGAGCTACAGTCGGGAATACCTTGCAGCGCTGCTCTGGGATCTCTTCTTCACTTACCTTGTCCTGCGATGTCCCCCCTTCAGCGTCCCCGGCAATGTCCTCCGGCCGATGCCAGCATCTGTCTTCCGGGTTCCGTTCCCTGTGACGTCAGGATGTACGGGGACAGAACTGGCGGGAAATTTAAAAATGTCAAAAATTTACATTCACTAAATACACTAAAATCACATAGTATAACATTACTTTATCAAACCATTTCACATACATTTTGTCCCGAATGCTTTGTCCTGTGCCCTGCCTGCATTTTTACTGTTCTTTCTGCCTGGAAACTGAGAAAAGTCCATGGCAACCAAAAAGCATCCCTTTAGGTCAAAAGTGGTTTTAGACTAGCTAGAGAACAGCGATAGTAAATCAGAACCACTTGCAGAATTGAGTGATAATGATTTGTGGGGAAATTCGTCATCAGACACTGAAAACGATTTTGTGACTTTGCTCAGTGATGTGCGAACTTGGCGCTATATTTCAAATTTCAGTGTTTTTGGTTTGATTATATTATTGAATTAAATGTATTATTATATTATTATTTTTTATGATTATTTATTAAATTATAATTTATAATTTCATGTTTCAAATGTTAACATACCCGGGATGTTTACTACACTCTTGTTCAGACAGATTTCAATGAGTTATTCCTAAAAATTACAGGCCTACAATAAAAAAACTACATATTTCCATGCAAAAAAATGTACCACTTTGAGCACAGAAATACTGACATAATCAGACCACTAGGGAGGTTAAAGCAGTTAGGGTGCTTTCACACAGGTGGCAAAAACAGGAGACTGAGAGGCAGTTTTACCGCCCCTTAGCATCACACCTAAATTCTAACATTACAGCCTGACAAGAATGCACTCATGCTGTGGCCATGGCATTTTTAACTCAGAAGACCCTCTGAGTAAGCCGTGTGACAGTGGCACAACGTTTAAGGGACTAGCAATTGCAGGTAAAAAAGAAAGGTGTGGAAGGTGAAAGGACACACGGGAGATCATATATTTTATGGATAGTGTGAAGCACAAAAATATTGTTATTTGTAGCTGGACTTTCCTATCACATATCGTGATATTGTATACAGTATGTCACATTTAATGTAATGTAGAAAACTTCTTTTAGGTTTATGGGTTATTGATTGGAATGGCATATAGATTTTCCTGCATGCAGGAGAATTTCTGAATGATTGGAGGTCGTATTAACAGTGATATAATTCCTGAGACTTGGGGCAGCGCTGTAATATATTATTATAATTTTTACGATTGGAGGTGTGTGGAACACTTGATATTGTAGGTGGCAGCTGAGATACAGGTATATATGTTAGTATCATTGCTTTATTACTCTTTGATTGTGCATGATTTTTCATTGTATATATTATGGTACACAGTGCTTTAGCAAACTAAGGGTCATTGTCTACAGACTTCAAGTGTCGAGTCAGCATGCTTTTGACACCACTTTGAGATGCTTCTGAGATCTTTCAGAATTTATTGCAGATGTGTTTGATTTGCAGTAGTTGTGCTTCAAACTGCTCTTCCATTCCCTTAGGGCTCGTTCACACTAGTTGTTGAGGGGAGGTGAAACCTCGCAGTTACTTCATGGCCACAGCAGGAATTAACCCCCTGTCCCTTGTAATGCACACAGTTGCAGCACACAAGTGCAGTGTTCAAGGAGTTAAAGCAGGCGGTGAGGAGGCAACTCAACACCTCCTCACCAGCTGTCAACTGCTCTCTAAAAAGTGAATTGAATGCAGATTGCTCTTTAGAGACCAAAGCAAGTGTGAACAAGCCCTTAGACTGGTATGAGGAGAGATGCAGTTCTGCAGCAAACAAAAGCCACTTAGCACTGGTTCGTAATGTCATTCAGTTAGGGTTTACAGCATCATTAAAGGTGACCAGTTCAGTGTAGCTGTACTTAGGCAACTGAAACCAGACTGTGTATGAATAAAGTAAGATTTATTAATTATGAATCAAAACACATCAAACACCAATAAACAGAATACACAGCAACAGTAAAGATATACATGAACCAGAAACCAGGAGACAAAACACCTAACTAGCAACCTAACTATAATACAATATATACAAAATGGGGAACACGGATAAACAGGGTAAGGAGCTGCAAGGAGAAGGATCGGGACGAAGGCCAGAACTGGGATCAGGAACAAAGGGAGCAGAGAGCAGGGCATAGAATGCATGTACTGGAACAGAATGACAATAGAATTCAGGATCATAGTCAGGAACAGTGCATTAATTATTAGGTAGGAAGAACACATGCTAAATACTGAACCAGTGAAGGACATTAGGGAAAGGGTTATATATCTTTCCAGCAGCCAGCATCAGGTGGAGACTGATGATAGGGAGACACCTGCTGGTGGCCACTGGAACTATACCCCTATAATCTGGGAACCACTGTGCCACCAGCAGGTGATCCAGGTCTGTAAAGGAGTGTGGCTATCAGCTTGGTCACTGTTGATTCACAGGCTTGTAGATTGTCATTCACCACCTGACCACACCTAGTCCTGCCCACTGCTTTCTAAAATGACGGCACTGCCTTTATTGCTGAAACTCTCCCACTGTGTGCTGCGCTGCAGTGTCTGAGATGGAGGAGGACAGAGGAAGTAAGGGAAAGTTTTGGTTAATTTATGAGGCTTGTGTATTACATAACTGGATTTGGCACTTGCTTAAATTGTCATACAGGGGCCTTTAGTTGTACCTTAAACTATTAATTAAAACGGTTTTTATTGTCATTTTAGTAGCCATTATGCCACTGTAAAACTTGCTACTAAGCCATCTTCAGCTGCATCAGTCAACATGTCTACCAGTCTTAATTAAAGTGGTTGTAAACCTCTGAAATTAAAAATGAAGAAAGCATATCTTTCTATAGTGTGTACTTGCCTTGATCCTGAGCACCTAGTGTTATTTCTGTCTGCTGTCATTCCTGTATGAGTCACTTCTGACAGTCTATGCCAACGCTAGACAATCCTGGGAGATGGCCCCAACCCCCATGCAGTAAACAGCAGGCGATTGACAGCCTCAGATGTGCATATTTCTTTATGAGACTTTGTAGAGGGGAGTGTGTCTTTTCCCTTCACTCAGGTCTCAGATTACACTCAGCTCCCTGCTCTTGATGTGCATCTTATGACATCAGATCCCAGCTCCCAGCCTATTGGGCCTGATAAATGATGTGTAAACTATATGCTTTGAACACCTGTAGAGAAGAGAGGGCTGCAGATAAACAAGTAAAACTTATGTAGAAGAATTTGCTTTATCTCTGTGTATCACCTGAGGCCAGTCACTTCAGTTGGTATATGTAAGGCTTCACAACCACTTTAATGTTTGCTGAAAGGGACATCTTAAGAGGAAAGAGACTGTTATACAGAATGTAAATTTTTCAGATAAATAGCTTTGCAGCTCTAATATTTCCTTATACCTAGTCATACAACAGAAGGATATACAAGAATTCAGTCGTATAACTGCCATTTTCTTAACACAAAACCTTCAAAGAGTGCAGACAGCCCTCAAAATCAGGTAGATATATATTTAGTCCTTTCTTTCTCAGACAAATCATTTCCTTTTGTTATGTGATTTCATGCAAATGCATCTCTCTTGGTGTGGATCAAGGCATGTCTTTATCAATCAAGAGTCACAACATGTAAAAGAATTTGCAAGAGAGTGTTTCAATAAAAGCTATAGAGAGATCTATAACATCTATGGACTTTTAAATGTTATGTTCTTAAAGAAATCTCCAGAGCCTAAAGAATCTGAGAGGTTAAAGTTTCCCCTTCCACAATAATCTCTCATGTCCTTATTCTTCTTTAAAAGAGAAGTATAGGCTGCTGTAAAAAAAAAAATTATATTATATTCACACAGACTGATGCAAGATCAATCCAATGCTGCATCTGTCCCCCACCAGCTCTGCATAGAGAACTGAGAGATCAAACACCATGATCACTCAGTTCTCCCCCTCCGCTCTGAGCTGAGGGCCGTGACTGTCAGTCTTCGGCTCTCTGCTCTGCCCCTCCAGCACTCACTGGAGATGTGGAGGGGATGGGAGGTGCTGGCTCAGACTCTCAATGTATCGCTGAAAGACTGAGCCAGATATCAGTCCAGGGTTCTGGGTGGATCCCGACCATGTGGTTGGGATCATTTCAGAGCATGAACTGGCTCTGTGATGTCATCTTCAGCCCATTGTCAGCTGAAAACAGGTCAGTGCACTCCTGCGATCCATAGGAGAAATACGGCCAAAAAAGCTTTGGCTATACTTCTCCTTTAAGAACTATAGAATGCAGTATCAATGTTTTAATTTATTTTTTTCTTCCTTTTACAGTTGCTGTCATGCAAGGAACCTCCACATTGCCTACATTGAGCTATGTGGGCCAAATGTCTTGATAGCTGGAGATGTAGGATGTAAAGTAGCTCCTTCTTTCCCCCACTTTTTATTTAGTGTCTGAATATTGTACTACATGGCTTGAAGCATGTGATTTGACTTCCACAACAGAGCTGGAGGGTCATTGCAGCTGTTGACCATACCTACAGTTGCAAGAAAAAGTATGTGAACCCCTTGGGATTATGTGGAGTTTTGCATGAATTGGGCATAAAATGTGCTCTGAACGTCATCTAAGTCACAACAATAGAAGAACACAGTCTGCTGAACATAATACTACACAAACATTAGATGTTGGCATGGTTTAATTGCACATAACATGTAAACATTCACAGTGCAGGGAGGAAAAAGTATGTGAGGCCCTAGCTTAATGACTTCTCCCAGAGCTAATTGGAGCCAGGAGTGAGCAACCTTGACTCCAATCAGTGTGATGATATTGGATGTGTTGCTGACAGCTGTCCTGCCCTTAAATACACACACCTGTTTTGGGTTTACTGGTTTCAAGAAGCACTGTCTCATGTGAACCATGCCTCGAAGAAAAGAGCTCTCAGAAGACCTACGATCAAGAATTGTTGACTTGCATGAAGCTGGAAAGGGTTACAAAAGTATCTCCAAAAGCCTTGATGTTCATGTGTCCACGGTAAGACAGACTGTCTACAAATGGAGAAAGTTTAGCACTGTTGCTTCTCTCCCTAGGCGTGGTCGTCCTGTAAAAATGACTGCAAGAGCACAGCGCAGAATGCTGCATGAGATAAAGAAGAATCCCAGAGTGTCAGCTAAAGACCTACAGAAATCTCTGGCACATGCTAACATTTTTCTTGACACATCTACAATAAGGAAAATATTAAACAAGAATGGAGTACATGGGAGGACACCACGGAGGAAGCCATTGCTGTCCAAAAAGAATATTGCAGCACGTTTGAAGTTTGCAAAAGAGCACCTGAATGTTCCACAGCACTACTGGCAAAATATACTGTGGAGAGATGAAACCAAGATTGAGTTGTTTGGGAAGAACACACAACATTATGTGTGGAGAAAAAAAGGCACAGCACACCAACATCAAAACCTCATCCCCACTGTAAAACATGACGGAGGGAGCATCATGGTTTGGGGCTGCTTTGCTGCCTCAGGGCCTGGACGGATTGTTGTCATTGATGGGAAAATGAATTCCAGAGTTTATCAAGACATTTTGCAGAAAAACGTACGACCATCTGTCCGCCAACTAAAGCTGCGCAGAGGATGGGTGATGCAACAGGACAATGACCCAAAGCATACAAGTAATTCAACAAAACAATGGCTGCAACAGCACAGAATATGCCTTCTGGAGTGGCCCAGTCAGAGTCCTGACCTCAACCCGATTGAAATGCTGTGGCATGACCTTAAGACAGCGTTTCACACCAGACATCCCAAGAATATTGCTACACTGAAACAGTTTTGTGAAGAGGAGTGGTCCAAAATTACTCCAGATCGTTGTGCAGGTCTGATCTGCAACTATAGGAAACGTTTGGTTGAGGTTATTGCTGCCAAAGGAGGGTCAACCAGTTATTAAGTCCAAAGGTTCACATACTTTTTCCTCCCTGCACTGTGAATGTTTACATGTTATGTGCAATTAAACCATGGCAACATCTAATGTTTGTGTAGTATTATGTTCAGCAGACTGTGTTCTTCTATTGTTGTGACTTAGATGACGTTCAGAGCACATTTTATGCCCAATTCATGCAAACTCCACGTAATCCCAAGGGGTTCACATACTTTTTCTTGCAACTGTATATACAGTATATATATGCATTGTACGTAGGCCAGATGAAGTGTCTACAGGAAAGTTTCCTTGTTAGGCTCCATGTACATGAGACGTTTGGAAAACACTTCTGAATGATGGAAACTGACTGCTGGAAAACATAGGATAAAAACGTCTGTTTAGCCGCGTTTTCATACCACGTTTCTGCGCGTTTATGAGCGTTTGGAAGCATTTTTTTAAGATAACCTCAGGAGACCTTCCAAAATTCCCAGAATGCACTGAAAAACAGTAAAAAAAAATTAACTATTGCAGACATTTTGAGAGAAATAGAGAGAGCAGAAGCATAGAGAGCAGTATGTGTGGAGATTACCTGTCTTTTCTGGTTGTATTCACTATGGATCCCATCATGAGCATAATGCGGCACATACTACCATTTTATCCTTCACGCGAAACCTGGAACTGACTGTGCTGGTGTGCTAGATCCATTTGAATACATGGAAAATGCTTTGCATGCATTTCTGATGATAAAAAGGGGCTCTGGACAGCATTTGGATATGGAACAGTTAAAAAATGCTTCTAAACGCAAATGCTTATAAACGTGGTTAGCCTCGTTTACATGCGCTTACAAGCGTTTGGCGTTTGAAATGCTGATAAAATCTACTCCTAAATGCAAGTTTGGTGCGTTCAAAAAAACGACTGTAAACTCAACTGCCTGTAAACAACATAGGGTACATGGACACATAGGAAAACATTAGAGAGAGTTCAGGGGCTGCTGAAAAAAATGCAGAAAAACTCCTGAATGTCAGTTTATCAGCTGCAGTGTACATGATCCCTTATAGGCTAGAAACTTCCGATGATCATTTAGACCACCAACTGATATATCATAGACAAGGTCAGTTTGATATTCTAGCCAGCGGTCTCCAAACTTTGGCCCTCCAGGTGTTGAGGAACTGCAATTCCCATGAGGCCTTGCAAGACTGACAGCCACATGCAAGACCCTCAGAGGCATTGCCATGATGGGACTTGTAGTACTTCAACAGCTGGAGGGCCATAGTTTGGAGACCCCTGTTCTAGGATCACAGCCTCAGTCAGATTATGTACTTCAAACAAGTATGCCACTGTTACTAGACCAGTGAGGTAAGAGGTACGGAATTGAAGAAGAGGTAAGGGTTTGAAGAAGCGTATTTTAGCATTCCTCCTGACTTGTATTAACAGGACAATGCACCAGACATCTGTCGAGCAGGGAAGGCTACACACTGACTGAAGTTCAGTAAGTCCCTGCTGAACCAAACAAATTTTGATCAGTGATCAGGCCAGCTTAAGAGATGTAGCTAGCAAGGCATAACTATCAAGTAAATTACCTATCCCTGCTCTGTCAGCATTTGCTTCCAAAATCCCTTGAAACAATTTCCATTGGGCAAAAAGGACTCCATGTTCTGGAAAAAAAAGTCAAAGGCTAGATGCTTCTTTATCTAAGGGCTCATTCACATCATTTGTATTTGGCTGTGCAGTATTTATGCAATAGCAAAGCAAAAAGGCAAATTGTTTCGCACAAACTACTGCGTCGCCACTGCAGTAAGTAGAAATGAATGAAATGTAACATTTCAATAAGGTTTCATTTCATTGACACTATGCCTCCCAGTGCACACCAGCAGCTGTGTATTCAGCTTTCTAGTATGAATGAGTCCTTAAAAAGGTTGTAAAGGCTCAAGGATTTTTACCGTCATTCATTCTATACATGAAGATAAAAAACCTTCTGTGTGTAGTAGCCCCTCCTAACACTTACCTGAGCCCCATCCCGATCCAGAGATGTCTACGAGAGCCTCAGTTCTCCGGGACTCTTATTGCTGATTGGCTGAGGCATTGGCTCCCGCTGCTGTCAATCACAGCCAATGAACCAATCAGGAGAGGAAGGGGGTGGGGGCGAGCCACAGCTCTGTGTGTGCTTGGACACACAGAGCCTTGGCTCTGGAGCACACCTGCTTGGGTGCCCCCATAGCAAGCTGCTTGCTGTGGGGGCACTCGCCAGGAGGGAGGGACCCCGAGAAGAGGAGGATCTGGGCTACTCTGTGCAAAACCACTGGACAGAGCAGGCAAGTAAGACATGTTTGTTATTTAAAAAAAAAAAAACAAGACTTTAGTATTATAACGGAACCGGACCCCAGACCACACTTGGGTATTTCCGTTAGACTGCAGCTTCCCTGTCCGAACATAAATCCCCAGACACCACCCGCTGATCATGCAGGAAATAATACAGCACCAGACTCTTCTTAAAACAGGAAGTCAACTCCTTTATTTTTCCACAAACACAAGATATATACATAGGGTGGGGAAAAACAACCAGGAACAGGAAACACATCATCAGCCTGCCCCATCACTGGGAAGGGCTACAGGAAACACCCCCCCACCCAACCAAGACACAGAACAATGGGATTCAGAACATGGCAGAGGACAATGGACACCCACCACGTGGCAGAGAACAAAAGACAACACACCAATACACAATAGACATTCCCACCCTGTACCCCTTAACAGGCACAGGGTGGGTTAAACATAGGAATTTGGGAAGATGCTACAGGGGTCCCCCACCCCCAAAAGTCACTCCCGTCACAAGTATCACTTTAAAGTGCACCTATGCCTATACTTGTGACATTAATTATTGTGTTTAAAAGCAATAAAAGAGCTTTAAAACAAGCCACCACTGACCCCTCTAGCTGTTTGTTCTGTGAAGTAATTTATTGTCTAGATCCTGGAAGATCACAAGAAAGATTTCTAAGTTGTGTTTCAGTTGGTTTCTAAGGTCCCACTCACGCTGCCCACATGCTAAATGCAGCATTTTAGCATGCGGACAGCTGTCAGTTTTGGGCTGCTATGAGAAGTGGCAGGGGTGGTATGATGCGTGTTTTAGTGCATCACACAGTTTCCTTTTTTCTTTTTTGGTCAACTTTGCACAGAGTGAGACTTCCTTTATGTCACTGTACAGCAGCGAAGTGTGTTGTGCTTCTGTGCAGTGGCTTGTGGTGCTTACCTGTGCAGCATGTCTGCATTTTCTCACAGGTCACTGCACTGTACCTTTGGGCTGCATTGTAGTGAGAACAGGGCACATGTTTACTATATGCCTTAGTGGTGACTGGTGTTCATTCAGTGAGGAAAAACACTCCAATATGTGTGAACGATCCATAACATTTTAGAACCACCTGATATCAGCCATTTGAAGGCTTAACATTTCATTGAGGGCTAACAGTAGCACACTAGTAACTCTGACAGTTATCATTCACAGCATGCCTTAAATGTAACTGTTCTGGAAAATTATTTAATTGGTGGGTTTAGTTCTGCTTCAAAAGCAACTTTTTTTTTTTAGTTTTAGATACAGTGGAAAGGGAAATATTGCACTTGTCAGGTTTTTATTGTTCTCCATGCCCCCGTTAGGGAGATTCATCTTATTTATCTGTTCATTTTATTGTTATTATTAAAAGTGAAAGTAAAAGAAGATTCCAAATTTTGGGTTGTCCACAGAACGGGAATAAAGGGCAAATCTTCAACTGGGATTACTACTTCTGGTGACCTTGGTGATAACCAGAGATTCCCACACTTCGGAGGGATTTCCTCCCACTTCCTGTTTTGGCTATGAGGCAGGAAGTGTAGGGATATCTACCCAATGAGGTATCATTCAGTGCCAAAAAAAAATGACGGGGTTATAACTAGTACTACCCCCACAGGAGCTGCAGAATTGTTTTGTGATTTCTCTGCACACCTGAAGATGACACACCAAACCCACCCAGCACTTAATAGTACACCTTGAGGTATTTCAAAGAATTTATTAGGCCAATCATGGCCTGAACGGGGAGAGAATTATCAAGTGTACTAAAATAAACAATCAATATTCAATCAATAGTGTTACTCTGAGAGATAAGTACAGACAGTCCTAACTTATTATAATGGTCAGAGTTTTATCCCACTAGCTAGTGATTGATGAAAAATTTTTGGCCAGCAAAGACGGGGCCCTTGAAGAAAGCACATTTCCCAGCAGAAAACAGATTTACTTGTACAATGTTATTCTCTTACCCTGACCCAGGGTACTCTCTTCTGGTTCTCTGGACACATGCTCTCTTTCAGTAACAGTGCAATTAATGTCAGAGTGGGATAGGAGTTGCTGTGATCTCACTCTTTCAATCCTGCTAAGACACTTCCTCTTTTCCTTCCCTACAAGTGGTGGAAGTGCTCTGATCACACGCCCTTCCAGGGAGATAGTTCCCAGGCTCTGAAGCAAGGTCCTGCAAGAATATCAGTCTTTTTTTTTATTGCTTTTCTCAGGTCCAACCCCATTGCGGTCAGCTATGGCAGGTTTCTATTCAGTCAGCAGCTCAGTGCAGTCTTTTCTCCACTCAACTTCTTGCTTAAAAGCAGTTTTACTCCTCTTTCCTCCCATCAACCTGCAGCTTGGTCGCGTTGCTCTGTGGCATCAGTCAATCACCCACAGGATTTAATCAGATCCAACCAAAATGGCTACTCGCTCAACTGGAGACACTCCATAGACGAGCATTGCAAAGTGGTCTCTTATAGATGATTACTGCATTCTGGATTAATAAATATTCAGTTTAACCCTGTCCACACTGCATAAGGATAATACAGCAGCAACAAGAAGAATGAGCAGTTATCAGCTGCAGTCTGGGTTACATAACCCTAACTTCCTCTATCCAAAATAAAAAAAAGTTCTACTTTAAGTGAATCTTTAGAAAAAAAATTGGCTGCCTTCTGCTTAGAGACAAAGATGCTATCATATCTGTTGTGTAAATGTTGAACAAAGCAGATCTAAGGCCTTTTAGGCAGGGAAACTAAAAAAAAGGTGGACTTTTTCCTTCTGTTTTTGACCTTGTCCTGGCACTGACAGAATTAGTACACAACTGATTGTCCACATCAATTCCACAAAAACTCATGATTTGGGAAGATTCGGAAAAATTACCCTAAAATCCCAAAATAACATTGGAGATTCCAAATGGAAAGCGTCTACTCAACTAAAACTTTGTAGTGCAGTAGCATTCTACATAATGTTAGGACAACCCCTCATTAAATGCCAAAACACTTCATTTACTTTATATCTCTGGACACAACTTTCTAAACATGTAGCCTGGCTAAGATATTGTTTGTGAAAAATTAAAAACAGTATTGATTTGTTTCTAGCAGACAATGATATTTTACATGTGACTCTCACCATCCTGCCTCTTCCATATATAACTTATGCATCTGTCACCTATGCTTAGTGCTATCAAATTGTTGATCTACCATAGCATGAATTTCAGAGTATATAAAAAAGATAGCATTGCTTGCGTGACTTCATGTTTAGGTATTCCTATGATAAGATATGATGTCCTCAAGAAGGGGAATTTACCTTCTGGAAATTGCACAGTGAAACATTGGTGCTGATTTACTAAAGGCAAATAGACTGCACTTTGCAGTTGCTCCAGAACTTAGTAAATGAGGTAAAACTTCCCTTTGCAAAGTGTACCCAATCACATGAAACAAAAAAAAACATCTTTTGTAAAGTGCACAGTCTGTTTGCCTTTAGTCAATCAATCCCATTGTTTTCTTTGATAGAGGTTTCCACTGTTTTTATTGAATCTAGTTTGCAAGGATTCAAATGATAACAGCTGTTCTTTCTTAAATATGTGACAAAAATGAGTAATGCAAATTCTGTTTCAGTTCTGTGCACCTAAAATATAGCTAGGTGGGAAAACTACGTACTGCCTGAGAGAGGTGTGACATTCAGGTACCTGAATATACGTGGGGAGTTCAAGTTAATGGCAACACGAACGAATTTCATTTTGAAATCTTTGCAATTTAATAAAAATTAAAAAATGGAAAAAAAAACACATGTATATAAGTATTCACAGCCTTTGCTCAATACTTTGTTGAAGTACCTTTAGCACCAATTACAGCCTTGAGTCGTTTTGAGTATGATGCTACAAGCTTGGCACACCTATTTTTGGGCAATTTCTCCCATTCTTCTTTGCAGTATCTCTCAAGCTCCATTAGGTTGGATGGGGAGCATCCGTGCACAGCCATTTTCAGATCTCTCCAGAGATGTCCAATCAGGTTCAAGTCTGGGCTCCGGCTGTGCCACTCCAGGACATTCACAGAGTTGGCCCATAGCCACTCCTTTGTTATGTGGGCTGTGTGTTTAGTGTCGTTGTTATGTTGAAAGATTAACCATTGCCCCAGTCTAAGGTCCAGAGCGCTCTGGAACAGGTTTTCATCAAGGATGTCTCTATATATTGCGGCATTCATCTTTTCTTCAATTCTGACTAGTCTCCCAATTCCTGCCACTGAAAGACATCCCCACAGCATGATGCTGCCACCACCATGCTTCACTGTAGGGATGGTATTGGCCATGTGGTGAGCGGTGCCTGGTTTCCTCGATTGGCATTCAGGCCAAAGAGTTCAATCTTTGTTTTATTATCTCATTGTCTAAGAGTCCTTCAGGTACCTTTTGGCAAACTCTAGGTGGGCCGCCATTTACCCTTTACTGAGGAGTGGCTTCCATCTGGCCACTCTACCATACAGGTCTGATTGGTGGAGTGCTGCAGAGATGGTTGTTCTTCTGGAAGGTTCTCCTCTCTCCACAGAGAATCACTGGAGCTCTTTCAGAGTGACCATCGGGTGCTTGGTTACCTCCCTTGCTAAGGCCCTTCTCCTTCGGCCCGCTCTAGGAAGATTCCTGGAGGTTCCAAACTTCTTCCATTTAGAAATGATGGAGGCCATTGTGCTCATTGGGACATTCAATGTTGCAGAAATTTTTCTGTACCCTTCCCCAGATCTATGCCTTGATACAATCCTGTCTCGGAGGTCTATAGACAATTCCTTGGACTTCATGGCTTGGTTTGTGCTCTGACATGCACTGTTAACTGTGGGATCTTATATAGACAGGTTTATACCTTTCCTAATTATGTCCAATCAACTGAATTCCCCACAGGTGGACTCCAATCAAGTTGTGAAAACATCTCAAGGATGATCAGTGGGAACAGCATGCACCAGAGCTCAATTTTGAGTGTCATGGCAAAGGCTGTGAATACTTATGTACATGTTGGTTTTTTTTGTTTTTTATTGTTAATAAATTGCAAAGATTTCAAAATGAGCTTCTTTCACGTTGTCATTATGGGGTATTGTGTGTAGAATGTTGAGGTAAAAAATGAATTAAAATCATTTTGCAATAAGGCTGTAACATAACAAAATGTGGCAAAAGTTAAATGCTGTGAAAAATTCTGGATGCACTGTATGAATTCAGCATACCCTTTCATAAATAGACGTTGCCAAGAAATATTACCGTGCATTATTTTGCAAACTTTGAACTTTGTGCAAGATTGTTTGCACCTATTTGTGTAAATTACACTTGTGTTAGAGAACACTATCACATCACCACAGTACCACAATGATTTACTTGCACTACCCACTACCCACTCTAAGACCTGGCACCTTATATAGCTATTGGTACCCACTAGAGGTAATAGATGAATCTTTACAGAGGAAGTAGTCAGTGCATGCTAATTCAGAAGATAGCTACAGTGATCAGACAACTGTCACAGAGAGCAGTCAATGAGAATTAGATGGGACACTAGATGGGACTCTATCAGAATTCAAATACTAGTTGGGATCAAAATTAGAAATACATAGTTTCACTTGTATACATCAGTTGTCTTAGTAGTAATATGCGTATGCTTTTTGGAACTGGCATGCATGTGTGTCGCACAGCCAAATTTCATGCAACATTGCATTGCCCAATTTTCCAAGGCTAACCAACCAGAACCACTCTGACATCATAAATACAGGTATATTTTTTTTCATGTTGAGTATTTATATTTGGATTAGGTTGCCTTACCTGTCCCTTTAATACACATACAGTTGTGCTCAAAAGCAGGGGTGGACTGACCATTTGGAAACTCGGGGGTCAGTAGGGGGCCCCATGAGATGCCCCTAGTACCTTTTTCATAGGCTTTTTTGAGTTTAGGCAAGGACACAGGGGCCCCATGATACCATATTGCTCGGGGGCCCCATGAGTTGTCAGTCCGCCCCTGCTCAAAAGTTTGCATACCCTGGCAGAAATTGTGAAATTTTGGCATTGATATTGAAAATATGACTGATCATGCCAAAAATGCTCTTTTTTTGAAGGATGATGATCATATGAAGCCGTTTATTATCAAAAAGTTGTTTGGCTCCTTTTTAAATCATAATGATAACAGAAATCACCCAAATGGCCCTGATCAAAGTTTGCATACCCTGGAATATTTGGTCTTGGTATAGACACACAAGATGACACACGGGTTAAAATACCAATTAGAGGTTAATGTCCCACATCTGTGGCTTTTTAAATTGCAATTCGTGTCAGTGTATAAATAGTCAATGAGTTTGTTGGCTCTTACGTGGAAGTACTTACTAGGCTAGATACTGAGCCATGGGGATCAGAAAAGAACTGTCAAAAGTCCTGCGTAACAAGGTAATGGAACTTTATAAAGATGGAAAAGGAAATAAAAAGATGCCCAAAGCATTGAATAGGCCAATCAGTACTGTTAAATCACCTATTAAGAAGTGGAAAGTTCAGGGATCTCTTGATACCATGCCAAGGTCAGGTAAACAGGGTTCATTCAGAACAGAGACTAGTCAATAATAGTGTACCACAAGGCTCTGTACTAGGTCATGTAATATTTAATCTATTTGTAAATTATATATATGTTTAGTGGATAAGGATTATCCTTTTGCTGATGACACAAAGGTGTGCAGTAGGTTTTATATTCCTGGAGGTGCCAGTAACATGGAATGTGATTTGGCATTGCTGAAAAGTTGGTAAAAGCAGTGGAAAGTTCAAAGCATTTAAGTGTAAAATAATGCACCTAGGGAAAAATAATCCAATGTACAATATTGGAACAGTGGTGGCCAGAACTACAAAGGGAAAAAAATTGGGGGCACTTATTTAAGATGATTGAAAAATGTGCAAACAGTGTGGCCAGGTAGTGGGAAAAGTGAACAGAATTCTACAGTGTATCACTAGAAGGATCACCTGCAGGAGGGAGGAGGTCCTGATTCCCTGTATAGATCTTTTTTTCTGAATTACATTTTTGAGTTTTGCATAAAATTACAAAACATAAAAACCAGTGTACAATGCACCATTGTCAAATACAAACAAAATGTTGTGCTTTACTCCTAAAGATCATGCAATCAAATTGTTATCATGAATAAAGGTGCTGTGTAGATATCTTTAGTTATCACTAGAGGGATCACTAGCAGGAGGAAGGAGGCCCTAATTCTTCTGTATAGATATTTACATTGTATTTATCTCTAGAGGGATCACCAGCAGTATGAAAGAGGTCCTGATTTCCCCTATAGATCTTTATTTAGTCTTTATTGAGAATACTAGCCCATTTCTGGAGACCTTACTTACAAAAAGATGTTGATAAGATAGAAAGAGTCCATAGATAGGCAATAAAATTGTGAAAGATCTGAGGTAAAAAATATATTAGAAGAGACTTCACACTTTCTAAACAAAGAGGCAGTTTATTATTCTTCAGACTTTAGAGGGGCTAGACTGTGGCCAGTAGAAGTAGGAAATGTCCTGGAGTCTGTAACAATGCCCCATCATTGGTGTCAGTGAGAGGAATAGTGCACCATCATTGGTGTCAGGGAGAAGAATAGTTACCCATCATTCGTGTCCATGAGAGGAATAGTCAGGGCTGATGCTTCCACTAGGCAAACTAGCCACCTAATGGCGCCTGGGCGCAGCACAGGCTGGCACTCTCTCTGTGCATGATCCTTCAGTTGAGGGGAGAGGTGGCAGAGGGGAGGAAGAAAGGAAAGAGGAAGATGCAGGGTGCCTGTGGCCAGTGTGGCAGCTGAGCTCCTTCCAATGTTCCTCTCAGACTCAGTCCCTTACTGCAAGCCAGCTGGCAGCTGCTGATCACTGTGGAGTTCCAGCCCTTTTCTTCTCATTCATTAGCGGATGCGGAGCTGCGCCTGCGGAGGAAGGTAATGTCTGTCTCTGATGTCTCGTGTCTGTGGGAGAGTGACCCAGCCGCCATCCATCACATATGCAATGTGTCAGTGAGTGATGACATCATCACGATCCCACAGCTTGCTCTTCCAGTGCCTGCTGGGCCTTCTGATCTGTGTCAGTTTTGGTGGTGTTGTGTCAGATCTGTTATTGTGTTGGATCACCCAGTTCAGGTGTTCAGTGTGTGAGTTGGGGGGGGGGCTGGGTTGGGCTGCCTGCTGTCACAGTGTTTTATCACCCCCCATTGCCTGGGGAATTCCAGCCTGGGATCTGTCAGAGTGTGGATCCATCATCCTCCACTCACTGCAACTGCCACCCTGCCACTGCCAGCCAAAGATACAGCTTGCCCGTGACACTGATTTTGTCTTTAATATTGGTGCTGGTGGCATCTTCTTATGACTAGAGATGAGCGAATCGAAGTATCCGAAGTGGAATTCGAGTCGAATATCGGAAAAATTTCGATTCGTGCCGAATCCGAAAAACAGCCTAATTCGGACGCGCGAATCGAAATTTTTCAGAAAATGGCGGCTGACATGTGCGGCGACGGAGCGGGGATGTCGGGGAAGGCGCGCAGACAAGGCGCGCTGCCCCATAATGCATTCCTCAACGACATGTGATCGCATCAGCCAATCAGCAGCCAGCCAGCCAGCACTGTGTAATGGTCGAGGTATATATAGCGGCCATTTTGGAAATCTTCATTTGCCTGCAGTCATTGAACAGAGGCAGACCGCTCTGTACTAGGGACAGGGACAGAGTTAGGGCCACAGAAACGAGAATTGGGGACAGAGAGAAGTTACTTAGGGACAGAGAACCATTACTCAGGGACACAGACTTGTTAATGAGGGCCACAGAATCGTTATTTAGGGACAAAGAAACGCTAGTTAGGGCCACAGAATTCATACTCAGGGACAGACAGAATTGTTACTCAGTGCCAGAGAATTGTTACTTAGGGCCACAGAAACGTTATTAGGGCCACAGAATTTTTACTCAGGGACAGACAGAATTGTTACTGAGTGCCAGAGAATTGTTACTCAGGGACAGACAGAATTGTTACTGAGTGCCAGAGAATTCTTACTCAGGGCCACAGAATTCATTCTCAGGGACAGACAGAATTGTTACTCAGGGACAGACAGAATTGTTACTGAGTGCCAGAGAATTGTTACTCAGGGACAGACAGAATTGTTACTGAGTGCCAGAGAATTGTTACTCAGGGACAGACAGAATTGTTACTGAGTGCCAGAGAATTGTTACTCAGGGACAGACAGAATTGTTACTGAGTGCCAGAGAATTGTTACTCAGGGACAGACAGAATTGTTACTGAGTGCCAGAGAATTGTTACTCAGGGACAGACAGAATTGTTACTGAGTGCCAGAGAATTGTTACTCGCACAGACACAAAATTGTTACTTGCACAGACACAGAATTGTTACTCGCACAGACACAGAATTGTTACTCAGGGCCACAGAATTCATACTCAGGGACAGACAGAATTGTTACTGAGTGCCAGAGAATTGTTACTCAGGGACAGACAGAATTGTTACTGAGTGCCAGAGAATTCTTACTCAGGGACAGACAGAATTGTTACTGAGTGCCAGAGAATTGTTACTCTCACAGACACAAAATTGTTACTTGCACAGACACAGAATTGTTACTCGCACAGAGACAGAATTGTTACTCAGGGCCACAGAATTCATACTCAGGGACAGACAGAATTGTTACTGAGTGCCAGAGAATTGTTACTCAGGGACAGACAGAATTGTTACTGAGTGCCAGAGAATTGTTACTCTCACAGACACAAAATTGTTACTTGCACAGACACAGAATTGTTACTTGCACAGACACACAATTGTTACTCAGGGCCACAGAATTCATACTCAGGGACAGACAGAATTGTTACTGAGTGCCAGAGAATTCTTACTCAGGGCCACAGAATTCATACTCAGGGACAGACAGAATTGTTACTCAGGGACAGACAGAATTGTTACTGAGTGCCAGAGAATTGTTACTCAGGGACAGACAGAATTGTTACTGAGTGCCAGAGAATTCTTACTCAGGGACAGACAGAATTGTTACTGAGTGCCAGAGAATTGTTACTCTCACAGACACAAAATTGTTACTTGCACAGACACAGAATTGTTACTCGCACAGAGACAGAATTGTTACTCAGGGCCACAGAATTCATACTCAGGGACAGACAGAATTGTTACTGAGTGCCAGAGAATTGTTACTCAGGGACAGACAGAATTGTTACTGAGTGCCAGAGAATTGTTACTCTCACAGACACAAAATTGTTACTTGCACAGACACAGAATTGTTACTTGCACAGACACACAATTGTTACTCAGGGCCACAGAATTCATACTCAGGGACAGACAGAATTGTTACTGAGTGCCAGAGAATTCTTACTCAGGGCCACAGAATTCATACTCAGGGACAGACAGAATTGTTACTCAGGGACAGACAGAATTGTTACTGAGTGCCAGAGAATTGTTACTCAGGGACAGACAGAATTGTTACTGAGTGCCAGAGAATTCTTACTCAGGGACAGACAGAATTGTTACTGAGTGCCAGAGAATTGTTACTCTCACAGACACAAAATTGTTACTTGCACAGACACAGAATTGTTACTCGCACAGAGACAGAATTGTTACTCAGGGCCACAGAATTCATACTCAGGGACAGACAGAATTGTTACTGAGTGCCAGAGAATTCTTACTCAGGGACAGACAGAATTGTTACTGAGTGCCAGAGAATTGTTACTCTCACAGACACAAAATTGTTACTTGCACAGACACAGAATTGTTACTCGCACAGAGACAGAATTGTTACTCAGGGCCACAGAATTCATACTCAGGGACAGACAGAATTGTTACTGAGTGCCAGAGAATTGTTACTCGCACAGACACAAAATTGTTACTTGCACAGACACAGAATTGTTACTCGCGCAGACACAGAATTGTTACTCAGGGCCACAGAATTCATACTCAGGGACAGACAGAATTGTTACTGAGTGCCAGAGAATTGTTACTCAGGGACAGACAGAATTGTTACTGAGTGCCAGAGAATTGTTACTCAGGGACAGACAGAATTGTTACTGAGTGCCAGAGAATTGTTACTCAGGGACAGACAGAATTGTTACTGAGTGCCAGAGAATTGTTACTCAGGGACAGACAGAATTGTTACTGAGTGCCAGAGAATTGTTACTCAGGGACAGACAGAATTGTTACTGAGTGCCAGAGAATTGTTACTCAGGGACAGACAGAATTGTTACTGAGTGCCAGAGAATTGTTACTCGCACAGACACAAAATTGTTACTTGCACAGACACAGAATTGTTACTCGCACAGACACAGAATTGTTACTCGCACAGACACAGAATTGTTACTCAGGGCCACAGAATTCATACTCAGGGACAGACAGAATTGTTACTGCGTGCCAGAGAATTGTTACTCAGGGACACCTAATCGTTGAATTAAATAGTATGTCAGACAACATGCAGAGGAGTGGCAGAGGAGGCAATGTTTTAGGAGCGAGCAGACGTGGCAGCAGAGGAAGGGGTCGAGGCAGCAGTATTCGCAGCCAGAGGCCAGTGCTCCCGGTGTCATCCAGCGGTCGTGTCTCCACCGACAACCCTGCCGTCATTGATTGGTTGGCTCGGTCGTCTTCCTCTTCCCAGGTCACCTCTGACACCTACAGCCAACGGTCGGTGGGTACGTCAGACACAACCGTTAGTTGGCATGGCCCGGGACCAAGCCCACTGAAATCACGTGTCCTCTACCTGCCCCTGTCCTTTGCTGTTCCCTCACCAAGCGAAGTATCGCATGCTGTGGGCTCAGCCCCACTGTACAGTGAGGAAGAGCTAACAGAGGGCGGTCAGGAACGGGGGGAGACATCGGCCTTTTCAGCAGCCAAGCGAACAAGTACTGGCGAGGAGAGTGGCTCGGTAGCCGGTCTAGAGACAGGTCTGTCTCCTGACCCAGACGCAGCCGAGGGGGCTAGTAGTGAGGCGGAGACCCTACTTGATGATGAGGAGGTTGATCGCACTTGGCAGCCTCGTCGTCATCAGGCAATTTCTTCCGCATCATCAGGAGAAGAGGGTGGCAGCTTGGCAGCGAGCAAAACAGTCGGTGGGTTGCCCAGGAGACAGCAGCAGGGTCGCATCAGTGTCAGTGGAGCCAAACGTCCACGGAGTAGAGCACCAGCTCCACTGCAGCCTACCACCACGGCCAGTAGTGGTGCCGGTGCGCACGGAGGAAGTAGCAGTCAGCCAGTGAAGAGTAGCGGGGGCAAAGTTTCCTACTCGGTGGTGTGGCAATTTTTCCTCAAGCCGCCCGAGGAAGTAAACGTAGCCGTATGTCGACTATGTGGCCAGAAATGCAAGCGTGGCCAGGGGGCCCATGTTGGGACTACAGCGTTGCGTCAGCATATGCAGCGTCACCATTCGGTGGCCTGGGAAAACCGTGATAAACATACGGCGGTTCTGCCTGCCCCAGCCCCCGCTCCATCACCCGCTCCGTTACTTGCTCCGTCACCCGACGTCGTCAATCGCCCTCTATCAGCCAGTCAAGGCTCCAACACCTCTGCTGAGGGGAGTTGTCGCTCATTGGCATCTTCCGCTCGTTCAGATGCTCCTTCTCCTGCTACTCCTCTTCTCGGATTCCGTCAACAGTCTTTCTTGGAATCCGTATCCAAGAGACAACAGTTTGCGAGCACGCACCCGACGGTGCAAAAGCTGAACGTCCTCCTGTCCAAGTTGCTGGTGCTGCAGTCCCTCCCTTTCCAACTGGTGGACTCAGCACCTTTCCGAGAAATGATGGCTTGTGCCGCGCCGCGGTGGAGAGTGCCAAGCCGTCATTTCTTTGCCCAAAAGGCAGTGCCAGCCCTGCATTCACATGTAGAAGAGATGGTGGGCCAGTCTTTGAGCATGTCGGTCTCTGCCAAAGTGCACGGCAGCGCCGACGTGTGGAGCTGTAACTACGGTCAGGGACAGTACATGTCATTTACGGCCCACTGGGTGAACGTGGTGCCGGCACAGCCGCACCAGCAACTTGGACAGGTCACGACGCTTTTGCCTCCACGTTTGCACGTCCTTGGTCCAGCAAGCATGTCCGCCTCTACCACCTCTTTTTCCGCCGTGTCCTCAGCCGCCACCCCCGTGCCAAGTCCCATTACCCGACCGGCATATCACATGTGCAGGGCGCAACGGTGTCACGCTGTGCTGCACCTGGTATGCCTTGGCGAACGTAGTCACACAGGGGAGGAACTGCTGAGTGTAATGAACAGAGAAATCGACAGATGGCTGTCTCCGCGCAAACTAAAAATCGGAACCATGTTGACTGACAACGGAAAGAACATGGTGTCTGCTCTGCGTCAAGGAAGGTTGTGCCATGCGCCATGCATGGCTCACGTGTTCAATCTGGTTGTCAAGCGGTTCCTAAAATCCACCATCCCACTGCAAGACATCCTTAAAATGTCACGTAAACTGTGCATGCATTTCAGCCATTCCTACACCGCAAAGAACACCCTCATTGAGCTGCAGCGGCAGAACGGAATTCCACAGCATCGCCTGATCTGCGACGTTGCAACAAGGTGGAATTCAACCCTACACATGTTAGACCGCCTTTACGAGCAGCGAAAGGCCATCACCGATTTCCTGATGTTACAAGCGGATAAAGGTACTCCCCTGTGTAACTTAGATGTCAGCCATTGGCAGCTCATGCGTGACACCTGCCGCTTGCTCAGGCCCTTTGAGGAGGCCACGCTATTCGTGAGTCGGCAGGACTATGGGATGAACGACGTCATTCCTCTGTTGCACGTCCTGGAACAAATGCTGTTAACAATGGCTGGTCAGGGTGCGGTAGACGTGGCGCACAGATCTCAACGCCACATGACCCCTGTGGGGGCAGGACAGGAAGAAGAGGAGGAGGTAGAGGAGGACATTTGTGCTCAGGAATTATTGAGTGAAATGGGTGGTTTTTCCACTCAGCGGACAGGAGTGGAGGAGCAGGAGCATCTGGTAGAGGAGGAGGAGGAGGAGACAGAGGACCCAGACGCACCGTGGCAGTATGCTGTGGAGATGGAGGCAGGGAGTCCCTCGCATTCCTTGGCACAAATGGCCCATAGCATGCTCGGTTGCTTGCGTAGCGACAGCCGAATAATAACCATCAGACAGAGGGATGACTTTTGGCTGTCCACCTTGTTGGACCCTCGCTACCGGTCCAAAATGGTGGCCTTTTTCACACCTGCTGAGAGGGAGGCCAAAATTACGTACTATAAAAACCACCTATGTAGTCAGTTGGTCTCTGCCTTTGTGCGCCATCGTCCATCCTCAGACACTGTGGGCCCTGTGCGCTCGCGTTCCGCTGGCATGGCAGCAGGGGAGGGGTGGGGTGGTAGGAGCAGTGGCAGCTCCACCAGCAGCGGCTGCCTCAGTCTGCAGTCGATGATGAGTAGCTTTCTTCACCAGCGCAGTGAGGAAACTACTAACCAGCCGCAGCAGCAGCAGCAGCATCAGGTGGACCTGGAGCAGGAGCTCAAACAACAGGCTTGGGCCTACTTGGACAGCACCCTGCCAACCGAGGTAGACAATCCCCTTGACTACTGGGCAACGAAACTTGACCTTTGGCCCCAACTAGCTGAATTTGCCCTTGAAAGGCTGTCATGCCCGGCCAGTAGCGTGGCATCGGAGCGCGTGTTTAGTGCGGCAGGAGGTATTGTAACTCCGCGGAGGACACGACTGTCCACCCAAAGTGTGGAGAGACTCACGTTTGTGAAAATGAATCAGGCGTGGATTAGTCTGGATTTCAAACCACCAGTTCCTGACACAACTGACTAAATCCGCCATGAATCATGCCTCAAACATGTGCCACTTTCAGGTCTCCTCACACTGCTGGTGTGTTGAATTTTTTGACATAGGGTGCTGGCAGATTACGGGCCTCCTATAGCTGCTGCCAGGCCCCTAATCTGCCATAGGCCCCTATATACCACCTCCTCCTGCTGCTGCCAGGTCCAGAGTCTCTCATGGGTCCCTGTACGGCCTCCCATTGCTGCTGTCTCCATCGCCACACTCTGCTGCCATGTGCCACTTTCAGGTCTCTTCACACTGCTGGTGTGTTAAATTTTTTGACATAGGGTGCAGGCAGATTACGGGCCTCACATAGCTGCTGCCAGGCCCCTAATCTGCCATGGGCCCCTATATACCACCTCCTCCTGCTGCTGCCAGGTCCAGAGTCTCTCATGGGTCCCTGTACGGCCTCCCATTGCTGCTGTCTCCATCGCCACACTCTGCTGCCATGTGCCACTTTCAGGTCTCTTCACACTGCTGGTGTGTTAATTTTTTGACATAGGGTGCTGCAAGATAACGGGCCTCACATAGCTGCTGCCAGGCCCCTAATCAGCCATGGGCCCCTATACCGCCTCCTCCTGCTGCTGCCAGGTCCAGAGTCTCTCATGCCATGTGCCACTTTCAGGTCTCTTCACACTGCTGGTGTGTTAAATTTTTTGACATAGGGTGCTGGCAGATTACGGGCCTCACATAGCTGCTGCCAGGCCCCTAATCTGCCATGGGCCCCTATATACCGCCTCCTCATGCTGCTGCCAAGTCTAGAGTCTCTCATGGGTCCCTGTACGGCCTCCCATTGCTGCTGTCTCCATCGCCACACTCTGCTGCCATGTGCCACTTTCAGGTCTCTTCACACTGCTGGTGTGTTAAATTTTTTGACATAGGGTGCAGGCAGATTACGGGCCTCACATAGCTGCTGCCAGGCCCCTAATCTGCCATGGGCCCCTATATACCGCCTCCTCATGCTGCTGCCAAGTCTAGAGTCTCTCATGGGTCCCTGTACGGCCTCCCATTGCTGCTGTCTCCATCGCCACACTCTGCTGCCATGTGCCACTTTCAGGTCTCTTCACACTGCTGGTGTGTTTAATTTTTTGACATAGGGTGCAGGCAGATTACGGGCCTCACATAGCTGCTGCCAGGCCCCTAATCTGCCATGGGCCCCTATATACCGCCTCCTCATGCTGCTGCCAAGTCTAGAGTCTCTCATGGGTCCCTGTACGGCCTCCCATTGCTGCTGTCTCCATCGCCACACTCTGCTGCCATGTGCCACTTTCAGGTCTCTTCACACTGCTGGTGTGTTAAATTTTTTGACATAGGGTGCAGGCAGATTACGGGCCTCACATAGCTGCTGCCAGGCCCCTAATCTGCCATGGGCCCCTATATACCGCCTCCTCATGCTGCTGCCAAGTCTAGAGTCTCTCATGGGTCCCTGTACGGCCTCCCATTGCTGCTGTCTCCATCGCCACACTCTGCTGCCATGTGCCACTTTCAGGTCTCTTCACACTGCTGGTGTGTTTAATTTTTTGACATAGGGTGCAGGCAGATTACGGGCCTCACATAGCTGCTGCCAGGCCCCTAATCTGCCATGGGCCCCTATATACCGCCTCCTCATGCTGCTGCCAAGTCCAGAGTCTGTCATGGTCCCTGTACGGCCTCCCATTGCTGCTGTCTCCATCGCCACACTCTGCTGCCATGTGCCACTTTCAGGTCTCTTCACACTGCTGGTGTGTTAAATTTTTTGACATAGGGTGCAGGCAGATTACGGGCCTCACATAGCTGCTGCCAGGCCCCTAATCTGCCATGGGCCCCTATATACCGCCTCCTCATGCTGCTGCCAAGTCCAGAGTCTGTCATGGTCCCTGTACGGCCTCCCATTGCTGCTGTCTCCATCGCCACACTCTGCTGCCATGTGCCACTTTCAGGTCTCTTCACACTGCTGGTGTGTTTAATTTTTTGACATAGGGTGCAGGCAGATTACGGGCCTCACATAGCTGCTGCCAGGCCCCTAATCTGCCATGGGCCCCTATATACCGCCTCCTCATGCTGCTGCCAAGTCTAGAGTCTCTCATGGGTCCCTGTACGGCCTCCCATTGCTGCTGTCTCCATCGCCACACTCTGCTGCCATGTGCCACTTTCAGGTCTCTTCACACTGCTGGTGTGTTTAATTTTTTGACATAGGGTGCAGGCAGATTACGGGCCTCACATAGCTGCTGCCAGGCCCCTAATCTGCCATGGGCCCCTATATACCGCCTCCTCATGCTGCTGCCAGGTCCAGAGTCTCTCATGGGTCCCTGTACGGCCTCCCATTGCTGCTTTCTCCATCGCCACACTCTGCCATGTGCCACTTTCAGGTCTCCTCACACACTGCTGGTGTGTTGAATTTTTTGACATAGGGTGCTGGCAGATTACGGGCCTCACATAGCTGCTGCCAGGCCCCTAATCTGCCATGGGCCCCTATATACCGCCTCCTCATGCTGCTGCCAAGTCCAGAGTCTGTCATGGTCCCTGTACGGCCTCCCATTGCTGCTGTCTCCATCGCCACACTCTGCTGCCATGTGCCACTTTCAGGTCTCTTCACACTGCTGGTGTGTTAAATTTTTTGACATAGGGTGCAGGCAGATTACGGGCCTCACATAGCTGCTGCCAGGCCCCTAATCTGCCATGGGCCCCTATATACCGCCTCCTCATGCTGCTGCCAAGTCCAGAGTCTCTCATGGTCCCTGTACGGCCTCCCATTGCTGCTGTCTCCATCGCCACACTCTGCTGCCATGTGCCACTTTCAGGTCTCTTCACACTGCTGGTGTGTTAAATTTTTTGACATAGGGTGCAGGCAGATTACGGGCCTCACATAGCTGCTGCCAGGCCCCTAATCTGCCATGGGCCCCTATATACCGCCTCCTCATGCTGCTGCCAAGTCCAGAGTCTGTCATGGTCCCTGTACGGCCTCCCATTGCTGCTGTCTCCATCGCCACACTCTGCTGCCATGTGCCACTTTCAGGTCTCTTCACACTGCTGGTGTGTTTAATTTTTTGACATAGGGTGCAGGCAGATTACGGGCCTCACATAGCTGCTGCCAGGCCCCTAATCTGCCATGGGCCCCTATATACCGCCTCCTCATGCTGCTGCCAGGTCCAGAGTCTCTCATGGGTCCCTGTACGGCCTCCCATTGCTGCTTTCTCCATCGCCACACTCTGCCATGTGCCACTTTCAGGTCTCCTCACACACTGCTGGTGTGTTGAATTTTTTGACATAGGGTGCTGGCAGATTACGGGCCTCACATAGCTGCTGCCAGGCCCCTAATCTGCCATGGGCCCCTATATACCGCCTCCTCATGCTGCTGCCAAGTCCAGAGTCTGTCATGGTCCCTGTACGGCCTCCCATTGCTGCTGTCTCCATCGCCACACTCTGCTGCCATGTGCCACTTTCAGGTCTCTTCACACTGCTGGTGTGTTAAATTTTTTGACATAGGGTGCAGGCAGATTACGGGCCTCACATAGCTGCTGCCAGGCCCCTAATCTGCCATGGGCCCCTATATACCGCCTCCTCATGCTGCTGCCAAGTCCAGAGTCTCTCATGGTCCCTGTACGGCCTCCCATTGCTGCTGTCTCCATCGCCACACTCTGCTGCCATGTGCCACTTTCAGGTCTCTTCACACTGCTGGTGTGTTTAATTTTTTGACATAGGGTGCAGGCAGATTACGGGCCTCACATAGCTGCTGCCAGGCCCCTAATCTGCCATGGGCCCCTATATACCGCCTCCTCATGCTGCTGCCAAGTCTAGAGTCTCTCATGGGTCCCTGTACGGCCTCCCATTGCTGCTGTCTCCATCGCCACACTCTGCTGCCATGTGCCACTTTCAGGTCTCTTCACACTGCTGGTGTGTTTAATTTTTTGACATAGGGTGCAGGCAGATTACGGGCCTCACATAGCTGCTGCCAGGCCCCTAATCTGCCATGGGCCCCTATATACCGCCTCCTCATGCTGCTGCCAAGTCCAGAGTCTGTCATGGTCCCTGTACGGCCTCCCATTGCTGCTGTCTCCATCGCCACACTCTGCTGCCATGTGCCACTTTCAGGTCTCTTCACACTGCTGGTGTGTTAAATTTTTTGACATAGGGTGCAGGCAGATTACGGGCCTCACATAGCTGCTGCCAGGCCCCTAATCTGCCATGGGCCCCTATATACCGCCTCCTCATGCTGCTGCCAAGTCCAGAGTCTGTCATGGTCCCTGTACGGCCTCCCATTGCTGCTGTCTCCATCGCCACACTCTGCTGCCATGTGCCACTTTCAGGTCTCTTCACACTGCTGGTGTGTTTAATTTTTTGACATAGGGTGCAGGCAGATTACGGGCCTCACATAGCTGCTGCCAGGCCCCTAATCTGCCATGGGCCCCTATATACCGCCTCCTCATGCTGCTGCCAAGTCTAGAGTCTCTCATGGGTCCCTGTACGGCCTCCCATTGCTGCTGTCTCCATCGCCACACTCTGCTGCCATGTGCCACTTTCAGGTCTCTTCACACTGCTGGTGTGTTTAATTTTTTGACATAGGGTGCAGGCAGATTACGGGCCTCACATAGCTGCTGCCAGGCCCCTAATCTGCCATGGGCCCCTATATACCGCCTCCTCATGCTGCTGCCAGGTCCAGAGTCTCTCATGGGTCCCTGTACGGCCTCCCATTGCTGCTTTCTCCATCGCCACACTCTGCCATGTGCCACTTTCAGGTCTCCTCACACACTGCTGGTGTGTTGAATTTTTTGACATAGGGTGCTGGCAGATTACGGGCCTCACATAGCTGCTGCCAGGCCCCTAATCTGCCATGGGCCCCTATATACCGCCTCCTCATGCTGCTGCCAAGTCCAGAGTCTGTCATGGTCCCTGTACGGCCTCCCATTGCTGCTGTCTCCATCGCCACACTCTGCTGCCATGTGCCACTTTCAGGTCTCTTCACACTGCTGGTGTGTTTAATTTTTTGACATAGGGTGCAGGCAGATTACGGGCCTCACATAGCTGCTGCCAGGCCCCTAATCTGCCATGGGCCCCTATATACCGCCTCCTCATGCTGCTGCCAGGTCCAGAGTCTCTCATGGGTCCCTGTACGGCCTCCCATTGCTGCTTTCTCCATCGCCACACTCTGCCATGTGCCACTTTCAGGTCTCCTCACACACTGCTGGTGTGTTGAATTTTTTGACATAGGGTGCTGGCAGATTACGGGCCTCACATAGCTGCTGCCAGGCCCCTAATCTGCCATGGGCCCCTATATACCGCCTCCTCATGCTGCTGCCAAGTCCAGAGTCTGTCATGGTCCCTGTACGGCCTCCCATTGCTGCTGTCTCCATCGCCACACTCTGCTGCCATGTGCCACTTTCAGGTCTCTTCACACTGCTGGTGTGTTAAATTTTTTGACATAGGGTGCAGGCAGATTACGGGCCTCACATAGCTGCTGCCAGGCCCCTAATCTGCCATGGGCCCCTATATACCGCCTCCTCATGCTGCTGCCAAGTCCAGAGTCTCTCATGGTCCCTGTACGGCCTCCCATTGCTGCTGTCTCCATCGCCACACTCTGCTGCCATGTGCCACTTTCAGGTCTCTTCACACTGCTGGTGTGTTTAATTTTTTGACATAGGGTGCAGGCAGATTACGGGCCTCACATAGCTGCTGCCAGGCCCCTAATCTGCCATGGGCCCCTATATACCGCCTCCTCATGCTGCTGCCAAGTCTAGAGTCTCTCATGGGTCCCTGTACGGCCTCCCATTGCTGCTGTCTCCATCGCCACACTCTGCTGCCATGTGCCACTTTCAGGTCTCTTCACACTGCTGGTGTGTTTAATTTTTTGACATAGGGTGCAGGCAGATTACGGGCCTCACATAGCTGCTGCCAGGCCCCTAATCTGCCATGGGCCCCTATATACCGCCTCCTCATGCTGCTGCCAAGTCCAGAGTCTGTCATGGTCCCTGTACGGCCTCCCATTGCTGCTGTCTCCATCGCCACACTCTGCTGCCATGTGCCACTTTCAGGTCTCTTCACACTGCTGGTGTGTTAAATTTTTTGACATAGGGTGCAGGCAGATTACGGGCCTCACATAGCTGCTGCCAGGCCCCTAATCTGCCATGGGCCCCTATATACCGCCTCCTCATGCTGCTGCCAAGTCCAGAGTCTCTCATGGTCCCTGTACGGCCTCCCATTGCTGCTGTCTCCATTGCCACACTCTGCTGCCATGTGCCACTTTCAGGTCTCTTCACACTGCTGGTGTGTTTAATTTTTTGACATAGGGTGCAGGCAGATTACGGGCCTCACATAGCTGCTGCCAGGCCCCTAATCTGCCATGGGCCCCTATATACCGCCTCCTCATGCTGCTGCCAAGTCTAGAGTCTCTCATGGGTCCCTGTACGGCCTCCCATTGCTGCTGTCTCCATCGCCACACTCTGCTGCCATGTGCCACTTTCAGGTCTCTTCACACTGCTGGTGTGTTAAATTTTTTGACATAGGGTGCAGGCAGATTACGGGCCTCACATAGCTGCTGCCAGGCCCCTAATCTGCCATGGGCCCCTATATACCGCCTCCTCATGCTGCTGCCAAGTCTAGAGTCTCTCATGGGTCCCTGTACGGCCTCCCATTGCTGCTGTCTCCATCGCCACACTCTGCTGCCATGTGCCACTTTCAGGTCTCTTCACACTGCTGGTGTGTTTAATTTTTTGACATAGGGTGCAGGCAGATTACGGGCCTCACATAGCTGCTGCCAGGCCCCTAATCTGCCATGGGCCCCTATATACCGCCTCCTCATGCTGCTGCCAAGTCCAGAGTCTGTCATGGTCCCTGTACGGCCTCCCATTGCTGCTGTCTCCATCGCCACACTCTGCTGCCATGTGCCACTTTCAGGTCTCTTCACACTGCTGGTGTGTTAAATTTTTTGACATAGGGTGCAGGCAGATTACGGGCCTCACATAGCTGCTGCCAGGCCCCTAATCTGCCATGGGCCCCTATATACCGCCTCCTCATGCTGCTGCCAAGTCCAGAGTCTCTCATGGTCCCTGTACGGCCTCCCATTGCTGCTGTCTCCATTGCCACACTCTGCTGCCATGTGCCACTTTCAGGTCTCTTCACACTGCTGGTGTGTTTAATTTTTTGACATAGGGTGCAGGCAGATTACGGGCCTCACATAGCTGCTGCCAGGCCCCTAATCTGCCATGGGCCCCTATATACCGCCTCCTCATGCTGCTGCCAAGTCTAGAGTCTCTCATGGGTCCCTGTACGGCCTCCCATTGCTGCTGTCTCCATCGCCACACTCTGCTGCCATGTGCCACTTTCAGGTCTCTTCACACTGCTGGTGTGTTAAATTTTTTGACATAGGGTGCAGGCAGATTACGGGCCTCACATAGCTGCTGCCAGGCCCCTAATCTGCCATGGGCCCCTATATACCGCCTCCTCATGCTGCTGCCAAGTCTAGAGTCTCTCATGGGTCCCTGTACGGCCTCCCATTGCTGCTGTCTCCATCGCCACACTCTGCTGCCATGTGCCACTTTCAGGTCTCTTCACACTGCTGGTGTGTTTAATTTTTTGACATAGGGTGCAGGCAGATTACGGGCCTCACATAGCTGCTGCCAGGCCCCTAATCTGCCATGGGCCCCTATATACCGCCTCCTCATGCTGCTGCCAAGTCCAGAGTCTGTCATGGTCCCTGTACGGCCTCCCATTGCTGCTGTCTCCATCGCCACACTCTGCTGCCATGTGCCACTTTCAGGTCTCTTCACACTGCTGGTGTGTTAAATTTTTTGACATAGGGTGCAGGCAGATTACGGGCCTCACATAGCTGCTGCCAGGCCCCTAATCTGCCATGGGCCCCTATATACCGCCTCCTCATGCTGCTGCCAAGTCCAGAGTCTGTCATGGTCCCTGTACGGCCTCCCATTGCTGCTGTCTCCATCGCCACACTCTGCCATGTGCCACTTTCAGGTCTCCTCACACTGCTGGTGTGTTGAATTTTTTGACATAGGGTGCTGGCAGATTACGGGCCTCCTATAGCTGCTGCCAGGCCCCTAATCTGCCATGGGCCCCTATATACCGCCTCCTCATGCTGCTGCCAAGTTCAGAGTCTGTCATGGGTCCCTGTACGGCCTCCCATTGCTGCTGTCTCCATCGCCACACTCTGCCATGTGCCACTTTCAGGTCTCCTCACACTGCTGGTGTGTTGAATTTTTTGACATAGGGTGCTGGCAGATTACGGGCCTCCTATAGCTGCTGCCAGGCCCCTAATCTGCCATAAGCCCCTATATACCGCCTCCTCATGCTGCTGCCAAGTCCAGAGTCTGTCATGGGTCCCTGTACGGCCTCCCATTGCTGCTGTCTCCATCGCCACACTCTGCCATGTGCCACTTTCAGGTCTCCTCACACACTGCTGGTGTGTTGAATTTTTTGACATAGGGTGCTGGCAGATTACGGGCCTCCTATAGCTGCTGCCAGGCCCCTAATCTGCCGTAGGCCCCTATATACCGCCTCCTCATGCTGCTGCCAGGTCCAGAGTCTCTCATGGGTCCCTGTACGGCCTCCCATTGCTGCTGTCTCCATCGCCACACTCTGCCATGTGCCACTTTCAGGTCTCCTCACACTGCTGGTGTGTTCCATTTTTTGTCATAGGGTGCTGGCAGATTATGGGCCTCCCATAACTGCTGCCAGGCCCCTAATCTGCCATGGGCCCCTATACCGACTCCTCATGCTGTGACGTTGCAACAAGGTGGAATTCAACCCTACATATGTTAGACCGCCTTTACGAACAGCAAAAGGCCATCACAGATTTCCTGATGTTAAAAGCAGATAAAGGTACTCCCTGTGTAACTTAGATGTCAGCCATTGGCAGCTCATGCGTGACACCTGCGCTTGCTCAGGCCCTTTGAGGAGGCCACGCTATTCGTGAGTCGGCAGGACTATGGGATGAACGACGTCATTCCTCTGTTGCACGTCCTGGAACAAATGCTGTTAACAATGGCTGGTCAGGGTGCGGTAGACGTGGCGCACAGATCTCAACGCCACATGGCCCCTGTGGGGGCAGGACTGGAAGAAGAGGAGGAGGTAGAGGAGGACATTGGTGCTCAGGAATTATTGAGTGAAATGGGTGGTTTTTCCACTCAGCGGACAGGAGTGGAGGAGCAGGAGCATCTGGTAGAGGAGGAGGAAGAGGAGACAGAGGACCTAGACGCACCGTGGCAGTATGCTGTGGAGATGGAGGCAGGGAGTCCCTCGCATTCCTTGGCACAAATGGCCCATAGCATGCTCGGTTGCTTGCGTAGCGACAGCCGAATAATAACCATCAGACAGAGGGATGACTTTTGGCTGTCCACCTTGTTGGACCCTCGCTACCGTTCAAAAATGGTGGCCTTTTTCACACCTGCTGAGAGGGAGGCCAAAATAACGTACTATAAAAAACACCTATGTAGTCAGCTGGTCTCTGCCTGTCTGCGCCAACGTCCATCCTCAGACACTGTGGGCCCTGTGCGCTCGTGTTCCGCTGCCATGGCAGCAGGGGAGGGGTGGGGTGGTAGGAGCAGTGGCAGCTCCACCAGCAGCGGCTGCCTCAGTCTGCAGTCGATGATGAGTAGCTTTCTTCACCAGCGCAGTGAGGAAACTACTAACCAGCCGCAGCAGCAGCAGCAGCATCAGGTGGACCTGGAGCAGGACCTCAAACAACAGGCTTAGGCCTACTTGGACAGCACCCTGCCAACCGAGGTAGACAATCCCCTTGACTACTGGGCAACGAAACTTGACCTTTGGCCCCAACTAGCTGAATTTGCCCTTGAAAGGCTGTCATGCCCGGCCAGTAGCGTGGCATCGGAGCGCGTGTTTAGTGCGGCAGGAGGTATTGCAACTCCGCGGAGGACACGACTGTCCACCCAAAGTGTGGAGAGACTCACGTTTGTGAAAATGAATCAGGCGTGGATTAGTCTGGATTTCAAACCACCAGTTCCTGACACAACTGACTAAATCCGCCATGAATCATGCCCCAAACATGTGCCACTTTCAGGTCTCCTCACACTGCTGGTGTGTTCCATTTTTTGTCATAGGGTGCTGGCAGATTACGGGCCTCCCATAGCTGCTGCCAGGCCCCTAATCTGCCATGGGCCCCTATACCGCCTCCTCATGCTGCTGCCAAGTCCAGAGTCTCTCATGGGTCCCTGTACGGCCTCCCATTGCTGCTGCCTCCATCGCCACACTCTGCCATGTGCCACTTTCAGGTCTCCTCACACTGCTGGTGTGTTCCATTTTTTGTCATAGGGTGCTGGCAGATTACGGGCCTCCCATAGCTGCTGCCAGGCCCCTAATCTGCCATGGGCCCCTATACCGCCTCCTCATGCTGCTGCCAGGTCCAGAGTCTCTCATGGGTCCCTGTACGGCCTCCCATTGCTGCTGTCTCCATCGCCACACTCTGCCATGTGCCACTTTCAGGTCTCCTCACACTGCTGGTGGGTTCCATTTTTTGTCATAGGGTGCTGGCAGATTACGGGCCTCCCATAGCTGCTGCCAGGCCCGTAATCTGCCATGGGCCCCCGTACCGACTCCTCATGCTGCTGCCAGGCCCGTAATCTGTCATGGGCCACTGTTGTCGCTTGTTGGCATATTCCGCTCGTTCAGATGCTCCTTCTCCTGCTACTCCTCTTCACGGATTCCGTCAGCAGTCTTTCTTGGAATCCGTTTCCAAGAGACAACAGTTTGCGAGCACGCACCCGACGGTGCAGAAGCTGAACGTCCTCCTGTCCAAGTTGCTGCTGCCAGGCTCGTAATCTGTCATGCGCCCCTGTACCGCCTCCTCATGCTGCTGCCAGGTCCAGAGTGTGTCATGGGCCCCCGTAACGACTCCTCATGCTGCTGCCAGGCCCGTAATCTGTCATGGGCCCCTGTACCGCCTCCCCATGCTGCTGCCAGGTCCAGAGTGTGTCATGGGTCCCTGTACGGCCTCCCATTGCTGCTGCCAGGCCCGTAATCTGCCATGGGCCCCTGTACCGACTCCTCATGCTGCTGCCAGGCCCGTAATCTGTCATGGGCCCCTGTACCGCCTCCTCATGCTGCTGCCAGGTCCAGAGTGTGTCATGGGTCCCTGTACGGCCTCCCATTGCTGCTGTCTCTATCGCCACACTCTGCCATGTGCCACTTTCAGGTCTCCTCACACTGCTGGTGGTTTCCATTTTTGTCATAGGGTGCTGTATGGCCTCCCATTGCTGCTGCCTCCACCGCCACACTGTGGCTCCACACTCTGGTTTTGGCCCCGTGACTGCCCAAATGAGTGAAGTGTGCGGTGATTCTAAGATCGACGGCACTCATCTGCATGTCATACTGACTGACAGTATTATTTCTCTTCCCCAGCAGACTCCAAGGGCATTTAAATTAAAGGTACAGTGTTCTGCACTAATATTAAGTCTCTCTGAAGCCTAGAAACACCCTTTTTTAAGTTAAATTCACAGCGAATTTATTCGACTCGAATCGAATATTGTCCACGAATTCGCCGAATCAGTCGAATCGAATTTTTCATTTCTTCGCTCATCTCTACTTATGACACTTATTTTTGCAAATTAAAAGAAATTTAGCAGTTTCATGTTTTGTTGATTTAATATTTTCTACTGTTTTTTTTCATTTAAATTTTCTTCTTTGGGGGGGGGGGGGGGCTCAAGTAGTTGGTCTTGCCTAGAGCGCAAAATAATCTAGCACCGGTCCTGGGAATAGTACCCCATTATTGGTGACCATGAGAGGAATATTGCCCCATCCTTGGTATCCATGAGAGGAACAGTGTCCCTTGATTGGTGTACATAAAAGGAATAGTGCCCCATTGTTGGTGTCAGTGAGAGGAATAGTGCCCCATTATTAGTGTCCGTGGGAGGAATATTGCCCCATTGTTGGTGTCAGTGGGAGGAATAGTGCCCCACTGTTGGCATTATTGTCAGGAATTATGTCCCATTGTTAATGTCAGTGGGAGGAATAGTGCCTTAAGGGCCAGATAAAGGCAAGGAAAAAGCCACATCTGGCTCCTGGGCCACAGTTTGGAAACCTCTGATCTGGATGGAAGAATGCAAATGGGAGACATGAAACCTTTAATACATTAAGGGTATAAATAAGGTTCAAGAGGGCAGTATATTCAATATGAAGTTAAGATCAAGAACACAGGGACATGAGCTCAAGCGAGCAGGAGGAAAGCTCAAAACTAATCTCAAAAAGTATAATTTTACACAAAGGGTGCTTGATGCTTGGAATAGGCTTCCAGCGGACATAGTGACTCAGTCAACAGTAATTATATTTAAACATGTTTGTAAAAAAGCATCCAGGAGGTGCTGGGACTTTGATGTGAGTTCATACAAAGTACTGAGAAGGCAAAAACATTTAAAGAGCTCACTGGCTCAGGTTAGGCTGCTCACACCAGACAAGGCTATGTTCCAGTGGGTACCCCAGCAGGTTACCAGAAAAAAAAAACATGCACAACTGGAAGGAGTGTCAAACCAAAGGATAAAAGAGTCCACGTTAATGTATTACTTTGTACTAAAAAAACAGCCAACATGTTTTGGGAGTCAGAGAAACCCCCCCCCCCTTCATCAGGGCTTCAGTTAAAATAAGAACCTTGAATTGACTCAAAATAGAGCTTTCCTGTGTGAATCTGTTCAGTGAAGTTAATTATTGGATCAGGAGAGTTACTGGGCAGCAGTATCTGTGTGAGCAATCCATAATATTCTTGATTGCTCACACAGATACTGCTTTACTGAGGAACGTCAAACCCCCCTTTTAAAATGTTTCGCTCTTACCTTGATAGCTAAGTTGTCCTCAAAAAATGCACTCACCCACTCAGTGAATCCAAAGTTTTTTTGTGTAGGCTACTCTAGCATCTCAACACTCTGCCTCACACCACCATCATCTCTTCTGACGTTATCAGGAGGCCAGCTGTCATTTCCAGGTTCTTTGAGCTGGCCCTCTGATGATGTGTGGTGGCTAATGTGCAGTGTGATAGAAACTGACCCGTAGTCTTCTGGGATACAGGATGTCAGTATCCAAGGAGGTTTTTGAGGGGGTACTTCACTTTCACCCTAGCTAGAAAGCCAGAAGTGGCCAGGTGGAACCTGTTGGACAAATTCTTCACCCCCCCAACCAGAAAAATAAAATCCAGTTGTGTAATGGAGGACTGGGAGGACGAAAGTTGTGGAAAGTGAAAGATGACGGTAAAGGTCTGCTTTAAATGTAAAATCCATTCATTTGTGTCTTTTTTTAATGATCATTCAGTGAATTGTGTGTGTTTTGGTGGCTATGGGGTTTCAGTAGCTACCACCCTAACAGTGCCTACAGACTTTGCTTGCAACATCCCCCTACAGGTCCACCCATCTGCAGACACCGCAAAAATAGGAAATCCTCACCTGATTCAACCAATTTGGATGTAGCTTTATTTTTTTTACTTTTTCTTTCTTTCACTAAAACTGTATTTAGGGACAAAAAGGTTCCCTATGTGAAATAATATTTTTAGGACAGGTTCTCTATAGGGCTACATCATACTATGTGTGGTGACAGACGTTTTGATGTTTTAATGTATCGTAAAACATCTGTCATCACAAGGACACACGGGAATCAATTGTTTCTTATGTGTCCCATTCACACCTCAACGCAGCTTATAGCTGCACTGTGGCATGCTGCAGTAAAATGTAGCCATGCTGGATTTTTTATTGCAGTGCACCATACCATATTGCATGGCAATGTACCACAGCACAGTGCATCGTGCTGCCGTACATTGTCATGAATGATGTGTATGTTTTGTACACTTCAAATAAAGATTATACAAAACACCTGATGACCCCTGATGTCTCACCTGCCTTCCATGGAAGAGTGCATATAGTACTCCACTACCTTCTTTTCCTGGCCAAAAGTTAATTCTAGCAAGGGAAGATCAGCAAACGGATGTTTGCTGGACTCTCCTCCACCCAGTGACACTTTCCAGGCAAGTCTGAGGCCACAGGTTTTACAGCGGAGCCTGACAAGCATGCTAGGGGAGGGTTGCCCGAGGGGTTGCACACTCCAGGGATCACAGAAAGCAATTGGGCAACTGTACAGCTGCCCGATCACTTCATTAGAAAACCAACGGTCGGCTTGTGGAGTGTACACACGCTCCCAATGGCTGCGGCCACTGGGAATGTGTGTAAAACCCCTCACTGCCACCGCTGTAAACCTTACGGTGGTGCCTGTATAAGAGTTAAAATGGTAATGTAATTCCAAAAGTGGTTTTCAATCTTTTTAAATATTTTGTTTTCCTTAAAAGAACAACTGGTATCATACTGTGATGGATTTGGTAAAATGCCTATTTGGCTTTCTGTTGAACATATACATTTTTCTATACATTTTATACATATCTACTTTTATACATTTTCATATTTCTAAATATATGTGTTGTGTGTATATCTTTTGCCTGCTGGGCTTTGTAGTTCTCCTTAACTCAGAAAATGTCTGTTCAGCGATGTTCTCAACCCCTCCCGTCGAACTGTGAAAATCTTGTAATTACGCCCTGGACATGTAAGGGAGTAAAAAGAGAACGAGCGTCAAGCAAGCCTCAAGCATCAAGTTCCTGCCTTCTTTCTATATTTCAGCCAATCAAGATGTGCCTTTTAGACTATGACCACATTTACACAATAGTGACGTATACCCTATTGTTCTCTGTGTATAAAAGGTTAAGCACTGCCCTGCAATAAACAGAAATGAGGAAGTAGTCGAACTGAACAGGTGTCAGTGTGATTATTTCCAGCGTGCACGTGCAATCCATTTCTCAAAATTAGGAATAGCAGCAGACATCCAACCCTGAACTCGATTGGTTCTCAAAACCGTTTTAGCTGGTGCCCAACGTGGGGCCCCAGGTTCTGACTGATGGGAGACCGCACGAGGGACTGTGCGGCTGGCGGGGACAGACCAAGGGGGCCCCAAGAGTACGGTAGGTACTTTTACTCTTACCACTGTATGACTTGTTTCTGTCCGCTCTGGCTGCCGGTCTTGTCGGCTTCCGGAGGTCATCTAGAGGCAGGTAACCCATATTCCTCACCTGGGGCTGTTTAACGAACCTGCCACTGGATCTCTGCTGACTGTGTATTATTTGTTCAGTGTTTGTCGTCCTGAGGGACTGCGGCTCAGGAGACTGAAAGAATAGTTGCAATTAAGTGTCCTGACTGAGGTGAGCTGCTGGCCCCTGAGAAGACGGAACCTTGCAACAAGCGTCTACGGACTGTGACTCGGGGTTGACGGTGTGGGAGACCCCTGAGGGTTAGCTCAGCTGCTGAGGCTTCGCGGCACTGAGGGGCGGCAGGGGTAATGTCTTGTTCTGAGTGTATTTGTGGATTATTGTTTAACATACACAAGAGTGTATGTTCTGAGATTAAACGTACAGGGGAGATAAAACATAAAGCAGCGGAGGAGGGATATTAACCCATTAGTTGTCCGCAATGCCCCATGAAGCCATTAGCGAAAGAACAGAACAGAGCGAGAAGAGCTTGGATACAAGTTGGGTGACCCAGAGAGGAGGGGAAGATGGGTCAGAAGACAGCCAAGCCAGAAAAAGGACTGCTAGCGTGTGATATTGTGAAGAGGAGAGAAGGCAGTGAAGCAGTTAAAAAGTTTTCTAAAGTAGCAAAAGTTTGTGAGCTGAAGGTTGCCGCTGCCCGATTGCAGCCGGAGGAGTGGCATATATTATTGAAGGAACAGAGAGGGGTTTTATGTGATAAAGGTTTGCTGCATGTGGCAGAAGCTTGGTATAGAACTGCAAAAGCGTTACATAAAGAAGGATGGATAGCAGAGACACAGAAAAATGGCGATTGTACATTGTGTGTGTATCACAAGGTTGAAAATGGAAGTGTGCCAGCACCACCACCCTACAACAGAATTTGGGACAAAGAAGGGGAGGGACAGCCCTGCCCTTCTTCTAACGCCCACTTTATTCCCACCACCCCAGCCCAAGCACAACCCACCAGCCCAGTACACTTCCTGGTAGCAGCCATCTTGCTGCACCTGTATTGTCATTTCCTGCCCAGCCCAGTGCACTTCCACCCGGCGGCCATCTTGGTACACCCGGAAGGCCCAACCAAGGAGTATACCCAGTTCTTCCTGTTCTAAACCAGGATGGTTCATACCACATTCCCGTATTCCCTACAGTAGAAGCCGGACATATGAATGACAATGCATTCAAGTCGGATGATCAACAGCCGCAAGCGGCAAGGACGCCGATAGGTATGACTCCCAAACCGTTGCCAGACGTCCAATTGAATGACGATGTATCTGAATGGAGTGATCGACAGCTGCAAGCGACAAGGGCGCCGATAGATTTGACTCCCAAACCCACGCACAGTGGAGTACAACCTAAACAGGAACAGTACACAGGACAGCCCCGACACCCAAGATTACCGGAAGGGGCACCGGTAATGTATGTCGTTTTTACCCCATCACAAGCAGCGGCCTTAGTGACGAGTCTGCCTGACCCAGAGAAACAGTCAATGCCCATCTACTGCAGGGTATTGCAGATACAAGAAACTTACTCAGCCGCCTGGAGAGATTTGATCAGCCTATGCCAAATTAAAGCAGGACACGTTTTCTGGCCGGTTATGCAGACGGCCTTCAATGATGCCTGCCTGACAAGTGCTATTCCCTATTCTTCAGGCATGGAGTTCTGTACCCAGCTCCATGACTGGGCAAAGGAGAAATTGGCAGAGCAGACTACCACGATCCAAGACATCACCCAAAATAAAGGGAGTCTGTGGAGAAGTATCATGCCAGACTCAGACAGGCTTTTGATGATCTGGGCTTCTCTCACTATGAAAAGCCACACACATTTACTGTTGGTGGCCAGAGGCATAGAAAACCAAAAAGGGAAAAAACCAGCGCCCCTCATGGTGGTCAATGATGAAGATCCCACCTACACTCATCCACCACCACTGCCCAATATCCGGGAAAGGATCACCTGTTATAACTGTGGAAAACGTGGACACTTTAGAAGAGAATGCAGAGCCCCAAGACATCCCAGACAAGACAGGGACTCCGGGAAGGGCAACGCGAACATCAACAACCACGCCCCAACTCTAGCTAGGAAATGGGCAAACCTGTGTCACCCCTTATGGCAGTGTCCTCGAACGGGACTGGGGGACCCCTTGCAAAGGTCACGTTACCCATACAAGGAGCATTATCACCAACTGTATCTGCCCAGGAAGCAGAGCTTCAAGCCCTCACTACAGCATGTAAGATGACAGAAGGTAAAAGAGCCAACATTTACACAGACTCAAGGTATGCCTTTGGAGTAGCTCATGACTTCGGTATCATCAGGACAGCCAAAGGGTTTCTGACAGCAACTGGAACACTGGTGAAACACGGCGCAGCCATCAAGGATTTAATGGATGCACTGCTCCTGCCTGACCAAGTGGCTGTTTTGAAGGTTAAAGCACATAGCAAACTGAATTCTCAAGAGGCCAGAGGGAACCACTTGGCGGATATAGCTGCCATAGAAGCAGCGAAAAACCAACGAAAAATTACCAAGGTGGCCGAAAAGGAGAGTGAGACCTCAGCACAGATGCCTTTGGCGGTGCATGTGCCATCCGACAAGCAATACCTACAGTCTATGCAAATGGCTGCTTACACAGAAGAAAGGTTGGAATGGATCGATAAAGGAGCAGACTATGATGGAGAGCTGTATTCGATTAATGGAAAAACATGCTTACCAAAATATATGTACCCAGCAGTTGTCCAATGGGCGCATGGACATGCACATCTCTCTAAGAACTTAATGAACTCACTGATCAGAAAGTATAACTGGGCTCCAGAGATAACCACCTTAACCAGAAATTACTGCGCTTCATGTGTAGTATGTGAAAAATGCAACCCGGGGAGGACAGAAAAGACACAGCAGAAACATCTGGAAAAACCCCTCTATCCATTCCAGAGGGTACAGATTGATCATATACAGATGCCAAAAAGTGGCCGATATGAATATGCCCTAGTGGTGGTGGATATGTTCTCTAGTTGGCCTGAAGCCTATGCTGTTACAAACATGACAGCCAAGACCACGGCTAAGAAACTACTGAGTGAGGTAGTCTGTAGATTTGGGGTCCCAGAGGTGATTGAGAGTGATCAGGGTCCAGCCTTCATAGCAACCCTTACAAAAGAGATTTGGACAGCACTGGGGGTTCAGTTGGCCCTACACACCCCATACCACCCTCAAAGCAGTGGGAAAGTAGAAAAGATGAATGGGACTTTAAAAAACAGGATGCTAAAGATGGCCCAAGAGACTAACATGAGTTGGCCAGACAGTTTGCCCATTGCCCTGTTCAGTGTCAGACACACCCCCTGGGGGAAACATGCCCTGTCCCCTTATGAAATTTTATTTGGTTTAGCCCCCAGACTTGGCTGTTATTTCCCACAGCAGTTCAAGTTAAAATCTGATGTGTTAACTAGCTATGTCACACGTCTGTCTAGAGAATTAACAAGTATCCATTCTCGAGTGTTTTCCTCCATTCTAGATCCAGAGACAGACTCGGGAACCCACAGTCTTCAGCCAGGAGACTTGGTGTTGGTGCAGAAATTCACGAGGAAAAATTCACTTGATCCCCGATTCGAAGGACCATTCCAAGTCCTGTTGACGACAGCCACTTCTGTAAAGCTGGAGGGGAAGAACACCTGGATACACACCTCCCACTGCAAGAAAGCCCTATCTCCTGAAGACAAGACCCTGCCTGCACCACGATGATTGTGTTGTATATCCTTTTCCTAATGAGTTTGATAGAAGCTCAGCAGGTGGCTATCACCAAAACAGGTGCTCAACAGGTGGCCATCACTAGGATGAATGGCATCACCACATTTTGGTACAATTCATCCAACACACATGTGGCTACCTTCTCATTTGATTACTGTGATGTAAGCCCGTGCCCAGGCCCGAGATGGCAGTGCATGTGGTCTAAGGACATCCCTGACTCTAGAGATCCATACATATGTGTCACAGATAGTTACTGGGGACAGAATTGTAACTATTGGGGATCAGTGGGGTGGAATACAGCAACAGACTGGGTGTACAAGCCACAGAGTGCGCTAGAGAGAAAAGATAGGAATGGGTGATCCCTGATCAGCCGGATGACCCTGTGCACACCACCGAGAAGGTGTTCACCCAGGAAGGAGACAAGGGATGAGGGAATAATAAAACAAAGAAAGAGTGAGGGGATAATCCCACTCACCCTGACTATAGAAAATCCCAGTCCCGGGGATGCTGGCGTCTATGTCCTGGGAATGTGGGTGTGGGGAGGGTCAGACCACTCAAGAGGAAAATTTCAACTAAAAAATATGTATAATTCGCCAAATTGGCAACCAGCCCAGCCGGTGGTCAACCCTCTTAGACCCTCCATCCGTACCTTAGATGACATGGTGGCAATAGCGAACCCTACTTTTGAAGAGACAATGGCGGCTGAAACCGGGTTCTCAGACACTAACCTGTGGCTTGAGTGGATGAGATTCAGTGCCAACCAATATAACAGAAGTAACTGCTATGTCTGTGGTAGTGCCAGGACACATTTAGGGACAGTCCCTCTCCAGATCCCACAAGACAGTGAGGAATGTTTCCTCAGCCTGTTAACTAATACATCCACCAATCACTCTGCGTGCAAAATGTGGAAAAGGAGTATCCTATAGTTACCAAAATCCCAAAGCCTGGAGAGGGCATCACTATATATCCTGGGAACTACACCTGTTATTCTAATTACCAGGGTAAGGGAAGGTTCCTGGGTAACTTCACCAAAGGATACTGCTCTACCTACAGTAGTGTCTCAGGGAAGTTAATACAAAACCAAACTCAGTCCCTTGGTGATATATACTGGATCTGCGGGGACCTAAAAATCAGGACCAGGTTAGAGGGAACCTGGACCGGTGAATGTGCCCTTGCAAAGGTCATTATGCCTCTCCATATTCTAACAGAAGATATTTCTGACATACACACTGACGCAGCACCTAGTCACAGGAGGAAGCGGACAGCTCCCTCCGGAAGTTTTGACCCTCATGTGTACATAGATGCCATAGGGGTCCCAAGGGGGGTCCCTGATGAATTCAAAGCCAGGGACCAGGTAAAAGCTGGTTTTGAGTCTTTAATCCCCATAATAACTGTTAACAAGAATGTAGACTGGATTAACTACATATACTATAACCAACAGAGGTTTGTGAATTACACCAGGGATGCCCTCCAGGGAATTGCTGACCAATTAGCCCCCACCTCCTATATGGCATTCCAGAACCGGGTGGCCTTAGACATGGTGTTAGCTGAGAAAGGAGGTGTCTGTAAAATGATAAAAAGAACGGGAATCTGTTGCACCTACATTCCTGACAATACCGGCCCAAATGGTAAAGTTACTCTGGCTATAAAGAAATTGGAAGATCTCTCAGTGGAGCTGGAGAAGAACTCAGGTATCACAGACCCGTGGGATCAATATTTTAGCTGGATGAGTGGGTGGCAAAAGGTGCTCGCCCAAATCGGTGTAACGGTATTAATAATTCTAGTTCTTTTAGCTCTGATTGTATGCTGTATTCTACCATTTGTAAAGAAGTTAATAAGTAAGGTTGTAGACAACAGCACACCTACATTTCTCTATCAAGAAGAGGAGGACCTACCTTATGATGGAAGAGGATAAACCCTTCACCACTCTACGGTCCCTCCCCGCCAACAACAATTTCACAATTTTGTAGGTATAGCATCTGACTTCCTTATGTACAAAGTCTGTAGCGAGGGGGGTGATGAAATAGTCATCACCTGTCTAACGTACAGCATAAAAGAGTTCCAAGGTACATAAGGACAGATGAGCTAGGTTTTATAGGGACAGAGTAAAATAGTCATTTTAAGGGGGGACTGTGATGGATTTGGTAAAATGCCTATTTGGCTTTCTGTTGAACATATACATTTTTCTATACATTTTATACATATCTGCTTTTATACTTTTTCATATTTCTAAATATATGTGTTGTGTGTATATCTTTTGTCTGCTGGGCTTTGTAGTTCTCCTTAACTCAGAAAATGTCTGTTCAGCAATGTTCTCAACCCCTCCCGTCGAACTGTGAAGATCTTGTAATTACGCCCTGGACATGTGAGGGAGTAAAAAGAGATAACGAGCGACAAGCAAGCCTCAAGCATCAAGTTCCTGCCTTCTTTCCATATTTCAGCCAATCAAGATGTTCCTTTTAGACTATGACCACATTTACACAATAGTGACGTATACCCTATTGTTCTCTGTGTATAAAAGGTTAAGCACCGCCCTGCAATAAACAGAAATGAGGAAGTAGTCGAACTGAACAGGTGTCAGTGTGATTATTTCCGGCGTGCACGTGCAATCCATTTCTCAAAATTAGGAATAGCAGCAGACATCCAACCCTGAACCCGATTGGTTCTCAAAACCGTTTTAATAGTCCTCCCCAAGAATGGGAAATACCCTACTCTCTTCCCTAGCTATGGACCCATTTTGCTGCTAAATTTAGATATAAAATCTTTACGATGATATTGGGTTCTAGTCTACTGAAATACCTTCCAAGCTTGACACATCCTTTATCCATCAGGGCTCACTTCTGATTCGGAATGCTGAGACAATATGCAACGAGTCCTGAATGCTATTTATTACTCTCAAACACATCATATGCCTTTGGTGCTTCTCTCAGCTGACAATGAGAAAGCCTTTGACAGAGTGGCCTTTTCTGCACACCACTATGGTTCATATTTGGTTTGGATTCCAGGATGACGCAATGGATTTCTGCATTTTACTCTAACTCCTCAGCTCGTGTTAAAGCCAATGAGGTACTTTCATATCCATTTCCCAAAAGCAATGGGAATAGGCAAGGGTGTCTTCTGTCTCCTCTTATTTAAATGTTGACACTAGAGCAGTTCCTACGAACACTTCGTGCTCACCCTGATATTAGAGGAAAAAATTACTCATAAAGTTGCTACATATGCGGATGATTTGATCTTCTTGGTGACTTCTCCAGTGATCTCTCTACCCTCTCTGAGGACCTAAGCTTGCTTAGATGGTGAACCTATCCGACACCTGATGTCACATTTTAATGCTTCTCTGACTGGCCTTAGTGCCCTACAAGAGCTCCCTTTCTTACACCAGTGGACCTGTACATAACTTTTTCTCCAAAAAGCAGAAAGAAAAAATCTTAGTCTTTGCCCACAAGACCTGTCTTGCCAGTAAACATCAGGAAGGAGGATACAAGATCCACAAATGTTGGTACTGAATGCCAATGGTGCTACTCCATATGTTCCCCCAGGTTTCAAGCTTCTTTTGGCAGTGTCCGGAATCTGAGGGGACCCTGCTTCTTATTTTTTGGGAGTGTTCCAAATTGAAAGAGTTCTGGACTATGGTGGAGCAGACGATCAAAATTATCACGGGATTGTGTCTTGGGGGAAACCCAGCGGCTTTTCTACTGCATGACACACCGCTTTATAACAAGCAACACAAAAATTTGCTACTTAAACAATTCTTCAATGCAGAAAAGGCATTAGTTCCTGCACTGTGGAGGAGCCCTAACCCACCTAACAAGGCACAATGGCTCAACCCAGTTTCAGTGAATTGAACTATGACACTAAAAGAGCAGGAAGAGAAAAATTTTAAAATCTGGACTCCATACTTTTCTACAAACACCAAACACTTCTTGCTTCTCAACAATAGGTTGGTTCTCTTGAAACTATAACTGGGAATAAGAGCCCGGGGGGGGGGGTTTGGGAGGGTTTGTTTTACCTCCCTCTTCCCTACCACTTTTCTCGTCCCCCCCTTTTTTTTCTACTACCCTACGGCCTTCTCTTCTGCCCCCCCCCCATAAAATAAGTAAATAAAAAGGGAGGATCGGTATGACTTTGTTCATTGATGGGATACCCTGCATGGCCACCTCACTTATGTTTGCAATTGTTTTCTTTCCATTTTTATGTTTATGTGAATTGTCATGCAGTGTCTCACTTATTGTACCCTATGTTGTTATATGTATTTTTGAATTGTCATTTTATTCTTCAAAATTAAGAATTTAAAACAAAAGAACAACTGGTGATGTGTTGTGACACTGGAGTGAGTTGGAAATAGCCAAAAGAGGCTGAAGGTGATCATCAGCAAAGAGGTGCAACAAAGGATAATACAAATTTAAAAAACAAATTTTATTTAAAAAGGTGTACACAGTGTTCTACAAACTATATGTAATCGATTTAGCACACAACCGGCAGGTAGTCACAAGATTGCACCACGGTGGTGCAGCATTTAAATCATACGCCTCCGAAAAGTAATCAACCGGGGATCACTTTTCAGTAGGGGTGGCAAGGCTTGCATATCTCATACATGAGCAAACACTGTGGACGCTGACAATCCCTGTAGTAGTCAGCACTACTACAGTGATAGCAGCGATCTTCTGGGTCCTGTGTCGAGCGGCTTCCCCTCTGCATACTGACTACAGGGAAATTTTTGTTCAATCAATTCATGGCGTTCTCTGATTAGACGAGGTGGAGAGCATGATGCTTCTGTCCACTTCTCCACCTTATCCAACCAGAGTATGCTTTTCATGAGTTAACAATAAAATACAAGGAGTTCTGTCAATGTCAATGAGGTGCAAAGCGAGCAAACCTGGACACAAAAGATCGTAGCTATCACCGTCGTAGCGCTGACTACTACAACAACTGCCAGCTTCCCTAGTGGCCATTCAAGTATGAGATATGTATACTTAAATTGTGCCAAGCTGGACCAATATAACTATGCAATAAAATTCCATACCTAGGATCAACTTACATGTTCCAATGTGGAGATAACATGTACAATCAACTTTAGATTTACCAAAACTATTTACTTTCCCTAATTTAACTAATCAATTTGAATTCAATCTGGCAGACTCTTAGGCCTTGATTCACTATTGGGCGTGGGCGCATATTTATGGGCTTAAGCCCAATTTTCATGGGCGTCCGTCCATTTTTGACCCTGCAACCTAATTCACTATTGACCAGAGCCCATAAGCAGACGCCCAATCTAATTCACAAAAAGACACACGCCCGGAATCAGACTCACAAAAGCAGACTTGCTAAGAAGCACGTCTAACACCATGAAAAATCACTGTAGAGACATGTTCACTTAGAAATTTGCTTTGCCAAATATCAGGACTTCACTTTAAACAATATCTGCTATTTCCAAAAAAATTAAGAATGTGTTAAAAATCGTTTTTTTCAAGGAAATCGACACAGTAAAAATCTAGACGCCCGTGCAGTGTCTTTGGCAGATAGAACTGAGCATGTGCAGAACACATTTTAGACTTCTGCCATGGGCGTTTGCTTTTTAGCCACTGACTAATAGTGAATCTGATTGTGGATTCCTCTGACAGCCGGCACTCGGTCGCGACTACTGTGTTTAATAAACAGCACTCGGCATATCTTCATGTAATCTGATTAGATTTCCTTAGTTCTAGTGATTCTATTTTTGTTTCTTATCCTTTATAATTATTTCTGTTATGATTTTACTTATTTTGAAGGTCTAGATAATATTTATTTTGAAAGCTGAATGTAAAAATAAAGGTCCGCAATAAAAAAAAAAAAAAAAAAAACAGCGTGGGTCCGCTGAGCCCTTCAGGTCTGGTATGGATATTAAGGGGGAACTCCATGCTGAAATTTAAAAAAAAAACAGCGTGAGTCCCCCTCAGTATCCATACCAGACCTTTATCCGAGCATGCAGCCCGGCAGGTCAGGAAAGGGGGGGGGGACGAGCGAGCGCCCCCCCCTCCTGAACCATACCAGGCCACATGCCCTCAACATGGGGGGGTGCTTTGGGGCAGGGGGGCTCCCCCCCCAAAGCACCTTGTCCCCATGTTGATGAGGACAAGGGCCTCTTCCCCACAACCCTGGCCGGTGGTTGTGGGGGTCTGCGGGCGGGGGGCTTATCAGAATCTGGAAGCCCCCTTTAACAAGGGGGCCCCCAGATCCCGGTCCCCCCCCCTTTCCTGACCTGCCGGGCTGCATGCTCGGATAAGGGTCGGTATGGATATTGAGGGGACCCACGCTGTTTTTATTTTTAATTTCAGCGTGGAGTTCCCCCTTAATATCCATACCAGATCCGAAGGGCTTGGTATGGATGAGAGGGGGGACCCACGCTGTTTTTATTTTTAATTTCAGCGTGGAGTTCCCTCTTAATATCCATACCAGATCCGAAGGGCTTGGTACAGATGGGAGGGGGGACCCCACGCCAGTTATTTAAAAAACAGTTTCTAATTCCCCGCAATACTTTGACATTCAACTGTCAGTGGGGAACTCCGCCGACAGCTGAAACATGAGCGCTGCATTGGTTTTCACTACTAAAACGCCGCATGAGTTGATAACATAACTCATGCGGGATTTTAGAAGCGACAGCCATGTGTTAATGTTTCAGCTGTCAGCGGGGTTTCCCACTGACAGCTGAATGTAAAATAATTCCCTTTATAGCATAAATAATAATAAAAAAAGCGTGGGGTCCCCCCTCCCATCCATACCAAGCCCTTCGGATCTGGTATGGATATTAAGGGGGAACTCCACATCGAAATTTAAAAAAAAAAAACAGCGTGGGTCCCCTCAATATCCATACCAGACCCTTATCCGAGCATGCAGCCCGGCAGGTCAGGGAAGGGGGGGGGGGACGAGCGAGCACCCCCCCCCCTCCTGAACCATACCAGGCCACATGCCCTCAACATGGGGGGGGTGCTTTGGGGCAGGGGGGGCTCCCCCCCCCAAAGCACCTTGTCCCCATGTTGATGAGGACAAGGGCCTCTTCCCCACAACCCTGGCCGGTGGTTGTGGGGGTCTGCGGGCGGGGCGCTTATCAGAATCTGGAAGCCCCCTTTACCAAGGGGGCCCCCAGATCCCGCCCCCCCCCCCCTACGTGAATGATTCTGCGGTACACGGTCCGCAGACTCATTCACAAAAAAACTAAGTGTGGTGTAAAAAAAACACAGTACAGGGTCTTTGACAAGTCCTTTATTAGAGCAATGTCCCCCGAAGTAGATCCAACGTCAATCACGGCGGCGGCGGCAGGGACCCGAAAAAAGAAAAAAAAAAAAGGTTCCGCTCCCGTCCGAGGCTTCCAGCCTAGTGAAGAAGAGGCTAGCTGACATTTCTTATATAGGTATGGGGCGGGGCCAGCCGGGGACATCATCCCCGCCCCTTACCTATTTGAGAAATGTCACCCTGTCTCTCCACTGAGGCTAACTAGCTGAATGCAGGAGACAGTCTGACATTTCTTATATAGGTATGGGGCGGGGCCAGCCGGGAAGAGCAAGCATGTGACATGGGGCGGGTCACTCAGATGATGTCCCCGGCTGGCCCCGCCCCATACCTATATAAGAAATGCCAGCTAGCCTCTTCTTCACAAGGCTGGAAGCCTCGGACGGGAGAGGAACTTTTTTTTTTTTCGGGTCCCTGCCGCCGCCGCCGCGATTGACGTTGGATCTACTTCGGGGGACATTGTTTTAATAAAGGACTTGTCAAAGACCCTGTACTGTGTTTTTTTTACACCACACTTAGTTTTTTTGTGAATGAGTCTGCGGACCGTGTACCGCAGAATCATTCACGTAGGGGGGGGGACCGGGATCTGGGGGCCCCCTTGTTAAAGGGGGCTTCCAGATTCTGATAAGCCCCCCGCCCGCAGACCCCCACAACCACCGGCCAGGGTTGTGGGGAAGAGGCCCTTGTCCTCATCAACATGGGGACAAGGTGCTTTGGGGGGGGAGCCCCCCCTGCCCCAAAGCACCCCCCCCATGTTGAGGGCATGTTGCCTGGTATGGTTCAGGAGGGGGGGGGCGCTCGCTCGTCCCCCCCCTTTCCTGACCTGCCGGGCTGCATGCTCGGATAAGGGTCTGGTATGGATATTGAGGGGGACCCACGCTGGTTTTTTTTTTAATTCCAGCGTGGAGTTCCCCCTTAATATCCATACCAGATCCGAAGGGCTTGGTACAGATGGGAGGGGGGACCCCACGCTTTTTTTTTTATTATTTATGCAATAAAGGGAATTATTTTACATTCAGCTGTCAGTGGGGAACCCCGCTGACAGTTGAAACATTAACTCATGGCTGTCGCTCCTACAATCCCGCATGAGTTATGTTATCAACTCATGCAGCATTTTAGTAATGAAAACCAATGCAGCGCTCATGTTTCAGCTGTCGGCGGATTTCCCCACTGACAGTTGAATGTCAAAGTATTGCAGTGATTTATAAACAGTTCTTTAAATAACTGGCGTGGGGTCCCCCCTCCCATCCATACTAAGCCCTTCGGGTCTCGTATGGATGTTAAGGGGTAACTCCACGCTGAAATTAAATAAAAAACAGCATGGGGTACCCCCCTAAATCCATAACACATACTTATCCGAGCATGCAGCCCGGCAGGTCAGGAAAGGGGGGGACGACGACGAGCGAGCGCCTCCCCCTCTCCTGAACCATACCAGGCCACATGCCAATACCAAATTATTCAAACATTTGTAAACAGACCAATTAACTGAAATGGTTTGACATTTGTACCCCAAATATGACGTTCCCTGAGGCATTGGTAAACCGAGGTACGCCTGTATTAGTATTGCAATCCTTTGTATTGGGATACATAGAACCAACATACATCTGAATTGGCAACATAGCACAACATTTGTGTCACATTGGAGATATCTGGCTAGTTATACTGACCATACCCAGGGACCTAGGATTGATTCACAGCACAGAAATACAGGCTGGGTTAGCAATGTAGCTCCGTGGATTAGTGGTTAGCACTACTGCCTCACAACTCTAGGGTTGTAGGTTTGAATCCCAACCCCGGCGAGGTAGTAGCATGATCTCCGTGTGTGGCTGTCTTCACATACATATTCTGGCAACATCTTTGCTTTCTGTCTAAATGATCCCTAAAATGTGAATTAGAATGAGGCCTTGTCTGTTGAAACACCTTCAAAGCTGCACCTTATGTGAATGTCATACAATGGGATAAGATAAGGGCCTGAATCACTAATAGATTTGATAATGATGGTTTACACTCCACCCACTTTTGTGAAGGATTTGGCAAGCAAAGAGCTGACAGAGAGAGAGAAGAGTGAGACGAAGAAGAGTGAGCGAGAGATACATATGAAGAGTGATAAAGAGAGACATTCAGAAGAGTGAGCGAGAGAGAAGAGCGAGCCAGTGAGACAAAGAAGAGTGAGCAAGAGATACATACTGAAGAGTGATAAAGAGAGACGTTCAGAAGAGTGAACGAGAGAGAAAAGACTTGGTTGGTGAATCCACACATCAAACTTGTCACAAATCCTGGCGTGCATTTTTCCCCCAAATGCATAGCAGACCCTTATCCCAGCAGGCAGGTACCGCACGCCTTCAAAGATTTATTTCCTTTGTTGATTTTCCTGCTTCGCTCACACTATATGCAATTGAAAATTACTCTTTAAGTTGCCAATCAATTTTACTGTGTTTTCTAGAGAATTACTAACTAGTTGTGTTTTCAATTGTGTGTAGCATTGCGATTTCTATTTGAGTCTAGATGTTAAATTGCTAATAAATGGCCACATTTCTCAAATACCTTTGAACTCTCGCTGCAACAAATGGTGTATGTTAATACACTCACATTCATTATATCCAATATCAGGTACGATGTCAATGCACAAATCGCACCTGAAAATGCACACCCTGGATGTGACTTGTCATGTGATTGGCATGGCCAGCAGCTTGCTCTTTGCATGGCAAATTGCACCCAATGTTACTGGGGGCCAACACCACTGTCACATCTAATCCGATGCGGCAATTGTCCAACTTACAGTGAAGTTGCACGAGTTCACAATCCAATTGGATGTGAACAGAGCCTACAGTGGCCAATAGGGTGCGACTTGGTCTACGATTTGCAAGTCGCCTGTCATGCCAATTGCATGGCAATCGCAAACAATGTTACTGGGGGCTACCCGGTCACATTAAAGCAGATTTCTAAGTGGTGTTATTGACACCACAGTCACATCATGTGACTTGCATAGAAGTTGCATGATTTCAAAGTCGGGGTACATGGTGATTTCAAGTGCAATTTGCAAGACATTCGACATCGATCTCTCAGCAAATTGCATGAAAAGTAGTGTATTCATTACTCTATTATTACTTGCGGCTCCAACCAAGTTTGAACCACAACAATATGGACGCTCCAATAGCGTGCTCATTGAGTGGGACTTGGCATGTGATTTGCACAACATGCAAGCTGTAAATCGTCTGCAAAGTCGCACCCTATTGTCTGCTATTAGAGTGACCACATGGGTGCGTTTCAAACACTGATTTTTATAGTAGTACATGTACTACTTTAGTGGCAATTTGCATAGAGATCTGTGTCAGATGTCTTGAAAATTGCATTGAAATGGTCAACTTTACTGTAAGTTGCATGATTTGTAAATCAGCTTTGCCCAGAGTGTAATGTTTGGTGATGTTTGATTTCTGGAGTGTTTTACCAATTGATGGGAAATTCACCATACTAGTCAAATCGATTTGTCATTTTCAGTATTGCATACAAGATGTGGTCATGTGACTGTCTTAACTCATGCGAGAATCTGGAGGGAATTGTGACCATAGTAGCAATAACGGTTCCAATTGGGGTTCCCTTTCACATCCCTGCTCAATGTTCTGTTGTATGCTGCACACGTACATTTCACTGTATATATCTTTCTGATTTGTGGGGCCTGTATACCAAGGGTTAATGCAGGTAGGAAGCGGATTCATCAGGTGAAAACACTTTCACTGACCAAACTAAGGTCAGTGGTGGGTGTGGCTTCATTGGGTGTGGGGCCTTGTTTGGCTGCTCCAAACACAACCTAGCTTATATAAAGATGTGCAGTAGGGAGTGATTTGGCCTGTTACTAGGCCGGGTGGTTTGTGACTAAGTCCTTGCTTGTAGTGGTTTGGGGGGCTGATGGGATTTGGAATGTGGGGGGGGGGGTTGGATAGTAGTGTATATATGTAATGTTTTTAATGTGTGTGTTTTGATACTACGCTTTGCCAGTATGATGCAAGGAACGTGAACTAGTGGTTGGGTGTGTACAGCCCGGGTTTATGATTCAGTCTGACGGCAAAAAAAAAAAAAAAAAAAAAGTAGTGGTTTGGGGGAGGAAGAGATTTTGTGCTGAATTGCCCCAGACACCACTCAGGCTGTGTTTGGAAGTGGGCTGGAAATGTTTGCGTATTTTTGGCCTTGTAAAGTGTGTTTGTGTGTTATTGCACAATGATTGTGTTTTTTCTCTTTGCATTGAAAGCCTCACACATGTCAATCGTTTTGTTTAAAATCTGCTCTTGTTTTAATTTTGTTTGCTTATTTAGACTCCAATGCATTTTTCTTACAAACCTGCTGACAAATGTATGTGTAGGGGATTTGTAGAGGTGGGAGGGGTTTTTCACATATGTCTTGTTTTCTTGATATTTTGATGTGTAGACTTTTTTTGTGAATGGATCTTTATACTAAACGATTGTGTAAGTAAACCTTATGTGCACGAAAATGTTACTTGATTTATCTTCCCCTTTGTTTCCTGCTATAACCTGAGCACACACAGTTCATTAGAAGTATCTTTAGATTGTAAGCTCTTATGAGCAGGAGTGTTTTATTTTTGCCACATCAATCCTATTTTTGTGACTCACCAAGATATTGACTGTACCTACTTGTTCCTGCTGACCAAATAAATGAAGATATATTTGATCAATAAATGTTTCACCGATGTTTTTGTGTTTATTTTATGTTCAATATATGAACAACCTTAATAGTTACTTTGTATACTTATATAATCTGCTCAAATGTAGCTTGTAAGAGTGTGAATATGCAAGTGTGTGCAAACTGGCTTTTTCAAAACCAAACAAAAAAATAAAAAACCTGCTTGCACCACAATATTATGTACTAATGAATATGTCACATTCACTGTGCAGCCAGCTACAGGTTTTCTACAATTTGATTTACAGTAATAAAATAGTCCCCACTGTATGTTGATTTTTGGCCTTTGGCAACAAATATATATTAGCCAAGGTTTAAAAAGAAAAAAATCACTAAAACACACATTCGCGAAAGCTATCATAGCCGTGCATAGAAATGAGCGATCGTGCATAGATATGCGCGATCGTGCACAAATAAACGCCAAACAGGTGTCCCCCATGGCGCACGAGCAGCTATCCTCCTGGAAGTCCGTCATCTGGTGCGCACGCACCCGGAAGTGGTTGTGGGGAGTGTAAGTGGATGAGAAGTGGTTGGAGGTTTTGTGTTGGTTGAAAATTTTGATAACTTTATTGGCATTTGGACATGGCGAGAGCACAGTTCTCAACTGAGGAGATGATCCTTATATGTACAGTAACTGTGGCCATTGCAAATATGTTTATAACATGTGAGGGACAGGTAATTGTAATTTTGTGGGTGGGGCCTAGCAGAATCTCACTTGGTGCACATGCTACTTATCTGTACATTAGCTCCTGGGTATTGATGGGTCAATGATATTAACCACTTGCCTACTGGGTACTCATACCCCCTTCCTGTCCTGGCCAATTTTCATCTTTCTGCACTGTTACCCTTTGAATGACAATTGTGCGGTCATGCCACATTGTACCCATCTTAAATTTGTATCAGTTTTTTCAGACAAATAGAGCTTTCTTTGGGTGGTATTGACTTGCTGCTGTGAGTTTTACTTTTTGCTCGATAAACCACAAAATAGCTCATAATGAATAAAAGTCTGTTTATATTATAACATTTGGTAAACTGGTAATTTAGCAACACTGATGTGCGTTGATGAGGCGGCACTGCTGGCCACAGGTGGGCGGAACTGTTGGGTGGCACTGGTGGGCACTGATCATTGGGGCCGACCCCTGCTTTGATAACTGCTGGTTCTCGGCAGTACTTTCCACACATTCTGACAGCGTGATGAAAGTGCAGCCAAGACCCGGCAAATGCATTTCCCGGTGATCAGCGTGTCATTGGACATGGCTGATCACATGGTAAAAAGTCGCTGTAATTGGTCTTTACCACATCACGTGATCAGCTGTGTCCTTAGGACACAGCAATCACGGAGAGCGCGTTCTGCCAGGATGTCATATGACACCCTCCCAGAGCTGCCTGGATGCAGTGTAGCGTTATTCGGCTATCTGCGGTCGCCAAATAGGTAACCAGCTAGGCCTTCATGGCTAATCTTTGAATATCTGGACATGTATACTGCGTATAATGCATTACATTCTACAATGTGTTGGTGTACATGGTATTACAGTGTGCAATGCGTTGCTGGATTCTGCATGACAGTGGACAGCGTATCACAGTGTGCAATGCGTAGCTCCAGCCTGCATGACAGTGTACAGTGCATTACAGTCTACAATGTGTGGGTGTACACGGTATCACAGTGTGCAATGCGTTGCTCCATCCTGCATGACAGAGTACAGTGCATTACAGTCTACAATGTGTGGGTGTACACGGTATCACAGTGTGCAATGCGTTGCTCCATCCTGCATGACAGAGTACAGTGCATTACAGTCTACAATGTGTGGGTGTACACGGTATTACTTTGTACAGAGTATTACAGTGTGCAATGCGTTGTACACTGCAGTGTGCACTAAAGCATTTTACACTCATGCACTGTACACACTAACGCATTTGACATTTCTAGTGTGCAATGCGTTAGTGTGCAATGCCTTGGACAGTACAATGCATTTGCAGTATTGGTGTATGTTTATTAAGCACAGATAATTCATCTGATTTTAGTTATCAAGGAGAAGTCTTCTCTGTCCTCCTGTTTATGAGGTGGAGGACAATTGTTTTCCGAAGAGGAGAGGAGACATTTTTTCAAGGAGATCTGTATAGATTTCCAGAGATATGTGTAGATGGTTGAGGGGCTGCATGTGATCTCCGGAGATAATTGTGATTAATGATCACCTGAGTTAAACCAGTGAATGAAAAGTGTAAAAAAACATGGATTGAAAATAATCTGCACTGACCACTGTGCTTTGTCAAGCCACATATTGGCACATTCTGGTGTCACACAGATGCGATGTGAAATTTGCAGTGTTTTCTGTGCAAGGGCTGCACCGCATCACAACCGCAACCCCTTCATGCCACCTGCTGCGGCTTTCTAGGTGAAGTTACCAACACACCAATATTGGTACACAAAGCATATTGCGATTTGCCAAAGTGGATGGCATGCCTATTCACACCCATGTGCATACCCTGAAAAAGGGTCCTGCACATTTTTGGCCCGGATGCGGTGCAATTTGAGGTGTGAAAAATGTTTGTCTCTAATTGCAACGCACACAAATTGCATGTGATTTGCCCAGGAGTGCGGTGTTAGACCACAATGCATGTATGTGAAGCCAGAATAAAAGGATGTGGATTTTGTCTATTTTTACTTGCGCATGTTAACATTATGTAAGTGCATTTTTCTTCTGTTTAACATGCTATAGAAATGCAACATGCATTTGGATGGAGTGTTTTTGTATGTGCATTTTGGAAGTATTCTAAACACACATTGACCCTAGGGCCACACCATATCTTATGCAGGCCATAGATGGGTCGAAAATCGGCCGATTTTTCGGCCGAAAATAAAATTGGCCGATTTTCGGATCGTTAGTGGGCTATTTGTTCGGCCGTTTTTCGGTATTTTGGCAGATTTTTTTTTTCGGTAAAGTTGGAAAAAAACGGCCGAATTTGCCGATCGGCCGATTTTCGCGGCAATGATGGGCAAATCGGCCGATTTTTTTACTGATAAAAAATCTGCACATGAGCAGTGACCTGCAAGAGGAAGACAAAAAGAAGAAAAAGAAGAAGAGGATGATGATGATGATGATGAAGAAGAAGATGATGAAGAGGAAGAAGAGGATGATGATGAAGAAGAAGAGGAAGAAGAAGAGGAAGAAGGATGAAAAATGAGAGGAATTCCAGTATGGCAAAAAGTGTCCCTGCAGAGAGCTCCGCTATTTCTTTGACAGTTCCTTGACATTTACAGCGGTTGCAACATTGTATCTATTTGTTTCCGAATAAAAACATCTGTATCCGAAATGGATACAAATACATTGTTGCAACCGCTATAAATGTCAAAGAACTGTCAAAGAAATAGCGGAGCTCTCTGCAGGGACACTTTTTGCCGGCTGTAGACGGGATGAAAATCGGCCGATTTTTTTTTTACCATTGCTGGTAACGTCGGCCGCTTGAACAACCGATTTTTCATTTTTTAAAAGAAAAATCGGCTGTTTTTCTCCCCGTCTATGGCCTGCATAAGCATTAGTGTGCCTGGGGGAGGGGGGGACCTTTGGCCTTTCCAAACACAGTAGATGCTCCAAGAATGTTTCCTTGAACTCTTGAAATGGTTAAAAAGGAAAGACACTCTAGACAGCCTGCACTGAGAATTGACTGTCATGATGACGTGTCAATGATTATTTGCTCTCATTTTTCAGGAGTGGTACTGCTTGCGGTTGAAGCTGGTAGAAATCCACCTTCACGTCCTCCACTCACCTTCACTTGTGGCCAGTGGATATTTTGTGGCCGCAGGCAAGAACTGGCATCGAGGACCTGCATAATGACCCTGGCATGCCAGAGGTGGTTTGGAAGCAGCACAGCAATTTGACCATCCCTTTCCTCTATGTTGGTTTTAGGGTGCAGAATTGCTTCTCGTTCGTGAACGGACTGTCGCCGGATATCAGAGTCCCCATATTTTCAAGATATGTTTTAGCCATGTTGGCTTATTTTTATGTTATTTTCCAAGTGTGTCGCACCTAACCGCACAGTAGTGTGGTGCCATGCGTATTTGTGGCTGTGAATGGGGCTGTTTTTAATAGACGTGTGTAGGTGCAACAACATTTTCATCATGGTACCTGCGCACATCTACATAGGGCATTGCATTTCTTTGCTGTGCTGGAAAATGTGTGTTCTTGCATGCGTTTCTGCACCACCAATGGTGTGAACAAGTCCTAAGGGCTGGTTCACACTATAGAAACAGTCTAGATGTGTTCCTGATGGGTTTTTTTCATGCCCTTTTGGCATGCATGTTTAGTGTGTTCCAGTACATTTTGGATGCGTTTTGGACATGTTTACATTGCATTTTTGTATCCCTTCCACTTATTTTTTTCTATTTTCTTTGTATTCAATGTAGTTAGGGACATGTGCGTTTTAGTACATTCAAGGACGTTTCAATGTGTTCCAGTACAGTTCTGTGCAGAAACAATGCAGCGTGGTCAACTTTGTTTACAGCACCTGCAATGCATTGAAAATGCAAGCGCTGATGTGAACTATGACATTGACAACCATATAACCTTCTTTCTGTGCGTTTGTGATGCTGAAAAAGCAACTGAAACACATGTAGTGTGAACTGGCCCTAAAGGTTATTAGAGGTCAGGGAACAGGACTGACCAGGAATTGTGAATTCAATCAGACTAGTGGTGAGATACAATCAGCAATTGTATAATAATGTGAGATCTGAGCTGTAGCTGATAGAAAATGAGACACATTCACTTGATCAGTAAATAGATAGTTAAAGAGTGGGGCGGTGATCCATAGATTTGCATATGGGACAGGTGATGATGGGGTGGGGGAGGGGGTCAAGTTGTATAAGGAGACAGATTTAAAAGAGAAAAAAGTTACAATGAAATATACACGGCATGAAACTTGCACATGACCTAATTGGCAGAAGAACAGTACGCAAGTAACATTCATCCACTTTCTAGTCATTAGGCAAAATCATAATTGATTGATCAATATTCCTGCCACAACCCAGAAAATTGATCTCCATTTTTTTGGGATGTTGCCAAGACTGGGATTAGAACCCATGACCCAAGTGCTGTAAGTTCTGAGCTCTAACCACTAAACCACTGTGGGAAACACAGTTTGAGTTATAATGTAGAATAGTTACATTGTTTAAAAATGATAAAGCGAGCGCTGGTCAAATTATATAGACTAGTAAAATGGTATTACACAAGATAAATATAACCACGAACAGTAGTGCATGAACTCGTGAAAGGTCATCCACCCCTGTGACAGTGTACTACACTATTGAGCACCTTTCTGGCTCCTGTGGCTGAGCTAATTCCTCCCCAGGACTATTTGGGCACCCACCCTGATGGATGGATGGATGGAGCTGGATGACTAACCCATAGCTGCCAGCATACCGCTGCACCCCCAGATGTGCGATGTGTATAACCCATGCACATTAATACTTTTGTTCTGGTGAGTGTAGACCAGTCCCAAGGGTGGTTTACCTTTCACGAGTTCATGCACTACTGTCCGTCACGGAGAGACCACACGTGCCATTCATAGGCACTCTCTGAGTTGGTACTCTCACACGAAGGACATTCCATTATTCAGGAATGATTCTATGAACTTATTTTAGCACGATTTACCAGTTTACATCATTATTGCAATTCTTTGCACTTTTTGGTTTTTACATGCGTTCATTATTGATCACATGCATTTATAGCGCTGCACTTGTCTTTAACATAGAATAGTTATGTGATTAAAGAGAATGAAGATATATAACTATATTGGGAAATTAGAAGTATATAAATTATTTGAGATATAAGTGTGAAAAATTTGAAAATAAAATGTATGACATTCATTAGTAAATGCAATACTTTCCTGATCATTTTGGAGAAACAGCCAAAAAAAAAAAATAGCAAAAGAGAATTTTCAGAATGTAATAGTACAGCTGTATTAGAATTTTCTATCAGAAAAACGCCAATGTTAATAAAGCCCGCGCTTGTGCGCCATCTAGCGAATATATCCGGTATTGCACCTAAAAATGTGCCAGATGGGATACCACATTCACTAATGGCAAAGTAGTCAGTAGACGCTCGTTAATGAGCTTGCTAGACGCTGGTCAGACGACTGATTGATTGACCGGAGTCTGCCTGAATGGTCAGTCTCTGCTAATACACTCACATCTTAGTGAATCAAGGCCTTAAGGTCCATACACACGATAAGTAAATTGTATGATAATTTTTGTACGGGAGCGATCGTCCGATAATCTGATCACTAGTATACAGCTTTCAAGAGCCGATCAAGACATTTCATGTGACAAAATTCAAAGGGACAAATGGAAAAATGTTTCTTGTACAATACCAGATTGTATGATTTTCATTTAATCAGTACAGTAGTCATCCAAAAATACAGTATAAAAAAATACAATACATTACATCACTTCCGAAATTCAATTTTCTTTTACAAGAACTTTCATAAGTTGAATAACCTCTTCATTTTCGATATGGAGGCTACCATGCAAAACAATATGGCCAATCATTTGTCAGATATTCTTGTGTGTACTAGGTTTTATACTGCATTTTTTTTTTAGATCTAAAGGAAATTGTACAATCAGATTGTATCATACATACTAGGGGGAGTACAACTGGGGGAATCAATGGTGGAGAAGGATCTGGGAGTTCTGGTAGATCACAAGCTTAATAATGACATGCAATGCCAAGCTGCAGTTTCTAAAGTGAGCAAAATCCTCTCTTGTATTAAAAGAGGTATAGACTCCAGAGAGAGAGATATCATATTACCCCGGTACAAATCATTAGTAAGACCTCATCTGGAATATGCAGTTCAGTTTTGGGCACCAATTCACAAAAAGAACATTGGGGAACTGGAGAAAGTACAGAGAAGGGCAACCAAACTGATAAGAGGCATGGAGGAGATCAGCTATGAGGAAAGATTAGAGGAACTGAATTTATTCTCTCCTGAGAAGAGGAGATTAAGGGGGGATATAATCAACATGTATAAATACATCAGTGGTTCATATAGTGAACTCGGTGTAGAGTTATTCACCCTGAGGTCATCACAGAGGACAAGGGGGCACTCTACATCTGGAGGAAAAGAAGTTTAATCTCCAAACACGGAAAGGTTTCTTCACAGTGAGAGCTGTGAAAATGTGGAATAGACTCCCTCAAAAGTTGGTTCTGGACAGCTCAGTGAATTGCTTTAAAAAAGTCCTGGATTTTGTTATTAGATACACAGAATATAACTGAATACTATCATTTATAGGTAAAGTTGATCCAGGGAATATCCAATTGCCTCTCGGGGGATCGGGAAGGATTTTTTTCTCCTCCAGGAGCAAATTGGATCATGCTTTGCTGGGAAGGGGGGGGGGGGTTGCCTTCCTATGGATCAACTGTGGGTATAGGAATATAACTTTTTTTTTTCTTTTTAAACGGTTGAACTAGATGTACTTTTATCTTTTTCAGCCAGACTAACTATGTAACTATGTAAGATTGTAATATTGAATGTGTGGTGTTCAGCTTTAAATCTCCATTTTGAGATAGCTAACTGATCCCTTAGTTAAAAAAAAAATAGCTAAATCCCCTTTTTAAGTTACATGAATCCGCAATCACGTGACATCACTTGCCTAATGCCGGCCATAGACGGTTCGTTTATCGGCCAAATTTTTGGCCGAAAAATGAAAAATTGGTTGTTCTGTTGTCGCCGATGCTTACAAAAATCGGACGTTTTTCTTAAATTTTCCAGCATGACCGATAAAAGAAACGAGGAGGAACCGCAAAAATTGGCCGACGACATTGCCCTACTAACGGTGTGAATAACAGCTGATTATTCTTTCGGACGGAAATTCGGCCGATAAATGAACCGTCTATGGTCTGCACAAGTCTTCTTCTCCTCTGTGTATTTCCTGGATGATACAATGTCCTCACAGGGGGGCGGCACGGGACCAGAGATCTTGGGTGCCATCGCAGCACTGGATCGGTGCTCCTCCGCACCAGAATTGGCAGAAGTGAGGGACCTGGACAGGGTAGTTAGGTATTTCTGCCTTCATCAGGTAAGAGGGGTAAAAAGAGTTATCACGATAGGTTGGTGGGGTGGGTGGTAGGGGGGTGCTGTAAAAAACATATTTTTTTGCCCTGATTGGGGCTTTAGAACCCATTCATACTATTACATATGACAGCAGACATTGCGTTTATGCACATTTTGTGTGCATTTTTGTGCTACATACAGTGAGGAACAGAAGTATTCGAACACCCTGCGATTTTGCAAGTTCTCCCACTTAGAAATCATGGAGGGGTCTGAAATTCACATTGTAGGTGCATTCCCACTCTGAGAGACAGAATTTAAAAAAAATTCAGGAAATCACATTGTATGATTTTTAAAGAATTTATTTGTCTTGCACTGCTGAACGTAAGTATTTGAACACCTGAGAAAATCAGTGTTAATATTTGGTACAGAAGCCTTTGTTTGCAATTACAGAGGTCAAACGTTTCCTGTAGTTCTTGACCAGGTTTGCACATACTGCAACAGGGATTTTGGCCCATTCCTCCACACAGATCTCCTCTAGATCTGTCAGGTTTCGGGACTGTCGCTGAGCAACACGGAGTTTCAGCTCCCTCCAAAGATGTTCTATTGGATTTAGGTCTGGAGACTGGCTAGGCCACTCCAGAACCTTGATATGCTTCTTACGGAGCCACTCCTGGGTTATCCTGGCTGTGTGCTTTGGGTCGTTGTCATGTTGGAAGACCAAGCCACGACCCATCTTCAATGCTCTGACTGAGGGAAGGAAGTTGTTGCTCAAAATCTCACAATAAATGGCCCCATTCATCCTCTCCTTAATACAGTGCAGTCGTCCTGTCCCCTTTGCAGAAAAGCACCCCCAAAGCATGATGTTACCACCCCCATGCTTCACAGTAGGGATGTTGTTCTTGGGATGCAACTCATCCTTCTTTTTCCTCCAAACACGAGTGAAGTTTAGACCAAAAAGTTCTACTTTGGCCTCATCTGACCACATGATTTTCTCCCATGCCTCCTCTGGATCATCCAGATGGTCATTGGCAAACTTCAGACGGGCCTGGACATGTGATGACTTAAGCAGGGGAACCTTCCGTGCAATGCATGATTTGAAACCATGACGGCGTAGTGTTCTACCAACAGTGACCTTTGAAACTGTGGTCCCAGATCTCTTCATGTCATTGACCAGCTCCTCCCTTGTAGTTCTGGGCTGATTCCTCACCTTTCTTATCAGTGATACCCCAGGAGGTGAGATCTTGCATGGAGCCCCAGTACGAGGGAGACTGACAGTCATCTTTAGCCTCTTCCATTTTCTAAAAATTGCTCCAACAGTTGATCTATTTTCACCAAGTTGCTTGGCAATTGCCCCGTAGCCCTTTCCAGCCTTGTGGAGGTCCACAATTTTGTCTCTGGTCTCTTTTGACAGCTCTTTGGTCTTGCCCATGGTAGCTTTTGGCGTCTGACTTACTGTGGAGTGGACAGGTGTCTTTAAAGAGCTCAGACAGGTGCTACTAAGTTAGATTAATGAGTGGAGTAGAGGTGGACTTTTTAAAGGCACAGTAACAGGTCTTTGAGAGCCAGAATTCTTGCTGTTTCTCAGGTGTTCAAATACTTATGTTCAGCAGTGCAAGACAAATAAATTCTTTAAAAATCATACAATGTGATTTCCTGAATTTTTTTTTTTTTGTCTCTCAGAGTGGGAATGCACTTACAATGTGAATTTCAGACCCCTCCATGATTTCTAAGTGGGAGAACTTGCAAAATTGCAGGGTGTTCAAATACGTCTGTTCCTCACTGTATATATTAATTTCAATGGGCTGCCCTATGTTTCTACTAACATGCAAAAGCAGCTGATGCAGCTCTTGGAGCATTAAGCTTTGCACGTCCTTTAACTGCATTGTTTGAAACTGTAGCTTTTTTTGCAGCGCAGAAAGAAATGTGTCTGCTTGCTACGTTTGGGGTACCATTAAAGGGGTATTAAACCCAAAAGCAAACATTGCAGCTTACCAATTCTTAGATGTGATGGCTATATTTGTGTTTTTAGGCTTTCTTTCCTTTATCTTCACCTGGTGATTTGGCTAGTAAGTCTGGCCATATATTATACAATTTTCTTGAGATTTTTGGTTTAGATTTACCAAAAACCATATAATATGAGGTCAAACCTAAACGACACTTTCAATTGTATCCAATTAGGCAGGCCCTTGCACTACATAGTTGAAGGTAAATCTAAAGGAAATTAGGCAGAAATTGAACAGAAAATTGTATAGTGTATGGCCAGCCTAAGACTGTTGTTATTTAACAGAACAAGCTGTGCTGCAGATGTAACAGCTAGAATGAGGCAAACCATTTACAACTGGCAGTGGTGCTTACAATGATCAATTTTTATTAAAGTGGTTGTAAAGTCTGAAGGTTTTTATACCTTCATGCATTCTATGCATGAAAGTAAAAAACCTGCAGTGTGCAGCTTCCCCCTCAGCCCCCCCCCCCCCCGCTATACATCACTGAGCCTTGTCGCTATCCAGCGTTGTGCACAAGAGAGGCAGCTCTCCTGGGTCTCTCCATCCTCATTGGATAGGACATTGCAGTGGAAGCCATTGGCCACAGCCACAGAGGAGGGAGTGGGGGTGGGGCCAATCCGCACTCTGTGTGCCTCATAAATGCATAAAGGTGAGAGCAGGCAAGCACAAGTGCTCCCAGAGCAAGCTGCTCAGTGGGGGAGGGGCCAGTAGCGCTGGGGGGGGGGCCCAAGAAGAGGAGGATCTGGGCTGCTATGTGCAAAACCACTCTACAGAGCAGGTAAGTATGACATGTTTGTCATAGTTTAGGATCACTTTAATTCAGGTTAGACCTTTATCCCAAAAGCAAAAAAATCTCTTGCCATAACTGCTTGTGTAACTGCAGTGTCAGCTGGAGTCTGGCTTCAATTTGTCAGTGTACTGAAATCTAGCACTCCCACTAGACTGGCTATGCTGCTGTCCAAATCTGCCCCTGTGCTCCTTCATCCAGAGTGGATTCTGTATAATAAAGGAGGTGTGTCACTGGCCAGATCACCAGGTAAAAACACCAGTGAAAGAAGCCTAAAAAAAAGAAAATGAATGCAGCCATCACATTTTATGATTGGTAAGCTGCAATATTATTATTTTTTATTCAATAATGCTTTAATAATTAATGGAACCGCAAGAACGACACGTTTTCATAAATGCGAGCAAAAACTGGCAATTTTGCATGTGTTCATGAGACGTTCAGGTGTGAATGGGATCTTAAACCACTGCATGTAAATATGTTACAAATTACAAGGAGCACATTCACTATTCAAGGAACTACAGCTATCATGATCACGTATGGGTCTTAGGAAAATCTCTTTTTTTTTTAATGAAATAGATCCAATTATGTATGTTTTATAGGAGACACTAGGAAAGAGTACTGTACTGGTATATTCCACCGTGCGGGGTTACATCATGAATTGCTATTATGAGATTATGATAGGTATAGCTTTGTCCTATCTGGCCAGTACAGAGCTAGCTGTGATTGGTAAAGTTTAGTACACATGACCTATGTATTGGCGCATCCTCCCATCACACACAAACACTGACACGCACACTCTGACACAAACACTGACACACACACACTCTGACACGAACACTGATACACACACACTGACGTACACAAAGTGATACAAACACTGACACACGCACACTGACAAAAACAATAACACTGATACACACACTGACACGGATACACACATACATACACACTGATACACACACTGACACTGATACACACACTGACACACATACTGACACACATACATACACACTGATACACACACTGACATAGATACACACACTGTCACACACATACATACACACTGACATAAACAAACGAATACAAACACTGACACACACATACATACACACTGACACACACATACACTGACACACACTGACACTGATACACACACTGACACTGATACACACATACATACACAATGAAACACACACTGATACACACACTGACACACATACATATACACTGACAAACACACATACATACACGCTGATACACACACTGACATACACACATACATACACACTGTCACACACATACATACACACTGACACACACACACACTGACATAAACGGATACAAACACTGACACACACACACATACACACTGACACACACATACACTGACACACACTGACACTGATACACACATACATACATAATGAAACACACACTGACTCTGATACACACACTGACACTGATACACACACTGACACACATACATATACACTGACAAACACACATACATACACGCTGATACACACATACATACACACTGGACACACACACTGATACTGACACTGACATACACACTGACACACACACTGACATACACAAACTGATACAAACACTGACACACACACATACATACACACTGACACACACTCTGATACACACACACACTGATACACACATACTGACACACACATACACTGATACACTGACACATACACACTGACACATACTGACACATACATACATACTGACACTGATACACTGACACACACACACACAGAGACAAACACACTGACTGACACACACATACTGACACACATACATACTGATACACTGTCACACACTGACACTGATACACTGACACACACATACACACTGACATTGACACACTGACACACACTGATACACTGACACACACATACATACACACTGACACTGAAACATACATACACACTGACACCGATACACTGACATACACACTGATACACTGACACATACATATACACTGACACACATACATACTGACACTGATACACTGACACACACACTGACATATACATACAGTGGGGCAAAAAAGTATTTAGTCAGCCACCAATTGTGCAAGTTCTCCCACTTAAAGAGATGAGAGAGGCCTGTAATTGGCATCATAGGTAGACCTCAACTATGAGACACAAAATGAGAAAAAAAATCCAGACAATCACATTGGCTGATTTGGAAAGAATTTATTTGCAAATTATGGTGGAAAATAAGTATTTGGTCACCTACAAACAAGCAAGATTTCTGGCTGTCACAGACCTGTACCTTCTTCTTTAAGAGGCTCCTCTGTGCTGCACTCATTACCTGTATCAATGGCACCTGTTTGAACTTGTTATCAGTATAAAAGACATCTGTCCACAACCTCAAACAGTCACACTCCAAACTCCACTATGGTGAAGACCAAAGAGTTGTCAAAGGACACCAGAAACAAAATTGTAGACCTGCACCAGGCTGGGAAGACTGAATCTGCAATAGGCAATCAGCTTGGTGTGAACAAATCAACTGTGTGAGCAATAATTAGAAAATGGAAGACATACAAGACCACTGATAATCTCCCTCGATCTGGGGCTCCACGCAAGATCTCACCCAGTGGGGTCAAAATGATCACAAGAATGGTGAGCAAAAATCCCAGGACCACACGGGGGGACCTATTGAATGACCTGCAGAGAGCTGAGACCAACGTAACAAAGGCTACCATCAGTAACACATTACGCCGCCAGGGACTCAGATCCTGCAGTGCCAGACGTGTTCCCCTGCTTAAGCCAGTACATCTCCAGGCCCGTCTGAAGTTTGCTAGAGAGCATTTGGATGATCCAGAAGAGGATTGGGAGAATGTCATATGGTCAGATGAAACCAAAATAGAACTGTTTGGTAGAAACACAACTCGTCGTGTTTGGAGGAGAGAGAATGCGGAGTTGCATCCAAAGAACACCATACCTACTGTGAAGCATGGGGGTGGCAACATCATGCTTTGGGGCTGTTTCTCCACAAAGGGACCAGGATGACTGATACATGTACAGGACAGAATGAATGGGGCCATGTATTGTGAGATTTTGAGTGTAAACCTCCTTCCATCAGCAAGGGCATTGAAGATGAAACGTGGCTGGGTCTTCCAACATGACAATGATCCCAAACATACCGCCCGGGCAACAAAGGAGTGGCTTCGTAAGAAGCATTTCAAGGACCTGGAGTGGCCTAGCCAGTCTCCAGATCTCAACCCCATAGAAAACCTTTGGAGGGAGTTGAAAGTTCGTGTTGCCCAGCGACAGCCCCAAAACATTACTGCTCTAGAGGAGATCTGCATGGAGGAATGGGCCAACATACCAGCAACAGTGTGTGCCAACCTTGTGAAGACTTACAGGAAACGTTTGACCTCTGTCATTGCCAACAAAGGATATATAACAAAGTATTGAGATGAACTTTTGATATTGACCAAATACTTATTTTCCACCATTGAACTTGTTATCAGTATAAAAGACACCTGTCCACAACCTCAAACAGGTGCCATTGATACAGGTAATGAGTGCAGGACAGAGGAGCCTCTTAAAGAAGAAGGTACAGGTCTGTGACAGCCAGAAATCTTGCTTGTTTGTAGGTGACCAAATACTTATTTTCCACCATAATTTGCAAATAAATTCTTTCCAAATCAGCCAATGTGATTGTCTGGATTTGTTTTCTCATTTTGTCTCTCATAATTGAGGTCTACCTATGATGCCAATTACAGGCCTCTCTCATCTTTTTAAGTGGGAGAACTTGCACAATTGGTGGCTGACTAAATACTTTTTTGCCCCACTGTACATACATACTGACACTGATACACTGACACATACATACACACACACTGACACATACATACACACTGACACATACATACACACTGACACACACATACATACACACTGACACACACATACATACACACTGACACACACATACATACATATTGACACTGATACACATACATACACACTGATACACTGACACTGACACATAGACACACACTGACACTGATATATTGACACATAGACACACACTGACACACACATAGGCACACACTGATACACTGACACAGACACACACTGACACATAGACACACGCTTACACTGACAGACACACACTGATACACTGACACTGATACACTGACACATAGACACACACTGACACTGACACATAGACACACACTGATACACTGATGACACACCCATACATACACACTGACACTGACACATAGACACACACTGATACACTGACACATAGACACACACATACATACACACATAGACACACACTGACACTGATAGACTGACACTGATACACTGACACACACTGATACATACATACACACACTGACACATAGACACACACTGATACACTGATGACACACCCATACATACACACTGACACTGACACATAGACACACACTGATACACTGACACATAGATACATACACACATAGACACACACTGACACTGATAGACTGACACTGATACACTGACACACACTGATACATACATACACACACTGACACTGATACACTGACACATAGACACACACTGATACATACATACACACTGACACACACATAGACACCCACTGACACTGATACACTGACACATAGACATACACTGACACACACATACACTGACACATAGACACACACTGACACTGATACACTGACACATAGACTGACACTGATACACTGACACACACATAGACACCCACTGACACTGATACATAGACTGACACTGATACACTGACACTGATACACACATACATACACACTGACACACACACTGGCACTAATACACTGACATACACTGACACACACACACTGGCACTGATACACTGACACACACATTGATACACTGACACACACATTGATACACTGACACTGATACACTGACACACACACTGATACACTGACACACACATTGATACACTGGCTGACACACACATTGATACACTGACACTGATACACTGACACACACATTGATACACTGACACACACACACTGATACACTGGCTGACATACACACATTGATACACTGACACACACATTGATACACTGACACACACATTGATACACTGACATTGATACACTGACACATAGACATACACTGACACATACATACACACATAGACACCCACTGATACACACTGACACTGATACACACATACATACACACTGACACTGATACACTGGCACTAATACACTGACACACTGGCACTAATACACTGACACACACATTGATACACTGACTGACACACACATTGATACACTGACATACACTGACACACACATTGATACACTGACACACACTGATACACTGACACACACATTGATACACTGACTGACACACACATTGATACACTGACACACACATTGATACACTGACACACACATTGAAGCCTGTGTCCTCCTTATAAATCCCAGCACTTCTCCTGCCTTCCCTCTAGCGCTGTCAGTGGCCATTCGGGGTAACTGCTCTTATATCACACACTTTCCCTCTGTGTCTCTCCCTCCTTCCTTTCCTTACCATAGAGTTGCATTGACACAGAGACAGAGGGAGTCTATGAGCCTCCTCCCAGCAAGATCTTACATTGGGGGGGGATCCTAATCCTCAAGACCCTACAACATCATTTCTTCTGGGGGAATAATGGATCCTTGTTCTCCTGCAAGCCCTGATCCAGCTTTGGAAACAGAGATCAACAAGCCAGCCCCCCAGCCAAGGGACCCCCAGGAACCTGCAAGAAGAGGGGATCACACAGGAGCTGCAGGAAGACACAGCTACCCTATCACCACCACCAACAGAGGTACCATCACCAACATGCTGGGGGTCTAGACAGGGAGCGAGCTGTGGGAGAGGCAATCTGGGGCTTTCTATTAGACATTCATGGAGGGAGATAGAAGCAGGGATGGGAGGATAGCAGAGGACAGCAGAGCAGCCTTGGAAAAACTTTGACAGCTTTTTTTTTTTTTTTTTGGTGGGGAGGAGGGGGGCTGATTAACCCCTGCAAGCTCAGCAACAGTCTGAAAGGCTTTGCCCGCTTGCTGGGTACATGATCAGCATTAGGTGACCTGGTGCAAAAGTTTGCATTGAAATGATTTGCAGTGACAGATGCAATAATGTTAGCAGGGGCTGGTTTGACCTGGGTACCACTCCTCCTGATTCCTGCATCATGTTGTAGCCCTCTACAGACAAAAAAGTGCTTACAAAGCTGCACTGGGGACAGGTACACTACAACTACTTTCAGTGCCAGTTGTCAGCTTGGCTGCCGGAGTAACCCCTTAAATGCCAGAGGGCTACACATGGCATTGCACAGCTCCCAGGAGGGTGAGAACACATATTAAGCTGTCACGGGGGATGTGCACTTAGTGTTAAACCGTGTCCTGCCATCTTCTTTGTTTGCGTGGCTTTCGGTTAAGTCTCTCCCGCTCTCCCATGCAAGGGTTAAGGATTAACCACATTGCTGCTCTACGTGTTTGACAGCACTAGTGAGTGCACTGTTTATATTTATCCTGGAGATCCCTCCTGTTATGTAATTCAATTAAATATGTTAATTATAAGTTTGGCGTTGAGCAGATTACATCACAGAAGGGCATTACTACATGTCTGTCAATGTTCCCCTTTATCCAGGTCAGTAGTAGTTAGCCACATTGAAATCAACTTGTTCTGTAATGTGGAAGACGTTTATTGAAACCGAGGAAGCAACTTGGATGAGCTGCGAAACGTCTTCAAGGTTACAGAATGCGACAAACTACCGCGTGACCTCATGGCAGTTAAAAGGTGCTTAAAGTGGATCTAAACCCCAAAACAAATATATAATATATTTCCGCTTACCAATCTTTAAATGTGGTGACTGCATTAGTTTTTTTTTTTTTTTTTAGGCTGTTTTTTATTTTCACCTGTTTTCCAGCCAGTAACACACTTCCTGTTATAGGGTGGCTCCATGGTAGATGGAGGAGCAACAGAGACACCCTTGGACAGCAGCACTGACAACCTAGTTAGATACATAGCAAACTTACATGGATTTGACTGATAAATTAAAGGCAAACTCCAACTGACACTTTATAAGCAGTTACAGCAACCGTTTTGGCAAATATATTAAATACTATATATATATATATATGTGTGTGTGTGTATGTGTGTATATATATAAATATGTAAAATCTGACCACATATTGTTGTTACATGGTTTGTCTCATCCTTCTAACTGGCATACATATTATATACTGTATATATATATATATATATATATATATACAATTTGACCACCTATTGTTGTTACATGGTTTGTCTCATCCTTCTAACTGTCACTTTTGGTGGACAGCTTGGTCTGTTAGTAAGTTGACAAGTAACAGACCTACTGACTAGATCAGCAGGTGAAAATAAAGGTAAAAATACCAAAAAAATGAATGCAACCATTACATCTAAGAATTGGTAATCTGCAATATATTGCATTTTAGATATGCTAGAAGTACCTTTGACTGCTATGTAGTAATGTCCAGTTCAATATTTTTTGTTTGGTTTTGTCGAGTTTAGATACACTTTAATCACTCATAAACAGCTACATTTCATGCACAGTAGTAATAATGATGGAATAAAATATAATATACAGTATATGTGAAATATACATGCAGGATTTCATTGCAGGCAGAGCTATAGCAGCTATTTTGTACAATAATGTCCCATTTTTAGGCTGTTTTAAACTCAAATAATGTGACTATAGAGTTGGGCACAGAGTTATAAAGCTAACCATACACTCTACAATCTGATTGTACAATCTCCTTTGGATCTACCATCAACTATGTACCATAAGGGCCTGCCTGATTTGATACTAAGTAAAAGAATTGTTTAGGTTTGTATTCACTTTATATTATAATATTCTATTATATTTATTGGTAAAGGTAATGGTGGCCATACACGTAACAATCTGATCAAACAAATCTTCACAAAATTGGATAAAATGATAAAATCTATAAACAAATGAAAAACATGTACTGTTGATTGATTTTGAGTAATGTTCTGATCGGTTTGGTATGAAAAATAGATATATCGATACTAAGTGCATGGAAGCAAACAAATCTGATTGTATTTTTGTCCTGGACAGTACATTGTTCGACAATATGATCGTATATGAACTTGTTCTGTGTATGACCACTTTAGAGGAGATTTTACAATGAAATTGTATAGTGTATGACTAGCTCAAAGCTCTGCAAATTGTGGGACTGTAAGAAGCAGTGCAAGACGTTTCATACATGATGCTGTACACTGGAAGCTGAGAATGTTACACTTTCAAAACTGCTTTTTACATGTTTTATAAACCACATCGTTCTTCTATAAACATTTTCAAGATCATTCCTAAAATATTTTGAAGATGGGAATGCTCAGTATTTTAAAACGGAGTTTATATCGTTTTGTGTGCGTTTATTTTCAAATATTCCAGCTGCTGTCCTCAGGAGCCCTCAGAGGCCTTATGAATAGTTTAGTACACACAGGTGGAACAATGCGCGGGCCGTGGTGGCCTTCCTCCTACTGTACAGGGAAGCCTAAAGCTGGCCTGACCACTGGCCTGGAGGCCACCCGCTTGTCACATACACCTACCATACAATAGTCCGGAGTTCTGGCCACTGTCAGGAGACGGATTGTAGGGTCAATGAGATGTGTTCTAACATGGTGTTTGTCAGTTAATGAACTTTATGTGACAGCACAACATTTTAATGCATCCTAATGTAGTTTTCTGATTACATCAATACTACCTTATAGGTTGTCATCAAATGTTCTTGTTAGTATGAAATCTAAATTTAAACTGATGGTGCTTAGTCCTAGCAAGAGTCGTGAAATTTTGCCCGGGGTCCTCCGCTACGTGCTTTTGTGTATGTCTGGACTCTGACACTGTCATGTACGTTTGGTGGCAGTGTCCAATGGCCCAGGTCTATAGGCACATATCCATCATTCTAGGCCACCTGGTTAGTGTACTTCTAAAGTCTAAACATTTTTTTTCCCTTTAATGCATTAAAGTGGTTGTAAACTTCAGACTATATAAGTACCTGAAATAAATAAATAATGAAATCTGAACAAAGCAGACATTTCTATAGTGTTTACTTGTCTCTCTCTAAAGCACCAAATGTCATTTCTCTTTGCTGTCTAGTTCTGCTATGACACGTTTTCCTGACACCAAGGGGAAAATGGTGACAGGGAAAGGAGCTATAGCTGATTGACAGCCTCCGCTCTGTTCCTGTGTGAAGGGTTATGTCCCTTCCCTCCAATCAGCTCTCAGAGCTCTTGTACAGTGTGTAACTGCAGCTGCCCGCCCCCTGCTTTGTGAGTCTGTGAAAAATTATTTTGATCTCTAAGTTCTACAAGGATGTAGAGGACAAATGGCTGCAGATAAACAGTTACAACTTATTTAGGAGGGTTTGTTTCATCTCTGTGTATCATCTGAGGCCAGTCACTTTACTGGGTGTAGGTAAGGGTTTAAAACCATTTTAAGGAAGGAACGCCCCACTATCTGTCCTACCCTCTCTGTCCCAAACACTAAGCTGGGTTCATGTCACCGCTCCAGCACTTTCTCTGGCTCCAGCACAATTTCCTAATAACTTTCCAATATCTTTCTGGTCTCAGGCAACCCCTGTTAAAAATGACTATATTTACAACTTATGATATGTGAATGTGATGGTGAGTGAGAAGAATGCTCCTTACACTCCTGGTCATTGGGAAAAAATAGCTAAAATGCTCATTGGTGTCAGTGGGAACCTATCTGAGAGGCAGAAACTGCTCATTGCCCAAGGAAACCTTAGCAAACTCTAGAGGAACCATAGGGTTCCATGGAATCCTGGTTGAGAAACCCCTGATCTACTCAATCAAAACCAACTGCCATTACTTTCCATCAATGTAAAACAGAATTAAACCCATCAAGTTAACAGTCCCCAAGAACAGTTATAATCAAGGAATGTCTGAAAGAGAACTGAGACAGTTACTAGGATGTCTATGTTAGTTCTCTGCAGAACTGTCAAACTATCAATTGGCTGGCTTCATAGCTGACCACATGTGCAGCCCCATGGTAACTGTAGATGAAACAGAAGCTAAGACGGCAGCTTCCTGGCTGTAAAAGATAAGAGGGTTTCATTCCATTTTACGTTATTGGTCTTCATCTTTACGGCCACTAAACATGCTATTGCCAAGGCATGGAGATTTCTGGTCCTGAACTATTGTGAAGTGGCTGGCTGGAGTGTGATATGCATCCTCCTTGCAACCTGTTTTAAAAATCAAAAGGCTGTACTACCATGCTGCAGGGCATTATATCATGGCCCCATTAAATTAAATGGGTCATGTTCAGCGGCGGAACAGCCCGCTGATAACGACAGGGAGTTTAATTTTGCAGCATGTGTGCAGTCCTTTCACATGTTGCTTAGGTGGGCGGACAGGAGGTGGTAAAACTGTGGCTCAGCCACCTACTTTTACCGCCCCCTGGCTGCCTGTGTGATATGCATCCTCCTTGCCACCTGTTTTAAAAATCAAAAGGCTGTACTACCATGCTGCAGGGCATTATATCATGGCCCCATTAAATTAAATGGGTCATGTTCAGCGGTGGTACAGCCCGCTGATAACGACAGGGAGTTTAATTTTGCAGCATGTGTGCTGTCCTTCCGCATGTTGCTTAGGTGGGCGGACAGGAGGTGGTAAAACTGTGGCTCAACCACCTACTTTCATTGCCCCCTGGCTGCCTGTGTGAATAAACCCTTAGACAGAACAGCTACCTTTGACAAGATATGGATCCCTTGGATTAAACATTTCTACCCCTCTACCTTTGACAAATGTCTCCTACATATATGTGAGGAGTTTTGTACTGCCTTGGTAGTTCAGGGGCAATATTTCATACCCTCCCCACTTCCATCTTTCTTATCTTTTTTAGTCCTAGGTTTTAGTCTTTCTAATGACCAGATAAACCCGGGTACAATTCAAGGTTAGCTATGTGCTGTAGTCTGCATGCCTGTGACCAGGGATGCAGTGCATGCGCACTTATTTTTATATGTTAAGAATGTATAACTGGAGACTGACCTTTTATTGTGCTTGACCGTGTACCATGTGATATATGTATTGTAAAAACCCAATAAAAACCTATTGAAAAATTGATATATTCAAATAGATTATTTTCCCAGCAAAACTTGTAGTAGTTCTTCAGGAGTGCTATACCTTGTAAAACCTGGAGAACTCTCATGTCGGGATACCCTCATGTAGATGTGTTTATGAAAGGTGGAGAAATACATTTGCAAACAACAGTTTAAATGCCATCACTCCATAACCATGCACATTGCAGGGCAGTTGCAGCGTGGCCAGATTCATTTGAATGGGTCACGTTTGCTGGTGGTACTACCTGCCAAATGTGCCATGCATTTAATTTTTGCCCTGAGCAGCTGCATTCCCTTGTTTTGGTAGCCAGTCGTAGGGGGTGGTAAATCCATGGCTTAAATGTTGGCTTTTACTGCCACCTAGACACACATCTGAACAAGCCCTAGCAGCAAAGGACTGGATGACTTATTTTCAGTTTTTGGAAGTGTAACCCATCACAAGTGTCTGGGGGACTGCTATCATCAGAAAATACTAGCCTTAAGGCTTGGTTCACATCTGTGCGGGTGGTGCCACTGCAGATCCACACAAAAATTTGTGCAGCCGCACCACCCGCACAGAAGAATGCGGACCCTCGGGGGGTGCCATTAATTCTAATGGCACGCTGCCCGCACTGGAAATCGCAACCGTACTGGGAATCGAGGTTCCCGTGCGGGCTGCAGTTTCCAATGAAGTGCAGGGACTTCTTCCCTGCGTGTCATGGAGCACGGGAGTCCATTCAAATTAATGGGCTCTCATGCCCGCGCAAAACGCGGCCCACACGGCTGCATATATGTGAACCGGGGCTAACACACATCTAAAAATTTGTTTTGGCTTTGTAGGCCATACCAGGACCACTAAAGTCTCATTCAGACATACCGCAGTGACCTGCATCTTTCCATAATGGGTCAATGCAACCACTATGATACATAGAAAAATAATTTTCTATGTCCACTGATCACATCACAATGCTGATGTGATGTTCAGTGTAAACAAATGCAGATGTGCTGCATTTTTCCACAATGCACTGGATTGCACCACAGGTGATGGAGTGTACACTTTATAAGCTTTCAACAAAATAAAAAATTTAAAAAAAGTAAACAATGCCTTTGAGTTATAAAATGCAAGGCACTATTAATCATTGAGCGGCTGGTGCGTGCATACCCTAACTTACATTCACGCAGCCTAAAATAATTTTTAAAAAGTATCTATCATTCTTGTATTTCTAGTTGTTTCTTTCGGGCGGGAAAATTGTTCAGAATAGCTTGCAATGTGCAACGGGGGGGGGGGCAAATGTTGGGATAGTTTCTTTTTAAAAAGTGTATTAACAGACCTCCTATATTGTAAGCTCCAAGGAGCAGGGCCCTCCTAGCCCTCTTGTATTGAACTGTATTGTTGCTGTATTGTCTCCTGTTATATTGTAAAGCGCTGAGCAACTGTTGGCGCTATATAAATCCTGTATAATAATAATAATATAAGCCTTGAGATCTATAAGGCTGCACTTATGCAGGGGGTTGACGCTGCGGCACTGCACCTGTTTCCGCAGTCACAATCACCCACACAGAAAAAAACACTTCCACTCAGGAGATGCATGGGGTACCATTAATCCTAATAGCACCCCCACGCATTGAAAACCGCAGCACGGTTTCCCGCATTGCACTATGTGGTTTCCCTGCGACCGCGTTTTTTTGAAAAGGTGCGTGGACATTTTCCCTGCATTTTTGGTGGAATCAAATGAATGGGCTGTTGTGCATGAGCAACACAGTCACGGGAAAACCACATATATGTGAACCAGGGCTTAACCTTTGTTAAGACAGACAGTATGCATATCTATTATACAACTGCTAATGAGATGTGCCAGCACAGTACAAACACTGTTATTTATGGTAAACATAACTTCCTAGCCCCCTCATTAGAGGACAGCTAAGTATGGTTTATATGCAGAGAAAAGACAAATCAAAAAAGTAAGCAATGTTTACACAAATATAAAGTAGGTGTTATCCCAATTTGGCTGCAACAGTAAAAATTGTGGGCAGATTTCCTTGACAAGGAGGCACAGCTGCAGAGTACAGCCAACCACAGTAATGAATAGCTGTACGCAGGTATATTGTAGGCCATACTTGTGTAGATACATGTTTACATTCCTGGATGTGGCTTGTGTGCCTTCAGGAATTTACGCCCAAGTGCAGCGTATACACTTGTACAGCTTGCATGCAGCCATTCATTACTATGAGAGGGCTGTACAGTACAGCTGTGTCTCCTGGACATGAAAACATGCCACGCTCCCTTGTTGATGAGCCCTTAACCCTTTGAGGACCAAGGGACGTATTTGTCCCATGTTTTTAATTGCCTGTATCATCTGATTAAGAACTTAAAACTCTTTCTTTTTTTTTTGGTTTGAGTCAAAATATCAGTTCTTATCAACAAACAACAAATGGATCTAGCTTTTTGCCAGTTATTTCATGAAATGGCTTAGTTACAGCAACTGAAGTGTACGAACTTTAAAAACAAAAAATTGATTCTTTTGGCGTTCCGTAATCTTATGGTCCTCAAAGGGTTAAGCCAAACACTTCCCAAACTAATTATTGAATTAATAAAAATAATAATTCGAAGTGCCCCACCTTCACCAATATGTGTGGCCACATGACACATCGAGTTCTACATCTTCTCTCTTCTTTCCTGCAGAGGAGATGGGCCTTTTTCATGTGTCCATATCACTGCCTGGCTGATGCTTCATATTGGCTGTCCAGCTGTGGGGTCCTCTTAGGATCCCGAAGACTTCAAGAAATGATCAGCTGGAGTGGGCACAGACTGCAGTGCTGGATCTAGTGGTCTGCACTCCTGGAAGCTGGTGGAAGGCATAAGTAGCAAAGATAGGTGAGTATCGTAAAGGCTTTAGAAGATATTGATTTTTGTAATGACCAGTGAATAGGATAGATGGAGGGAGAGCTTTTCCTGGAAATAGACTATAAAGCTACCTTTAGATGTTAGGAGGTGGACTAGAATAATTGTTCTTTTGTAAAATGTTTCACAAATCATGCCCCCAGGTAGCCTCAGCAGGTCATGTTTTCAGGCTTTTCCCCAGTGAGAACAGATGTAGAAATGACTAATTTATTGTCACAGATTAAGTCATCTTTGGGAGATGAAGGATCTGTGTGAAAGTGAGCCCTGGAGTTGACAAAAATACGGCTTTTGAATGGTTGTGACATTAATATATATCCTCAAGTTGGCTGTGTCTTCATACTTCGTGTTGGCCAACTAATCCTTCCCTCAAGATTGGTTGGCCAGGAGTTTTCTGCAGAGGTTGCAGACTGCTGGCAGACATATGTTCATTTCCCATCTGACTGCAATCAGCCAGATCAGGCAATAATCAGCTCTTGTCTATTAATCATTGTAAACTGATCTTTTCTATAGTGTTTTTTATTAGTTATTGAACATATTTATTTTTCTTTACAAGTACGCATTTACTACAGGATCTATCAGTGACACTAGATTTGCAGAGCATTCTGGGTTCTTAAAGAGATGGCTCAGCAGAAACTTCTCCCTTTTTGACTGCATCTCTCTAATTGAAATGTCATATAGAGTTGTACAGCATATAGCTACATAGTCTGGATGAAAAAAGACAAAAGTCCATCCAATTCAACCATAAAATATAGGGAAAGGGGGTAGTTAGTGTAACATCTCTGACAGATAAGATTAGCCTGGTAAACGTGAAACCAAGCCTAGAGCTGGAAACAGTAAATATGAAATATGCATACATAATAATTCCTTTTTACTTTACAAAAAAAACAGAATTATTCTGAAACATTTTTAGGTACTTAGAAATTAAAAATATATACAAAAGCATTATATGTTTTTTTTTTTTAAATAAATCTGTAGCGGATAATGTCAAAAAGTAAGATCAAGCACAATCAACCACTAGGTCAGACCTTATAATAAGCATGCGCACAGTTCTGCCCCAACCCCCTAAAGTACCTTTTCGAAAAGCTGCTTTCCAAAACTCATTATTTGCATAAGTATGGGCCTGCCTCTTCCAAATACCAACTTTCTTGAATATATAAATAAGTGTTGCCTCCCATCGCATATGTAACATTTATTGTGCCTGATGATAAGTTAAGGCAGATACACTGTTGAATGTGGTAGGGTCACCTTCTCTCTTAAAGTAGTTTGAAAATCTTTGTTTTTTACCTGAATGCATTCTGTGCATTAAAGCGGTATTAAACCAAAGGCAAACATTTATTATATTGCAGCTTACCAATTCTTAGATGTGGTGGCTGCATTCGTTTTCTTTTTTAGGCTTTTTTTCTTTTATTTTCACTGGTGATCTGGCCAGTAAGTCTGTTGTTTTTCAAAAGAACAAGTTGTCTTGCACATAGAGGGAAAAGACAAACCGTTTACCACTGACAGAGGTGCTTACAGTTATCAGCTTTTATGTATTCATATAAATCCTTTATCCCTAAAGAAAAAAAAAATGTTGCTGGTACAGATCTCTAACTGCAGTGTGCACTGGAGTTTGTCTTTAATGTGTTAATGTATCTAAATCTGCTAGTGCATCTAACACTCCTCTTCCCCAGACTGACAATGCTGCTGTCCAAAGGTGCCTTTCTACTCCTTCATTCAGGTGGGGACACTCTAAGGCCCCTTTTACACAGGCAATCTGATCAGGTCTGCCTGTCAGTTTTTCAGGCAGATATGAACGGATGGTCCATGTGTCCCTATGGACCAGCGAGTGTAAACGGACTTGTGTGTTTTTACACCCACCTACCTCCAATCCGGTCCAGTTTGTTAAAAGAAACAGAAGGGGATCCATTCCCCTCCGACTAGGTGGATCGGATCGGAGGGCAGTCGGGTGTAAATGATTAAACCTGATTGCCCATAGAGTAGAGCGGGCTGTGTTCGTCTCCGCTCTGTATAAACTGAGTGGACGTGGATCTGTCATCCGCCTGCTGTGATCAGCAGACAGATCCCCTGCTCTGCCCCATCTGAAAGGGGCCTAATACAGGAGGTGTGTTACTGGCCAGATCACCAGGTGAAAACAGAGGGGAAAAAGCCTAAAAAAGAAAACAAATGCAGCCACCACATCTAAGGATTGGTAAGCTGAAATATATTAAGTTTTGGGTTTAACACAGCTTTTTAGGTAAAAAATGCCCCACTAACTGTCCTACCCCCTTTGGCCCTAAACACTTCTTTGACTCTTGTCACTGATCCAGCGATGTGTCCAGATCCAGCATGCTTCCCTCACTTCCTGCTTTCAAAGGGGAATGGCAGTGAAACCATAGGCTCCTGATGCTATCAATCAAACTCCTGTGGGTGGAGTGAACAAGGGTGTGGCTTCCCGGAGCTGTGTGTGTCTATGGATGTGCACAGCCTGACCCTGGACCCAGTGGGAGTGTGCATGAACAGGTGCCTCCTTAGCATCCAGTTTGCTACAGGAGGCACCCAAAGGAGGCAGGAGCTGGTGTAGACTGCCAGAAGAGAAGGTAAGTGACCTTCCTGTGCAATATCATTGTACAGAGCAGGTATGTATTTTTGAAAATGCCTTTGGTATCACTTTAATATCTCAAATATACTGAACATTCAGGTATCCAGTAGAAATGTGAAGATGCTTATTTTACAACGAAAGGCTCAATCTGTTACCTTATGATGCCTACTATGCAGTAGGGACCTTAGTTAATGTCAGATATGGTTGTATGGCTATCTTTATGAAGTACTTTTTTTTGCTAAGATAAGTTGTGCCATTCTTACCTGTCAGCTGCTCCAGTATCTGAGGACAGTAAATGGTACACGTGGCTGCTGCCAAAAGGTGAGATTGGCTGGCTCTACCTAAATGTCACCTATTGGAGTGGGCAACAGGTGAGATTGGCTGGCTCTGCCTAAATGTCACCAATTGGGGTGGGCAACAGGTGAGATTGGCTGGCTCTACCTAAATGTCACCTGTTGGGGTGGGCAACAGGTGAGATTGGCTGGCTGTACCTAAATGTCACCCATTGGGGTGGGCAACAGGTGAGATTGGCTGGCTCTACCTAAATGTCACCTGTTGGGGTGGGAAACAGGTGCGATTGGCTGGCTCTACCTATTTGTCACCTGTTGGGGTGGGAAACAGGTGAGATTGGCTGGCTCTACCTAAATGTCACCTGTTGGGGTGGGCAACAGGTGAGATTGGCTGGCTCCACCTAAATGTCACCCGTTGGGGTGGGCAACAGGTGAGATTGGCTGGCTGTACCTAAATGTCACCCGTTGGGGTGGGCAACAGGTGAGATTGGCTGGCTCTGCCTAAATGTCACCTATTGGGGTGGCAAATACACTGTGCAAGTGCAGTTGCTCTAGAGCATGGGTGTCAAACTGGCGGCCCTCCAGCTGTTGCCAAACTACAAGTCCCATGAGACATTGCAAGATTGACAGTTACAAGCATGACTAATAAAGGTAGTTCTGCTTTAAGGCTTTGTCTCCCGCGCCCTGTTAAGGACTGGCACCTTTGAGGAACGGGGGGGGAGTGAGTAACCGAATTTGACGGGTACCCGCTCCCACTGCGTTTGCTTAGGCGATTGGAAGCGGAGGTTGTCCTCCCCCCCCCCCCTCTCTCCCCTGTAGTCTTCTGGGACACGTGACAGGTTCCAGAAGACTACGGAACCATTCGCAAAGCACAGCGCTACTCGCGCATGTGCAGTGGGCACCCGGCTGTGAGGCTGTCACAGCCGGGTGCCCACAATGAAGATGCCACAGGTGCTGAGGACACAGGACGGTCGGTCAACCCGGCTGGTGTGAGGAGACCATGGGATCGAGGGACAGGTGAGTATCCACTTTTTAAAAGTCAGCATTCCATTTATAAGGACTACATATCCCATATTACCTTGCGGCCTACAAACTGTGATTCCTGTACTGACTCCGTCTCCTGAAACTCTTCCTCTCAGCACCTCTGTAGGTTAGAAGGCAGGCTCTGTGAAATGTGTGACACAGCAGTACCTACGTGTCATAGAATAGGAAGTAAATGTGTGGGGATCTTCAGAAAGTAAATTTACAAGATTGCTCAGATTAATAGAAATAGACTTGGAATAATTGAAATATTATCTGGAAATGATTTTCCATTTTGACCATAGATACCCTTTAAAGTAGAAGGTAAGTCAAAACCTAACCAAGCTTATACCTACTCTCACCCCCATTCTAAACTTATTCTCCCTACCCTATAAAAGGAAAGATGTTTATACTTACCTACGCTGAGGGTGCGCCGGTCCGGTCACATGATCAGGTCCCAGCGCAGGCTTCAGTGTAGAGGAAGGACAGCCGACAATGGAATGCCACACATTAAGCCTATGAACGACGTCATGGCGCAAGGTCTGCAGCCATTGTTGGCAGGCTATCCTTTTCACCAAAACTGGACTGGAGAGCTCATGTGATCAGACCAGGGTGATTTCAGAATAGGTAAGTATAAACTTTCTACCTTTTTTCAGGATAGATAGAATAGGCTTAGAATAGCGGTGTGAGTAGATATAAGCTTAGTGAGGTTTTGACTTCCACTTTCAGTTAAAGAGGTTGTAAACCTCAGACATGAAATATGAACAAACCATATCCCTCTATAGTGTGTACTTGTCTTAATCCAGAGCACTGAGTGTGATTTCTGTCTGCTGCTTCCTTCCTCTGCCATCAGCATGAGTCCTTTCTGACAAGATTTCCTGACACCAAGAAAAATGGTGACAGTGGAGGTCACAGGCTGCGATTCACAGCCTCAGCTCTGTTCCTGTATGCTGTGTGGAGGGGGTGTGTCTCTTCCCGCCAATCAGCTCTCAGAGCTCTCCTCACTAAGCTCTGCAGAGTGTAACTTCAGCTCTCCTTTTTTGGAACTTGCAGACAAGCTTTATAAATTCTGCACTTTGAATGCATGTAGAGAAGACTGCTGATGGACAGGTACAACATACGTAGGAGGATTTGTTTCATCTCTGTATCACCTGAGGTCAGTGACTTCACTGGGTATATGAGAGGGTTTACAACCCCTTTATTATGGAATTATAGAACCCCAGTCTACATTTTACTGTTGTCTGTTTCTCTGTTAGAGAGTTCCCCTCACTTCCTGTCTGCTAAACCATTGTCCAAGCAGCAAAAAGTGAGGAAAAATCTCTAACTGCTTCCCGACTGCCCTATGCTACAGGGCGGCAGGGATGCGCAAAATCACATATATATGTGGTATGGTAGGGGGCTCACGCATGCTTCCTGCCCACGCCACTATTGGCTCCTCAGCATGTTCTTGGCCAGGACTCCATGATCGTCGGCGGAGCTGACGGGAAAGGTCTGTATGTAAACAATAAAGATCTGTCCCCTATCAGCACGAACAAGCTGCTTTGTATCGCTCTGCACAGCAGAGCGATACAAAGCAGCTAGTTTCCCTAGTAAAACAGCACACTTAGTAAAACGCACAAAAACAGCACACTTAGTAAAACACAGTTAACCATTTGATTGCCCCAGATTAACCCCTTCCTGCCCAGTGAATTTTATTAGCGCTGATCACTGTATTGGTTTCACTGGGGATGTCAGTGACACGAAGTCAGTTCCCCCCAGTGTCAGTGCCTGCCGCAGTCCCGCTATAAGTCGCTGATCGCTGCCATTACTAGTAAAATTAAAAAATCCCAGTATATATACCACCATTTGTAAACGCTATAACTTTCAAGAAACCAATTAATTTACTCGTATTGGGATTATTTTTTAGCAAAGACATGTAGCAGAATACATTTTGGCCTAAATTTATTCCAAAATTTGATTTTTTAAATTTTTTTATTGGATGTGTTTAATAGCAAAAAGTCAAAAATATTGTTTTTTTTTTTTCAAAATTGTTGGGTTTATTTTTGCTTATAGCACAAAAAAAAAAAATGCACAGGTGATCAAATACCACCAAAAGAAAGCTCTGCTGTACGGGGACCCGGCGATTGAAAGGCGGCACGGGTAGGACGCTCGCATGGCTCATACGCACCCCCTACCCAGGGATGCAAAATCACGCATACAGTATATAAGTGATTTTACGCACCCGTGCTGCCCTGTAGCAATATTTCTGCTATAGGGTGGTCCGGAAGTGGTTAAAGGAGGAATGTCACAGATAGGCAATAATGTTAATCATTCCATGTTTTTTGTAAAGGAACATTTTCTCATTATGTCTCTAAATAACATAAATTATAAGTATGTTCCTATATGAGTCTCTACTTTTTAGACCTTTTTACCCCTTCTGAACTGTTTCGTATGGTATACCTGCATTAAAGTATGGCTAAAGGCAAAACTTTTTTTTTAGTTTTGGATAGCGAGGAGAGGGATTCGAACACCTATCAGGTTTTTATTGCTGCCTGTGTCCTCATTAGGGAGAGTCACCCTCTCTGTGTGTCCTGTTTACTGTCATCATTGAAAGTGAAAGTAAAAGAAAAACCAAAATTTTGGGTTGTCCCCAAAAAAGTAATAGAAGGGAAATCTTCCAATGGGGATGCTAGTTCTGGTGACTTGGGGGCCCAAGGAATTCCCTTAATTTGCAGGGATTTGCTCTCACTTCCTGTTTGGCTATAGGGCAGGAAGTGAAGGAAAATCTCTGCAATGGGACACAGATGGTGAAAAAAAAATCTGACGGGTTATAACCCTTCCTTGCTCTATCTAAAATGAAAACAATGTTTTGCCTATAGTTGTACTTTAAGGGCTGGTTCATACCACAGTTTCTGCATTTCGGATGAGTTTCTGAATGCACGATTTTGATGCATTCCAGTGTGTTTTTTCCCTTCTTTTTTTTATCTCAATTAAGAACATGTGCATTTTGATGCATTTTGCTGTGTTCCAGATGCGTTCCATACAGAAAAAATGCATGTTCTACTTTTGCTGGCTGCACTGGAATGCACTGCACGGGTGTGAACTAGGGCCATTGGAATCCATGTCAACTACTGTCCATGCCTTTTTGAAGCAGAATAAAAATGCACTGGACTGCATCTGTGTGAACCAGTCCTGAGAGTTGTCTGACTTCTCAGTCTAATCTGTCCAGTTTCTGTTCTTTGGTGTCATCCTGCCTTTAATGTCACCTCGCTGATGGCAGCCATTATATCACTGGGTGAACTTTCTGTCACATTACAGTTCTGTCAAAACTTACTTTTGTAAAAGTTTCTTGTAGTTTCAGTTAGGTTCTGCAATATAACAGACAACAGCACATGACTGGCACTCAAACCAGAATTTAAGGCAGCAGAATAAAGACAAATTCAGCAGCAAAGAAAGCCCTGGTGCATGTATTAAAAGCCTTTATTTATAAAAATAAACTGTAAAAGTAGCAGAAAATTGTCTTCTAAAATGGGATCACATGCTTCTTATTTCATAATTTACAGTTTAGGAAGAGGGATTGTTGCAGAGGCTGTGGTTGATAACATTAGGGCTCTTTCAGAGGGGCAACTGGGAAAGGGGGGGTAAACACAGGGGGATGAGCCGTGGTTTCACTGCCCATGTGAACTGTCACAATACAGCAGAACAGGGCTGTACACATGCTGCAACCATGTGCAATACATGTGATAGAAGTGGAGTTGTGCTGCATTACAGGGTTAAATCAGGTGGTGAAGAGCTGATATAACAGTGCCTACTATATGCACTCTGAAGAGAGATCCAAATGCAGATCAGTCTTCACAGGGCATCACACTCCACCACAAGTGAAAGCTCCTTTAATGTAGTCTCATGACACTGAGAAAAGATTAGCAAACCACTACCTACATGATAAATTGCTTTGGTTCTTGCTGGCATTCTGGTTGTCTGACTGTCTGCTTTCACTTTTTTTAAGTCGGAAGGGGTGGAGCTATGTGAGTGAACGTATTGAATTGCATGACAGGTCAAATAACATAGTATTCTATGTTTAACATTCACATATATGCGCTCCAGCCACAGTGCAATTTTGAAAAGGGTCCTGTGCAATTTTCAGTGTGCTGCGGGTGTGATTTTCAGCCTGATACAGTTTAACAATTCGCTCCAGAATCGCACCTACACCACTTGAACAACATCACACCACATCCAGCCGTCAAAATCGCACTGCATCCCCACCGCCTAAATGTGAACCTAGGCTAAGGCCGGTCATACATGGGTTGAAATTCGACCGATTTTTTTTCTTCCGAAAATTGGACCTAAGAATAATCGGCCGATTTTCGCTCTGTTAGTGGGTCAATGGCACCGGCTGATTTTCGTGCTTCCTTCCCTTTTCGGTGATCGGGCATGTTGGAAAATTCGTCAAAAACTTTTCGACTTAATGATGGTCAAATCGTACGATTATTTTTCCGAAAAGAATATGCGCATGACCTGGAAGGAGCAGAAGTTTTGCCTTTTATATGGGGTGAACTTTATGACTTGGTCGGCCCATTTTGGAAATTATTGATGGCACCATCGGATTACCGAGTGAACAACGTTTTCGATTTTCGAACGAAAAATCGTTTGTAATTTGACCCATGTATGGCTCGCATTAGAGGCAAAGCACTTTTTGCCCCAACTTAATTGTAGGTCTTTTTCTAGGTAAGCAGTTTGTGTGGATGGTGATCACAGAAATAATATCACACAGACAATGATTGAAGGAGTAACAGACTTTATCTTTGCACTGCAAATCACTGATGGACACAAGGCAGAAGATCAATGAATTTGATTTTTGACTGGTATAGCCATAATTAGATCCACAGATTTATATGAATATACTGTATATTGGCTGGAGCCTGTTTATCATTGGAGATATACCACACACGTGTTGTAAATGAGTTCTGTATAATACACCTAGGTTGGATATGTTTTGCTGCTCTGCACTTTTTTAACCTCCCTAGCGGTATTCCCGAGTGTAGCTCGGGGTAAAGTTTCAGTACCAAAAGCGGTAACCCCGAGCTACACTCGAGCTTACCATGCGGCGCTGCTCTGGGATCTGTTCTTCTCTTACCTTGTCCTTCACTCCCGCGATGTCCCTCCTGCAGTGTCCCCGGCAATGTCCTCCGGCCGATGCCGGCATCTGTCATCTGGGTTCCGTCCCCTGCGACGTCGGGACGTACAGGGGACGGAACGGTGGGAAATTTGAAAATGACAAAAAGTGACATTCACTAAATACACTAAAATCACATAGTAAAACATTACTGTATCAAACCATTTCACATACATTTTGTCCCGAGTGCTTTGTCCTGTGCCCTGCCTGCATTTTTACTGTTCTTTCTGCCTGGAAACTGAGAAATGTCCATGGCATCCAAAAAGCGTCCCTTTAGGTCAAAATCAGTTTTAGACCAGCTAGAGAACAGCGATAGTAAATCAAAACTACTTGCAGAATTGAGTGATAATGATTCGTGGGGAAATTCATCATCAGACACTGAAACCGATTTTGCGACTTTGCTCAGTGATGTGCGAACTTGGCGCTATATTTCAAATTTCGGTGTTTTTGGTTTGATTACATTATTGGATTAAATTTATTATTATATTTTTATTTTTTATGATTATTTATTAAATTATAATTTATGATTTCGTGTTTCAAATTTTAACATAACCGGGATGTTTACTAGACTCTTGTTCGGACAGATTTCAGTGAGTTATTCCTAAAAATTATAGGCCTACAATGAAAAAAAAACATATTTCCATGCAAAAAAATGTACTGCTTTGAGTACAGAAATACTGACATAATCAGACTGCTAGGGAGGTTAAACATAGATTTGTAGGATGTGGGAACACATGACAGTGTTTTAGCTGCAAAAAAAGTGGCAGGTTGTATTTGTATTGTTGTTTGTTTATCATTATTGATTATATAATTATTTGTATTGGTAGCATGAAGAACATTATTTGTAATTTTTATTTCTTTAAGGATTGCCACAGAAAAAAAATTGCATTGACTTTCACTTTAATGCTACAAGAGTTTTGGCAAGTACAGGTTTCAGTGGAAAATACAGTGGCTTGAAATAGTATTCATACCCCTTGAAATTTTCCACATTTTGTCATGTTACAACCAAAAATGTAAATGTATTTTATTCGTATTTTATGTGATAGACCAAAACAAATTGGCACATAATTGTGAAGTGGAAGGAAAATGCTAAATGGTTTTCAAAATGTTTTACAAGTAAATATGTGAATAGTGCAGCGTTCATTTGTATTCAGCCTCCTGAGTCAATACTTTGTAGAACCACCTTTCACTGCAATTACAGCTGCAAGTCTTTTTGGGGATTTGTCTACCAGCTTTGCACATCTAGAGTGAAGTTTTTGCCCGTTCTTCTTTGCAAAATAGCTCAAGCTCTGTCAGATTGGATGGAGAGCAATTTTTAAGTCTTGCCACAGATTCTCAATTGGATTTAGGTCTGGACTTTGACTGGGCCATTCTAACACTTTCATTTGTTTTGATCTAAACCATTCCATTGTAGCTCTGGCTGTATGTTTAGGTTGTAGTCCTGCTGGAAAGTGAGCCTCCGCCCCAGTCTCAAGTCTTTTGCAGACTCTAGGAGGTTTTCTTCTAAGATTGCCATCCATCTTCCCATCAATTTTGAGCAGCTTTCTTGTCCCTGCTGAAGAACAGCATCCCCACAACATGATGCTGCTGCTACCATGTTTCACGGTGGGGATGGTGTGTTCAGGGTGATGTACGGTGTTAGTTTTTCGCCGCACAGCGTTTTGCTTTTAGGCCAAAACTTAAAATTTTGTGTCCTCGACATGGCTTTTCGTAAACTGCAAATGGGACTTCTTATGGCTTTCTTTTAACAATGACTTTCTTCTTGCCACTCATCCGTAAAAGCCAGATTTGTGGAGTACACGACTAATAGTTGTCCTGTGGACAGATTCTCCCACCTGAGCTGTGGATCTCTGAAACTCCTCCAGAGTTACCATGGGCCTTTTGGCTGCTTCTCTGATTAATGATCTCCTTGTCCGGCCTGTTGGTTTAGGTGGACAGCCATGTCTTGGTAGGTTCGCAGTTGTGCCATACTCTTTCCATTTTCGGATGATGGATTAAACAGTGCTGCATGAGATGTTCAAAGTTTGGGATATTTTTTTATAACTTAACCCTGCTTTAAACTTCTCTACAACTTTATCCCTGACCTGTCTGGTGTGTTCCTTGACCTTCATTATGTTGTTTGTTCACTAATGTTCTCTAACAAACCTCTGAGGGCTTCACAGAACAGCTGTATTTATACTGAGATTAAATTACACACACGTGCACTCTGTTTACTAATTAGGTGAGTTCTGAAGGCAATTGGTTCCACTAGATTTTAGTTAGGGGTACCAGCATAAAGGGGGCTGAATACAAATGCATGCCACACTTTTCAGATATTAATTTGTAAAAAAAAATTTTGAAAACCATTTATCATTTTCTTTCCACTTCACAATTATATGCCACTTTGTGTTATATAAAATCCCAATAGAATACATTTATGTTTTTGGTCTTAACATGACAAAATGTGGAAAATTTCAAGGGGTATGAATACTTTTTCAAGGCACTGTATACCCTGTAGATGGTACAAAAAACAAACTTTTTGGGACTTAGCATTATTAATAATGATTTTAAAGAGTCCTATTGATGATCATTACAATAAATTGAGGTCCTAGGCAGGGGCGGACTGACCATTTGGAAACTCAGGCACTGCCCGAGGGACCGGGGACAGTAGGGGGCCCCATGAGATGCCCCTGTTACCTTTTTCATAGGATTTTTTGAATTTGGGCAAGGACACAGGGGCCCCATGATCCACTATTGCCTGGGGGCCCCATGAGTTGCCAATCCACCCCTGGTCCTAGGTTATTGTGTCTAGAAGGATGTTCAGTGTGAGTTTCAAGTAAAGCTGGCAACGTCACAGTACAAATGTACATTAGGAAAGACTCAGATTGCTCCATGTAGCACATAGTAAGGAATTTTGTAACTTTTACCAACAAATAAGTTGCATTTGTAAAATGTTACTGTTGCTTTATGAGTGTTTTGAAATTGCATAATAATCAATATAACTTGGGGCTTTTAAAAACTAATTGATTCCAGTTGTATGTCTTTATTCAGCCCAGTTCTGTTCTTAGACTGGAACTTATTTCTGTATTTGGTAGTAAGCTTATATTCTCCAGCTTTGCACATCATTCAGTAACAACACATTGGTGGGTTACATAAATTGAATGAATTCTATATTCTGATTATAAGAGATACATGGGTAGTATAGAATAAAAATGTTAGGCCTGCAACCAGGAGTGTATTTAGAATTTGTGCTGGAGCACAAACAATCAGAGCACACTCCCCGCTCCGCCCACCAGCTCTCCCACCTGTGACTCCCCGCACACCATGGCCCCCTCAACCCCCCCGCACACTACCACAACCCCCCCCCCCCCTCAAACCCAGAGATAATGAGAGAAACTCACCATCACCCCTTCCACACCCATCATTACAAACTCACATTTACTTTGTCCTTGCTCTGCTCTGATCAGCTGCCAAGAGCAAAAAAATACCCAGTTAGTCAGTGTTGATGGGGGAATCCTGCAGCGCTATTGTGTTCATTTCACTGCCAGCAGAACACAATGATTACTGCTGGTGGCTATAGCTGTCGGCAGTATTCACATGCAAAACATCTGACCGGCTGGTTTATTGATCGACTTCAGTAGAACCAGCCTGCCCATACATAAATCGAATCTCGGCCAATCCCTGCTGAACCAGCCAAGATGCGATCCATCTATAGCTGGCTATACAGCTATTGGGGAAAATATTTCTCACTCCATATGACAGCGTTGGGCCAATAACCAAGCACCAACGCTGCAACATGAGCAGATTCCATATCAATGTATAATCTTTTATTTGAGTCAGTCGTAGTTTACACAGGGCAGTAAGGCTTCCTTCATGCAGCCATAAAGAAACACATATAAAAGTGCTTTTTCATTTCATATCTGAACATAGCTGCATTGTTTGCAATGGAGCAATTCAAAGCAGTGTATAAATATGCACTGCGTTCAGATCTGTAACACAGAATCCAAACATCTGTATCTAAGAATATGCACTTTAAGTGCTTACACATATAGGAGCATGTATATGCATTTGTAAGCACTTAAATTAAGTGTAAACAAAGGGGAAACACACATTATCATTATGTACACATGCACCTTATGCCTCTTTTCATGTCTTTATGCATTTAAGCACATCTACTGTAATTTACTGATCACTATGCGGGAACTTTTCTCCTAGAAAGGGAGGATGTCACCAGCACACCGAGGATCACCAACATGGGTCCAAAAGTTTTAATGAACAATTACATAGTTACAGCAAGGCAACGTTTCGGAGTCTCGCAGGACCCCTTCATCAGGCATATGACCTGGTCACATTCCTGATGAAGGGGTCCTGCGAGACTCCAAAATGTTGCCTTGCTGTAACTGTGTAATTGTTCATTAAAACTTTTGGACCCATATTGGTGATCCTCGGTGTGCTGGTGACATCCTCCCTTGCTGATTCTGTTCGGTTCCAACCGACAGTCGCTGCAGCACCCACTTATACACACAGCCATTTTTAACGCAGGAATGCGTGCATTTGGATTGTGCACTTGCATTCTTTTCTCCTAGAAAACACATGTGTAATAACATCAGCCGTGTGAAAGAAGCCTTAAGGAAAGGTGAGTATGAAGGGATTAAAGTGCTCTCTGTGCTTGCTTGATATGGACAAGTCGCATTTTCATTACCTTTAAGATGGCCTCTGATCATTGATACCCAAGTGTCTGAATATTCAGATTCTTGAATAAGAGATCTAATACTCTATTTATGTGATTGGTTCTCTGCTTTTCCCTAAGATCTGCACAGAAATTGAAGAGGCATCCTCTACTAGAGGAGTTTAATTTTTTCTAGTTAGATTCCTGACTTCTGAAGGGATGCCAAGTCTGGTCCTGTTGTTGTTACAAAACTAACACTGCACAAGTGGTTACAGTGAAGGTAGTCAGACTGAGAAAGGGCATGGTAAGATTTAGTTATTATAGCGATTTGTTTAGAGCAGGCATGAATCTGGATTAAAATTTGTCAAAATGTTTCTAATTTATACTATTTACCGGTCTACTGTGTTTATTTTTTTCACTAATCCTTATGTTGTTCCTATACAGAACGTTCAAAGTTTTCACTTGTCTGCCGAAAGATCCAGTTTCTTTCTGTAGAGCTAGGTGAAGACCAAGAGTTTTCTCTTTTCCTGTCTGTGAGGACTTTTCAGAATATATTTTCACTTTGGATAGAGTAGAGTCTCTGTCAGATTGGTTTTTTCGCTGTGATCCATTGGGGAGATTTCCCTTTGCATCCTGCCTCATAGCCAAACAGGAATTGAGAAGAAATACCTGCAAATTAAGGCAATTCTTTGGGGGCCCCCCCAAGTGCCCAGAACTAGTGTCCCCATTGGAAGATTTCCCTCTACTACTTGTCTGGGGACAACCCAAAACTTAGGATTTTCTTTTACATTCACATTCAATGATAATGGTAAACAGGACAAATAAAGAGGGTGAATGTGCTTAACAGGGGGCACAGACAAAAATAAAAACTGACAAACATTCTAATCTCTCTCCAATCTATCCAAAACTAAAATAAACGGTTTGACTTTAGTTATACTTTAAAAGTTGTTGCCTATTATAGTGATCTAGGTTATTCTTTTCTTTTTAAAATTGAGGTAGAAGAACAAAGGAATTTGGTTCAAAAGACAGCTGGCAGGGTGAAACAAGGGAAAGGGATGGATATGGCTTTTCCTCCAGTCACTCTTGCTTTGTAGATGATGGCCATCGCTGAAAGGATGACAGGGCCTTACTGTTTCAGCGATATCAGTACTGCATATAGAAATTTTGAGGAAAGAGAGTCAGATCCATGATTATACTTTAGTTGAACACTTATACAGTGGGGATCGAAAGTTTGGGCACCCCAGCTAAAAAATTGTATTAATGTGCATAAAGAAGCCAAGGAAAGATGGAAAAATCTCCAAAAGGCATCAAATTACAGATTATACATTCTTATAAATGTCAACAAAAGTTAGATCTTATTTCCATCATTTACACTTTCAAAATAACAGAAAACCAAAAAATGGCGTCTGCAAAAGTTTGGGCACCCTGCAGAGTTAATATCTTGTACTGCCCCCTTTGGCAAGTATCACAGCTTGTAAACGCTTTTTGTAGCCAGCCAAGAGTCTTTCAATTCTTGTTTGAGGTATCTTTGCCCATTCTTCCTTACAAAAGTCTTCCAGTTCTTTGAGATTTCTGGGCTGTCTGTCACGTACGGCTCTTTTAAGGTCTATCCATAGATTTTCAATTATGTTGAGGTCAGGAGATTGTGAAGGCCATGGCAAAACCTTCAGTTTACGCCTCTTGATGTAATCCCCCGTGGATTTAGAGGTGTGTTTAGGATCATTATCCATTTGTAGAAGCCATCCTCTCTTTAAGTTCAGCTTTTTCACAGATGGCATCAAGTTACCATCCACAATTTGCTGAAATTTTATTGAATCCATTTTTCCTTCTACTCGTGAGATGTTCCCTGTGCCACTGGCTGCAACACAACCCCAAAGCATGATTGATCCAACCCCATGCTTAACAGTTGGACAGAGGTTCTTTTCATTAAATTCTGTGCCCCTTCTTCTCCAAACGTACCTTTGCTCATTCCGGCCAAAAGTTCAATTTTAACCTCATTGGTCCACAGAACTTGTTTCCAAAATGCATCAGGCTTGTCTATATGTTCATTTGCAAAGTTCAAACGATGATTTTTGTGGTGAGGACGTAGAAGAGGTTTTCTTCTGATGACTCTTCCATGAAGACCATATTTGTACAAGTATCTCTTTATAGTGGAATAGTGTACCACAACTCCAGTGTCTGCCAGATCTTTCTGGAGGGATCGTGCAGTCAAACGTGGGTTTTGAATTGTTTTTCTTACAATCCTGCGAGCTGTTCTGTCTGATATTTTTCTTGGTCTTCCAGATCTTGCTTTAACTTCCACTGTTCCTGATGACTGCCATTTCTTAATTACATTCCGAACAGAGGATATTGACATCTGAAAACGCTTTGCTATCTTCTTATAGCCTTCGCTTTGTGAGCGTCAACTATTTTCAGTTTCAGGTTTCTAGACAACTGCTTAGAAGAACCCATGGTGCTGATTGTTGGGGCAAGGTCAGATGAGTCTGGGCATTTAAAACCTTTGAGATTGACATCACCTGGTCTTCCCAGACGATGATTGAGAACAATCCATGACACTGGCAGGTCCCAGCTTTGCAAAGGGGGCAGTGCATGCTATAAAATCTGCAGGGTGCCCAAACTTTTGCAGACGCCATTTTTTTGTTTTCTGTTATTTTGAAAGTGTAAATGATGGAAATAAAATCTAACTTTTGTTGACATATTATAAGAATGTCTAATCTGTAATTTGATGTCTTTAGGAGATTTTTCCATCTTTCCTTGGCTTCTTTATGCACATTAATACAAATTTTTAGCTGGGGTGCCCAAACTTTCGATCCCCACTGTAACTACTTTAATTTTTCGGATGTGAACACATTGCTGGTGTACAGTACTACAAGCAACCCAACTTTCATTGCAAACTCCATCTTCCCCCACCCAGGCATACACTGGCTATTGTAAAAACTATTGTACACCAGGTATATTTGTCTTGTGGGGATGTACTTCACAGTATTGGTCCACAGAATGTTCTGTATTGGATAGTCTAGTTTTATGAGGATAAAATTCCCACTTTCCTGGAGTTACTTGGGAGAAATGCCTGGACAAAGTTTCAGCAAGGTATATTTTAGGCATGACCAATATTGTAGAAAGTGCCAAGAGTCCCAGCTGATAGCTTCCATTATACCAGAACCCTCGTATTCAATACACCCAGAAAGGTACAGCTGGCATCTACAGTTTTTAGTTGTTGCCTATGGAATTATATGCTTTCTGCCTCCTTAAAATGCCCTCCTGGGTTTGAATTGAGCTGACTGGCTCTTGCATTTTACTTCATGTGGGGCTTCCTTGCATTTTGTTGTTCTTTGGAAGTGTTCTTATTAGTGAGTGGGAGATGATAGATATTTTGCAGTGCCTGATTTTTAAATTGTTTTCAGCCATCAAAAAAATACCTTCTTACATTTATTGGATGGGATATATTCCTCAAATGTAATTGTTGATGGCAGTGAGTTGTAAGCCGTCATGAATACTTTATAACTTGATGAGTGGACATAGACTAGGCTGTGTCTTCATTTGCAGCTTGTAACTGTCTGTATAGCATCCCCAAGGGATGATTCGAACTGAGGATAAGTAATAAGTTACTATTAATTTATGTGGGAAAGCTTTACAGCAAAGTGGTAATTACAGCAAATACCACTTACTCTAACCTTTACATCAACGTTTTAATCAAATATGCACCCACATCGTACTAACCGTACCTGTGACTTGAACTGTTTTCGATGCAAATTGCTTTTCCTTTGATGCAGCTCATTGATGGATGATGGGTTTGACACCACTGTCATACTTAGAAAGTCCTACATCTCTGCAGCTAAATTGGTAAGGCATTATAATTTTGCAGAGCCACTGTAAAGACCGTCTGAGGAAAAGAGTCTTGCTTATAGAAGATTAAAGTGGGGCTGACCTGGTGAGCAAAGCAGTTCTTAGGCTCTGCACACTATTAGCTCCACTCATACATACAAAAGGAATAATGAGACTCCATTCTCTAATAAATATGTGTCTCCTATCTTACACATGACGTGTTTTGCTTTGCGGCATACTCTAATCTAGAAGTATACCCTTTCCTTTCTGTTGTTTCAGAGATGTCTTCCCAGTGTAGAAAGAATAGTTGAAGGGATATGCCATGCATAGTGGGAAAATAAGCCTGCAAGTTTAATTATTCTTATAAATAATGTATAAATCAGCTCCAGCTTTCAGAGAACGCTTGTCTTCTCGTGGCAAAGGGAAAAAAATGATGCTTAACCCATTCATCCTGCACTGTATTAACAGTGAGAGTGGTTATGGTAAAAGTACAGTGCCACTCACATTGCATATACATCCATGGACTTAGTGGAATAGCCACTATTGAGGTGTAAAATGCAGAGCTTTACTAGAATGCCATGGAAGGCTAAGTGTTATTTAATAGTCCGCTGCAAAATAATATGCAGCGACTCCTTTTTTTAATTGCTGGGTGGCACTGGGAAAATATTCACAGAAAGAACTTGGTAGGCATTTTCTACAGTGTCTTTGTTGTGTTCAAAGAAATGTTACAGTGCATAACTTATACTAGCTGCATGTACTATTCCCACCATCCATGTTTTTAATAGGTAATGCTTTGTGTTTTTACACTTCTTCTATGAAGTAGGCAACTGTATGGTCCGCTTTCACCATTGGGCTTCAGTGCCTTTTAACCCCTTCAAACATTAGGCCATCATTTATACTCCTCAGTAGTCACTATTGCTGCATGAAAGCCAATCTAGAAGAACTGTGTTCTATGTACTAAGGTAGCTTGTCAATACACTATTTTTGTGTGTACAAGCCTTGAGCATTCAAATGGTTTCATACACAGAACTAGAAATTTAAAATAAAGTGGAAAGCTCAACATTTGGAAATCCTTCCTTCAAATCTTGCTCGTAGAAACTCAACAATCTATAATGCAATGATCTCAGTATACTCAATGGTATCTACTCAGACTCTTAACCAATGATCCTCCAATTGACATTCCACACCCCTCTTACACTGAATTGCAATTATTATAGTGGTTCTAAAGGCTCAAGGTTTTTTAACTTCATGCATTCTATGCTTGAAAGTAAAAAACCTTCTGTGTGCAGCATCCCTCGCCCCTCTAATGCTCACCTAAGCCCCAGCAATGTGCACTGGAGTCTTAGCTATCCCAGGACACCCTCTCCTCATTGGCTGAGACAGAAGCTGGAGCCATTGGCTCCCACTGCTGTCAATCGCAGCCAGTGAGCCAATGAGAAGAGAGGGGGCAGGACCGAGCCACGGCTCTGTGTATAAATAGATACAGGGAGCAGCTGGTGCCCCCATAGCAAGTTGCTTGCTCTGGGGGCACCCAACAGGAGGGAGGGGCAAGGAGCACCAGCAGGGGGACCCGAGAAGAGGAAGATCCGGCTGATCTGTGCAAAACCACTGTACATAGCAGGTAAGTATAGATATGTTTGTTATTTAAAAAAAAAAAGCCTTTATAATCACTTTAATCTTCAAATTGAGGCCAACCCCTTTTCTTTTTACTTACTAACTACTAGTCCGACTAGCATCCATTTAAATCTTTCTTAATATACACCAACAGTCCCAGCACTGATAGATCTCTCTGTATATTGTCTTTCTTGATTTGACTTGTTGGCCAAATGTTGCGGCCAATGTTCTTGTTAATGGTATTATCACAATAAAATAAATAAATAAATAAGTGGAAAGGTTAAAGGAGTTCTCTGTTCAATGGCAAAATGCATTACCTTTACTTTGTAAACCTGGTTTTACAATCAGATTTCCTGCGACAGGTTAGTTCTGTTGTCGTCAACCACTATGAGGTGGTCAACCATATGAGGTTTATGGGGCTTCAAATGCAACCCTTGGCATAAACAAATACATAATGATTAGTATATGTAAAGTTAGAGAGGAAAGTCATAGACTGTAGAAGTACTAGTGGAAATGATGGTTGAAGAATGTGGACAGATTACAGGTTTGATTAGAGACTGTAGACATGCTGCAGAAGACAATTAGAGACTAGGGATATGTTATATGAGGCTAGTAGTCATGATTGCTAACACCCCTTTATACAAAAATGTTCCTTCTCCCAATCCAGACTGCTAGAATCCAAGAGCCACACAAGTATCATAGGGCCGCATTTGGAAAGTTTAGCGATTTTCTATGATGACCTATATTATTTTTGCAACTATTGCATCTCAGCACTAGTGATGGGTCCGCATATCACACTGCTCTTGGGTGTTCAGGGAAAACATACAGGCAAGGGTACAGAAATATTGATACCCATGAGGGGCAGCGCAGGTACAAACACATTTCAGCACTGTACCAATAACCTTTTACTTTTGTTGATGTTGTGATCTGTGCTATTGTTTTCTGAATCCAGTTTTGTGTTCTGTTGGGGCTTCACCTCCTGTAGGTATTTTGTATTTGCATGACCTGAAAACAGTGGAACTGCATAGCTAGTGACCTCAAGGGTGTGAAAAAGATAGACTGAGGAAGGTGTTTTGAGATTGATTGTGTAGACATTTTTTCACTTTTGAATTGGGTAGGCAAGAATTAGAACCTCTGACAGCGGGAGCATGGGGGAACGCAGTTCCGGCACCTTCAGCACTGAATGTATGTAATGGCAAGGAGTGCTGGGGTGTGCTGGAGGGTCAATTGACACTGGCTGGTGGGGGATCTACTGTTGATGGGGTGAATCTTATATTGCTGAGAAGGCAAATTGTTACTGGGAAGGATCTACTGTTGAGGGTAGGGTCTGCTGTTGCTGGATGCTGGAGGGTCTACTGATACTGGCTGTGGGGAGATCTGTTGCTTCTGCTGGGGTCTATGGTTGATGGGGTGGATCTTATATTGCTGAGAGGGCAAATTGTTACTGGGAAGGATCTACTGTTGAGGACAGGGTCTACTGTTGCTGGGTGCTGGAGAGTCTACTGATGCTGGCTGTGGGGAGATCTGTTGTTGCTGCCGGGGGTCTATTGTTTCTGAGTGGGTATTTTTTACAAGTGATCCATTGTTGATGGGGGATCTATTGTCACTGAGGGGTCTCTGTTGTTGGCCGCAGGAGATCTATTTTACTGATTTCTTGTCACCATTAACAATTTCCATACAAATTACTTAGCACCAGAAAATTATACTTGGTTTTACATTCTGGTACTGGGAGGTGGGTAGGGGGTGGAACGAAGGAACGGTGCTTAGAGGTGGGTAGGAGGTGGAGACAAGGAGTGGCATGGAAAGGGTCTGTTCCAGCACCTATGCTCTGAAAAAAAAAACTGCTGCAAATATGTATTGCTATCAGTTTTGCCACTCTCAATTTGTTTTTGTGATCAGTAAAGGATCAGAAATGCAAAATTTTACAGTTGTCATAGAATAAGGGTTGAAGGTAAATCTTCCATTAGGGACACCAATTACAGTGACAGTACTTGTAGAGCCTTCCTATCACTTCCTGCTGCATCCCTGGCAGAGGAATGAAGGGAAATTTACCCCACAGGATAGAGACAGCAAAAAATAAACTGACAAAAAGGGCTTATGTGTCTTCCTGTTTATCAAACATACATAGTTACATAGTTAGTCTGGCTGACAAAAGACAAAAGTCCATCTAGTTCAACCATAAAAAGTTAAAATCCTGTACCCACAGTTGATCCGGAGGAAAGCAAAAAACCCCAACAAAACATGGACCAATTTGCTCCTGCAGGGAAAAAAATTCCTTCCTGATCCCCTGAGAGGCAGTTGGATATTACCTGGATCAACTTTACCTATAAATGTTAGTATCCAGTTATATTCTGTGTGTCTAAGAAAGAATCCAGGCCTTTTTTAAAGCAATCCACTGAGCTGGCCAAAACCAACTCTTGAGGGCGTCTATTCCACATTTTCACAGCTCTCACTGTGAAGAAACCTTTCCGTGTTTGGAGATTACATTTCTTTTCCTCCAGACGTAAAGAGTGCCCCCTTGTCCTCTGTGATGACCTCAGGGTGAATAGCTCTACACCGAGTTCACTATATGAACCACTGATGTATTTATACATGTTGATTATATCCCCCCTTAATCTCCTCTTCTCAAGAGAGAATAAATTCAGTTCCTCTAATCTTTCCTCATAGCTGAGCTCCTCCATGCCTCTTATCAGTTTGGTTGCCTTCTCTGTACTTTCTCCAGTTCCCCAATGTTCTTTTTTGTGCCCAAAACTGAACTGCATATTCCAGATGATAGCCTACAGCACCTGGTATTCCCAGGCGGTCTCCCATCCAAGTCCTAACCAGGCCTGACCCTGTTTAGCCTCTGAGATCAGACAAGATCGGGTGCATTCAGGGTGATATGGCCGTAGGCCATACATGAAAGATAAATCCTGAAAATCCCAGTTGAGCCGCACTCATGTCAGTTCATAGGCTGCTTTTGACTTACTTTATGCTGTGTTTCTTTGGAAGGTGCTTTTGAACTAAATGCAATCCAGGTCAAAGTGCTACTAAACCCAGGATCCTGCATTCACTCTGTCTGGTCTTCCACAGTACATACTACATGGAAATGCAATTATTTTAGTAAATATAAACTGCTAAATACATTTTCTTATCAGAAGTTAAAGCAGTCTTGTGACTTCTATCAGTGTTCAGCAGAGCACTGGTTAAAGCTTATAGAAGGAGTTTTCTTTCTGCTCTAGGGGGGTGCAGAACCCCTGACCTCTGTCTGCATAGTGCTGATTGGTCCTGTGCTGATCACATGCACTCTCCCAAGAAAAAAAAAACCTCTAGCAATACACACCATACTGAGCATGTGCAGAATTACTCCACACAATATGTCTTATCAGGAGATAAGAGGGTGACACTGGAAGAAGGGGAGGATCAGAGAAGTCAGGATCAAATAGCATTTTTACATAATGCAGAGGATTAACCCCTTAGGTTCCACAGTGAGTATACTTTACTGCATATACATTCTGATTTTACTGTTGTGGGTTTAGTAACACTTTAAATACAGCTTTTTCTTGCCAGATGCTGCATTTGCCATACGCATGTCATATGTATGCATTTACATTCAAGTAGTGTTTGACAAGAAACCCTAAAGGTTGAACTTTGCAGAAGTGGAAATGAGACCTTGTCCTAATCTTTTAGTGGGTTACAACTGCAAGCAGTCCTTGCTATGTGACCATGAAATGGACAGACACATGACTAACAAGAAATATTGTCATATGTAGGAAACACAGCAATGACGTCTCCTTCCTTTTTCCACAAAGAGGGAATGTTTTTGATTTTTTTTTTTTAATCATTTAAGTTTTTAGATTGAGGCAACATTTTTAAAGGTTTTATAATGCTTCCTGAGTTCGGCTACCAAAGTAAACCAAAAACTGGTTGAAAAATATAGATAAAACCCTATCTCCAGTCATTTTTTTTATTTTTTTACAGATTTTCAAGTGCTGCTTATGTTCTTGTAGATGAGATGTTCTGTCAGTTTTTAAATGCTGTCTGTGTTCCCACTGAAGAGATTTCCCCTATCTTCCTATTCTGTCTGATACCTACGTATCACTTGCATCAATGGGAACACAGGCAGCAAAACAATCCTGACAGAGGTTCTACTGCTTCACTGCTTTATTAGAAAATTATTTTTATTGCTGTCCATGCCCCTGTCAGGGAAATTTTCCTTCACTTCAAGTTCTGCCTGACACCCATCAAGTGAAGGATTATCTCCCAAATGGGAGGATCTCGTGCATCCCCTTTAGGCTCCATGCACACGGGGTGTTTTGATAACTCTGGTAACATTAGCTGTGTAAAGTCACGTTAAAAACGTGAGTTTTTCACCATTTTTTTAGCTGCGTTTTTCCACGTTTGCGTTTTTTAGTATTTTTTTTACCAAAAAAAATAATTTTTTTTGGTCAAAAAAAATCCAAAAATGCCGCTTTGCGGTGTTTTACTGTGATTTACCGCGTTTTGCTGCATTTTTCAGCATTAGAGCGTTTGTACAGCTAAAAACTCCTCTAGTAACCCACTAGTCCTGGAGTTTTTTTCCAGCCAAAAAACATCCCTGCCAAAAAACATTGATTACAGTCTGTGTGTACATGGACACATAGGAGAACATGCTGGGGGGTTTACTGGCTGTAGAATAAAACATCAAAAGCCAAAAACAGCCCTGTAAACACGTCCAGTGTGCATGAGGACTTATATCTAAAACTTTAAAAAACTTTTACCTTGTAGTGGAGTTCCACTCACAATGTAAAAAATAAAAGTCAGCAGCCACAAAAACTGTAGCTGCAGACGTTTAAAAAACAGCCATTCACCTGTCCCTCGATCCCGTGGTGTCCTCCCCACAGCCCGTTTCACCAGCCATCTGGTGTTCCAGGCGCCAGCATCTTCAGTGTGGGCACCTGGCTGTGACAGCTTGTGGCTTCACAGCCGGGTGCCCACTGCGCATGCGCAAGTAGCGTGGTGCTTCCTGAATGGCCCCGTAGTCTTCTGGGACACATGATAGGTCCCAGAAGACTACGGGGCCATTCAGGGAGGGTAGGAGGGCAACTTCTGCTTCCGATCGCCTAGGTGATCACAGCGGAAGTGGGAGCAGGTACCTGTCAATTTTGGGTACCCGCGCCCAATAAATAAATCCCAATAAAATACATTTATGTTTTTGGATGTAACATGACAAAATGTGGAAAATTTCAAGGTGTATGAATACTTTTTGAAGGCAGTGTACAATATAATTCAAGACAAGGGGGTTAAGCTGGCCATGAAACAGCTGGCGCTGTTTGAATGTTGGCTGGTTCCCAATGAGCCAGCTGAAATTTGCTTCACAGGTGACTCTGTTGGCGCTCTTGACAACATTCGATTAAATAATCGATAGAGCCAGGTGGGAAATTGTCGGCCAAACAGTCACTTCATCCAGTCGATCCAGATACTGTTCGCATATTCTGAATACAAAAGCCCAGCAGGGAGATTTGGCCATCCATTCTTTATAGTGTGGATGGAGGAATCTATTAGAATTTTTTAAGTCTGCAGTCTGAATGAAAACATTTTAACAGTGTATGACCGGCTTTAGGAGGACCCTTTAGCACCTCACAAGGTGTATTTGCTTTTTTTGCCATTTAAAGTTGGTAGCACTTTTTATTCGCTATACATTTTAGTGTGAAGTGATTCTTTGCTATGCAGCTTTAGATCATAGTGTTGCAGAATATCAACTGAAACCGTATGAAAAGTGATTTTAATTACCGAAAATTATATTTTGCCACCATACCATTGATCTGCATGGAGTAAACAACTCCGGCCTTGGTGGAATCTATAATAATCCAAAGTGTAGATGCTTGCACTGACTTTAAAAGAGAAATTTGGGGTAATTAAAAAAACAAACTACCATACTCACTTCCATGCTGCAGCTTTGGTCTTTTGCTTCAGCTGTCCCTCGCTGGCAAAAGGACCAAGAACTGAGCGATCACATGACCACTGATTACTCAGTTCTTGACCTTCCTGGAGAAGAAAGTAGTGATTGTCAGTCACTGTTCCCTGCCCTACCCCTCCGCCAGGCTAGAGAGTGGGGGGTGCAGCTGGCTTCAGCTCTCAGCCGCGTGCTGAAAGATACAAGCCAAAGCTAGCTGCATCGCTCCCTCTCTATCCTAGCGCTCCAGTGGAAGGGCAAAGGCTGTGGGTGGATCCTGACAATATGATCAGGATCCTTCCAGAGCCGGGATCAGCTCTGTGACGTCAACTGAGAACTGGCTTTAGCTCACTGTTGGCTGATTCTGGGTTCCCAGGAATGCACAAGTAAGGCCAAAAAGGCTTTGGTCATACTTCATTTTTAAATTTACATTAGCAGTGACTGCTTTTTTTAATTGCATCTAAATAACAAACCACTGAATATCAAAGCCTTTTTGATGGGGTAAGGCAGATTCTGCTTAGCTACCAAAGAATACATTGTCAGCACCAGCTTGGCATGGAAACTCCATTAAATCTGTATAAAACGCATGTAAAATATGATACCAGAAAAGAAAAGCGTTGCTTCCTTTTGTTAAATATTCTATTGTTTTTGATGTTATTGCATGGAGATAGTGCATGCGTTTAATCATTTTCAGAAGTGCATTTCCCAGAACTCTTTAGAGACAATGTATAACATAACGACTGAGGACTGTCAGAGGTTAAATTGAAGCATCTAACAGTATGATCCACCTGTACAGTCAACATTGCCCTATTAACGGCAGATTAAAAGATGGCTGATGGTGTGAGAGGGGCTATAGATGGCTTTAAAGAAGAGATTTAATATGGGCAGCGCTAGAGAGGGAATTCAGCAAGCAGCAGTCTGCTGAGATTCCTGGCTGATTCTCTTTCTGCAGGGGGAGAATTTAAGCCAGAGGGATTTGGGTGACTGAAATGCAGGATTTGGAAAAGCTGGTCTGTTATGTAACCAGGTTCAGGAGGGGAGAGAGAGACAGGAGGAGAGAGAAAGCAGGAGAGATAGAGAAGGGAGGGGGAGAGGAGGAAAAAGGGAGGGAATGAGGAAGACAGCGAGAGAGGAGGGAGAAAAGAAGCGCATAGACTGATACATAAATAAATCTACATTGAAAGTATTTTTCGATATATGAATACGCCTTAACGGCCTTCTGTGGAATATATATCTGTTGTGTATACATCTGTACATACTTCCTCAAGCCATACGCTTGAGATGATCAGATCGGGAAATAATCTTGTGTCTGTGGGCACCCCTGGCCGAGTGATCTTGGGAGTAAAGATCAGCTGGACAGGTTACAATGTTTCCACTAAGTTAACAATTGAGATGTCAAGCTGTGCTTCCTCCTCCCTGTTCCATAGGCAGATACATGCTTGCTTTGGTGACCCAAAGCTACTGAAAACAACGTCCTCCGATGGCAGGATTGTGTCTGCATGGCCTCTGGCCACCTTAAGAATTAAGCACAGATCATACAGAAAAGTCACACACATTTAACAGGTTCAAATAATGACTTTCTTCTTCTTGTAAATCTGAGCTGGCTAAACAGCAAACATAATTGCTTTGGTCTCTCCATCCACCCTGCACTATACATTCATGCTTTCGGAGCCGTCTCTATGTATCACATTGCATCATGTGATTGCCTTAAATAACTTTAGCTGTTCTATTGCATGAGCCATTTGTGTGCATATCTGCTGCTTCTTTAAATTGGGGGATGATAGGCAAAATGTCTTTGCCTTAATCCTGTATCTGTAAAAAGTCAAGCTATAGATGTAGCAGGATATAAAAAGGATTACAGTATACAGCTATCAACCTGTACAGCTCATATGTTCCCTACTTGCAGCTGCCAGAAAGGCAGTACTAGTCTGGGATCAAGCACAACTCCCCGCTAGTAGCAGCTACAATTAAAATCTACTATTTCCCACCACTGGCATAGACTGGTGACACATTCAGTGAACCTGATAAAAGTTCGAAAAAGGTTGCTGAGTTAGTTAGCTACAATATATAGCGATTGGTAGACTAAATGTAATTTTACTTTGTTTTCCACTTGTCTAAGTCACTTCTTCCTGATGGATTATGAGAAATCATTTTACATATTTATTTTCTTCTGGAAATTAAAGTTCACACTAAGCCTGGGTTCACACTTGTGCGGTGCGGCATATCACATTTGATTCACACAGGAACCGAACTGCAATCCTGTGCAAATCACATGCGAATTGTGTGCAGTGCGATTTGAGCCGTACATTTTGTATGGTTCAAGTCGCACCGCATTCGCACCAAAAAGGTGCAGGACCCTTTTTTTGGTCTGCGCTAGAATCAGATCGCATGGGTATTCACACCCATCCGATCCGATTCTGCACATTGCACCGCGTTTTGCAAAACGATTTTGGGTTGTTGTTACCGTAACATACAGACCCGCAGCGGTTCGCATGAACGGGGTGCGATTGTGATCACAGAAACCGTTGCAAATTCCTCACAACATCAGTATGAACCCTGGCTGAATCTGACTTTGAAATTGTGACTTCACTTGAAGTTGCACGATTTCAAAACCGCATGTCAGTGAGAGTTTGCTGACATCAAGCACAGAACTCTATGCCAGTCACACCTGAAGTTGCAAAAAATAGTGCAGGAAACTTTCTTTCAAATTGGTGCAGCATTGCAAAGTCGCACCGATTTGATTACTTCCATTGCCGACAACAGGGTGCGACTTGTCATGCGATTTGAAGCTGTCAAATTACATGACAAGTCCCACCGGTGTGAACCAGGGTTAAATGCCCCAATATGTTAGCCTATGTGTCCAAGCACACATAGGCATTTACAGGCAGGGGTGTTTAGGGGCAGAAATCTGAACGCACCAAAATCATGTTCAGGGGTGTAGTATTTGGGCAAAAAAAATGCCCAAAGGCATCCAAATACATGTAAATGCCCCTACACGCTAGGCTTGGTTAGATTTGGAGCGTTCATTCATTTCAGTGGCTAGGATAAAATATTATTCTGGCCCAAACGCTTGACATGCTTGAACGCGTCTAAACGCATTTAAAAATCATGGCTTTTGGCACGTTTTTAATACTACTTTTCTCTTCATAATAGCATAGTGTATATAAGGCCTTATTGCGTCCTATGTGTGATCTCAATCCTCCACTGAAGCACCTCACCACTGTTAGGCTAGGTTCACATTTGTGCGGAAGAAAATCCGTGCAGCCGCACCACCTGCACAGAGCAATGCGGACCCGCATGCGGCTGCCATTACGTCTAATGGCACGCCACTCGCACTGGAAAATGCAACCATATTCCCGTGCGGGTTGCGATTTCAGAAGAAGTGCAGGGACTTCTTCTCTGCGTCTCACGGTGCACGGGAGTCCATTCAAATGAATGGGCTCTCGTGCCCGCGCAAAAAGTGGCCCGCATGGCCGCATATATGTGAACCGGGGCTAAGTGTAGAGCAAACAGCACCTGTTATTTCTGGTCACTTGCTCCACTCTATGCATAGCACAGTTCCTATAATTCTTGACCTTGCGCAAGCCCTAAGAAGTCTAGGAACTGTACTACATAAGTACACGTGCTGAAGTATCACTGACAAATGCCGGCTCCTCCCACACTACTCCTCCCCTAAGGCTCCGTTCACTCGTATGCAGTTTGCTTTTTGTCCGTTTTGCAGTGCTTTTTACAGTTCATGTTGTGTTTTCTACATGCGTTTTTACCATGTTTTGTTCAGCTTTTTTTCTTTAGTGTCATTTCTTTTGTTGCTAGGCAGAAAAAAATGCAAAATGCGGCAAAAACGCACTACCATGCAATCCAGCAGCTTCTCCATTGAACTTTATAGTAGCAGAAATGCTTCTTTTTGCTTTTAAAAAAGTCCCTGACACTTTACAAAAACACAGCAGCTCAAAAAAGCATAGTTGTGAATATGTTCCATAGGAAACCATGTTAAATGGACTATAATGCATTTCTGCAAAAAGCACTAATAAACGCATTGGTGTGAACAGAGCCTTAGCTCAATCTAAAATGTGAGTACTGCTACATTCCTCCTAGTGGATGCTACCTGCTGGCACTGGAAGTTTCCACATGTAGTCCATCTCTGTGAAGAGCAGGAAAGGTGGCTACATTCACACACAAGGGGATCATGGAGAACAAAAGCAGCCACCCTACAACAAGAAGTCTGAGGACATCAAAAACTTGAGTTTGAGAGATGAAAGGAAGGAAGAGAGAGAAGGTACATTCTTCTTTTAATTAAACCTATTGAATGTATTTTAGTAAATTGGTGTAAATTAGTGAGTATTCATGAAGAGATTCTTGTAGTATGCAACATACAGGCAGCAGAAAAGCCTTTTGGAAAGAAAAAAGCCTTATGACTTTTTCCTACATGGTTCCAGAATCCCGGAAACATACGTACAGTTTATGTTCATGCAAACAATGGAGTTTATTTCTTTATCCATTTTTTTTTTGTTTTTTTTATAGTTTTTATAGTTAAAAACACAAATTAAAGCTGTCCTTGAGGTAAAAATGCAAAGTCTGCTTAATAATACAGTATTAAGGCTTAGGGCTACCTTATTAATGATAGCAGCATCACTGTAAAAAATAACCAAGGATCATATATGCAGCACTACACCTTAAAAGTGCCATGTGAAAAAAGTGTATAAGAATTATGAATATTAATAATAAATGTACAGTATATTTAGTTTATAACTCTAATAGCTTTCATTAACCGCTTGCCATCCACCCTATAGCAGAAATACTACTACAGGGTGACACGGGTGCGCAAAATCACTTATATGTACGTGATTTTGCAGTTCCGGGTAGGGGGCGCGCGTGCCCAACCACACTGCCATTCAAGGCCTTGGCTGTCAATGCCTAGGTATGTAAACAATATAGTTCTCTATCCTGTCAGCTCCTGCACACTACTTTATATGGCTCTGCAAAGCAGAGCGATACAAAGCAGTGTGCTTACAATGAAGCACACACACCTCACATAATGAGACACAGCACACAGTTAACCCTTTGATCGCCCCAGATGTTAATCCCTTCCTGCTCAGTGCCATTAGTACAGTGTCAATGCTTTTTATTAGCGCTGATCACTGTATTGGTGTCACTGGGAATGTCAGGGACACCAAGTCCGTTCCCCCCAGTGTCAGAATGCCCGCCGCAGTCCTGCAATCCCGCTATAAGTCGCTGATCGATGCCATTACGCCATTTTAAAAAAATGAAATAAAATTCCAGTATCTATACTGCCATTTGTAAATGCTATAAATTTCACGTAAACCAATTAATTTACATGTATTGGGATTTTATTTTTAGCAAAGACATGTAGCAGAATACATTTTGGCCTAAATTTATGACAAAGTTTGAATTTTAAATTTTTTTTTACTGGACATGTTTAACCTCCCTGACGGTATTCCCGAGTGTAGCTCGGGGTAACATTTCAGTACCAAAAGCGGTAACCCCGAGCTACACTCGGGCTTACCCTGCGGCACTGCTCCGGCAAGTTGTCTTCACTTACCTTACCCTGCGCTCCCACGATGTGTCCCCTGCAGCGTCCCCGGCCATCTCCTCCGGCCGATGCCGGCATCCGGCTTCTGTGTCCTGTCCCTGTGACGTCGGGACGTACGGGCGCCGCCGCCGGCGGGAAATTTAAAAATTTTAAAAAATGTCATTTTTTTTTTTTTACATTTTACACAGTAAAACATTGCTGTTTCAACCTATTTCACATACATATTGTCCCTAGTGCTTTGTCCTGCGCCCTGCCTGCATTTTGTCTATTCTTTCTGCCTGGAAACTGAGAAATGTCCATGGCGTCCAAAAAGTGTCCCTTTAGGTCAAAAGCGGGTTTAGATCAGCTAGAGAACAGCGATAGTAAATCAGAACCACTTACAGAATTGAGTGATAATGATTCGTGGGGGAAATTCGTCATCAGAAACTGAAAACGATTTTGCGACTGAGCTCAGCAATGTGCGAACTTGGCGCTCTATTTCACATTTCAGTGTTTTTGGTTTGATTATATTATTGAATTAAATTTTTTATTATTTTTATATTATTTTTATGATTATTTATTAAATTATAATTTATGATTTTGTGTTTCAAATTTTATCATACCCGGGATGTTTACTAGACTCTTGTTCGGACAGATTTCAGTGAGTTTTTCCTAAAAATTACAGCCTACAATAAAAAAAATACATATTTCCATGCAAAAAAATGGTACCGCTTTCAGCACCAAAAATCTGAAATAATCATACCGCCAGGGAGGTTAATAGCAAAAAGTCAAAAATAGTGTTTTTTTTTCTCAAAATTGTCAGACTTTTTTTTTTATAGTGCAAAAAGTTAAAAACGCACAGGCGATCAAATACCACCAAAATAAAGCTCTATTTGTGTGAAAAAAAGGACGTTAATATGATTAGGGTGCAGCATTTCATGACCGCGCAATTATACAGCAATGCAGCGCTGTAACGCAAAAAATGGCCTGGTCAAGAAAGGGGGTAAATCCTCTGGAGGGCAAGTGGTTATGGGGGCTTGGATACAATTTTATAGCAGCATAAGGTCTTTCAGAATTTGTGATATTCAGCATTTTCCTAGGACAGTGTTTCTCAACTTTTTTTCAGTCAAGGCACCCTTTAAAATTATGGACAGTCCCGAGGCATCCCATTCTAAAATGTGAAAAACTGTTTATTATATAACGCAGCAACATCCACACATGTAGTACACCCAATATTAGAGGTGTTTTATTCTTCCAAAGCAAATACACTTTTGCACATTGGTACTGACTAGTATTCCAGTGTTTCTCTTCTCCCTCATGTTTTCACCATCACCGAGCTAATGTGACCCCAGCACTGGTGGAGAGGGGCGGGGGAGGGTCAAACTAGGATGGTGTGCAGGCAGCTGACATCCTCCTTATCAACTGATGATGTCATTGGTTGTCAGGACGCCGGAGATTTGAAGGTCGTAATGGTGCACAATGAAAGCCTGTGGCTTTGTGTAACTAAAAGGCTTGTTCCACCCTCTGGCTGGTATACAAGTTTTGGGCAATTTGTAGACATTATGCCAAGGCACCCCTGAAGAAACCTCAAGGCACCCCAGGGTGCCTAGGCACCCTGGTTGAGAAAAGCTGTCCTAGGATCTTGAAATAAGGATGGTAACCCTTGCCTAGGTGCCACGTGAGGAAGCCAAAGGAAAGGTAAGCATATTAAATATATTTTTTCTCTACAGAGTTATGTTTAGTATTAAAGAGAAATTTACTTCTGTTTATCCCCCCTTCCTTACCTTTTTCACTGGGTTATGCAAAACAAAAAATATACAGGTGAAACTCGAAAAATTAGAATATCGTGCAAAAGTTCATTTATTTCAGTAATGCAACTTAAAAGGTGAAACTAATATATGAGATAGACTCATTACATGCAAAGCAAGATAGTTCAAGCCGTGATTTGTCATAACTGTGATGATTATGGCTTACAGCTCATGAAAACCCCAAATCCACAATCTCAGAAAATTAGAATATTACATGCAATCAATAAAACAAGGATTGTACATAGAACAATATCGGACCTCTGAAAAGTATAAGCATGCATATGTACTCAGTACTTGGTTTGGGCCCCTTTTGCAGCAATTACTGCCTCAATGCAGCGTGGCATGGAAGCTGAGGTGTTATGGAAGACCAGGATGCTTCAATAGCGGCCTTCAGCTCTTCTGCATTGTTCTGTCTCATGTCACTCATCTTTCTCTTGGCAATGCCCCATAGATTCTCTATGGGGTTCAGGTCAGGCGAGTTTGCTAGCCAATCAAGCACAGTAATCCCACGGTCATTGAACCAGGTTTTGGTGCTTTTGGCAGTGTGGGCAGGTGCCAAGTCCTGCTGGAAAATGAAGTCAGCATCCCCATAAAGCTCGTCTGCGGAAGGAAGCATGAAGTGCTCCAAAATCTCCTGGTAGACGGCTGCGTTGACCATGGACTTAATGAAGCGCAGTGGACCAACACCAGCCGATGACATGGCTCCCCAAATCAACACAGACTGTGGAAACTTCACACTGGACTTCAAGCATCTTGCAGTGTGTGCCTCTCTATTCTTCCTCCATACTCTGGGTCATTGGTTTCCAAATGAGATGCAAAAGTTGCTCTCATCAGAAAAGAGGACTTTGGACCACTGAGCAACAGACCAGGTCTGTTTTTCTTTAGCCCAGGTAAGACACTTCTGACATTGTTTATTGTTCAGAAGAGGCTGGACAAGAGGAATATGACATTTGAAGCCCATGTCCAGGATCCGTCTGTGTGTGGTGGCTCTTGATGCATTTACTCCAGCCTCAGTCCACTCCTTGTGAAAGTCCCCAACACTTTTGAATGGCCTTTTCCTGACAATCCTCTCCAGGCTGCGGTCATTTCTGCTGCTTTTGCACCTTTCTTCCACACTTTTCCCTTCCACATAACTTTCTATTAATGTGCTTTGATACAGCACTTTGGGAACATCCAACTTCTTTTGCAATTACCTTTTGAGGCTTTCCCTCCTTATGGAGGGTGTCAATGCTGGTTTTCTACACAACTGTCAGGTCAGCAGTCTTTCCCATGATTGTGATTCCTACTGAACCAGACTGAGAGACCATTTAAAGGCTCAGGTGTTATGGCTTAATTAGCTGATTTGAGTGGGACACTTTGAGCCTAGAATATTGCACCTTTTCACAATATTCTAATTTACTGAGATTGTGGATTTGGGGTTTTCATGAGCTGTAAGCCATAATCATCACAATTATGACAAATCACGGGTTGAACTATCTTACTTTGTATGTAATGAGTCTATCTCATATATTAGTTTCACCTTTTAAGTTGCATTACTGAAATAAATGAACTTTTGCACGATATTCTAATTTCTCGAGTTTCACCTGTATATACTCATATGTCCAGCAATGCACTAGTGTTTTGTAGGATCCGCCATTTAGCCATTGCACACCCAGTCCTGTGCCACCGTCTTCTTCTCTGATGTCATCAGGAAGTTGGATGTTTCTTCTGGGGTTTTTGCGGCATGGGTTGGAGAAGCGACTGCAAGAACCAGGAAGAGACAGCCAGCCACCTGATGACGCAGTGCTTGCACTGTAGAGTGACCCGAGGCCTACTGGGAGCCTTCTGACATGGATATCCCAGGAGGTTGAGGGCAACAAATATTTCATTCTTGTCTAGGCAACAATGTAGGAAGTGCAAGAATATTTCCTTGAAAGAGGTATGCAAAAAGAAAATTCTGGTTCTCACCAGAAATACAATAGAGGGGAAATCTACTATTAGGAAGACTTGTTCTGGTGACAGCTGTACATATCCATCTCTTCCCAAATTTCCACCCACTACTTGTGTGTAAAGATAGCAAATGAAGGGAAATCTCACTATTACAACCAGATAAAAAAAAAAAAACAAGCAGATGTTTTAACCATTTCTATTCATGAAAAAAAGCTTTTATTTAAAGTAGAACTATAGGCAAAACTTTTTTTTACATTTTGGATAGAGTAATGAAGGGTTAGAACCCCTGCCAGTTTTTTTGCCATCTGTGTCCCTTTGGGGAGATTCACCTTCACTTCCTGTCCCATAGCCAAAACAGGAAATGAGAGGAAATCCTTGCAAATTAAGGGACCCCCCCCCACCACTACCATCACCCCCAGGTCACCAGAACTAGTGTCCCCATTGAATGATTTCCCCTCTATTACTTTTCTGGGGATAGCCCAATATTTGAGGTTTTCTTTTACTTTCACTTTCAGTTATAGTGATAAAAAGGACAAATAGAGAGGGTGAATCTCCCTAATGGGGACACAGACAGCCAATAAATCCTGACGGGTGTTCTAATCCCTCTCCACTCTATAGAAAATTTTAAAAAATACCTTTAGATATGCTTTCAGATATACTGTACTTTAAAGTGGACATAGAATCAGCTGTATATTTACATGTTAAATGCTTGCTTGCTAAGTAATGTGAGAGTGCAATACAGGCATTTATTACATCTCACAGAGGTACTTCCTCAATGCTATCATCTGCTTTCTCTCCAGAAGGACAGTGCCTTCTTTATTTAGCCATCATTCAAAGTCAGTTTCTTCTTTCTAAATTGAAATGCCTGTTCAGAGATTACACAGATAAGTAAATCCTGTTGCCTGTGCAATTCATGGCTGTATTCTCTCATCTTGTGCTGCCTGCAGAAGACTGATGACATCATCTTTGCCTAGGCAAGACCACTGACTGCAGCTTGTTTTTTTGTTGAAATTCCCTTGTACTTTCTCCTGTGTCTGCCTGCCCTTTCTGAGAACAGATTTAGGCTGGGCTCACATATATGCGGTGCAGTATATCGCATGTGATTAGCACAGGAACTACACCGCATTCCTCTGAAAATCACATTCGATTTGTGTGCGGTGCGATTGCAACCATACATTTTGTATGGATCTAATTGCACCGCACCAGAAATGTGCAGGACCCTTTTTTTTGGTCCGCACTAGAATCGGATTGCATGGGTATTCACACATATGCAATCCGATTCTGTACATCGCACCGCGTTTTCCGGACAGCTTTCGGGGTGTTGTTAACATACACACCCGCAGCGGTTCACATGAACAGGGTGCGATTCTGATGCATTGCTGAATTCACACAGAAAATGCTGCAAATTCTGGACCGCATCAGTGTGAACCAGGGCTCACACTGCTTTTGGGGTTGCACTGAACGGGGAATATTACTGCACATTTGGTGGACCTGCCCTGTAGCCACCCGATTCTGGATACAGGTTTATAATCTGCTATGCTCAGTCCTACACAACAATCTCACTCTTAACCGATGGGAAGTCTTACTACAGAAACCTATCCCACACTTACATAAACATCAGAGGAAGCTGGTGGGGTTTGTGTTTTTAGAAGCCCGGCAGACCCTAGCCAGAGCCTGGAGGGGTCCATCAATACATTTTGCCAAAGTCAAGCAAAGGTTCTTGGGGACCATGATACATGAAAAGCTAACCTTATCAACACCCACACTACGTACCTCAGGGTCTGGGTCCCATGGCTGAATTATAACGAACTCTTGAACACTGACCACTCTCTACTTTCCCTGTGACAGACTACTATGTACAGGACCCTTTTTTTGGTCCGCACTAGAATCGGATCGCATGGGTATTCTCACCTATGCGATCTGATTCTGCACATCCCACCGCATTTTGCGGACCGCTTTCGAGGGTTTTGGTAACTTAACATAAACACCCACAGCGGTTCGCATGAACGGGGTGCAATTCTGATGCAGTGTGGAATTCGCACAGAAAACGCTGCAAATTCCACAGCACATCAGTGTGAACCAGGGCTAAAGGTTATGTTATAATATTGGGCTAAATGCCATCAACCACTTGTCTTGCTAAGTGTCTATAGTTATTGTTCTTGATAGACAGAAACAAGCTGAAACAAAGATGACTCCACAACGTCAGCTTCACAGCCACCATCACTCAGGGTGTACCTCATGTTCTTGCTACATTCATTCATCATGTATTGTTTGGGCAAGAAACACAGATATGCCTTCAGCAATTATGTTGTCTACAAACTGAACACTTACCTGCCTATAGTTCTTGTTGTATATGAAACAGCAAAGAGCAGGAACTAGTTACACTTCCACAAATGCCCATTTTGAGCTCTACCTTCATTACCTTCCCATCCCTAGCAACACAGCCATTTGCTTGTCTTCCTTGTCATACCTATTAAGTGAAGAGCTGCCATGTTGTATAGCAGCTCATGAGCCTGTAGGTTACAGGCCCCACTAGGGGCAAGTATCTGGCATGTATTTTGCAGTAAATTTCTCATTGGTTGTTGGGATCTTATGTCCCAAACCGAGTAGTTGAGGCTTCCATAGCAAGTGAAAGTAATCCCAGAGGGTCACAAATATTAATAAACAATTCAGTTTCGTCACCTCCCCATCCACTGAATGAAGGTGTATTGGTGAGGTCATGCCTTTGCCTCCCACCTCCTTTCTAAGAAAATCCCCTTCCATGTTGGGAGGTTTAACAATAGCAAGCACTGTTCTGGTCTATATAGCAAGCCAGATGCCTGCACTCTTGTTTTAACTTTTTTGCAGCACATCTCAGTAGTTTGTAGTCCAAGAGTGTCTGTAATGTGAATATCACTCACAGCCTTCATGGTTGCTACCAGGGGCAGACTGACCATTTGGAAGCTCGGGCACTGCCCAAGGCCCCGGGATCAGTAGGGGGCCCCATGAGATGCCCCTGGTACCTTTTCCATAGGCTTTGTTGAGTTTGGGCAAGGACACAGGGGCCCCATGATCCCCTATTGCCTGGGGGCCCCATGAGTTGTCCGTCTGCCCCTGGTTGCTACCACACATCTTCCTGCTGTCCACCAGTCCATGCTTTGCTATTGGCTAACAATATGATGGTTGGCTGCATTTGGCCAATGGGAAATTTCAGGCAACAAAGTGGAGCAGAACCTCATAGGGATTATGTAGCCTTTGGTTGCAATTTTCTCTGTAGAGAAGCCTGGCATTTAGGGCTACTTGGGAGTCCTGCATTGAAGATGAAAATCCATGGCAGGCCCTTGGAGGAGCTTACCATACAGACCAGCAGCCAGCTTAACATCATTATACCACTCCACAGGATTGTTTCAAGCTTGATCCTATTGTTGAAGTTCACATTCGTAGAACATTAGTAGAGAAGCATGTGTACAGTTATTTTTACACATGATGACAACTCATCGTCCTATTGTTACAATATATGGCTGTGCTTTACTTATTTTTACAGAACAGAGACAATGTAATTGAACATTTTATAGTGTATTCTTTTATATGCATTCGAATACACATTGTTATAAGGAAGAATACTTTGTTATTCTAAAAGGATGGTACAGAATTAAAACAACAACAGTTTTTTATCACTTTTAAAGGAAAGAAATGAATAAATTGTCACAGGAAATTACATTTAACCTGTTAGAATCTATGGAAACATTAAAATAAATAATGCAAGGCATTACGGCGCATCTAAATGCATTATAGCACATCAGATCTAATTCTGGGATGAAGAAGGTAATTGGCTATTTATTTTACTATCACTTATTGATTGACCAGGTTGGTCTTCACGACTAAAGCCTTGCTCAACAGAAGTCATGATGTTGGAAGCTAAACGGTGTCGGGCTAGGTGCAAATTTATTATGTCTAATGTGTTAGCCTTGCAGAGGAGTACAGTTTAGTATACATTTAACCAGCATGTACCCCAGCAAATATGCAGACAAATTCTTCTTACTCCTCGTTAAACCTTGTTGGCTGCATAATGCAGGAGGAAGACCATGCAGAACTTGTCTCAGTCGTTATACAGCAGGATATAGCTCCAATAGTGACCTCTCATACACCCCTTGCAATGCTGTAGACAGTCTTTCGTGGCTGTGCATGAAAAGACGACTAGACTTGTGATCCCAGGACACAAAGCCTAATTTAATTAATTGGAAAAAAGATGCATGCAACTGTTTTTTATTCATGCTTCACTGCTTCTGTTTGTCCTCTTTATATACACTTGTATACACGCAGAGTTCGTTTTTGGTAATGCTCGGTAGTAATGGCTCCTGCATTTATGGGTGACTATGAGGATGCACCTATTGGCAACACCAGACTATTGTCTGTTTTCAATGCCCCCACCCTTATTACTTAATTAAACTTTATTATTTCCTGTAAACTTAATTTTATACAAAATTATACTCATTTTGTAGAGAATTGCAGAAAAATAAACTATAAGCAATCTGAAAAATTCACTAGGGGGTTAATTAGGAACATTGTTGCATGTACAAGGCCACGCTGATCTGCTCAAATCTTATTTGAGTAAGTTCCAGTGCAGAACGTTTAGAAGCAAACACAATTATGAGTATAAAACTCTTTTGTATTGTACTGCTAAAAAGTATTTGTAGCTACTAAAGCATCTTCTTTTTCTTACTATCCAATGCAATGTTATCAAAATTGTCTCACAGTGTATGTTTATAGGATGGGGTTCACAAATTGTTGTAGAATTCTTGAGCTAGTTGATCCAGTTTAGAATCCAGTAGGAACACATGTCAAGGAACCAGAGATTCTGTGTTCTTGTTGACAACAACACACAGTGGATCCTTTAAAAGCAGAACGTATATTCATGTCTCCATTCCATCACAGATAAAGGATATATTGTTCTTTTTAGGATATGGCAGGGCATGCAGAGGATTCTTTTATGGAACTGGTTCCAAATGTACTGTACATACAGAACTGCTGGTTAATGCTACAGATTCAACCTAATATTATAGAGTAATTTATTCCAAACTGCATATATGCAGGGGTGGACTGACCATTGGAGCACTCGGGCACTGCCCGAGGGCCTGGGGTCAGTAGGGGGCCCCTGGTACCTTTCATTGGCTTTTTCATAGGCTTTTTTGGGTGTGGGCAAGGACATAGAGGCCCCATGATCCCCTATTGCTCGGGGGTCCCATGAGTTGTCAGTCCGTCCCTGCATATATGTAGATGTTTCCGGCTAGTTGAGCATCATCAGTGTAGAGTATGGAAACCATGCCTTCTATGGAGTAGAGCTTTTGGACCAACACAACTGTACAGGTTGGTTAGAAGGAGCCAAAATCCTCTAATTTTATCAGTGTGAAACCCAGTTGTACTCTCTTAAAATAGAAGGTAAGGTTTATATATATATATATATATATATATATATATATATATATATATATATATACACAAGTATATAAGGTATCTGTGCCCTCTACTTTTTGTTTCATAAACTGGACCACTAGTCTGCTTACACAAAGACTGCAGCTTGCTTATTGTAAGCTGACCATACACTACTTGAAGCTGCCAGCACTGTTCCATTCAAATGTGTTCAGTCTGCATTTGGAGCCAGTGAGAAAACTATCTTAGACCAGCTCAAGCATCCAATCAGATGCAGGCCCTGTTCGGGTTTTCACAATACAATAGCAAGGATGATTCATCTGTCTAGACTGAACAAAAGAAATGTATATGTGAATGGCCATCTTTAAACACGCATGTCTTTCAGATCGGGGCTACCTTTGGTCCTTCTCCATCTCCAGACCTGGACACATGCTCTCCATGTGCCCACAACCAGGAGTCCTGACTGTTCGGAAACTTTTCCATTTGTGGGAAAGACCCACCTTGTCTCCAATCAGTCTATCTGATCTCTCAGGCTCTTAGGGTCCCTTCCATTGTCATCTGTCATCTACCGCATCACTACAGTGGCAGACATTGTGTGTGTCTGTGTATATATACACTGCTCAAAAAAATTAAAGGAACACTTTGAAAACACATCAAATCTCACTGGGGAAAAATATCATGCTGGATATCTATACTGATATGGACTTGGGTATTGTGTTAGGAACATAAGCATGTCCCATGAAGATTATCAACCTAAAGAGGACTGAATTCAAAGACAACCCGAAAATAAAAGTGTAAAAATTATGCCGCAGGCTAGTCCATTTTGCTGAAATTTCATTGCAGCAACTCAAAATGGTACTCAGTAGTTTGTATGGCCCCCATGTGCTTGTATGCATGCCTGACATCGGGGCATGCTCCTAAAGAGACGACGGATGGTGTCCTGGGGTATTTCCTCCCAGATCTGAACCATGGCATCACTGAGCTCCTGGACAGTCTGAGGTGCAACCTGGCGGCGTCGGTTGGACTGAAACATGATGTCCCAGAGGTGTTCTATTAGATTTAGGTCAGCCGAGCGTGGGGGCCATTCAATGGTATCAATTCCTTCATCCTCCAGGAACTGCCTGCATACTCTTGCCACATGAGGCCAGGCATTGTCGTACACCAGGAGGAACCCAGGACCCACTGCACCAGCATAGGGTCTGACAATGGGTCCAAGGACTTCATTCCGATACCTAATGGCATTCAAGGTGCCATTGTCTAGCCTGTAGAGGTCTGTGCGTCCCTCCATGGACCTGCCTCCCCAATCCATCTCTGACCCACCACCAAAACGGTCATGATGAATGATGTTACAGGCAGAATAATGTTCTCCACGACTTCTCCAGACCCTTTCACGTCTGTCACATGTGCTCAGGGTGAACCTGCTCTCATCTGTGAAAAGCACAGGGCGCCAGTGGCAGACCTGCCAATTCTGGTGTTCAATGGGAAATGTCAATCGAGCTCTATGGTGCCAGGTAGTGAGCACAGGGCCCACTAGAGAACGTTGGGCCCTCAGGCCACCCTCATGAAGTCAGTTTCTGATTGATTGGTCAAAGACATTCACACCAGTGGCCTGTTGGAGGTACTTTTGTAGGGCTCTGGCAGTGCTCATCCTGTTCCTCCTTGCACAAAGGAAAAGATACTGGTCCTGCTGATGGGTTAAGGACCTTCTATGGCCCTAACCAGCTCTCTTAGAGTAACTGCCTGTTTTCTGGAATCTACTCCATGCTATTGAGACTGTGCTGGGAGACATAGCAAACCTTCTGGCAATGGCACGTATTGATGTGCCATCCTGGAGGAGTTGGACTGCCCGTGCAACCTCTGTAGGGTCCAGGTATCACCTTATGCTACCATTAGTGACACTGACCCTAGCCAAATGCAAAACTAGTGAAAAACAGTCAAAAAGATGAGTAGGAAAAAAAATGCCAGTGGCCTCCACCTGTAAAACCATGCCTGTTTTGGGGGTCTTCTCATTGTTGCTCATCTAGTGCACCTGTTGTTAATTTCATTAACATCAAAGCAGCTGAAAATGATTAACAACCCCCTCTGCTACTTACCTGACTAGATCAATATCCCAAGAGTTTAATTGACTTGATGCTATACTCTGATTAAAAAGTGTTCCTTTAATTTGTTTGAGCAGTATATATATACCGTATTTTTCGCACCATAAGACGCACTTTTTTCCCCCCAAAAAAGGGGGGAAAATGTCAGTGCGTCTTATGGAGCGAATATGGAGCGGCCGGTCCGGTATTTCCACCGCCGCCGTGTCAGAATACCGGGCCGGCCGCTCAGCTCTACAGCGGGACCTTATAGAGATGACTGCTGACCTTTGGGGAGGGGGGGGGAGCGGGTACCTGAATTTGACAGGTACCCGCTCCCACTTCCGTGGAGTTGTTCTTTCATCTTACCCGTTCCTCTATCCAGCGGCGCGGTCTTCCCGGCTTCTGTAGTGTGGGCATGACAGCCGGGTGCCAAGTGCGCATGCGCAGGAAGCAGTGTTTTTTGTGAAAGGTAAGGCGGCACCTGGGACACATGACAGATCCCAGAAGCCGCCGGACCAATAACAAAGCGCAAGTGCTTCTCGCTCATGCGCACTGGGCACCCGGCTGTCATGCCGAGCGCCATTACAGAAGCCGGGAAGACAGCGCGCGGCTGGATAGAGGAACAGGTAAGATGAAAGAACAACTCCGCGGAAGTGGGAGCGGGTATCTGTCAAATTCAGGTACCCGCTCCCCCCCCCTCCCCAAAGGTCAGCAGTCATCCCCTGTACTATCCACAGTCTCTGGTCATCCCTGTGCTGTCCGCAGTCTCTGGTCATCCCTGTGCTGTCCGCAGTCTCTGGTCATCCCTGTGCTGTCCGCAGTCTCTGGTCATCCCTGTACTGTGTCTGCAGTCTCTGGTCATCCCTGTACTGTGTCCGCAGTCTCTGGTCATCCCTGTACTGTGTCCGCAGTCTCTGGTCATCTCCTGTACTTTGTCCGCAGTCTCTGGTCATCCCTGTGCTGTCTGCAGTCTCTGGTCATCCCTGTACTGTGTCCGCAGTCTCTGGTCATCCCTGTGCTGTCTGCAGTCTCTGGTCATCCCTGTACTGTGTCCGCAGTCTCTGGTCATCCCTGTACTGTGTCCGCAGTCTCTGGTCATCCCTGTACTGTGTCCGCAGTCTCTGGTCATCCCCTGCACTGTGTCCGCAGTCTCTGGACATCTCCTGTACTATGTCTGCAGTCTCTGGTCATCCCCTGTACTGTGTCCGCAGTCTCTGGTCATCCCCTGTACTGTGTCCGCAGTCTCTGGTCATCTCCTGTACTGTGTCCGCAGTCTCTGGTCATCTCCTGTACTGTGTCCGCAGTCTCTGGTCATCTCCTGTACTGTGTCCGCAGTCTCTGGTCATCCCCTGTACTGTGTCCGCAGTCTCTGGTCATCCCCTGTACTGTGTCCGCAGTCTCTGGTCATCCCCTGTACTGTGTCTGCAGTCACTGGTCATCTCCTGTACTATGTCCGCAGTCTCTGGTCATCTCCTGTACTGTGTCCGCAGTTTCTGGTCATCTCCTGTACTATGTCTGCAGTCCATTAGTTCAGAATTTTTTTTTCCTGTTTTCTGCCTCTAAAACCTAGGTGCGTCTTATGGTCAGGTGCGTCTTATGGAGCGAAAAATACGGTATATACTGGGCATTCAAGTCAAACCAGGTCTTTTGAGTTTATATAATAAAAGAACAAACCTGAAGGAGTAGAAACTGCATTTGTTTTTCAACATACTCCCCTGCTACATTTATACACTTATCCCAGCTTTTAACTAATGCCTGGAAATCTTCGGCATATAAAGATTTGTCAGTACTCCTGAACCATCCTAGGATAGTCTGCTTCACTTCGTCATTATTGTGTTCACTATTCCCACAGAAAGATTTATCTCTTCTTGACAGGTTAGGTGTTTATTATCCAGGATCAGGCGTTCAGTGCACTGTATGTTCACAGGAATGACTGTTGTGGGCTGGGAACCACCGTGGCCGGGATCGTCACTGATGGACGTGTGGCCATTTTTGAAAAGTTTACACCATTCAAATGTCTTACTGTGGCATCTCATCACTGTACTGTGCTTAAACTCTTCTATGGATTTGAGCGGGTTTTACACCTCCCGCCAAGAAACTTCATCACCACACACTGTTTCATGCATGCACTAACTCTGTTGTCTGCCATCTTGATTAACGGTCTCTGGACTTGTCCATGACATGTGCGCCGCCTATTAGCAAAATAGGATGCACTTGACACTTACTATTGTGTGTAGTATTGCCTCGCTAGCACCCTATATACATATATATATATATATATATATATATATATATATATATATATATATATATGCCAATAAGTGTTTTAGGTCCTGTACATTTAATTAAATTAAATGTACTTTATTAAAATTTAAAAATTAAAGGAATTACATTTAGCTAGTTGGGTATCAGAGAACAAATGATGACAGCCACCCTGTCATGCAGCTCACATCTTTAGGACAAACCATTGCCCAGGCCAGCCTACACTTCTGGCTTATCCTGAAATGTGTCATTGGCCAGGGTGTGTAACCCAATGTTGAAGTAAGATTACTGTGTATTAATCATACTTTAGGCTGAGGATGAGCCAGTAGGGTAAGCATCATCCACTGCACTTGTCCTTAAAAACACTAATGCTAGACTGAAGAGTTTGAATCAAGAAAATCGCTAAATACAATCATATGAAAAATTCAGGTGACCACATGGAAAGTGTCAACTTTTTCAATATTTTTGAACAGGGAAACATTAAATCTTTATTCATACAATAATGCCTACAGATAAAGTTGACATACTTGAAAAAGAATAATTTCCTTTTGAATCATTTATTCAACAAAAATATTAATAGATGTAATGGTGCACTGTGAAGAAGTAAGTACACCATTGGCATTGAAGCTGGTATTGCCCTCTTTTTTGGGGTGTTTGGAGAGTTCTTTTAACATCAAATGACCTAGGTTGAATTTTCTGGGCCAGCCATCCTGGGCAAATTAGTAGTTGTTTGAAATCTAGGCCACTTGTACATTTTTTTTCACAGCTGAATGAATGATTTCAAATAATTTTGGTGATTTTTCTGTCAATACCAAAGAAAACACCAGGACCTAGATGTCCGAGGTTCATGGCTACATTCGCATGGACCCAAGGCCGGTGCAAATGACATCAGCAGGAATCTGCTGATTCCTGCAGCTGTTTCAGCCACCTGTGAGCAGCTAGCTGTGGCTGCCGAGCCCTGTACACTTCAATGACAGGTTGGCAGCAGCTGCAGCTAATCATTTAAACAACTTTGTGTGCTTCCAGCAGTGATCCCCACAGGTAATCACTGGCTAGGTGGGCAACCATGGATAGCTGTGGCTATTGCCAACCTGTCACTGAAGTGTATAGTGCTCAGCAGCCGCAGCTAGCATCCGCAGCATTCGTACCAGCACTAATCCCCCATGTGAATGTAGCCTAAATAATGCACACTCCCTTAGAGTCCTTTTACACGGGCGTTCAGTTTGTTTCATCAGGCCAATCACATTTTTTCAAAGAAAAAACAGATTATATCAGTTTTTCATCAGTCTTTACATCCATTTTTTACATCCACTACTTATGCAAAAACAGATACAAAAACGGATCGCTTGCCCGTTTACCTCCATTTTACATCCGTTCCATTTTCGTGTTTTAACAGAACAAAAATATGGCTTTGATCTGTTTCAAAAAACAAATGTTGGGCGGATGTGGATGTAAACAGATGATCATCCGTTTACATCCGTTTTTGCTATAGACATACATTTACTGTATGTCCGTTTATCATCCCTCAATGGATGGATGAAAAACAAACAAACGGACTGCCCATGTGAAAGAGGTTCTGGCACCTAATCTGAAACATCAGATTCTAATTTCATGGATTTGAAGTGGTAGTAAATGTAATGGTATACTTACGTTTTAAATATAACAAATTTGCATTTTGGTTTATTAGGATCATAAAAATTAATACCTAGAGTTTATGTGGTGTTTGTTCAAATATATCACATTTATATGTAGGCAGCATTTGAATCAAGATTCAATATTTGCCTGTATAAATATGTAAAAACATCAACAGATCCATGGGGTGGACATACTTTTTCACATGACTGTATATACTATTCAGTATAAACATGCAAGTATATAATTTTGGTTAGAAGCATGTTTAAAATAGTGGGTTCCATTCATGCAGAAATGCGGTAAAGTATCGCTTGGTGTTTTTCAGAAGGTTTTTGGTCATTCATAAAAAAAAAACGCTTCTAAAATACTGCATGCAATATTTTTCCAAAATATGCAGTATTTCATGAAACCATACAGTTAACTCATGTGATATCCAGTGGGATGGATACAGAGATGAAAAATTAGAACCCCTATCAGTTTTTATTGCTAATAAAGAAGTAAAATGGTTTAGATCATAGAAATATGCCAACTCGCTAAGTTTGTGCGCTCCCTGCAGCATATGTATAAATACAAAAGAAAAAAATTGACTGAAATACCAGTGAAAGGGAAGCTGCTTTCACAGGACACACGCGGTGTATCAAAAACAACTATGTTAAATTAAGTAAATACATAAATATTGAATGAGAATATCACACACATAAATACGCTTCTTCCACCATTAAATAAGACAACGTTGTAGAAGAAGGGTATTTATATATGTGTATGCTTTTTTATACTATTTTCATCAGTACATTTGACATTTTTAATATGCTTGTTTTTACTTAAAGCGGAGCTCCACCCAATAGGGAAAGTTCCGCTTTAAGGACTGGTCCCCCGTTCCCCGTTAAGGATTGGCACCTTTGAGGAGCGGGTACCCGAAATGGACAGGTACCCGCTGCCACTTCCGCTGTGATCGCCTAGGCGATCAGAAGTAGAATTTGTCCCCCCTGCCCCTCCCTCCCTATAGTTTTCTGGGACAGGTGGCAGAAGCCTACAGGACCATTCACAAAGCACAGCATTACTAGCGCATGCGCAGTGAGCTGGCTCCACAGCCGGGTACCCACACTGAAGATGCTGGCGCCGGGAACACAGGGTGGCTGGTGAAACAGGCTGCATGGCGTGGGGACACCATGGGATTGAGGGACAGGTAAGTGCCCGTTTTTTAAAAGTCAACAGCTACAGTTTTTGTAGCTGCTGACTTTTATTTATTTATTTTTTTTTCACTTGAACTGTTTTGGCAGGAAGTGAAGGTAAATCTTCCAATGGGACACAGATAGCAAAAAAAAAAAACTGACAGGGGTTCTAACTCTCCATTATTCTGTCCAAAATGGAAAAGAAAGTTTTGCCTTTAGTTGCACTTTTAACCAGACTTTTTCAATCTTTGCAAAACAGAGGAACCCTTGAAACAACTTTCCAGTCTCCGGAAAACCCTGCTAAAAATTATTATATGTATTACTCATGATATATTAATGTGATGGTCAGTGGGAAGAATGATCCTTACACTTGTGGTCACTGAGAAGAATTGTCCCCTTATAGACAGCTAAAAAGATCAATGATGTCAGTGGAAACATGTCAGTGGGACGATATCTCTAAAAATAATTGTGAAAAAGCAAAGTATCCCTACTATATATGACATATATGTTCTAACAAGGGATTAGACCATTGTGATATGTAAGCACATTGTCTTATGTTTGGAGTGATTGGGAGTTTTCTTTTTTACGCAAATAACATACATGCTGGTAGATACTCAAAGTCTCTGAAAATCTGGCGAAATGATAGGAGAAAATAGATAGATTTTACTACATGTAATAGGCTGGATTTTCTAAATGTAATGGGGTGGATTTATTAAAGGCACACTTTGTAAGTGGAGTTGCTCCAGAGTTAAGTAAATGAGGGGTAGCTCTGCTGACTTCCAACATCCAATCATATACAAGTAAAAATGTTTTTTTTTTCCTTGCATGTGATTGGGTATTCTTTGTAAAGTGAAGCTTTCCCTCATTTACTAAGCTCTGGAGCAACCCGCAAAGTGCACAGTCTATTTGCTCTAAAGTAGAGCTATAGGCAAATTTATTTTTTCATTTTGGATATAGTTAGGCAGTGTTATAACCCCTGTAAGTTTTTTTTGTCCCATTGGGGAGATTTACCTTCACTTCCCGTCCCATAGCCAAAACAGGAAGTGAAAAGAAAACCCTGCAAATTAAAGGAATCCCTTGGGGCCGCAGGTCACTAGAACCAGTGTCCTCCTTTGAAAATGTCCCCTCTATTACTGTTCTGGGAACAACTCAACATTTGGGATTTTATTTTACTTTCACTTTAGATGATAATTATAAACAGGCCAAATAGAGAGGATGGATATACCTAATGGGTGCACAAACAGCAAAAAAAAACCTGACAGGTGTTCTAATCCACCTCTACTCTATCTAAAACAAAAAAAATTCCTTTAGTTATACTTTAAGTAAATCATCCCCAATGATTTCCATATTTAGGTTTCTATGCATTACTGTTGACAGAACTGATCCAAAAAGGCAGAGACTACTCAAAATTGGTTATTATATTCTTACATTTCTTAAATACTGTATGCCTGGAACACTACCTAATTACTGCATACATTTCATTATTTATATCCTTCTGTGAATTGACTTTAACCCTTTTTTATATGGTATTTACAGAGCATTTCGAGCATTTTCTAGTAAATACCGCAAAATGGCATGGCGAATTGACAATTTCAGGATTGCATGCTATATTTAGTGAAAATGTGTCCAGACACCTAAATACCACATGTGATCTGCTTTAGTGAATGGAGCTCAGTGTGTTTATAGGCGCCCACTTAACCTGTAAAACATGTGCTGAAATGTTTTTTTTTTTTCCATACAGATTAGTGTAGTTATAAAGGCTCAGGAATTCTAATCTAGCACTTCTAAACAGTGATAGCTCCTGCAAGTCTTGTTTTCTGGGGTAGAATCATAAGTTATTTCAAAGCAATATGCAGCAGAATGTAATTAGCATTTGTAACATTTGCAATAAAACCTGTAAGATTTTAAATGTTATTTTTAATAAGTTTTGACTGTTTTTTTTTTTTAACTTTTTGCTGTATTGCAGGAAAATTATGTAGATGATGCTACGGAGACAGTGAAATGGTCAAGACAGATGAGGCATTTTTATGAGCCCTAAACCTTTAAACATTTCTCATGTAAAAAATCCTTGAACCAAATAATCATGTAGTATGCATGCACAATTAGAAAGATATAAAAAAGCTGAGCCCTTCAAATGTCCAAATTTTCTACCGATATCCCAAATGTTGACTCCTCCTATCCTACAGCTATACCAGAATAGATTCAAAGGCCCTTTTTTATCAGTATCTGAAATGGGGCAGCTATGTTGCATCCAGTCAAATTCTTTCACCAACTCCTGTTTTCCAGTACAGTTTTTTCTTTTGATTGACAGCTATGTAGGAATACAGACATTTCAAACTCCTTAAACTTTAATAAATGAGGTGCAGATTAAGCAGATTTGCACTGCCCAGTTTGAACCAAGTTTAAAGTCGCTGTGATGTCGGAGGATAATGCAGCAGCCAAGGTTTGAAGTAGCTAAGCATAGTAAGGTTGACTCCCAATTAGACTGCTCTGTAAAGTGGGAGAACAACTTGCATGCGTATCACTGAAATGCAGGTCAGGGCAGTTCCAAAATAGATTTCCAGTTTATTGATATATCAGTTTTTCATGATACGCACAGTCAAATCTAAGTGTAACTTTGTATTCTTCCCTTTGGTTTAGTAACAGAATCAATTTCATCATCACACTTGCTGAACCATATTTCTTTGAAGCCTTATTTGCTGGGTAATTCTCCACCTTTCTGTGCCTCAGGCAAATGGAGCCTCAGTAAATCGTTGCCTGAGGCTGCAAGTATGATTGCGGGGAGGCACACTATCTATCTGTGGTGCCTGGAGTTTGCAAGCCAACTAAGATCTCTACTCTTAAGTACAGTTCATGCTAATATGTGTTATTCTCGTGGACAGCCCAATCTTTTAAAGATTTTTCTGCTTCTTAAAAGAAAAATGTCTTTGAAAGTGATATGTATTCTTAGGTTTATGATGTGTACATACTGTATCACCATTAACCCTGCACCAAATATCCCTAAAATTAGTTGTTTCTACTTCATTCAGCAAATGTGTTTTCTGCGATAGACAGACAGACAGACAGACAGACAGACAGACAGACAGATAGACAGACAGATAGACAGACAGATAGACAGACAGACAGATAGACAGACAGATAGACAGACAGATAGACAGACAGATAGACAGACAGATAGACAGACAGATAGACAGACAGATAGACAGACAGATAGATAGACAGATAGATAGATAGATAGATAGATAGATAGATAGATAGATAGATAGATAGATAGATAGATAGATGGTATTTCTTTTGCCTGTTCTTAAGCTGGCCATAGATGGATCGAATCTTGGCCGGTTCAGCAGGGAGAGACTGAGATTTGATTCATCTATGGCCAGACTGATTTTACAAGTCGATCCATTGATTGACTTGGGTACAACCAGCATGTTAGATTTTTAATATGCGATTATTGCCAGCGACTATAGCCACTAGCAGTAATCATTGTGTTCTTCCGGCAGGGACGGCTACCTGCGTCCCCACCTCCTGATCAGGAGAAGACAACAGCTCCGTGGGAGGGATTCCCTAACATCAACACTGACTGTGTTGATGGAGCAAACTATGATTTCATGTGGTTGCAGGAAAGAAAATCACATAATCTATGGCCTGCCTTACAGTGTATCCAAAGCCAAAACATTTTTTATTTTGAATACAATAGGAATGGTTATATTTTTTTTTCCTGTCCATCCCATTGGGGAAATCTGCTGTCACTTCCTGCTCTATAGACACAATAGGAAGTTGGAGGCATTCTTTCCACAATGAAACAAATCTCTTGCTGTAAACAGCAATAATAAAATGAAACAAATAATAATGGCCAGAAACTAGTTGTCAGTAGAAAGGTGACTCCCTACATTAGTGGTTTATGGAAACATTCTCCCTTACTTTGGTGATCAGTGGAGAAAAGCCCATTGCACTGGTGATTAGTGTAGAAATTACCATTTATAATGGATGTCAATGGGAAATTGCCCCTTACATTGGTGGTCATTGTAGATAGTTGTTCAGTCTGACACTGATCATTGCTCAAGGAACTCTGGAGGAATACTACATTTTCCTGGAACCTTGACTGAGAAAGCCTGCTGTAAATAAATTTGCTACTTGCCTAACTGTGCAGTGTGCAAACTACAGGTTTCTATGTAGAGCATTAGACCAGTGGTGCACATAGAAAGTCAGTGCAATTACTGCTGAAACAGCCAAAATACGAGCTGTGGGTGGTCCTGACATCCCCTTGCTCAGCAAACGTCTAGTGAAAAATTAAAGGAGTCAGGTAGAATATTGACAGCCAAACAATGAATCCAATCAGATGCAGTCACTGTTCTTGTATTCAGACAGACGCAAGTGCTGGGGCTGTCTGAATACAACAGCTGTCAGGGGAGATTCCTCCATCCACGCTGTTAAGGATGAGAGAATCAACTGATTTTTCTTCTTCAGTCCATGGGGCCGTAGAAGAGAAATCTTAAACACGTATGGCTAGCTTTATTCCAAACATGATATGGTAGTGCTTGAAAAGGCTTAATGACAAAAGTGAGTTGCACTCCAAGGAAAAGACTCCAGTTGACTGCCAGTGCTGTACATAGGAAGGCATTGGAAACCCCTTTAACTTGTGCCTGTACTGAACACCTAGACCATATCACTGGTTTTTCAGCAAAATTCAACATACTGTGATTATGAGTTTTTGTACACTCCTTCAGACTGGATTGTCATCTCAACTGAAGTATTGACTTTGCACTGTTTGCAATATACTTCTGTATCTTAATGTTGTATGTGTGAGTGCTTTCTATTAGCCTGTAGTTCATTATATCCATCCTTAGCACGCCTCCCGCATTAATCTGACGGGCAGGGGGATATTTCTTATCTTCATGCTGCAAAATTACACAGCCTGTCTCTGCTGGCTGCTAAGAAGATTAGGAGGGAAAGCTGGATTTAAACTCGCATTACGGGCCTAGAGAAAAGCACTCACCAATGCAACATCATGTCTACATTCCAGCATCATTGCATCTTCGGTTATGGCATCTCCTTTACCTTTTTTCTGAATCATCACTCATCATCATAAATCATATAAATATCTGTTGTTCAGTACTTGCAATTTCTGCAGCGAATATGACAGAAGTATGATTTGGCATTTTGAATACTCAGCTGATGCCCCAATGTTCTGCTGGACCAGTGATAAGCAGAGCGCCATGGCTCAAAACCTATAGACTCTAAAACAAGATATCAAGAGTGTCATAGTTTAGTTATCATCGGATTCTGTCAAGCCGTAACAAATAGATGATACCTGTATGGAATAGGAGGTACTAGGATGGTGCAAAGATGGAGAAGTAGGAAACAGGGTTTCATTCACTCATAAGTCCATCCATCTATTCAAATGTTATTAAGAAAAACATTAGACCGGAACAGAAAAAAGTCACTTGGAAACAAATTAGTTCTCCCCATGATCACCAGCATCCTAAATCTGTCCTCTCCAAGCTGATTGGCATAAATTTGTATGCTCATCCAAGTCAAATTTATAGATTCATGGAGTACCCTGCAGATAGTTGATCATGAGGGTGACCAGAATGTCTCTGTTAGGATAGCCATACACTCATGGTACTAAACTTTCCCCAAATATAGAGGCATTTTTTAAAGCTGTCTACTTTGTAGAGATTTATCATCCTTTTGTAAAATGGATAGGCAGTACAGACAGTCCCTGAGTTACAAACATCCTACTTACATTCGACTCATACTTAAAGTGGAGTTCCACTCACACTGTAAAATAATAAAAGTCAGCAGCTACAAAAACTATAGCTGCTGACTTTTAAAAAACAGCCACTTACCTGTCCCTCGATCCCGCAGCCCATTTCACCAGCCATCTGGTGCTCCAGGTGCCGTCATCTTCAGTGTGGGCACCCGGCTATGACAGCTTGTGGCTTCACAGCCCGGTGCCCACTGCGCATGCGCGAGTAGCGCTGCGCTTTCTGAATGGTCCCGCAGTCTTCTGGGACCTGTCATGTGTCTCAGAAGACTACGGGGAGGAAGGGTAGGAGGAAAATTTCCGCTTCTGATCGCCTAGGTGATCGCAGCAGAATTGGGATCGGGTACCTGTCAATTTCGGGAACCCACTCCCCAAAGGTGCCAATCCTTAATGGGGAGTGGTGGTCCAGTCTTTAAAGCGAAACTTCCCCTTTTGGGTGGAGCTCCACTTTTAGAACAGAGGCAGCATGACGTCACGCCGGTCCCGGAACCTCGAGGCGGCCATCTTGCTGCTCACCACATGCTGCCACCTAATGTCGAGCGGACCTGTCAGCAATCCCACATCTCTGTATGGCCTTCCCTATGCTATCCAAAATGTGTAAATAATTTTTTGGCTGGAGTTACACTTAAAAAATTTACCTGTTCCAACTTACGTACAAATTCAACTTTTGTTCATAACCCGGGGACTGCCTGTAAAAGGAAATCTGCAATGGGAACAGAGACACCGTCAGAAACCAAGCAGAGGTTCTAACTCTTCCCCTAATTAGGCTTCAAGTCCATTGGGCCTTGCCAATGTGATAATGAGTGTTTCCAAACATTGGATGTGCTCTTTGTATAGAAATTTAACATTTTGGAAAATCTTGCAAACAAGTGGTCCATTGAATGTTTGTGAAATGCTGAAGTTTGGCTAACTAGGGAGACATGTTTTGTGGATTCTAGAAGGTCAGGTAGTCTTACTGTGACATGCAACTTTCCCATAGTCCTTAGCGGTCTGCCTATTCATGGGCAAGTATGTGTGTTTCTCAACACAAGCACACCATGCAATAAAATAATTTAGCAAATGATTTATCAGTAGACATTAAACAACTAACTGTAAAGAAAGCAACAGGAGGGTGCATTCGCCTCAGAGCTATGCCAAACAAAGCTCACATCCCCTTGTTTGGCATAGCTTCTAAGTAAGGGGAGTGCATCCCCCAAAATGCGTTCTCCTGCCAACTGAGTGGTGCATTGGACCAGGTGACACTCTCCTGTGTGAGTATGAAATTGGCATTTGTGTGTATCTTAAAAACGTTCGTAATGCACTAGACTTTTGTGCCCTCCTGTTTGCTTTCTTTACAGTTGCTTGTTAAGATTCCCCAGTCCGAGCGGGGCTGTGCCGACGAAGCATTCTGGCTGCAGATCTATACAGTTGGGACCATGTAGATGCATAAATCCTTTGAGTGCTGGGGGTTTTTGTTTCTTGTTTTTACATTATACCATTAGCTTTAACTTGATCAACAGGGAACGTTCGTATTAACAGTTAGAAACAGTGGTGCATAAGGCAACCAACATTGTATGGAATCACCTTCTTCAAGAACCTAAAGCTGACAGGTAAAGAGTCATTTAATATTTATAAAAGCTGGGACAATCTTGCAGTACTTATGCCTGTAAACCTTTTATTTAGCCCACTGCACAGGATGAATTTGTCTTCTCCACTGTACATAGTATGGAGATTTGCCGGAATGTAAATGTAAAACTGCATTATAGGGAAAGGGATCCACTGCATTTCCATGATCCAGAAAGCAAGCCCAGAGTGAGATGATGATGCTCGCAACATGTGGGTACATGCAAGAAATAATCGCATATGGTACAAAAATTGTGCTCAGAAATATTATCCTGATAAAAAGGCTTAATATCCAGGTAAAAATATATTTCAAATGGCATAAGTCTAAACGGTGACATGCTGTATATAGAAGCAGTACCTGATGTAAGAAAATACGGGTGTAATTAAATGATTACAGGCACATAAATGTTTTTCCCAACTGGGCTTCATCAGCATTTAATAAGCATATCTAAACATACCTTATGAAACAATATATTCAAAATTAAATGTTCACCCATTAATGGGCCAAGGAGCTTAACGCTGAACTGCTGCTTTACCTTCAGGCCTGCACAGCTGGACAAGCTCCTTTCCTGTACTGAAATTGCTTACTCTGATTTCACTGCACACTGTGAACTTCCCACAGTGTGCATTAGAAACTGCAGCCATTGATATGAACAGGCTGCTTGCATGGGTCTGCATGAAACACCTGTGCATGTAATGCAGGTGTACAGATCAGTATGTCCATGAGAAGGAGGCCCAAAACAGGCAGTGAGGAAACAACATAGGGACTGTAAAGCAATCCACAGTGGAACACATGAAGTTTTTGTACATGTATGCAGGCCAAGGCATTTTTGTTTTGGAGGAGAGCAGAAAACAGTTGTCCAGGAATTGGATTTTCTTAGGGAAAATGGTAGTAATCCTGTCTCCAGGACTTCTCTAGGGCTTCCTCCATCCTCTGGAACTCACTACCCCAATCCATCAGACTGTCACCTTCCCTCCTCACCTTTAGGCGCACCCTGAAAACCCATCTCTTCAGAGAAGCCTACCCCGCCCTCACCTATTTGCTGATACCCTCCGCTCTTCCACCCACTCAATCCCCCACAGCTATTTCCTCCTGTACCACTCTCCCCTCCTAGATTGCAAGCTCCAAGGAGCAGGGCCCTCGAACCACTCGTGTATTGTATTGTATTGTTACTGTACTGTCTCGTGTACTGTCTCCCATTATAATGTACAGCGCTGAGCAAACCGTTGGCGCTATATAAATACTGTATTATAATAATAATAATAAGCAAGGTTTCCTAACCTGTCAGATCCCTTTCTGCCCTCATGAGACTGTCATCCAACATGTCTATGCATTCTCATACAATAAGGTACTGCAATAATCAGTATGGATGTGCAGTGCAGTCACCTACAGCGAATTCATAGATCGTAGAACAGCCATCTAGAACCTAATGGCTACTATGGGCTTCATTACATTGAGCATCATCAGTGATCCTTGCAATGCCTTATTGAAGAAGCCTATGGCACTCTAGTGCCTCTCGAAACGCTGTCCATCATTCATTCCTCTGTAGCAGGTTGCTATTTTAAGAAGTGGTGCTTTTTGAGTGAGCTGACAGATTCTGACTCTCAGTCATGTGGATTTGATCCTCAGACATTCTTTGCCTGTTCTGGTGGATTCATACACAGACCAGATGTATGACAGTATAATTGAGTTGCTCTGGTTATAGCAAACACTACATTATATTGGTGGGTAATTCACATAAGTGCATTGTATTATGTAGCGATCGACCTGAGCCAGGATGATTCTTATTATACAGACTTTTCTGGCTGTGTAAAGCTGCTCCAACACCAAGTAACAGACTATATTTAATATCAACTTCTGACATATACTGTCATGAAGCTTGTAATAGTTAACAGTATGACATATAACTGGCTCCTTATGTTTTTTCTATTTTTGATATTCGACTGCCATAGTTAAAACCTGTATTGTAAAATTAAGTAGATATAACAGTATCTAGCTAGATATGAGGACGCTAACACCTCCCACATAGCATATGCTGTTATGACAGTACATAATGGCTATTTGTAGCAGTAAACAATCATAATCACACACATACACATAAAAATACATATAAAGTACATATACATTTATTTTCTGGATATCAACCTACTGGAGTTAGTGCGGTTTCCATTGCTGGAATATCCTTAGATTTGTGTGGCTGTCAGTGAAGGGGGTGTAGAGATTTATAGGGGTTGCTTTACTATAGGCCAGGGTTCTTTAACTTTTTATACAAAGGGCCAGTTTTCTGTCTTTAAGACTTTAGGGGGCCCTGAAATGTGGCCAATGGGAGCAGAAAATGCCCTGGTGCCATAGGGAGTAAACATAATTACATAGCTCCTGTGGTCAGTAGGGGGAGAAGTAGTACCCATTTTTGATGTCAAAGGAGGGAATGGTGCTCCATCATTGCTATTAATGGCAGGAATAGTTCTTCATCCTTGTTGTCCGTGGAAGAAATAGTGCCCTGTCGTTGGTATCAGTGGAAGGAATAGTCCCTTGACGTTGATATCAGTGGAAGGGATTGTGTCCCGTTGTTGGTGTCAGTGGGAGAAATAGTGTCCCAAGGGCTGGGTAGAGGCAAACAAAGGACCACATTTGTCCTGTGGATTGCAAATTGGAAACCACTGCTGCAGGCAAATAAGCTATTGCAAGATAATTTTCCCTTAGTTTAGAAATGTGGTAAAGCTCTGCTGACTCCCGTAATCCAGTCATATGTAAGCAAAAATACTGGTATTAATTTTCCTTGCACATGATTGGGTAGTCTTTGGTGAATTTTCACCACATTCACTAAGCCAAGTGAAAAGTCCCTTGCAATGTGAATAGCCTTTTGTAAATCAGCCCCATAGTTTCATATCAAAGTAGTTGTTTCCAGATACAGAGTAACAGTGCTATGAAGATACGTAGCTAATGTATATTATGCATTGTATATCTGGAGTGCTTAATCATTTAACTACAATGTTTTTAAAGGGATTTAATGAGATTCAGTTAGTTTGCCCTGAATGGACAAAGTGACAGAGAAACATCTGAAAAGACATTGCTGACCTTTCCGAAATTTCTAGTAGCCTGGCTGTCGGCACATGTACAGTAATTCCTTGATTTGCGCCATATTGCTAACATCTCTTCTGTAGGAGTATAGTCCTTTTCATATCTATGGGAAGTTACTGTGCAGGAATTACACAGGAGATTTGTCCAAGAATATAAGCACCATGGGAGACTACATCTGCCACGCAGAGGTAAGTATGTGCCTGGGTGTGTGGTGTAGGGAGTTTCAGGTTAGATTAGAGTAAAGGGCTTGGGAAAAGGGTGGGAGTTTTGGCAGCCAAAGTGAAGCGTTATCTTTTTTAGATACAATAAAATATGCTACTTGTGTAGCAGAATTTAATTTCCACTCAACACTTTGGGGTTCTCAGTGGTGCTGGCCCCCTCTTTATAAATACTTAGACCAAGCAAAAGATAGCTTGAGAAATGTAGCTGAAAAACTCTAGCTATAGAAGGAAAGCCTTTAATCAAGGATTAGAGAGAGAAACAAAGAGCAATTATTGTAAATATCAGGAATAGGTATCTACAACATCGACAATGGACAAAGTCGGGAAATGGCCAACAGTGTAAAGGATGCAAGGCTTGCGGCTATTTCACAATAAAATGGACACCTTATTGTAGTAGAGTACATGTCACAATTACCAAATTACCAAATCATTATTTTAGTTTCACTTTTCTTTGTTACTCTTCTTAACAACCCTAACCCTATACTTCTACACATATTCCATGTATTTGGCTTGAATGCTGAACCTTCTGCTGAGGGACTGGGCCATACACGTTGATGACATTAAGTTTAAAGTGAACCTGTGTATTGAGCATGCATGGCATTCTATACATGCTAATCACTGGGTGAAAATTGGAGTCATTGCTTAGCCCTGTGCAATCTTCAGTTTTTGAAAAGTCAAAACATATAGAGGAAATCTGGTGGTGGCTCCAACTGCAGGAGAACATTGGGAGGATGTCTGTGCGGGTCTACACTGTAGCCTCTTCTTTATATTGTTTTTTCACTTACAACTCTTTAACAGATACAGGTTGCAGTGTCAACACAAGTAGCCTCCATTTACACCTGAACTGAGCATTTTTCAGGTGATTGGTTTCTATGCAGAGCTGTACCAAATTTTGCACTCTCCAGTCTTAGTAAATCTCATCCCGTGAGTCAGTCAATGGTAAGTGGCTTGAAACATGCTTGGAACAAACATAGACCTATACTCAGACAAAAAAGTTAACCAAAAAAATAAAAAAATTACAAAAACATGTATAAATTAAAAAGAAAAAAAAGGGCAGACTCAATGGACCACTTGGTCTTTTTTCTGCCCTCACTTTTCTATATTTCTATATTTTTAACCTAAGGCATTTTTGCTTTAGGGAGGAGGGCAGAGACAGTTGTTCAGGTGTGAGGATACACAAAAATGCTTGTGTAGCGCATTGACAGGTGCTTCCAATAAAGTCTGTGGAGCCAAAACCGTGCTACACAGTTGAGCTTCAAGTGAAATACACACAAATGTTCAGGTGTATGTTAAATGTTAAAGTGACACTAAACTTTGGTTTAAAAAAATGGACTTAAAGTATTACTAAACCCACAACAGTAAAATCAATCTGTGTATGCAGTGAGGCATTCTTGTTATACTCACTGTGGAACTTAAGGGGTTAATCCTCTGCATTGTGTAAAAAGGCTGTTTGCTCCTTTCTTCTCTGTTCCTCCCCTTTTTCAAGCAACCACCTCTTATCTCCAGAGTGAACCGTAGGCATGCATATGCTCAGTTTGGTTTATATTGCTCGAGAGGTTTTTTTTTCCTTGGGAGAGTGCATGTGATCAGCACAGGGTCAATCAGCACTGTCCAGACAGAGGGTCAGGGAATTTCCATCTTCCTAGAGCAGAAAGAAAACTCCTCCTACAAGCTTTAGCTAGTGCTGGGCTGGACACTGATAGAAGCCACAAGACTTCTCTAACTGCTGATGAGAAAAGGTATTTAGTAGTTTACATTTACTAAAATATTTGCATTTCCATGTTCTGTGTACTGTGGGAGACCGGATATAGAGAATGCAGGGACCTGGGGTTAGTATCACTTTACGTTACGTAACACTTTAAGTATGTATTCATAACTCTTATAAGTACTTTCTGTTGCTCTCAGCCTCCTCCAAATCTCTAAATTCTTTTTTTGTCTTGCTACTGCAATTCATCTTCCTGGTGGTCTGTTGGCTACATTTGTTCTCTATGGTCTCACCATATGTAGGAACGTGACCACTATTATGCTCTTCTCTTTCCAATCAGATGGAAGTTAGGGATAAAAGGAGAGGTTCGGGAAATCATTAAGAGCTTTACAAGGATGCAGAAAAACACAGTAAGAAACAGTTTAACCGCTTGCCTACAGGGCACTTATACCCCCTTCCTGCCCAGGCCAATTTCCAGCTTTCAGCGCTGTTGCACTTTGAATGACAATTGCGCAGCCATGCAACACTGTACCCATATGAAAATGTTAGCATTTTTTTGTGACAGAGCTTTATTTTGGTGGTATTTAATCATCTCTGGGTTTTTTATTTTTTTCAGAAACAAACCAAAAACCACTGAAAATTTTGAAAAAAAAAATGTTTTTTCTTAGTTTTTGTTATAAAATTTTGTAAATATGTGATTTTTCTCCTTCACTGATGTACGCTAATGAGGCTGTAGTGATGGGCACTGATAGGCTGCACTGATGGACACTGATAGGTGGCACTGATGGGGAGGCACTGGTAGGTGGCACTGATGGGCATTGAAAGGCATCACTGATGGGCACTGAAAGGCAGCAATCATATATGGCACTGATAGGTGGCACTGATAGGCGGCACTGATAGGTGGCACTGACTGGCACTGATAGGCAGCACTGACTGGCACTGTTAGGTGGCACTGACTGGCACTGATAGGCAGGACTGACGGGCACTGATAGGTGGCACTGATGCACACTGATAGGCGGCACTGACTGGCACTGATAGGTGACACTGATTGGCAGCACTGATAGGTGGCACTGACTGGCATTGATAGGTGGCACTGACTGGCACTGATGGGTGACACTGAAAGGCAGCTCAGATGGGCACTGATATGTGGCATTGATGTGGCACTGATGGGCACTGAAATGTGGCACTGATGGGCACTGGTAGGTGGCATGGATGAGCACTGACATATGGCACTGATGGACACTGACAGGTGGCGCTGCTGGGGCTACACAGATCATCAGGGCACACTGGTCATCAGTGCTCTGATGATCTGTGTACATGTCCCCTCCGCGGAAAGCCGATTACCGTCTCTCCTCTCGAGCTGTCAGCGTGACAGCTCGTGGGGAGAGAAATGCTGATAACCGGCATTTCCCTGTTTACATGTGATCAGCTGTGGTTGGACACAGCTGATCACATGACCAAGCCAACATCTTCAGGTCTTTCCATGGATCGGTGATCCGCTGTGTCCGAGGGACACAGCGCACCGCCGATCGCCACGCTGCGTGCTTCGGGAGCCGCACATGCGTGGTTAGAATGTTACATGTTCCACCCATCATAACCATTTTAAGGGTGGGACATGTAACTTGCTCCTGCAGCTCTCAGCCACCAATCTCCACCCCCCCCCACCCCTTCCCCATGATAGCTGGTCAGGATCTTCTCCCCAGACTTGCAGTAATTATATAATATAATTTTTGAAATAATAATAATTTTTGAAAACGAGACCTGTTCTGTGAATGGGCGCACTGCAACTACCATCAGCCTTTGCAACTGATGGCTTGTAGTTCTTAATGAACTACCAGGGCGCTGGTGAGCACTCTAGGTAGTTCATTGATTCTTGCTGTCATTGTATAACTGCCTGCCCTTACTAGGTACAAGCAGACAGCTTACACTGACAGTCTGCAGGAGCCCTGCATCTGCTGATCGCTGGTGCAATGCTCTGCAGGCTCCAAATTATAAAAAAAATAATAATAAATTCACATTTTTATACCTGCAAAAAAGATGTGCAGTTATTACTTCTTTTCAAGGTAAACTTATCCTTTAAACAGTGGATTATTTTTGGAGACTAAGAATATTGTTTAGTGTCACTTTAATCTTACAATCAGTTAAATGCACCATGGAGCAAAGCAAGTGCTTTTTCTATTGCTATGCATGTTGGTTTCAGGAACACACTGAACTTTTCCGACTTCTTTGTACTTACAAGTCCCCAGAGGGCTTCAGGAAAATGCTGGCCGAAAATGTTGCCTGCTTCTGGTATTCTTATGCCTGCCAAAAAAAATTACCAGTGCATTTTGCAGAAAATATTTCTATACCCATGTTAGAATTTTTGTTTATCATGCTGCAAAAAATATTTATTAAAATGTAGAAAATATATTAAATAAGCAAATTTCACATTAAAGGACAGAGATTAGATATGCCAGGTTTTTGTTTTGCTCTCTGTCTTCCTCCTTTCTACTAGCAGCTATAGTAGTGTTAAAAGAAAAGGCAGTGAAAAAACTTCTCCCCATTTCCTTGTTGTGGTTTATACAAGGACAATCCCTTAAAATGATATCATGACCTGAACTGACCATTTCATGCTTTTCTGGTAGAAATCCCGTACACTTCCGCCCATTAATCTCTGCTTAGAAAATGTCCCTGCCTGCCTTTACTAATGGCTTCTGAAGATCCTTCCCTGCCCTGAAACACTGAAATTCTTGATGTACTGACTCTTGTCGGTTTTGACATTAGAGTCCTAACTATTCAACAGTACAACAGCGGAGTCACAAAAAGTAGTAGCTGCCGGTTTTGCCACGGGACCTCGCTGTCTCATGATCTGTAATCAGACATCAGAGATCTTACTCTTTTTAACTGTAGAATATTTTAGATTGTAAACCTGTAGGGGTTTTCAGAAAACACTTTTTTCTAGTAATGAATTGCTCAGCCGTTTTTTCCGGATACGTCATGTTTACACATAATGGGACCAAAAGCGTCTGTGATTTGTTGGCCAGGATCTGTTGTGTTCTGCTACGGCACAGGTGACTCATTCACAGTGACTGAGCTAGTGATTAACTCATTTGTTCTCAGGTAGGATTGACACCGAAAACTGGCATTCATACAGCCATGCATATCAGGACCACTTAGCGCTACTTAGCAAGCTTCGGTCCACAATTGCAAGCATTCTTACTTGGCTGCTGGAGCCGGCTGTGCTTCTAACCTGCAGCCTTTTGGATCAGAGAGCTGGCGTTACATAACAGTAGTTACTGTCTTTCATGTGGCGCTCGTAGAAAAGGCAAGGCAGGGCAGACTGGGAGGAGGAGAAGAAGAAGAGCTCATTAAAGGCACATTGCCCAGAAAAAGTGGTTCAACCTACATTGTCGTTGCCTTCCCAGTTTAGATGTAACAGGCTTTACATTGCTGTTTTACATCTAGACTACTTTCCACTCGCCAGTCCTTTTGCTGAGCTTGATGTATTGTTAGAATTTATGCAATACTACGTATTTTTATGTAATATTCATCTACTAATAAATTCCAGACCCTATACATATATACAGTACTGTGCAGAAGGCAGTGTAAAGTTCACGGGTATAGCACAGGGGTGTCCCTAGGGTTGGTGTCACCCGGGGCGATAACACTTGGTGACACCCCCTCCGACGATCCCCGCAGAATGGATCGGATCTGCAGATTGAGCATAATGGATCGGACTCCGATCTGCGGATTGGGGAGCATAATGGACTCCAATCCATTATGCTCAATCCGCAGATCCGATCCATCCTGCGGGGATCGTCGGCTTGCTTTACAACTTACCTTTTCGTAGAGCAGGTCCGGTGTCACCCCATGCAGTAGGTTTCACCCGGAGCGGCACGCACCCCCCGCGCCTGCCTAGGGACGCCCCTGGTATTGCACCTCAGGATCACGTGCAATGCCGTTTATCTTAACCATAAAGGTATTTTTTATTCCTTTTAAGAAAACAAATCAGCACTTTCAGCAGCAACACAGAGTTGACTTAATTCCAGAAAACGTAACACAAAAGTTTGCTTATCTGCAACCCAAACATCATAAAAGAAACATCAGGAACCATCACATTCACATCACTAAATGGCAGACCATGGCCCACAAATGGAGCGAATGATAGTCCTATACAGGCCGCGGCTCTGCCACTTAGCAGCCTGGATGTCTTCCTCCACCCCCCCACCCCCACCGCGTCCGCTGCCACCGCCACAGCATTCATCCATACAGCAGGTAGGAGGCATGGCATGTCCAGACAGAGGGCGGGAGCTGGCCAGCTTTTCAAGTTAACACGCCGGTGATTGGTTGCTAGGAGTTTCTAGCAACCTATCACATGCCTGTTAACATGAAAAGTATGTCCCCCGTGTCCTGCAATCTGTCCAGACGTGCCAAGCCTTCTGCCTTCTACCTGCTGTGTAAGGTAGGATCAAAACGATTAGAGGAGGGTTGTGATTGGCAGGGGGCAATGTAAAGGGGGGTATTCATTTCATATGAAGAGGAAGGGGTTGCAAGGAAAGTGGGCTGTGAAGGGGACTGAGGTGCAAGGAAGGGGGGCTGTGAAGAAGCTGGGGTGCATGAAAGGGGGGTTTGAAGTGGACTGGGGTGTAAGGAAGGGGGGGGGTTGTAAAGGTGAATGGGGTGCAAGTAAGGGGAGACTATGAAATGGACTGGGTGCAAGGAAGGGGGGTTGTAAAGGGGACTGGGGTGCAAGTAAAGGGGAGGACTGTGAGGTGAACTGGGGTTGAAGGAAGGGGGGTTGTAAAGGGGACTGGGGTGCAAGTAAGGGGAGACTATGAAATGGACTGGGTGCAAGGAAGGGGGGTTGTAAAGGGGACTGGGGTGCAAGTAAAGGGGAGGACTGTGAGGTGAACTGGGGTCGAAGGAAGGGGGGTTGTAAAGGGGACTGGGGTGCAAGTAAGGGGGGGCTATGAAAGGGACTGAGATGCAAGGAAAGGTGTGGCTGTAAAGGGTACTGGGGTGCAAAAAAGGGGGGCTGTGATGGGGACTGGGATTCAAACATAGGAGGCTTTGAAGGGGACTGGGATGCAAGGAAGGGGGGCTGTGATGTGAACGGGTGACAGAGGACACTGATGTGAAGGGGAGTGGGACTGTGATGTGAGGGGGGGGGGGCTGAAAACACTGATGTAAAGGGTGGGGGGCTGTGGTGTGAAGGGAGGACGTGAATGCAAAGGGGGGCTGTGATGTAAAGCAGGCACTGTAATGTAAAGAAGTATTATAAAGGGGGATGCTGTGATGTAAAGAGGGAGTTTTGCAATGTAAAAGGGGAAGCTGTGGTATAAAGGGGGGACTGGGATGTAAAGAGGGGGTTTTGCAATGTAAAAGGGGAAGCTGTGGTATAAAGGGGGGGCTGTGATGTAAAGAGGGGGTTTTGCAATGTAAAAGGGGAAGCTGTGGTATAAAGGGGGGACTGTGATGTAAAGAGGGGGTTTTGCAATGTAAAAGGGGAAGCTGTGGTATAAAGGGGGGGCTGTGATGTAAAGAGGGGGTTTTGCAATGTAAAAGGGGAAGCTGTGGTATAAAGGGGGGACTGTGGTGTAAAGAGGGGGTTTTGCAATGTAAAAGGGGAAGCTGTGGTATAAAGGGGGGCGTGATGTAAAGAGGGGGTTTTGCAATGTAAAAGGGGAAGCTGTGGTATAAAGGGGGGACTGTGATGTAAAGAGGGGGTTTTGCAATGTAAAAAGGGGAGCTGTGGTATAAAGGGGGGACTGTGATGTAAAGAGGGGGTTTTGCAATGTAAAAAGGGGAGCTGTGGTATAAAGGGGGGACTGTGATGTGAAGAGGGTTGTGATGTAAAGGGAAACTGTAATGTAAGGGGAGGGGGGGGGCTGTTATACGAAGCATCCAAGTCATAGCACAAACATGAGACTCGGATATCTGCTGGATGAAAATTTAATGACTGGACCTCCATGAATTATAATTCCATATACCTGATATATGGGATTTACCACAAGGTTAGCACAGTCCAACTCTGGTTGTTTGGCAGCTTCCAGCACATGTGCAGCACTCAGACAGGTCTCTCTTTCAAACTCCTACTCCACCACACCTAACACTATGAATTACCTGTTTTATGTGCTGCTTAACCTTGCAGGGACCGGCGTCCCCGTAGTCTGGGGCAGAGGTTCTTTTCCCAGCCAAATATCACTCTGAACCTCCAACGTTCTAGGTCCCAAATAAGCAATTACAATCACAGAGAGAACTGCAAGTCTCCTTGTACAACTGTCCTGGAATTCTTCACCCTGCACGGGCTAGACCCTTGAGTACACCATCCTATCCCCCTTAAAGGGACAACAACTTGAATATTAGGGCCACATAGCATCCGTCCAGGACCCATCCATTTACATCAGTTGACATTGGTAAGCCTGCAAAAAACTTTGGCAAGCTTGCAAAGACATGGATGTATACTGAGATATACTGATGGTCATCCATATACAGTTGTGTTCAAAATAATAGCAGTCAGACATCACTAACCGGATCAATCACTGTTTTTGGTAGAAATGCTATTTCTACATGGCAAATAATTTACTAGCAGGTGTGGTAGAGTAATAGAAATCCAACAGACCCAACAGTCATGACATGCATGCTGCTGATTCTGTGTAATTGAATCACTAATTGAAAGGGGCATGTTCAAAATAATAGCAGTGTGGCGTTCTATTAGTGAGGTCATTTATTCTTTGAAAAACAGGTGGCAATTATTGCCCTTATTTAAGCACTAGCCTACTGGGCACTTTACCCCCTTCCTGCCCAGGCCAATTTCCAGCTTTCAGCGCTGTCACACTTTGAATGACAATTGCGCGGTCATGCAACTCTGTACCCTTATGAAATTTTTATCATTTTTTGTGACAGATAGAGCTTTCTTTTGGTGGTATTTAATCACCTCGGGGTTTTTTACTTTTTCTTAAACAAACCAAAAACCACTGAAAATTTTGAAAAAAAAAATGAGGCTGCAGTGATGGGCACTGATAGGCTGCACTGATGGACACTGATAGGTGGCACTGATGGGCACTGATGAGGAGGCACTGGTAGGTGGCACTGATGGGCATTGACAGGCATCACTGATGGGCACTGAAAGGCAGCACTGATACATGGCACTGATATATGGCACTGTTAGGCGGCACTGACTGGCACTGATAGGTGGCACTGATGCACACTGATAGACGGCACTGACTGGCACTGATAGGCGGCACTGACTGGCACTGGTAGGTGGCACTGATTGGCAGCACTGATAGATGGCACTGATTGGCATTGATAGGTGGCACTGACTGGCACCTATGGATGACACTGAAAGGCAGCTCAGATGGGCACATATGTGGCATTGATGTGCACTGGTATGCACTATGTGGCATTGATGTGGCACTGATCAGCACTGACAGCTGGCACTGATGGACTTTGACAGGTGGCACTGCTGGGGCTACACTGATCATCAGGGCACAATGATCATCAGTGCCCTGATGATCAGTGTACATGTCCCCTACGCGGAAAGCCGATTACCGCCTCTCCTCTCCTCTTGAGCTGTCAGCGTGACAGCTCGTGAGGAGAGAAATGCCGATAACCGGCATTTCCGTGTTTACATGTGATCAGCTGTGATTGGATACAGCTGATAACATGAATGAGCCGACATCTTCGGCTCTTTCCGTGATCGGTGATCCCCTGTGTCTGAAGGACACAGCGAACCGCCGATCTCTGCGCCGCGCGCTCCCTGAGCCGTGCATGCGTGTGAGAATGGGAGGACGTCATATGGCGTCGTCTTAGAACGAGAGAACCACCTTGCGCCCGTCATTGGACTATATGGTGGGTGGGAGGTGGTTAAGGAAGGAAGGCAGCAAATGTTGTACATGCTGATTACGGTGCATTTCTCTCTGAAATTCTGAGGAAAATGGGTCGTTCCACACATTGTTCAGAAGAACAGCGTACCTTGATTAAAAAGTTGATTGGAGAGGGGAAAACATATAAAGAAGTGCAGAAATGATAGGCTAAAATGACAGCTAAAATGATCGCAAATGCTTTAAAATTGCGACCAAAACCTGAAAGACGTGGAAGAAAGCAAAAAACTACCATTCGAATGGATAGAAGAATAGCCAAAATGGCAAGGACTCAGCCAACAATCAGCCCCAGGAAGATCAAAGAAGGTCTAAAGTTACCTGTGAGTACTGTTACAATTAGAAGACGCCTATGTGAAGCCAAGCTATCTGCAAGAAGCCCCCGCAAAGTCCCACTGTTGAAAAAAAGACGTGCTGAAGAGGTTACAATTTGCCAAAGAGCACATTGACTGGCCTAAAGAGAAATGGCGCAACATTTTGTGGACTGATGAAAGTAAGATTGTTCTTTTTTGGGTCTAGTGGCCGGAGACAGTTTGTCAGACGACCCCCAAACACTGAATTCAAGCCACAGTACACTATGAAGACAGTGAAATATGGTTGCGCAAGCATCATGATATGGGGATGTTTCTCATACTACGGTGTTGGGCCTATTTATCGCATACCAGGGATCATGGATCAGTTTGAATACATCAGAATACTTAAAGAGGTCATGCTGCCTTATGCTGAAGAGGAAATGCCCTTGAAATGGGTGTTCCAACAAGACAACGACCCCAAACACACCAGTAAACGTGCAACATCTTGGTTCCAGACCAACAAGATTGACGTTATGGAGTGACCAGCCCAATCCCCGGATCTTAATCCAATAGAAAACTTGTGGGGTGACATCAGAAATCCAGTTTTTGAGGCAAAACCAAGAAATAGAGAACTGTGGAATGTAGTCCAATCATCCTGGGCTGGAATACCTGTTCACAGGTGCCAGAAGTTGGTTGACTCCATGCAACACAGATGTACAGCAGTTCTCAGAAACAGTGCTTATACAACTAAATATTAATTAAGTGATTCAAAGGAAAGCAAAATCTTCAAACATTTTTCAGTTTATATAGTGAATGTTTGAGTTTGTAAAGAAGAATACAAACACTGCTATTTTTTTGAACAGTCTAATATTCACTTTTCTTCAATTTTTTTAGAGGAACAACACAAATTTGATATATTTTTCTTCATGTTTTGATTTGGAATAGAATGTGTAGTGTTCCCAATGCATTTGTGTGTATGGAAATAAAAGCTATTAGAAGGATTTTGAGCTTTATTCACTTTTTTCAACACACTGCTATTATTTTGAACACAACTGTACATCTGCATGCCCATTGGAATACATTACTGTCCTTTTTCCATCCGTAAAAGTAGAGCTGAAAAAAGATAGAAGGAAAGCTTGTGAAATGGGAGAGGAGACACCTTTTAATTAAAGGCAAAAAACATGTAAGTACCATATCCTGATTTACAAGTATGATGAATTCTTGCTGCAAAAACTGGATAAACCCATGCTTTTTTGCTACTCTTTATTTATAGTAGGGTTTAGAGGTCAGATGAAAAGATTAGTAAAATATCACACATTTGATAGTTATATAGTACATGTACTTTTATTATTATTTTATATTTATAATATTGTTATATTATTACATATATATAATACATATTTTATAGAGGGCTATACTACAGACCAAGAAGGACAGTAATGGAGAACAGAGAAATCTGGCTACCAAAGAGGAATAGTTGGGAGCAATGCTCTCATAAAGCTGAATTCACACTATGTGCGGTGACAGGCGTTTTCTGCATTGTAAAAAGCCAGTCAGTGCAAGGACACACAGAAAACAATTGTTTTCTGTGTGTCCCATTCACACTCCAATGCAGCCCAGAGCTGTGCTGAAGCAAGCTGCAATAAAATGCAGATATTCTGCATTTTATCACAGTGCACTGTACAGGATCGCATATTCCTGTACAGCAGCATGGCGCTTCGCACTGCTGTACAGTGACATAAAGTGTACTTTTGTACACTTCAAATAAAGTTCAGTGAACAAAAAAAAAAACTGGAGCCATGTTATGCACTGAATCGTGCACTACACCGCCCCCTACCACACCCATAATGGACAGCTGTTCAATATAGATCAGATTATATTTTTGGGCAAAATAATGAAAATGAGTTTATTTCAAGGGGCTCATTTACTTTTTCTTTTATGTATAATTGTGATTTTGTAATACTAACAAACGTTTTATTCATTCTTGTTATGTGAAAGCATAACTTTAAAGAGAATGGGCATTTGTAATAATCTTACTCTACATTCTTAAACTGTTATGAAAAGGCAAATATATAAATGGGAAAAATATGTGCTAATTCCTAATATAATGTATAGCAGCTAGCACAATACCCTGATACCAGATGTGCCAACAGTTATTCAAAAAGTGCAGTGCATACCTATAAATATTGTGACAGACAAAACATCATCATGAAATTGTGAAATATTACCCAACAGTAATGTATCCTATATGTAAAACAGCAATTTTATGTGTGAATGCAAAGCCAGATATTACCTGATCAAAGTATATTAGTGTATCCAATACTCAATATCAACGTGCAATATAGTATAAACAAACAAAAAAACAACCATTGTGTACACAAACATAAGACCAAATATTACCCTATCTGGGTCATAATACATACAGTAATAATATTATGCAATATTTGTTTTGTGAATAATAGACATAAATTCTATGCACTTGTGTCGATAAAATGTTTATAAAGAGAAAGTCTCCACTCCAGAAATGAAATAGTAATCACACTCTTAGTCATGTGCTAGGTATCACACTGGAATTCACTAGTGCACACCGCTCCATGTAAAGAGAAGGAGGGGGGTTTATCAGAAAGGTTTGGCCCTCTGTTTAACAAGTAGTCAAATACAGCTGTATGTAGATAGGCTCCTTAACGCCTGCTTTATCCAAAGAGCACCGGCATACAACCACAAAGAGTACTCCGGTCCTCCGTTTGAATCCGCTGTTTACAAAGGTTTAGCCTTCCAGACTCAACATGCAAAAACAGAACTGTCTTCAGGTTCACTCTGTTTGTATGATGTGGCTTGGAAGCCCCTCAACACTTCGATCTCCAGAGCAGTCCACATTCAGACATAATATTGTGTGCTGATAAAGACGTGTAAATTGGGACCAAGAAAAATAAGGAGATGGGAGTGGGAGATTCTTAAAGGGGCATTAAATACCAGGAGTACATTCTCTGTTCAGAGTGCAGAGTTCAGGAGTATGCTACATACAGAGCGCAGAGTTCAGTAGTACGCTACATACAGAGTGCAGAGTCCGGGGGTACACCACACACAGAGTGCAGAGTTCAGGAGTATGCTACATACAGAGTGCAGAGTTCGGGGGGTCCCACACACAGAGTGCAGGGGTGCGCAGTGTGTTCAGACTGCAGAGTTCAGGAGTATGCTACATACAGAGTGCAGAGTTCAGGAGTACGCTACATGCAGAGTTCAGGGGTACGCTACACACCAAGTTCAGGGGTGCCCCACACAAAGAGTGCAGAGTTCAGGAGGGCCCCACACACCGAGTGCAGAGTTCAGGGGTATGCTACACTCCGAGTGCAGAGTTCAGGGGTGCGCCACATACAGAGTACAGAGTTCAGGGGTGCCTCACACACAGAGTGCAGAGTTCAGGTGTATGCTACACACAGAGTGCAGAGTTCAGGTGTACGCTACACACAGAGTGCAGAGTTCAGGGGTGCGCCACATACAGATTGCAAAGTTCAGGGATGTCCTACACACAAATTGCAGGGTTCAGGGCATTGGAACTCGGGCACCAGTGGAAAAGGAAAGGAGATCAAGGAGGGTGCAGCCTACCATGCAAACCCATGACTGCACAGTACCCCAGGAAACTTGCATCTCCCTTGTCCCTGTTCTGCACTCAGTGAGATCTGCTTAGCAGATCAGTTCTGCCGTGTGGGTTAAACAAGCTATCACTTGTAAACACAGAAACCAGACCTCTGTGTTTACAAATGATAGCGGTGAGTAGGGGGCAGGGGACCTGAGCCAGAGGTAGTAGAACTGAATTCCACCAAGTTCCAGCTGATAAAAGCCCTGATGATAGGTAAAGCTACACTATCTGCTATTACAGTTCAAGAGGGGACATTCAGATTATTACAAATGCCCCTTGGTGCCTAATTCTCTTTAAATTTTCTGTCTACGGCCAGGTGGCAGGATGGATCGTCCAGTCACACTGTGATTGGCTGTCACAGTAGTCACATGGAGTTGGTCCTGATGGCTCCCGATCATTAGCATGGACCAAGAGGTGTCTTTGATCACTCGATCACTGCACAGAGAGCACACTTTCAGTACAGAAAGCTCTGCTGCCCAGGGAAGCATATGTGTGACGTGTGGGTGTTAGAGCCCACCCTCTTCCCCACCATACATATGCATTACAAGGGTGGCACAAGGTTAATGCACAAGGAGCTGTAGGAGGGAGCTGCCATTATTTGGCTCCTGGACTGCTTACTAGTTGCAGGGGAGCAAATCTGTTCATTAAGAGGAGTCAGGATTCTTTCAGATCATTTCTTGTGAACTGTTGCATTGTACCGAACATTTGTTTTCAATCTGAGCTGATCAGTGATAGGACATTTGTCTCATGAATATAGACCAAATTATAAGCAAAGCACTGGAGGGTTTAGAGGTGACTGGGTTGTATTGTGGGACACGTTGTCTCTGTACCTCCACAAGCCTGTATGCTAATGTCTAGTTTATTAAGTCCTGACAAGCCTGATCTCTGCTGAACACAGAGAGGAGTGGCAATTGTCGGCTGCAGGCAGGACAGGCTTTGAAGCTTTGTTCAGCCAACACTGATTGCTGGAATTGCTAAGATCTGTTTCATAATATCACCATATGTTCTTGAAACCTTAGAGTCCCTTCCTTCTCTCAAAGTTAATAACCTGGTTGTGACAGCATGTGCAGTGCGTATTTCTTAGGTTATTCGTTGTTAGTATGATATATGTACACACAATGTGTAAAACCTGACAAATGGGTCTGCATTATGAAAGCCTGCGTCTTTACTAACTTAAATCAGTGTTACAATCAAAAACACACAATTTTTATATTGCAGCTTAAGAATCTATAAGTGTGGTGGCTGCATTAGTTTTCTAATTATAGTATTTTTTCCCTTTATTTTCACCTGCTGATCCAGCCAGTAACACACTTCCTGTGTTAGGGTGTCTTTACTCTGGATGGAGGAGCAAGGGAGACACCTTTGGACAGCAGCATTATCAGTCTGGGGAGAGTGTAGTTTAGATGCCCTAGCAGATGTAGATGGACTTGACTAACAAATTAAAGCTGAACAGTTAAAGCTCATACTTTTTGAGTAATTCCAGCAACATTTTTTTCCTTTTTTTGATAAAGATTGTAAACAAATGAATTGTAAGCCCCCCCATTGGCTTTAAATGGTTTATCTGCACCCTCTAGCTGCTACTTTTGCTTGACAGTTAAAGGAAGTTAAAAAATAGCAGACTTACTGTTTGGATCAAGGGAAAATAAAGGGAAAAAAGAAAACTAATGCAGCCACTATATCTAAGAATTGGTGTGCTGCAATATAACCACTTAAAGTGGTTGTAAAGGCTCAAGGTTTTTTACCTCCATGTGTTCTATGCATGAAGGTAAAAAACCTTCTGTGTGCAGAGGCCCCCCCAGCCCCACCCCCAGTCTTTACCTGAGTCCCCTCCAATCCAGCGACGTTCTCAACAGCCTCTGCTGTCTAGGGACTCTTCCCCAAACTTTCCCATTGGCTCCCGCTGCTGTCAATCACAGCCAGTAAGCCAATGAGGAGAGAGCGGGGACGGGACCGAGCCTTGGCTGTACAGGGCCTTGAAAAAGTATTTCCTACCCCTTGAAATTTTCCACATTTTGTCATGTTACAACCAAAAATGTAAATGTGTTTTATTTGGATTTTATGTGATAGACCAACACAAAGTGGCACATAATTATGAAGTGGAAGGAAAATGATAAACGGTTTTCAACATTTTTTACAAATATCTGAAAAGTCTGAAAAGTGTGTCATGCATTTGTATTTAGCCCCCTTTACTCTGATACCACTAACTAAAACACACCAGACAGGTCAGGGATAAAGTTTCGGGGAAGTTTAAAGCAGGGTTAGGTTATAAACAAAATATCACAACCGTTGAACATCTCACGGAGCATTTTTCAATCCATCATCCGAAAATGGAGAGTATGACACAACTGCAAACCTATCAAGACATGGCCGTACACCTAAACTGACAGGCCGGGCAAGGAAAGCATTAATCAGAGAAGCAGCAAAGAGGCCCATGGTAACTCTGGAGGAGCTGCAAAGATCCACAGCTCAGGTGGGAGAATCTGTCCACAGGACAACTATTAGTTGTGCACTCCACAAATCTGGCCTTTATGGAAGAGTGGCAAGAAGAAAGCCATTGTTGAAAGAAAGCCATAAGAAGTCCCATTTGCAGTTTTGTGAGAAGCCATGTGAGGGACACAGCAAACGTGGAAGAAGATGCTCTGGTCAGATGATACCAAAATTGAACTTTTTGGCCTAAAAGCAAAACGCTATGTGTGGCAGAAAACTAACACAGCCTGAACACACCATCCCCACCGTGAAACATGGTGGTGGTAGCATCATGTTGTGGGGATGCTTTTATAGAGCAGGGATAAGAAAGCTGGTCATAGTTGATGGGAAGATGGATGGAGCCAAATATAGGGCAATCGTAGAAAAAAACCTGTTAGAGTCTGCAAAAGACTTGAGACTGGAGTGCAGGTTCACCTTCCAGCAGGACAACGACCCTAAACATACAGCCAGAGCTACAATGGAATGATTTAGATCACAGCATATTCATGTGTTAGAATGGCTCAGGCAAAGCCCAGACCAAAATCCAATTGAGAATATGTGGCAAGACTTGAAAATTGCTGTTCACAGATGCTCTCCATCCAGTCTGACAGAGCTTGAGCTATTTTGCAAAGAAGAATGGGCAAAAATTTCACTCTCTAGATGTGCAAAGCTGGTAGAGACATCCCCAAAAAGACTTGAAGCTGTAATTGCAGACAATAGACAATGCCCCATCTTTGGTGACAGTGGGAGGGATAGTGCCCTATTTTTGGTGTCAGTGGGAAGAATTGCGACCCATTGTTTGTATCAGTGGGAGGAACTGTGCCCCATCGTTGATGTTATAGAGAGGAATTGTGGCCCATAGTTGGTGTCTTTGGAAGGAATTGTGCCCATTAGGTTGGTGTCAGTAAGGGGGGGGGAATTATGTCTTATTGATGGTTTCAGTGGATGAAATAGTGCCCCAAGGGCCAGGTAAAAGCAAACAAAGGGCCGCATTTGGAGACCACTGGTCTATCACATAAAATCCCAATAAAATACATTTATGTTTTTGGTTGTAACATAGCAAAATGTGGAAAATTTTAAGGGATATGAATACTTTTTCAAGTAGTAGTAGACACCACTACTCCAGTGATCTCCACTTACTTCCAGGTCCTGCTTCAAGTGATTGCCCTGCTGCATTTTGAACAAAGAGTTGTCAGACGGTCAGTATGGGTGTCTATCAGAGAATGCTTAGCAAATTATGAATTAATGCAAAGTGTTCTTTCACTGGACAAGGTGGAGAGGTTCTGGGAGGTGAGGTGATGAAGCAAGAAAACAACCAGTTTTACGTGCCTGGTCCTCCGCTCTTCCAGCAGGCGATGTTCCCCTCTGTTCCAGGGGTGGACTGTTCCTTGGAATCCTCATGCCCAATGCAGGACTATTGGCTCTTCATTAGTCTTCATGATGTCAGAAGGCATCTGATCATAGGGGAGCAGAGGCTGGACCAATATACCTATGTAAAATGCCCATACCATGAATTCCCCTTTAAATTCCAAACTTTCTGTAATAATTGATGACTAACATCCTACAACACTCTACTACACACTTGTAGATGAAGTAAAGGCCTACAGATTTCCATAATTTCAAAATATTGCACAGGAGTATCTGGAAATAGAAAAAGGATTGTATCAGATCATGTTCTAATGTCCGTTAGCAGTCCTAGGAACATTATATGCAGCAGAGGTAGTAGATAAAAAGTAATTACCATTGAATTGTGTCCCTGGAATACTGCGGCTGCAAAGTCAGGTATGCATTAAAATAGACACTAGGCAGACAGCTTATTGTATCGTTAGACATGCATGTGAACTCTTTTACCCATTAGAAGACCCCTGCAACACAGTATATTAGGTTTTGTCACTTTGCACGAATTTGCAGCTTCTTTTGTCACATGCCTGTTAGTATAATACCTGTAAGCGACAGGGACCTAAATGCCTAAAATCGTGTGTTAAAGGGCTTTTGTTCATGTCAGAACTGCTTCGCTCCCCAAACATCAATGGGAATACAAAAGCAGCTAGAACAGGTCATCAGCAGGTCAGGTTCACCTGTCAGTGAATTTCTGCCTCGTTTCCAGTTCTATTTTGACAGTGGCTCAGCTGCTTTACAGGAGCTACCCTTGTGTGCATGTTAAGGTGAAGTGGTCAGGTCTGGGACAGAGGTGTGCATACCCCAGGCACAATAAGATGTAGTGCTGCTGATGTGAGTGTTCTGTACGCTCCCCAACCATAAGTTCAGTGATGGAAATATTGAAGTATAAGGAGCGAGAGAATGGGGAAATATTCTCCCAAAATAGTTTGTGCTGTAGATTGCCTTGGTGTAAGCGGACACTTTACAATAAAAAAAGAAGAGGGCTTAATGCTACTAAAAATTATTATATAACTGGATTAAATTGTGGCTTTTTATAGCTGAAGAGTTTAGCTTTGATTGGGACACTAATGGCCTATTTACACCTGTGCACTTTGATGCTCTTAAAACAACAAAGCATATCTGCATGAATGAAATTAATGCTGTTCACATTAATCCACTTAGGTTTGTCATGTTAAACAAATCCTACTTTTTGGTACTTTTAAACATGACCACAGACTCAAGGTGTATTTTTTATGCAATGTAACTTGTATGACTTCAAGTGATTGTAAGCCTTAATGTTTTAAAAAACAATAAACATGTTATACTTACTTCCTCTGCGCAATGGTTTTGCACAGAGCCACCCAAACCCTCCTCCTTTGGGGTCCCGCACTGGTACTCCTGGCTACTTCTCTTCGGCGAGTGCCCCCATAGCAAACCGCTTCCTATGTGGGCACTCATGTGGGCTTGATCCCGAGCCACTCTGCATGTATCTGTAGACACAGACAGCATGGCTTAGCTCCACTCTCCACTCTCTCATCTCATTTTAATGCCATTAGCTCCAATGTGCCCTGTGAGGAGGTAGAGCTGCTGCTCTCAGGCACAGCACTGGCTTGAGATCGGGCTCAGGTAAGTATAGGAGGGCTGGGGGGATCCTGTTCCACAGAAGGTTTTTTTACCTTGATGCAGAGAATGCATTAAGATTTTAAAAAATTGAGCCTTTAGAACCACTTTCAGTATATCTATGAATTCCACTGCTTCTAGACAAAGATTGATTAAAGCTGAACTCCATGGAAGTAAAAATTTTGCCTTGAAGTTAGGCTGTCCTCGCACTGCAGGGGTTAAATGACCATTTCTGTCTAGAGGACCAAGTAAAGTAGTTTTGTTTACCTGAACCTTCACTCCTGCAGTCTCCTACATGCTGCTAGACTGGTTATGGCAGCCTCTTGTCCCCTACACTTCAGCGATAAGATGCCCTCTGATGTCATGAAGACCAATGGAGAGCTGATAGTCCTGCACTGGAAATGAGGATGCCAAGGAACAGTCCACCCCTGGAGCATTGGGTAGTGTCGTCTGCAAGAGGAGCGGAGGACCAAGTAAGTAAAACTGCTTTTCCTGTCCTCTAGACAGAAATTAACATTTAACCCTTGCAAAGCAGATGCAGCCCCACCACAAGGGAGGATATTTACTTTTCCTGGAGATGGGCTTTATGGAAGAATGAAGCCCTAGGCGTGTATGCAACTTTTCTGCTCCTCCCCCAATTCCTTCAATGGACATTGGTAAGGATAGGCACAGAGCAGTGACAGGCAGGTGCACAGCTTTGACCAATTGCATTATCCCCCGGGTTTACTGTACGAGCATTAAAGTTGTAGTTAAGACAGCCTGGACATCCACACAGGACCCTGGGCTCCTGCCTGGCTTGCCTTATGGAAGATCTGGCTGAATCTTGTACCTTCTTCAAAGAACATAGAGCACACATGCCTTTCCTTAGCGCACTATGGAAGGTGTCATGAAACTGTTGCAGTTCCATTGTATGCAAGTGTGAATAGCTCCTCATAGATTTGTCTGGGGAACTGCTGCGTGTTCCAAGTGGTTATAAAGACTAAAAATGTTTACCTTAATGTATTCCCTGCATTAAGGTAAAGCATGTTTAGGTATCAGTATAGCCCCCTCAACCCACCTACCCCCTTCCCCTTGTACTCCCCACTCTCACTGGCTTTGCTGAGGCAGTGGGAGCCATTGGCTCCTGCTGCTGTCAGTTAAACCCTGGGGACGGGGCCAAACCACACTGTCTGTGGCTATGGTCATGGATGCCGACAGCTTGGCTCAGGATTGAGCCTGCAGGTGCACCACCAAAGGAAGCAGCTTTGTATGGTGGCACACCAAGAAGAGGAGGAGGGAGCACTGGCAGGGGACCCCAGAAGAGGAAGATTGGGGCCACTCTGTGCAATATCATTGCACAAAGCAGGTAAGTATAACATGTTTGTTATTAAAAAAAAATTATAAACTTTTCAATAACTTAAAAAGTTTTAAGTGCCAACTGTCACATGGGTTTCCTAGTTGTGTTTTTAATCTAAAGTATTTCTGTATGGTGGAGGAGCACAGAATTACAAAATATAGCAAATGTTAAAAACCCAAGGAAGGGATCTAACAGGTCCTGAAAGATTGCATCAATAATAACTTAATTAAGTTAGCAATTAAAAAGGTATAACTACAGTCTTTCTGTAAAATATAGCAAATTATACGTTAATTTAATTAGAGATTGGATTGGTATTTTTGTATATTTTGAATTCTATAGATGTCTAACTTTTTTTGCCCTTAACCTTAGGTATGTCTCTAGCTTAGTGTAGCAGACCATTAAGTCTTTACCTTTATCTGTGTTACATTTTGTAATATAGCACTTTATTAGAGATGTCCTCAAGTTTGACTCCAGTTGAGTTAGAAAATAAAACATTGTAAAGGTCAGAAATGTGTCTCGAATGGACGATACACACATTTTTCACAGCTGTCAAAATTCCAACAACTCTCCTTTGTAAAGGCTTTAAATGTGAATTTATTCGTCCATTGTTCTTGGCTCTTCATTTATCAATGCCGGAAAGGTCTCCATTAAAAGTTCCCGGACTCTGGCCCCTAAAATCAGAAACACTTTGATATTTCTGTTGTTGTTTGAAATGAGTTTGCTGTCTTTAACTGTTAATTAATAGCTCTTGGCTTTGTGTTGTGATACGGAGGCTGTGGGTCCCTGCGGTTTACCAAGAGGTAGTTTATCTCTGTCAGGGAGATGCTGGGTTTGGACGAAATGCCCTTCAAAAATCCTGGTGGGCTTAAAAAATGTCTGCCAGGATATCACTACCCATGCTTTCTCATTCTGATCTGCTGTGTTGTCACATTAACCCTATCGATGAGTGACTTTCATTATGTTAGGTGAGCTGTAATGAAGACACGTCTACTCAATAAATCCATCACTGTCTTTAGGTCTGTTTGAATGGCTGACCTTTAACCCATTAAACAAGACAAAGTCATGAGGTTACTACATGGTAATGACCCATTAAATGTGCCATAAAGACCCTGCACAATCCAAGTCTAGCTTTGCACATGGCTTCCTCAAAATATCAGCTCGCAGAGAGCCAGCAGATTAAAAATAGATTGAGAGAGCCAGTTTGGTACAAACCCCCTCGAGGGATGCAGGAGCACAGACTTCGCAGACGCCGCCTGATGCCAATTAACCCCTTAGCGGCCAGGCAGACACAGCACTGCCATACATTCATGTTGTACATGCAGATCACATCACCTTTGTCAGCGCTGTGTGCATTTTTATCTCGTCTGCTGATAAAGTGTAATGTAAGCATTTTCTGTATTGCAGTTTGCAGCAGAGATTGAACTAGAGCTTTGTGGACTGTGGTGCAATAATGATAACACTCATGCTGAATTTCCCTGAGCTCTTTGGCTGCAAAGTCATTTTTACGGGTTGTCAGTAGAATCATATCATATTGGAACATTGTAGACGGTGTCAGAAGATCTAGTTAGTTCTGTTACCAGCTTAGAGCCATCTTGCAAGTAGTATGCCAGGAATGGACAATGATCACCCCTGTCACCGCCTACCATGCTGACCTCCAGGACTTCTCCAGAGCTTCTCCCATCATTTGGAACATCTTACCCCAATAGCTCCAAAAATATCCTACTCTGTCTACCATTAGATGATCCCTGAAAGCCCAGCTCTTCAGGGAGGCCTATCCTTTAACTAATAAACTGTACTTTTACTTTCTCTAAACCTAACAGGTATTACTTGACCCTTCCTTTTAGATTGTAAGCTGTTATGTGCAGGGCCCTTTGATCCCTTTTATTTTGAATTGTGTTGTAACTGTACTGTCTCTTCCTATTGTATAAAATGCTGGATAACCTAAAAAAAAATCCTGTATAATAATAATAATGATCCTATACTATGGTACACAAGACTTGTAGGAAAGGTACCGGTAAGTCCATTTATTTTAAAATGTACAACTTCATCCTGTCAGTCCAGAGACCTGACAAAAGGATGACAGACCCGAACTGATTTCCTATATGACTCTATGGGAAAAAGACATGAACATCTCTTTTGAATTAAGGAATGGCAGGAATTGCCATTGAATGATCTGTCCAAAATATCAATCAACACAACACTGATAGAATTCAATTACAAAACACTATTAAGATGGTACTTAGTACCCACAAGAATTGCAGAAAAGCACCTGACGGCCTTACCTGCCTGTTTTAGGCACCGTGTCCAACTTAGGATCATATACCATATTTGGTGACAATGCCCCAAAATATTCAGATTCTGGATCAGAATCTCTACCTCCTGAGGTCCCAAAGAACTCTAAACGGTTGATCTTGTTTATGACTTTAGCAGCCAGGATAACTATTGTGAAACACTGGAAGCAGCCTGTGGTACCGCTTGAATACATCAAATGGAAGCTTAACTGGATTATGGTTAAGGATAAACTTGCCTGTATCCTCCAAAACAACACCATGAAACTTGACAAGATGTGGGATCCATGAATCAGATATATCAATGGACTAAGGAATCCTGGGGTGGCCCTCCTCACTTTCTTTGCTGATGTTGGCAACAGTTTCTCTTTTTTAAGTTTACTTGTTTTTTATGCTATGCTCTTACATATCCCGACTAGGCCAACAAGGCTCCCCTTTTTATTTCTGATGTGGATGCTAACTGTGCCTACTCAGAACCACATTAAGAAGTAAATCTTCCACTATTTTCACTAGTATGATTAATATTAACAATTGTGTGCTTATAAATCCACCTAAACTCCCTACGACAAGAGGGAACGTATGCCTGGTGGAGAATTGGTTCAACACCTTTGTAGTTATACTGGTTTAAATTTTGTTGCTGCTTTTTATGTTTGAAAGATTTTGTTTGTACTTGAATTGTTGATCTCCGAATAATCAAAAAATGTTATAAGAAAGATTGAAATTTTAAATGTACACCTTCTTAATTGAAACCTGTATTGAAGGAGATGTGCAAGTTGCCATTGCTGACCTCTGGTTGATGCATTCTAAATCAATGACCCAGAATAAGCATAGAGATGAGAAAGTATGATTAAAGTTAGATATCTGTATTCTGGTTGTCAGTAATAACTCAGAAATCATGAAAGCCATTGGTGTTACATACATCCCTGATAAATAGGACACTTTAATTTCACTGAAACGTGTTAACAGTTATAAGATCAACAACAATATATCTGCTTGTTTGTCCATAGAGTTATGGCCCTCTGTTTTGGAGTGAAGCTTTCTATTTACCATATTCTCTATCCAGTTTACTTCACCAAATTGATGGTTTTGTACTATTACACTATGGTGCAAGCTATCTACCTATCTTCATTAACACCTGCTGGACTGTGGTTTGTATCTAAGTATGTTTCTGTTCTTACCCATTGGTTTAGCATGCAGCCTGGCACCAAGCATTTTATGAAGGGGAGGTCAGCAGTGATAGCCTCTATTTTTTTTCAGTACAGATTTATCTAGATAAATTACTTTTTGCACAATATTTGTATTAAAGGATAATTAAACCCAAACGGTCCATTTGGACCTGCACACTGCAAGAGCAGCAGCTGTTGAGATTACAACCTTAACTGAAGGCAGTATGTAGCTCATCTAACTTGAATGATCACTACCTTACTGATTGTCAGGCAGACTGCATAACCATAGGCTGATCTATTGCCACGTGAGCTACATTAATACACTATTTTATACATATACAATAAGTACAGGAACTCCTGTTGTGTGTAATATATATGTTTTATAGGAAAACTGCAGATTTGAGTCCATGTTTCTAGTACTGTGTCTAAGTGGTGGGCTGTTCAGTAATAATAGAGCAGGCTGGCAATTGAACTCAGTGCTGCAAATGTTAGCAACCTTTTATAGATGCCTAATGCCACTATAAAATAAATTCATTGTTCCTTCACAGTTTTAGGAGGATGGTTCAGCTCCTGCATCTGAGTGTGCAGGTTGCCATTTTCACTTCAATTTTCCTTGATTTAAGGATATGTTTAATTTTCTAAGCATTTATCCTGTCTGATTTATTGACATGATGTCTTGCAAATTTAGCCCCTTTTCTGTCACCTGTTTTAAAGCTCTTTTGGTCCTACTTCTCCTGGGGATCACAGGAATACACTTCATTCTGCACTCCTGTGACTCATTTTCAGTCAACAGCAAGCTAAAGTCTGCTGTCGGCTGACGTCACAGAGCCGGTCCAGGTTCTGGAGAGATCCTGACTTTAAATCGGAATCCAACTAGATGCCTGGACTGGCAGCTGGCTCATTCTCTTGGTGTTGCAGTGAGAGCCTGAGCCAGCTGCTCCCACCCACTCCACAGGCTGGCATTCCAGTGAGTGCTGGAGGGAAAAGAAGAGAGCACCAGCTCTGTGCTCACTGAAGACTGAGAACTGAGTGATCAGCGGTTTTTGACCACTCAGTTCTCGGTCTTATAGGCAGCAGTGGACAGATGCAGCATTGAACTGATTTTTTTTTTTTTTAATCCCATACTTCTCTTTTAAATGCCCAGACCCTGGTACATATTCAAACATGGCTAACGCCTGCAACCTGGTGAACATGCATACCCCCATGCATGTAGCCTGGCTGGACCCATCAGACACCCACTCTTGAATGCCCGTGAAGCCAGGGCCCTGGAACTAGCTAAGCATTAAAGTGGTTTTAAACCTCTACATATATTCACTAAAGTGACTAGCCTCAGGTGATATTCAGAGATCAAACACATCCTGCTACATAAACTGTAACTGTTTATCTGCAGTCAAAGTACACGGATATAAAGGAAATTTCTGAGCAGTAGGAGGCAGGGGGATGGGATCTGATGTCACACACTGTACAGCTAGAGCACAGAGGTCAGTGTAATCTGAGACCTGAGTGGAGGGAATGTACACATCTCACTCCACACAGGCTCATAGAGAAACATACAGAGTTGAGGCTGTCAGTCACCTGCTGTGGGCTGAAGGGGGGGGGGGGTGGGGTAGAATCTTCCGAGATTCTGTGGTATCAGCTTAATCTATTAGAAGTCTCTTATACAGATAGCAGAGGAAGGAGGCAGCAGAGAGAGATGACTCTAACTGATTTTGTAATGAGGCTATATATATATATATATATTTTAAAAATATTCTTCCCAAATGTATTGACATATATTTGAAATGCTACAATTTTCGCCATATTCAATATATTTCAAAATATATTTCAATAAATATATATATATATATATATATATATATATATATATATACTGCATGTTGAAATACGTTTTTATTACAAAATATATGAAAAATATTTTTAAAAATACATTTAAAATTTTTACATTTTTGGAATGCAATTACAAATATATGTAAAAATATATGTTAAAAACATGCAATATATATATATATATATATATATATATATATGGCCAAAATTGTAGCATTTCAAATATACAGTTGTGACCAAAATTATTCAACCCCCAATGCTGTAAAGGGGTTTAGGGACTATAGTGTACATTTGGAATTGTATTCAGAATCAAATCCTACAAGGACGTTGTAACTACCCAAATGCAACTAAAATGACATCAATTGTTTATGTAATACAGTAGTAAATGGTTCTTATGTGGTTTCTTCATTGCCACAATTATTCAACCCCTTAAAGACTACCACTCTGAAGAACAGAGGTTCATACAGGTGCTTTCCATCAGGTATTGAAAACACCTGTGGATGTCACCGAGCAGCAATCAAGCATAATAAGCACCAATTAGGCAGCTTTAAAATGACTGTGATACTCAGCTCCTTCTAGACATTTACTGGTGTGGTTACAAACATGGTGAAGGCAAGAGAATGGTCCAGGAAGACAAGAGAAGAGGTGATTTCTCTTCACAGGAAGGGCAATGGCTATAAGAAGATTGCAAAGATGTTAAACATACCAAGAGACACCTTAGGAAGCATCATTCGCAAATTCAAGGCAAAGGGCACTGTTGAAACGCTACCTGGTCGTGGCAGAAAGAAGATGCTGACTTCGACTGCTGTGCGCTACCTGAAGCGTAGAGTGGAGAGAAGTCCCCGTGTGACTGCTGAGGAACTGAGAAAAGATTTGTCAGATGTGGGTACAGAAGTTTCAGCCCAGACAATAAGACGCACACTGCGTAATGAAGGCCTCCGTGCCAGAACTCCCAGGCGTACCCCCTTGCTGTCTCCAAAGAATAAGAAGAGTCGACTGCAGTATGCCAAAAGCCATGTGGACAAACCACAAAAGTTGTGGGATAGTGTTCTGTGGACTGATGAAACAAAATTAGAACTGTTTGGGCCCATGGATCAACGCTATGTTTGGAGGAGGAAGAACAAGGCCTATGATGAAAAGAACACCTTGCCTACTGTGAAGCATGGTGGAGGGTCAATCATGCTTTGGGGCTGTTTTGCTTCTGCAGGTACAGGGAAGCTTCAGCGTGTGCAAGGTACCATGAATTCTCTTCAGTACCAGGAGATATTGGATGGAAACGTGATGCAGTCCGTCACACACCTGAGGCTTGGGAGACGTTGGACCTTTCAACAGGACAATGATCCCAAGCATACCTCCAAGTCCACTAGAGCATGGTTGCAGAGGAAAGGCTGGAACATTTTGGAGTGGCCATCGCAGTCACCAGACTTAAATCCGATTGAGAACCTCTGGTGGGACTTAAAGAAAGCAGTTGCAGTGCGCAAGCCTAAGAATGTGACTGAACTGGAGGCCTTTGCCCATGAAGAATGGGCGAAGATACCCGTAGATCGCTGCAAGACACTTGTGTCAAGCTATGCTTCACGTTTAAAAGCTGTTATAACTGTAAAAGGATGCTGTACTAAGTACTAAGATTGAATGTCACTTGGGGGTTGAATAAAACTGATAATGCTGTGAGCACAGAAAAGACATTTGTGGTTATTTCATTATAACTGTTATGTTATATTTGTCTGACCTACAAGTGCCTCTTTAATGTAAATGTAAGCAAGATGACTGAATGATCAAAAGCAATGTCAAACTGGCCAAAACACTCAATTTCAGTGGGGGTTGAATAATTTTGGTCACAACTGTATGTTAGTATGTTTGAGAACAAAAATTTTTTAAATATATTTCAAATATATTTTTCTTTCATATGGGTATAGAGGGATATGTTTTGTTCATTTTTCATTTAGGAAGTTTGCAACCACTTTAAGATTTGGATTTTCTGTTTTGAAAGGTAAGGAGTTATGTCCTTCATTATGCAATGCAACATGTCACAATTAAAAAAATTGTAAGCAGCTTAGAAAAGTATAGTTATCCTTCAAGTGAGAACGCTCCCTTTGCACAAAGAAGCCTCTGTATGTCTTGAGGAACTCAAGTCAAGGAAGTTATGAATTGAGAAATGCATGGTGAATTGGGTCTTGCAATGATCAGCAGAAAAAAAAAAGCGGAAGACTTACCTGTGGTTTGATTGAATAGGTGTCATTGCCTTCATTTTACACTTGGAAATCTACCCTGCAGTGGCTGAGATTAGGCTGAGGTGTGTCTTATTGATTTTTGTTAGAGCCTTTTGCAACTCAGTTGCTATTTTTAAAGAAGCATCTCTGACTCCTACATAATGATTGCTCAGGCCATTTGAAAATGTATTATTTAAAATAATGCACAAATGCAAGCAACCAAAAAGAAAAAAAACTGCATTTGTCAATTTTGGTGTATTCACTATTCAAAGAAAATTAATGGTCAGCTTTGACCCAAGATCTTTGTTGTGAAGATATGTGAGCTGAACTACAAGTACAGTCAACAAGCTTGAATTAAATTATGTATTCATTAAAAAAAATGTATATTTAAATGTATTTTAAACTACTGGTAGTTTCACTATCAATGATCTGTCTTCCAAAACTTCATACATAGCAGAAGATGACTTGAAGGATAAGATATGTACTGTAACCCAATCAGGTGCACTGCATTGCACAGTGCCATCAGCCATAGGTGTTTTCAGGCACTGGGAGCTGGAAAGGGCAGTACTAAGAGATGTTACAGGAGCAATAAAACAAAAGAGGGACTTTAGCAGTGTAATGATTCCCTTTAGGGCTGATATCAGACAAGCGATTATGCTGCTGGAGCAAAATGACAAGTGGCAGGATCGCTAAAGAGGCTTCCTGTCTTTCCCTTTGAAATCGCTTCCTCTGTACCATATGCAGTAAGGTCACTATGTCAGTGGTCCAAGTTCTGCTAGATCTTGATTGCTAGTGATGAGAGTGGCATCTCACTGCCTCAACTATAGAGAGACTGATTCCATAGAGAAAGAAAGGCAGACTCTTAGCGATCCTGCTGCTAGCAATTGCAACAAATTGCTAGCAGAAGAGTCACCTCTCTGACATCACTATTATAGTCTAGTGAGTTGATAGCTAAAATCGAAAAATCGAAAAAAAAAATAAAAGGTTCATATCCCTGGCTATTCAGTGTGGCAAGAGCAGTTGAACAGAATTACAAATAGTTTATTGGATTCACATGTGTATTTTAATTAGTTATTTAAAAGTTTGGCTTGAGTTTTGCTTTGAAAGCTAAACTCTAAACTCACAAAAATACTCACCTCCACCTTTCAGAGATGCAGTGGTTACATCCCTCATCATCTTCTCCTCTGGTACTTCTGGGTGGCAGGTTTTCGGCCTCTTGATTGGCTGGTGGGATAATGATGTCATCCTGCACATACGTACAGAAGTCAGGTATTCTTTCTTAGCTGGAGTGTGCCGAGAATGTGCACTGAGCTGAGCATGCACAGCTCAGTGTATATTCAATAGAAGACTACAAATAGGCAGGTAAGTGCTTGTTATTAAAGAAGAGATACCTGATTGCAGTTTTTTCACTAGTTTAGTTCCACTTTAGGATTACACCTATGCACGTTGCAGTTGACGCATTTTTCCTTTGCATTTTGCAGCGCAGGTTGCTTTTTTCCACGTGCTTTTTTGATGCACAGTTAATGCGTTTTTGATGCGTTTTGCATTTTAGAGATGTGTTATGTTGCTAGGGGAGGTGTATGTTGTTATGCAGGAAACGCACCAAATACGCACCAAAAACACATGTACATGCCTTTTTCATGCTTTTTTCATGTGTTTCCATTGAAGTCTATGGAACCAAAACCACAATCCCTGACCCTTTCCAAAAAGCGCACCGGTTGAAAATGCACAGATGTGAAAGTGACCCATATGAAAATCATGTTAAATGGACTGTTGTGCGTTTCTGCAAATCTGAAAGCACACTACAAAATGCATAGATGTGAACCTTAAGGATCAGTCCACACAAGACTGGTGGGGCAATTTGTTACATCCCTCTGTTGCTGAGGCTGGCTTAGCCTACATGAGTTAACCAGTAATTAAAATTTCAGTTTCAGATAGACAATTCATTTCAACGACTAGACTTTAGAAAATGAATATTGTATTTGCAGATCATTTATACAATGCAGTATTTGGAATTGCTGTGTGATAATACTAGCCAAATTGGCTTGGTCTCAGTGTTACGTATTTCTTTTGGTTTGCATGGATGCCAAGTGCTTCAGATGTGAAGGCATGTAAATTCAGCAGCCTCGTGAAGCTGTGTTTTGAAAGTTATTCCTAGTGTTTACAGATATGCTGTGCATGCACATTTGATACACAACTTAAAAATGATATGAGTAAAGGCAGCCTGTGGTGTAAACTCATGTGATCAGCAGGTACTTATAACAGCACAAGAAGCTTCCTACATTGGCTGCCACGAACTGCAACTCCATTACCATCTGGACCTCTTGCTAGATTATAGATAAATGCAGCACATGCCGCAAGTGATAAATCCACAGGCCACATTGGAAGGAACAATGTAATGTGCTGCCTACTGAGAACAATATATACCACACAGTCAGGGGAAGAAAAAAATGTGGAACGGAACACATGTTAAATAATGCCACTGAGGATGAAGCTGCTGCAATGTATTTGGATAAACAGGCTGGATGTATGACTGTATTATTAGCACTGTAAAGCAATTAAAACATAAATACATTTCTGTAATATTTGGAGCATACTGCAATTATTGTAGAACATTCTATATGAATTATAGAATTGTCTCATAACAATTTCATAAATATAAATGTGATCTGTAAGTGACTCCATCACCTAATTTTCTCCTTCTCTCGCTTTCTACGTTATCATCTAACTCCTCATCATTTCTGTCTTATGTACTACAGAGACTAATCACGGTAACGGTCATTGAGTTCTCATTTTGTCCTGGCTGGAGGTCCTCTACACTAGTATGGTGTTTGTTGATTTATTGTTGCATATTTAGGATGAGGTACGTACCAGTGTTTTGTAAAGGGGAACAATTATTGATTTATCTCTTGAATGTATCATTTCAGTTTTGGTCCCACTGCAGTCTGCTGTTTGGGTGACATACCACAAGACACATCAGAGAGGCAGCAGGAGTTTAAGACACTTAACAAGTGGCTGAAGAACTGGTACAGGAGGGAGGGATTTGGGATCCTGGAGAATTGGGCTGACTTTTTGGTCAGTTACTGGGTCTATAACAGGGACAGCCCACACATAAATGGGAAGGGTTCAGCTCTATTGGGAGAGAAGATGGCCAAAAGGTTAGAGGAAATTTTAAACTAGGTGGTGGGGGGAGGTGTCAGAGGAAACCATAGCCGGCAGTAAGAGAAGGTCAGAGAGTGCTACTGGGTGCAATATTTGTAATGTAACTGGAATATCTAAATCTAAGTTGTGTAAGTTGGTAGAATCCAATTGAAGACTCAGAACAAGCAAGGAAAAAATACTATTACACCCAAGAGAACTTAACCAGGTTATAGACAGATCATTATTCTTAATTTTTAAGGACAGTTTAGTGACTGGAATGGTACCAGCTGATTGGTGAGAAGCCAAAGTTGTACCAATATTTAAAAAAGGGACAAGATACACAGTATACCCGTAAACTACATGCCATTCAGCCTATCATCAATAGTATGTAACCTATTGAAGGGGATGATAAGGGACTAAATCCAATAGTTTGCTTATGAAAACAGTATCATTAGTAGTAATCAGCATGGAATTATGAGAGATTGTTCTTGCCAGACCAATCTGTTAACATTTTATGAGGAAGTGAGCTGTCATCTTTATAGAGGCATACCTGTGGCCATGGTGTATCTGGATTTTGCAAAAGCATTCGGTACAGTTCCCCATAAACTCTTAAGTTACAAATTGAGGTCTGTTGGCATGGACAATAGTGTATGTACCTGGACAGAAAACAGGTGACAGAGGTGCATCCAAAGGTTGGTGGTAAATAGTGTGTACTGAATGGTCTAGAGATGTGAGCAGGGGTACCTCAGGGCTCAAACCTGGAACCAATTTTGTTTAATTTATTTGTAAATGATATAGAGGCAACAAAGCTAATAAGGGGACTAGAGGACCTCAGTTATGAGAAACGACTGCAAGCATTAAACATATTCTCCCTGAAGAAGAGACATATAAATGAGGATATGATAGCAATGCACAAATATCTCAATGGTGATTCAAGCATAGGGAGAAAACTATTAATTCTCAGGTCACTTAAGAGGACACATGGCCACTCGAAGGTGGATGAGAAGTGGATTAAATTTAAACTGCATAGGGGGTTCTTTATTGTCAGAGCAGTAAGGATGTGGAACTCTCTTCCACAGGTGGTGGTGTAAGTGGGGAGTGGGGATCATTTAAAAAACTTTTAGATGAGCATCTTAGTAAACGCAATATACATGGATATGGGAAATGGTACTGACATAAACACACACCCACACAGGTTGAACTGGATGGACTGGTATTTTTATTCAACCTTACTAACTATGTAACTAAGACATAACTTGGGTCTCATGCATCCATTTTGGTCTTCTTCAACTGGCTGCCTTTTCTGGGTTCAGGCAGCCAGGTCCAGATGACGCAGCCGACCCACTCTCCAGCTGCTCTGTGTGCCTGAGCCTCCAGGGAGATGTGACGTGAGTATCCCAGGAAGGAAGCTGCAGGATCTGGGAAATGTCATTCTTACGTAGGCCAGAATGGTAGCAAGGTAAAGGGCCATAGTAAAAATAAATAAACAAATAAAAGTAAACACAGATATAGATGAATCAGAGTGACTTGCGAGCCACAGGTGTGATAATTACTAGAGGATCGCAAACATGAAACACATAACTACAACTGTGTTGGAAATATCTACAAATATATGTTGCGCTCCTAAATACTTCTCAATAAATAATAATTAAATTATTACCATTGAATTCATTCAAATTATGATACAAATAACTAATAAAAGTGTATAAATACCAAAAAATATTTAAATAGATAATTTCAACTAATCAATCTCCTCCAAATAAATATCAAAATAATTCCACATAAAATACTCCTCTAAAAAAATATTTTACCAAGTGCTCATAAATCATTAGTGACATGATGTACTTACTAATACCCTCAATTTCATTTATATTCATAATACCCTCATTTAATATAACAAAAATAAAAAACAACTAATAACACTCAACTAAAACGCATTTAAATGATCCCCATAAACAAAAATAACCAAATGCTCATAAATAACTAGTAGTGATTAGTATGAATCCAAACATCATCAAAATAATAGTCCCATTGAATAAACAATTGTTTGTATATAGTGACTTGGTGCTTGTTGTTCTTCAATTTGTGACTTTTGTGAATCCTTCAAATAGTGAAGATGTGCGCTCACCTCCTTTGATGCCTGCAATTAGGCTATACACGCTTTCGGTTCACTTTCCCTGGAACCTGCTGGACATATACTTTTGCTGGTAAAATTGGGAGATCCTTCCTTTAGGAGTAATGGATGTATCCTCTGGTGGCTGATTATCCCCTCAGGGATTACACACTCCTTTTGTTATCTCAGACCTCTTAATAATCCTCTCCTTGTGTTGCTCCGCATGCAGGAAGAAATAGAGGACATAGTGCTTTACCTTTTAAAACTTTTTATTCCCACCATCCAAGTATTAAACTCACATTAGACAGGTTTAAATAACGCAATATCCCATTGGAAATCCTCTGCTGGCCTCTGAGTCATACACCTGCCGTCTATCGTGTTGTGCAGCTCCTCTCCGAGTGATGACGTAGCCCCTCCCCTACGCGTTACGCCTCCAATCACGTGGCTTCATCAGGGGGTTGTGATAGGAGTCAACCATATGTAAGCGTACAGTAGTCTTCCCCACAGTATTTGGGCCTAGCAATTGTCCACCATGCCTGAGCACTGCATCATGGGAGGAGATTACCTGCACTCCCAGCGGAAGGTATTTTGCAATAGCCCCAACGACAAGCAGCAGAGGAAATTGGAGAAGGGGCATATTGTTTATTACTGGACAGTAGCACTGTCCTGTGTTTTGGGGTCTGTCTGTTTTATTCTTTGAGTATGATAAGCTAGCACTTGACAATTTTAATGATTGTGCCTGAGCCTCCAGGTAGATGTGACGTTATCTTTGAGTATGATAAGCTAGCACTTGACAATTTTAATGATTGTGACTTTAAATGATAGACATCCCCCAGAAGCCCAGTGTCTAAATTAGCCTAATAAATTATCACTATCAGTGAGCCATCTTTACAGATTGCAGGGGAGCAACATGCTACTAGAATTGAATGGCTTGTTCCTGAATTCATTACCTTCTGAGAGACATTGTCAGGGCAAAATGAGAGTGTACCTCGTGCTCCACTCATAATCACATTACCAGTGATGCAGTGTTCCTCCCGCTTCTCATGCCACCAACACTGGAATTCAATGTGTCCCATATGTAGGTGGCCATATGTAGGAGGCCAGGGGGAGTGGTAATAACACCCCTTCAATTGTATGAGAGTGCTTGGGCCAAGTCATTGGCTGCTAAAACTGTGCACTGTCAATGGGAGGAAGTCACATACTTCCCCATACCCCAATGCACCAAGTTTTCTGTCTGGTGGCACTGGAGGCTGGATTTCCAGTAATGTGAATACAACTGGGAAAGGGTTTGAATGGGAAGAAGTACAGTGTCTCTTTATCAATGCATTGTTCTGTTCTCCTTCATAACAGCTTCAAGAACCTTTACATTTGAAACTCCCTGAGTTGATGTTACTCTATGTAGAAAACAGAAGGGCTGGAGAAACAAAGATGTTTCCCATTGCTGCCAAGATAGATGCTGGTTTTTACATATTTAGGTGCAATACCAGACAAAATTATTATTATAGTTTTTTATTGGTATTAGTTTTTGACAGAGTGGGAAAGGGCTAGAATTTCTGTCAGATTTGTATTTGCATTTTGTGCCCCACTAGGGATTTTTCCTCACAAACTGTCAGGACAGGAAATGAAAGGAAATATCTCAAGTCAAGACATAGACTGCAATAAAAAAAACTTGTTTTTTTGAGTAAAATGGGAAGAACCTTTGTCAGGGTATTATTACTGGGTGTGCAATTGGGAAAGTTCCAAAAGCAGAACGCAAAGTCCAAATTTTATTTAATATATTTTAATTGTGTAAATCTGTCTGGATTTAGTTTTACTCAGACTCTTGTATCATAAAAAGACAATGTGTTTCAGGGGTTCAAAGGGTCCCCTTCATCAGGCATTGAACAAAGCATGTATTGGACTGTTAAAATTGAAGGGATCCTGAGGGGTATTTTGCTTGAATGCTCGGGATGTGGGCTAAGACTTAACTGGCATGTGGAGTGACGAAACTATGCTCCATGACATTCTTCTACTTCCCAATCTCCCCAATGCTGTCACAGGCTGCAATAAAAACTCGACTAAAGTGTTTGCCCTTCCCAATTGTATCAAGTTGGGCTTTTAACTGTACTAGAAAATGGCAGCTGCTTTGTGACTAATTGGCATAGACAGCATACAGTATATTCTCCTTTTCTTCATTTGTAAATCATGTCATTATGTTGTTCTTGATATCACTAATTGCAGCCACAGGAAGAAATGGACCTGAGTAAAGGCTTTGATGATTTGTTTTTATATCAAAGTCAGTTTCAGTGGGTATAGCTCAGAGAATATGTTTTTTGAATTTTTCAGTACCAGATTTACATACGCTCCTCTATGTGTGTGAAGTTTTATTTATTTTCTGACCCAGCCAGTTCATTTACCTTCTTATGTATGGAAAGTGCAGGGACCCTTACTCATGTCATTATATGGCATCCATTAAAATTACATCCACTACTTGCAGTAAGTAAAATGTTTGTTCTCTTGAAAAGCTATGGGCACCACTAGCATCCAACACTTTCAGATGCATTAGATACTTCTGCTGATTTCTGTGGTTCCAGGCTGCTATATCACTGCAGGACACATTAGTGAAGTAACAACTGGAGAGGCCTGGGGGAGGAACTAGGAGTAGTTGTTGCAAGGAATAACTACAAGCATTAAACGTATTCTCCATGGAGAAGAGACGTATAAAAGAGGATCTGATAGCAATATACAAATATCTCTATGGTGATTCAAGTATAAGGAGAAAACTATTCATTCTCAGGTCACTTAAGAGGACACATGGCCACCTGAAATTGGATGAGAAGTAGATTATTTTTAAACTGCATTGGGGGTTCTTTATTGTCAGAGCAGTAAGGATGTGGAACTCCCTTCCACAGGTGGTGGTGTCAGTGGGGATCATTTATATAAACTTTTAGATGAGCATCCTAATAAGCACAGTATACACACAGCGTCATTTGTTTCTATAGCAATGGTGGCCATCTCGCTACATGGCAAGACATGACTCAATGAGTCAAGGAAGGTAGCATGCAGGGCCACCCTAGCATTCAACAGAAGATGGACATCTAGAACTTTTACATCTTCTACCCTCTGCCTTGCTGCTGGAGCCAATAGGTAGGGCTCTGATGTGAAGAGGGGATTGTGTTAATGAGGGCTCTGTGATGACGGGACTGTGTGATTGGGGGGGCTGTGTTATGGGGGAAATAAGACTGGGGGCTCTGAGATGGAGTGGCTGTGTGATTGGGACACTTTGTGATTAGGGGAATCTGATGTGATAGGGGCTCTCATAGAAAGGGAGGGCTCAGATGCACGTGGAGACCTCTGACATGTTGTGGGGACCTCTGTTGTCATGGGGGAACCTCTGATGTGAAAGTATACTCGTCAAGTTGGATGTGTGCATTGGCCCAGGCTCAGGTTTCCGAATGACAAGTAACATTTATGGTTTTCAGATTTTAGACTGGCATTCCTCGAGATTTACTTTTAAAGGGTGCCATGACAAAAGGTTGAGAAACACTGCTGTAAACTTTAAGATAACCAAATGTCACACTTTCCTCTGTAGCAAATGCAATCGATCTACACTTCTTTTAATTAGCTTGTGAAATAAGAAATGAGAAATGATTGTTCAGAAGAATTGAAAGTTAGTAGCATTAGTCAAAATGCCATCCAACATGCTGGGATTTTTTTTCTCATGAGAAAAACAGTATTTGGAAAAAATAATTTGAGTTGGAAAGTGAATCCTCAGTTGTGCCAAATGAATAGACAACTATCCTCAAAAATACAGTGTCAGAGACTGGAAAAAGTTTGCACAGTGGTGCTGACTGGGTGCTTGAATTCTTGCACAGCTCAAAATATTTTATGAAATCAAATTTACAAGTAGTGAAGTATTAAGAAAATTAAACACAGGTAAAATTAAAATACATAAAAAGTACATTGTTGGATACAACACATTGGAAATATGTAATGTAGCATTCAGGAAAATAAAATAAAATTCTTAGTTTAAAATGAGGGATTGTCTGCTGCTAATTTATAGATGAAGTTGATGTCCTGTGTTCCTGTTCCAGCGCCATTAAAGGCTTGCTGGAACTAATTTGCTAAACGTCACAAGGAAGTCAGACATGTTTGTGGTGTTCTTAGTTCTGTTTTTTTTTTTTTACAGTTGTATTAGCCTTTATATGATTTTTTTAACCCCTTGGCACTAAGGGGAAGTTTGGCTGATGCCATTCCCATCTGTAAGCGTGTGGAGCTGTGATTACCAGAGACGGTTAGAAATTCAGCTGAAGAATTGTCAGTGCTGAAGATCCAGCCAACTTGCTGCTTCTTTTGTGTGTCGTGATAAAGGACATATGTCACTTTGTTATCCCCTGTTCCTTGACAAAGCAGAGACACAAAGGAACTGTAGGCACATTGGAGAAATCTGTAAGGTCTCTCTGTATTGTTAGGTAGTGCACAAAACAAGGTCTTATATTATACACATTGTGGAGTGGCATAATAACTCACTAAAGAATAGTTGTTTAATACAGAATCTAGGCTTCCACTTAACGTTTGAGCTTTCAACTAGTTTAACTATAAAACTGAAACAGAACTCTAAACCCCAAAAAACAAGCATATCTAAACTCAAAAATAAAAATGTAATATATTGCAGTGCACCAGTCTTTAAAATAGGTGGCTGTATTAGTTTTCCTTTTTTTCATGTTTTCATAATTTATTCCTACCTGCTCCTGTAAGTAATCCTGTATGTAATATACACTCAATGGCCTCTTGATTGGATACACCTTGCTAGTACCGGGTTTGACCCCCTTTTGCCTTCAGAACTGCCTTAATTTTTTGTGGCATAGATTCAACAAGGAAACATTCCTCAGAGATTTTGGTCCATATTGACATGAGTTACTATTGCCTTTCTATCGTCTCGAACCAGTCTGCCCATTCTCCTCTGACTTCTGACATCAACAAGGCATTTTCGTCCACACAACTGCCGCTCACTGGATATTTTCTCTTTTTCAGACCATTGTCTGTAAACCCAAGAGATGGTTGTGCATGAAAATCCCAGTAGATCAGCAGTTTTTGAAAACCTCAGACCAGCCCCTCTTTCTTACCCATTCTGATACTTGGTTTCAACTTCAAGTCATTTTCACCAAGTCTAGATACCTAAATGCATTGCGTTGCTGCCATGTGATTGGCTGATTAGCAATTTTTGTTACATAGTTTCATAGTTAGTCTGGCTGAAAAAAGACAAAAGTCCATCCAGTTAATAAAACGGTTATAATCCTATATCCTCAGTTGATCCAGAGGAAGGCAAAAAACCCAGCAAAGCATGATCCAGTTTGCTCTTTCAGGGGAAAAAATTCCTTCCTGATCTCTGAGAGGCAACTGGATATTCCCTGGATCAACTTTACCTATAAATGTTAGTATCCAGTTATATTCTGTGTATCAAGGAAAGAATCCAGGCCTTTTTTAAAGCAATCCACTGAGCTGGCCAGAACCAACTCTTGAGGGAGTCGATTCCACATTTCCACAGCTCTTACTGTGAAGAAACCCTTTCCGTATGTGGCGATTAAATTTCTTTTTCTCCAGACGTAAAGAGTGCCCCCTTGTCCTCTGTGATGACCTCAGGGTGAATAGCTCTACACCGAATTCACTATATGAACCACTGATGTATTTATACATGTTGATCATATCCCCCCTTAATCTCCTCTTCTCAAGAGAGAATACATTCAGTTCCTCTAATCCTTCCTCATAGCTGAGCTCCTCCATGCCTCTTATCAGTTTGGTTGCCCTTCTCTGTACTTTCTCCAGTTCCCCAATGTTCTTTTTGTGAATTGGTGCCCAAAATTGAACTGCATATTCCAGATGAGGTATTACTAATGATTTGTACCGGGGTAATATGATATCTCTCTCTCTGGAGTCTATACCTCTTTTAATACAAGAGAGGATTTTGCTCGCTTTAAAAACCGCAGCTTGGCATTGCATTCCATTATTAAGCCTGTAATCTATCAGAACTCCCAGATCCTTCTCCACCATTGATCCCCCTAGTTGTACCCCCCCTAGTATGTATGATGCATGCATATTCCTAGCCCCCAAGTGCATACTAAGTGTTACTAAGCAATTGAACTGGTGTACCTAATAAAGTGGCTGGTGAGTGTACTTCTTAAGGCAGTTATGTTCACTTATATAGTATATATGGAGGCACCTTCCATATACATGGTTGTCACCCTGGCTGGACTTTGAACGTGGCTTCATCTCCATTACAGGGGACTGGGGAATTAGTAGTTTATAGAAGGAAGATAGCATTGTTTGTGCTTTAAATTCAGCTCACTTTAAGTGACAAGAACCCTGCATTTTTGACAGAATCAACAGGTATTTTCTATACTTGCTGAAAATGTTCTCAACCTGACCACCACATCTAAGGTTGGTAAGCTGGATTATATTTATTTGTTCTCTCAATTTTTTTTTGTTCTTGGGTTTAGAAAGTCCCATTCCCCTCCCCCCCAGGTTTAAGTCACAATATACTAGTATGCACTGCATACAAGTACATTATGGCAGACTTACCTACTAACGGAGATCTACAGTACTGCAATGTCATGGCTCCCCAGCGCTTCCATCTTCACCCGGTCTTCCTTCCAGCTTTGGCCACTTTAAAGGCCAAGCAGTGGTGATATCATTCCCGCGCATGCATACAGGAGTCACATCGATGTGGCATGCTGAGCGGACCTTAAATGTGGTCTGAGCGGTACATGTGCTGGTTGGATCACATTATCCGCTAACAGGCAGGGGGGAAATTTATGACAGCAGAGACCCCTAGGGCAGAGGTATTGAATTAAAATTCACAGAGGTCTGACCAGTAAGCTTTTCTTCCAGCAGAGGTCCAAACCACATTTCTTTCAGCCCTCTCCACTTATATCACAGTCCCTTACATCAGTATCTTCAGTCCCCCAATTCACATTAGTTTCCCTTTCACAGTAGTGTTCTCAGGCCCCCTGCACATCACCCTCACCCCTTCCTCTTTACAATAGTATATTGAACCCCTTCACATCACACCCCCCTTTTATTTACAGCAGTCCTCAAGCCCTTCAAATTATCACCCTCCCCACAGTACTGTCTTCTGCCCCCCTCACATTCCTCCCCAACAGTACTGCCCTCTTCCCCTTCACATCACCCCCCAGCTGAACTGTGCCCCCTTTAAAATCCCCCCCAAAGCACTGCCATCCTCTCACATCACAACCCCCTCCCAAAGTGTTGTCTCCTTGTACATCACTCCCCACTCACAACACTGCCCCCTCCCTTTACATCACCCCCTCTCCCCCACAGTAATATGCTCTGCCCTCCTCACATCAACCTCCCAGCAGCATTTCACCCCACCACAGCACTGCCCCCTCCCATTACATCATCTCCCTCCCCCACAGCGCTCCACTCTTCAAATTCACCCCCCCCCCTTTACATCACAAACAGAATTGTGTGCTCTGTACTCTTTACATCCACCCCCCCCCACACACACACACACACACAGCACTGCCCCCTTTTATATCATTCCCTACACACAGAGTAGTGTCCTCTGCCCCCTTCACTCTCCTACCTTAGAGCGGAGAGCGGGAGGCAGAACATTTCTGGACCAAGTGTGGGAGACATAGCACTGAACAGAGTGCAGGAGTGGGAGCTGCAGGGGTTAACTATTTGTATTAACCAGCAGGTGACTGGCTGCTAGAACCGCTCTGCATCCAATCACCTGCTGGTTATAAGAAGAAATGCATGCAAAGTGTATGTTTATATTGATATAAGGTTATTATTCAACTTTTTTGGGAGCAGCATTCTTTTGGTTGTATTTTCTTACACTAAGCGCAAATAATGTTTATATAGATATAAGTTAACCCCAGAAGCTCCCGCTCCCATACCCTATTCAGTGCTGTGCCTCCCACACTTGATCCAGAAATGTTCTATCTCCCACTCTCTGATCTGCTGTTATAATAAAAGCAATAGTGGAGGCTGGGGAAAAGAAGCGGCTCCTAAATGGAGCGACTGTGGGTGGCTCCGTCCGGATCCGGACCGTAGTCCACTATTTAGTGATGCCCGCTCCAGGGTCTCTTCTGTTATAAAAGCCCTGCCTGTCAGCGAATTTTGTATTACCTCAGTTAACTACCACTTTCAACATCTTCTTACTATACCAACATATATAATTTTTTAATCTGTGTTTCTATAGCTAGGGCATATCAAGTCCTAATCAAGATTAATGGCCTGGTGAGGTCACAAGAGTTTCCTGTTTATTGTCAATGGTGGCAGTAGCATTCCACTTGGACTGAGCCACACTCACATAATGGCATGTGGGCACCATCCATTTCTTTACATGTAAGACAATGTAAAATTTTGGTGCAATAACACATTATTTTTACTATTATTATTTTTGCAAATGAATTGATATATTTCGGAACACAGGTGTCCTGATGGTTACTACTGTTTTGAGACACATCCTCAATGTATGTGTTTAGAAATCAACAATAAAAATAATTATTTGTGGTGTATGTTTCCTTTCTTCTACGTTGTTACAGTGTGACAATCAGCTAAGTTTAATATTTACTATTTAGTAGCCCTTCTACATTGTATTCTAAACGCTAGCACCTTCAACCTTTTTTTTCCTCCTCTATGCATTCAATACTAACAGCTCCAATTGTATTTTACAGTTTAATGGCCACCCATACCAATGTCCTGCTTTAATAAAGCATATTGTTCATTGTCCATCAACATTGAGGTTTTCTGCTCACCTCTATGCACTCCAACATATTGGGCCTGATGCACTAAATTGTTAAGCGAGTCCAAGTGCTCTGCTCACTTATACATCCAGTGATGTGAAGTTCTATTTTTAAGTTTCCCGGTATATAATTTTATGTTTGAAGTGAACATGGATTTCCTTCTATTCCGTGTGCTTCACCTCACACTCTACACTTTACTACATCAGGCCTATTGAATTTGTTTGGAGTAGTTCATACACTGTGCAGTTATTTTTATCAGAAAGGCCATGTATGTTTAGATCACTCGTAGTGATTTAAAACCTATTCAAATCTTAACCAGATTCTGAAGTGAAGAGCTTGGGTCCACTTCCTAATGTATCCTTTGTATCAGTTCTAGTCCATAACTATAATGGGTGCCCTTGCCATATTGAAGTGTGGATCAGGAGGTGGGAGACCACAGAAGCTGGTGGAGATCAGCACAATAGAGCATTCTGAGGTTTCAGGGATAGCGGGGTATGCTCATGCTTTTCAGCTCTTCATGTTTGGCAGTAGTAAGATTTACCAGAACATGGGTTCGTTTAAAGGCACTGGAAAATTCAGTGTTTTCATCCACTTTAAGAAAAATCTAAAAATCAAATGCATAGAGATGGTAGGAGTTGTCAAAGTTACAGAGGGTTACAGCTAAATATGTCTTGCAAAGTAGCAAATAGAATAGAATAAGATTTGTGTTGTCGTGATGTACATAAGACAGTGCTGTAAAACATAAATTAAATTAGGTACTTACTGTAAAGTGTATGTATTGTTTTGGATAGAGTTGAGATTTTAAATCTTCTATCAGGTTGTTATTTGATTTCTGTGTTCCATTAGGGAGATTACCCTTTACATCCTGTCTTAAACATGCAACAGAAGGAGGAGTTTCCCTCTTACACCATTATCATCAGAACAGATGTCCCCATAATAAGGTTTTCTTATATTTTCTGTTCTGATGACAACCCAAATATTTTAAAGTTCCCCTTACTTTCTTTCTTGGTGACTGGTCACAAGGGCAAATGGAGGGTACATCTACCTAGAGGCGAAACAGACAGCAATAAAAAAGATGAGCATGCTGCTATTTATCTAAATGGACTATACTATGTATCACCATTGGCCATTCACCCCCAATAGGGCAAAAAGGGTATGGTGATGGGTAGATTGAAATGTGCAGCAATAACAACTTTCCACATTTTATCTAATATTTTTGTTTTAAATGTTGCCTTTAAATTTTTTTTTTTTTGTTTACTAACGATTTTATTGAGTATAAGTAGACCATAAAATAACAGCACATTTTCAAATATTAACAGCAAAAACAAGGCACTTTGGAAAAGTACAATTCAGAAAAAGATATCATAATAATGAAGAGAAGGAAAAGAAGAAAAGTAGATTGCAAGTACATGAAATACGTTAATGATAAGAGAAATTGAATAATACGTCTGTCAACAGCATCTGTCAGTCATTGTTCACTGAAAACGTTATCAATCATGCAATAAATGTCTATAATCCCTCCATGACTCCCATTTTTTATCAAATAAGTGCATCTTATCCAGCAAAGTATAATGAATGCGTTCCATGAGCATTACAGCATCAATTCTGTGCAGGATGGAGGCCAAAGGTACAGCATTGGATCTCCAGTGTAAGGCAATAGACCATAAAGTGGCAATACAAATAGTATGTATCAATCTCATAATGGCATCAGGGACCCCTGGGATATGAGCCCCCAATAGGCAAGTTTGAATAGATAAGCATACTGGGGTACCCGCCAGTGAGGTGGCCACCTCAGATATCCTGCGCCAAATCAAAGATATGGACGGGCAATCCCAAAATATATGCACCAAAGTGCCTGTAAAACCACAGCCTCGAAAACATAGAGGGGACGTTTGTGGGTACAATCTATGTAGTCTTGATGGGGTATAATACCATCTAGTTAAAACCTTAAGGGCCGTTTCACGAACCGAAAGAGATCGAGAGCTTTTACAGAGATTGTCCACCATGGAATCCCAATCCTCATCCGAAAAAGTGGTACCACTATCCTTCTCCCACCTCTGTCGGTACAACGGAGGCGTATGAAAAAGACAAAGTAAAGATTGGTGATAAAAATTGGAAATAAGACCCCTACCCCTGAGAGAGTCACGGCTGGTACGTTCAAAAAAGGAAACCAGAGAAGACGGTGTAAGGCCAGAATGTGATTCAAAAAAGTGTCTAATCTGTCGGTAACGATGGTACTCGCGAAGGGGAATATCAAAAAGCGCGCGTAGCATATCAAAGGTAATGTAAGATCCTCCTCTTTGAAAATCAGATAATCTGATAAGAGATTGATCATACCACCAACGAAACAGTTGAGGAGAAGAAAAAGCTGGTGTAAAAGTTGGATCACCAAAAAATGAAATACCGGGGGGAATAGGAGAGACCAAATTTAATTTAAATTTGTATGTGGACCAAAGTGTCATTGAATGGGTCACTATGGAGTTATAAAAGGTAAGTGAACGTGGAGAGACCCTGGACCACAAGATGCTCGGTAAGTAGAATGGGCGTATGGACTGAGATTCAAATTTGACCCATGGGATCTGAGAGTTAATAGTTGCCCACTGTGATAGCTGCGCAAAACGAGCCGAAAGATAATATATCCAAAAATTGGGAAGACCGAGGCCTCCAGTCCGTTGTGAGCGGTATAAAATCGCTGAGGCAAAACGTGCACGCTTATTACCCCAGATAAAATTATTAATGGTCCGCTGAAATTGGCTCAGAAACGTTTTTGAGACTGGAACTGGAAGTGCTCTAAAAAGATAAAGAAGTTTAGGCAAAATATTCATTTTAACAGCCGTGACTCTACCTAAGAAGGAAATAGGATAACCATGCCAAATCTTCAGTAGAGTAGATAGACGTGATATACACGGTGGATAATTAGCAGCAAATATATCTGAATAACTGGGAGTGAGATTAATACCTAAATAGGATATCCGGTCTGTAGACCAGCGGAATGGAAAGGAGCTGCGGAGAGATGCAATTAGGGAATCAGGAATATTAATCGGCATAACTACCGATTTGGTAAAATTAACAGTAAGACCTGACGTTATAGCAAAATCATTCAGTATGACACATAAATTAGGCAATGAAGTCAACGGGTTAGTAAGAAAAAGCATAACATCATCAGCATACATGCTCATTTTAAATTGTGAGACTAACAACGGGTAGTCTGAAATATCCGGGTGTGATCTGATCGCTACTGCCAAGGGTTCCAACACCAGTGCAAATAAAAGGGGTGAAAGGGGACAGCCCTGACGGGTACCTCTACCCAATGTGAAAAAGTCTGAATTGCAGCCAGGGAGCCGTATTCTTGTCTTCGGAGAGTCATATAAGGCGTGTATACCGGCTAAAAATTCGTTATTGAAGCCCATTTTTCGTAGCAAGGAAAACATATAGGGCCAAAGAACACTGTCAAAGGCCTTGTTTATATCCAGACTCATCAGCAAGACCTCTTTAGAATGTAAATTAGCATCTTGAATAACGTTGAGCGTGAGGCGAATATTATCAGTGATAAATCTGTCTGGGATAAATCCAGATTGGTCCGGAGAGACCAAAGAGGAGATAATAGGGGCCAACCTGTCCGCCAAGATGCGGCTAAATATTTTCAGATCATTATTCATTACTGAGATTGGTCTATAGTTTTGTGGTAAGCTGTGATCTTTCTGTGGTTTGGGTATTAAAGACATGTTAGCCAACAGCATCTCCTCCGGGAACCTACCCCCCTGCAAAACATCATTAAATAAAGTTATCAGATAGGGAGCCAAAGTAGAGGCAAAATGTTTGTAATAACTAGCAGTGAACCCGTCTGGACCTGGCGCAGTAGAGCTTTTCAGGGCGCTAATTGCACGAGTTATCTCCTCCAGAGTGCAGGGGGCATTAAGAGAAGCAACTTGAGAAGGTGTGAGAGCAGGGAGGGGTATAGAATCTAGCCACGAGGCTGCTGGTGAAACAGAGTCCGACCGTGGAGGGGCTAATAGGTTAGAATAAAAGTTTTCAAAAATGCCCAAAACCTCCTGAGGCAGAGATGAAATAGCACCCGAGTTAGTACGCAATTTATAAATATGTGGGGGGCGCATGGAGTGATTCAGTTTCCTTGCAAACATAGTGGAAGCCGAGTTGCTATGTAACAAAAATGTGGCTTTTGACCAGCGGAGAGCTTTTTCAGTTTTTTGGGATAGCAGAGTATTCAATTCTAAGCGCTTTTGATATAGTAACTGTTTATTAAGAAGAGATGGGTTAGCAATATGACTTCGGTAATGTGCTTCCAACTCTCGGGTAAGAGGCAGAATTTGCTGCCATCGTTTTCTATTTCTGGATGAAGCCATAGAAATAAGGCGGCCTCGTAGGACCGCCTTATGGGCTACCCATAATGTGGCTGGAGAAATATCAGGAGTCGAATTAGATTGAAAATATTCCAAAATAGATGCAGCTACTTCATGGCGGGAGTCAACATCCGTAAGCATAGAATCATTGAGTCTCCATGAGAAGGGAGTGGGTGCAAGTCCCATACATGTGATAGACAAGGCTATAATATTGTGATCCGACCAAGGACTCAAGTGGATGTTCGCTATCCTAGAATTTGCTAATAAAATAGGGGTGCAATAAATATAGTCTAATCTAGCATAAGAGTCATGTGGGTGAGAATAAAATGAATATTCTCTAGCTCCTACATTATGCGCCCTCCAGGCATCTACTAACTGGAAGGCCTCTAGTCTTTTAGTAAGTGATTTTGGGAAGGCGTGGGAAGAGTGCAAGAGTGAGCTACGGTCCAAAAGAGGATTTGCTACCAGGTTGAAATCACCACCCACCAATAGATGGGGTGACAAAAATCTATCAAGAACATCAAAAAATTTTGAGAAAAAGGTAGCTTGTGCTGAATTCGGTGCGTAGACATTTGCTATTGTAAGTTCTCGGCCTGAAAGGGTGCCCTTAAGAATAATAAACCTACTGTCTGGCTCACGGTACACATGTTGAACCTCAAAGGGGATTGAATTATGCAGAAAAATGGCCACCCCTCTACTCTTGGAGGAGTGTAAAGTATAATACCCTTGTCTATAGGATTTGTGGAAATATGTCGGGTGTTTTGCGGCTGCAAAATGTGTTTCCTGCAATAAAATAATTTTAGCCCCTAATCGCCTATACTGGAGAAAGGCTGTTTTGCGCTTGTTTGGCGAGTTGAAACCCTGGACATTATGCGAGATACATTGAACTGCCATAATATGCAAAAATTATTACCATCAGCAAAAAAATACACATTGACAAGACATATACTCGAATTATTTGGCTAGAAGTAAGGACCTTCAAGTCCATAACAAATAGATTTACGGGTAGCATTACCAGTTTGGGGGACATCCAGACCCCAAAATGGGGGTCGTGATGTCCACACACCGGCATCAAGTCAACATCATGTACGAAATTTTTGAGGAAAAAAAAGACAAAAAACAGTAAAAGTGAAGCAATGATAGCTGTGACAATGAAAAGAGTAACTGAGAGACATGGATCAGGTATGCAATTAGCTGTACCTGAAAAAACAAAAAATTTCAACATCAAAGGGCCAATCGGGCCCAAACCCTGTCTCCATAACACATGAAAAACGGAGCCGTCACCCCACAATCGGGCGGTGATTCCTCCGGTCATGTTAGGAGGCAGGGTGGGGTAACGTGTCCAAGAGTTGTGAGGCCATGAATCAGTGGGCGATATTCAGAGGACCCGAAGACCCTTGTTAGACTTAAACACATCCAGTTATCAACGAGAGAGCATATATAGTCTATATAAACACAGAAACAGCTCAACAGCGTCCACAAAAACACATATATATATCCCCAAGGTGTAGGGGGTGCTGAACAATAGACACCCCGTGGGTTGCCTCCTATCCCAATCAAGGGAAACCGCTGACCAGGATCATCGATGCAAGTAATAATAGGCAGGAAGGCATGGTCCCATCAGCCCAGTTCTTGTCGGGCCCTCCTCCTTTCCCTCCGTGGAGATGGAGTGTGCCAGATAGGAGAGACACGAGGTGTAGGGGGGGGACGCCGAGGTGATGGGGCATCCGCCAGGCCCAACTTGGTCAGGATCTCTCTGCCCTCAGGAAGGGATGTAGCAATATATGTGCTCCCATTATGTGGAACTATCAACTTAAAAGGGAAGCCCCATTTATAACGGATACGAGCTGAAAAAAGAGCCGTTGTAACCTCCTTCATTTTCCTGCGCTTCTCCAATGTAGCCGGAGAAACATCTGGAAAAATTTGTAAAACCGAGCCTTCAAAGGAGATCGTTGGAGTGTTGCGAGCAGCTCTGAGTATGTCTTCTTTGGTCAGGAAATCCTTTAGACACAGAACAATGTCCCTAGGCGGTTTATCACTAGGGGGTTTAGGGCGCAGGGCTCTATGGATGCGATCATAGGCAAAGGATCCGGGGCTGCGATCCGGAAGGAGAGATTTGAATAGCTTGGTAACGGTTTGCGAGAGATCAGAAACAGATTCCGCCTTTAAATTTTTTTTAAGATACTTTGTAGGGATTTCTGCCTAAATAATTTTCCCTCCTAAAGGACTGATGTGAGGGATGAGGGTTTTTTGTTTCACAAAGGATTTCGTAAAAATTTTCAAATACAAAACAGTGAACCAACATACAAGGCATAAGCATATACAGTAAAGAATATTATGCCAGTGGAAAAAAGACAGTGCAGATCTCCCCACCTTCTAAATCAGGAGGAGCACAAGTGCAGAGGTAAGCTAAATTTCCCAGTAGGGTGGCTCACCAATGCATAGTGCAAAACAGTAATGGGAGGTTTGTAGGCCCATGAGTATTCCTCTGTCTACCAACAGGTAGGAGTCATCTCACTGGCTAAAGAGGGAAGCTAATGATCTGATCATTTGTGGAAGCGATAGAGGCGCAATATTTAGAGAAACGTAGATCAGAAAGTGTAAGTAGAGAGGGAGAGAAGTTAAAAGAGAAAAGGGGAGAAGGGGGGGGGGATCCCATGAGGTCTGGCTGGCGGTAGTATCTCGCTAGTTCATAGTAGTCTGTCACAGGGAAAGTTGAGAGTGGTCAATGTGCAAGAGTTTGTTATAATTCAGCCATGGGACCCAGACCCTGAGGTACGTAGCATGGGTGTTGATAATCATAGAGGTTAGCTTTTCATGTATCATGGTCCCCAAGAGCCTTTGCTTGACTTCGGCAAAATTTATTGGTGGACGCCTCCAGGATCTGGCTAGGGTCTGCTGGGCTGCTAAAAACACAAACCCCACCAGCCTAATTTGATGTTTATGTAAGTGTAGGATAGTTTTCTGTAGTAAGGCTTCCCATCGGTTAAGAGTGAGATTACTGTGTAGGACTGAGCATAGCAGATTATAAACCTGTATCCAGAATCGGGTGGCTACAGGGCAGTTCCACCAAATGTGCAGTAATATTCTCCGTTCAGTGCAACCCCAAAAGCAATGTGAGCCCTGGTTCACACTAATGCAGTCCGGAATTCACAGCATTTTCTGTGTGAATTCCACACCCCATCAGAATCGCACCCTGTTCATGCGAACTGCTGCAGGCATGTATGTTAAGTTAACAACACCCCGAAAACGGTCCACAAAACACGGTGCGATGTGCAGAATCGGATCGCATATATGTGAATACCCATACAATCTGATTCTAGTGCGGACCAAAAAAAGAGTCCTGCACGTTTTTGGTGCGAGTGCAGTGCGATTAGAGCCATACAAAATGTATGACTCCAATTGCACCGCACACAAAGCTCATGTGATTTGCATAGGAATGTGGTGAGGTTCATGTGCGAATCACATGCGATATACCGCACCACATATATGCGAACCCAGGCTGAGAGTGTTTGGGACAAATTTAGACAGGTTATTCGGGGTCATATACCAACGGGAAACCAGTTTGAAGGCATTCTCTTGGGTGAGTACATTTAGTGAGCATCAGGAAGAAGCCAGGCAGATTGCGTCCTCGTACCGTGTGTCAAGGGCAGTGCCCAAATCTTTTTCCCACCTGTCCATATAAGAATGTTTACTGGGGCCCAGGGAATCCGTGAGCGACTTGTAGAAAGCTACTACTAGTCCCTTTGAGTATGGATCCCTTCTGCAGTGGTTTTCAAAAGGAGTCAAGCCCTTAGGGTTTTTAGTACAGCGTGTGACTAAACCGAAGAGGTAATGCTGTATTTGAGTGTTGCGGTATTGTTGGGATAGTTATCAAGAAGTAATTTATCTCAGTAAAAAATATTCTCTAAGGCCACTTGCAAGCAGACTGACTCAAGACATATGTCCAGGAAGAGTAGACCTTTCCTATCTAGATGCAGGTCCCTTTTCTGTACTCTGTATATGCTAATCAGGTTGGAGTTGTCTTGCCTGCAGTTTTGATCATATGATTTACATGTAGTAGGTATTTGAAAGTATAACATTCTTATACTTTACTGAATTACACATAGTGAATGATGTTGCAACATTAAAAAAAAGGGGTTGGTGGCTACTCTTAAGAGCTATGATTCCTAAACCCTTCCTCCAATTTGGATGTACATACCCTCAAATTAAACCCGAGAGTGTGCACTTTCAGCCCATATCCGTTATATAACTATAGCTTGAACATGTTTTGGTAAATACCTGAAAAAACTAAAATTGTGCCTGTGTTCAAATACAGTATATATGGACCTAACTGTACATATACTGCAGCTATACATATGGTCAGAGCTTAAACCTGAATAAGTAGAGAGTCAATTACTACTTGTCCATCTGTCACAAATGACTCTCAAGATTTGGCTGTGGTGAACATAAACTTGTGCTTTGACCCATGGTTTTGCAGTGATCCCTGCATAGTGTAACATATAATGTGCAGTCTTGGAGAATGACCTAAGAGAATGCAAAGCATGAACTTTGTAAGTCCCTGCTGTGAATCATGAGTGATTATCAATGGAAAAAAAATCAATGATTTTGGCACTTTTAATGAAAGCAAAGCTGTAGCTATAGTAAAGAGAAAAGCGTGGCATATGCACAAAAGGCTAGCAACATTACAGTGTGGTAATAAGCTGCTTTTACTCTCAGTATCTTCATTTCACACCTGAAATTTCTCAGCAAGCAATGACCTTCTGTCTGTGGTCCAGCTTTGTCCACGTGGGATATAGGTATTCCTATACTGACTTGAGAAAACTGGAATTGACAGTTGATGGGGTGGAATGAATGTAGCATTATTACCTGCACTTTATGGTACCTGATTTTTTGACAAATGCTTTTTGCTGTCTAGTATAGCCACCTACTTACATGAATCCCTGACATTTCTAAGGAATGCTGCATAGAAATAGCATAGAGTTTGAACTGTTAACACTGCCCTATTGCAGATAATTATTCACCATGGTTGCACCCATGAATAAATTCATTTTACATGAATATGAGCACAGATTTGGCAGAGACTTTACTTTAATTTGAGTAGGAATACATGGGCAACTGGAGATCATCCAAGCTTTGCTTGCCCCTGGCTGAGCTTGGGTTAGCCTGAACAGGGGCTGGAGCATGCATTCCTCCCACTGTTTTCAGGGTTAATAGGGTTAACACTGCAAGCAGCACTACAAGGGTGTATGTTAACACGTGACAGTTTTGCCATACACAGTAGAAAGCAGTGTGTCATAGGCCGCTCGGGCTCCTGTTACGGCTTCACCTAGTACAGCTGGTGCCATGCAGAACTTGTATGATCTCTAGCTTCCCAGGTGTCTCCGCCATTGGTGATCTGCTACATATTCAAGTGCTATTTTAATTGTAAGATATTCCCTTCAACAGACATTCCTGCCTCCTTCAGGAACTTGTAGATTTAGAGGAAAACCAACAAACCACTGAGACACACACCCATCTATATGTACAAATATACAAGGGTGTGTGTCTCAGTGGTTTGTTGGAATCAGATTGTGGGGGCATGACTCTAAATGTGCAAAAGCCTGGGTTTTACTGACAGTATAGCATAGGTTTCGTAGGTCAACTCTTGACAGGCCAGTGTGCCAAGTTCAAGCTAGGGATGCTGAGAGATCTACTTGCAACTGCTAGTGGCATAATTATATAAAATATGTAAATCTATAAAATTTATAAGAGAAGCATGGTTGAAAAAGAATGCCTGGAGTGACGAAGTAGTGAATTTTAGGAGCAGATAAAGATATCTAGTTTGGCCTATGCAGGTTATAGTGTTAGTGTTTGATGTCTTAGACATTTGCCTATGAAGCATGATGGGCCTATTGTCAAATAATACATTGCGAGTAGCCAGGGCATTCTTTCTCAGAAAACAGGTGCAGGAACTCAACCACAACTCCCCCCCCCTCACCCCCCCCAAATCGCATCAAATAGGGGGTGTGGTGAAATTGCACTAACAATGGGAGGGTCTTAAAGGGGCATTAAGAACCAGGAGCAGGGTCAGACTGACTATTTGGAAACTCGGACCCGGGGTCAGTAGGGGGCCCCATGAGATGCCCCTGGTACCTTTTCCATAGGCTTTTTTGAGTTTGGGCAAGGACACAGGGGCCCCATGATCCCCTATTGCCCGGGGGCCCCATGAGTTGTCAGTCTGCCCCTAACCAGGAGTGCATTTTGCAGAGAATGCAGAGTTCCGGGGGGGTTACACACACAGTGCAGAGTTCAGGGTGCAGAGTATGGGGGTGCGGTACATGCAGAGTGCAGAGTTCAGGGGTGCACTGAATATGGTGTGCAGAGTTCAGGGGTGCGCTATACAGAGTGCAGAGTTCAGTCTTCTTCCACCGGTGCTTACTTCTGCATCCACATCTCCCTTTCACCTCTCTTTAGCTCTGACCTCAGCATGCAACTTCCCTTCCACTGCTACCCTCTTCTACCCCCTCCTTAACAGACCATCTTCCTGGGACACAGGTTGTGGAACTGAGTTATGTTTTTATATTGTAGATTGTAGATGATGTAGTCACATGACACTGAGAGAGATCTGAGAAAAACTTAAGCAGGCAGTAAACATATAGATATAAAGCTAACAGATTCTTCCACCCACACTACACAGGGCTGATGGACAAACTCTGACTGTGGTTATTGTATTTTGACAGCCAACGCCAACAGTTCTCAAAATACCCAAACAGTGCCTGTATCAGATTGGATACAGGCACTGTTCAGCCTACAATTTTCTGCCAAGCTCCTTTGCTTTGTTATTTGAGGGAGGTTGGGTGGGGGGCGGTTGACAGGCCTTACCCACTGAGCAAATTTCAACTGTTTTCTAGGAACTGGCCAAATTTTGCTCTGTGTATGGCAAGTTTTAGTAAATACAGTATACACTATGTTGTCACTTAGGGATGCTGAGGTCACTAAAAGGCTCTATCTCCTGTGCACATTGAGCTGCGGTCTTTCCCAAAGTTCAGAATTGTTTCTTTTTTATTGCGGTATCCCCACTACAGCCCAATGGAACTGTTACCCAGATTATGACCAGGATTTAGTGCTCGATATATCAAGTGGCTGCAGAGCAGTAGAGTAAAAGCTAAGGCAAGATGGAAGAAAGGATTGTTAAGGATGAAAAAAAAATTTGCCTTGACTGTAAATTTAACATACCATATGCTTTTCCTGTAGACCTTCCCTCTGAAACTGCTGGCTGTGAGGTCTCTCACATTTAGTCTCCAGCTACTTTTCATACTGAAACATCAGAATTTAAATGAGATAAGTATCAACAGTGGGATGGCCTGGTGACAGTGCAGCTTCACATCTTGTGCTTTTCTGCTTTAGGACTACGTCTGTTATTGTGCGTAGAATACTTACTGATTTCCTTGGCACATACTGTGAAAAATTGTCACAAAATATTAACGTTCTTTTTAAACAAGTGTCCTACGGCTGATCAGAAATGCAAATTGTTTCAACGGATCACATTTTGCGCTTTTTAATGAATATGTGCTAGGGAAAAAGCGACAGACAGCAATACGTGACATAACACGTTGTGACATATATGATATGTGCATGTGTGTGTGTGATACAAATTATTAGAGAATCCAGGATCATGATGACATTATACAGAGACATTCTTCATTCATATATATGCATATTTATTTTACAGGCGTTTATGCATTTTTAATGCCACTCATGTGTTATTATATGACTCATATTAAAGGTTGTACTTGCTCTGAGGGAGCATTTGTAAATACATTAGTTCTGTCACACTTTAATGATTCACCTGAAACAGAACATAATACTATTCATAGTTACATTAGCAGTCTATAAATAGAGTATATAAAGTGTAACTAAAGGCAAAAAGTTTTTTATAATTTTGGATAGAGTAAGGAAGGGTTATAACACCTGTCTTTTTTTTTTTTTTTTTGCAATCTGTGTCCCATTAAGGAGTTTTCCCTTCACTTTCTGTCCCATAGCCAAAACAAGAGGTTAGAGGAAAACCCTCCAAAGTGAAAGAATCCCTGGTTGTCACCAGAATCACCAGAAGCAGTTCCCCATTGGAAGATTTCACCATTATTCCTGTTCTGGTGGCAACCCACAATTTGGCATTTTCTTTTACTTTCACTGATAACAGTCAACAGGACACATAGAGAGGGTGAATATCCCTAATGGGGGCACAAACAGCTATACAAACCTGATAAATACTGTAATTCAGGGGGTGGAGATCTACCATGACTATGTGGAAGAGAGCAAAGATCAATGGGGTGACACAGCTTCTTTTTTTTTTTTAGTTAACTAGCAAGCCCGCGGAGGTCAGTAGTGGGTAGGGCAGTGTACAGAGGTTAGTAGGATGTAGGGCAGTGTACAGAGGTTAGTAGGATGTAGGGCAGTGTACAGATGTCAGTATTAGTTAGGGCAGTGTACAGAGGTCAGTAGTAGGTAGGACAGTAAACAGAGGTCAGTAATATGTATTGCAGTGTACAGAGGTCAGTAGTAGTTAGGGCAGTAAACAGAGGTCAGTAAGACGTATTGCAGTGTGCAGAGGTCAGTAGGACGTAGGGTAGTGTGCAGGGGTCAGTAGTATGTAGAGCAGTGTGCAGAGGGCAGTAGGAGGTAGGGTAGTGTGCAGGGGTCAGTAGTATGTAGAGCAGTGTGCAGAGGTCAGTAGGAGGTAGGGTAGTGTGCAGGGGTCAGTAGTATGTAGGGCAGTGTGCAGAGGTCAGTAATATGCAGAGCAGTGTACAGAGATCTGCAGGGCAAGGGTGAGCAAGAGCAGGCAGGTTAGAAAGCAGGGCAAAGGACAGGGGATCAGCTGGACAAAGGACAGGGGCAGAGGCATTTTTTTTAGTTAACTAGAAAGCCCGAGGAGGTCAGTAGTGGGTAGGGCAGTGTACAGAGGTTAGTAGGATGTAGGGCAGTGTACAGAGGGCAGTAGGATGTAGGGCAGTGTACAGATGTCAGTATTAGTTAGGGCAGTGCACAGAGGTCAGTATTAGGTAGGGCAGTAAACAGAGGTCCGTAATATGTATTGCAGTGTACAGAGGTCAGTAGTAGGTAGGGCAGTAAACAGAGGTCAGTAATATGTATTGCAGTGTACAGAGGTCAGTAGTAGTTAGGGCAGTAAACAGAGGTCAGTAATATGTATTGCAGCGTACAGAGGTCAGTAGTAGTTAGGGCAGTAAACAGAGGTCAGTAAGATGTATTGCAGTGTACAGAGGTCAGTAGGAGGTAGGTTAGTGTGCAGGGGTCAGTAATATGTAGAGCAGTGTGCAGAGGTCAGTAGAAGGTAGGGTAGATCTGCAGGGCAGATGACAAGGGTGAGCAGGAGCAGGCAGGTTAGAGAGCAGGGCAAAGGACAGGGGATCAGCTGGGCAAAGGACAGGGGTAGAGGCATTCCCCGCCCCACAACCACACATGAACTGAGGAGCGTGGAATGCCTCTGCCAAGAATTGGCTTTGATTGCTTCCTGACTTGAGAGCTCAGGTGACAAGACAGCTGAGCTCATCCCCTTTTTTGCACTGCTCTGCCAATCGGTGGGGGGGAGCACTTATGGGTTGGCAGGGCAGAGTCTCGAAATCTACCTGTTATTTGCCTGCAGTTGACAAATAGATTGCAAACAATCGGTTGCAGACCCCTGCTCTAATCTCTCTACTAAATCCAAAATTAAAAAAGTTTTGCATTCAATTATACTTTAATGAAACCCATGTCACAACTTTATTCTATAGGGTTCTTTTTCTTAAAGAAGATTTAATCAGCATATAGTTATTTTACTGAATTGTGAGTTTGAGTTGTTTCTATGGGTTACAGCACTGAAAATTTAGCACTTAAAGGGGTTATTTACTAAAACTGGAGAGTGCAAATTTTGTGGCAGCTGTGCATGGTAGCATTAACTTCTAATTTCAGCTAGGGTAAGTAAAGGGTAAGTTCAGCTTCATGAAAAAAAAATAATAAATGCATTTTTTTTGCAGATAAAAGAAATGTGCATTTATTATTTTTTTTTACTAGAAGCCTTTAAAGTATTGCACCCATGATCAGCAGATTGCGGTGCAATCTTAGGCTCCTGCAGACTCTCAGTGTAGCTGTCTGCCTGTGCCTCATATGAGAAAGCAGTTACTGAAAGAGTGCTCATCAGCGCACTGGTAGTTCACTGAGAACTCAGTGGCTGACAGTAGTTGTAGTTCTCCTATTCACAGAACTTCCTGTTACAAAAGGTGAATTTATCCTTTAAACTTTGACAAAAAAAACTGTAAACTGATCAATTTCTTTGCACAGCTGCACCAGATTTTGCACTCTCCAGGTTTAGTAAATTAATCTCAAAATTGTAACTGAAATGTGGTACAGTTTATCAATATAGACATGCCTCCCCGCTCCAAAAGCTGCCAGTTTTTTCCTCAATTCTACAATCCAGGATGGGTTCAGAAAGTCTCAGGAACCCTTTTTTTCACTCCACACAATATGCAAGTAGAAAGAAGAGGGCACACACTGATGACGTCTTTGAACTCCAGTCAAGTTTATTGCACATAAGTTTAGTTATACTTATATCAGAGAACCCCCTCCCACTCGTATATTCGCCTACCCCCCCGATCAAGGAAGATATATATCATTGTCGAGATTGCCCATTCACTTACCATAAATCTTTCCAGCTGGGTCCGCACATGTGCTCCTCAATCCCATTCATTCCTAAGGACTATAAAAATAAATGGAATTGCTAAGGATTATATTCCATAGGGATGAATGGGATGGCAGAGTACAAAGATGCAATTACACCTAAGGGGTATCTCAAGGCAAAACCTCTTTATTTTTAGTTTGGGGTAGAGTGGGAAAGGGATAGCTCCTCTGTCAAGTTTATATTACTATCTGTGTCCCTGTTGGGAAGATTCCCCCCTCTATTTGTATTGGTGACCATTGTCACTGAGAAGTAAAGTGAGGGGGAAATGAAAAAGTTGTCAACGGAATTAGAGGTAAATTGGATGCCTGTTCTGTTGTAAATTTCACTCAATTTGGGGGAGTTCTTCTAATTTTCTGTTGCCTCTCTGAGACTGAAAGTGAAGGAAAATTTCCCTAATGGTACACAGATAGCAGTTTTAAGAAGAAGACCATAAGTATAAAGAAACAATGAATCTAAAGATTGTAAACATGGATCCTTGAGATTTTCACCTATGTGATCAGTATAAATGCTACTTTACCAGTAGCCTTCTGGGGAGTGCATAGCCATTAGAGGTGGTGGATTCCCTCACTGGATTAAGAGCACTTTTTGGAAATTCAGCACTGTTATTGCTGTGCCTTGTAGTACCACGGACACTTCCTTCATTAGTGTTTTTACACTCCACTTTATTATTGGATGGACATATATGTATCACTTTATTACTGTTTACACACTTTATTGGCAACTTTGTTCATGTGTTTATATTGTCAATTTTGCACTTAATAACAACATTTAATGTTTAGCGCTGCATTTTATTATATACGATTGATATTGTTAGTAAGATTAATTGATTTTTCATTTTCTGATATATTCTGAAGATGCTTTAGGTGGTGTATACCACCTAAAGCATCTTCCATCTTTTAGGGATGCTAATGGTGAAATGCCCCTGTTTGAAATTTTAGGCCTGCATACTTTCTACAGGACTAGGGGTCTCATTCTCCAAGCTGTGTTTTTTTCATTATTGAGACTGCAAAAGAAGGCTTGCAAACACCCAAGACTCCAATATTAATGCAGAGAAAACCTGAACCAATAGCAAGGACATCCCTCCTTTGGGCATCATTTAGACATTAAAATGAGCACAAGATTCTACCTACTAGAAACACACAAGGATTTTCAAACCCCACATGCATACATTTTGGAAAAACCCATAGACATTTTGTATAGCTGGGTGATGTATGCATTGGGAGGCCATTTGTAAAAATAAAAGGAGACAAAAATGGGTCTAATAGAGGAAGCCTCTCTTTAAATGAAGGACATTGGGAGATGTGTAAATGTGGACCATTTTCATACATGGTAGAGACTTTCACTGCCTACATCCTAGAGAGAATGGTCATGATACAGTGTTAGTCCTCAATTATACATTAAATCTGAGTATGAATTTGAAGCAAGAAGTAATGAGAGTCACAACATTTTACCCACATGAAGAGGTCTGACGCTGGCCATACACGACTCAAATACAGGATTATTCCTGCAGATTGTGGTTTTGGCCCTGCCAACATCACCCGATTTGAGAAATCAAAGGAGCCGGGCATAAAAAAGTCAGCAGAGCCAATGACAATATCCAATCTGCTGCAGTCACTGTTCAGGTATTCAGAAAGTCACTGGTGCCGGCTGTCAGAAAACAGTAGCCGACAACAGGAGATTCCTCTATCCATGCTGTTTAGCATGGATGGGAAAATCTATGGATTTCTCTTGTTCAGCACAGTGTATATGGCCAGCTTAAGGAAAAGTACATCTGTTATAACTCCATGTTTATGTAAAATAGGTTGTCATTCAATTTTACAAGCCTTTAAACAGTAGTCAAACATTAAGATAAGATTTAAGTTTTCAAGAAAAAAAATAGTACTTGGGCAATTTAAGGTTCTCCCCCCCAAATATCTTGTCTTAAAGAGGTCCTTTTTAGTTTGCCAAAGCAGACAAATGATGTAGTGCTGCTAGTTATTTTCTGTCTTTTTTAATGTGAAGTGCCTACTTTTTAAACACATTGACTGCAATGACACAGAAATACTTCTATATGCCTTCAATAGTTTGTGTTAACACCTCTGACCAAGTTTAATTTATTTATAGTTTAGAAAGTAGAATACAGCTGAAAAGCTCTCTTTTCATATACATTGCTTTACATATTTATGTAACTACACAATGCAAACTCTGCTTTACAGAAAAATCAAAATAAATGCAGTTAGATGTAATACTGGGCATATAGAATGAGGCAGTTCTGTCTTCTCTGTTTAGCTAATCAGCCGAGCTGCCAATTTGTATTCCAAGTTCAGCGCATTGACACCTGAGTGCTTTGACATTTGAAGCAATAGAGTTTGTAATAGGCTTTGTTACATGTGAAATACGGGATGTTTTCCTGAATCGGATATCTGTTTTAATACAACTTACGAATGAAGTTTTATTTTGTCTACCAACTTGAGAGAGCATAACCATGTATTAAAGCATTTTACCATTGTTACACCACTTTTTCTGTAGTTTTAAGAAATGATGTGCAGTTAAGGTTAGGGGAACAGTGCTAAAAAATTAATCTGTGCCCAGACTACAAATACAATATAATTTGTATATTCTGATAAAGCAAGCAGTAAAGCACTTTAAAAGATAAGTTCATCTTTGGAACATGTTACATGTTCCACCCGTTTTTAGGGTGGAACATGTAACATGTTCCCATAGTCGCAGCAGCGCCCACCGCCCCCTCCCTCTGACAGATAGTACAGGGAGAAGTTTCCTGTACTATCTGTCAGATTTGAAGGCAGTGTCATTCATTCACAGAGTTCTGCGAAGGAGTGCCTACAAGTCCCGGAAGCCTTAGCAGCTGTCGGCTTGTAGTTTTCAATGATCTATCATGTGGAGCACCGTGGTAGTTAATTCAAGCTTCCTGTCAGAATATCTGCTTGACCAAACATCCCATACGGCTAGCAGATATTCTGACAGGACTTCAAGAGACCTGCGTGGCATCAGTGATCTACTGATCGCTGGTGCAATGCTTTATAGACTCCTTTGGACAAAAATAATAAATGCACATTTTTTTACCTGCAAAAAATGTGCATTTATTATTTTAGTTGAAAAGGTGAACTTATCCTTCAAAACCCTTATACATCTCTGAAGCTATAGCCATTGTAGAGAAATTCATCTTCAAAGTTCACAGGCACTGAAATCCTAATTCCTTTCCCTTTATATTGCTGCATAATCTTTCTAGCCCACTAAAGCAAACTCACAGCAGGTGCTTAAAAGCTGTTAGAAAAATATTGAAAGCAATATACAGCCTTTTGTAGTGATCTTTTAGGATTAATTAGTTCATAGTACATGCAGCTAGAACAGTCAGTAAAACGTTGACTCTCCCTGCCTCCTACCTGTGATGCTTACTGTAGTAAAACGTTGACTTTCCCTGCCTCCTACCTGTGATGCTTACTGTTTATAAAAGAGGGCAGCGTGAATACCTTTCCTTTAATCCACTTCAAGGTGGTCAGGTGATCCAGAAGCAGCACCTGTCCTGTGTCAGTGAGTGGTTTCTGCAGGGTGGAGGAGGGAGAGCTATCAACAGAGGGGCAATGGAAGCCATTGGGTGATGTCATGACTCCAGGAATTTTGATACCACACCAAAGTGGATTAAAGAAAAGGTATTTACACTGCTCTGTTTAATAAACTGTATGCAGAATAGGGGGAAAGGAAACATTTGTACCAAAACATATATTTAGGCTATATTTCCATTTTAGATATATAGTCATGCTCCCCAATCAAAAGACAAAATAAAATACTTTTTTAATAAGTTGCATTAAAACAGATGCCTACTTCAGGATTCAGGGAGAAGCAGCTCAAGGAGCCAATCAGTTGTGCTGCAATGCAAGAAACATACTAATAAAAGGATAGAATAAAGTGACAGAGATACACTCATCAGTCTGCTGCTTCTCCTTTATTATCCAATCACAGACTAAAGGAGTGACGACCTGTACGTGTTACTGCTGAAGAAGTAGAGTGTTGTACTGTGTTACTCATCAATTGATGCAGAATGTTTGAAGTTTAGGTGATACCCTTTATTGGCTAACTTCATTTTTGTAGATGCAAGCTTCTGCGATAAGTCAGATCCTTTCATCAGGTTCTATCCATGTTTAAAGAAATCCCTTTCAGATCCCTTTATCAGGTTCTATACATGTCTAAAGAAATGTGTAAAACCTAGCAAAGACATCTGAGTTATTCAGAAAGCTATATAATTGGTTTGTGTGAACGTTATAGCATCTATAAATTATGGTACATATACTGGAATTTGTATTTATTTATGCATTTATACTAGTAATCGCTGTGTTCAGCGAATTATAGCAGGACTGTGATAGTTGTGCGGGCAATCTGACACTAGCTGACACTGTGTGGGCTAGGCTATGGACATTTAAATCTGTGTATATACTCATAACAAGTAGTAAATATGCTTTAACCGCTTCCCCGCCACCGTATAGCACAAACACGCTATAGGTTGGCAGGGCTGTGCAAAATCACGTGTATATATACGTGATTTTGTATTTCCGGGTAGGGGGTGCGCATGTGTCCTACCTGTGCCACCATTGGTGGCTACAGCTGTCAATCACGGGGTCCCGGATAGAGATGCCCTGCTGGCACCCGGTGATCGCCGAGTATCACTGACTGGGGAGAAGTCTGTATGTAAACAATACAGATCTCTCCCCTGTCAGCTTCAGCATGCTGCTTTGTATTGCACACTCTAAAAAATAATGTTTTGGCTCAACAAAAAAAATTAACGCAACAGTTTGCATCAAGCTTTTTAAGTTATGACAATGTCTGGTGAAATGAAGTTGAAGCAACAAACTACATTGCATTGAGGTAATTAGCTTTTCTGATAGAAATGAATGCATTTTTATTTACCGCCAGCTTAATTACTGGCATTATAAACACATGTTTTTAAGTTGAGTACTTAAACATATTAAGTTAATTCAAATATTTTTCCAGTTTTTATAAGAAACCTTCAAGTCACGTCTACTTAATTGCTACAATTATGAGCAAGTTTTTTTAAAGTTAAAAAGCAGTTAAAAATCAAATTGATCCAAATTGATTTTCTGTATTAGTTTTTAGCTTTGTTTTTTTTATACTAGCTTTCAAAAATGAATTAATCAGTTTAGGCTTACACTAGAATGTGTTGCAGAAACCCCGCAATCTGTCTGCATTTCGCACACCGCATTCAAATCGCACTACCCTTGCAGTCTGCAGTGGATGTCAGTGTTGCAAACACAGTGCATTTGCCGGCACCAGATTGCATGGTACAAAACAAAACATGCAATCTGGTTGCACTGTGGTTCAAAAATTGGTGCATGGATGTCTTTGGTGCGATGTGGTGTGATTTGAGCTCATTCAAAATGAATGGGCTCAAATTGCATTACACTGAACCACATGTGAATTGCACAGGAATGTGTTGCAGTTCCTTTGTGATTCACATGCACTTCATTGTGTGAACCAAGGACCAACAATCCAATTGTTAAACAATTGACATTTTTTGCACACCAAAATCAAATCCTTAAAGTTGTACTGATGAATGAGTAAGCACTTTGCATTAAGATTTTTTTAATATTGTCTGTCTGGTGCAGAAACTGTTTCTCTACAAGACCTTTGCTATATTGTGCAACAAATTGTGGCAATATAGTGAAGCTATTGGAGGATATTGAAAGTTGATATTTTGTGAGCTTTCTTACAATTTGCTATATTCTTTCCGCATTACCCTGCGACAACCATTTTGTGAACTGAAATAAAAGTGAAAAATGTCATCTGAGTATGACTGTGCTATGGAACACATACATTCTTCAGAGAGTACTGTACTTGAGACTCATTACTTTAGCACTGGCTTTCAGTCCATCAAGTTCAAGGAACAGTTTCTGAAACAACTGAGACTTGATTTGTGTTAAGTGAATGGGGGTGGAGACTTGCAATGCAGCTCTCAATGTAGAGCAAAATTAAGTTACCAAGTCAAATTTATTAAGGTACCTTAACTTAAATTTCATTGTACAACAATGAATGCAAAAATGTAACTGTACATGACACACAATATTAAGTTGATGTAATTTCCAACATTGTCATTTCAACACAACTCATGAAAGTAGGTTTTTAAATGAAAAAGTTTATTTAAACCAATAAATTAGGATTTTTATCTTGGAAATACACATTTAATTAAGTGGTGTTAACAGGTCGCTTGAGTTATTTTTTAGAGTGCAAAGACAGAGCAATACAAAACAGGATGCCTCCCTAGTAAAACACATACACAGCACACACAGTAAAACACACAAAGCACACAGATAACCCTTTCATTGTCCCAGATGTGATACCCTTCCTGCCCAGTGTCATTAGTACAGTGTCAGTGTTTTTTCTAGTACTGATCACTGTATTAGTGTCACTGGGAATGTCAGTGACAGTTAGTCAGCTCCCCTCCTGTGTCAGAATGCAGTCCCACTATAAGTTACAGATCGCCGCCATTACTAGTATAAAAAAAAAATTCCAGTATATATACCGCCATTTGTAGACACCATAACTTTCACATAAACCAATTAATTTACACGTATTGTGATATTTTTTAGCAAAGACATGTAGCAGAATACATGTACAGAATAAACAATGCAGATTTTAAACATTTTTTTACTGGTTTCATAGCAAAAAAAGTAAAAAATACTTTTTTTTTTTTCCAAATTGTCTGTTTTTTTGTTTATAGCACAAAAAATAAAAAAACAATCAAATATCACCAAAAGAAAGCTCCATTTGTGGGGAAAAAAAGGACTTAAACTTCATTTGGGTGCAGCATTTAATGACCGTGCAATTGTCAGTTAAAGTAACGCAGCACCGTATCGCAAAAAAATGGCCTGGTCAGGAAGGGGGGTAAATCCTCTGGAGGGCAAGTGGTTAAAGTAATCCCTCCAAGACCTCTGCACAGGCACTGTGAAGCAACTCATCCTTTAATTTTAAAGCACAACCTGAAGTCATTTTCTCAGGTACCTCAGCTTGCCTGGATCCTCATTGATGTTACCTTTTATTATCCAAAAAGTTTTTTTTTTGTGCTCCACATTAGAAAGGGTTGTTTGCTAGTTATTTATGAATACTTTAAATCAGATGCTCCTACAGTGATGGTTGGAAACAGAGACTCAATGACCACCATATAGTATAGCAGAAAGGTCAACTTTCTTGGTATACCATGCGTTAATATGACTAAATCTGGCAAGATAAGCCCAGTCCCTGAGTTTTCACCAATAGTCACACAGCTGAGAAGATACTATGGATTCACCTGATCTTCTGATTGATAAAGGCTTGGAATAGCATTCTTTGAGAATCCATTTAAATACGACCAATACTGGTGTTGCTATGACTTATTGACTAGGGTGAATTCTTGGATGTGAAGGGAGGGGATGGGTCATAGTTTCCCATAACCTTTTAATTTGCTTTTTATTACCCAATATTCTGCTGGGCAGATGTTATATTTCAGTACATACCATATACAGATTTGTTAGTGGTGTTTTTTCTTTTTTTTTTTTTCTACCATTCAAGCTATTTACTTCACTGTTCCTGCAGAAAAGCTTTTGTATATCAAATCTTGAATTAAAAAAAAAGATCCTGAAAGGAGCTTTCAAACATGTTTTAAATGAATACATTTGTGCACACATTTCAGCTGTTCTGTACAAGTGAAATGGACAGATCTGTTCAGCTAGGTCAGCCATTTGTACAGTCTAATAAATATGAATTCTGTTGCTCTGAAAATAGTTCTTTGTGGGACCATGTTAAATATGAAAATTGCTGCATTTCTGGCATCTGTGAATCAGAGGAGCAGGTAAACAAATTAAACATATCAAGCTATTTGCGCCATAAAATTGTATTCCTATGCAGATTTTAAATTCTGACTGATTTGAGTTTCCATTGTGGAATCATGCAATATGAAATATTTGTTTTAGAAAAAATATTTATTACACCCATGCCACTGGTTTTGCAGCGCAATCTTTGTTTTGTAAAGAGAGCACAGCAATAGCTGTTGTTTTTGTGGCTGTTTCTGCCCAACTGAAATTCTGTATGGTTCTGTATGGAACAAGCAGGGAGGTATGAGGGTTGGGAGTAATAGAGCTTAAAAAGGAACTCCATGATAGGCAAACAAATCACCCATTAGTACACCCCACCCCCTCTACACAAAACATTGAACAGTTAATAAAATTTTGCAAAGACTTATAATTTAGGAGAAAAGTCTAATTGAATTTTCATAACCTCATCTCTGCTCTGTAATTCAAAAGATAACAGTATCTGCTCTGCCAAGGAGGAGGTGTAACAGCAGGGATTACATCATATCCTCTCCTCTCTCTCTGCAGTAAAAGGAAACTACAGTTCCCATCATCCACAGGGAATTGCTTTGAATGTGGGCGGGTACACTATGCCTGTACATGTGAATGTGTCTGAGATTCTCGGTCCTCACACCACGGCAAGTGGGCTGAACAGCTTCCTGGAGAAAGTACTGCAGAAGGGATATGCCAAGACCAGTGGCTGGGGGAAAAGAAGGCAAAACAGCCATCGGTCTTGCAAACAGGAAACCAAAGCAAATTAACATTTTGATATGAAAATGAATATGCTATTTTCAGTAGTTACTGAGTGAACCAGAAGGATGACATATTCAGTGAAAGTAGGAAATCAGCAACGTGTAAAGAAGTTTTTGCCTGGAGTTCTGCTTTAAGCTATTCATCTTTATAAATTGTTATGAATTAGTTTTTCTCAAAACTCTGCAGGTATTTTAGTGAACGAGGTGCAAACATGTATAAAAGTAGTGCTAAACACAGAAGGAATAAAAAATTGAACAAAACTGTGTGGAAGCAGTGGTCTCTCTGCAGAGGTCCAACATGCTTCCTGCTGAGTCACTCACCTAGACAGAACTCCTGATGTGCATACCTTTTCCAAGTCAATATCTGTGAAAATACTTTAAATGCAGGTCCAGCTTGATAGCAGGCTTCAGTTCAGAAATTCCTGTAGTCCTTTTTTTTTCTGCCGTTTGCCTTTGTTTGACTATCAGGGATCATTCAGCCCACTTCATCTAAGTCCTGGTCATGGTGGATTGATCCCAGCCTGTTACTGGACAATGAGAAGAGAAGCAGCACAGTGATTGGCTCCTTCAGCTGCTAATTCTTCTCAAGTCCAGCCCTGCTGTACAGGGGCTGCAAGAGTCCGAAGCCAGGTCAGCATTAGCTGCTTACACTGCTTGCATTTAAAAATGCATTAAGTGATGTATTACAGCAGAACTTCACCTAAAATCGGAAATTCCATTCATCTTCCTCTTCCCTCCCTCCTCTGCCATTAATGTAAACATTTTTTTTCTTGGTGTGAGTACCTGTTTCTAGCAGGTACCCACTTTCACTTCCACTGAACTTTGGCCCCCACTCCCTGGTCTCATGCGCGATCAGTGGGGCGCTGATTGTGAGCCAGCTTGAAGTCATAAAATCAGCATTTGGTGAGTCTATGCATTCTATGCATGAAGGTAAAAAAGCCCACTTAGTGCAGCAGCTCCCCCAGACTCCCTAATACTTACCTGAGCCCCATCGCGATCCATCAGTGTGCACGAGCTCCAGCTCTCCGGGGACTCTTCTGTGCTGTCAGTCACAGCCAGTGAGCCAGTGGTGAGAGAGAGGGGGCAGGGCAGAGCCACGGATCTGTGTGTGAATGGACATGCAGAGCAGTGGCTTGGGAGCAAGTCTGCTTGGGTGCCCCCATAGCATGCTGCTTGCTCTGGAGGCACTTGGCAGGAGGGAGGGGGCCAGGAGCGCTGGAAGGGACCCCAAGAAGAGGAGCATTGGGGCTGTGCTGTGCAAAACCACTGGACAGAACAGGTAAGTAAGAATTTTTTTTTTAATTGCCTTTAACCACTTGCCGACCACGCTATAGCCGAATGACGGCTACAGCGTGTTTGTCCAGTTCTGGGAGGGCGTCATATGATGTCCTCCCAGAACGTGCCCTCCCGCACGCACCCGGCAATCTCCATGATCGCCGTGTCCTACGAACACAGCTGATCACGTGATGTCGTAAAAGGCCAATCACAGCGGCCTTTTACCATGTGATCAGCTGTGTCCAAATACACAGCAGATCAGTGGGTAAATGCAGTTGCCGGTTATTGGCTGCACTTTCCTCATGTTGTCACAGCATGAGGAAAGTACTGCAATTGTCAGAGGACGGATTGGCACCGAACATCAGGGCACTGATGATCAGGTGCGCCAACCTGTGCTCAGCAGTGCTGCCCACAAGTGCCCAGCAGTGCCGACCACCTGTGCCTAGTAGTGCCATCCACCTGTACCCAGCAGTGCCACCCATCAGTGCTGCCCAGCAGTGCCACCCATCAGTCCCCAGCAGTGCCGCCTGTCAGCACCCTCAGTCAGTGCCAGCTCATCAGTGCCACCTATCAGTGCTGCCTATCAGTTCAGCCTCATCAATGCACATCAGTGAAGCAGTGAAGGAAAAAAATTACCTGTTTGCAAACGTTTATAATAGAAACAAAGAAAAACTTTTTTTTTCACGTTTTGCATTTTTTTGTTTATAGTGCAAAAAATAAAACTCCCAGCGGTGAGTAAATATCACCAAAAGAAAGCTCTGTTTGTGTGAAAAAAATGCTAAAAATTTCATATGGGTACATTGTTGCATGACCGCGCAATTGTCATTCATAGTGCGACAGTGCTGAAAGCTGAATATTGGCCTGGGCATGAAGGGGGTATAAGTGCTCAGTAGGCAAGTGGTTAATATCACTTTAAAGCTAGCATTATAAGCAGTTACTGCAACAGTTTCTTTTCTTTTTGGGATAAATGTTTCACATAAATGAATAAAAACTAATCAATGTAAGCACCCCTGTCAGTGTTAAATAGTTTGTCTCATCCTTCTAACTGCCACGTTTGCTGGACAAATTGGTCTGTTAAAGAAAGCTGACAAATAACTGACTTACTGGCTGGGTCACCAGGTGAAAAAAAGAAAAAAAAAGCTTAAAAAAAGAAAAGACATCCTTCTAACTGCCACTTTTGCTTCACAAATTGGTCTGTTAAAGAAAGCTGACAAATAACTGACTTACTGGCCAGATCAGTGGGTGAAGTTTTTGGTTTGGTGTTTAATACCCCCAATAAATGACAAGCTTGTCACTAATTCAATAGACAGAAATGTAAAAATTGGTAAGATTCATTAAGGGAGTATATAGGTGCAAGAAATTACTAAATAGTAGATCGCACCTTTATCATCGAAAATATAGCTGGTTGGGAAATCAGGCATGTCAGTTGGTTCAAAAACTATAGTTACCGAATGTGGTTTTTTTTCATTACTGTATTTGTGTTTCATGAGTATTCCTACTTCATACATATACTGACCAGTGATGTATTTAGGTTCCGTGCTGCCCTATGCAACACAAAAATCGCCTCCCCCCCGCCCCCACAGATAGGCCCTGACACCGACCAACACCCCCCCTCCCCCACAAAGAGACCTTGACACTGACCAACACCCCCCCCCCTCCGCCATGGAGAGACCCTGACACCAACCAACAACCCCCCTCCCCCATGGAGAGGCCCTGACATTGACCAACACCCCCCTCCCCCACAAAGAGACCTTGACACTGACCAACACCCCTCCTCTGCCATGGAGAGACCCTGACACCGACCAACAACCCCTCTCCCCCATGGAGAGACCCTGACACCGACCAACACCCCCCTCCCCCATGGAGAGACCTTGACACTGACCAACACCCCCCTTCCGCCATGGAGAAACACTGACACCGACCAACAACCCCCCTCCCCCATGGAGAGACCCTGACTCTGACCAACAACCCCCCTCCCCCATGGAGAGACCCTGACATTGACTAACACCCCCCTCCCCCACAAAGAGGCCTTGACACTGACCAACACCTCCCCCCCTCCACCATGGAGAGACCCTGACACCGACCAACAACCCCCCTCCCCCATGGAGAGACCCTGACACCGACCAACACCCCCCTCCCCCACAAAGAGACCTTGACACTGACCAACACCCCCCCTCCACCATGAAGAGACCCTGACACCAACCAACAACCCCCCTCCCCCATGGAGAGACCCTGACACTGACCAACACCCCCCCTCCCCCACAAAGAGAGCCTGATATTGACCAACAACACCACAGGCCCCCACCCGAGATAGCCTTCAACTGCCATCGCCCCCCATACACTGGCAACCCTCCCTTCCCCTGGTGAGTGAGAAGACAATCACCTTCACAGCTCCTGACATCCCGGGGAACAAGAGTCAGGCTCTGTATGCACCATCAAGCAGCCTGCAGCCTCTCTCAGATTCCACCTGGTCCCCACACTGCGTGTGTCCCTTCTTCCATTCCATCTTTCGGGGGCGGCACTGCCCTCCTAAAAGATGCCGCTGCCCCCCTGAAAAATGCCACCCTAGGCAAATGCCTTGTTTGCCTTGCGGTAAATACGCCCCTGAAACTGACCCAACGAAAATAGAATCCCAAAGCAAAGTCTCACGATATTTACCAGTCACCAGGATTCTTTTCTTACAGAAACGATTTTTCTTCAGTTGTTTCCAGAAAATTAGACACATTATTGTAAGTTTGCACATCCGTCATGGAATGTCTGGTCCTCTGCCCAGCTGTTGCTGTCATAGAGAGTATACATTGTCTCCTTTTGCAATGACAGCCATTGTATCATGCCTGTATCATGCCATTGTATCATGCCTGTATCATGCCATTGTATCATGCCTGTATCATGCCATTGTATCATGCCTGTATCATGCCATTGTATCATGCCTGTGTGAAGACAAGTGTTGCAGTAACACAAAAACAGACGTCACAGAAGAGGAACCAAAAAAAATGATTTTGCATCAAACCTTTTAATTAGCAAGTTAAAAAAATCATCTCTTTAGAACACATTTTCAAGGTAAGTCATGCAGTTTGCATTACATTAGTACTAAAGGCTTAGCATTGTTTACTGTAACACTTTCACAATGTGAAGGTAAAACAAATGCCTTAGTATAGGTGCAAACCCCTTCATTTTCCTGCTGTCCTTGTCACTGATGCTGGCTCCTCCATGATCTACACTTTTTCTCTGAACTCCTTGGTTGAAGAGGAGAGGTGAGGGTAGGTGTGTGATTGGCTCCTGAAGCTGTCTGTCAGGAGCCGGGAGAAGGGTGCAGGAGCATTGCTTGCTGGGCGCCCTGTGTTTCCGTGGACACACACAGCCCTGGTCAGGAAGCGCACATGTATTGTCTCCTTTGCAGCCGGCTAGGAAAAGGAGACACCTGCAAACAGGAAGTGGGGTCGCGGCAGCCATGAAGGGTGATTCCATAAATGAAACTAAACAAATCTATTTGAGTATGTATTTTTAACTCAACAAAGTACCTTCTGTGGCTCTCAGCCTCCTCCAGATCTCCACATTTCAATGTTTGCTGCTGTAATTCGGCTTCCTGTTAGAGGGTGGCTACATTTGGTCTCTATGGACCCACTGTATGTAGGAATGTAGCCACCCTTGCTTGTTCACTCTTGAGCACTATGGACTGTGGACTATGAAACTACGCTATGCCCACTACAAATCCTAAACAAGGGTTTGTATGTTCACAGAGGAATTTACAAGAAGGCAGAAACATATTAATGAAAAATAGATTGTAGTGAATGCGTATGGATTTTTTTTTTTTTTCGTTTCGTGGTTGTAAACCTCTGACATTGTCATATTGTTTAGTGTCACTTTAAAGTTGTTGCAAACCTCTGATATGAATAATGAAACAATATGAACAAAGTGTATCCCTTTATAGCGTGTAGTTGTCTCACTCCAGAGCACTAAGTGTCATGTCTGTCTGCTGCCTCATTCCTCGGCTATCTGTATGAATCACTTCTGACTAGTTTTCCTGACACCAAGAGAAAAAAGGTGACAGTGGAGGTTGCTTCAACACACAGCCTGTGATGGGTAGCCTCAGCTCTGTTCCTGTTGCTGTGTGAAGAGGGGGGGGTGCCTTCACTATAATCAGCTCTCACTGAGTGTAACTTCAGATCCCTGCCCCCTGCTTTCTGGAAGCTCAGATAAGCTGTATAATTTTTGCACTTTGAACAACTGTAGAAAAGAAGATAAACAGGTACAACTTATGCAGGACAATTTGTTTAATTTCTGTGTATAACCTGAGGACAGTCACTTAGCTGGGTATAAATAAGGGTTTACAACCACTTTAAGAAAGAAGACTATACTTTTTACGTAAATATGGACTCCCTGAACTAACATTTAAACAAAATGGATTTAGTATCACTTTAAAGAAAAATCTGCTCTGGACTAGTAAATATAATTGCTGCTATGCAATGTACAAGATGGTATAAAAAAGTTTTGATGATAGTTTTGTAACACGCCAACAGATGGCAGTACAAGGCTGCATGTAGAGACACAGGGAGCACGACTTTCATAAGTCAGTGTGCCAAAAGACCTCATCCTGTGTACATCGGGAGCTGTGCAACTGGTGCTATTCTGACTACATGCATTACCTTGTCTGCTATTTCATCATGGACAGCAAGTTAGCACAATGAGCAAACATGAAATTCTGCGTGAAACCTGTACACCCAAGTTTCATCACCAGTAATGATCCTTGACATGACGGGTCATCCAAAGCACACTGACGGAGTTCTTGGCAGATGGAGTTCCTTCTGCTCATGGGTCAGCAGCCTGGGGACGAACTTGGCAGAAACACAATGCATGTTCAAATCACACGTGAGGATTGCCTGGACTGTTCCGTATGACACACCAACAATGGCAGCAATGTTGTGGATTGTTCTCAAGCGATCATCATGCACAAGTTGCTGAATGGTTTTCGAAATTTGGGGGGGGGGGGTTTAGCTCGTTACAGGTCTTCCTGATTTCTCGTCATCTTCCAGTGATGTTCTTCCACTTTTGAAGCACGGGTGTCACTGAAAACACCTTGAACTACTCATTGCATGATTGTTGTAAACTTGCTGAATCATGTCAAACGTCTCTGTGGCAGATTTGCCCAGTTTCACGCAGAAGTTTATGTTTGCTCTTTGCTCTTTTTCTGTCTATAATAAAATAGCAGATGTGGTAATGCGCGTGGTTAGAATAGAACCCGTTGCACAGCTCCCGATGTACACAGGACAATGTCTTTTGGCACACTGGTCGGTGCTCCCTGTGACTGTGTGTGCAGCCTTGTGCTGCCATCTGTTGGCATGTTACAAAACTAGTCTTGAAACTTTTTGATACCACCTCGTACATTTGCCCAGTTTCACGCAGAATTTAATGTTTGCTCTTTGTTCTAACTTGCTGTCCATAATAAAATAGCAGATGTGGTAATGTGCGTGGTTAGAATAGAACCCGCTGCACAGCTCCCAAGGTACACAGGACAATGTCTTTTGGCACACTGGCCAGTGCTCCCTGTGACTGTGTGTGCAGCCTTGTGCTGCCATCTGTTGGCATGTTACAAAACTAGTCTTGAAAGTTTTTGATACCACCTCGTACATTGCAACTGTACTGAAGAAAAATGGCCATAGTTGTTTCTCTACACGCAAAGAAAGATTCTACTGTCCTACTGTACTCTTCTGGGGTTGTGGGGTGTATTCCCTGAATGATGGAAGGCACCATATGAAGTACAGTGGGGTGTGAATGGGTGCCAGGAAGAGTCTGGGGTCTGAGGGTAGTAGAGATAATACTCACAAGGAGGTAGGTAGAGCATGCCATGAGCGATACAAATAACCAGATGCATTATAGATGGCCAGGATGTGAGATGAGGGTAATTATGTAGCCTCTGGGCTCTAGGCTCCAAGAAGAAGGGTCTTATTTGGCACTTCATCAATACCTGAGTGTAAAATCAGGTAGGTTGTTCTCCTTGTATGCATTTCAAGGCTTAGTTTTCAACTTTGACTGGATTGTACATTTAATGAAAGAGACAGTGCACAATGGCTAAGTGCTTTATATTTGCTGAAACTGCAGTGTGAGTTGGTGAGAAAAAACATTAAAGCCTTTCCAACAGGATGAATTATAAATGAAAGCACAGGTTCTGAAAAAATATTCCTACTGTCAGCTTGTCAAAGCACAACGTCCTATGAGCAGCAAACCTTCCTCTTTTTAGCATCCTGAATCACACAGTCTTCCTTTCTCTCTTCTCAGCCCGGTGCTCTATTCATGTCTGACATTACCATTTCACATGGATGTAAAGAAAAGAACTACATATTAAAAAAACTAAAGAGTAAACAACATTAACACATTGGAGCTGCAGCGAAGAAAGCAGCCTCATTAATTTCCGCACTGATGACATCCAAAGACTTTTCCACTTTTGGTTAACTATATATTATTGTATTCAGTGACAAAATCAGGAAAAGGAATTATTTCAGTTTGAAATGCTTTTGCATAACTTTTTAGCTTACATTCTATTGGGGAATTTGTCCTATTGCACAGCTGACAGTCATTCATTTTCTTAACCACTTGCCCTCCTGAGCATTTACCCCCCTTCCTGATCAGTCCATTTTTTGCGTTAAAACGCTGCGTTATTTTACCTGACAAGACAATTGTGTGGTCATGCAATGCTGTACCCAAATGAAATTTATGTCCTTTTCTTTTAGGTTTCTTTTGGTGGTATTTGATCACCTGTGCATGTTTTCTGCTACATGTCTTTGCTAAAAAAAATCCCAATATGTGTAAATAAATTGGTTTACTTGAAAGTTATAGCATTTACAAATTTCGGTATATATACTGGGATTTTTAAAATTATTTTAAGTTTTTACTAGTAATGGCAGCGATCAATGACTTATAGCGGGACTGCGGGACATTCTGACAGTGGGGGGGAACTGACTTGGTGTCACTGACATCCGCAGTGATACCAATACAGTGATCAGTGCTAAAAAAAAGCACTGACACTGTACTAATGTCACTAGGCAGGAAGGGGTTAACATGAGGGGCGATCAAAGGGTTAACTGTGTGCTGTTTCACTATTTGCTGTGTGCACAGCCATCCAAAGCAGTGTACAGGAGCTGACAGGGAGAACTGTTTTGTTTACGCACAGTTCTCCTCCCCGTTGGAGATGCTTGGCAATCACCGAGTGTCGGCGAGTAATCACCGGCTGGGATTTGATGATTGACAGCCGCAGCCATGAATGGTGGCGTGAGTAGGGCGTGCGCGCGCCCCCTACCCAGAAATGCAAAATCAAGTATATATACACATGATTTTGCGCACCTGTGCCGCCCTGTAGCAGTATGTCTGCTATAGGGCGGTCGGGAAGCGGTTAAAAGATAAGTTCACCTTTTGAAAAAAATAATGAATGCACATTTTTTACAGGTAAAAAATGTGCATTTATTATTTTCTTTCTAAGGAGCCTGCAGAGCATTGCACCTATGATCAGCAGATCACAGGTGCACTCTCAGGCGCCCGCAAACTCTCAGGATAGCTGTGTGCCTATATCTCATACAGGCCGGCTGTTACGTGAGAGCAGGATGATCAGTGGGCTTTGAGAGTGCTCACCAGCACCCTCGTAATTCATTAAGAACTATGTGTCTTGAGCCGCAATGGCTGTCCATACTTGTAATCACTCCATTCACAGGAAACTGTGAATGAATGACGCAGCTGCGTGGGCGGAGCCCCACATGGCCCCGCTGGTTTCAAATTTTAGGTTGGAAAATGGGTGGAACATGTAACATGTTCCAAAGGTGAACTTATCCTTTAACCGCCTCCTACCCGCCATATAAGGAAATGATTGACAGGCGATGGTTCTCTCGTTCTGGGATGACATCATATGACATCCTCCCAGTCTAACTGCGCATGACGTCCTCCCACTCTTAACTGTGCATGCGCATTCCTGGGGGCGCGCAGCGTGGCAGCCGGTGGTGCGCTGTGTCCCTTGGACACAGTGGATCACCGATCAGAGTAAAGAGCCAATGATGTTGACTCTGTTATGTGATCAGCTGTGTCCAATCATAGCGATCACATGTAAACAAGGAAATGTCGGTTATTGGCAGTCCTCTCCCCACGCTGACAGTGCGTGAGGGGAGGAGAGCCGGTAATTGGTATTCCTCAGAGGGGACATCAGTTCCCTGATGATCAGTGCAGCCCCATCAATGCCACCTGTCAGTGCCCATCAATGCCACATACCAGTGCCCATCAGTGAACATCAATGCCATATATAAGTGTCTACCAGTGCACATCAATGCCACATATCAGTGCCCATCAGAGCTGCCTTTCAGTGCCAACCAGGGGTGGACTGACAACTCATGGGGCCCCCGGGCAATAAGGGATCATGGGGCCCCAGTGTCCTTGCCCACACTAAAAGAAGCCTATAAAAAAGGTACCAGGGGCATTTGATGGGGCCCCCTACTGACCCCGGGCTCTTGGGCAGTGCCCGAGTGACAGACTGGTCAGTCCGCCCCTGGTGCCGCCTATCAGTGAGAGTCAGTGCCGCCTATCAGTGCAAGTCAGTGCCGCCTATCAGTGCCCGTCAGTGCCGCCTATCAGTGCTGCCTATCAGTGCCAATCAGTGCTGTCTAACAGTTCCAATCAGTGCCGCCTATTAGTGCCATATATGAGTGCTGCCTTTCAGTGCCCATCAGTGTTGCCTGTCAATGCCCACAAATGATGCATGTCAATGCCCATCAGTGCCACCTACCAGTGCCTCCTCATCAGTGCCGCCTATCAGTGCCCATCACTGCAGCCTCATTAGTGCACATCAGTGAATGAGAAAAATTACCTATTTACTAAAATTTATAACAGAAACTAAGAAACTTGTTTTGTCAAAATTTTCAGTCTTTTATTAGTCTTTTTTTAGTTTGTTTAGCAAAAAATAAAAAAACCCACTGGTGATTAAATACCAACAAAAGAAAGCTCTATCTGTCTCAAAAAAATTATAACAACTTTGTTTGGATACAATGTTGCATTCATAGTGCAACAGTGCTGAAAGCTGAAAACTGGCCTGAGCAACAAGGGGGTAAAAGTGCTCAGTAAGGCAGGTGGTTAAAGAGTATCTATAGCCACAATGTCTTTTTTTTTACGTTTAGAAGGTTAGACACCCCCCTCAACATTTACTGGTATCTGGGGCTGTGTAATAGGGATTTACTCTCATTCTGTTCTGGAGACAAACTTTTACCAGACAGGAAGTGAGGGAAACAGGCAATAATAAAAAGCTTACAGGGTTCTAATACTCTGTTGCTTAAAGCTCAACTCCAGGCAACTTAAAAATTACAATGGGGCTGTGCATGGATTGCAAGATTTAATTACTCATTTATGTCTAGGGGAACAATAAAAGATGATTCACTTACCTGATCCTCCACTCCTCCCCACAGACTGACCGGTCCACCCTGGTGTCTTTTCCGTGCTCTAGCGGTCTAGGGTCTTGACATCATCAAGACCAAAGCAGGATCCATAGCCCTGCATTGGAAGTGATGACGCCATGGTACAGTCCATTGCCAGAGCATGAGGGAGTGCCATCTGCCAGGAAGCAGAGGATCAGATAAGTAAAATGATTTCAATTGTTGAAGGAGATTCCTTTTTTAATGCATCAGTTTGCAGGGACCCTGGTGAAGTCCCCCCTATGTTTTGCAGACTTCTGAGTCTATGAGTACTGAGCCACAGACGACTGGTTGATGAGTGCTTTTTACTCCTAACTTGTGAGTGGTTTTTACATTGAATTTTCAATACATTTGTGGGATAATGCACTAAGCTGTTGTGCCCTCTTTGGTTCATTTTTACTTTTCTCTCATGTAATTGGGCATTTGGAATGCACGCCAAATTCAGGTCAGAAAAATCACATTTACTTTAACTGAGCAGTACACATGGCAGTTCAGAGACCTGCTTGTGATGCACTGTTTCTCTTTAGTCGCAGCATATCTTTTGAAGTGCGTTTGTAGGCAAGGCAGGACAGATACAGCCTTTTCTTCTTATGCGCTGCACTTTCCATTCAAGACATTTGAAAAGAACACCTGGAAACATGAGTCCTTAGAGAAATTTCCCCCCCACTTCCTATCAAACAGGAAGTGATGAAATCTCTCCGACGGAGCCTGATGGCATAAAAACCTGACAGGAATTCTAATCCTTCCCTACTCTATTCAGAACTAAAAGATATAGATACATTTTCATTTATTCGTTGATCTTTACCTCCTGACATCACATTTCTAGACTTTGTGAGGCTTATTGATCATTCGATAATATACAATGGACACTTCAGTGCATTACCTATGGCACACAGACTGTTTGTTTTGAGAACAATTTTGATATACCCCATAGATATGCAATCCTAATTTGTGGGGGTTTGTTTAGGATCAAAAACAGTGTAGCCCCCCTCCCCGTCCCCTCCCTCCAAAGAGTAACCTATTCAATGACAAGGGTGAAATCAACTCCCACATTGTGCAAATTAGTCTTTACTACTGTCCCTATTGCTGACATCTGGCTTGCTTCACCATTATATTGGAAGAATCCATATGTGTCTATGGCTTTCCTGTACTCTTGGGATATCATGAGTTTTATGAGAAAGCACTGCAGGGTACAAATACTTTGTGAGTATGCGTCCTCCACATAAGGTCCATACCTTTTTTTTACAGCTCCACATATAGTGGTACACAATCTATGATTTTATGTAATAGTAAATATGATCATCATTGACCATCATGGATCACTTTTCATAGGGGTAGCAATGTCGGCTGCAAATGTAAAGGAGCCCTTAGACAGAAAACATAGATTTTGTTATAGGTTTAGCTTAAAGTACATCTGTCTTGAGATAAATACAAAGCCTGCCATTGCATACTTTTGTAGTGCCCTCCTCGTTGGGCTGCTAGGTAAATTTAATTTTTGGCTCCACTGTTGTGAGTGGAGTGGTTGTTAATTAGTTGGATCTGGTCAGGATTCCTGGGCTGAGAGTTTGATTGCTTCTACCTGCCTCTGGAAGAAGCTGCCAGAGCATAGGGAGTGAGATTCAAATGATAAATTGAAAATTTATCATACCCTAGCCAATGCCTGGAAGGGGGTATCCAGAAGGTGGTTGGAGAGGTGATAAATGTACAGGAAGCAAGAGTAGATGGTTCTTTCCTCATTAGCGAGGGTTCCAATCTTTTGCCCCTGGAAGATAGCCAAAGACAAGAGATTGCTGCTTGGGCCTTGGCAGTTGTTGGTCTTAAGGTCTGAAAAGAATTGTCAAAGAAGTACCCTTGCTGAAGAGCACTGTCTCCAAGTGCTGGACTGAAAGAGGGATCCTTATTTCCTTCGGAGGACTAACCTTAGGCTGCTGGGTGGCGGACAACTCCCAGGACCCTGTGAGTAAAGACTTCACTGGAACTGATAGTAGGGCATGTGCCAGAGGGGAACCAGTTGCCAGGCGTTGCTTTATAGACTGCTGTTGCAGGGCAGACGACATCTTAGCCATACCTTGCTACCCTCAGAATAACTGTTCTTGGGAAGGTTAGAGAGAAGTTTGTTCTTCTACTGTGATTACTGATTGCTTGGAGTATCCAGCGACCCTAAACCCCTCTCCTGTTAAAGTTCTTCAGCAATAAACCCTAAAAAGACATCCCCTAAACTGAGCCTTAAATGTTGGTGTGATTGAGACCGTGCTTGGGTGACTAGCAGCCGCTACTATTCAGGAAAACCTGTCTATCTTCAGTGGCGCCTTCGGGCCATCTTTCCAATTTCTGGTAGTTCTACTGTCAGATGACCCTTGAGGAGCTGAAAACACAAACTCCTAGTGATTGTCCATGCACACACTTTAACATGGAGAAAGAACTGGTGGTAGATTTCTATTTTGTCCCTTACAGCTCAATCCGTTTTTCAAATGGCATGACTTCTCCTCTGTTGCCATTAAGGTGCGTAATGATGAGTCTCATTTTTTATTTTATCACAAGGTCTAATTATAGTCTTTATTTATGATCACGGTACATACAAGGTAGCTACATAGTTACATAGTTAGTCTGGCTGAAAAAAGACAAAAGTCCATCCAGTTCAACCATAAAGAAAAAATAAAAAGTTTTATAATCCCATATCCACAGTTGATTCAAGGGAAGGCAAAAAAAACCAGCAAAGCATGATCCAATTTGCTCCTGCTGGGAAAAAAATTCCTTCCTGATCCACCGAGAGGCAATCAGATATTCCCTGGATCAATCTTACCTATAAATATTAGTATCCAGTTATATTCTGTGTATCTAAGAAAGAATCCAGGCCTTTTTTGAAGCAATCCACTGAGCTGGCCAGAACCAACTCTTGAGAGAGTCTATTCCACATTTTCACAGCTCTCACTGTGAAGAAACCTTTCCGTGTTTGGAGATTAAATTTCCTCCAGACATAAAGAGTGCCCCCTTGTCCTCTGTGATGACCTCAGGGTGAATAGCTCTACACCGAGTTCACTATATGAACCACTGATGTATTTATACATGGAGATCATATTCCCCCTTAATCTCCTCTTACCAATAATTAAATATACAACAATGACCATGTTGCAAGAGCAATACAAAATCCCTGAACTCAACAACGCATTCAGGTACATACAGTAATAGGTACATATCAATAGAGTACTAACACTGATTCTGATTTTGCATGAAGGCCTCTGATTACCCGAGCATGGCTATAAGTATAGCATGCCCAAAAGGTTCTCTGCAAGCAGTGCATGGAGATTTTGTTAGATCCGGAAGGGAACATAGGGTAAATGAATGGGGAGAGGACTAAGGTGGCTGGGTTGAAAGAAAGGTAGAGGCAGAGAGTAAAACTATGGAAAGGGATTGGGAGAGCGTAGAAGATGTGAAAGAAAAAAGGGGGGATCAACAAGGTCCATTGTTTACTTATTGCAGATGAATACACTTTGCCAACAATTTCCGCAGCACTTTCTATACTGTACATTCACATAAATATATAATAGTTATGTGTCTGATGGGGTGATAGAAATATAACCAAAAATAGGTGTACATATTTATCAGCAATAATCATACATGTTACCTTTAGATTGTGTGTTTAGATTTGACATCCCAACATTTCATGCAAATATTGACTTTCACAAAGTCAGTGTTTGCATAGGACATAAAAAAGTTCCCTTCATGTGCAAGTGATGGGACCTCGTTACATTTTTTGAGGAAATGTACACATTTGCCCCATACATAGAAATACAGTCACGGCAGGGAGGGGAGGGCAAGGGGCACCTGCTCTGGGCACGGTGTTGAGGGAAGTGCATGGGGTACAGTTAGAATTTTTTAAGAAGGCCATGATGGTCAAGGCAAGAAGCACTCTCTATAATGATAGCGTGGAAGAGTGGAGGTGCCTTCTCTGCAACTGTGGCCTAGCTTGGCATTTGTATTGCTTATAGGTTTACTTTAAGCTGTCACAGACCCGCACACACCTGCACCTACATGGATGTCATATTGGGATACATTGGTATTGTCTGTGCATTTGCTGTGCACCAATAGAATCAAAGAGACTTCCTGCATGGGGATGTATGGAACACTTGTGCACCCCGTGTGGGAAAACACGGCCTTGCACCGGCGTACAGTATTGAACGCCCTGTGCAAACAAGGCCTTATAATATATTAAAATAAAACACGGGCCTTGTTGTAATATATATGAGGAATATACAACATGGAGAGGGACCTGTCTCCATTGTGAGTCCATGTGAGAGACACCTTTAGGTTAAATCGAGGACCATCCCTGACTTGCCCATTGTAATATGGCCGCCATGTAATCTACAATGAAGAAAACATAGATTCCTCAAGATTGCTGCCTTGTGATGACTTGCCTAAGATATAAACCACTACATACAGGCTGTTTGGCTGTGGAATTATGGGGGCAATGTCATTTTTTCGGTTTTCCTGTGTTATAGTGTGTAGTCATATAACAAATGTCATCTCTGCAGCAAGGCCTAAATAATGACTTTGGTTGGCTGTTAACATCACGCCTCCACTGACTTACTGAGTGTGGGATCTGAGTAATTTGTAACTGAAAACACTGTATAATTACAATTGTTACAACAGCTAAGCTTTTCTCAATGGAGGGATAAATGTAATGTACTCTTCCAGTAATGTTTATGTAACAATGGTGACCTCCTGTGGTCAGCACATGTTTAAGGGATGCAGGGATCGGAGAATACTGTTTGTCTGTATTGGTAAAAGGATAGCAGGTCTGTGCGTCATTGCCAGCGTGGTATGAACATGTTATGAAACTTCTCAATTGTGCTCGGCAGTTTGGATCTAAAATGATGCTTTTCTCATTGTTCTGTGTCATTGCCTGCTGTAGTTATGAAAACACTTTCCTTTTTTCTGTTTGATTACTCTATTACATAAGTTATAATTTGTGATGCACTGTAAACCACTGATAAGCACAATTTGTAGGTGGCTGAAAAAAATCACAGTCGATCGCCTGAAGACACTTCTTTTAAAGAGACAGTATAGTGTTGGTAGTGTTTTAAGCAATATTAAACCCAAAATCAAAAAAAGTATTATTTTGCAGCTTGCAATGTGATGGCTGCATTTGTTGTATTTGTTTTATGTTTTTTCTTTTATTTTCAACTGGTGATCCAGCTATTAAGTCTGTTATTTTTCAATTTCTTTTACCAGAGCAAGCTATCCAGCAAAAGTGGCAGTTAGAAAGTTGAGAAAAAAAACATTTATTGACAGCAGTGTTTACAATGGTCACCTGTTATTCATTTATGTAAAACCTTTATCTCAAATGAGAAAATACTGCTTTAACTGCTTAAAAAGTGTTAACTGGAGTTCAGGTTTAATTTGTTAGTCAAATCCATCTAAATCTTTTAATTTAACACACTCCTCTCCCTGCAGACTGACTATGCCGCTGTGCAGAGGTGTTTTGATTGCTCCTTCATCCACAGTGGGGATGTTGGTGGCTGCATTAGGTTTCTTTTTCTTTTTTCCTGACAATTCTTCCAGCTGAAAATATACTTCATTTAGCAGACCAAGCTGTTCAGCAAAAGTGGCAGTTAGAGGGTTAATTCCAACACTGACAGGGTGCGTACAATGGTCAGGTTTTAGTAATTTAATTAAAATCTTTATCCCAAAAGGAAACACAAACTGTTTCTGTACCTGCTTATAAAGTGTTAGCTGACATTTGTCATTAATTTGGTAGTCACATTTGTAAAGTCCATCTAAATCTGCTAGTCCATCTAACACTACCCTCTCCAGAAAATGCTGCTGTCCAAGGGTGTCTCTGTTGTTCATCCATACATAGAGGAGCCTCCCTAAGACATGAAGTGGATTGCTGGCCAGATGTAAAGTCAAACTAAATTCAGTGATCCATCTAAAGCTAGCCGTACATTGTAGGATTCGGCTTGTTCAGCCTCCCAGGCTGAATAAGAGAAATCTATTGATTCCTCCATGCATGCTAAATGGCATGAATAGATGCATCGCTCCTGCCAACTTTTTTTTTTTTTTTGTATTTCAATGTTTTTATTAATTTATAAACAGTTTAAGAAGACAGAAGCAACAAAACACACCCTCCTGCCGACGTTTGTACTCTGACAGCCAGAACACATGGCTGTCAGAATATCTGAACAGTGGCTGCATCAGATTGGAAATAGTTCAAGATTGTACTGCAGTTATCTGCCTTGTAATTTGATTTTCAGATCAAAAGCTGTCAGAAGAGTGCTAACATCATGGCCTGAATTTCGGCAGTTTCATTAGGAAACGGGGGAATTCTCAGCATGTATGCTCTTCTTTACACTTCCCTCTCCACAGACTGCTGTCCAAAGGTGGCTACGCTGATCCTCCATAGATGAAGTGTATGAGTGAGTGTAAGCACCCTAAACTGGAAGTGTGCTACTGGCCAGATCACCAGATGAAAATAAAGGAAATAAAGTCTAAAAAAGAAAACTAATGCAGCCATTACATCTAGGAATTGGTGAGCTGCAATGTATAAATTTTTTGTTTATGGGTTTTGATATGTTTTAACAGTTTCTGATGTTGATGATTCTCTTCCTTCCAGTTCTGCATGTTGAGTGCTGCACCTTCTTGAACCTAGCCATGTACACACTATAAATACTTTGACTAATTCTCTGCTGTCTAGTGGCATTAGGTTTATCCGCTGCTTAACTCCACGCAGTTCTCCTTCTCCAGTGGTTCGGGGAAAGTGATTTTCACTCTTTAATATAAGGGGCCATTGACAAAAAAATGCACTGCAGTAAATATTAATGGCCAAATGTATTTATTTCATCATAGGATTTGAAAGAACAAGTCAACATGTTCCAGGGGCTATATGGTACCCCATTCATCAGGGCTTAAACTGCTGGTTTGAATGGTGTTAGACGCACATAACTCCTACGCAACCAATTACCCATTTTATTTTTACAGGCATTTATATGGCACTGGCATTTTAGGCAATGCTTTACTTATGTTGTTCTTTCACATCAGTCCCTGCCCCCAACGAGGTTACAATCTAAGGTTTCTAAATCACATACAGTCAGGTCCATAAATATTGGAACATCGACACAATTCTAACATTTTTGGCTCTATAGACCACCACAATAGATTTGAAATGAAATGAACAAGATGTGCTTTAACTGCAGACTGTCAGCTTTAATTTGAGGGTATTTACATCCAAATCAGGTGAACGGTGTAGGAATTACAACAGTTTGCATATTGCAGTTTGCACTCTTATTTCCTCTACACCTCCCAACAACCTAGAAAAAAGAGAACAGAGCTGTAGGTGGTCATTATTATATAGGGGCACAGCTGGAATAGTTCTGAAAGCACAGTGGACACTGGAATGACATCGTCTTACACAGATGTAGGTTGCCACCATAATATATGTACACTACTAGCGGCTAAATAGTGTTAATGTTGAGTCCTATAAAAATTGTGGGAAATGGGTAATAATGTATGTGACGGGAGTCACTTTGGGTGGGGCTCCCATGGAACCCAGCTCACTTTAGAGAAGTGGGGAGACCCCTGTATCAGCTCCCCATATCCCTATTATGTGTAAGTCACCCTGTGCCTGTTATAGGTACAGGGGATCTGTCCTAATATTGGGGTGGGTGGGTTGTTGATTGTTTAATGCCATGTGGTTCCATCCCATTGTTCTGTTCTGTGTCTTGCTTGGGAGAAAACTATTATGGGATGTATGTGTTTATGTGTATTAGCTTAGTGGGGGAGGGGGTGTCTCCAGCAGCCCTCCCTTGTGATGGGACTGTCTGCTGATGTGAAGTCTGAATACCTGTGTGTCTCTTGTTGCTAAGTGTAGATTGCCCTGCCCTGTGTCATTATGCAGGGAGGGGGGATTTTCCCCTGAGTGTATAAAAAGCTAGTTTGAGTTTCAAATAAAGAGTTCCATGTTCAGACAGACTGGTGTCATCTAGTCTTGTTTGGTTGGCTGTGGTGTCTGTGGTCGGTGTTCGGATGGGGAAGCGGTATTATAATGGAAGTACCCTAGCTCAGACTGGGTCGGTTCTGTTAGAATGTAATTAGAAATGTATAAATTACAGGTAAACTCAAACCAGGGGGCGTATGCTAGGGGTGTTACAGTACACAGTAATATATTGAAAATTGGCGGTATGACTTGTCAGGGCTCTGCTGGTCTTTAAAGGGGTGGATCCCAATCTGCTAACATCCCATTTGTACTTTATTATGGCTATCATCCTCATCCTCAGTTCCCAAAGCCACCTTTCCATTGTGGTTTTATATTGTGTTAGAAGATGATCCAGTGAAATTCATTATTTCTGGCAATGAGCAGGCGCCATTTAAACACAATGTAATAAGGTAACTATGTTAAATTGAGTTGGAGTTTGTGCAGGAAAGATGATTACACACTGTGACATTTCTGTGCCCCTCAAAATACAGAGAAAGGTTAGCAGCTATTAAAAAGTATATATGTTTTTGACCTGGTCTGCCATTATGTAATCCCATTATTAGAAATTGCAGTGGGTATAATTATCTCTCTCCTCCAAGGTGCCCGCCAGAAAAGCCTCACGTTTAACTAGTTGCTCAGAGCGTCATTTTCCCGGTGCCAAAATCCCCTTAGGACAACCCTAAAAATAGAAGTGTCCCGTCCTATCCTGTTACACATGTACTGTAGAGCAGCTCTCAGTGAATCTGGATCTCTCTGCTCAGGCAGTTACCTGCAGAAATAAATGAGATTTTTGTATATGTTTATTTCCCTTGCTTCTAATTTATTAGCATTGGAATGGAGATGTGTAAAGGTGCAGTAACACTAATTATGATAATCATTTGCATCCTACATCTGCTTGAATATGAAACATTTCATTTTGTCTTAGTATTTATTTTTTATAAAGCTAAAAATGAACAAAAGACACATTGGATCATGCAATTAGCAAAACCGACCTTTTAGCTCATGTATTGCTTGGTGGATTAATTCTGAAGGAAATGTTTATCTGTGTTGCCCATAACAACAAATTAGATGGCTAATTCACTAAACTGTGCTAGAAAATGACAGCCAAATTCTTACTGGTCACCTTGCATGTCACACATATTTTCTGCCCTTCTCTTTTTTTTTTAGAAACCAGCCTCGCAATATGCTCTTTTGATTTACAGGGAGCCATATCCCAGATCAGCAAAATGGCAGGGAATGGCAGGAGGCTTCCCCTTTATTCATGAAATTATCACATTTCTTTCTTGTGCAAGTCTGCAAGAATGAAACAGTGAGGAATTAATATTTCATATCACGTAGATTGCATATTTTATGTAAGATGCACGGAACTGTACAGGCGCAGCATTCTGTGTTCATGGCTACAGCACAGTAGGTGACCTGGGTGGGGGGGCACTGAACTCTGACCTGGATTGCTAAATTTTATTTGGTATATTTTAATATTTGCCAGTTATAGAGACAGGTAACAATAAAACACTTTACCTATTGGCCTGTTGCCTTATTCTCAACTCACCATAGCTTTCACTATCGGATACTGGTTAAAAGCAATAAGTTTCCGAGCTAGGCCTGCTTCCTACGGGCTCCTATGGATGGAAACCCACTTCTTGGGGAGTTTTTGTCTTTTTCCCAACTCATCCTTGTTGTTCTTGGCCATTGGTTGAAAGCAGTTAATTTTCTGCATCAGGCCCGTTTCCTAATGGTTCCTCTGGGAACCCACCTCTTGGTGGCTTTTTGCATTCTTTGCAACTCACCATAGCTGTTGCTGGCAAATATTGCTTGAAAGCAATACATTTCCGAGCCAGGCCTGTGTCCTATGGCTTCCTATGGGAATCCACATCTTGTTGGTTTTTGCCTTTTTTCAACTCACCATAGCAGTTGCTCTCAGAAATTGGTGGAAAGCAGTAAGTTTCTCAGCTAGGAGTGTGTGCTATGAGTTCCATCCAGAACACACTTTTTGGTGGGGTTTTGCCTTTTTCTAAACTCACAATAGCAGTCACTTTCAGATTGAAAAGCAATGAGTTTTCAAGCTCTTGTAGGCTAGTTTCAGAGCTAGGCTTGTGTCTTATGGGAACAATATTGTAGTACCAAGAGCTGCCACAGAGGTGCTTTTATTTTTATTTATTACAGGTACTTATATAGCGCTGTCAATTTACACAGCATTTTACATTTATATTGTACATTCACATCAGTCCCTAACCCTCAATGAGCATACAATTTGATGTCCCTAACTAACTTTCATACATACACATACTAGGGCCATGTTAGACCGGAGCCAATTAATCCACCAGCATGTCTTTGGAGTGTGGGAGGAAGCCAGAGTACCCAGAGACAACCCATGCAGGCACAGGGAGGTAGTAATGTGGTTGGGATTCAAATCAACAACCCTAGTGCTGCCAGGTAGAAGTGCTAACCACTTAGCCACTGTAAGCCTTGCTAATAGTTGATTGGGGATGATGAGGGGGTTACATGTGTGGAATTACCTGTGTGTCAATATTGGACCATAAGTGTTGTAAGTTAAGGTTACCCTTCAAAAAACGATAGATCCTTTTATTATTCGGTGTTGTCCCCAGTGGGTTATTCATTTACAGGGTTTGCATTTATGGAACGCATTATGTAAAGCACGAAGATCTGAATACATGGGTGTTCGGAAAGTATTTTGTCTTCAATCTTATGTTATTGAAAATAAATAAATAAACCGTACTCCAATCAGAAAGGGTCTTGACAACAATGGCTGAAATTTGAACTGAACCTTGCAAGGTAGCCTTGACTTTGGATTTCAGTGGCATTTCCTTTGCATGACTTTGCTTTTCTTCTAAACGTAGACTGTCCTATCCAGTTTTTTTTTATTGTGGCTGGTTCAGATCAAGCATTTGGAATGTATTTGGCATGTATGTTATATGTTTATACCACAATAACCTTATATACAGTAGAAGACAAACAAATGTAATTTATTACTAACAACTACTAGTCAAATGTATCACATTTAAAAACTTAACAAATGCATTGTGACATCTCAACCTGAAAGTGAAATGTAAGGCACAAAAATTTTCCAATATGCATATTCTTCTATTGCCACAACAAATCTTAATTATTTTTGTGTGTCTTTGCAAACCCAGATATTAGTTTCTGTAGCAGTAACATCATCACTATGCTGCACATGTTCTGTTCAGAGAGCAGAGAGGCGTAGGGGACCCAGCAGGTCATCTTACTACAGGCGGTCTGCAAAAACTGCAGGGGGTCAATACAAGACTAGTCACCCTGCACAAGGACAGAGAACCAGTGACTGGTCTTAATTACAGGAAGCTTCTGCACAGTTAAAGCGGAAATCCAGGTATTATCTTTTTTGCAAACCTACATTGGTCCAGCCTGGCTGGATGTAAGTATTCATCTGATAATGAAGGACCCCTGGGGGTGCTGAAAATCACTGTAGTGCAGGCATGTCCAAAGTCCGGCCCGCGGGCCATTTACGGCCCGAGGGTCGGTTTAATACGGCCCTCCATGTCAGTGTGTCTTATGGAGCGAATATGGAGCGGCCGGTCCGGTATTTCCACCGCGGCCGTGTCAGAATACCGGGCCGGCCGCTCAGCTCTGCAGCGGGACCTTACCTGTTCCTCTATCCAGCGGCGCGCTGTCTTCCCGGCTTCTATAGTGTGGGCGCTGGGCATGACAGCTGGGTGCCAAGTGCGCATGCGCAAGAAGCGGTGCTTTTTGTGAATGGTAAGGCGGTACCTGGGACACATGACAGATCCCAGAAGCCGCCGGACCAATCACAAAGCGCAAGTGCTTCTCGCTCATGCGCACTGGGCACCCGGCTGTCATGCCGAGCGCCATTACAGAAGCCGGGAAGACCGCGCACGGATGGATCGAGGAACAGGTAAGATCAAAGAACAACTGCGGAAGTAAGAGCGGGTACCTGTCAAATTCAGGTACCCGCTCCCCACCTCCCCAAAGGTCAGCTGTCATCTGTACTGTCCGCAGTCTCTGGTCATCCCTGTGCTGTCCGCAGTCTCTGGTCATCCCTGTGCTGTCCGCAGTCTCTGGTCATCCCTGTGCTGTCCGCAGTCTCTGGTCATCCCTGTGCTGTCCGCAGTCTCTGGTCATCCCTGTGCTGTCCGCAGTCTCTGGTCATCCCTGTGCTGTCCGCAGTCTCTGGTCATCCCTGTGCTGTCCGCAGTCTCTGGTCATCTCCTGTACTGTGTCTGCAGTCCATTCCTGTTTTCTGCCTCTAAAACCTAGGTGCGTCTTATGGTCAGGTGCGTCTTATATGGCGAAAAAAACGGTAACTTGGCATAAAATAATTTATTTGCATTTAATTGTAATGGTTCAAAGAATGTTTGGAAAAATGTTCGGCCCTCCACCATGTTCACTTCATCCAATCTGGCCCTCTTTGAAAAAAGTTTGGACACCCCTGCTGTAGTGGTTCATGCTACATACAGAGATAGCCTTGATCTTATGGGCACTCCTTCAGTGACTTCTCTGCACATTGAACACAGGTAATCGCTCGCTTCGCACTGCTACCATTCAGAGAACACCTTGTATTTTCTTTAAAGTATACAGTAACTTTAATTAAATGAAAATGCACTGAGTAGTGTACAATTTCAACATCTGCCTAGATGAATGAACTACTGTGCAGGTGTCATCTCGGGACAGCCAAGCAAAACGACCAAAGATCTAGACCTGGAAGAAGAAGCCCAGAGAGAATATGTCAAGGTGAGGGAGCGACTAGACACCTATAAAGTGGAGGCGAGTATAGTGCCACTTTAATACACAAGGCATTTTCTGACTGGATGAGATAGAGAGGAGGGGCAGATGGCATCACAATCTCCACTTAGTCATAGAAACAGAAAAATTATGGCAGAAAAAAGTCTGAGTGGTTCATTGAGTCTCCCCCTTTTTTTGTTTTTATATTTTTCTTTAATATTTGTTACATTTTTGCTCTGAGTATAGATGTATGTTGGTCTCAAGCATATTTGAAGCCATTTACTGTTGACTGGCTCACTACCTCTGCTGGAAGTTTATTAGTCCAGTGAACACCTTATATTCATTGAAAATACAATGCCATGCAGGCCATTGTGCAGAGGGGCAGCTGCTGGAGCAGCGGCCTACCTGGAGGATCTCAGCTATCACTCTATGTAGCGTGGACAGCTACAGTGATTTTCAGCATCTTCAGTGTCCCTCTGGATATCATATATATTGCTGCCTTTATTGAACCAGGCTGGACCTACATAAGTATTCAAACATGATAATGGGCAGCACAGTGGCTAAGTGGTTGATTCTGCTACCTTGCAACACTAGGGTCATTGGTTTGAATCCCAACCATGGCTCTACCTGCCTGGAGTTTACATACTCTCCCTGTGCCTGCCTGGGTTTCCTTTTAGTACTCTGGTTTCCTCCCACACTTCAAAGACCCTGGTATGTGTGTTTATGAATGTGAGTAAGGCTAGGTACAAGTCTCTGCTGATGCGGTGTAAGTTTATTCAATTTTCTAGTGCGATTCAAAGAACACCTCCAGTGTGATTCAGATGCGGTTCAGCTGAGGTTGCAATGTGTTTTTAATGCGATTTGGATACACCTGCAATCATGATTTAATACAGAAGAGACTTGCAAAAAATGCACTGGAATCATTGTATTTGAACAGATAAGCATTTCAAATGTGGTTTACAACTTTCTACTGTATGGAGCTCTACATCACATCGCACTACTCCAAACACACATGAACCCTTTTTAAAATTGTATGAACTGCATATACAGTGGGGAAATTATTATTTGATCCCCTGCAGATTTTTTACATTTGCCCACTTACAAAGAAATTAAGGGTCTATAATTTTTATCATAGGTGTATTTTAAATGATAGAGACAATATCAACCAAAACTCCAGAAAAAAAACACATGATACAAAAGTTATAAATTGAGTTGCAGTTCAGTAAGTAAAATAAGTATTTGATCCCTAAGCAAAACCTGACTTAGTATTTGGTGGAGAAACTCTTGTTGGCAAGTACAGAGGTAGGACGTTTTTTGTAGTTGGTTACCAGGTTTGCTCACATCTCAGGAGGGATTTTGGTCCACTCTTCTTTACAGATCTTCTCTAAATCCTTAAGGTTTCTTGGCTGTTGCTTGGCAACTTGAAGTTTCAGCACCCACTCCATAAATTTTCTATAGGGTTAAGGTTTGGAGACTGGCTAGGCCACTCCATGACCTTAATGTGCTTCTTCTTGAGCCACTGCTTTGTTGCCTTGGTGGTATGTTTTGAGTCATTGTTATGCTGGAAGACCCATCAACGACCCATCTTCAGTGTTCTGGCTGAGGGAAGAAGGTTCTCATCCAAGATTTTACAATATATGGCCCTGTCCATTTGCCCCCCAATGCGGCAAAATCTACCTGTACCTTTAGCAGAGAAACAGCCCCAAAGCATGATGTTTTCACATGGCGAGTCGAGTTAATGACAAAGAGCTTGATTTTGGTCTCATCTGACCACAGCACTTTCTCCCAATCCTTCTCTGAATCATTTAGATGTTCATTGGCAAACCTCAGTCGGGCCTGTGCATATGCCTTCTTGAGGAGGGGGACCTTGCAGCTGCTGCAGGATTTCAATCCATGGTGGCATTTTGTGTTACCAATGGTTTGTTTGGTGACTGTGGTTCTAGCTGCCTTGATATCATTCACATGCTCCTCCTGTGTAGTTCTGGGCTGTGCCCTCACTTTTCTTATGATCATCCTTACCCCATGAGGCAAAATCTTGCATGGAGCTCCAGACCGAGGGCAATTGATGGTTATTTTGTATTTCTTCCATTTGCGAATAATCACTCCAACAGCTGTCTCTCTCTCTCACCAAGCTTCTTGCTGATAGTCTTGTAGCCCATTCCAGCATTGTACAGGTCTACAATCCTGTCCCTGACATCATTTGACAGCTCTTTAGTCTTGCCCATGGTGGTGAGGTTTGAATTAATGTAAGAGATTCTGTGGACAGGTGTCTTTTATACACATAACAACTTGTCGTTAGGAGCATCTTCTTAAACTGAAAGGACTAATCTGTGTACCACATAAGCACATAGCCAGTTTGTGGGAGCCAGAATTATTGCTGGTTGGTAGGGGATCAAATACTTATTTTACTCACTGAACTGCAACTCAATTTATAATATTTGTACCATGTGTTTTTCTGGATTTTTGGTTGATATTCTGTCTCGAACATTTAAAATACACCTATTATAACAATTATAGACCCTTATTTTTTTTGTAAGTGGGCAAACTTACAAAATATGCAGGAGATCAAATAATTATTTTCCCCACTGTATGTGAACGCCCTCCATAGAAAATCATTCTATTTAACATGTCATGAGATTCCAAGTAGCCTGGAATGCATCCAAAATAGCATCAGTGTAAACCAGGGCTTAGAGACCTTAAATTGTAAGCTTCTTGAGGGCATCAACTGATGTGAATGTGCAATATTATAAAGTGCTCTGAAAATTTTTGCCGCTATATAAATGCCTGTAATAAATAATTCCTGGAGTTCGGTCTTAATGAGTTGTTTCACTAAAGGTTAATGCAGGGGTCCTCAAACTACGGTCCGCGGGCCACATGCGGCCTGCCGATGACATCTATCCGGCCCGCCGGCAGGGGCGTATTTGCCGCGAAAGAAGGGACACTAAGTACAGAGGCGGGCAGGGGGCTGCTGTATCTTACCTGGCTCCGTGTGCCAGTCCCACGACGATCCAGTCCAGGAAGCGCTGCTCCTTCGTTCACTCCGGCCACTCCCTCACTCGATGTTTGCGCTGCCGCTCGGCTCCGCCTCCTCACCGGTGATTGGGCACCAGAACTGTAGCTCAGGAAAGGCACACAGGCGGCCAATCACCTGTGAGGAGGCGGAGCCGAGGGGCCCCGCCAACATCGAGTGAGGGAGAGGCCGGAGTGAAGAAGGACAGCTGACAGGTAAGCGTGCCGTGCAGATGGTGCTGCTGCAACCAGGTATGCTGGCTGCAGCAGCACCATGCTTGAACAGGGGTCAGCAAGTTAAGTATCATTGGTGTCAGATGGAGGAATAGTGCCCCATCATTGGTGTCACTGACACTGATGATGGGGCATTATTCCTCCCACTGACACAAATGATGGGGCACTGTTCCTCCCCCCACTGACACTAACGATGGAACACTATTCCTTCCCCCACTGACACCAATGATGGGGTACTATTCCTCCCACTGACTCTAATGTTGGGACACTATCCCCCCCCCACTGACGTGAATGACGGGGCACTATTCCCCCCCAGTGACACCAATGACGTACTATTCCTCCCACTGACACCAAAGATGGGGCACTATTCTTCCCACTGACACCAATGATGGGACACTATTCCTCCCACTGACACCAATGATGGGACACTATTCCTCCCACTGACACCAATGTTGGGACACTATCCCCTTCCCCCACTGACACCAATGACGGGACACTATCCCCCCCCCCACACTGACACCAATGATGGGGCACTATTCCTCCCCCCACTGACACTAATAATGGGGCACTATTCCTCCCACTGACACCAATGATGGGGCACTAATCCTCCCACTGACACCAATGATGGTGCACGTTTCTTCCCATTGACACCAATGATGGTGCACGTTTCTTCCCACTGACACCAATGATGGGGCACTATTCCTCTCACTGACACTAATGATGGGGCACTATTCCTTCCACTGACACTAATAATGGGGCCCTATTCCTCCCACTGACACCAATGATGGGGCACTATTTCGCTCCATAAGACACACTTGGGGGGAAATGTCTGTGCGTCTTATGGAGCGGTCGGCCCAGTATTCCAGCCGCCGTTGTATGTCCGCAGTCTCTGGTAATCTCATGTACTATGTCCGCAGTCTCTGGTCATCTCTTGTACTGTGTCAGCATTTGTTCATAGTTTTTTTTTTTTAACTATAGTCCGGCCCTCCAACGGTCTGAGGGACAGTGAACTGGCCCCCTGTTAAAAAGTTTGAGGACCCCTGGGTTACTGCATAGATCTGGAATAAGTAAGGACCAAGATTCAAGTAAGAATACACATGACTCTTGCGTATAGACAATATGTGCTTAGCTTGGACATTGTGGGCTAAATGCATCTGAACGCATGTGTTTCTGTAGGGGGCGTCTTGCTTGGGACAGATGTCTTCATGGTGTAGGATGTGCACACATTTTGGAGGAGTGCATGCTTATTTATATCACATTCCAATTTGTTCAAAACAATCATGTGTGTTACATTGGCAAATATGCATTACACAAATCAGTTTTCTTTCAGGACCAGAAGTATTGCTTCATATACAATTATGCCCTGTTAGAGCTTGTTTTATGTTAATATGGTTATCAACCAGACACCCATATTTCACAACGCTGTACATCGGTGACTTTCAAACATGTGCTCCGATTCTCCCATGAGTTCTTCTTGTCAGGATCTCATGAGAGCAAAGACCATCTGCCATAATAACCCATTCAATGATTGATGTACTGATGTGTCTGGAAGCAGACCCTAACAAGACGCAACCTTCAGGATTACAGATACCATGGTGTCTACTAGGCACGTGAGCGTCCCATCCCCATCTACTGGTATTAAATGACCCATCCTTTGTTTCCTTACTATGTCTTCATTTCCCGCAACAATTGCTGAACGGCAGTAAAATGTCCCTGAAAACACAATCGCACTCGCTGGCTTAAAGAACAAAACATTTAGATTCATGATTCTTGCCTTCAGGAATGTTTTTATCCCCAGTGACTCTCTTGCATTATAAAAAAGAATTTTTGTTTATTCAGCAATTTATAGTCCGGATGTGCGCAAAAAATTTTTCGTTTTCCATAACTTCACACAAACAGAGGTTATCAGCTTATCGCTGAAGAAAAGTCTGCTTCCAGAGTTTTGCAGCATGGAAATGTTAAACCTCATACAGTTTCCCAGGGAGCTGTGCCTATTATTTTTTCCTAAAATTGGCAATTTTTTTTTTTAGCGTGAGTACCTGTCTGTGTAGGCAGGGGACACTGCTCCCTTATTAAGGTAGAATATATTAAAGTCAAGACAGCTGGCATTTTGATAAAAGCAGATTCATTTTCATCACTCAGTGTGCTATTAACGTTGCAGTTGCTCTGTACTCAGAATTTCCAGATATCCTACAAAAAGGTTCTTGCTTGCTCTTTCACGGAGTATAAGATTAGTTATACAGATCGACTCAAGAGGTTATACAGTAGGATTTAAAAGGAGCCTGGTTGTACAGTACAAAAACGTGGTTTTGTGTTAGAGAGAGAATATTATTAATAGCGTTGGGTTTCTATGCAGCAATGGTGTTAAAGATGCCAGAATGCAGGCCCTTCTTTGGGTTTTAGGATGAAAGTCTTTGAGGGTTGTCTCACTTCTTTAACCACTTGCCCTCCTGAGGATTTACCCCCCTTAATGACCAGGCCTCTTTTTGCTACTCGGCGCTGCACTAATTCAACTGATAATTGCGCGGTCATGCAATGCTGCACCCAAACGAAATTTACGTCCTTTTTTTCACACAAATAGAGCTTTCTTTTGGTGGTATTTGATCATCTGTGCGCTTTTTATTTTTCACGCTATAAACAAAAAAATGCCAAAACTTTTGAAGAAAAACGATATTTTTTACTTTCAGCTATAAAAAATATATAGTAAACTCAAAGTTGGTTATAAATTTAGACCAAAATGTATTCTGCTACATGTTTTTGGTAAAAAAAATCCCAATGAGTGTATATTGATTGCTTTGTGTGGAAGTTATAGTGTCTACAAACTATGGTATAAATACTGCAATTTACGCCATTTTTCTGCTATACAGCACTGCGCTAGTTTAACGGACAATTGCGCGGTCATGCAATACGGTACATAAATGAAATATACATCCTTTTTTTCCCCACAAATTGAGCTTTCTTTTGGTGGTATTTGATCGCCTGTGCGGTTTTTATTTTTTGCGCTATAAAAAAAAAAGCCTGACAATTTTGAGGAAAAAAAAACTATATTTTGGACTTTTTGCTATAAAACAAGTCCAGTAAAAAAAAATGCACAAATCAAATTTAGTCATAAATTTCTGCCAAAATGCATTCTGCGACATGTCTTTGCTAACAAAAAAAACCAAATACGTGTAAATTAATTGGTTTACGTGAAAGTTATAGCGTTTACAAATGGCGGGAACGATACTGGGATTTTTAGGGTTTTTTTTTATACTAATAATGGCGGCGATCAGCGAATTATGGCGGTGATCAGTGACTTATGGCAGCGACCAGCGACTTATGGCGGGACTGCGGCGGACATTCTGACATTGGGGGGTACTGACTTGGGGTCACTGACATCCCCAAAAACATTAATACAGTGATCAGTGCAAAAAAAAAAAAAACACTGACACTGTACTAATGGCACTGGGGAGGAAGGGGTTAACTTTATTTTGCAGGGAAGGGTTATCTGTGTGAGGGGGAGTGTTTTACTAGGGGGCGGGGGGGTGTACTGCAGGGGACACCGCTGATCGAGAGAGAGAAACTCTTCTTTCTCGATCAGCTCGTCCTCGAGCTGTCAGGGAAGTGACAGACAGCACAGCTACTGCAGCTGTGCTCTCTGTCACTGTTTGCCGCCAATCGCCGGGAAACAGCCGGTAAAGACCGGCTGTGACCCGGCGACTGACATCCGTGGCGGTGATCGGCGGGACAGATAGGGTGGCGGCACGCCCCCTATCTGTTTACAAAACACACGTTTTAAAACGTGGTTTTGCCTGCCCGTGCCGCCCTGCCGCCGTTTTTCTACAGTGGCAGGGCGGCAAGTGGTTAACCACTTGCCATCCAGAAGATTTTACTCTCTTCTTGACCAGGCCATTTTTTGCTATACCTCACTGTATTACTTTAATTGACAATTGCTCCGTCATGCAGTACTGTACTGAAATTTATATAATTTTTTTCTCACAAATAGAACTTTGTTCTATTGTATGATGTATGTGATCGCCACTTGTTTTGTTACTCTTTGCACTATAAACTAAAAAAAAGACAATTTTGAAAAAAAAGAATATTTTTTACTTTCTGCTATAAAACATATTCAATTTATTTTTTATTAAATTTCTTCATAAATTTAGGTCAAAATGTATTCTGCTTTACACTTTTGGTAAAAAAAAAAAACCCCAATAAGTGTATATTGATTGGTTTGTGTCTGTAAACAATGGAATATACACTCACTGGCCACTTTATTAGGTACACCTTGCTAGTACCAGGTTGGACCCCCTTTTGCCTGCAGAAGTGCATTAGTTCTTCATGGCATAGATTAGACAAGGTGTTGGAAACATTCCTCAGAGATTTTGGTCCATATTGACATGATAGCATCACGCAGTTACTGCAGATTTGCATTCCATGATGTGAATATCCCGTTCCACCACATCCCAAAGGGGCTCTATTGGATTGAGATCTGGTGACTGTGGAGGCCATTGGAGTACTCATTGTCATGTTCAAGAAACCAGTTTGAGATGATTTGAGATTTGTGACATGGTGCATTATCCTGCTGGAAGTAGCCATCAGAAGATGGGTACACTGTAGTCATAAAGGGATGGACATGATCAGTAACAATACTCAGGTAGGCTGTTGCATTTAAACAATGGTCAATTGGTACTAGGAGGCCCGAAGTGTGCCACAAAAATATCCCCCACACCATTACACCACCATCCTGAACCGTTGGTACAAAGCAGGATGGATCCATGTTTTCATGTTGTTTACACCAAATTCTGACCCTACCATCTGAATGTCGCAGCTGAAATCGAGACTCATCAGACCAGGCAACATTTTTCTAATCTTCTGTTGTTCAATTTTGGTGCGAATTGTAGCCTCTGTTTCATGTTCTTAGCTGACAGGAGTGGCACCCAGTGTGGTCTTCTGTTGCTATAGCCCATCTGCTTCAAGGTTCGACTTGTGCGTTCAGAGATGGTATTCTGCATAACATGGTTGTATTGATTGGTTATTTGAATTACTGTTGCCTTTCTATCATCTCAAACCAGTCTGCCCATTCTCCCTTGACCTCTGACATCAACAAGGCATTTTCGCCCACACAACTGCCGCTCACTGAATATTTTCTCTTTTTCTGTACATTTTCTGTAAACCCTAGAGATGGTTGTGTATGAAAACCCCAGTAGATCAGCAGTTTTTGAAATACTCAGAACAGCCTGTCTGGCACCAACAACTATGCTATGTTCAAAGTCACTTAAATCCCCTTTCTTCCTCATTCTAATGCTCAATTTGAAGTTCAGCAAGTCGTCTTCATCACTTCTACATGCCTAAATGCATTGAGTTGCTCCCATCTAACCAGAGCGCTCTGTGAATAGGTAAGTATAAGTATCTTCCTTCTACAGACTAATTAGAATAGGACTTAGAAGAAATATGGCAGCAGAACTACGAGTAGATAGTCATAGCCTGGAATTTTACTTTAAGGTCTCCTGCACATGGTCTTACACCTCCCAAATCAGAGTTTATCTGCCATAGGTATGGCCAGATCCTCTGCAGACAGAAAACCTGTACAAGTCAATGACAGGCTGACACTGTCTGCAGTTGTTCACATGTAAGCGCTCAAAGAGCAATCACATGTGGCTAAAGACAGATGAGCTTCTCTGTACACGTGTTTGGGGGCGCTCCTCTGTCCCTCACCACAAATAATAACTCCATGTGTGAATACATGGGGACAACTGCTGTGTCTCTAAGCCTGTAATTGATTTGTTGATGATGAGAGGCCACAGCTGAGCGTAAACACTTGGCTGTACTTGCAGAAATACACTGATCTAGGCATTGTGTGACCATGAATTGGACCCTGATAGGAAAGCTAAAGAGATATGTAGGACCTGGAGGTGCCTTAAAGCAGCACTTTACTAAGTTTAATGTCACTTAAAGCTGAATTCCAGGTAAAGAAATATTGTCTAAATACAAGTGACATGTGTATTCTTAAATATTGGGGTGCTTTGTGTATTTCTTCCAGGTCTGTGCAATAATCCAGTGTGTAACTGTGTCTTCCTGTAATAAAGACCCATCACTACTGCTCTCTCCCCTTGTGTGGGAGGACCGGTCATGTATCCGCCCCCCTAGTTTTCTGCAGACAGCCTGCATTGGGTGGTCCTGCTGGGCCCCTCCCACAGCTCTTCTTTCTGCACAAGTTATGCACAGCACAGTGATGATGACACAGCTACTTTCATGCGGTAATAGCTGGGATTGCACACAAAACTGTTGTAATTGTTTATGCTCAGAGTTCAGCTTTAAGATTAATTTTAGGAATTTGAAAATACAATTTAACTAAGCTCTCACTATAAAATACATTTTTTTTTAAAGAATACACTCTCCTTATTACTTTGTTCTTGTATTTTGTCCCTGCGATATGTCAGTCTTGTAGACATAGGAAGCAGCTGAATGTCACAATTTTACTGTAGCGACTATAGTAGAAGCAGTCAGTGTACTGGGTTGTTGAGGCCGCTTGTAGTCCAACTCAGGAGTGCACAGGAAAGGGTTAACACTGTTACCCTTGAGCAGGAAGTTTCTGAGGATACACCTTGCTATCATGATTTAGTTAATCGCAGGATACTGAAAAAGAAACGTGTTCCCTTACAGTAGCATGTGAAGCAACAGTGTTTGGGTTTAGATACAGTATAAGGCTCCATGTACACGGGACACTTCTGAATGATATAAACTGACTGCTGGAAAACGTAGGTTAAAAAACATCTGTTTAGCTGCGTTTGCATACTGTGTTTATGAGTGTTTGTGTTTAGAAGCGTTTTTTTAAAGATAACCTTAGGAGACCTTCCAAAATGCACTGAAAAACAGTAAAAAATTAACTATTTCAGACATTTTGAGAGAAATAGAGAGAGCAGAAGCAGAGACAGCAGTATTGTTGAGATTAGCTGTCTTTTTTTTTTGTGGTGTTTGGATGTGTTCCAGCTCATTTCTGTGCAGAAATTATTGCAGCAGTGTCTAACATATTTTCTTTCATGCAAAACCTCAAAGTATGGTGTACCAGGTCCATTTGAGTACCGAGAAAATGCTTTGCATGCATTTTTGATGATGCAAACAGGCTCTGGACAGCATCTGGAAATGGAAGAGTTAAAAAAATTTCCAAACGCTTATAAACATGGTTAGCTGCGTTTACAAGTATTTGACGTTTGAAACGCTGATAAAATCTACTCCTGAACGCAAGTTTGGTACGTTAAAAAAACAACTGTAAACTCAACGGCATGTAAACAACTGTAAACTCAATGGCATGTAAACAACTGTAAACTCAACGGCATGTAAACAACTGTAAACGACAATGTGTACATGGACACATAGGAAAACATTAGGGAGAGTTCAGGGGCTGCTGAAAAAAAACATAGAAAAGCTCCTAAACGTGAGTTTATCAGCTGCAGTGTACATGGAGCCTAAGAAGTTTTTGTTGAACTAAAGCCCAACTCCTGGAACAAGAAGACAATTACACTTGCAGTGCCCCCTTGCCCCCCCCCCCCCCATCCACACATACGCACTGCAAGGGTTAACTGCTCCTTAGGTTTAGGAATACGGGAATAAAGAGTAAAACTTACCTTACTCCTCGCTCCTGTAGGCTTCCTCCATTCTTGCAACTGCGCCATCCTCCTCTGTAAGGTCCTCCAGACCCATAGTCATGCATCCGCCTCCACATTCAATGCAGGGTTAATAGCCCTGCATTCTGCACGATGACGTGAGGGACCACCCAGCATCAGGGAGAAGAGGAGAGCACTGGAGCCTGCCAGGGCAAGCTTTAAGATAAGTAATAACACCTTTCTCTATCCCTTAGACTTAATGAGCACTTAACCCTTGCAATGCAGGGGAGCCCACTGCCAGAGGGGTTTTTTTTGTCCATCCCAGAGTTGAGCTTTAAACTGGTATCAAGCCCCGAAATAAAATTGTTATTTACTGCAGCTTAGCATTCTATGGTGGCTGCATTCGTTTTTGTTTTTTTTAAGGTTTTTTTACTTTTATTTTTACTTGGTGATCCAGCCAGTAACAAACGTCTTGTCTTAGGGTGTCTCCACTCTGGATGGAGGAGCAACAGAGACACCTTTGGACAGCAGCAATGTCAATCTGGGCAGAGGGTAGTGTTAGATGCACTAGCAGATTTGCATAGACTTGACAAAAAAATTAAAGTGTTACTAAACCCAGGATCTTGCATTCACTATATTCGGTCTCCCACAGTAAACAGAACATGGAAATGCAATTATTTTAGTAAATATAAACTGTTAAATCCCTTTTCTCATCAGCAGTATATAGCAGTCTTGTGACTTCTACCAGTGTCCGGCCGAGCACTCGTTAATCTTGAAGGAGGTATTTTCATTCTGTTCTGACTGTCCTATGAGGCTGTATAACCCCTTATTCTCTGTCTGGACAGCGCTGATTGGCCCTGTGCTCTTCACATGCACCCTTCCAAAGAAAAAAAAATTATCTAGAAATACACACCAAACTGAGCATGTGCAGAGTAACTCCGTGAGCTCTGTGTTATCAGCAGATGGATTGGAGACAGTAAAAGAAGGTCGAGATTAGATATGACATGATTAAACAGCCTTTTTATTTAATGCAGAGGATTAACCCCTTAGGTTCCACAGTGAGTATAACAAGCATGCTTTACTGCATATACAGACTGATTTTACTGTTGTGGGTTTAGTAACACTTTAAAGCCAAACTTCAGCTAACAGTTTATAAGCAGTTACAGCTTTCTTTTTTCCCCTTTGGGATAAAGGTTTTACATAAATGAATAAGAGCTGACACCATTGTAAGCACCTCTGTGAGTGTTAAATGGTTTGTCTCAACTCTCTAACTAGCAGGGGTTTGTCTGTTAAAGGAAGTTGAAAAATAACAGATTTTCTTGCAGGATCACCAGATGAAAGAATCCTAAAAAAGAAAACTAACGCAGCCACCGCATCTAAGAATTGGTAAACTGCAATATAATAAATGTTTTGTTTTTGGGTTTAACACAACTTTAGGCCTGTAGTGTCTATGTGTGTATGCTTTACTGTATTTGCACAGCTGCAAAGAATCCCTTCACTTGCTACAAAGCTAGGTTTACCCCATTATCCCTTTAAAACCTGACAATATGAATTAGGTTCTGTTTAATTCATGGTATGGATTGCATTTTAAAGGGATGTGGTGGCAACCTTGTACATAGCAGTTTACTTCTATAGGCTACTGTACATCAGATTTACTATACCAAATGTATATCCCCCACTTGTGTTGGGATGTGCATGTCTGTTTTACTGAGCACAGTGTAAAGAATCTCAACAGAACAGCCATTGAGGAGCTGTTCTACTGCACTCAACAAAGCAGCAAGTGCAAAAAGTGAGATTGCTGTTTCTATACTTCAGTGCACCCTATAAGCAGTAGGCAGGGAGGCACTCCAGCTTCAGTGAACCCAGTACTGCCAGGGCAGACAACCACTTATGGAACCTTGTACACCCAGCCTTAACGGTGATGGGAGTCACTTTGGGTGGGGGCCCATGGAACCTAGCTCACTTTGGGGAGGTGGGGAGACCCCTGTCTCAGCTCCCCATATCCCTCTTATGTGTAAATAACCCTGTTTATGTGTATTAGCTTAGTGGGGGGGCGGGTCTCCAGCAGCCCTCCCTCCTGATGGGACTGTCTGCTGGTGTGAAGTTTGAATACCTGTGTGTCTCTTGTAACTAAATGTAGATTGCCCCGCCCTGTGTCATTATACAGGGAGGGGGGACTGTCCCCTGAGTGTATATATCTTGTATCTATGTTCAAATAAAAGAGTCTTGTATGGTCGGCTGTGGTGTCTGTTGTCTGTGTTTGGACGGGGAAGCGGTATTTTAACGGAAGTACTCAAGTGCAGTCTGGGTCGGTTCCGTTACATTAACAACTACAAAATGAAAGCATACGAGTTGCACTGCAAATATTCCAGTGCCAGAATCTTTGCCAAACTGTTGCTATTCTTTGCATGTTATCAAACTCCTTTGAAATCAAGATTGTGAAGCACTTGGGAATATACAGGAACATGTGTAGTACACCCCCAAAAGAGCTGCTGGTGAATTTGAGTTCTGTTTCCCCCTCAGAACAAACACAGCCAGGCACACAGCATTTTTCGGCATTCTTCTTTCTCAAAAATCAGTCTAGAGGTTTCTTCTTGTGTTTTTATTGGGGAGCAATGAACTTGCATAGGGATAGGGAGGATGCGATACCCAGAAACTGTAAAACTCTACAACTTGAGGACTGTTCAACTTCTGGTTGCTCTGTACAAACTGCTAACCTTGCTTGCACAAACTGCTGGCTGTACTTGTACAAAAAATGTCCCACTGGATCTCTAAGCTCACTGTGACCTGTTCTCCTTCCAGAGTTTAAAGCAACACACTGTCACAGTTTGCAGTATTAGGGTCCTGTGCTCAATAGGCCACAGGATCATCGGTTCCCTTCTGCCAATATCCACTGGGCTTTTCCTAGTGGGGGATTTGTAGACTCTTACCACCTCTGGACAACTTAGGCTCTCTCTCATAGCTACTTCTTAGTGGCTCTCACCTGTGAGCTTTCTCCTGACCCAACTGGATCCTTGGGCTGGGGCCTTGGTGTCTTCAGGCAAGCTTCCTCCCAGACTTTTGCCCCAGGGAGCAGAGCCCCTCAACAGGGGTCTCCTCCTGCAGAACAGGACACAGGAACAGTGCTCCTGCTGTTCAGGTCTCAGACTACTTATGGGCTCTCTCCCCACCTTCTGGACACATCTCCCCAGGGATTGGCTAGAGTTTTACAAATATTCAGGTTGCAGTCTTTGTCCTTTCTCCCACTGTGTTCTAGATATCTCAAGAAGACAAGGGGAAGAAACAGAGCAGCAGCATGTGAGTCAAAAAGCAGCCCTACACAATCAACCACTGCTCCACTGCTTACAGAGTAACTAAACTAAATGTACCTAGCAGCCTCTAACTAGGAGGGTACTACGCACGAACATTTAGGTGAAGTGAGAAAATGGTGAGAGTTGTAGTCATAGTTGGGCACAGAGGTGCCAATGTGTAACCAATATGTAGATGTAGCCAATATTTGGCAAAAAATGGTGGAGAATAGAGGCAAGCAGAGGCACACTACTAGTGAAGTCATTATAGGATTAACACTGTACATTGAGTTGCACTGGCAATGGATACATGATCATGCATGGAGGAAGGTCTTGGGAACTGTGCAGGGTGTGAAATGTTTCCTTTTTCTGCATACGAGTCATTTGCAGTCTTTGTTTACCACTTTTCATCATGCACGCCTCGTACATACCCTTCTTCTCCCAGAACTGAATTTTGTGAGGCTTTGTTTAACAGGACCTTGTGCTTAAAGAACAACAAAACTTATATGAAGTTATGGATAGATTGGGAAATTACTAAAACCTCTGTAAAGATTGCATTGCTGTTTGTTTCTCCTTTAGTTAAATTTGCTCTTACCCACTGTTCTCTATGCCATCCATCACTGCAATAGGATATGGGAGGAAATCACCCCAGGCAGGAAAGCAAAATAAAGTGTTAACCTTACCTACTGTGCCAGAAAAAGTGAGTTTACTGCCATCTGTATATTTGTTGGGGAATTTTTTAATCGTGGCTTCTGACACACAGAAGTGGAATCTGCATTGCTGACTTTGGCCAAGGGCGGCTGTCTGCCACAGGATGTAAAGGGAGATTTCTTTTTGATTTCTGTCCTAGGGAAGTAACAAGAAGTAAGAGGAAATCTTTCCATAAATGGGGAGCTGGTATCCCCATTGGAAGATTTACCCTTACCTCTTGTTCTGTGATAACTGTACAATTTTGGATTTCAGAACAAATAGAGAGAGTGAATCGCCCCAGTGGGGAAACAGACAGCAGTAGACTTGACAGGGGTCTTGATCTTTCCCTTTCCTGTTCAATATTTAAAAATGTTTTTGCCTTATGTAAACCATTACAGTGGCAACACAAGACAGCTGGCCTTGGTAGGGGAGGGGGTAAGAAGTATACATTTGACCCTATTGACACCAAGAAAATAAAGAAGTGAGAAGAAATCCCAATGGGTAAAGAGTCGGCAAAAAAACCCACAGATGGTCAAACCTATCCCTGCTATCCCTATCCAGAGCCTCCCCCATCCTCTGGAACTCTCTACCCCAATTTACCAGACTATCGCCGACTCTACTCACTTTTAGGCGATCTCTGAAAACCTATCTCTTCAGGGAAGCCTATCCTGCCTTCAGCTAATAATGGAATCTTCTATTCCTCCTACGAGTCCATCCCCCACAGTTATTATCTTTTGTACCACTAGCCCCTCCCTCTTAGATTGTAGGCTCCAAGGAGCAGGGCCCTCCTAACCCTCTTGTATTGAACTGTATTGTTGCTGTATTGTCTCCTGTTATATTGTAAAGCGTTGAGCAAACTGGTGGCGCTATATAAATCCTGTATTATAATAATAATAATAATAATAATAATAAAAGAAAAAATAATATTTGATTATACAACTTGCTGATCTATAGGGATCTGCATGCAGGGGTGTTGGTGGGCTTTAGATGTTGGCGAGGAAAGTTCCACTTTCAAATGAAATAAAAAGCATTGGCTGGAGATGGATTGCATAGCGATAGACAGCAGTCAGCTAAATGGATATATTTTCTGTGTTTATATGTAAACAAGCACAAAACCACTAACTGGCAAATCCCATATTCACCTAGATGTCCCAAGAAATAATACAATCGAGACGGCAGATCTATACCGGTCAGTAGGGTAAGCTAAGATTTTCAGTGTGCTATTTTGCTTCAGGAAATAAAATAATTTTGATAGTAAACAAATGAATATGGAGCTGTAAAAATATTTGGTAAATACTAACAAAAAGTAAATTCTGTAAATACGTAGCTGAATGGAAGCACCCACGGATATAAAAAAATGACGGTAACTCCCAGGAAATACAGCACTGGTCAATTGTGACCTCTTGTTCAGCAAACAAAGCAAATCAAAACTGGTATGCTCGATTCTACATCCATGTTCATTTTCATGAAAGCCATGAAATGATATCTAAAGTACATTATGTTTTGATTTTCTGTTAAATTGAAGATCTTGCAGGCATTAACATGACATACAGAATAAATGATACATTTCACCAATTTAGCAAGAACGAACAAGAACACTAACTAGATAGGTGTGCCATTGGTTGGGTGTGAAAGGAACAGCTAGCAGCTTTATGTAAGTTATGCAATTTTTATTGCATGTGTCCAAGTTACTGTTATTATAATATTTTACAGGAAATACGACATTTTACCCTGATTTGCACTCAAGTATGCATACAGAATCACGGATATGTGGCATGTATGCAGTCTAAATTTACTGAGTTGAAATAAATGACCCTGTAAACGTCCCACAGGGACATAAAAGAATGATTCACATGACTCCTTCCACTATTTTAAATTGAGAAGTTAACCCCTAGTTTTTTGTAGATTTGTGTTAGAAGTCTAGAAACCTTTTGCTTCACACAGCCATGCTGTGTTTGGCTTTTCTTTAGATGTCCCTTTTTGACCACATGACCGTAAATTCACAAATACTAAAAATGACTTAGCTTATTGTTTCAAACAAGTATATAGAAGTGAAAACCATCCCCTGAATGTGTCATTAAAGCAAATGACAGAGGCTGAAATTATCTTTAGTTATCACATCTTTCGTTGTCACAGCCCGAGATGATGGCCCAGCTCTTCTGTGTGACTGTTTTTTCTGAGAGTAGAATCTTAGGGTTAGCTGGGGTTTCACCAGAGACCCCTCACAAAGGTGTTGGCTTAGCTGCAGGCTTCCCCCATGTAATTCAACAAATACTTAGTGATGTGAGTGAAGGAAGGGGTCAGGTATTAAGGAACTAGAGAGAGGCATGAAGCGGTAATTGGCTGGAAGCAGGAGAGAGGCTGGAACCCATAGGTGCAAAGATGGCCTTGTGGAGATTCAAGACTGCAACAGAGACTGAGGCAGTGGCTGCTGCAGAGACATAGGTTGCAAGTGCACCAGTGACTAGACTGCGGGAGCAGAGGAGACAAGATTGAAGTGCAGCAGTGACTAGACTGTGGGTGCAGCGGTGACCAGATTTAAGTGCAGCAGTGACTAGACTGTGGGTGCAGCAGTGACAAGATTGAAGTGCAGCAGTGACTAGACTGTGGGTGCAGCGGTGACAAGATTGAAGTGCAGCAGTGACTAGACTGCAGGTGCAGCAGTGACAAGATTGAAGTGCAGCAGTGACTAGACTGCAGGTGCAGCAATGACTAGACTGCGGGAGCAGAGGTTACAAGATTGAAGTGCAGCAGTGACTAGACTGCGAGAGCAGCAGTGACTAGACTGCGAGAGCAGCAGTGACAAGATTGAAGTGCAGCAGTGACTAGACTGCGAGAGCAGCAGTGACTAGACTGCGAGAGCAGCAGTGACTAGACTGCGAGAGCAGCAGTGACTAGACTGCGAGAGCAGCAGTGACAAGATTGAAGTGCAGCAGTGACTAGACTGCGAGAGCAGCAGTGACTAGACTGCGAGAGCAGCAGTGACTAGACTGCGAGAGCAGCAGTGACTAGACTGCGAGAGCAGCAGTGACTAGACTGCGAGAGCAGCAGTGACTAGACTGCGAGAGCAGCAGTGACTAGACTGCGAGAGCAGCAGTGACTAGACTGCGAGAGCAGCAGTGACTAGGCTGCAGGTGCAGAAGTGACAAGATTGAAGTGCAGCAGTGACTAGACTGCAGGTGCAGCAGTGACAAGATTGAAGTGCAGCAGTGACTAGACTGCGAGAGCAGCAGTGACTAGACTGCGAGAGCAGCAGTGACAAGATTGAAGTGCAGCAGTGACTAGACTGCAGGTGCAGCAGTGACAAGATTGAAGTGCAGCAGTGACAAGATTGAAGTGCAGCAGTGACAAGATTGAAGTGAAAAAATCCCAGTGTATATTAATTTGTTTGCATGAAAGTTATAGTGTTTATAAATGGCAGTATATATACTGGAATTTTTATTTATTTATTTATTTTGTATAAGTAATGGTAGCGATCAGCGAATTATAATTCACTGACTTGGCAGCTTAAGGTGCTTCTAAAGCAGGGGTCTTGAAACTTTCTAAGCAAAGGGCCAGTTTGCCGTCCTTCGAGCTTTAGGGGGAGCCATTGAGAGTAAAACATATCCCGAAACCAGTGCCCCAACATTGGTTTTAAGAGGAGGAATAGTGCCCCATTGTTGATATCAGTGTGAAGAACAGTGCCGCATTGATGGTGTCAGTAGGGGAAATGGTGCTCCAGCAGTGGGGTCATTTGGTGGAATAGTCCACCAAGGGCCAGATAAAGGCAAGCAAAGGGCCACATCTGGCCCCTGGGCCACAGTTTGGAAACCACTGTTCTAAAGGCTGAAGATTTTTTTACCTTCATGCATTCTACGCATGAAGGTAAAATACTTGCAGTGTGCAGTTCCCCCCCAGCCCCCCTAATACTTTACTTAGCTCGATCTCGATCCAGTGGTGTACACCAGAGTAGCGGCTCACCCAGGCCTCTCCCTCCTCATTGGAGAGACACAGCAGTGGGAGTCATTGACTCCTGTTGCTGTCAATTGCAGGGCCCCCAGAGTAAGCAGTGTGCTCTCGAGGGTACTCAGCGGGGGGGGGGGGGAGCCAGGAGCATCGGTGGGTGACCGAGAAGAGGTGCAAAACCAATGCACAGAAGTATGACATACTTGTGATTTTTAAAACAAAAATTCTTAACCTTCAGTATCATTTTAAGGCCTTATACACTGGATGTTGGCTGATCTCTCCTAAATGCCTTTCTTTCTGTGAGCAGCGTTTTGGCAAAAAAAAGTGCTTGACACTTGTAAACACGTGTAACGTATTTAGGCACGTCAATCTCGTAGGTGGTCATTTATTTCACCAGCCAGAATAAAAATTTCTTCTGGCCATTGAAATGAATTCACGCTCAAGCGTTAAATCTGCGTTTAGATGAGTTTACACGCATCAAGTGTTTTTTTTCTGCTAAAACGTCGCTGCTCCTGTATGCTCTGACTGTGCGTTTTTGTTCTGCTTCTAAACTCCTTTAAACTGCTATTTGTGCACGGACACATAGGCTAAAATGCAGGGGCATTTAGAGGCAGAAAAAAAGCCAGATACCCCTAATGGCCATGTTATAAATATTCATTGTGCATGAGGCCTTAAGGGAAGTTATATGGTGGTGATAAAAATGCAGCTCAGCTGCATGTTTTACTATCCCCAACTGCAAGTGTAAATGAGGCCTAACAATTGTGACTGGGAGATACAGGTGTAGCCAGAGAGTATAGTAAGTGAGGCACCTCAATGCACTGTTTAATTGGGCAACTATGTGGCAAATGAGGTTTAATGTTGATAAATGTAAGGTGATGCACTTGGGGGCTAAGAATATGCATGCATCATACATACTGGGGGGGTACAATTGGGGGAATCAATGGTGGAGAAGGATCTGGGAGTTCTGGTAGATCACAAGCTTAATAATGGCATGCAATGCCAAGCTGCGGTTTCTAAAGTGAGTAAAATCCTCTCTTGTATTAAAAGAGGTATAGACTCCAGAGAGAGATATCATATTACCCCTGTACAAATCATTAGTAATACCTCATCTGGAATATGCAGTTCAGTTTTGGGCACCAATTCACAAAAAGAACATTGGGGAACTGGAGAAAGTACAGAGAAGGGCAACCAAACTGATAAGAGGCATGGAGGAGCTCAGCTATGAGGAAAGATTAGAGGAACTGAATGTATTCTCTCTTGAGAAGAGGAGATTAAGGGGGGATATGATCAACATGTATAAATACATCAGTGGTTCATGTAGTGAACTCGGTGTAGAGTTATTCACCCTGAGGTCATCGCAGAGGACAAGGAGGCACACTTTACGTCTGGAGGAAAAGAAATTTAATCTCCAAACAAGGAAAGGTTTCCTCACAGTAAGAGCTGTGACAATGTGGAATAGACTCCCTCAAGAGTTGGTTCTGGCCAGCTCAGTGGATTGCTTTAAAAAAGTCCTGGATTCTTTCTTAGATACACAGAATATAACTGGATACTAACATTTATAGGTAAAGTTGATCCAGGGAATATCCGATTGCCTATCGGGGGATCAGGAAGGAAGTTTTTTCCCCTGCAGGAGCAATTTAGATCATGCTTTGCTGGGGTTTTTTTGCCTTCCTCTGGATCAACTGTGGGTATTTTTTATATGGTTGAACTGGATGGACTTTTGTCTTTTTTTCAGCCAGACTAACTATGTAACTGAAAATTATTTTTAGAAAATGTAGAGAAAAGACCTTTCATCTATGCATTTGTAGAACTTTTGAAAGCATTCTTCTGCCAATGGAGCCTGCAGTAAAGTCACAGTATAAAAGATCAGCGACACAGGTGCTCGTGCTGTTAGAGTATTTAAAGCCATCTCACCTGAAGCTCCTGCAGCACACAGTATACGCAATTTGCGCCCTGCAATCTTTCAGCCCAATCACTCAGTGCTATGTCATAACAATCATAGTTCGTGATTTGCGGTGCTAGTACTCCAGCTGGCATTAGCAGGGGACAGCTTAGGCTGGAAGCCGAGGGTGTCTCTGAGCTGCTTGGCGATTGCATCTGTTCGCGCATCCTGCTCGTGACGCCAAATTTGTAACAGTAATAATGAATTAATCTCATTTCCAATTCCAAAAGAGGGTTTATTTAGAACAGGCGAAGGTTCTTAAAGGGAATATAATGTTCTGTAACTTTAAATACACCTTTCCTTTAATATTATATCAGCTATTTCCTTCACAGGTGCAGATGCAGAAATTATATTTTTCACAGAACAATATTGATGGTTGAAACTTTCTGTTTAAAGCGGAGTTCCAGACGGTTTTGTGTTTATTAAAAGTCAGCAACTGCAAAAACTGTAGCTGCAGACTTTTCATAAACACACTCACCTGTCCCAGGGTCCAGCGATGTTCTCACCCGCGCCATCCCTTCTCCCCTTCTCTCCTCCACAGCGCCGGCGTCTCAACTGTGGGCACCAGACTGTGACAGCTTGGGGCTTTACAACCGGGTGCCCACTGCGCATGCGTGCCTCGCGCTATGCCTCCTAATTGATCCGGCAGTCTTCTGGGACCTGTGAAAGTTCCCAAGAAATTACGGGAGGGAGGAGGGGGACGAACTTCTGGCTCACTTCGCAGCGGCCAACCGAGCCGGAAGTAGGAGCGGGTACCTGTCAAAAACAGGTATCCACTCCCCTCCAAAAGGTGCCAAATATGGCAGTGGAGAGGGGGAGGAGGCAAATAAGCGGATTTTCCGCTATTGAGAGGAACTCCGCTTTAATTCAACAGGAAAATCTTAAGTGTAATCTGTTTTATTTTTTCCCTTTATTTTCACCTGGTGATCTGGCTGTTAACACACTTCCTATCTTAAAGTGTTACTAAACCTACAACATTAAAATCAATCTGTATATGCAGTAAAGCATGCTTGTTATACTCACTGTGGAACCCAAGGGGTTAATCCTCCGCATTGTGTAAAAATGCTGTTTGATCCTGTCTTCTCTGATCCTCCCTTTCTACTGCAACCAATACATCTGCTAATAGTACAGAGTTCAAGGAGTCACTCTGCACATGCTCAGTTTAGTGTGTATTGCTAGAGAGTCTTTTTTTTTTCTATGGAAAGGTGCATGTGATCAGCACAGGGCCAATTAGCACTGTCGAGACAGAGGGTTAGGGGTTATGCAGCCTTATAGGACAGTCAGAGCAAAATGAAAACTCCTCCTACAAGCTTTAACCAGTGCTCTGCTGGACACTGATAGAAGTCACAAGACTGCTATATACTGCCGATGAGAAAACGTATTTAGCAGTTTATATTTACTAAAATAATTGCAGTAATTTTAGTTTTGTGTACTGTGGGAAACCAGATATAGTGCATGTAGGGTCTTGGGTTTAGTAACACTTTAAGTGGTCTCCACACTGCATGGAGGAACAACAGAGACACCTTTGGGCAGCAGCATTGTCCACCTGGGGAGAGGGGAGTGTGATATCTAGTAGCAGATTTAGAAGGACTTGACAAACAAATTGAAACCAAACCTCAGCTAACACTTTTTTTTTTAACAGTGACCGCAACAGTATTTTTCCTCTCCAAATGGAAACTGACATAATTGAATAAAAGCTGGGCATTGAAAGCACCCCTGTCAGTGGTAAATGGTTTGTCTCAACATTCTAACTTACTTCCCGCTACTTTTGCTGGACAGCTTGTTCTGTTAAAATAACTAACCCAGCTATCATATCTAAGGATTGGTAAACTACAAAATAATACCGCTTTTAGGCATGTCTCTGGTGATAATTGTCACTAATGCCAGTGTGCTTATGTCAGCTCTCAGCTGAGCTTTCCAGCTCTGAAATGCTGGTGTCATAGCTGCTCACATGTGCAACACCACATCAATTGCAAATTTTGAATAGAAGCTAAGTTGACAACATCTAGGTATGTAATACATACATATGAGGACGTCTTTCCACTTTAAGGTTATATTAAACTTTATTGAACAGTTTCAACTTTAGTTAAAGCGGTATTGTGTTAACAAGATGATGATTTGCAATGATTCTGTAAAAATGGCTGTGTAAATTGGGCAGCACAGTGGCTAAATGGTTAGCACTTCCGTGTGGCAGCACTAGGGTTGTTGGTTCGAATCCCAACTGCAGCACCACCTGCCTGGAGTTTGCATGTTCTCCCTGTGCCTGTGTGGTTTTCCCTCAGAGTACTCCGGGTTTCCTCCGACACTCCAAAGACATGCTGGTAGGTTAATTGGATCCTGTCTAAATCGGCCCTAGTATGTGTATGTATGGATATAAGTTAGGGACCTCAGATTGTACACCCCTTGAGTGCTACGTACTGATGTGAATGTACAATATATATGTAAAGTGCTGTGCAAATTGATGGCACTATATAAGCACCTGTAATAAATAAATTAAATCTGTGCCTAAAGCTTCATTCACACGAACAGCTAGAGGGAGGTAAAATTAGGTGGTTGAGCCACAGTTTTACCGACACCCAGCTGAACAAGCGTATGCAGGTGCTCAGGGCTTTCAGCAGGTGGCACTACCACTGAGCTTGACTCATTTAAGTGAATAGGGCCACAACGCAACCACCCTGCAGCTGCATGCAGCGCATGCGGTTACATTGCGGTGGTGCAACATTTTGAGGATAAAATGCTTGGTGAAAAGTGACAAACATAGCTGCTCCCCTGAAAAATGATCTGCAGTGGTTTGCTTTCTAGAGGTGTTTGACAGACAGTGAGGAGGTGATATGCCACCTCTTACCCCGTAGAATGCTGCAATTCCACCAGGCTGCAATGTGTGCACCTCTATTGACTTCAATGGGTCGTGTTTAGCAGTGGTGCCGCCCGCTGAGAGCAATGTGCTGTTTAATTTATGCCACAGCTTTGATGCCCTAAGTGGCTGAGGATCCTTGAGGATGCGCTAGAGCGCGAAACATGTTGGGTGGAGCTGAGAGTGCTGACGTCACACCGCCGCATGGTCCTGGATGTGGCGTCCATCATTGTGAGTTTGTTTGAATGCTTTATTTGTAGCTTTGTGCTGGTGCAAACATAATGAAATAAAATACTACACTACAGGGGCAGACTGACCATTTAAGCACTCGGGCACTGCCCGAGGGTCAGTAGGGGGCCCCATGAGATGCCCCTGGTACCTTTCATTGGCTTTTTCATAGGCTTTTTTGGGTGTGGGCCAGGACACAGGGGCCCCATGATCCCCTCTTGCCCGGGGGCCCCATGAGTTGTCAGTCCGCCCCGCTACACTATGCACTTTTATTTGGTATCTGCTGGTGAACATTATTCCATACAGCCACGAATATCCATCTGTTGGCTCTGGATAATAATGGTCCATCAGACCCGATCGGCAGAGGGTCATCTTCCTACCTGATATCATGGAGATGTGGAGTTGCCTATAATATGCGCAGCCATTCTCTCTGGTGAGTGCGTTGTGCTGGTGGTGGTGCTCACGGTGGGAATTAGAAAAAACATACTTTGATCACCTATCACCTGGATGCTCTTAAAGGAGAAACAATCATTTATTTGAACTTTTCTATATTTTGTTGTTTTTTTTAAACCAATTCATCACTTTGCACCTTAATGATTATTGCAAATTTGTTGGTCCCTGGAATACTTTTGGTTATATGTCATGTTGCTACTTTTGATTTTTTAATGGTTTACCTGTGTAATGTATATCAGTTCACTTTATTCACAGTTATTTTTGAGTGCTACACTAGTTACATATAATATTTGAAAGGGTTTGGCAGATTGACCTTAAGTGCCAGCTGCTCACAATTCCGCAGAGTGCTGATTCTATCTATTATTTCTCTGCTAAGCAGCTGTATGCCCTTGTTCAAGCGAGCAGTCAGGGTGGTGGTAAAACTAAAGCTCAACTGCCAGATTTTAACTCCTCATGGCTGCTTGTGTGAACAAGGCCTGAGTGGTTTAGCATAAATCAGAACTTTAATTTGGAAAGCACGCTAAATCTTGATGTGCTCAGTTAGAGCACAGTTTACATGTGCAGCCTGTAAATGCTGAGCCTCATTTATGACAATGACTCTTGCCCGATAAAGGACAACAGCAATCCATTACAGTGGCTCTTGGGGAAGAAAGGTCTCAAACGTCATAGGGGCAAGGCAAATAGACTGTGCACTTTACAAAGTGCAGTTGCACTCTACAAGAACAGTTGCCCAAGAGCTTAGTAAATGAAGCAGAAGCTTTGCTGACTTCAATCATCCCATCATGTGCAAGCAAAAAAAGCAATTTTCCTTGCATGTGATTGGGTATTCTTTGTAAAGTGAAGCTTTAGCTCACAAAGTGCACAGTCTATTTGCCTTTAGTAAATCAACCCCATTGTGTCTACAGAGCAACTGGACAGATTCTTCTTAAGCTTTCTATAATGCAGTTGGAAAAATAAAGGAAGACTTTGGATGATGTGGGCAACACAGACTGGCTAGGCAGTCCATACATTAGTCTTTTTTTTTTTTTCATTCAACCAGCGGGTTTAAAGAAAAATAATGACTCGATTCCCCTATCCACATACCCAATGTAGATGGGGGAATCACTGTCACTAAGGTATTGTATTCCTCATCATAAGAATATACTGATCAGCACTGCTGGCTATAGCCGCTGGCGTTGATCGTGTGGAAATTTTCCAACAGGCTGGTTGTACAGAAGTCGATTGGTAGATTGACTTCTGTACAACCAGCCTGCCCATACATGGATCAAAATTCAGGTGGTCCCTGCTGTAGTGGGCGAATTTCGATCCATGTATGGCTGGCTTAAAGTGATACTATAGGTTAATTTTTTTTTTTGTAAAATAACAGACATGTTAGGTTCCATGTACACGAGACACTTCTGAACGATGGAAACTGACTGCTGGAAAACCCAGGTTAAAAAAACGTCTGTTTAGCCGCATTTGCATAACGCATTTATGCGTGTTTATGTGCTTTTGCGCTTAGAAGCGTTTTTTTAAAGATAAGCACAGGAGAACCTCCCAAATACCCAGAATGCACTGAAAAGTGGTAAATTATTAAATATTTCAGACTGTTTCAGAGAAATACAGAGAGTAGAAGCAGAGACAGAAGTATGTGTTGAGATAATTAGGTGTGAGTTGCTCATTAACATTTCTTTTGTTTCCAAGGGTGGGAAAGGTGTCTGGTGGAGTGAGTCATTAAGGTCACCTGGCAGGGGGTCTTCATGAGGAATTTGAGGTGTGAATGGTCATTAACATATCTTTTGTTTCCAAGGGTGGGAGAAGTCTGAGGTGTGAATTGGTCATTACAATGTGTGAGGAGCTTGGTAGGAACATCCTGTGCTCAGTGTTTTGTCCATCTGAGTACCTTGAAAACGCTTTGCATGCAATTTTCATGATGAAAAAAGGCTCTGGACAGCATTGGGAACTGGAAGAGTTAAAAAAAATTAACGTTTAAACGTGTTTAGCCGTGTTTACAAGCGTTTTGCATTTGAAACGCTGATAAAATCGACTGCTGAACGCAAGTTTTCTGCGTTCAAAAAAACGACTTTAAACTCAAATGCCTGTAAACTACTGTAAACGAAGATGTGTACATGGACACATAGGAAAACATTAGGGTGAGTTCAGGGGCTGCTGAAAAAACGCTGAACAGCTCCTAAACGTGAGTTTATCAGCTGCAGTGTCATGAGCCCTTATATTTACCTGCTTTGTTCAGTGGTTTTGCAAAGAGCAGCCCGGATCCTCCTCTTCTTGGGTCCCCTGGCGGCACTCCTGGCTCCTCCTTTCTGTCGGGTGCGCCCATAGCAAGCAGCTTGTTGAGCACTTGAGCAGGCGTGTTCCTGAGCCGCTGCTACGTGTGTCCATTCACACACGGAGCGGGAGCTCGGACCCGCCCCCTCTTTTTCCTCATTAGCTGACTGGCTGTGATTGACAGCAGCGGGAGCCAATGGCTCCTGCTTGCTGTCTCAGCCAATGAGTAGGCAGAGACCCGTGAAAACCAAGGCTGTTGTGCACATTGCTGGATTGCGAAGAGGCTCAGGTAAGTATTGAAAGGACTGGGGGGGGGGTTGCTGCACACAGAAGATTTTTTACCTATATGCATAGAATGCATGATGTTAAAAAACCTTTACAACCACTTTAAGGCAGTCCATCTATCTGTTTGATAATTGAGGCCTACTGAGAGTTGGAGGCTGTTGTGTCTGCTTTGTGGATCAATGTTGACTTTCATATGGCTAACAGTTGTTGTCCCCCTTGGGACAGACATAGTTTTGTTCTCTTTATCTGACACAAGAGGATAAGAATCATGTTAATAAGAGATACGAGGAGGGTTGGGATGAACGGAGAAGGGGCTGACATGAGGAGTGAGATGCTGAGAATTGGAGAGAGTACAGAGATATATATGGGGACAGGAACTGTAAGAATTGGTGAGTTTTGGAGAGAGAAAACCTGCATGAGAACGATAGAAAGAGAGGATGTGCTGCCGCCAGGCCCCATCTCATTAGCGAGTTGAGTTTCTCACTTGGCTTTCAGTTCTTGGCAGTTTTGCTGTTTCACTGAACAAGGCATATGCAGGAAATGAACAGCCTGGTATCCCAGACACTGCAAGGATCAAATCAAACAGAACAATCTGTCTGTGTATCAGTGAAAACAGGGAATAGGGATTGTGCTTCCTCCTCTCTAATCCTATTGCTGCCAGAAGGACTACCTTGCGGGCCCATTCTGTTGTGAAAGATTGTAGACAAAAGGATGTATTTCACATATGTGCAGTGTTGTGCTGCTACCCAGATTTGTAAAACCAAATGGCTAGCAATCCAATTTTTACATATTGGTATACAAAGTTTATCTTAGATGTTCATAAAGTGGACTTTTCATTACCATTCACACTTACATTAATTAATAAGGCATGTGTTCGCATTACCAATTCACATTATTATTTGAAATTAAAAAGTATATTTAAAAACTGTTCCCTAGCTCCCAGCCTAGGCATCCTGAGGGTACTTGCTATCAGGAACATTGTGGGTATTTAATGTCATTAGAGAAAAGCGAGAGTTAATGGTTTTAGAGCAAAGTGCGCTTATCCTTTTAGCTCTCCTTCTGTGCCTAGCCTACTTTTTCCCCTTGATCTTAGTTGTGCCTGCACATTTGCAGCCCCATAGATTAAATTGGAAAGTGGCTTCATAGATGTTTATTGGGCTGTAATGTGCAGCCTGGGCTAGGTCGCTGAAGACTTTCAACACTGCATGTTAACAAACAGTAGAGGCTGCAGCTGTCCCATCTAGCTCATTATGCATCTGGGAAGAGGGAGTGGGAAGGTAGGCTTGGTAAGTTAGGAAAAGTACAAAAAGGTTTCAACCACCCCAGCCTATAAATGGCCTTTGCAATAAGATGCACATGGAAAGGCAACACACATCACAAACACGAGACATTTCAGAGTCTCCCGCATTGGAGCACATATTGCAGTGGATAGATTATGGGCTTGTGTTCCTAGAGAGAGCCCACTCCTCCTTAAAGGCATAGGAATACACATGACACCCAGCAAGAGCAGAATGGCAACTGAAGGCATCCAGTGCTTCCAGGCATGCTGGTATGGGTGGTTGCCACTTTTTTGTACAGTTGGGTAAATTGGGTGTGGGTCACCAAATCTTTCATGATTTACCAAGCCTACCCACCCACTCCCTCTCCCTAGATTCATACCGAGCTTGGGGAACGCCGTCTGTGTCCCATTGGGGTGATTTCACTTCCTGTCCCATAGTCAAAACAGGAAGCGACAGGAAATCCCTCTCAAATGATGGAATCCCTGGTTGCCACAAGGGTCACCAGAACTAGTATCCTCATTTTCCCTCTATTGCTGTTTTTGTGGCAACCCAAAATTTTGGATTTTTTTCGCCTTTACTCTAGTTGATAATGGACAAATAGAGCAGGTGAATGTCCCTAATGGGAGCACAGACAGAAGCAACAACCTGATATGCATTCTCATCCCTCTCTCTATTTGCCTGTCAACTCCTTATTTTTCAATACATTTGCCATGGCATAAAGCATCTAGCCATGGCATGTGAACAGCCTCCTCCGCCTATTGTTTAGTCTTTAGGTGGGAGGCTGCGGGACAGTAATACTGTGCTTTTACAGTTGTACAGCCAGAACTATGTTTTTGTTTTATTTGTTAAAAAAACTACATTTAATCACTGACCTGGAACAAGTAAACATCAAGTAAAGTCAGAATAGATCCAGGGAACTGTATTTTTGTTTGCAAGGCAAATTTATCTTGTCTCGTTGTGGCTGTAATTGTTGTGTTAGGTAAATTTAGTTGTGCTCACTGTAATCAGTGCAGCTGCGTGTGATTAGCTAGGTCTACTCAGTGTTTCAGAGCAGTAGCAGCCTCTGAAACATAGGTGTGGAGCAATGCAAATAGCAGTATGAATATTTATACTGCCCTGGCCAACTCCAGGGAGGGTGGCCATGAAGGCTGCTGGGAGTTGGTATATATGCCCTGAAATACAGAGCTTTGGGGTCTTTGCCTGCAGATTCAATTCATTTCCCTCAAAACTATCCCAGTTACTCCAAAAATAAAAACAACAAAAATAACACCCCTAGACTGCTTTTTGAGGCAATAAGTGGCTGTGAAAGTGTGCCTCACTGCAGACCAATATACTGGGAAAAGAACCTGAGCAATTTCCAGTGGCTCCTTCGGGGGTAGCGCTACAATTGCATCCAGAGGGGTCAGCACACCAGCCAGACATATTCCACCGGTAAGGTTAGCAGCGGCCATCTGCAGTGAGCGTTTCTCTCTACAAAGACTTCCTTTAACTGCCAAATTCATTGATCATGGGACTGCAGTTTATTGCTCTCTGAAAACCGGGCACGGAAAAGCCTACAGTGACTAGAAGAACATTAATTGTTTTTCTTTTTTTTCCCAATAATTGCTTCCGCTTACTCTTTGTCCAATAACTATGAGTAGTGAAATGAGACCCACAAAACTACAGATTCTTTTTTACCAAGGACCTAATGTGTTACAGCCAAGGAACACTTGCTAATTAACGGCATGTTGCTTTTAAGGAAAATATGTGTTTCTGTACACTAGGGAGCAGAGAAACCTAATTATAAATCTATTTTACAAATGCAAAGCCAGTGTGCGGCTGCTCTACACAAGTATTTGTAGGTTTTATTTATTTATTTGTTTATTTTTGGAATAACATGTTTGACCTTCAAGATAACAAAAATCTCCAAAAGTCTATTGAATAAAATGATTTTGTGCTCCATTACAATACTGCAGATATACACAATTTCCTTAATCAAAGAAATCCTTTGAAGAATGCCCATTTAAGTTTTCAAAAGTGTCATACTGCTTCTGCAGCAATTACAAATGACTTTCATTGTAAAACTTTCTCGCAGGAAAACTGTTTCCTTTGTACATGGACCCTATGTACTGAATGGAGAGGCTATAATGTTAGAGATTAGACCTGTAGAGCTATTGGATCCTAGTAAAGGACTTTGGATGATTAGCCTGTTATGTCACAATGGAATACAACACACAGAAATGTTGACAAGCCAAATTTAGAAATCAGTTTCTAAGCTTTTGCAATGTAATTTGTCCCCAACCAAGAAATCAAAACAGAGTGTACACTCGATTACATTTTAGTATCTCCTAATTCAATACGATTGCTTCTCTATACTATTCTTTTCTGGCCTTAATTTCACTAAATGAACAATTATAGTTGTGGTCCATTTAAATCCTCCCTTCAATAAAAACGTTCAGATGCCACATGACTGCATTACATTTATTTTTTGCATACCATAAAACCCCCAGCATGTTCCTCAGTAAGAGGCTCAGTGAACCGTGGTACCTAATGTGATAAGTGCGATTCATGCAGTGGATTCTGGGAAGTGAAGCAGTGTTAGAGATGGAAATCATGTATTATGAAGGGTGCTCTCCCCCTCTCTCTCCTCTGATTTCTGTCTGAAAGATCAGACCATCTTCTCTCCTACCGGCGGAGACAGACGGCGAATCCAGGTCTTTGAAGTATTCTGCGGCAGAAGCGTCACTCCAGGGATCACTCTGTTCTTCCAGACCGTCTGTGGGAACCTTTGAGTGAAAGGTTAATACGTTTCGTTTCAAACTCTTACATGTAAAGCCTTGTAATCTAAATCCAAGAGGAGTGGGCGGCCATTAAACAAGTCCCGTGTCTCTGTCGTTGATTTGGGATGAAAGGAATTGTTCTTTGCCAGATACGGCTGAGCAGTGTCACACTTTGTATCTGTCGCCTCTGGGTGAACATTTTATGAATGATACTCAATGCAAAAGGTGACAGCACAGATGATCTACTTGGCCGAGCAATAGATGAATTCTCTCCATTGGATGTTATGAATGGGGTGAGGTGATTTACTGTGATCCCCCAAAGTGTGACCCAGTACCAGCACTGTGTTGTGCTTCAGCATCTTCTGAAATGGGACACTTGTGCCAAGCTCGGATATACGGAATAATGATTCTCACCACCTAAAGCTAAGCAGATGAAGCCAAGATGACCATTATTCAATGGTTGGACCAAGCACATGTGTACCATTTAAGAGTTAGTTGGACCCTGATGCACTTATACCTGTATCCTTGTTCTGCACCCTATGTCAAGATGTGTATTCTTATGCGACTGAAGTATATCTAAAACTTTGTACTTTGGTTATGTAAAATTCTTTCAATAAAAATCTATTGAAACAAGATTTAGTTGGAGCGCAACACTGAACAGGTAGAAAATACTTCTGTTTGCTAGAACCCAAGGAGGTAGTACAAGTGTTCCTTCTTTTCATTCATCTGCAGAGGTTCATTCTTCTGTTGTCCAGTCTGAAACAAATTCATCTGGCAGTCTAAACAAAATTATTCTGGCTGTACTTCTTATATATCAACTAAACTGTACTTTGTAAGTTACAATATGTTTTAGCTAGAGATCCACTTTTTAGTATCTCGTGCTCCCCAGATGTTAAATTCAGCAGTACAGTAATGTAAATGTGACTTTAAAGTGGAACTAAGCTCTCTCAATCAAAATTAGGTATTTTTAATCCATAGCCTAGTCTTAGTAAATAGATAGGAAGGTATAGGGGTGGATTTACTAAAACTGGAGAGTGCAAAATCTAGTGCAACTATGCTTGGTAGACAACCCACTTCTAAGTGAAGCTTGTTCAATTAAGCTTTGACAAAACAAAAAAAAACAAAAACTGGAAGCTGATTGGTTTCTATGCAGATTTTGATGGTTTCAGTAAATCAACCCCATAGTAGATTTACTTGTTTTTAAACTTTTTCTTTACAATTCTTCAGTTGCTTCCTGGTTTCTGGCTCAGGCCAAACTAATGACATACATGCTTTTTTTTCTTTCATCTGGAGAAGGGGAGGATTGGCTTTCTTGGCTAAGCACAACCTCATGTCTGAGCTAAAAGCAGATTGACTCCAGGAAGTAAATGCTGCTTGAATCATCTACCCTCACTCAAGGTGGCCATGGCTAGAAATGCTAGCAGGGTGTTTTTGAAAAATGATTTCCCAACAAAGTAAAGCGCGAAGAAATGTATAGATCGGTGATTTTGCTTTTAATATTAAACATGAATTAAGTAGTGTTTTCAGTTTGTGGTGCTCAGATACAGTTAAGTTCTGCTTTAAACAGTACAAAACACCACCTGAAAGATAATAACACAGTGTGAATTACACTTGTAGGCAATGAGCAGTTTTAATTCTGTGTGCACACATTATCCAATCTCGTATTCAGCTACAGCTAAACTATAAAAGCTGGAAGGACAAATGTTATTGGTGCTTGAAGTCAGGACCTTGAATGCAGGACCACAAGGTATTCGTTTAATGACTTTTTAGATACATTACCATGTTAAATCTTATATGAAATGTTATTGATTTGGTTTAAAAAATACCTCAAAGTGTATGCAAAGGCATTTACTTTGTCTTGGATAGAATAGAGAAGGGTTTTCTCTACTGCCATATTTATGCTTTTGTATGATACTTCAAATCAAGTATATCTAATGGATCTTCTGCCTCCATTAATGTACATTAACTGCTGATAACATATTAACTGCTTTATTAACTTGCATGATATTTAATTAACCTACAACAGCTGATTTTGTACTAGGTACAACTTAGATGCTTCAGCACCTACTGATAAAATGAGGAAGCCTGCATTTAAATGGTGTTGAGATCATTTTATTTTTTTTTTTCAAAGCTTATAAATGTTAATTGTTTATTACTACAAACACACATCTTTTTCTATAGAAAGAGAAATGTAATACAGTTTACACCCATGATACAAAATTCCAAAAAGCTATTTCCTTTCAGACTGTCTGTCACTGATTAAAATGTGGTACAGAGCTGTCTGAAGGGTGGATGCTCTCGTTCATGTACATACCGTATTTAATTTTATTTCTTAGCCCTGACCATAGTAAATAAAAAATATATACAAAAGGCTTTACATTCCCTTTAAAGGAAACCAAGGTTGAGAGAGATTGAGAGAAATATGGAAACCCTCCTTTTAAGAATACGTGTCTGGCTGAACCATCTGAGTTACTAACCTGGAACATGCATGCAGATTAGATCATCAGAAGAACTCAAAACTCTTTATCTGCATAGTTATTCAGGGTGTGTGCCTCAGGGAGTGTAAAACCCATTGGATCAATCTGACAACCAGGGTTCTAGCATATTTAGAAGGAGAAGTCAGCAATGTCTTAGTGCCCATAAGTATGGAGTGATGAAGGTGCTTGCTACCTGACTCCACTTCGATATAGCAAACCATAAGAATCATGAAGAATGACTGCAGTTTTTCGCCTGCCCTAGAAGTGAGCAGTATGCAGTTCTGCTTGACAGTAGGAGGAGTTCCCAGCACCATTCTGACCCAAGTCCAGTAGATATGGGCAATTTAGTCCCAAAGGGCCATTGTGCATCTGCAGTCTACAAAATGCTATGTTCACCCCTGTTCCTATTGATAACTACTTTTAACCTTTTGGATTAAGTTTGAATAGAGTGGGGAAGGATTAAAACCTATGGCATATATTTATTACTGTCTGGGTCACTATTTGGGAAGATGTTCCTCACTTTCTGGTAACAGACAGAGGAAGGAAGGAAATATCCCCACAAGTACGGCATACTTGTACTTTATGGTGCACTTACTCTCTAGAGTTTTGTCCTCCAGAGATATGCGGTCCAGACTCCCCTTTGTCACTCCATCTATGGCCACTTACATTTTCTCCTGTTCTTCTTTTGGGTCCAACATCTTCCCCATTGGACAGCTACTGATGATGTTACATTATCTTGGCATCTATCTTCATTCTTGTCATTTGACAGATGCTAGGATTGGGTTGGGAATGAGCCGAAAGCAATTAATAGAAGACAGGTTACCCAATAATAATTTTCTTTTACTAAAAATGTGCCTACTATGAAAAAAAAAAAAAAAAAAAAAAAAAAAAAAATATATATATATATATATATATATATATATATATATATACAGTTGTGTTCAAAATAATAGCATTGTGTTGAAAAAAGTGAATAAAGTTCAAAATCCTTCTAATAGCTTTTATTTCCATACATACAAATGCATTGGGAACACTACACTTTCTATTCCAAATCAAAACATGAAGAAAAATATATCAAATTTGTGTTGTTCCTCTAAAAAAAGTGAAGAAAAGTGAATATTAGACTGTTCAAAAAAATAGCAGTGTTTGTATTCTTCTTTACAAACTCAAACATTCACTATATAAACTGAAAAATGTTTGAAGATTTTGCTTTCCTTTGAATCACTTAATTAATATTTCGTTGTATAAGCACTGTTTCTGAGAACTGCTGTACATCTGTGTTGCATGGAGTCATCCAACTTCTGGCACCTGTGAACAGGTATTCCAGCCCAGGATGATTGGACAACATTCCACAGTTCTTCTCTATTTCTTGGTTTTGCCTCAGAAACTGCAATTTTGATATCACCCCACAAGTTTTCTATTGGATTAAGATCCAGGGATTGGGCTGGCCACCCCATAACGTCAATCTTGTTGGTCTGGAACCAAGATGTTGCACGTTTACTGGTGTGTTTGAGGTCGTTGTCTTGTTGGAACACCCATTTCAAGGGCATTTCCTCGTCGGCATAAGGCAGCATGACCTCTTCAAGTATTCTGATGTATTCAAACTGATCCATGATCCCTGGTATGCGATAAATAGGCCCAACACCGTAGTATGAGAAACATCCCCATATCATGATGCTTGTGCAACCATGCTTTACTGTCTTCACAGTGTACTGTGGCTTGAATTCAGTGTTTTGGGGTCGTCTGACAAACGGTCTCCGGCCACTAGACCCAAAAAGAACAATCTTACTTTCATCAGTCCACAAAATGTTGCGCCATTTCTCTTTAGGCCAGTCAATGTGCTCTTTGGCAAATTGTAACCTCTTCAGCACGTCTTTTTTTCAACAGTGGGACTTTGCGGGGGCTTCTTGCAGATAGCTTGGCTTCACATAGGCGTCTTCTAATTGTAACAGTACTCACAGGTAACTTTACACCTTCTTTGATCTTCCTGGAGCTGATTGTTGGCGAAGTCCTTGCCATTTTGGCTATTCTTCTATCCATTCGAATGGTAGTTTTTCTCTTTCTTCCACGTCTTTCAGGTTTTGGTTGCCATTTTAAAGCATTTGTGATCAATTTAGCTGAGCAGCCTATCATTTTCTGCACTTCTTTATATGTTTTCCCCTTTCCAATCAACTTTTTAATCAAGGTACGCTGTTCTTCTGAACAATGTCTGGAATGACCCATTTTCCTGAGAATTTCAGAGAGAAATGCACTGTAACCAGCATGTACAACATTTGCTGCCTTCCTTCCTTAAATAAGGGCAATAATTGCCACCTGTTTTTCAAAGAATGAATGACCTCACTAATAGAACTCCACACTGCTATTATTTTGAACATGCCCCTTTCAATTAGTGATTCAATGATACAGAATCAGCAGCATGCATGTCATGACTGTTGGGTCTGTTGGATTTCTATTACTCTACTACACCTGCTAGTAAATTTTTTCCATGTAGAAATATAATTTCTACCATAAACAGTGATTGATCAGGTTAGTGATGTCTGACTGCTATTATTTTGAACACAACTGTATATATATATATATGTTAATGTTAGCTCCATTTTAAGGAAAAAATTAAATTATTGCCATTGAGTCACCAGATATGTGGATTAACATTATTTATTGTAAATGCAGATTGTCCTTCATGGTTTTTGTCCCTTCTGATGAATTGTACAGTGTTCAAACCCCAAATACAACACTGTGTCCACTCAACAGTGATTAAATATCTTTCAATGGAATAAAATGAAAGTCATCAGAACTACGTATCAGTAAAACATGGACCTTTTTTTGTCAAGGGTTCTGAATCTCCATAAATCCAAAATCAAAAATTGGTCTGTTTCATCAGCAGCCCTGCTGTGATCTGGAAGTACACCCCTCCCCCCAACCTGTTCTGTAAAACAGTTCCATTGTCCAAATATTTGCTGAGAGGTCAGATTGGAACAGTGAAACTCTGACAGCCAAGAACAATACCTGATAAATAGAAAGCAGATGTTCTTCTCTGCATAGAAAGATCTGGGGACAAAGTCATATGGCACTTAACTGAGCCTCTTTGTATCATTTGGTTTGCCAAAGTCATGCCAAGATATTCTTTACTAGTTTAAAGAAAATACCGCTGGCAAACAAAGTGCATTTTTGGACTAAATGAAATAATGGTAATTATGTAATTTGCAGCATAGAGAAATTATTCACATTTTCTATATTTAGTCAAATATGTAATTTTTAGCTATTCTTAGAAATGTTGGCAAGTAACTTTACAATTTAACTTTCGGCAACTTTTCTTGTTAAGAAAATATCTGTTTAGGATAGTCATTATTAATTTCTCAACTCTACCCTTTTAGATCTTTTTTTCTTTTCTCCATCGATCACATATGTTTATTTCTAAACATTAAAAAGTACACTCAAATCCAAGAAAAACATTTTAAATTTTGGTTAGAGTGAGTTAAAACCTATGTCTTTTTTTTTTTTGTGTGTGTCTACAATGTTTAAATTGCTTACATTTCTAATAACAGGGTATCGTAGGAAGAGGAAGTGAGGAAATGGAGTTCTTATCTCCTGTAATTTACCCCAGCAACACTTCTAAGCTCTAATCTCTATCCGTATACCTCAAAGTTAGCCATTTCATTAAATCTGTGGGTGTCCCTGCTGGCACACCTGTCTTGACAAACTTCGACCTAAAGATTGAGGGAGCCCTGCAGTAAAACTGTCAGTTGAATAATGACTGCAACCAATCAGCTGAAGTCACTGTTCAGGTATTCAGCTGCAGGTGCTGGCTGTCATAATACAATAGCCAGCACCGGAAATTCCTTCATCCACACTGTTTATCATGGATGTAGAAGTCTGAATGACTGAACAAAAGAAATCTATGGGGTTAATTACTAAAACTGGACTGTACCAAGTCTGGTGCAGCTCTGCCTAGAAACCAATCGGCTTCCAGGTTTTCTTGTCAAAGCTTAATTGAACAAGCTGAAGTTAGAAGCTGACTGGCTACCATACACAGCTGCACCAGGTTTGGCACTCTCCAGCTTTAGTAAATCAACCCCTATGTGTGTATGGCCAGTTTAAACCTTTAAAATAACTGTTGCTACTGAAGTGTGTTGAGAACAAATAGTTGTATGTAACTCTGTGTATAAATATGTCAATCTCAGAACCAGAAGTGTATAAAACCTGAGAAAGGAACCTAAAAGGTCTTGAAAGCTTGCAACCTGAGTTAAATTAAAATAAAGAAAAGGTATCACTTAATCTACAAACTATTTGAGCTGTCATCAGGGTAAGAGGTGAGGAAAAATCCTTCAATGGGGCCACCTCTTTCTGTAACAGGTCTCTAAGGCCCCTTTCAAACTTGTGTGTTTTGTAGCACCACAATGTCCGCCTCCAAATTCTCATGGTTTTCATTTGTGCCTGTTCACACCTGAGCATAGTCTCTCTTGAAGCTTGTACCTCGAAAAAGTACTTGAGCTTCTTTTGAGCTTCAAGTGTTCTTTGGCCCAATAGACTTCAATGGAAATGCCTGAAAATTGCTGGAACACATATGAAGAATAAGCACATATCACACTTCTTTCACCTAGTACACCTGTATAAGCAATCCAAAAGATCCTGCAAAATGTTCAAACACACTTAGCTCAAGAGTGAATGCAGTGTTAGATAGGAATTCCAAATGTATTTTTCTAATTTTCTGTTAAGTCTCTAGAACAGGATGTGAAGGGAAATCTTCCCAGCAGGACACAGGCAACAAAAATAACTTCATAGGGGTTTGAACACTTCCCTCCTTTAAAATAAAAACAAAAGTTTGGCTTTACAGAAGTAGTGAAATTAAACAGAAAAAAGTGTTTTGCATTCTATAAATAAGAGCAAAGGTTGAAATTAAGAATAAAATCTACAAAAAAAGATTTTATGTTTTCTCTCTGTTTTCAAAAAGTTCTGTTTGTTAATAGGCCTGTACATTCTTCTGGTAGTTCATAAAAGAATAGTTTCATTACTTTGGCCATAAGGAGGAGCTCTTGTCCTAAAATGTGATGTAAGGCTCATGTCTACAGGAAGAGCAGTCTTATGTGACTATGGACATTGGGAATCGGCCTCAGTGTATCACACTGAAATACCATATTACACTGTACATGCAGAAAGGTGAAAGGTCAGTGTTTTGTATTAATACTACAGAGCAATAACAGTTACAGTTCTCAGTTCTATTTTTATTTATTTCAAGTACTTATATAGAGCTGTCAATTTACGCAGCGCTTTACACACATATATATATTGAACATTCACATCAGTCCCTAACCCTCAAAGGGTGTACAATCTAAGGTCCCTAACTCACATTCATACATATACATATTAGGGCCAATTTAGACAGGATCCAATTAACTTACCAGCATGTCTTTGGAGTGTGGGAGGAAACCAGAATGCAGCACAATGGAGAACTTGCAAACTCCATGCAGGAGGCGCCATGGTCGGGAATCGAACCCATGACCCATTTACTGCAAGGCAGACGTGCTAACCACTAAGCCACTGTGCCGCCCTATAAACTCATTCAGCGGTTATTTAAATCCCTAATACCCTGGCATCAGAGAATAAACACTAATGAGCTCACTTATATAAGCAATACAGTGAGCCTGGGTTCACATATATGCGGTACGGTAAATTGCATGTGATTTGTACAGGAACTGCACTGCATTCCTGTGCAAATCACATGCGATTTGTGTGCGGTGCGATTGGAGCCATAGATTTTGTATGCCTCTAATCGCACCCGCACCAAAACCGTGCAGGACCCTTTTTTTGGTCCACACTAGAATCAGAACGCATAAGTATTCACACCTATGCGATCTGATTCTGCACATCGCACCATGTTTTGCAGACCGATTTTGGGGTGTTGTTAACTTAGCATACACACCCGCAGCGGTTCGCAGGAACGGGGTGCGATTTTGATGCGGTGCAGAATTCGCACAGAAAACACTGCAAATTCTGCACCGTATCAGTGTGAACCAGGGCTAAAGATCTGTGAAAAGTCAAGAGAAGTACAGTACCCACTTTACAGTCTGTTGTGACATGGCCAGTGTGTATTTGAAGAAAGCCATGACCCTGAGGCAGTCAATGTTTAGCTTCTGTCTCTTCCATTTGATATCTGAGCAGACATTGGTCAGTCATTACATTCATTTTCATTCCAAACTTAGATTATCAAAAGGTTGTTCACCTTTCAAGGGAATTTTCCCCAGAACTTAGTTATTGAGGTGAAATTTCACTTTGCAAAGAATATTCAAGCTCATGCAAGAAATAAAAAAAAAACTGTATTTTTTCTTGCATGTGATTGGATGATGGAAATTTGGAGTTTTACCTGGAGAAGCTCTGGGGAAAATGAAATACAAATTCCCATGCAAAGTGTACAGCCTATTGCCTTTAGTAAATCAGCCAAAATCTCTCTGTTTATTGACATCTTAAAGCAGACCTTGGCCCCTTCCCCTCTTTGCTGCTTCCTCTCCTTTCTCTTTAACACAATTGTATACAAAAATGTAAAAAAAAAAAAAAGATTTGAAGCAAACACTTTTTTCCCCCCAAAATCAAGTCCTTCATTCTCATCCAGACAATGCGCATGCACAGGAACGCTATGAGTCACTCCAGGATCCTTTGCAGCATTTCTGCGCATGCACATGGCCTCATGGACTGTCTGCTAAGCTTTCTGCATCAGTAATCTGCTTGCAAGATCTTGCACATGTGCAGAAACAGTATTGGGGGGGGGGGGGTCTCTGCCAGTTTATTATCATGGGCTGCAGCATGTCTCTGCAAGCACAGGGGGTCTGCCATGCCATGGAGATCTGCGAGGTCCCACAAACCTTGCAAACATCCCTGCAGTGTGTCTGTACGTGCCAGGTCTCAATTCAAGATGGCGGAGCAGAGAAGAGCAGTGTTCCCAGCAGACAAGACAGCGCTGAACTGCATGGAGTAGTAGGTATGTATTCTTCTTACTTTTATACAGGGACAAGTTTTAGTATTTAACATTTTTATTTTTGATAGCAAGGTTGAAGTTCCTCTTTAAATCTGGACTAAACTCATTGGAATGCGTTATCAATACAATAAAAGAAGATTTTGTGTTGTATAGGATCTCAAAATGAAACAGAACTTAAAATGGAACTAAAGTTAGATAACAAAAAAATGTGAACAGGTAGGCTCTTTATTGCAGAAGAAACATGCAATAATGTCTCTTCTGCAATAAAACACACTTACCTGCCTGTGATCCCATTTAGAATGTTTAGTAGCTGCATATGCACTGCTCAGTTTACATCCCGGCATTGCCTGTGTACCAAGATGACTGCACTCCTGCACATACACGGAGTGACGTCATCCCAAAACAGCCAATCAAGGTGGAGATGCCAGTGCTGGTGAGAGATCTCGTGGGCATCGGACCATTGGAACTAAAGGAAGTATTTTTGCCTATAGTTTTTAGTGGGGACGTGTTGGAGAATCTGTCAGGTTTTTACTGTTGCCTTTTCCTTTATTGCTGTGTGGTCTTTGGAGAAGGAATAAAGTAGCATAGATTAATTTAGACCTAAATGCTAAGTGCATTCAGCAGCAATCCTACAAAATCACAGCTTATCCTGTATGATAGTTCCTGATTGTCTATTTGAAAGGACTGTCTCTTTTAGACCCAAAATCCTATCTTTCTTCATCCACATCTGTCATTGTTTCAGGCAGGGCTGTATTTCCATCACTGTGAATGAAAATATCTCTGGTACACCTCATATATAACAAAAAAGGAAAGAACAGAGAAGCGAAATACAGGGTGCTAAACAGTTCCCTTGAGAGGGTGCAACTCCATTCACCCCCACAACAACTACAATACAGAGAGAGGCAGGACTAGCACACCTGAAGTTTTATGTGCATTTAGGCTTGGTTCACACTACTGCAACGACTTACAGTGCAACTTTGACAGGCGACTTCCTGGTGACTTGATGTGACTTGAGTACGACTTTGATGTATGCCATGCGACTTTGCCTGGGTAATCTTTCTGTAATGTTGGAGCCAAATCACATCAGTTTAGATGAGGATCAGACTTCCTTTAAAGTCTATGGGCAGAAGTTGCATAGAAGTTGTGTTGAAGTAGTACAGGAACCTTTTCTAAAGTCAGAGCGACTTCGGTAGTGCTAATTAAGACAGCTGCCATTGACTAACATGGGATTTCATATGTCATGCGACTTGGGGTCTCACAAGGCAGATCCCAAGTGTGAACCGAGCCTTAAAGTGTAACTAAAGCCAGTTTTGGATAGAGTGCAGAAGGATTAGAACACATATCAGCTTTTATTGCGGTCTGTGCCCCCACTAGGGAGATTCACTCTCTCCGCTTGTCCTGTTTACTGTTATCAAAAGTGAACGTAAAAGAAAATCCCAAATTTTTGGTTGAAACCAGAACAGCAAATGAGGGGAAATCTTCCAGTAGGGACACAGATGGCAAAAAAACCCCCAAAAAACTGATAGGGGTTATAATCCAAAATGGGTTTGCCTTTAGTTCTACTTTAATGCAAATGAATATATACAAAGTACCTAAGAATATGCTACTATCATGAGTCCATTGTACAGTATATAGCAATGCAGCACAATACATAGTACATAGTAAGACATGCCTAAAACAATAGGAAAACATAACGTATACATTTTTAGAAATTTTTAATGTGATTGTTGGACAGTCACAGTAAATTGGAAGACAGATCATTGGCCGTCTTATTACATAACCAATGCAAGTAGCAAAGTCCAGCCAATCAGCATTGACTGTGCTGAAGCCAGACTGGTACAAGATAGGAGTTAACTAGCAGTTTTAGTTATTGAACTTTTTTGTGTGATACTTTTCCCTGTAGTGCTGCTTCAGAGGAAGAGCAGAGAGATTGATGATCCTTATTAACTTGCAGCAGTTTGTGTAAAAGCCAGGCTGACAAGCTAGAGGTTAGACTGCAAGCTCTTCTACAAGAAGAAAAAGTCTTTGATAGAGGTGACAGAATTACAGCACACTGTCTTCTCCATAACATCTTTGTTATACTTGTACTTTTACAGAATAACAATGCCCAGTTGTGCACTTGATATCTAGAGGTGACGTGTATCTTCTATTAATTGGTCACTAGGTGAGGTTCAACACAATCTCTTAGGGGCATCGCTGTGAACACAGACGTATCTGCTTTTTGACAGGCATGTCCCTGGGGATAGGACCTCTCCTGCAGGCCATCTCATATGACTGACAACACCACTCTGCTAACCTTTTACATAAGAAAAGGCTTCCAGCATAGATGAAAAACTCCCCGACCAATTAGAACAATATGTACCTCTTTTTGCCAAGATGCTCATTACAAATCACAGCGAGCCTGTCTGGGGCATCCTGAACATGGGATCATTTCTTGGAGGGCCACTGCGGAGGAAATTATGTATATCTGTTCTGGACATCTGTGTAGTAAGGCCATCTCTATGAATATGGAAATTAGATTGTGTATTGTAGTAGTAAATTTTTTTTTTTTTAGATTTAGCGTGTATAATTAATTTGCATTTTTTCCTTACCAAACCTTACTCCATGTATTAGCAATTGGTTCCACCTGCAGTGATCATTTCATCAGTGCTAACAGTGCTAGCAATAATAAAAGTATTCACTACACTAAAGCACCACTCTAACCAGGGGCGGACTGACCATTTGGAAACTCGGGCACTGCCCGAGGGCCCGGGGTCAGTAGGGGGCCCCATGAGATGCCCCTGGTACCTTTTTCATAGGCTTTTTTGAGTTTGGGCAAGGACACAGGGGCCCCATGATCCCCTATTGCCCGGGGGCCCCATGAGTTGTCAGTCAGCCCCTGACTCTAACCCACCTATCTCATGAAATATAACACTTAATCATCATTTAAAATGAGCCATTATACTTACGGTAACCCTGCTCCCCCAAAATAAATTCGCTAACTTTTATTTGCCCATAACACTAAAGCTATGTGCATATAATGAGAATATCGGATGACTGATCATCCTTTTTTTATTTGCATGCTAGTCTCTTATAGAAAATAAAGAGGTTACTAAAGTTACAAAAATTCTCATATGACAGAACTTCGGCAGTGACGTAATGTATTGAATTGTTTTCGTATGTATTCTTTTGTTTCCATGCATGCGTGGTCTTGGCCACTCAAATTTTTTTGGACGAATACTGTAATGATTAAGGGCTGGTTCACACCAGATGCAGTCCAGTGCAAAAGTAAAACATCATAAAACAGAAAAGGCGTACACTCCTAGCGCATTATCTTTCCACACTTTATTAACAGATGTACATTACAAAGGTAATACTCACAAACCAAAGTGAGCTTAAAAGCATGTAATGGATAAAGCACACAGTATGGACCACTCTCCACCTCCAAATTTGCGGATTATGATTGTCTGCTATAGCTTTGTTCACAAGATATGTCAAATTTAATTTGTAAGAATACGAAAGCATTGGGGTTGATTTACTAAAACTGGAGTGTGCAAAATCTGGTGCAGATGTGCATTGCAGGCAATCAGCTGATTGGTTTATATGCAGAGCTGCACCAGATTTTGCACTCTCCAGTTTTAGTAAATCAACCCCATTGTGTGCTACAGTGGGCATTAAAAACATAACTTTTCACCCTCTTTGCTATACTACACCTAACCCTTAGGCTGCATTCACACCTGAGCAGAGTGATTTACTGGCATTTTTATTTGAGTTTTTGAGCATTGTTAGAAGGATATTACAAGCGTTTTAGAAGAGTATTACAACCGTTTTCCAGCTTCAGGCATGTTTGTTTAGCCAATAGAAAGCACTAGAGGGTAAAGAGGGGGAGGAAATTAGCAGTGGAGAGCTGCTTTTTTAGCAGAAAACGCACAACAAAACGCTTTCAAAACGCTCAAGTCACACATTTTCAGGCGTTTCTATTGAAGTCTGTAGAGCTAAAAATGCTTGTAATCTGCTAAAAAAAGAAGCTTGTGTACTTTTCTGAGCAGCAGGCATTTGCTTCAGGCGACAGAACGCTCATGTGAACAGGGGATTTGGCTTTTTGAGCATTTTAGAGCTACAAGCTTTAAGCCGAAAATCGCTCAGGTGTGAATGCAGCCTTAAGGCTCATTCACACCATGGTGCAGAGATATCATTTGTTCTGCACGTTGTCTGCAAGGGCACAACAAAATCAATTGTTCTCTATGTGCCCTGTTCACACCACATTACTAGTATCACACGCAGTTGTTTTCTGTGCAGGAATCTGCAACATGTATAAAACTCATTGAAGCGTGCATGAAAACTGATGAAAACGGAAGTCTCTGCAAGTGAAATCTGTGCTTTTGTTTCCATCAGTTTTTCTGCACGTATGGTGTGAACAAGGCCTTAAAGTTTCAGTCTATCAAAATGTGCTGCTTTAGATAGAGGTGAAGCCTTTTGGGCTCATTCAGAACCTGACTGATTTTACATCTCACCCCAGACACCACCAAACAACTCGTACACTCCCTCATCATCTCACCTGGACTATTACAATTCCCTTCCCACTGGCCTACCCAAACGAACGCTATCCCCACTCCAGTCAATCCTAAACTCCGCGGCTAGACTCATCCACCTCACCAACCGCTCCACATCTGCCTCCCCCCTCTGCCAATCCCTTCATTGGCTCTCGATTGCCCAACGCATCAAATTCAAACTGCTAACTCTGACCTACAAAGCCATTCACAACGCCGCCCCAAACTACATAACTGACCTGATACCCAAATACTACCCTACCCGTGCCCTCCGCTCCTCACTGGACCTCCTACTCTCTAGCTCGCTGGTCTCCTCCCACGCCCGATTGCAGGACTTCTCTAGGACTTCCCCCATCCTCTGGAACTCCCTCCCCCAATCCATCAGACTGTCACCTACCCTCCTCACCTTCAGGCGCACCCTGAAAACCCTCCTCTTCAGAGACGCCTACCCAACCTCACCTAACACCTGACCTCACCTAACAACTAACCTCCTCCACTCCTACCACCACAGCCATTTCCTCCTGTACCACCTTCCCCTCCCTCCTAGATTGTAAGCTCGAAAGAGCAGGGCCCTCAAACCCCTCGTGTATTGTATTGTTACTGTCTTGTCTCATGTTCTGTCCCCCCTGCTACTGTACAGTGCTGAGCATACCCTTTGGCGCTATATAAATACTGTATTATAATAATAATAATAATAATAATACATCTTGAATAGTCCAACAGGAGGATCTTCCTGCCATAATTCTTGACTGTTCCTGTTAACCTGTAAGTTCTGGATGTTCCAGCTCTTCTAATATAGTCTCCATAATATAAAATAAATAAAATATACAACAGGGAGTCTGATAATGGACAGAGCGGGTGTGCAAACATAGGAACTCAAGTGCTAAGATCTCACCAAGAGTCCCCGAGAGATAAAAGAAACTATTCAGTGATTAAAAGTGACTATGCCATTCCTCGTCTTCCCCTATCTACCTGTCCATAGAGGCTGCTATAAACTGTTTTCTGCTCCATCTCTCATATCACAGCTCTCTAGCAATCCCTAGATGGGAACTGTGAAAAGTATGTTTAAAAAAATCAATATTATCTCCAAAAGTCTGATCTACAGAGCTTGTACGTAGCAATAATGAACCTACCAGCATGTCTAAAGACATGCTGGTAGGCTAATTAGCTCAACTGAGTTTGCCCAAGATGGCTGCCTCACCTCCTAAATGCTTTGGGTCCTCTGGGAAAGAAACTCAAATTAAAATAATAATAATAGCAAGGATATAATGACACCTTCACTGCATTCTTTTATTTTTATTCCTATTGGCTGAGATCAGATTAGTGATGCAGATCAGTGGGCAGCTGTGGCCCAAATACTGAATACAACATTCAGGCCATGTCCACCAGAAGACATACCTAGTGGACATGTAAATGGAGCCATTCAGTATAGTTTGTTCTCCCACTTTGTAAAATATACTAAATTACACCCTTGAGACCCTTGAGGGTGGTGTACCTCTCTTTCTAAGGAATGTGTTCAGCTAATGTATAGATATTATCTTGAAACTGTGCTCAGGAAGGCAAGAGAAAGTGACTTGGGGTATGTTATTAAAGTGCATTTATCTGGCCTTGGTGGGAGTCAGAACAAATAACTTTTTAACAAACATGTAAAAAGGGCCCAGGGGGCAGTGGGTAAGATACTTTTATTATGGTGAAACTTGTACTTTCTTTTTTCCCTTTGTAATCTCAGGTAAAATCTGAAATAATGTTGTTGTTGATGTTATTTTTATCATTAGTATAGATACATTTATAATGTAACGTAAAGTGGATAAACTACTATACTGTTAAATCAAACTAAAATGACTTTAGATGAACATATATGAATAAAAAATGTGATGGATGGGATTTCATAGGGTTGTAAAAAACATTTGGCCATTAACGCGTTTTCTTGACAGCTCGACATTTCTTTAGGGCACAGACACTGGGCCTGATTGGAGCAGCTGCTAATCCAACTTACACTGATGTTATACTCTGCACTCAGTGATGAATTGTTCTGGGAAGCTTCTACTCCAGGAGCTGCTAGGAGCAAAACCCATAAATACTTTATACATGAGGATCCTCAGCAGGCCACATACTGCTTGCTTTTATATCCATCTGCTTCTCTGCTGTGTTGGGGCCAGAAGATGGCCCCAGTGTATATAATGATGTGGAGTATATTGCACAACAGAATAAACAAATGTGGTTGTATTAAATAATTGTATAGCATGCTTAAAAAATATATGGGGCCGGCAGGTGCTTGTATTTTGCCTGGTGTACAATATAACATTTTTTAGTAAAATATAAAATGGAATTCCAGCCAAATATCTACATACACAGTATATATATATATCTCTGCTATACTGCACAGCTATGTGGTTTAGCAAGTGAGCGTTGTATATACCCTCTCTGCTAAGAAAAACTTGTTTAGTGGCCATTGAACCAGCTTCACCACCCCTGTTTAATTTGCAGAGACATGAGCCAAAAAATAGTAAAGCTATGCCAAAAAAATGAATGTAGTTAGAGTTCAATCTTTCATCTAGCCTCCACTTTTTTTTTTCAATATGTATCACAGCTGTGCAAGAAAACAAAAATGCGGTATTCTTTTACGGCATTGTCCACCGCAGATTCCCTGCTCTGAGGTCCAACTCCATTATCTTTGGGTTTGTTCAACAGCCAGTGTCATTCAGCCGGTTTCCTGTGAGCCCAGAATGTCTTGAACACACTCCCTGGGGGTGCATCACCACGTCAGCTTGGGCTCAAAGTGTAAAACAACAGAGAGCAGCTCTGGCATAACCTCAGTCCCACTGTCTGGATTAGTGAAGATCACCTACCAATGGTACAGGGAGAACTGGACAGAAAATTCCTTGATCTAAGGTATGTATAAGGGTAATTGATCTAAAAAAGCAGCAGGAACAGGGAGAAATGATCTTTTTATTTACTACAGTTCTGTGTAGGTTTTGAATAAGTACGTTTATTTTTACATGTATAATACTATTTGTAAGTTCTGGCGGTCCACGAAAATGGGCATTTCTTCCAGCTCTCTAATTCTACAAACATAGCGTACCCAATGGATGGATGAGCTCACCGTGGCACTTTTAAATATTTGATCAAATGACAGATGCTAATTAGATGTAGGGAAAGCTGTAATGTGTTTATAATCTCATACTACTACTATACTTTTATAAAGGGAATGTATAGTTTTTTCTGAGATTTGACAGGAACATGATTTTTCTCTCCTGCATTTAAAGTATTACTATACCCAGGATCCTGCATTCACTATATCTGGCCTCCCAGAGTACACAGAACATGGAAATGCAATTATTTTAGTAAATATAAACTTCTAAATACCTTTTCTCATCAGCAGTTAGAGCAGTCTTGTGACTTCTATCAGTGTCCAGCCAAGTACGTGTTAAAGCTTGTAGGAGGAGTTTTCATTTTGCTCTTGGAGGTTGCAGGACCCCTGACCTCTGTCTGGACAGTGCTGATTGGCCCTGTGCTAATCACATGCACTGTCCCAATAAAAAAAAACTCTCTAGCAATACACATCAAGCAGCATTTTCAGAGTGACTCCACATGATATTTCTTATCAGGAGAAAAGAGGAGGACACTGGAAGGAGGGGAGGATCAGAGAAGTCAGGATCAAACTGCGATTTTACACAATGCAGAGAATTAATCCCTTAGGTTCCGCAGTGAGTATAACAAGCATGCTTTACTGCATATACAGACTGATTTTACTGTTGTGGGTTTAGTAACACTTTAAGTACCACCCTCAGATAGCTAGTGGACAGTGAGAGAAGAAACAGCAAACTGATGAGCTCATCTCTTTGTCAGTCTGCTCTCTCATCCTATCAGCATGTCCCTTATTAGCACATGAGCTCTGCAGTAAAACTGACCTCTTCCTCTCAAAGTCTGGGCTCTGCAGTGTAGGAGATTGCGAGAGACTCACACCAGGCCAAAATCAGGTACTTAAACCGCTTGCATTTAAAAAATGTGTATTTATTATTGTGTTAATAAATACAGATCCCGGTTCATTTGTTCCATTTATATCTTCCTGGAGTTCATCATTAATGTGTGTAGTTCAGACGGTAAGACAGACCTGTGAATGATATATGCATAACGCAAGTAATAGGATTTTACATTCCAGTACTGAGAATTAGTGAAGTTTGCAGGGAACTACACAAATTCAAGTTTTAAACCTTTGATTTTCCCTAGAAGTTCTACAGCAGCTACCCAGGAATAAAGGAAAACATAAGTGTTCATGGTATGAGAAGCCCAAAGGTGCCTTTGTAGACCGATACCTGGGTATCTTCAGGGGAAAAGAAATAAAGGTGAACCAAGTTTTACAAGCTGTTACAGATCTACTTTGGAGACCAGCCTTGCCAGGTCACACCGTCCTGTCTGTACGAGTCTGTTCTCTCCAGACAAGGAGATGCAGTAAGGAGACACCTTGTACCGAACAAAGAGGCTGCATTTGGGATATAATTAGAATATTCCAGGACTCTGCGGGAGCATCTGAGCCAGATAGAAGATCAGCTCACCTGCAATGTCTGCTGAAGCAATAACGAAACATTCTTTCCATTTATATTCTTGTAGGTCAAATTCTAGTTTACTGCAATTGTTGAGAAGGGAAATACTGTATATTCTTATTGTACTTTATTGGATGTAACCATCTTGATACTTACCAGATTTCATAATGTTTTTGGACCTATCACTTATCACATAAAATCCTATTTTATGTTTTATTGTTCATTTAAGGTGGTTCTAAATTCAATTTTTTTCCTTAATGCATTCCTTGCATTCTCTCTTGAGCAGCCATTACTGCTGTCAGTGAAATCCTATGAGGAAGGGCTAGAAGGCGTGTTCGAGTCACGCTGTGTATGTCCATGAATGCACACAGCCCAGCTCAGAAGCATGTCCACACGGGTGCCTGCTTAGCACAGAGAAGAGGAGGAAAGGAAAATGCAATACTTACAGTGCCTTGAAAAAGTATTCATACCTCTTGAAATCTTTCACCTATTGTCATGTTACGACCAAAAATGTAAATGTATTTTATTGGGATTGGCTCCATGAGATGTTCAAAGCTTGGGATATTTTTTTATAACCTAACCCTGCTTTAAACTTCCCCACAACTTCATCCCTTACCTGTCTGGTGTGTTCCTTGGCCTTCATGATGCTGTTTCTTCACTAATGTTCTCTAACAAACCTCTAAGGGCTTCACAGAACAGCTGTATTTCTACTGAGATTAAATTACACACAGGTGGACTCTGTTTACTAATTAGGTGACCTCTGAAGGCAATTGGTTCTGCTAGATTTTAGTTAGGGGTATTAGAGTAAAGGGGGCTGAATACAAATGCACACCACACTTTTCAGATATTCATTTGTCAAAGTTTGAAAATCATTTATCATTTTCCTTCCACTTCACAATTATGTGCCACTTTGTGTTGGTCTATCATATAAAATCCCAATAAAATACATTTTTGGTTGTAACATGACAAAATGTGGAAAGTTTCAAGGGGTATGAATACTTTTTGAAAGCACTGTACCTGTGCAATACCTTTCAGGTACCTTGCAGGTAATTATAACATCTTTTTTATTTAAAGAAAAGAATTGTGCATTTAGGACTACTTAAAAATGTTCTCGCTTCCATAAATATTGTGTAAATCACCTGGGGCATCACACTTGTTATTTGTCTAATTAAAAGTAGTCATTATTATCACCATCATCATCATCTGTGCATTTTCTTACTGCTGTAGGAGTCTCAGGGAAGGTATGAGTCAGTCCAGACTTCCTTTTGCTTGGCTAGAAACTTAAGTTCTTTGTTGATTGCCACACTCCTAATTCTATCGCAAAGAGTAAAGCTGGTCATATACTAGTAGAATTATAAATTTTTCAAAACGTTCATTTTTTGATTTTCTAATGGTTAGTGGGGTCAAATTGACAGTCATGTTTAACTGTAGTGATGAGAAAATTCGAAAGAGCAAGATGGAAGTTGTTTCTTGCACAAACAAAATTCTATGGTTTTATTGTACATATTTCAATGCGCATGGTCTAGGTACAAAAGAAACCTGTTCAATACAGCTGAGAGTCCTTTCAAGTAGCATGTCTGGATTTCATTTTAAAGGGCTTTCAGACGAAATAAGTTGGCTCATTGATGGCAAGATGGAATGCTCTGATGAATAATTTTCCAGAATTTCATAATGACAATTTTTTAGAATTTGTAAATGGCCAGCTTAACACCAATCCTGCAGAGAAACCCATTTTCTACAGATTGCACCGAGTCTTTCAGTATTTATAAATACTTCATGAAAAAAAAAAACATGAGGGTTGGGAGTGAGACTGAAAGGTAAACCTGGTTTTCTTAGAAAACAAGTCATGAGTTCTCACCACAGACCATAATAACGTGCACAAAACATTTGCAGTGCAATTATACAGGACAGTGGCTCACACCTCCACTTCCCTTCACTTCTACTCATTGTGAAACTATCAGCTGGCATTCATTTAGTGCACCTGGCTTCCACATAGTTCTAGTATTTATGTAATCTGGATGGCACTGAATCTTGTGGCTGTAAAACTTTAATCCAGTTTTACCTGGTTCTGGGCACCACTTTCTTCCTGAGTCAACCACAACATAGTGAGATGGAGGTTTACGGCGTAGAACTATGTGATAAGAGACTACAATCCTACCTAGATGGTTGTATTGAATTTAAAAAAAAATTGTTTAAGTGCTTGTTTACCTCACAGTTTTGCCCATTGCAGTGCTATTGGAAGACAGAGCAAAAAACTTTGTTTCCTTATGAGACTGGTGCACATCACCATTAGGTTTTTTTTTTCAGCTCAACATGATATGACACAGTCTACTGCTTCACACCACACTGCCACTAACAGAACTGAAAGAAATGTCACTTGTAACAAAAAAAGGAAAAAAAAATATATATAGTGTGATGCTCCAGGATCAGCACATCAGTAACAGCTTACTCCTGTGAATAAGCCCTAAAGTAACTAAAGACAATTTTTTTTTTTAGAATTTCGATTTTTATTGCTGTCTGTGTCCTTGCAAGATAGATTTAGTTTCTCTAACTGTATTCATTAATAATGTGAACAGGAATGAAAATTAGGGTAAATACGAAATTTTGAGTTTCCGTCAGAACAAGATTAGAGAGGTCAACAGCAAGTGAGATATGTTCTCATTTTCTGTTGGGTCTATAGGACAGAAAGTAAAGGAAAGTCTCCCTAATGAGACAGAAGAGATTTACTAAAAATGGAGAGTGCAAAAACTGGTGCAGGTCTGCAGAGAAACCCCATCAGCTTCCAGTTTTTTTTTGTCAAAGTTTAATTGAACAAGCTGAAGTTAAAGGCTGATTGGCTACCATGCACAGCTGCGCCAGATTTTTCACTCTCCAGTTTTAGAAAAGCAAACCCAGAGATGGCAAAAAAAAACCCCAAACCTGTCAGATGTTTTAAACTTCTCATGCTGTTTCCCAAATAAAAAAATGGCTTTAGATATAGTACCTTAAATTTTACTTTGTTGGGTACCATTACCTGTTATGGATTAACTGATCTTGTTGCCTTGTTTTTTTCTTAATACTCCTATACTACCATAAATTGCCTTTCATTTTAAATTACTTAAATTGAATATTTGAGTGTTTTATATTTTACCACAGACCATCATGTGTGCAGTTTACTCCTGCCAACTTAAAGTGGTCTACAGCTAAGTGATTATCCAAACAGAAAATTTATCTGAGCAAGATGTGTTTCAGTAACTTGGACACATGCCCAATGAATGCATCATTTCAAGTTCTCAGACGGTGGTTTCCTGCATGCACCCTTTTCTTCTGCTTGTGTTGTGTTAAAGCTATGGTAAACTTGCAGAAATTAATAAACAAAAAAGACTTAATTTTAAAGAACTGATAGGTAAAAGAAATCTGTAATTGAGATACAAAGAGGCAACTATTTCTGACAGCCCCGTATGCAATATGTTAAGCCTCTGAGCCTCAGAGTATGTACTATGTGTGACTTCCTGCTTTTCAGATCTGCATGCTTGTATCTGGTCAGTGGCTCAGACAGCATTGGAACCAGTGGTTTGGAGTAACAGCCAAGCAATTGTCATTATAGGAATGAGTTCAACAATGGCAACCCCCATAGTTATAAATGAATATAATAACAGGTTTATTTTAATACTGAATAATACATTTTTTTTAAATTATTTGGGATACTGGGCTGCTTCTGCCCTGGTACCTTCTGATAATGACGTCTGTAAGCTACCTTACAATCAAATGCTCATATTTAGCATGAGATTGCTAGTCGATTACATATTACATATTGGGAGACGTCAGGAAATGTTCACTGGGAAATAAATAGTCTTGTCCACTTACCAGTAATTTAAAGCAATCTTGTGAACTTTACTAATCCAGGAGACATACTCTTGGAAAGTAGTGTTTCATCCTCTGGATCTCAACAGCATGGTAGTTCTGGTCATCGTGTAAAGTCTACGAGGAATGATTTCACTAAAGTACAAAATACAGATAAGGAAAGTCCAGGAAATGCTTCTTGGTAAATTTATAGAAATAAACCCCCTGAGCAAGGGCTTCTGGAAATAGCACATTTGCATGTCAGGCCTGTAAGTGAACATCCCAGTGTGTTAATTATATTGTGATTATCACCCAGAAGTTAGCTCAGTTGGAAAGTTCTATGGCATCATTTCTAAAGCAGAAAATATTAAAATCATACAAATCCAAGCCAGAACTGGAAGATATAGCTTAGCAGTGACTTTGTCCATGGTCTCAGATAATATTATACAAATAGGATGATTTTGAGATGTTTACCAATCCAGTAATTGTTTTATCTCCACTTACATTTATAAACAGTTATATCTTACAAACAGGTGTAGACTGGAAGTTGTTGCACTACACCTACCAGTTAATTTACAGTCAAGAATAATTGTGGCCATAAGTTTAAAAAAAACTGAGTACAGTTCTTTTTCCGCTGGGGAGGTGTTATCTGTTGAATTGTACTCCATACACTACACTGTTATAATTTAAATTCTTTGATATTATAGAAATTAAACATTGATCTTCTAAAGCAGCCTTTCTCAACCTTTTCAACACAGAGGAAACCTTAAAATGACTTTTTGATCTCGGGGAACCCCTGCTAAAAATGACTGTATCTACAGCTCATGATACATTCGTGTGATGGTCAGTGGGAAAAATGTTCCTTCCACTTGTGGTCATTGAGATGAATTACCGCCTTATAGATGGCTAAAAGAAAAACGGTGTCAGCGGGAACCTATCTGAGAGGCGGATATTGCTTGTTGCTCAAGGAACCCCTAGCAACTTCTGGAGGAACCCTGGTTGTGAAACCCTGTTCTAAAGTGTATGGAATATGGCCAGCATTGTCCTTTCATTTGAGGATCAGAAAAAAAAAAAACAATTCTAGTTTTGGTTAGGAGTTGGAGAGAATTAAAACTTTGGTGAGTTTTTTCATTGTTGTATGTCCGAGTTGGGGTATTTCTGTCCTGTGACCTTTGTCGACAGTAATTAAGGATAAATCTAAATAATAAATCTAAAATATAGAAGTAAAATATGCAGCGCTTTTAAAATTGAATATGAACAAGCAGAAAATCAGAACATGAACAGCATAACTGCATGACAAACTCAGTCCATATTGCATGGTGCGATAAAGTGATAGGTGCAATTGTCCCAATAATCCATGTTCAGAGAAATTCGTGACTCTTGTGATCTCGTGATTTGTACAAAAAATGCACTAACCAGATAGCGCAATAAATGCGCATGGAGCAATTAAGACCCGCTCCTGGTGCTCTGGACTTGTAATATTAGGAGGATGTCATCTGCAGGTTTGGCCACCAGATGTCATCAATCCAGGTATATTGGTAAGTCATCCACCAGAGAGATCATCAGCGGGGGAGGGGGTGATCATACATCATTCACAAATAGGCGTAACCTTCAAAAACGGGCTCCCATACAATAGATGAGACCCAGAGAAGCCTCTGATAGTGTAGTATGTCTTTAATAGGTAAAACTTACACCAAGTACAATTGAAGGAAAAACTTACATCAAAGCAAAGTCTGGCCACCAGGGCGTCAGTCAGGATGGCCTTGTGGTATGGATACAAAGGTCAGGGGCACCTCCCTAACGCGTTTCGTGTGAAAACACTTCCTCACATCCTGACTGACGCCCTGGTGGCCAGACTTTGCTTTGATGTAAGTTTTTCCTTCAATTGTACTTGGTGTAAGTTTTACCTATTAAAGACATACTACACTATCAGAGGCTTCTCTGGGTCTCATCTATTGTATGGGAGCCCGTTTTTGAAGGTTACGCCTATTTGGGAATGATGTATGATCACCCCCTCCCCCGCTGATGATCTCTCTGGTGGATGACTTACCAATATACCTGGATTGATGACATCTGGTGGCCAAACCTGCAGATGACATCCTCCTAATATTACAAGTCCAGAGCACCAGGAGCGGGTCTTAATTGCTCCATGCGCATTTATTGCGCTATCTGGTTAGTGCATTTTTTGTACAAATCACGAGATCACAAGAGTCACGAATTTCTCTGAACATGGATTATTGGGACAATTGCACCTATCACTTTATCGCACCATGCAATATGGACTGAGTTTGTCATGCAGTTATGCTGTTCATGTTCTGATTTTCTGCTTGTTCATATTCAATTTTAAAAGCGCTGCATATTTTATTTCTATGTTTCTATCTGGGTCCCAAGGTTACCTTTTATGCTAGCTGCTTCACTTATATGTTCCCAGCGCTCTATTACCTACTTATACAATAAATCTAAAATGTTACAGTTGTCAGCAGTGCCTGGATGAGGTTATCTAGCACCCAGGGCGAAGATGCCACACTGCGCCCCCCCAAGATATATGAGTATTATGTGTCAGCAACACCCCCCCCTCTTAAAAAAAAAAAGCACTACTCTGCACACTGACCCCCTAAGCATATATTCCCTTTGCAAGCCAAACTTTTCCCTAAACAAACACTCCCCTGCCTCCTACCACAAATCCTCTACCTCTCAAAATTTCTCTCTTAGCACAAATGCTCTTCCAGCACAAATTTCCACCCCTCCCCCCATGCCCCCTCCTAGCACAACCCCCCTCCAAATATCCCCATGAGCATTGCATGAGCAAATCCTGCTCCTGAGCACAAATACCCCTGAAACTCCTCTCCCAAATACAAATTCCCCCCAAAAAAATTTCCCTTCCTAGCACAAAGCCCCTTCCCTCCATATCCTCCTAGCAGTAATCCTCCCCAAATTTTCTCATGAGCATAAATCCTCCCCACAACACAAATCCCCCCAAAAACAAATTTCTACTCACAGTAAATATCCCCCTCTGCAAATTTTCCCTCCTAGCACATCTCCCCCCCCCCCCCAAATTTCCCCTCTTAGCACAATTCATTCCCCCTCCCAGCACGTATTGCCTCAAATCACCCTTCCTAGCACCCCCATCACCCCCATGCACAAATTCCCCCCTCCTCGATCCCCCTCTAGCACATTTTCATACCCACCAAAACTTCCCACCTAGCACTAATCCTCATATCTGTCTACCCTCCTAGCACACTCTCATCCCGTTTCTTACTTTGCACCCCCCCATCATGTCCACAGTACAATTCTCCCTTCCTTTAAACACACAGACCTCAGATTCAGCATGGCAGTGGCTGTCTGATGCCCTTCCCCCCAGGCTCCTCCTCGTCTTGGCACACCAGAGTTGAGGAGGAGCCTAGGGCCAGCAGACTTTTAACACTTTCTCCTGGTGGGCAGAGGTGCTTGACCTGCCACACCTGCAGGGGTATGGGAGAGTGGCTCAGGGATACCTGCTCTCAGATCGGGAGTTTACAGGGTCAGCTTACCCTGCACAGTCCCAATCTGACAATTTTGATGCAGGAGCGATCAGCGGCGGGAGGATGAGCTGGAGGGGAGAGAGAGGCTCTCATCTGTCCTCTGGGGTTGGCTTATGACTTGCCGTGCTGAGATGACAGGAGTAGTGATGCTGTAGTCACTACTCCTGTCAGTTTGTAGCTGCAGAAACTCTCCATGCGGTGCCCCTTCCACCTTACATTATACTAGAACCTGGGGCAGCCACCCCTCCTGTCAACCCTCTTGTACCGGCCCTGGTTGTCAGAACAGAAGGGTAAATCTCGAAAACTTGACAGCTGTCTAAATTGAAATCCTTCCTCAGTTAGGCAGAAACAGGTTGGGAGAGTGGGGACAGATCTCTTTTTATATTTTTGTGAACAACCTTTTCTGAGTTGTATATGGAATGCTTGTGTAATGAGACAGAGACAAAATCTCAGGATTGTCTTAGAGCACATTTGTGAATGAGTTAGAAGAGTTTTATTCTGACATTTATTTCTCCTTGATCATTAAGTGATGTGCAGCTAGATAGGAGAAGCCCATTGGGACTATGGCTTTGCAATGTTTTTTATATGGCCGGCTTGTAAGTTTCCCCATGACAGCCAGTGTAGCACTTTAATCCTTTCCCTCTGGAGCTAGATTCCCACAGGTCAGATTCTTACAAATATTCATATATCTTATGCTGCTCTCATGAGATCTCCTTTCCAGCTTATTTCCTTCTATAGAAGAGTTCAGGTATGAATACAAAATCATTGTACTTCTTGATATTGATCAGTATATTTGTGCTGCTTCTCTATTATTACCTGATTTCTGCTGTTCCCTTTTTCATCTCTGTCATGTATTACTTAGTGTTGTTTCTGCTTTGCCTGGCAAACTACTATCAGTTACAAAACGACTTCACAATTCTTTGCTACATTCTTTTTTTAATAATACTCCTCATTGTTGCACTAAAGCTTCAGTTGTTTTTTTTTTTACCTGCTTTGATGCATTCATTTTTAGGTCAAGAGAGTTTTTATTCACCATTCAAGTCACTGTGGCTTTCGGGGCCGCTTTAGGGCAAAAGTGGACTGGGGGCAATGATAAAACGAGTGGGCCCACCTTTGTACATCAAACAGACATTTGTATCTAAAGAAATGTGTAAGTTTCTCCAAAGAGTATGAGAGAATAAAAATGTGTATTTTTATATAGTTGAAAATGCAGGCTTACAATTTATGAAACTGGGGAAGAAAGATCAAGTTTTGATTCTCTTAGGAATTTTAGTTCCTTGTTTAGGATTTATGGTTTCCAAATGCTTCCACTTTTTCATTTACAGTATCTAAGTTAAGATTATCCTCTTTAAAGAAGACATGTGACTTAGCACAAGTTATACATTAATTATATCCACCCCGGTGCTGATGGGCTCAATTTTTTTAGGGAGTTCAGGATAAATTCTTTTTGGCCCTTTTTTAAAGCAATCAAGATTTCTTTCATTTCACTTATTTTATTCTTTATGTATAATCATTGCTTATCTTTTCTTGGACAAGAAAACTGTAAATTTTAATGAGTTTGTTGCACCTTATTACTTTCGTGATTGCAAAAATAAAAGTTTCATGACCACTTTACATCCAATCACCTGACAGTCTTCTTTTTTAGCTAGTAAAGCCAGCCATAGATGGTTCGGATCTTGGCCAGTTCTGCAGGGACCACTCGAGATTCAATCCACCTATGGGCAGGCTGGTTGTACAGACGTTGATCCATTGATTGACTTCAGTACAACCAGCCTGTCAGTTTTTTTATTCACGTGATCACTGTCAGTGGCTATAGCCCCAGCAGCAATCATTGTATTCTGCTAGCAGGGAAGGCTCCCTGCCACTAGAACACAATAGCACTGCATGAGGGATTCCCCCATCAACATTGACTGTGTTGATGGGGGAATCGATCAGTATTTTTTCCTTCCACCCGTGGGCTACTTTGCAGTTGCAGTATTTGTTTTTTTTTCTTGTCATTGAGGGACAAAATGCTAAAATCTAGGAAATCTACTTCCCAGAGGGTTTATCAACCCACATGTGAGGAAAGCTTTTCTTGATGCAAGACAAAATCTTTTACCCCAGGAATTTTTCTATGGAACTAATTCTGCCCTTTTAACAGGTGTGTTTGGATCAGCATTTGGCCTTGAGCACCAACAAGATTGCACTTGCATCCTTGATCCAGAGACTTCTGGCTTCTGATTTTTTGATCAGGACTTTTGTGCAGGGTATCTCCCATGCAGGTTCTCCTGTATGCTCCCCTGTGACTCATTGGGATCTTACCTTGGTTATCTTGGTTCTCTGAAAACCGCCCTTTAAACCAACCAGGGATATTGTCCTCTCCTCTCTCACGTACAGGGTTGTGTTCTTTTTGCCATCAGTTTCTGAGATCTTCCTCCATTATTGGATGTTGTTTGTGTTGTGCATGTCAGTCTCACAGCCACTGCTTCCATTAGAAAGACTGGTTCACTTTTTGTCGTTTCTGAGGATCCTGTAAAGGGAAACCTTATTCTTATTCCACTATTTCTTGTTGACTCAGACAAACCATCATCAGAGCTTATGATCTCAAGGATTGGGTTCCACACTTTCCTGTTAAGTCACACTGTTTTTTATCAAGAGGATGTTGAGGTCTTTGAAATTCAGATGCCAGTTGTGAGTGTAGAGTTCTTCTGGTAGTTCTTTTAGCTGCAAGCAGTCCTCAATTCTGTTGTTTTTTTTTTTTGGACAGTGTGTTAATGTTGCGGTTGCCGACCTCTCACTTGGACTGTTTTTGCATGTCCTGAATTCCTGTGTTCCTCAATTAATGAGTAAGAAAACAGGGTTTTTGTACTTACCATAAAATCCATTTCTTAGAGATCATTAAGGGACACAATTCCCACCCCTTTGTGTCTATGATTATGCTCTCGGTACTGCTTTAACACAAAACTCAGGTATGCTGGGAGTAAGAGCAATTATCCTGGGCTGGCCACAATATTTTTTTTGGCAGATTCTCCTGAAGGAGGGAGTATAACCTGCCAGTCTGAATTCCTATGTTCTTCAATGATCTCAAAGAAATGGATTTTACATTAAGTACAAATATCCCATTTTTTCTTGATTTATTAAGGAAATGAGATTGTGGTAGGGCGTGACTCATCCCTTTAAGGGAAATCCATTCAGTTATTCAAGATTTTTTATACTCACGTGTTGATATATGTTGGCAGTGTTCCACAATTATATTATTGCCTGCCTGAACAATGCTCTTCAATGTTTTAAAAGTGATAAATATATCACTCAATAGTTAGACTTCAAGCTAAACTCCAACCAGGTCTACAAACTAAAGGCTGCCTGAAAAAATCTACAGGGGCTCAATAACAGTCCAGTCATCCTGATGAAGGAGAGAGAGCAGCAGTGACTGGTCTTAATACAGGATGCTCCTGCACAGAGGTATCTATTGAATAAATGCACAAATATGAAAGCACAAAAAACGCATGAAGATTCAAAAAAGAATGCAGACCCTTGTATTTAGACAGTACATACTCAGAGATTAGCTTGAAAACAGGCTTTACACTGCATGCAAGGTCTCTTTATTAAATGTGTTCCCCTACACAAAAGTTTGATATTATACTACCTTTTCTTCAACTTCTGTGGTGCAGGGGGTGGCATCATCCTTCTGCAAAAGGATCCTAGAAAACATTGAGTGCTCCTAATTTTATGAGAAGACACTGCAGCACAGGGCTGGATTTTGGATACTCTACAATCCCTAGATCATTATTATTTCACGTTTAAGGTACTGAGGATTACCCTGTATGTTAGCTGCTCACCCTGTCTGTTTGCGCTCACTTACCTTACCCTTTACATAATCCCTAGATCACACTGGAAGGAGGATGAGTTCACCCTCACCTAGGCAGAGTGACTATGTTGTCTAACATTTTTGCCTTACAGGGTGATTTTTTTCACACTTTTATTAAGAGATTTAACAAAGGTTAGAGGTACACATTTTAAAACAGACATCTAAAATATGCTTGTTTACTGTGGGTTAGGCTCAATGAAGTACATCCAACCTTGTGTTCTTATTTTTTTTATTTACAGTTGACAATTTTACTGAGCACCGGGAGTATCACTATACTCATGGCTCTCTAACAGGAGTAATGCATCTTTCTCACACAGCAGCTGCTTTGCCCACCCGTCCCCTCTACTGTCCATTCATAGAAGTATTTGTGAATGGGTTCACATAATACAAAGTGTTTCATGATTGGGCAAGAAGAGGGGAGAAGCGGGCAGATCGCCTTCACAAGACTTTGTAGCTGTAGGAGTTGAGTCATGAAGGCCCAGCATCAGAGTTCTGGAAGTATAGGAGTAGCTGTTCTCTTGGCACTCAGGAAAAGTGTAAATTGCAAATTAAAGAGATAGTCCACATAGTAGCATGCACCTAATTGTACTTAACCCATAGTAAGCCAGCACATTTAGAGAATATACAGGTATTTGAGGCAATGGGACTTTTAATGGTACTCAAGGGTTCAGTTCAAACACAATAAAATTATAAAATTTTTTAATTTAAACTATGATAATAGAAATGGGCAGATAAAAACCTTCCTAGGTATCACATTTTGTTAACAGGAATACTGACCATCTCCCTTCAAAAAATGTGTGGTTGAGTCAAATCAAGTCAACTACTCCCCATTTAAGCTGCAGTGAGCAGCAAACAGGGGTCTTTACATGCCACAGTCGTAATACTTCACTTCGTGCCCACCGAAAGGTTTACCCGACATGTAGTGATTGGTGGGTAGTAAGCCTGCTGAACACTGCACACTCAAGCAAATAGGGCCACAAACAACCCACAACCACATGCAATGTGCATGGTTGTGGCATGTTTCTCAGCAAAAATGAAGTCAAAACAGGCATCATATCGCTTGCTTCAGTATAATAATCTTTCAGCGTCTGTGATATCGTCAAAAAAAATTATATACGTGCTCCCAGATTTAATCGCCTTCATGAAGATATTTCTTTTAATCCGTGAAAACCTCAAAAAAAGAAAACTCAATATAGTGCATTATCCCACACAAATATACAAAATATCATATAATCACCCTGTGGTTACTGACGTGTCACCCCACTTAGTGTCCAAATCTAAATGGCTGTATAAAACACCCTTTCCCTATCAAAACTTGTCTCTAGCTCTCAATTTCATATACTCCAAAAACCGTGCTCGAATCCGTCTTTTTCTTTCTTTAATATTTCTTCAAAGAAAACCAATAATAGTGCAATATCCTTTTGGATACAAAAAGGTGCTTCCCTAATATTCATGGTACACGTGTAAATGTGAAATACACTCCCCGTCACCTTACACACCATGCACCTTAGCAGATTAAGCACTTTCTTAAGTGTGAAAAAAGCTCTTCTCATCCGACCACCCCTGCTCAGTTCACTCTCCATGTGGTAGCATAATGAGGGTCAAAACAAAATCTTTATGGTGTAGTATATCCCATTCAAAGGGATTTAATAAAGTCATGCTTACAATAAAAACATTTAGAAAAAACTTTTTACTCCTCCTTTATAGGGAAAAAATGAATCCTCTGTAAAATGTCAATTAGTAAATGAAAAATCTCAGTCAAGATGGCCGCTCCGCAACGTCCGGTTTTTACGTCTACGTCTGACGTCACTTCCTTGATGCGTTTCGTCACTTCCGACTTTATCACAAAAAGTTTTTGCAATGATTATTGTCAGGGCAACCGCATTTGTGTGAATATCACTTGCTTGCCACCTGTCAGTAGCCTCTGAATGTGATCCAAACTTAGATCAAGCTTTAGAGGAAAGGGAGATTTAGGTGCACATCTACATCTACCCTTACTGTTGTGTATACACACTTTAAGGATACAATCAGAACAGTCGATCTTAAAATCCAATGTAGATGGTACATTAAATTTATGTATATACTAATGGAGTGTCCAAGGGGAGGTTCTGCAAATCTCTACGTGTTTCACAGGAGCTAACCCATTTCTTCAGAAGAGAGGGAGGCGTAACAATTCTATAGGAGAAATTAAAAAAAACATAGTACACTATATTTAGAGATTGTCAGTATTCCTATTAACAAAATGTGATGTTTTTAACTGCACATTGGTTATAATAATATGGTTTAAATACCAAAATTGTATAATTGTATTCTTGTGTTTGAAGTGGATTCTTGACCACCGTTAAAAGTCCTATTGCCTCAAATGCCTGTACAAATCAATTTATTGGATGTGGTGCTTGTTATACACTCATCCCCCAGAATTGCCTGATATATTTAGAAAGTGCCTGATTTCCTGGAGTTCAGCTTTAGTATCACTCACAAACCATAGCTGGTCAAACTACACACATTTTGTCAGTTACCAACCCTTCTGCAAATTCCAAGAAAAATGTGACTATTATGACTTCCAGGAGGTAAAATTGTTGTACTTAATTGCTGAAAAATAATGTCTTACTTATAAGTCCCCATTTACTTAACTATAACTTTCTTTAATAGCCATATTTCATTATTTTCAGCAAAGAGAACTAAAAATAATGATTATGGGACATGAATCTATCATGTATAAATATTTTGAGCTATTTTGAACTATTATATAGTTCCATCCAGTCCTGCTGTTGTTGTGCATACTGTTCCTGCAGTTTTTCTACTTAGAGGCTTTTTGTTTGTGTGCAGCATTAAAAGTAGTGTGTGATTTTAATGGAAATGCACTGTAACCAGTCAGATAATTACATTCTGTGTCACTCAGTCTATTCAGCTTGGGGACCACAAACCTTTTCTCCTCTTCTATAGGGATAGCCAATTACGTGTTGAAGCTGACAGGCTGCACCGTATCAGGATAAAACCACAGAAAAAAAAAATCCCATAGCGATATTCTACTGCTTGTATATATTACAAGAACAAGCCGTTTGTTGCTACACTAGAGTCACACACTTCATCCGCTAGCACGGTCACCAGACGCAAGCTGATCAGTTTGATGTGCCACAATAAGCATGTAACTTTCAAAGCTTAGTTAAATATTCTTCAATGTTTTCTTTTCTTTTGTAATGCACAAATATGGTGCATATGATCATCCAAATTTGAAGCCAAGTTGAGTCAGATCATAGCAATCACACTCGCATATTTGCCTTATTTAAAAAAAAATTATCATGGGGACTCAAATAATTCTTAGATCATTCGCTGATGGAATTATTTGTGAATTGCAAAGTTAATTGCCCAGCACATCGTCACTGGCCATGGCAAGCAAAGTATGGCAAATCTGTCTTGTCCTTTTAATGCAGTATATATCGTATAAAATGAAAAAAAAAACTGTTTTATTTCAACTAAAATTTAAATGTAAAAAAATATTTAAAGTGTAAGTTCACCTTCCAAAAATTCCCCTATGGGATTGGTATGTACTATTCAGAAGATATGGAATAGCAATGGGGTATTTTTGGAAAATCTGGCTAAAGGTGAACTTACAATCTTTAACTTAATGGAGCTGGGCTGTTTTGCAATGTTATTTCATTTTGACATTTTTATTAATACATGTTAAATACATTAGTATTTATTTTCTAAACCAGCTTTTTTTTCTACTTTGGATTTTAAAGACACAGATAATGGGTGATCTCTGGGTACAAGTGTAATCTGCACCAAAGTACTTTTTATTTGGCCTCTAACCATTTTATCCATCTTTGCACATGGGTGTATGTGAAGCCAAAAAAACCATCTTTACTAGATGTGAATAGAGTGGAGAAGCTTCAGAACTCTTGTTGTGGTTTTTACTGCTATCCAGAGCTCTGTGGGGTACTTTCACACGAGTGTTTTTTTAGCTCTGTCCTTTTTCTAAGGCAGATTTTATTGGAAACGCAATTTAGTCTTTGAGCAGGTGGATGTAAGTAAAAATTCATCCGTTTATATCTGATTACCCCCAACTCTGTCTGGGTAAAAAAAAAAGGAAAATATTTGCGTCTTTTTCCATTTTATTTGAATATAAATATGATGGATCAGTGGTCAGTCCATAGACCTGACATGGGTCCATTTGTGTCTATTCACAAACTAGTGTTAAAAAAAAAATGAATGGACACAAATGTCACAAAAGTGACATCCATTCGGCTCCAATTTAATAGGGCACCTTTTCATGGACGCACATCTGAAAGAGGTCTCAGACAGATTTACAACGGTTTCACCTGAAATAAAGTGTGGCATGGACACAGACAAACATCTGACAGGGGCTCTAGCCTTCCCCTACTCTACTGAAGAGAAGAATATTTATTTGTCTGTGTTGCTGTTGGAGAGTTACCCTTCACTTCATGTCTGGAGCTCCGAGCAAACCTGACGGGAACTCTAACTTCTTTCCTCTATAAAAAACTGACTAAAATTTTTTGGGCAGGACACATACTTTAAACTATCAGTTTCCAGGCCAATAAGTTAGCATTTTAATGGCCATTTTCTGTAAGCTACATGTATAATGAGTAGAAAGTATTGTAGTGGTGGAGAAACATAGTCACATAACATTATTGATTATTGCGTGAAACCTGGCAGGTGATGATGGTAATGGGGTTGTAGAAACTTGACTAGTCACTTTATCAGCACTTGTGGCACTTTTACAAATATTAAGCAGATTATTTTAATAATGTAACCATTCACGTTACAGCGTTTAGTGATTTTTTTGTTTTACTTGGGGAAACATTAATGACCTTGACCGTACCACTTTAACCAAGACCCATTTACAGTGGAATTAGCATCAGATGTATTTTTTGATGGTGAGTGCATGTATGCTTAGTAATGTGTAAGTGTAACACTATCCGGGAATTTATTACCACTCTCAGTGTTCACAGTGCTCCCCCAGGCAAACCTTCATTTGCTTTTGTGCTCCAAAAGGATGGTGCCATCTTTGTCCAGGCATCATCCAGGGTCAGTATCTATGGACTAAGATGCTGGCTAAGAGATGATGCAGTCATGTAAATCCCATTGCCTGTGCAGTTCTTAGTTATGTTCATAATTGTCATTCTGCAGTCTTTTCTTTCAATTTGCTACAAAGTGACAATGCTTCTTCCTGCCTGCAGAAGACTGATGACACCATCCCAGACTAGGCCAGATCATGTTCTTGGTGCACAAAGACTGCATTTTTCTCATTCAATAAAGGTTTTCAAGAATCACAATTGCAGAGGTGGGACACAGCAGATAGTATCAATATAACAATATAGAGGTATATACAGAATAGCAAGAAAGATGATTCCATAAAATGCTACCCGATGGAGAACAGTAACTATCAGAGAGAGGAAAAAGAGAGCAGGGCCAAAGAGTGGAAGGGAAGGGAGGGGAGAATAGACACCCAAGGGTCGTGAACAAAAACTCCAATGAAACTGTGGCATCCAGTCAACCTAATGAACCAGTCATACTTACATGGCAAGTAACAATTAAAACGGCTTTTAATAATAAAAGGCAAAGCTTTTCTGAAAATGATAATATTGTTTCATATTGTGCCATGTCAGGCATTTATTCATAAACTCATTGAGAGGAAAACTATAAATATAACTTTTCTCTCTCTCAAATGTTGTTGATCCTGCACTGGTCAGTACGCTGCTGAATACGTAGGTACAATTGATCAGCTCAGACATACTGTAAGGTACCTGTAAAAAGATAATTGCTGCCTGATCTTACTAAATACAATAGACTAAAGTTATGATTACTATGTCCAGGGCTTTTTTCAGCTGGAACTCCACCACCTCTGGCTCAGGCCCGTTGCTCACTGCTCACCACTATCATTTGTAAACACAGTAGTCCTGCTTCTGTGTTTACAAGTGACAGCTTGTCTCCCAATATATCCCATAGATCTGATCTCCTGAGCGGCTCCCACTTAGTGCAGAATGGGACAAGGAAGATGCAGGTGCCTGGGGGCAATGCTGTTGCCGACACCCCCACTAAATGATTTCCGTGCAAGTGAGAATGGTGGAGCCACCTACAGTATGTGGGGAGGAACTAGAGCCAGCTGGCTGCTTCAGCTCAATACAACAAAAGTAGGACATGTGGAAGATGGTGGAGCTTATAAGGAGGGGTGGGAGAAGATGGTGGCAGTAGAGGGGGGTTGAATGCAGAGGTCAGAGCTGGGGTGCAAGTGAGATGTGGTTGGGGGATTCAAAGGTAAGCAGCTTTGGAAGAAGGCTGAACTCTGTACTATGTACATAGTGCACCCCCGAATTCTGCATGTAGTGCACCCCTGAACCCCCCTAACTCTGCACTCTGTGCTTAATCCACTCCTGGTATTAATTACCCTTTTAAGATCCTTCCACTGTTAGTGAAATTTGACCACACTCACTATTTGATGCAGTTTGAAGGGTGGATATGTAAGGGGGGTTTTGGGGGGTCATGGTTAAGAAAAAAATGCCCTGATTATGTCAATGGATACCTATGACTTTTACACAGTGGGTGGCTAGCAGTTCTCCACCTTCCATAGGCAAAAACATGCACATTCAGCTGATCTGAACATGCAAACCTATGTAAAGATGTTTTGTACAAAATATTTATTGGCAGCTGGATGCTGCCTGCTCATCCAATCCCGGTTTGATGTCTATAGGAAAGTAACAAGCTTCAGAAAGCCGTCTATGAGCTACTTTTGATTATCCTGAGTGATAGACTATTATTCCATTGGGGTGAGAATGGTCCCAGGAGTGACTGCAGAGCACAGACATTCTCATTCATGCAATATAAAAGTGTATTTCTATATGATTAGTAGGCATATTACTAGGTGATCATTTGGCCGGTGTGTTTTGTGTAATTTTATACCCTTTCTTTTTAAATTTTTTAAGGATATTTCTCCCTACTCATCTTTCTCTTGTTTTATTGGTTACTTAAACTTACTAATATCTGTGTCAGTCAAGAAGTCATTTCTGACAGTTTGCACTCGAATAGTAACAATAATGCTCACAATAGCCCATATTAGCAAAATAAAAAAAAAAACCATAAAATTGCAAAAAACAATATAAAGATTTGCTAATGGGTTAGATTCCCTTTAAGTATCCTGCTTTTAAACAAGTGATTTACCCTCTCTCTTTATTTGCCAGTTCAACAAACAATTATAACACAGCATTAAAAATAAATTGAATATTTTTAATAAATAATGCTGCAGAATCCTGACTGCTGATAAAGAAACTGCCAAGTCGAAAAGAAGTTATTTCATTAAAAATTAATAATGCAAATTCATTTGCAGTTTGTTAATAAGTGCCTGCAGATATATCTGTTACCCCGTCGCAGCGCAGCCCATTTATTGAAGAGATAAATTAGAGGTTGGTGTCAGCGTTTGAAAAATGTTGTTTTATTGGCTGTAATTTGTCATGTTACCTGCTGGGTTCAGCTGACAGGTAACCCACTACTTTACGAAAAAGGCTTTTTTTAGTGTCATTGTCAGGGGAATAACCTAAACATGATTTATACATCCCTGCACTGTGACAGCTCCAGGCCGGGGGGACAGGAGAAAAGTACTGATGTTGACACAGGGGTGCTTAAAGCGTAGAGTCTCTATGTACATTCCATGTGCGGAACATGGCATTCCACAGCAGAAGGGACAATCGGCCCACCCAGCACGGCAAATTTTTACCTTCTGTCAGGCTCAGGACTCTAAACAAAAAAACAAGGCAACTATTTGAACTCTCTTTTCATATGCAAAAAAATGGCTTTAATGTCTGTTAATAATTAAAATCAAAGAAATCAATAAAACGGTTTTATAATTTAAAAAAAAAAAAGGCAAACCATTTAAGATGATCTCGATGTTACCCGGTTAGTAAAACCAGGGCTGGAATTCTCTGAATTGTTATAAGTAAAAGATTTGGATTCAATGTTGATGTGGCCATATGTTTAAAGTACAAATACAAATGCAGCACAAAATGCTCCATAGTGAAGTAAATCACATACGTTTATTAATAAAACCAGTGTAAAATACACTCATAGAATTAGATATAGGAGGAGCAGTAAATATAGATCTAGGGCACAGAGAGTCTCTCACTATACCAAAGTTGTGTCCTGGCCACAGACAGGGAAAACCCACCATCTGAAAGATGGCATACCCTCCACAAAGAGAAGAGACCACCAGCGTCAGAAGACCAAACTCCACCTCTTCCAAAAAAGTCAGCAGGTTATGTGAGTCGGCTGCATCACCCATTCATAGTAACAGCAAATTTCTGTCTAGTCACAGGATTATCTCTCCCTTGTATTTCACAAAGCACATGTGCATATGTTTGTATGTAATATTTTTTGATCAATTTTCTTTCTTTATTATATTGCCCTCTCCTTTGATATGTATTTTCTCTGCTTGAGCACCACAAAGCATATTGTTTGTATATTCATTGTATATTTAAAGTGCTTCTGTTTTCTCCACGTACATATGCAAATACATCCCAAGTCAGTCCCAACAATTCACAACGTTTTGGCCTTTTACTCACTCATCATGTGAGCCACAATGGCTTCTCTATTGGAAGTGAAGACCAGTAATCCACCAGCAGAGTCCGGGCCTGCAGCTGCCCAGTCTTGTCTTGTTATCATCCATTGTTGTGTTGTCACCATGCTGCTGCTGGCATTTCAGGACCTGTTAGGGCCCTGCTGATAAATAGCCAATGGAACATGTTCATGTCACTAGGCAGCAGTGTGGACACCCAAAGAAGAACCCTCCTGCTCTGCAAACCCCATGGATGTAGGTAAGTATTTGACCCATTTAGATTATTTTTTTAATTGCTGTGATGATTAGCTTAAAGTGTTACTAAACCCAGAACAGTAAAATCAGTCTGTATATGCAGTAAAGCATGCTTGATATACTCACTGTGGAACCTAAGGGGTTAATCCTCCACATTGTGTAAAAAGGCTGTTTGATCCTGTCCTCTCTGATCCTCCCCTTCTTTCAGTGTTACCCTCTTATCTCCTGATAAGACATATCGTGTGGAGACTCTGCACATGCTCGGTTTAGTGTATATTGCTAGAGAGGTTTTTTTCTTGGGAGAGTGCATGGGATCAGCACAGGGCCAATCAGCACTGTCCAGACAGGAGTCAGGGGTTCTGCATCCTCCTACAGAAGAAAGAATACTCCTCCTACAAACTTTAACCAGTGCTCAGCTGGACACTGATAGAAGTCACAAGACTGCTCTAACTGCTGATGAGAAAAGTATTTAGCAGTTTATATTTGCCAAAATAATTGCATTTCCCTGTAGTGTGTACTGTGGGAGACCAGATAGAGTGAATGCAAGGTCTTGGGTTTAGTAACACTTTAAGGTGGTAAAGGTATTGTTTGTGGGGGGAGGGACTTCAAATTTAATGTCACTAAGCTGCTGACGGGACTAAGAAATGAGTGTCTAGAAATGTCTTTATGTACCTTTTAGAGAGTTTTCAGTGCTTCTAAGAACCCCCAAAGCCAGGACAGTCAAATAAGCTAATCTAACCTGCCATCTTTCCCCTCCCATACAAGGCATCAATGATAATAATTAGGAGAGGGGGTTTGATGGAACCCATCTTCCCCCTCCTATGCCAGACAAATATTATAAGAAGTAAGAGAGGAGAAGGGCTTGCTAGACCCCCAACATTTACAGCTGAATTTTTCATTTGCATAACTGTGTACAACACTAGCTGCCTACTTTTCCGTGCCTATATCAGTCCAGTAATGTTAATGTAAAGACAGGTTTTCTTTGTGGGGTATATTTAAAAAACTCTAAATAGCAGTTCAGACATCAAAACTGTATGTACATTTATTCTGTGTGAATTGGGGCAATTTTGAATGATCTCACACTATGTTCTGCAGATTAAGAATGCAAGAATGGTGAAATTACTGCATTATGGCCACTAGATGGTACAGACTATCATAGGAAATAAGTATGCTCCTCCTCTAGTGTCCTTTCAAATAAGTAATTCGCACTACCGTCAATATAAAGAGTGTTTGGACACTCACTGGGTTAAGGACAAGTGTATATACAGCATATCATACGTACATACACACGTAAATGTAAACCAAAGCAAAATGACTGTTACGAAAATTTCTTTTGCTTAAACCAGTTTATATAAATTTAGCAGTTTAGATGAAGTGGCCCTTTAAACCGTCATGATTGGTATAGTTTGTTAGAGTCTAGAATAATGTTACAAATTTCAAAAATGAACAAGGGTGGTTGCTTCGAGCATTATGATGTTTTCTTCTCTAATGTTGACGATTTAAATAAAAGTCCCTAGAAAATCATTGATCGCTTGGCAGTGGCAGCATGAGTTTAAAAAAGCCAAAGCAGGTTCTAGATTGTTTATGTCAGCTCTACACTGTGCTTTTGCTTACTTAGCAGCAAATAATAATTTATCTGTACATGCATGTTGCATCCCAATATAGGTGCAAGATTTTTAATACATGCATAGTTAATATCTTATATTACTTTTTCTTCCATTGTGTCACATAACCATTTGGGTTTAATACATTCAACAGTGGTCAGTGTTGTGCATCTTCCATTCCATAACAGGCCAGAGGGTTAAAAGACATAAAGGATAGTTGTTGAAGGTTGCCGAGGAGAGGTGTTTGGTTAGGAGCGGGTTAATATAGGTTGTCGTACAGTAGTGAGCTGTTACTGGGAGAATGAATATACCTTGGCAGAGTGCAGAGAGTCATGATTAAGGTAGCATTGGCCTGTAATTGGGTGGGGAATGCAGACTGGTGGGGGGAGGTCAGCTGTGATGGAAGGAGAAATAGAGTTGATAAAGGTTAGGGTTGGCGGACAGTGATTGGGTCATTTATAGAAGTAAAGGGAGGATGAATGTCAAGGAGGGGAAGGCAGGCATGTGCTATAAGGGCAGAGGGGTGAGTGGGAAGGGGAGGCAAGGTGGCTGGGGAAACATGCATGTCAATAGAGGAGGTGGCTGGGGAAGAGAGAGAATGTATAGGTGGCCAAAAAGGGATGTATGTTGTGGGTGGTAGGGGAAGGTTAAATGGCTGTGTGGAGATGAATATCACCGGGGAGATTGGGATGAGGTAGCTGAGGATGGATGTATGTTAACAGGGAAAGGGGATGTGAGGTGGCTGTGAAAGGGATGTATTTTGTTGGGGGAGCCAGTGGCCAAGGAGGAGGGGGTGAGGTGGCTGGGGAGGATTGTATATCAGTGGGGGTGGGGACCGAAGTGGCTTAAAAGGGATGTAAGTCAGCAGAGAAAGGGGGGCAAGGTGGCCAGAGAGGGATGTATGTAAGGAGAGTGCAGGGAAGAGGAGGCTCCCACTACTGACTTATTTTGTTTGCTCTATATTACACCAGGTCTTCCAGAGTACTTCAGAGGGGGCAGTAGTGGGGATCTCCTTTACTCAATGCAGTGCTTGCAGGTCATGTAAGGACATGTTAGTCCCTGCAGGTTCCTCTGATTTGAGGTCTGCAATGTCCATGGTAATCTGAAATTCTGCAGATAGAAGGGGGGGGGGGGGGGTTTGGGTCGTCTCATGGTTCCCTGCCTAATCCACACTTGGATTTTTGTGAGCATGGAGTTCGAATAGAAGTGGAAGGAGTGTGGGACATTGGAACAGAAGTGGCTGGGAGTGGAAAGATATCTCTTTGGCTTTATAGATGAACAGACGGCACTTGAATGGGATTACCAAAATGCTAATGATTTGCTAAAATGACAGCAGAGCAGTGGCAATATCCTTGTGGCTTTGTGTGTGTATAAACTGCAGTTTGAGCTATGGAGCTTGGTAGCAACAAGCTTATTTTTTTCAACAGGCTTGTCAGGAATGGACTTGCCAATAATGGTGGGACTCACCTGCCTTGTGGGCTGCAGTACCAGGGCTGGCCAGCGAGTGCTCTCAGCAATCAGAGACTCACCCCTGCAATCAGCCAAACACCTGAAGCTGATTGCAGGGGTAGTATTTAAGGAATGGCCAAACTCACAGTCAGGGCCTTGGTGTGTGTTTTTCCATGGGCCCCTGTATCTTGTATCCTGTGTTCCTGTTCCTGTTTCTGCCTGACTTGTTGCCGACCCTGCCTGATCCTGACCTCTGCTGACTTCTCCTGTTTGATCCCTGGCTTGTTACCCTGACCATTCTCTGCCTGACCCTCTGCACCGCGCTGTCCGTGAGTTACTGAACCCAGCTTGTGACCCCGACCACTCTCCCGCCTGTTCCTGGTACTCCGGTTGCCCGTTTGCTACTGACCCGGCCTGCCTGACGACTCTTGCATTGTATGTATTGTTATCTGTAGGTGGTTTGGTTTGTTTGCACTGTGTTTATGTTTAGTTTTGCACTGCGTTTTGTATTGTTAGTCTTAATAAATCATATTGTTTATACCATATCTGAAGCCTGCGTTTCCCTGTGTCAGTCCACACACCTCTGGTCATACCCGGAGCCCTGACAAGGCTACAATTAGGTAGAGAAAATTGTGTGAAGAGGAGTCTAAAGCTCTACCTGCTGGCTCTAAAAGAGAATGCAATATGTTAATATATAATAGTTCATCTTTACAAGACTACAAACTACACAGTCTCTTTAAAGTAATTAATTAATAGAGATGACTAGGCAGTTTATGGTCCACAATACAGTCTGCATTCCATATTATGAGCATATTCTATTGCTTCAATATTTGAGTAGGCTCAAAGTGACAGAGATTCCTCCCTTCATCCTCTCACACACAGAGAGACATGGCTTAGCCAGGCCCGACACCTGGAAATCTTTGTAGTCAGATTGTCATGTGGTCTCATTAATGTCAATGGATCTGTATTGCCAAGGTGTAAGTCCACAACAAATGTAATAATTTGTTGGCATATAAATGAAAGCTTTGAAGAGACGAAGAGTATGGATTCTGTCAATCCAGTATCTAAAGGACTACATTTTCCCATTAGTACTGAAAATCATGTACTGTCTATATGGACGGCACCAAGCAGTGGCAAATCACTTTCACGTCTATAGGGAGTCAAGGGATGCCAAGTTTCTAGGATTTGAGAAAGCCATACAGGCATGTTATTTATTTTACCCTTTCTGCATCTTAGGAACTTTTAGAACTATATGGACTCCAAAAACTTTACTTATACACTAAGAGGGCTGTTATATCTCTAAAAGTGCAACAGGATTTCAATAAGCAGGTGGTTTATATGTAATCAGTGCTCCCTGGGATTTCAAAGTCCACCCAAAACAACAGTGTTTTCTTGAAAAATATGGTGAAAGCAGCACTGACCATGACCACTTGATGTGACTGCTCTGCATATGGGTCTCAATTCCAGAATCCCTGATTATTCCATGAGATTAGGCTTTATCCTTTCATAAAAATCAAAGCTGACTATAGACTTTTTCAGATCCTTACCTGATATGTGTGATTCTAAGATATGCAAATATTTCGGAGTCATGGTAACCCTTTGATAGCCACCTAAAACTTGTTGGGTAGAACTGATTAGCAGCCTTTATGATGCAATTCTGTTTTCAGATCTGCCTTCAATAGTATGCAGTAAAATAAAGGCAAGAGTATTCACCTCTGCTCCAACAGAACGACACCCACGAGATCCCTCACCAACACTGGCATCTTCTCAGTTTCTTTCGGTTGGGTCTTCTGCTGTCTTGATTGGCTGGTGCAGGATGACTTCATTCCCTGGACACATGCTGGATGTGGAAATTTTCATATGCCTGCTGAAAGTCCAAAAGAATCCCTACAGCTGCAGTGATCCCAATTACAAGAACCATGGCAAGCAGCAGAGGGCCTGGGAAGAAATTGGCAAAGCGGACATGGCTCAAGAGCTCCAATAGCACAAAAGACCACAACACCTCCCAGAATGACCAGGAAGCAGATACAATCAAGATGATGACATGATATCACAGATAATACTGATTTTCGTGGGCCAAAACAAAATCACCTAAAGCTTGAAGAAAAATTAAAAACATTCCAAAATTGCATGAAAATGCTCACACTCCGGGGTGGATAAGGACTTAGAGTAGGTTAACTATAAAAATATTATCATATGCAGCACCAGTGCTACAGATGCCTGCGGGAAGTGTTGTCCTCATAACTGCATATTCTGTTGATTAAACAGTAAAATGTTTTGGCTATATATAACAGTGTACAGCCATATAAAAGCATCTGTATCGAAAAGTAGAACCATATTTAAAAGATTTTATTCTAACTCTAATGGCCTTTTCATAACTTGATTGATATGCAGTGCCTTGAAAAAGATTTCATACCCCTTGAAATTTTCCACATTTTGTCATGTTACAAACAAAAACGTAAATGTGATTTATTGGGATTTTATGTGGTAGACCAACACAAAGTGGCACATAATTGTGAAGTGGAAGGAAAATGTTAAATGGTTTACAAATAAATATCTGAAAAGTGTGGCGTCCATTTGTATTCAGCCCCTTTTACTCTGATACCCTTAACAAAAATCTAGTGGAACCAATTGCCTTCAGATTCCACCTAATTAGTAAAGAGAGTCCACCTGTGTGTAATTTAATCTCAGTATAAATACAGTTGTTCTGTGAAGCCCTCAGAGGTTTGTTAGAGAACATTAGTGAACAAACAGTATCATGAAGGCCAAGGAATGCACCAGACAGGTCATGGATAAAGTTGTGGAGAAGTTTAAAGCAGGGTTAGGTTATAAAAAAAAAATCCCAAGTGTTGAACATCTCGCAGAGCACTGTTCAATCCATCATCCGAAAACAGAAAGCCTATGGCACAACTGCAAACCTACCAAGACATGGCCGTCCACCTAAACTGACAGGCCGGACAAGGAGAGCATTAATCAGAGAAGCAGCCAAGAGGCCCATGGTAACTCTGGAGGAGCTGCAGAGATCCATAGCTCAAGTAGAAGAATCTGTCCACAGGACAACTATTAGTCGTGCACTCCAAAAATCTGGCATTTATGGAAGACTGGCAAGAAGAAAGCCATGGTTAAAAGAAAAATATAAGTCCCATTTGCAGTTTGCGAAAAGCCATGTGGGGACACAGCAAACATGTGGAGGAAGCTTATCTGGCCAGATGAGACCAAAATTGAACTTGTTGGCCTAAAAGCAAAGCACTATGTGTGGTGAAAAAAACTAACACTGCACATCACCCTGAACACACCATTTCCACCGTGAACCATGGTCATGGCAGCATCATGTTGTGGGGATGCTTTTCTTCAGCAGGGACGGGGAACCTGCTCAGAGTTGACGGGAAGATGGATGGAGCCAAATACAGGGCAATCTTTGAAGAAAACCTGTTAGAGTCTGCAAAAGACTTGAGACTGGGGTGGAGGTTCACCTTCCAGCCGGACTACGACCCTAAACATACAGCCAGAGCTACAATGGAATGGTTTAGATCAAAGCATATTAATGTGTTAGAATGGCCCAGTCAAAGTCCAGACCTAAATCCAATCGAGAATCTGTGGCAAGATTTGAAAATTCCTGTTCACAGACACTCTTCATCCAATCTGACAGAGCTTGAGCTATTTTGCAAAGACGAATGGGCAAAAATTTAACTCTCTAGATGTGCAAAGCTGGTAGAGACGAACCCAAAAAGTCTTGCAGATGTAATTTCAGCGAAAGGTGGTTCTACAAAGTAGTGCAGTGCAACAAATTTATTTTGCATTTACATTTGTTGCTCTGCACTTTTTTAGAGTTGTTGAGTGTATTGGTGTGGGAACACATTGCAGTGAATATGAGCAACAAATAAATATTTTTTGTATTACTTTATAAGATTTTAGCTCATTTGGTAGATTGGGTAGCACTGTGATTTTTTTGGTTTGTGTAGTTCTACAAAGTATTGATTCAGGAGGGTGGAATACAAATGTAAGCCACACTTTTCAGATATTTGTTTGTAAAAAATTGATAAATGGTATGTACGAGGTGTGACAATTTTATTCCCAGAATGCCCTTGGCGTAGCACTATGATGGTGAGTCATATAGCCATTCACACTCGAGTGTGTTCTAACATGTTCTAACTCTCCTGGGTTGCAGACCAGTCTTTATGAGGTAGTAGAAATAACACGTGTGTTGATTATCCTTCAATTTTTCAGGAAAAGTGGCAGAAGTGCGAGTGAAACTTTAGCTCATGTTTATGGTGAACATTCCATGAAGAAATCAAGTGTTTTTGAATGGCATTGGTAGTTTAAGGAGGGACTGGAAGATGTTCATGATGATGCAAGAAGTTGGCAGCTCAAAATGCAAAGGATGGATGCAAATGTGGACAGAGTGTGAAATTTCGTATCAAAGATTGAATGCGCAGATGATGGTAGAAGAGTTGCACATGAACAGGGAAACAGTGCGACAGATTCTAATGGAGGATTTGGGAATGAGAAAGATTTCTGGTGCCTCCAATCTTGACAGAAGATCAGAAAAAATGCTGTCTTCAAATTTCAGCTGATCTTTTGAAGAATGCAAAGGTATTTGATATTTTTTGCCACACCTCTTACACAAGACACTCACTAAAAATTGATGAAACCGTGCGCCAGCTCAGAAACCAAGCTATAAGGTCTGGGCCTTTATTCCCTGTGCATGAGATTTCAACATTTACGTGCAGTCAGAATGCAGAGGTTCACCATCCAGCGCGTTGCCGGCAGCCTAATAAACTGTATGAGAGGCTAAAAGCTGCTACGGCTGAACAAGGCTGGACAGTGCACCAAGTTGCATTATGATGGTAAGTCACATAGCCATTCACACTCGAGCATGTTCTAACATGTTCTAACTCGCCTGAGTTGCAGACCAGTTGAATCAGTCTTTATGAAGTAGTAGAAGAAATAACACGTGTGTTGATTATCCATCGATTTTTCAAGAAAATTGATGAAACTGTGCGCCAAACTGTGAAACTGTGATACTAATATGTGCCCATGAATGAATGTTCAGAATGCAGATTGCTTCTGTTCATCCCAGGGCAAATAGTGCCCTAAAATGTTTGTACCACTTTGTGCACTTTCCAACCTTCCCTGTGCAAATGGCCCAAGGTACAGTGAAGAGGAAGGAATATTTCAGTATGGTGCATAAATAACTAAAAAAACAGTTTTTTAATCAATAATCTATACAAAATATAGAATAAATATAGAGAGTTCTAAAAATTACCGGACAAGACTGTATATTCAAAACAAAATAGTGTAGTGCTATCCCATTCTATTCTATGACATCATCCACATATATGAATCATAATAAACAGTGTAACCCAGTAATGGTTGAAACAAGTGAAAATATTGAACCACACATATGTAGTACTACAAAACCAAAGAAACAAAAAGAAAGAAGAAAAAAACACAGACTGACCAGGAAAAATGGTCAGGGTGATATAGTGTACAATGGAAATGTGATTAAAAACCTCCCTTATTATCGTAAGGTGTAAATGTGCTCCCAGATGTCTGAAAGGGACATCTAAATAATGCCTTATAAAGACTGGTGTAAATTGATAGTGAGAACCAATCAGGAAGAGTGCTGACCGAGGGAAAAGGTCAGTGATGGAAACACAATAAATAGTGAATGGTTACAAGCCGTCCTAAATTCGGAAGGCTGAAAGTGATAAAGTGAACTCCCAGATGCCCAAAAGATGTATATCTGTACTCTTCTATGTAGTCTTGACCTGTTTTATTTATTTATATTTTAAACTTAACATTTTTTTATAGCTTATTGATTGTATTTTTGTAGTGTGCTCAGGGATCCTTTCTGCTCTACACCGTTTATAATACATTATTCTTAAAGAACACTTTGTACATCACCCCTCTCAGTTCCTAGAGTATTGATGTTGACATGTTTAGTTCTTATGCAGGTTACGGTGTAATGAGTGGTGTTTTTTGGTTTTGTTTTTTTCTTCCCTAAACTTCTAATAGCAATCTGTGGAAAAAGCATTTTATACTTGCAAAAGATCATCTTTGTGTTGCACATAGTGCCACCTTGTGTTTGATATATGAAGTTCAGCGGAGAGGTGATAAAGTCTGAATGTACTATCAATTAGTACCAAACATAACATTCCAATGTAACTACTTACATGGTTTTGATAGTGATGACTCATCTTTAATTGATCTGTCTTGTTCATACATTAACATTTATATATATATTTTAGTTTTGTCATATGATGACCACACTTACACATACTGTTTTACAACAATTTATTTAGAAGACACTCTTAAAAGCCAACTCTGGGAAATTTGAAAATGATCTCTTGCAGTGGAGCTGTGCCAGCACTGCAGGGGTTAGCTGCTCATTTAGTCTAGGAGAGAGGAGAAGCAATTGAACTTACCAGATCCTCTGCATCCTAGGCAGATGACGCTCCCCCTTGCTTCGGTGGCGTACTGGCCCTTGGTGTCATTACTACTAATTCAGGTCTATGAACCCTGCATTGGTGTTGATGATGTCTGCTGAAGTGCAGGCTATAGGGACCAGTCTAGCAGCGCAGAGGAGCAGAGGACCGGGTAAGTAAATCTTCTTTAGTAAGTTTCCTAGACCTAAAATGGCAATGAGCTCTTGCAGTGCTTACTGTATGTAAATTCTGCTTTCTGAATTTTGTAAAGTGCTGCCCCTTCTATATAAATAGTGAATAGCTACTCTCAATTCGAAAAACACCCTATAGTTGACATTCTACAATGTGTGTATCTTTCCTATGATGCTGTTCTGTATTTTTTGGGAAAAAAATATTTAAGAGAGATTAAACATATATAGGGAAGCAGCACTGGGTGAGCAGGAGCAACCAGCAATGTATGTTGTAAAGCGCAAGTGCTGATGTAAGAGTTCTAACAGTTTTATGAGGAAGGTTTACTTTATTGTGCTTAATATGTTTATCTAAAAAAGTTTAGAGCGTAATACTATTTTAATAGGAACGTTGAAAGTCTCAAAATGACAGCTGCCAGCTGTTTTCAGCCTGAACCTGGGTTCACATATATGTGGTGCGGTATATCACATGTGATTTGCAGGAACCGCACCACATTCCTGGGCAAATCTCATGCGATTTGTGTGCGGTGTGATTGGAGCCATACATTTTGTATGGCTCTAATTGCACCGCACCTGCTCCAAAACCATGCAGGACCCTTTTTCGGGTCCGCACTAGAATTGGATCGCTTAGGTATTCACACCTATGCGATCCGATTCTGCACATCGCACTGCGTTTTGCAGACCGCTTTTCGGGGAGTTGTTAACATACACACCCGCAGCGGTTCGCATAAACGGTGTGTGATGCTGATGCGGTGCGATAGGAAGACCTTTTTTGATAAAACAAACATCTGTACACATACCATTTACAGTATCAATAGTGTTTTGCTGCTATAAGCACATCCTAACATCATCCAATTGAACATTTATAAATTCTGGTTTCACTTGTAATTATGTATGTCTGGCTAGGATCATACAGCAGTCCCATGCTCCTTCATTGTTATCTCTGTTATGACTTTGTATTTATTGGGTTTTAAGGAATGATAACAAGCCATCTTGAGTAAGGGCAGATGATTCATGTGACATTTACTTCCTGGAATTCATCTGCCCTCAGCTCAGGCATGCAGGCAGGTGGGTGTGCTTATCTGAGAAAGCTCCTCCTCCTTCTGATGAAAAACAAAATAAAATGCCCATAAAGACTCCTGGAATGTATGGGATCATTTTGGCCTAGGCCAGAAATCAGGAAGCAACCAAAGAAATGTAAAAAAAACGTTAAAACAAGTAAATCACCTTGCTGTCTATTTACTAATGCTAGCAGCATAAGGGCTCATGTACACTGCAGCTGATAAACTCACGTTTGGGAGCTGTTCAGCATTTTTTTCAGCAGCCCCTGAACTCACCCTAATGTTTTCCTATGTGTCCATGTACACATCTTCGTTTACAGTTGTTTACAGGCATTTGAGTTTACAGTCGTTTTTTCAGCGTTTTAAGCGCAAGAAAACTTGCATTCAGCAGTCGATTTTTTCAGCGTTTTAAGCGCAAAAAAACACACCTAAACGTGGCTAAACGCAGCAAATCGCATTTATAAGCGTTTGCGTCTGAAATTTTTTTTAACTCTTGCAGTTCCCGATGCTGTCCAGAGCCTTTTTTCATCATGAAAAATGCATGCAAAGCATTTTCAAGGTACTCAGATGAACAAAACACTGAAAACAGGATGTTCCTACCAAGCTTGTCACACATTGGAATGACCAATTTACACCTTAGACCTCTCCCACCCTTGAAAACAAAAGATATGTTCATGAGGAATTTGAGGTGTGAATGGACATTAAGACCCCCTTTCAGGTGACCTTAATGACTCACTTCCCCAGACACCTGTCCCACCCTTGGAAACAAAAGAAATGTTAATGAGCAAATCACACCTAAGCTAATCTCAACACATACTTCTGTCTCTGCTTCTACTCTCTGTATTCCTCTGAAACAGTCTGAAATAGTTAATAATTTACCACTTTTCAGTGCATTCTGGGCATTTGGGAGGTTCTCTTGCGCTTATCTTTAAAAAACGCTTCTAAACGCAAACGTGCTTAAACAGACATAAATGCATTATGCAAACGCGGCTAAACAGACCTTTTTTAACCTATGTTTTCCAGCAGTCGGTTTCCATCATTCAGAAGTGTCCCATGTATATGGGGCCTTAGGGTTAAAAATAGTTAACGTCGATTGAGAGAATTTAGTAGCTCCCCCATCAGACTCCACTCGCTGCAGCGTCACTGGTTGCTAGGAGGCATTCTTAACAATCAGTGACAGGAAGATAGTGCTCTGCTAAACTGTGTACAGGGACAGGCACTCTGCCTCTCTCTGTACTCCAAGTTAGGCCTAGTCTTAATTACCTCCAGTTTAGTTATTGTTAAACTGGAGGTAATTATGTTTGAATTTGCTGCATTAATAGCCCCACTTTGTAAAATTGGCGCTATTAAGCAATACAGGAATCTGCTGCACATGTCGGCAAGGCTACTGAAATGGGTGGTAGGTATTTCTGAAACTGGTGCAGGCCTTTTAGAGCGCCAGAAAACTGTCGGGAGTGCTTTATTGAATTCCCCCGTTTGTACACTTTTTCTTCAATAAGTAAATACTAGCAAGGAAAATCAAGGAGGAACTCAGCTTTCCCTTTTTTTTTGCATTTTTACTCACAAAACAGGGACCATCTAAGGTCAGGGGAGGGCAGCTTGGAGGGTTAGTAGTTCCCTCTGTGCTGATGAATGATCTGTACTCATGAGCTATGATATGACATAACATGGACTGCAGAAAAGTGTCAGGAAAAAGTGTAGCATAATGTGATTTTTACTCTTCTTCAAGGCCTGTTGCACGCAGGCTCCAATATACCGCTCATCTGAAAAGACTCAGTGCAGTTATCTATGTAGCTGGATTGTGTCCTCTGTCTCTCTTCTGGTAAGTGAAAACCATTGCCTTGGGAACACGGAGCAGAGTATATCTGAACAGGCTCTTAGAACTAAAGCAATATCAGCAGACAATGCATTTTCCTTATGATCAGTACATCTGATACTACATTGTTTTCAGTAGAAACCTCTGGTCAGTATTCTGTTAACACTGTGCAGGATGTCCATTGTCCAGTTATCACAGTGTGGCTGAGCCTGGACCACATTCACTGATTCTAAACCTCTGAATCTTGATTGCACACTACCTTCACGGCTTTTTGAGGACTTGTGCTCTAAGGCGTTTCCCATGTGGCTGACTTGTGGTATATAGTTTAACTGAGACTTGTCTAACCTCAGCTGAATGTCAGATGAGGGGTCATTAACGTCTATTGTAAAATCGCATGCTGTCCATATGGCCACAGAGAAGAAAACCCTATAGACCATGACCAGAAATAATGCAAGCTGTGTTCAGGTTGAATTGAGGTTTTTTTTAACCTGTATTGTCCCTTTGACCATGTAAAGGCCATTGAGCTGAATTTATCAAAACCAGAGCAGACAGAATCTGGAACAGTGGTGTATAGCAACCAATTAACTTGTGTCTGTAATTTTTAATGCTTAAAGGAGAAGTACAGTCTAAGCTCTTTTGGTTGTACTTCTATGGATCCCAGTAGTGAAGTTCATTCTGCACTCATGTGACCCGTTTTCAGCTTATCGGATGACGTCACTCAGCCGGTCCAGGCTGGGGCAAGATCCCGACTGATCCACCCCAGAGTCTGGAGCGCCACCTGGCTTAGCCTCTCAGCGAGCCGCTGAGAGCATGAGCCAGCCGCTCCCTCCCCCTCCACAGCCCAGCGCCCCTTGAGCTCTGGGGGGGGGGGCAGAGCAGACAGTGGTGACTGACAGTCCCGCTCTCTGCTCAGAGCGGCTGTGAGAACTCAGTGATCAAGGGTCTTGTGATTGCTGAGTTCTCACCGTTAGAGTCGGTGGGGAACAGATGCGGCATGAGACCAATACTGCATCCACCTAGGTAAGTATAATTGGGGGGGGGAAATGTCCATACTTCTCTTTTAACTGCTGAAGATGGAAGCTGATTGGTTGCCATGTACAGCTGCCCCTCTGTGTTTACAGTACTTGTTAGTGACCCATCTCTTTAACTGGCATTCAACTTATATTAGGTTTACCTCTGCTTAAATGTACATGAAAAGACTCATGTGCATGAAGCGCTGGCCTTGCAAGGAAAGAAGACCAATGAAGGCATTTTCAGGAGGAATACTGAAATCTCTTTGAGAGGAAATAAATACCTGACTGATACCAGGGCCGCTGGCCACTAGATCATTTTTATTTTAGCAAAACCTAATGATTTTGGTCATTTTAATTTTTTTACATATTTTTGTTCTCATGTTTTGCTTATTTATTATTTTTTGTAAAATCTTTATTTAGAAAAACTTTAATTGAGGGGTCACCCATCCCCCTCACCTCCTGGGCACTGCTCTGATCCCTCTTCCTGCACTTCCTAATGTACAGTACAAGGCAATCCGGCCATTTCCTGCCAACACTGATATTTGCAGAACCCTCTCTTCCTCCATAGAATCCAGCAGTGGATCAAGTCCTGGAGTTTATAGCAGCCGAGATGTAACTTGACTATTCCCTGTGATCAGTGGTGTATTTAGATTTTGTGCTGCCCTAGGCAACACAAAAATTGGCTCAGAGAGACCCCGACACCAACCAACACCCCACAAAGGGAGCCTGACATTGACCAACAACACCCCAGCCCCCACCCACCCTCACCCTAGAGAGCCTTCCACTACCACTGCCCCCCATACACTGTCAACCCCCCACCCTGGCAAGAGATAAGACACTCACCTTCACAGATCCGAACATCCCCGGGAACAAGAGTCAGGCTCTGCATACACCATCAAGCAGCCCGCAGCCTTTCTAGATCCCACCTGGTCCCTGTGATGCATGTGTCCTTTCTTCCTTTCCTACTTTCGGGAGACAGCACTGTCCCTTTGAAAAATGCTGCTGCCCCCCTGAAAAATGCTGCCCTAGGCAAATGCCTTGTGGTAAATACACCCCTGCCTGTGATTACTGTAAGCCTCATGCACATTGGACATTTGGTCATCTCTTCTAGACTCCTTTTCTCCTGTTAGCAGTGTTTTGGCAGAAAAAAATGCTTGAAGCTTGTAAACGCACATAATGTGTTTAGGCACGCAAAGTTCTTGGGCATGAATTCATTTCATTGGCCAGAATGTTATTATTCTTGCCATTAAAATGAATTAATGCTCAAGCACTAAATGCACCGATGCTTGTTAACTGTTACTCCTGGACACGCAGTGGGATTTTATTCTGCCTCTTCCCCTGCTTCTAGACTCCCCTAAATGCCTATGTGTGCATGGACACACGGGTTGATTTACTAAAACTGGAGAGTGCAAAATCTGGTGCAGCCGTGCATGGTAGGCAGTCAGCTTCTCACTTTAGCTTGTTCAATTAAGCTTTGACAAAAAAAAAACAGCTAGAAGCTGATTGGTTGCTAGGCAGGGCTGCATCAGATTTTGCACTCTCCAGTTTTAGTAAATCAACCCCAATGGCTAACATGAAGGGCCGTTTAGAGGCAGACTAAAAAATGCTAAATGCCCCTAACAGCGTCTTAAAAAATGTCCAGTGTGCATGAGGCCTAAAGTGGAACTTTAAACAACAAAGTTACACATTCCTTTAAATCCCAACTCTAGGACTTTAGCAACCCCCCCCCCCTCCCCCCTCTAAACAACCGCTGGTATGGAAAAAAAACTATGCAGTCCAAATGCCCATTTTACAGTCACATGGTGACCCTCTCTTCTTCTGTTTACTTACTGTGGTCCTTCTTTGGGTGGCCACATCACTGCCTACATGATGTGCATATGTCCTATTGGTGGATGCAACATTTCCAGTCCTTTCTCATTGGTTCCAGAGGCAGAACTCACGGGGAAGGGGACCAGTGCCCAAGAAGATAACCAGCAGGTGGTAATGTCTGGTCCCCAGAGCAGGAAATTAGCTCATAGAGGAAACTGTGATTTTGATCCATTACACTTCAGGATGGCTTATTAAATTATAAGTTCACCTTTTTACAAAAAAATAATAAATACACATTTTTTGGAGGTAAAAAATGTGCATTTACAATTTTTTTTTACTTGGGAACCTATAATGCATTGCACCAGCGATCAGCAGACCACCTGTGCCATGCTAGACTCCTGCAGACCTGTCAATGTATCTGTGTGCTCATACCTCGTATTGGCAAGCAGATACACTCTGACAGGAAGAATCAATTAACTATTACAGCGCTCCATAGTAGGATGGTAGTTCATTGAGAACTACAAGCCGATAACCACAAAAGCTGTTGGAATGTGTAGTTTTCCCATTCACAGAATACTGTGAATGAGTCACGCGGCTGGGCCACGTTTTTTTAACCGCCTCCCGCCCGCCATATAGTACAATGATGGGCACAAGGCATTCTCTCATTCTGGGAGGACGTCATATGACATCCTCCCATTCTAACCACGCATGCGCAACTCCAAGACCGCACAGCGAGGCGATCGGCGGTGCGCTGTGTCCCTTGGACACAGCGGATCACCGATCCACGGAAAGAGCCGAAGATGTTGGCTCAGTCATGTGATCAGCTGTGTCCAATCACAGCTGATCACATGTAAACATGGAAATGCCGGTTATCGGCATTTCTCTCCTCTCGAGCTGTCACGCTGACAGCTCGTGAGGAGAGGAGAGCCGGTAGTCGGCATTCCTCGGTGGGGACATGTACACAGATCATCAGAGCACTGATGATCAGTATGCCCTGATGATCTGTGTAGCCCCAGCAGTGCCACCTGTCAGTGTCTATCAGTGCCAGCTGTCAGTGCTCATCCATGCCACCTGCCAGTGCCACATTTCAGTGCCTAACAGTGCACATAAATGCCACATATCAGTGCCCATCTGAGCTGCCTTTCAGTGTCACCCATTAGTGCCACCTATCAATGCCAGTCAGTGCCACCTATCAGTGCTGCCAATCAGTGCCACCTATCAGTGCCACCTAACAGTGCCATTCAGTGTCGCCTATCAGTGCCAGTCAGTGCTGCCTATCAGTGGCATATATGAGTGCTGCCTTTCAGTTCCCATCATTGATGCATGTCAATGCCCATCAGTGCCACCTACCAGTGCCTCCTCATCAGTGCCACCTATCAGTGTCCATCAGTGCAGCCTATCAGTACCCATCACTGCAGCCTCATTTGCGCACATCAGTGAAGGAGAAAAATCACTTATTTACAAAATGTTATACCAAAAACTAAGAAAAAACTTTTTTTTTTTTCAAAATTTTCAGTGGTTTTTGTTTTTTTTTTAAGGAAAAAACCCCAGAGGTGAATAAATACCACCAAAATAAAGCTCTATCTGTCACAAAAAATTTATAAAAATGTCATATGGGTACAGTGTTGCATGACCGCGCAATTGTCATTCAAAGTGTGACAGCGCTGAACGCTGAAAATTGCCCTGGGCAGGAAGGGGGTAAAGGTGCTCTGTAGGCTAGCTGTTAAAATTGTGACTGCTAGCGGAGGGGAGATGATCCCTTGCTAGCTGTGCCAAAATGAGGGAGAAGAAGGGATCAAGACTGAGGAGGATCCCTGAGCCACAATGCAGTATTTACATTTTTCCTGGGGTTGGGTTTTCAATTGCCAGCAAATGCAACATGCATAGATACCTGAGTTAATTAGATTTCAGCCTCTTCTAATCCCCTTCATAGCAGTGCTCAGACTGAGAGAAGGAAGGGCAGCACTTGGTACAAATCAGGTGTCATGCATTTACATGTGACAAGAGAAAAGAGCAGAGAGGTGACCTCATCAGTCTGTTCCAGCTTCTTCGCTGACTACTCACAGGCTGGGAACAGGAAGGTTTGCTAAAGTGGACCTTCACCTCCTCAATGCACTGGGCATCATTGCTTCGACCCCATACACACATACTGTATAAAATTCTGTTTTTTTCCTTGGTCTACCTTTTTTTGTTTATTTTTTGGTCATCCTGACCCCCAACACCTCCCTCCATTGGCCACCATTCTCACCTAGGCGAGAATGGAATGACATCTCCTCTGTGCCCCCTGAAATAAGTATGTCGCCTATCCCAGGATGCTTCACTTTCTATTCACAGTAGTTGGAAGAGGGTAGGCCCTGTGCTCTTCATCAGGGGACCGGCTTCCTGAAACAGAAAGAGGTACCTGGCACCCAGTGATTGCAGGAACAGAGCTGGGGGCACAGGACAGGGCACATAGCGCTGGATTCACTGGGCAACTGAGTATGTGAATTGAGGACCACCCTGGACAACAGGAAAGGGAGGACATGAATCATGTTCATCAGCTGGAAAAAGTCAGGACACCAGGCTTGCTGTGCTGTCTGGCAGGGCTGTGTAAAATATTAGAACTGGGTCAACTGAAATACAAATCCTTTGGTGGATAAGATAGCTCCTATATATCTATTTCAGCTGTGTATTTAGTTGTTTTCCTACAGTACAGCTTTATAGTAATTAGCTATACCAGTCGCCCAGCCCTGGACTCAAAACAGTGGTTGCCAGCATACTTTTCCAGGACAATTTACCAATACGGATTTGTTCAGCCTTGATGTAACCTGTGAGGCAAACTGATAAGTCACTAAGTATGACACAATAATATTTAGAAAATCTTTTTTCATAGAAGACATTCAGTAAAAATCATGTAAACTAGGCAACCTTTGACAGATTTCCTGATTGTAAGAAATGTACGATGTGACAAGTGGTCAGAAAGGCAGGCATGACACCTGCTATAGTAGATGATTTACTCTACTAATTCATGAGGACAGATGTGAGATACCCACCGCATCCTAAAGTGGTATTAAACACAAAATCAAAAAAGTAATATATTGCAGCTAACCAATCCTTAAATGTGATGGCTCCATTTGTTTTCTTTTGTAGGCTTTTTTTCTTTATTTGATGGACACTTTGGAGTTTATATACTAAAGCTGGAAAGTGGAAAATCAGTCTTACTTCTGCACAGAAACCAATCGGCTTCTAACCTCAGCTTGTTCAATTACGTTTTGGCAAGAAAACCTGGAAGCTGATTGGTTTATATGCAGAAGTGAGCCTGATTTTATACTCTCCAGCTTTAGTAAATAAGCACATTTCTGTTCTAGGGTGTCTACACTATGGATGGAAGAGCAAGTGAGCCACCCTTCGACAGTAATATTGTCATTAAGGGGAGAGCGGAGTGTTAGATGCACCAGCAGATTTAGAACTTGACTACCAAACTGAAACCAAACTCCAGCTAACAATTTTTAAGCAGAGATGTAACCATCTTCGTAAGAGTTAAATGGTTTGTCTCAACCCTGTAACTGCCAATTTTGCTAGATAGCTTGGTCTGTTACAGGAATTTGAGAAAATAACAGACTTACTGTTAGGATCAGCAGGTGCAAATAAAGGAAAAAAACCTAAAAAAAAGGAAATCAAAGCTGCAATATAATAAATGTTTGTTTTTGGGTTTAATACCACTTTCATTTTGTAGCTTTGTAAAAAATACAAGTAATATACAACATATGTTTACAAAACTGTAAACCTGTTTATCATGACAACTAAGCAGCAGTTATTTGAATGGCAAGTAAACCGCTTTCACGGTGCATTGTTGGCTTTAGACGTCTTACAGTTTTTGTTATGGCTCAAGACAGATTTTATGTCCCTTAGACATTAGAGTGCCTTTTTTTTATTGTGTTTGGCTTAGTGTCTTTGATATGTCTTCTTGAATCCTGCACTTGTTCCCGCTGTAGCTGTTGCCAATACTTTCTTAGTTCTAAGTCTATGTCTTCCTGCTCCACATGTGACTCCCAGGAGCGCCAAGCCTAGTTCTCTGCACAGATTTATCTCCGGACAGTCCGAACAGCTTTACTTCCTTCTCTGGAGATGACACGCATTGGGTTATAGATAGTGTGAATCCTGCTCCTCGCTCCTTAGTGAGAGGTCCATCAATATCCAGAGAAGCAGGGTGCGAGAGGCCCTTACACTCCGTCTATATCTTCACCCACATTACAGCTGCCAAAGATTATTCTTCCAAAGGGCGGCATTCCTTGGTACAGTATAAATCAGCAGAGGCGAAGGGGGAAGGGCAGAACCATTTTTACATGCTCCCCTGGGGAACTCGGGGTAGGGATTCACTCTGTATCGGCTGTGTAATGATGTACACTGCAGGCTGGGGACATTTCCTCTAATCCATCTTTGCTAGGTTGGAAATATATAATAGAGAAAGGGAACTGCTTCATTCAGTGAGACCAAAATATCTGTGTATGTACTTTTTTTTTTCCTTTTTACTAATTAGCTTTATTTTATTCCTTCATCATGTACCTTGCAGTGGAACCCTCTGGCGTGTTCTGCTTTGGAAAGTAATTGATGGAATAAAACAATTTGTGGGGCTTGTTAAAAAATGGCTGTTGTCATTAGTATTTTTATTTCAGAAAAGCTGTGGTGCTATTTAACCCCATTTCTGCCATTTCAAGCATTAATGCTTTAATAACCCATTAACAGGCAAGAGTTATACTAGAGGTAAACGCTTAATATACCCTGGGGCTTATTCCATATCATTGTCCAATTTACTATGACTTTAATTTTCTTTATGACTGTATGCCAACATAGGATTCCTGGGATAGGGAATCAGAAACAATGCTACACGGGATGGGGGTTGGTAACAAAGCTTGGTATGTCAAAACTGAAAAAGTTATAGTCTCTGTGGTAGGCATCTTTGTCAAATAGCTACTTCAGCTTTCAATCTCAGCTTTACTGATTGCCATAAGGATGGTCCTAGACATGCACAGCCAACTTTAGGGCCTGGGCTTGTGTTTGATGGCAGTTTGACATCAGATAGATGTCTAATCTGCATTTGACCTTCTTCAAGCAGGCTTGCATTCCTATAGAGTTTTGTATAGGAATGCAAAACCCATCCAATGCCAACAAAGCCCGTTGACACAGGCCCTTATATTGGTGTAGCTTTTAACTTGCACTCTGCAATGGGGCATCCTTGGGATGTTTCAGCAGAACAGCGGTCTGGTGCAACCTGGATATTGTGAATCCAAGGTTCTACTTGTACAAATAAAGAAACTGAGGTTTAAATGTGCTCAGGAAAATTATGAACCAAAGATACACTATATTGCCAAAAGTATTGGGTTGCCTGCCTTTACACACATATGAACTTTAATGGCATCCCAGTCTTAGTCCGTAGGGTACAATATTGAGTTGGCCCATCCTTTGCAGCTATAACAGCTTCAGCTCTTCTGGAAAGGCTGTCCACAAGGTTTAGGAGTGTGTCTACGGGAATGTAGACATTCTTCCAGAAGCGCATTTGTGAGGTCCGGCACTGATGTTGGACGAGAAGGCCTGGTGCAGTCTCTGCTCTAATTCATCCCAGAGGTATTCTGTCGGGTAGAGGTCCGGACTCCATAACCCCCCGTCAACCAAACTTTACACTTGGCACAATGCAGTCAGGCAAGTATGTTCTCCTGGCAGCCACCAAATCCAGACATGTCCATCGGATTGCCAGACAGAGAAGCATGATGCATCACTCCAGAGAACACGTCTCCACTATCTAGAGTCCAGTGGTGGCATGCTTTACACCACTGCATTCGATGCTTTGCATTGCACTTGGTGATGTAAGGCTTGGATGCAGCTGCTCAGCCATGGAAATACATTTCATGAAGCTCTCTACGCACTGTTCTTGTGCTAATCTGAAGGCCACACGAAGTTTGGAGGTCTTTAGCTATTGACTCTGCAGACAGTTGGTGACTTCTGCACACTGTGCGCTTCAGCATGCGCTGACCCCGCTCTGTCATTTTACGCGGCCTACCGTTTCGTGGCTGAGTTACTGTTGTTCTCAGCTGCTTCCACCTTGTTATAATACCACTAATAGCTGATTGTGGAATATTTAGTAGCAAGGAAATTTCACAGATGGGCTTATTGCACAGGTGGCAACCTATCATGGTACCACGCTTGAATTCACTGAGCTTCTGAGAGCGACCCATTCTTTCACAAATGTTTGCAGAAGCAGTCTGCATGCCTAGGTGCTTGATTTTATGCATCTGTGGCCATGGAGGTGATTGGAACGCCTGAATCCAATGATTTGGAGGGGTGTCCCAATACTTTTGGCAATATAGTGTATATGTACTTTAACCACTTGCCCTCCAGACGATTTACCCCCTTTCCTGACCAGGCCATTTTTTGCAATATGGTGCTGCATTACTTTTAACTGACAATTGTGCGGTTATGCAACACTGTACATAAATTAAATTTATGTCTTTGTTTTCCCACAAATAGAGCTTTCTTTTGGTGGTATTTGATCACCTGTGCGTTTTTATTTTTTGCACTATAAACAAAAAAAGACTGACCATTTTGAAAAAAAACAATATTTTTGACTTTTTGCTAAAAAAGATATCCACTAAAAAATTTACACACAGGTCTCTCCCCTGTCAGTGTTAATCAGGGATCGCTGGGTGCCAGCGAGGAATCTCCGGCTGGGACAGAGTGATTGACATCTGTTGCCGCCAATGGTGGTGCAGGTAGGGCAGCGCGTGCTTGTAAGAGGAGTTTTCATTCTGCTCTAGGAAGATGCAGGACCCCTGACCTCTGTCTAGACATTGCTGATTGGCCCTGTACTGATCACATGCATTTTCCCAAGAAAAAAAAAACTCTCTAGCAATACAGATCAACTGAGCAGCTTGCCCCCAAGGCTCTGAAATGGGCACAGTAGAAGAAGGGAAGATCAGAGAAGCCAGGATCAAACAGCGTTTTTACACTTTGCGTAGGATTAACCCCTTGGGTTCCACAGTTAGTATAACAAGAATGCTTCACTGCATATACAGACTGATTTTACTGTTGTAGGTTTAGTAACACTTTAACACCCTGGTCACACCAAACCCTGATGACATGCCGATTTCAGGTGCAATTTGCAGGACATCTGACAGATATCTATGCAAATCACACCAAAAGTAGTGCATGTACTACTTTAGAAATTGGTGCGGCTCCAACCAAGTCAGAACCAAGCCGCACCGATATGACCACTGTAATTGCGGACAATAGGGAGTGACTTGGCATGCGATTTGCAAGTCGCATGGCATGCAAATCGCATGCCATTTCACATCCAGTGTGACCGGGGACTTAGGTAAATAAAAAACATTACAGTTTTTCAACAGAATGGGTGCCCCGTACTTTCCCTTTGATTCCTGTTCAGTTGCCAATCATATAATTTTGGATTTTTTCCATAACTTGCTTTCCTCTTGACAATAATTACCAGGATAAATAGGGAGGGTGGATCTTCCCAGTGGGGAACCAGATAGCATTGAAAACCTGACATCGTTTCTAACCCTTCTCTAATCTATCCAGAATTAAATCTAAAGTTTTAGTTAGACATCCATTTTAAGTGTATGCACGTAACTTACTAACAGACTGATGCAGGGTTTATGTGAGTACCAAAGCTCCAGCTGTAAGCTCATATTTGCCTGCTTTTAACTTTAACTTTTAACATGAGGATTTTCTAAACGTGATACGTTTCTTTTTATAAGAGATACAGTGCATTTAATAAGTTTTTGTTGGGACTCTCTGCATAGTTTTGGTATACATCACATATGACTTGCTGTTTTACTTTCTGTTTCATTGTTACATGCAATTGGTAAAAATAAAAAAAAATCACATCTTACTTTCATATGTCACTTTGATAAGTGTGATCCCACAAAAGATACAACCAAAAAGCACTTGGGGAAACACATTGTCCTTTGTCCCCTAGTTTTGTACGTGTCTCATACGATGAGGTAATTGCCAGTTTGACCACATAAAAGGGGGTGCACGTCATTAACCTAATATTTTCACACACTTTTAATCCACCTGAAATTAACTGTGAGAGTGAGAGGACGTTGAGTTTATAACTAGATATTGATCACACAAATGAAACTACCACAGTATTTGTAATTGTGTGTACAAAAAGGAGTGGAGATGTAGGAAGGCACTCAGTTAAAGGGCCAAGCTGAGGTCTAAGCAAACAGGAGCCATTTTTATTGCTAGGAGAAGTTGCACTGTGTGGCATTGTTGTGTATCACAGAAAAGTTATCTTCATAGGATCTTCATCAGCACACCTTGGTATAGTGATAACATACTTACCTCCCAACTTTCTGAAATGATGAAGAGGGACAATTGTTAGCACACAGGCAGGTGCAAGGAAAATTGGAAAAAAATAATTTTTGCTTGAACATGATTGGATGACAGACATCATCAGAGCTTTACACATTTACTAAGCTCTGGGAAAAATGAGTGCAAGTGCATTTGCGTTTAGTAAATCCACCCCTTGGTTTGTCAATATTTTGTGTGCCATTAACAACTGCATTTTTTACATGGCAGGATCACCAGATATTCTTTTACTTATAGTTGTAGATTTGAATAGATTTTAAACAAAATGTGAAATTACATTAACATGTTAAAGCTTAGATAGGAGTTTAGTGGCTAGGTTTAGAGCTACTTTAAGAGTGTGAAGCAACCACAATCTTGCATTAGACCTTGCAACTAAATTTTCAGTTTAGAATTTATGTTTACTAGGCAAACTGCAGATGTTCCGTACATTTTACACTATGTACTTTAAAGAGACACTAAACAATATCCTTATTCTTCAAAAATAATTCATACACATTTACTACTTAATTGCTCTGTAATTTATTTTTCATGAAATACTTTCTGTGTTTTCCTGCCTCCTTGTAAAGTCGTTTGTGAACTCTTGAACCTCTCATTTTCCCTCTTTTCTTCCATTTGTTAACAGCAAGCAGTGCACAGACCATAGTTCATATTCCTTTGTCCTCCTCAGAGGTGACTTAGAGAGGGTGTCTACATTCCTTACAGTGGGATCATGGAGAACAAATGTAGCCACCTTCTAACAGGAAGTCCGATCACAGCAGCAAAAAAAAAAAGAAAAAAGGAATTTGGAGATTTGGAGGAGACTGGGAGCTCTGTTCCTTATTTAGTCCGTTCTTTTTTCTCTTTTCTATCCTCCCTGTGTTCTGAATACCCCCTTCTTATGCCTACTCTTTTTCTTCCTCACTGTGTTTTTGAACTCTTTCACATACTCTTCTTCAACTCTTGTATCATTCTTGTCACTTCATTCCTTGTTTCGGGTTACTATAGACCCATTTTGTTTGGTGTATTAATGATCATTAGTGCTCTTGCGTAGCTTGTGGACACTTAAATATGTGGAACCATGTTCTCTATTTAATGAACAAAGATTAAAATATAAGAGCAAACTATGAAAATAACTGTTCTTCTCACCATCTCTTTGAGCGCATTCATATGGCCATCCCTAATGTTCATTTATACCTGAGGAACACATTTCTGTTTTGGTTTTTAATGGATTTTGGTTTGGTTTTTAATGGTTCTAGTGCTCTCATAAAATTATTAAAACTTAAACATAAATTATTAAAACGTATCTAAACCCAAGAACAAAAATGTAATGTACTGTAACTCACCAGTTTTCCTTTTATTCAGAATTTTTCCATTCAGTTTTCATCTGTTGATCCTACCAGTAAAACACTTTCGGTCCTAGGGTGACAACGCTCATTTTCTGCATATTTTATCTATAGAGTAGTAGCATTGTCACTCTGAGATTCGAGCCTCATATCATCGCTATTACATAGGGGGAAGGTGTTCTGTAGAGGACTGGAAAGGCTTATGATGTTGTCTGAGGTCTCAGTTTATTGCATAGGAATTTACAAGGAAGCTTGATTTCACGCAGTATCTACAAGTATTTTTCTTTACCTGCAGAATACAGTATCTACTTAGCTTTAAAAAATGACTATAGCCACCACATCTAAGATATGGTAAGCTCCATCATATTAAATTTTCATTCTTGTGTTTAGATACCTTTTAATGCACATAAAGGAAACAATTTTCTTTGTACTTTAAATGTAAAATACATTCTAGACCAATAGTGTCTACTAGTGCAATCAGCATTCTGAATTCCAGGGCTTAACTTGAATTTTCATTTTCTTCCTTGAAATTGCTTGGACTAGGTGGTTGCTGACTATATATATTCATGCAGATCTTCTCCAGTTTCCCAGCCACAGAGATGTGGAGCTAAAGTGTTTTAATAACCGTATATTTTGCTGAAATTCTTTCTGTTGAAAATGCAGTTTTCAAGAGTTGTCAGATCTCATTGACATGCAGATAGATAACAGATGCACACTGTGGGTCATTTGAATATTAAGCATCTCACTATTCCCTGCTGTTTAGGCTTTGAATACAGTTTCAGTGCTCATGGAAATCATGGCTTCACTTGTGGAAGGATATCCAGGTGTTCACTACTTAAGGCGAATATGGATTACCAGAATTGTGGATTCCAAGTTGAAAATCTACAGTTTCTGGGGAAATTGTGTGAAGTATTCTTGCCTCCACCAGTAGCCTACAACTGGAGTGGGTGGAATAACTGGGTGGAGTGGCTTGAGTAAGTGTTGTGTGGTTGGAGTGGCTGGAGTAACTGTTGTGTGGTTGGAGTGGCTGGAGTAACTGTGAAAAGGTTGGACTGGGCAGAGTAACTTTATGGAGTGGGCAGAGTAACTGTGTGGAGTGTTTGGAGTGAGTAAAGATAGTAAATATTACACTAACCAATTGATTGACCAAATTTAAAAAGTGCACATGGCAAGCTTGATAGAGTGAGAAATGCATTTCAAATATAATTATTTATATAGCACATTTAATTGCAATGTTGTTGTCCAAAGTGCTTCACAGTTACATTAAAACCTACATTTATAAAAACATTAGCAGCATTATCACCACAAATACTCTCTACTGTAGAAAACTTATTTACAAACCTTTAACCAGAAGCCGGCCAAACTGTCACTAATTAAAAATTAGATTTCAAATAGAGCAGAGAAGAGCGATTAAAAACAAACTGCTCCAAATTGCTCACTTCACTAGCGTCTTCAAATGGGCGTAGTTTTAAAAACTGTAAATCCTACAGTGAAGAGCTTTATATTGTGAGAATCACAAGACCCAGACCTACATTTTGATGCATAGTATGTCTCTGAAATATTAAAAATGAAGGCACAGTCGCAGTTTAGAAATTGCCCTTCAAATTTGAGGTGGCTAGAGTGGAGTTTCAATGAATGTCAATGGGTGGCGTGAGTTGCAAACAAATGGTCATATTGTGAAAACTATCAGGACTATGGCTTAGCTGTGGACATTTTTAGTGGCAGCAGAGATAGCTGAATGTTTTGATATAGGATTTGTGTAGGTGGGCTTGAAGATGAGGGAGTGATGGCAGTTTAGAAATCATGTCCTGATTTTTCAGCTCACACTCTAGCTTTTGTCAGCTCCCACTCTAGTTTTGAACATTCCACCATTCATTCCTATGGGACCAATTTCACCATAAAAATGCCGATATTTTGTGAACCATTTGGCGAAACGTTCCACAAAGTAATATCACACCAATCGGGAACAATCCGCACGTTTCGGTATATTACTGTCTATGTAGTGTAAAAACTGTGGGAGGAGTTAGGGTGGTAAATTTGGCTATAATAATAAGAATATATATGTGAGATAACAGTAAGTGGTCTTGCCATGCAAGAACACTTAATAAGGCATGTCCACAGATATCCATCCACAGAGTGTAGAAAGTGTGGAAATATTGTGTAAAATACTTGGTGTTGTATCCTACTCCAACCTGCTGATATCGGAGATGGGAATAGAATTGAGTGATGTCTCATTTTAACTTTTTTGTGACATTATGCTTAAATTAGTAAACGTGTGCCAATTCCAGAACAGGCCAGTGAGCTGTAAAGATGTGAGGGATACATTTTGGAGATTACTGAGGAGAGGTGTTTGGTTAGGAGGTTGTTAATATAGGTTGTAAAACAGCAGTGAGGGGTGGGGGTAATGGGTGAGCTGAGCATGCCAGGGAACGACATTAGTCAATGGGTCAGCACAGAGCGATGTGCCTGGGGAGGGATGTATGGCGGTGGAAGGAGGGATGTATGTTGGAGCTGGGAATGTGGCTGGGGAGGAATGTATAGTAGTGAAGGAGCACGTTGTCCAAGAAGATGAACATCTTAGGGGCCATAATGCTTCTAAATGTTGTTTTGGTACCCCTGTGCTCATCAAATGCCTCTCTGTCCAGTGCACCCTTGGATGTATGTGAGCATGGAGTTGAAGTAGAGGTGGCATGTGATGTCTTGGAAATTCGCTTTAACGAATTTCTCCTTACCATGAGTACTCGCAGTTGGATGCGCAGAAATCCCCCATAAAGCTGTGCGAATCTCGCTTACCACGACTGCAGCTAAACTACACGATTCCTGCCCATCCAACTACTTTTAGCTTCTGTTGAGATGTAGGTGATGGAGCTCCGTTACCCTAGAATGATCAAACGACACTCTCAGGATGGTGTTGCAATTCACATAAGGGCCGGTTTCAGACTCAGCCCCTGGTTTTATTAAAAATACACACATGCCCCTCACATGAATAAAGTCAATCCCCTCCCACCGAACAATGCAATGGGGAGTGCCTATACACAGGATGTACATTCCGATTGGAGCATAGCCTTTCCTATTATCTATCACTGGTCCTCCCCCATGAGCCTTCTGAGGTCAGCAGACTTCCTCCCCTTCCCCCCCATGAGCCATCTGAGGTCATATTTCCCAGCTCCTAGCAGTATGTCCATTCTCTGTAAAAGCATCCCCTAGAAATATCAGTCTGTACCTGGATGGGCCCGATACGATCTTTATTAAAACACATCCATCCAAGATACAGTTCAGGTCAGTAATGGGTTGTAAGATATGCATAAGCCTACACGCGGAGTTCACACCGCTTGGCGCCTTGCGTTATGAAGCCCATGTGGTACTATGCTGCTGATATGTGGATACAGGCCCGCGGTCTACTGCCAGCGGCATTCGCATCGAATGCCGTGGTGGTATACACGCCGGTCTATAAGCGCAGATCCGCCATCTCATCCATTACCGAGCTGAGTACTGTAATACATTCATTGTACATGCGCATGGCCCAATTGCAGCCTTCAGAGCTTTAATTAAGCCACACGAGAGACATATGAATAACACTCATATATGACACATTTAAAGTTCGACCAGCAATACAAAATTTCCATGACATTCCCTCCTGTTTTATCATATTCTCCTCGTGTCCCTTCTTGATCTTCTTCAGCTTGATGGGTGTAGTCTCAAACCTCAAAGAGTTCCTGTAGTTGTCCCTGAGAATAAAGCTCCACGGGGTACCTGAAACAACAAGACCCGACGCAGACTCGACGCAAACAGGCTTGATTGAAGCAATGATCCTCAAGAGCGTTGGAACCTTCACTACAGGAAGGCTCTTGCAAAAACCACAAACAGACTTGTGGTATGAATAAGGCTTGTGATCCCACGGTGGTCTGGGGAGATCCAGCAATAGATTCTCAAATTGCCCCTGCAGACGGGGCCACACAAGGCTGGTCTCGACCCAGACAGTTTTCCAAATCGCAGACACAAACCATGATGAGGCTTGAAGCTTGCTTGAAGGTCTTGGAGAATGTGGTCTTCAGAGAGATAAATTAGAGGGAAGCCAGGACGTAATCTGTAGAGAAGGTGGTTGGTTGGTGAGGTCTTCCTCCGATCAGTGGTTGGAGTGGGATCCCAGGAGCGGGCATGGAGATGTGGTCGTCTGCCCGAGCTTGGCTTACACGGTCGATGAGGCAACAGGAACATCTCAACGCGGCATATAAAAGGCAGATGAAAAAGAGAAGCATCAGGACATACACTCCCACTTCCTTCAACCAAGATCCGATGGAGAACAGGAAATCTCCCAATCCTCCCAAACCCTTGAACGGATTCCAACCCTCACTAGCTATAGCTCTAGCTTTTCCCTGTAGTTCACTAACTTTGTCCATATGGGCCTGGACCTTGTCATCGGTGTCTTCTATCCAAGTACAACAATCCTCTCCGACGAACTCACAGAACCCCCCTTTGGCGGCTAAAAGATAATAAGCTGATGTTAAAGCACACCTGAGGGCTGCCTAGCTGTCCAGTTACCCATAATGGACTGACGAGGGTCCTACAGGAGCTAGAGCTAATATTGATGCTAAAACTGATGTTACCTGCTAAAAATGTGTCATTAAGTTCTACCGACAAATGTCTACGTGGGGGCTGACCAGGGGTCCCTTGCTTTTTCATGCCGACGCGGATGTCATATAGGGCATGAACAGCGGCCATTGCGGACATGTGATGACTGGGTGGGGGCTTAGAGCATACCCAACAGTTGGTTTTGTTGGCGGTTCTGGCTAAACGCAGGTGCATTTTAAATAAAAGGTTGGGATATCTGCCGTCTTTTCCTCCGTTCACACACATGTAAGACATACAAACAAAAAGAAAAAGGAAAATGACACCCCTCATTCTCTGGTGTAGCTGAAAAGCTTCTTGCAGTGGCTTGCGTGCACCCAGTTGTCTCGTCCCTCGAGCTTGAGTGAGGTAGGTGTCGTCAGCTGGACTTGGTATGGTCCGGTGAACCGTGGCTCGAGTCCGGTTCTTTGATGTTTCTTTAGGACGACCCAATCACCTGGCTCAATAGAAAGAACACCTGTTATTGCATTTGGATCCGGGAGCGATTTACGAACCCAGTGGTGTATCTTCTGCAGCTCCCGTTGCAGAGATTGCACATAACCTGTAAGCTGTGAATGCAAAGACGACAACTGTTGAGGAAAGTACAACCCTGTTTTGGGAGGTCCCCCAAACAACACCTCGTAGGGTGACAACCCATGTGGTTGCCGAGGGGCATTCCGGATGGAATAGGGGGCAATGGGGGGACACTCAGGCCAAGGTTTTTGGGTATCGGAAGACGTTCAACCTTACCGCTACTCTCGGGGTGATATGGGGTGTGTCGCCACTGACTCCAGTTCCACCAAAGAAATGCAGTCGTGTCCTTTGGAAGTAGTGGACAAAGAAGACATGTTAGCAGAAGAGGTGTTAGTATTGTTAGTCGTGTTGCAAAATTCAGCACTATCGTTGCTGTCCTCCCCCCCCCTTCTCATCTTCCAACACAGGAAGAAGAGAAGCTGGGTTAAGAACAGTGCATCGTTTGATAGTGAGGTTAGTAGGGGTTAGGAGGGCTTTCCCCTGAGAGGGGTACCTTGCCTTGGATGTCCTGTTTTCGCAAGACCATTCTTGCTGCACTGGTGTCGGTGAGGCAAGGGAGGGGATATTTTAATTCCTCTAGAAAAAGGTGGATCTGGGCCGACACCGATTTGTCAACTTCCTATGAGAATTCATAGGGGTTACTTACCATGGTGGTCACAGGGGCAGAGGACTCATCAGGAATGAACTGCCACCGACCTTTAGGTAATTGGGGACAGCTCCTCCTCATGTGCCCCGTAGGGCGGCACTGGAAGCACCTGGGTGGGGGCCTATCCTTCCTGTGACCCAGATCCCTTGGTTTTTCGTGTGGGGTCTGGGACATAAGAACTTTGGCCTTGTCCTGTTTTCTTCTATCCATTTCCCTCTCTATTGCCGCAAGAGTGGAAAGGATAGCAGGGATAGACATCTCATTATATTCGGGTCGGGCCAGAACCAGCCTTTCCCGAATTTTAGTATCGATGCCTTCCAAAAATTTGGCTCGCAACAGAATGTGCGTCGCGGTCACCTTTACCCCTTCAGTTGGAGCATCAGGTCCAACTTCCAGATCCGCATCCAGTGCCGTCTGCTTGAGACGGCGCCAGAAGCAGGCGCTTTCCTCATTAGGACCCTGGGTGAGCTTCATCATGTAGCACCATACATTTCTGGAAGCTTTGCCTTTAGCTGTGTACAGAACTCTTTGCCCCCTGAAGTCATCTCCTCATGCGTGGTTATAGAGCACCCTGCAATCACTGTACTGGCCACTTCCATGCCCACCTTCGCCCGCAGGATCTGTGCACAATCTGACCCACTCATACCATAGCTGAACTGGTTTTGTCCAAACATTCGAGCAAATCCTCTCGGATTGACTCGATAGTCCGGGAGCTCAGCCAGAATAGTGCGGATCTCTGCCGGGGTGAAGGGGACATGCCAAACTACCCGTTCCCCTAAAGTCCGTTCCCCCTGTGCATTGGGAGGACCTTCAAATTGCTGCACCCTGACTGGATAGGCCTCGGTCCGGGAAGAGTGCAAGGGCTGGCCCAGCTTCATCGGTGGGCTTAGATTAACCACCTCGCTTACTGCACCTTCAGGTTTGAGGTCCCTCAGATCAGGGTATAGCTGGGGGGCAGGGGTCTGATCAGTGGTTCGTAGCGCTTTGATGCAATCCGCCCTGTTTCTTAACCGGATGTCAATTCCCCTTGATTCACAGATAGTCTGCAAATCGGTTGTTGAGAAGACTTCATAGTTGGAAACAGAAGGAGCTGGGGTGAAGCAGGGAGAAGGGAGAGGTAGAGGTAGAGGCTGAGGCATAGATACAGAAGACACGGAAGGTACGTCAAGAGTGACGCCACTAACAGAAGAGACAGGTGCAGTTATACTTATCTCAGCCACTGTTGGTTGTTCAGGAACCCCAGCAGACCCTGATCCTGCCTGCCTTAGTAGAGTCAGCCCTGAAAGAGCTTCCTCCACCTCTGACACTGGATCCTCCTGTTTTATTCCCTCTGGAGGCCAGGTATACATCACCTGGTTCTTCCGGACAGACACCAGTTTATGTATGCCCTGCTTCCCTAATTGGATTGACCTGTGAAGCCATAGCTGTGCGATCTCTAGTTCTGACGCCTGCATCCGTGGTTCAAATTCAGAGATGAATTTTTCCCACCTCCATGCGTCAAATGTACCTTCCTGGGGAATTTCCCATCTGGTACCCTTCGACCATTTATTCCACCTTTTGAGGGGTTCTGTAGACTTCCCCCCCAAACTCACCTTCATCAGTTGTGCAGCTGTCCTTACCCTGAAGAGGGCTGGTTCCCCCTCTCTCTTCATGGACTGACTACTGCCCATCGTGACTAGTCACTGGTATATATCCCGCGTCCGGGTACCTGTTTACCCCCTGGAGCACTCGGTGGAATCCTACCGAGAGGCCTGATTCCACCACTTTCCCAGCACAGCGTAATTTATGTGATACTTATCGATCACCCGAAGCGCATCAAGTGGCGGTCAGACTGAGAGCACACCTCCCACTCCCACAGCGCAATTTATGTGATCCTGACCACCCGAAGTGTTTGTGGTAACCAGGCTAAGTGTTATACTTCCCTGGACCGCCCACTCGCACAGCGCAATTTATGTGGTTCTCATCACCCACTGTGTTTGGCAGGCCACACCGCACAATGATGAAAGTGGCTTTTCTCTCCCTTCACACAGTAGCTAACACAAGTCAAAACAAAAAGAGGGGTTCTTGGATGTTACTTAGGGGTTACTGGTTGCCCGGAAACCTGCTAACTGACCTTTAGGAAATTTGTGTAAAGAAGAAACTTTCCTAATACACACAGAAAACCCCCTTTTCAACCTGAAAAACCGTTAAAAAGGACAAAGTGGATCCTTATGAAAAACACGGGACATTTCACAGTAAAACAATTACACAGAGGTAAACCGAAAAACTGCGCCAAAAGTAACCTTGTTGCTGACGCAAAAATCACTCATACCAGCACCGCTAAACGATCTGCGCTACACACGCAATCTTCGCTGCAACCACCTAAAACCGTTTACACAAAAAGTCTGCTGGATGCGAAACACGCAACGCAGCAGCTTTAAAACAAACCCGCTTTACAATAAGGAACTACTTTTAACAAGAAAAACACAAGAAAAACATAATCACTATACAAGAAATCTTATGTGCAAAAACCCAGACTTCACCGCGCTCACTAAATGTGGAACACGTGAGGGGAAAACTCGCTTAACATACTTTAAATTGGCTGGCAATACGCAAATTTAAAGCTAAAAGCAAACAACTTAAACTGTAAAAAATTTGGATTAAAAACACAATATGGGTCCAATGCATATAGAAAGCTGCATACACATTGCATAGAGATTACTGCACATGTGGTATTCAACAAAATGGCCACCAACAGGGAAAGCACATGGTAGCCAACAAAATGGCCACCAAACAAAAGGAGTACATGTGGTTAGTCAAGAAAATGACCCCCCACAGAGGAGCACATGGTAGATACTAGAATGGCCCCCCACAGGGAAGCACATGGTATCAACTAGCCTCAAAATTGCCTCTAACCTCTTACATAAAACAGACTTTTGGACAGAACATACACTGGACAATTACACAACAATATGCAGCACACATACAACACAATTTGGCACAATCACAGAACAGACATAAAACACCAACATATCACACTAACATGCACATGTAACAGAAAGGACCCCCTGCTGCATGCTTGCTGGGAGCAGTAGTACCACAAAACACTGCACAGACTACATACACACAAAGATCTTACAGCAGTTAACAATTAACCTAAACCTTTCAGCACTGTAATAATGACCTCACGTGGAGGGGGGTAGAGCAATCACCACAGTACCTACAACCCGCAAATACTTACCTAAACATGCAACAACTTTTACCCACTAAAACATATACCCGTTTAATTTTTGGTTGGAAGATTTTTAAACTTGACCAAATCCAGCCAACCAAACCCACCCCTCTGCTGCTCTCCGCAGAGACAAACCCTTGTCTTTCACCCACAAATCAAGAGTTTAGGACAAAAAACTAGGTCCTTGCTAAGCGGTAATTCTTGTTAGCTAACCGAGAGCGAAATCAGCCACACGAATGTGCAAAAAGCGATCCTCTTAATGGCAGAGAGACCTGAAATGTGCCGGCATACTTTTTGCTAATTCATGATGACTTATTCCCCCCTCGTACTTGGTTAGCTATGCAAGAATACGCGTTAGTATCCACCAGGCTCGCCAAACTGTCTTGGAAATTCGCTTTAACGAATTTCTCCTTACTGTGAGTACTCGCAGTTGGATGCGCAGAAATCCCCCATAAAGCTGTGCGAATCTCGCTTACCACGACTGCAGCTAAACTACACGATTCCTGCCCATCCAACTACTTTTAGCTTCTGTTGAGATGTAGGTGATGGAGCTCCGTTACCCTAGAATGATCAAACGACACTCTCAGGATGGTGTTGCAATTCACATAAGGGCCGGTTTCAGACTCAGCCCCTGGTTTTATTAAAAATACACACATGCCCCCCACATGAATAAAGTCAATCCCCTCCCACCGAACAATGCAATGGGGAGTGCCTATACACAGGATGTACATTCCGATTGGAGCATAGCCTTTCCTATTATCTATCACTGGTCCTCCCCCATGAGCCTTCTGAGGTCAGCAGACTTCCTCCCCTTCCCCCCCATGAGCCATCTGAGGTCATATTTCCCAGCTCCTAGCAGTATGTCCATTCTCTGTAAAAGCATCCCCTAGAAATATCAGTCTGTACCTGGATGGGCCCGATACGATCTTTATTAAAACACATCCATCCAAGATACAGTTCAGGTCAGTAATGGGTTGTAAGATATGCATAAGCCTACACGCGGAGTTCACACCGCTTGGCGCCTTGCGTTATGAAGCCCATGTGGTACTATGCTGCTGATATGTGGATACAGGCCCGCGGTCTACTGCCAGCGGCATTCGCATCGAATGCCGTGGTGGTATACACGCCGGTCTATAAGCGCAGATCCGCCATCTCATCCATTACCGAGCTGAGTACTGTAATACATTCATTGTACATGCGCATGGCCCAATTGCAGCCTTCAGAGCTTTAATTAAGCCACACGAGAGACATATGAATAACACTCATATATGACACATTTAAAGTTCGACCAACAATACAAAATTTCCATGACAGTAAGGAGAAGGAGTATGTGACAGTGATGGAGGGGGAACATATGTGAGAGTTGTAGTAGAGGTATCCAGCAAAGGGAAGACATGAGGGACAATGTTGGAGGCTGGAGAGGGAAAGGTGTGAGTGGGGAGTTGGAGCATGGAGGTATCAAGTCTAGAGGTGGAGATGGTAGGTTAAGCTAGCAGTCATATCTGGCAATGGAGAGGAAGTGGTTGGGTGTATAAGAGCAGTTGAGGGTCAGAAACAGAAGGAGTTGGTACTGGTGGAAAAATCTTCCAGTAGTAAAAAAGGAAATGGGGATTATATATTATATAGTGAAGCGTGTTTATGAGTATTTACCTTACCTTAATGGCTAAGCAGTGTATTTTTGAGCCTTTAACTGATATTACTCCTATATTTAAGTAGCTTTTTAATAATGAAGATATTTAGGGTAATGCCCCAAACCTTAGAAATAGTATTTAATCTTCTTGATGTTTCAGATATATACTGCATATAGAAGAGAAATGTAATGAAACTTATTTTATTTATTGAGTGTGTAAATCAAGCATGCTAGTTTAAAAAACAAAAGTGTAGCGCTAATAGATAAACTAGAAACAAATGTGTGAATATTATTCACTATCATAAAGTCCAATATTGCAGTGTCCAGCAATACAGTGTGCATCAATAGTGACCAGCAATATAAAGTGTCCAGTAATGCTGTGTGAATCAATAGTGACCAACGATGTAAAGTGACTTCTGAGACAATCCTGCACCGCTATGCACTCACCAGAAGCAAGAAGCAAACAGTCTCTTTATAGAAATCCCTCCCAAGGATGTATCCATCTACTGCAGGAAAATAGGGAAATGACCCGATGACCTCCACTGTAGTATGGGCTCCTATGTGTGCATTCTTACAAATGAACCTGTTGGACACTGCAATTTTGGACTTTATGATAATGAATAATATTCACACATTTGCTTTTTGTTTATCTATTAGCACTGCAATTTTATTTTTTCTGTTTATGTAGTGGAGGTAGGGGGTTTGCCACTTTTTGCTAGCTGCTCATTCACTTCTTTGCACTCACTTCATATTTATTTTTTACATGCTTTTACTTTAGGATAGAATAGGGCAGGATTAGAACTCCTGTAAGGTTTTCACTGCTATCCAGAGCTCTCTTGGAGTGATTTACCGTCACATACAGAAAGTGACAAAAATACAAAAATAAAAATCCGCCATAGGTTCTAGTTTTCCCTTATTCTACTAAAGGAAAGCATTTTTATTTTTGCCTGTGATGTTGATGGAGAGTTCCCCCCATTTCCTCTAACGGAACCCCAAATACATGTATTCTTAGTTTTGGACAGGGTGGATAAAAATCAATGATTTTTTTTAAAAAATCAAAAAAATCGGATATTTTTATATAAATCGGATTTTTTTTATTTAAATCAGATTTCTTTAAATAAAATGCTTTTTGAGGAAAATATATTACCATCCAAAGGTTATTCCATCATGAAATAAAGATTAGTTTTTTAATTATGTAGAATAAGGCTGTATTTGTTTAATTTGTTTGGTAAATAAATTCCATTAATTCATTCACAATGTCATGCTCTTCCAGAGGTTTTTGTAAGATTATTGGGCAGTTTCTCTGCCTACAAGATATTATCACAGATGCTTGATTTACTTTTGCAATTCTCAAAACTGAATTTGACTCAGTGGAGATCACATGCCTCTTCTTCACAGCAAAAATGTTATAACATGAACAGAGTTAAGAAAAAGACCTTAATCCTAACTTCTACAAACCTATGAATACAGAATCAACCCCTTCAGTGCTAAGTTTCAAGAAGTTCAGTGAATAGAATAGAAACAATATTTTTCTGATTGTTTGGAGTGGAATAGATCTGCACAAGAAGAAAGTGAAGCTAAGTGTGAGGAGGAAGGGGCTGACAGTCTAAGTTTCTTAAAATATATATATTTTGTTTAGCCAAATTAGTTAAACATGGATGTTTGTTTAAGCAAATAACATATGCTGTAATGTTATTGTTTCAGATGAATAAATCTATTTAAATTGTTATTATTAAGGTAATGATTTTTTTTCTCCTTCCTAAGTACAACAGAAAAGTTGTCCAAATATGAATGATTAACCTATTAAACTGGGGATAAAAAAACTAATATGAAAAGTTGTTATTCTAAAAATCTTCATCTACTTGCATATTAAAGTTATACCAGCAAGAATTAGTCTATGTAGAAAACTAGGATTTAAATCAAGCCTTACTGACTAGTGATTTAAATCGTGATTTAAATCAGTTTGATTTAAATCAAATCCACCCTGGTTTTGGATAGTGTTTTTACTTGTATTAATGTTTTTCCAAACTTTGAGTCTATAGCATATCATTATAAAATGTTTTGTAAGTGGGGAAATTCTTATTTGCATATTACATATACAGGCTCAGCTTCTTACGTTGCAGAGCTAACCATATTACTGCATTACTCATCCTTCTCACGATGAAGGTGAGTCTGCTAACTCTCCTGGATTTCCATATTGCCTGTTATCTGGGTACTTGATTGCTGGGGGTTCTACCTCCACCCATCTCCCTAGTGGAAAGTACTATTATATTGGCACCCTATCTTTGATATCTTAACAGTTGCTAAAAGTGAACTCCACTTTCCCTAAAAAATAATATATATAATTGTTACATAAGCCATTGTTTAATTTAATGGCACTAAAAGTGACCTTTCCATTTCAATTTGCAGTCACTGTAGTTTTCTAAAACTGTCTAAAAATTCAAATGTCACTTCCTTGCAATATGGCAAAGTGGAAGTTTACTGTACACAGCTGGTGTGCACAATGTCCCCAGAAATCACCTTTCCCACTGCTTTTCCCAGATTCTAGGTCTTCACTTCTTCTATAGGAGTTTTATGTTGAAAAGCAGTGAAACTTAGAAGTTAAGGCTAGCAGACAGCAAGGGCCAGGTCATAAAGTTGTCAGAGACAACCAGACAGAGTCAGAAGCAACGAGATATACACTGTTTGTACAATTATTAAGTGAGTTTTTTTTACCAAATCATCATTTTTTTGCATATTGTCCAACTCCAAGCTGTATAAACTTGAATGCTTACTGGATTTAAGCAGGTGATGTGTATTTGTGTAATGAGGGAGGGTGTGGCCTAAGGAGAACAACATCCTTTGTCAAGGTGTGCATAGTTATTAGGCAGCTTTCGTTCGTACCCGTTCCTTTCCCAGCTCATGTAGATGATTAGGGTTGCTACATGATCATCCCATGATCAGTCAGACAGGTGCCGCTCTAGGAAGGGCACCTGTAGGCACATGCCTATAGTGCCTGTTGGGAAATCCAGCCCAGGGGTTATCCAGTGCAGGGCTCCAGTTTTTTATTGCCAATTTCTTTTTTTCTATTTTGATGTTCACTAAATCTTTTTATGTAATGTAACTTAGGCTGAATCAAGGCTGAATTACATTCAAATGATCCAAATGGAACAGCTATAGAGTTACATATCTTCAACATATGTAAAATGGACCCTTACAGAAGTCGCTGCACTACTTCAACAAAAATGTAAAGCATACTTTCAGTTAAATAGTTATATGTACATTCCTTTACCTGTGAAAATATTCATAATTCTCTAGTTATGTGATTCATACAGCCCAATCAAAATGTACTGTAAATCTACAAAGGTGACACCACTGTCCAAAGTCTGCCATTCTGCTCCCTCGTCATCTGCCACTGCTGCCACTCCCACTCTTAGTCTGACTTCTAGTGTGCAAGATGGTATTGAAAGTTAAAATATACCTAGATTGTAGGTAAATATACTTAGAGCTTTTATAATTACGTTTATTTTTAATTAATACATAGCTGGAATAATTGGTGGGTTTTATATTTACCACGAGTTCTATTCCACCATACCTAAAAAATGGATTTTAATTACATACAGCCACAGAGTGCCACTAATAGGCAGTAAGATATTCATGATTCTATGACATTAGTAGCCCTAGTATACCAGTTTTTATTCTTTGACATACTTTTCAATGTGAAACCCTATTCCTTCATGGAATTGCTAAGGGAAATGGAGGGCAGACAACCCTTGCCTTAATGATGAGGGGTGGAAACAGGGCCGGTGCTAGACTATTTTGCACCCTAGGCAAAACCAGCTACTTGCCCCCCTCTAAAAAAAAGAAAAAATTTAAAACAGTAGAAAATATTAAATCAACAAAACATGAAATAGCTAAATTTCATTTAATTTGCAAAAATAAGTGCCATAAAATGCCACCAGCACCAATAATAAAGACAGAATCAGTGTCAGAGGTGGACTGTATCTGTGGCTGGCAGTGGCAGGGTGACAGTGGCGGATGATGGATCCACACTCTGACAGATCCCAAGTTGGAATTCCCCGGGCAAGGGGTGGGGGGAGATAAAACACTGTGACAGCAGGCAGCTGAACTGAGCAATCCCACACAGTGACAGATCCCACACAACCACCAACACTGACACAGCAGTACCAGCAGGTACTAGATGAGCAAGCTGTGGGATCGTGACTATGTCACCACTCACAGACACAATGCATATGTGATGGATGTGCGGCCTGCTAGGTCACACTCACAAAGACATGAGACATCAGAGTCAGACATTACCTTCCTCTGCAGGTATAGCTCTGCCTCCACTGATGAATGGGAAGAGAAGGTTTGGAACTCCACAGTGATCAGCAGCCACCAGCTGGCTTGCTGTAAGGGACTGAGTCTGAGAGGAACACTTGAAGGAGCGGCAGCTCAGCTGCTACACTGGCCCCAGACACCTGGCATCTTCCTCTGTCCTTTCGTCCTCCCTTCTGCTGCCCCTCCTCTCAGCTAAAGGATCATTCATGACATGGCAGTGTCCCACACAAAGAAAGTGCCGGCCTGCGCTTCGCCCAGGCACCCCTAGGTAGCAGTGCACCCTGTGCAGCCACCTAGTTTGCCTACTGGAAGCACAGGCAAACTAGGCGTCCTCTCCCATATATATACTATGCAATTTGCTCTACAGATCTAAAGATATATATGCAATATCATTATCGTACATGTTATACTTCAGATTGAACAAATTGGGTAACAAAGTAATAGATAACTTTTATTTTGTTTTTTTTTTGTGGTAAGACCATTCTGTTCTGAGGTATCCACGTTCTAAGCTAATGTATATTTCCTTTCCCAGCATTTACAAATGATTCAGAAAATTGTATAAGATTTTTGCTATGCATAAAAATTGATTGCAATACCATGGAAACTTTCCACATTTCCTATCCTTTCTGAATAAGTGAAAATAATCAACATTATGGGGGAGATTTGCTAAAACTGGAGAGTGCAAAATCTGGTGCAGCTCGGCATAGAAACCAATCATCTTCCAGATTTTATTGTCAAAGCTTAACTGAGCAAGCTGAAGTTAGAAGCTAATTGGCTACCATGTACGTCTGCATCAGATTCTGAGTGCTTCAGTTTTAGTAGATCTCCCTCATTACTACCATGATGACAGATGACCAATGACATCAGAGGCTGTCCTGTAAAATCTGTAGAAACCAGGTATATCGGAAAGGACTAACTCTTCAAGGGAGACTATAATGTGTTTCACTTTAGATGTTTTAAAAGTTTTTACATTTTTTCTTTATTTGTATCTTTTTTTAGTATATATTTCCAATTTGTGTTTAAAATAAACAATTATTAAGTGGCAAAGGAATCCCAGAGTTTAACCTCACTTGGCTTCTCATTGTCTTCACCCAGGAGAAACCAAAGTACATTTTAATCTGATCGGTTAAATTGGATATTGCATTTTGCTCTAGCCAATATACAGAAAGTGTAATGTATTATTAGGGGTGCCCACTTCCAGCATTAAAATATGTATGGTCTTTATGTGGTCAGATATGCAGAACAAATGAGCCAGAAGGGGGGAGGGAGGAATAACCTTAACACAAAATAATTAGATATAACAGAGTCAAATCCTTCCCGCGTTTTATGTCAAATATTTGGGCATTAGTTAAAGAAATAGCCCCATTAAGGTTAACTAACTACATTTTTGGTGAGAAGTATCTTTCTAGCAGTTGTGACTCTGCATGCTGAGAATGTGGGGAAGCTCCTGCACCGTTTAGTATGTCTGGGCCAAGATTTGTTTTACGCAGAGCATAAGTGGCTGCGATTCCTCTGAGGAGTCCCTCTCCCTACACTCTGCCAGCACTAATTTCACAGTCTTAAAACAACTGAGGCAACAAAAGGAATTGGTAATGAACTGCCACAAGATACCATTGTTCCTTCTACTGAGGGGAAGATGTTGCTGTGCCAGGCTTATTAAAAATCATTTCTCAATTAGGGTAGTTACATGTTTTAACCATTCATGACTTCTAAAAGAACAGAATGCAGTGAAGTGACACATTCATTCCTTTCAGGGTAAAACAAATGTCATTTAAGAGGACAGCCAACAACATCTACTTTTATCTCATAAAGTAGATACTGTATGTGTGTTCATAGATCACGGATATGTGTGTTCATAGATCACGGATATGTGTGTTGCTGTAATAAACCAGCAAGTCAGTAGTGCAGAGCAGAGTATTATATAATATGCTACTTAAAAACTGATCGTATCTGTTCAATCTTTGTATATGGACCTGTTCACACCATGGTGCACAGTAACACATGTTGGTGCAATACGGTGCCATATATTCTGAATGCCATGCAAATTCTAATACTGTCTGTGTAATCACTGGGGAGATCCACCCTCTATTTTTCTCCAGGTGACCATTGACACCCAGATTGGAAATGTGGAAAATCAAAAAATTTGAGTCATGAGAACAGGAATAGATGGGGGAAACTTCCAATAGGGACATTTGCTCCTATGACATTCATTGAAGAGAATGTTTCATTAACGTTAAAGTCCAACTTCAGGCGTATTCATTTTGTCTAGGGATGAGGATATGGATATGTCTAGCGGTAGACTGTCCCTTGGCATCCTCAGTTCCAGAACAAGGCTTTGCACCCTGTTCTGATCCTGATGACATCAGGACTCTAGAGTGGTGGAGTGTGAGGGTGTAGAAGCTGTGAGGACCAGTCTAGCTGTGGGGAGTAGCTGAGAAACAGATAAGTATACCTCCTTTTATTGTTCCCCTAGACATAAATGAACAGTTAACCCTTGCAGTGGGGGCACAGCCCCACTGCAAGGGATATTTATTTTATTTGCCTAGAGCTGGGATTCAAAGAGATACCCTCGCGCTTTGTGTTGTGTCTAAAGGATAAGAAGTCCAAGCGAATCTTCACTATCCCCACCCACTTTCCAGTATTTTACTTTTATCCCCCTACTATCTCACAATTTACATTTTTGAAATATTTTTTTCAATTTTTTTGATGGAATGCATCCCTGTACTTCTTTGATTCTCACCCAAGCGGATCAGCAACCCATGCTTACATCATGCATCCCAGGAGGCCTCTGCATACTCCACAGAGTGTCATTGGGGTCCAGCTGTCTCTTCGTGGTCCTTCCGGCCACCCTCCCCAATGACTCACCATAATGCATGCACATCATCTGCAAGACTTCAAAAGAGACAGCTGCCACCTGATTATATCAAAGATGAAGATGGTGCTGCAGGATCCTGGGTGAAAAGCAGTGGAATGGTAGATCCCTACAGAGCACCGTTGGATTCATTGGGATGTGAGTATGTTTTATTGAAGATAACTCAGCAAAAAAGATAAGGGGGGGAAAAATAGAAGGGAGTGTGAAATTCCTCTTTCAAGAGGAATTTCAAAACTTTTTAAAGAAAATTAAAACTTAGCAGTTACATACTGCTGCTGACTTGTGACAAACTGGTATTTACCAGTCCAGGTGTCCAGTGCTGTCTTCAGTGGAGCTGATTCCCTGCCTGGCTTTGGATGCCCAACGCCATCTTGGATGTGAGAGCTGGCTGTGACTTCCTGATACTCCCCACTGCACATGTACAAGATCACTCTGTGCTGTTAGACTGGTGTCATGTGACATGTCCCAGGAGGTTGCAGGGGGTGGGGTGCCTAGGCGTGAATTGTGAAAGTGGTAGTGTGTTCCTGTTCCTGCTGATACCTGCTCCCAGGAAAAAGAAAAACACCAACTTTGTTAGAGAAGGGGGAGGAGAGGATGAGTACACTGTGCCTGTGATTGACAGCCCCAGTGCTGTGTGAAGGAGGATGTGTCCTTTCTCTCCAATCAGCTCTCAGAGCTCTCCTTACTGAGTTCTGCAGTGTGTAATTTCAGCTCTCCGCCCCATGTTTTTTTAAGGCTCAGACAAGCTTTATACATTCTGGACTTTGAATGGCTGTAGAGAAGAGAAGACTGCAGATAAACAGCACTGTGTTCTGGGTGCGAGCTGAGACCTTCCTGTCTCTGAGTTTTCTGGCTCAGCCAATCAGAGGAAGTTTTGTATTCATAAATAGAATACATCTCTTTCTATGAGTGGCTATATGGCTCTCAGACAGACTCTATTGTGTTCCAGGTCTGAGACAGGAAGGTCTCGGCTCACACCCGGAAAACAGTGCTGTATATAGCCTCCGCTATGTTTATTTTTGAAAAAGTTAAATCTTTAGCTGCAATTGAATTTACAATTTTGCTCTAGTTTTTTTTGTTTCTTTTTTTTTATAAAAAAGAACATGTCAAAAAGCAAATGTTATTTTTTCTTGGCCTTACTTTGTAACATTATTATTATTTCATTTTACTCAATTTATTGTCATTGGGGATTCTGATACTGGTGTCCAGCAGTGTGCACAACAATGTAATATTGTTCAGTGTGCACAACCAGTTCCTGTGTTTATGGGGGCTAGCTAAAAGCTGACTGATGTGGCAAATTGCCTGGGTACGTGCTGCGAAGAACCACGTAGTTTTATTTTTGTTTGGCAGTTGAGGAGTTAGCTGAAGTTGCTGTGTGAGAGATGAAGAGTTTGTCACTGTTCACCCCTTCTCTGGACAGGTTCAGTATGACAGTCGTGTTGACTCATCCATGGACTTGGGAAAGTTTGAGGCCTCCAGCTGACGTCACAGTAAAGTCAAATCGCCTACTTATTTCACAGAATTAGTCTGATCATTTAATTCAATTGCTTCATAACTGGGCAGTTCCACAGAACTAGTGAGCTAAAATTATCTCCGGGTTGAAGAGAAAGAAATAATCTGATGACCCAAACAAGTATTTCCATGTGAACTGATTCTTTTTGTGATTGTACTTTTCTTTCTTGTTGTATATTGTCAAAGCTTATATGTTGTCGTAGCAGCTTTGGGACTCTTGCGTAAATAACTTTTTGTTATCTGCTTTTTAATCACTGCATTTTTACTTGTTGGAGACTCATCCAGCATTAGGGCTGCCTGTGTTATTGCTCTTTATTTAAGGAAGTGTTAAAGTAGGACTATAGGCACAGACTTTTTTTTTCATTTCATTTTGGATAGAGTAAGGGAGGGTTATAACCCCAGTCAGATTGTTTTTTTTCTCCGTCTGTGGCCCTTTGCACAGATTTCTATTCACTTCCTGTTTCATAGCCAGACAGGAAGTGAGAGGAAATCCTTGCAAATTAACCACTTCCCGCCTGGCCCATGTACATAAACGGCTGGATGGGAGCAGTGCAGGAGCAGGTTGGCGTTCAAAAACAGCTACCGCATTTTCAGCCTGTGCACGCTCCCTGGGAGCGTGTGGCACCACGATCCGGTGCCCGCTGTGTCCAGAGGAACACCGATTGCTACTATTCATGTGATCACTGATTCGCCAATCAGTGACCACATGATCGGGACCTCACACAGAGGTCCCGTACAGCAAACAAGATGTCACTTCTGACATCATTCCTTACTACTAGTGAAAACTGTGAATTATCATAGAGATCACATGGTACAAGGCTATTCACAACAGCCTTCTACCATGTGACAAGCTGTGACCAATCACAGCTCTCACAGTATTTCTCAATGGCTGCAAGAATACAGTCAGAGAGTAGGAGAAACAATTGCTTTTACAGCCTTTATGGGTATAAAAGCAATCAGTGTAAAATAAATAAATAAATAATTAAATTTTCATCAGCCAATACAAGTAGTACAGTGTCACTATAGTGACACTGTACTGCTAGGGTGACAATATGTAACAAAAAAAACAAAAAAACATAATTAATAATATAAAAAATTAAAATAAAAATGTAAAAAAAAATTAGAAAAATTATAATTTTTGGTTATAAACTAATTTGGGTTTTTGTATTACTAAAAAGATAGCTAAATACATTTTAGCCAAGACTTATGAAGAAAGATTATGTATTTGCTAAATTTTATAAGAAAAACACTTTTTTTCAAAATTTTTGGACTTTTTCATTTATATAGCAAAAAAAATGAAATAAAAATCACAGTGGTGAATAAATACCACCAAAATAAAGCTTTATCTGTCTCAAAACAAAAATGCTAAAAAATTCATATGGCTACAGTGTGACAGCACTGAAAGCAGAAAATTGGCCTGGACAGGAAGGGGGTAAAAGTGTCCAGACTTAAAGTGGTTAAGGGAATTCCTTGGGGATCCCCAGGTCACCAGAACTAGTGTCCCTATTGGAAGATTTCCCCTCTATTATTTTTCTAAGGACAACCCAAAATTTGGGGTTTTCTTTTACTTTCAATGATAATGGTAAACAGGACAAATATACAGGGTGAAACAGGGACACAGACAACAATAATAACTGACAAATATTCTAATCCCTCTCCACTTTATCCAAAATTTTTTTTAAAAATTTGCCTTTTAATGCAGTTTACCAATTCATAAAGTGGGGCTGCATTAATCTTCTTTTTAGGCTTTTTTCCTTTATTTTCACTTGGTGATGTGGCCAGTAAGTCTGTTATTTTACTACTTCCTTTACCAGACCAAGCCATCCAGCAAAAGCGGCAGTTAGAGTTTTGAGACATACCATTTACCACTGAAAGGAGTGCTTACAATAGTCAGCATTTATTCATTTATATAAAACCTTTATCCCAAAATGAAAAAAAAACATGTTGCTTTAAAGTGATAGTAAACCAGGACCCTGCGTTTCTGGACTCCCACAGTAAACGCAACATGGAAATGCAATTATTTTAGTAAATATAAACTGCTAAATATCTTATTTTCTCATCAGCAGTTATAGCACTCTTCTATCAGTGACTTCTATCAGTGTCCAGCTGAGCACTGGTTAAAGCTTGTAGGAGGAGTTTTCATTTTGCTCTAGGATGCAGGACCCCTGACCTCTGTCTGGACAGTGCTGATTGGCCCTGTGCTGATCACATGCACTCTTCCAAGAAAAAAAAACCCTCTCTAGCAATACACACCAAACTGAGCATGTGCAGAGTGACTCCACACGATATGTCTTATCAGGAGATAAGATGGGGACACTCGAAGAAGGGGAGGATCAGAGAAGTCAGGATTAAACAGTGTTTTTACACAATGCAGAGGATTAACCCCTTAGGTTCCACAGTGAGTATAACAAACATGCTTTATTGCATATACAGACTGATTTTACTGTTGTGGGTTTAGTAACACTTTAACTGCTTAGGTTTACACTGTCACATGGTTCACACTGTCACCCCGCATGTGATTTGCACGGGATTCGCACTGCATTCCTGTGCAAATCACATGCAGTTCTCTACGGTGCCATTTAAGCCTATTCATTTTGAATGGCTCAAAATGCTCTGTATCCATATGAAAAAGGTGCAGGCAGCTTTTTTTTGTTTGTCTGGAACTGAATTGCATGGGTGTTCATACCCATGTGATCTGTTTCAGACAAATGCACTGCATTTTGCGACCTGCTTTTGCCCTGTCATTAACTTTTAATTGACACCTGCGGCATATCGCATGAACACTTGCTATGCAGTGCAGAAAATGCACAGGAATTGCTGCATTTCCCGCATCAGTATGAATGTGGCTAAAAGTGTTAGCACGAGTTTGTCTTTAAATTGTTAGTCAATCTATCTAAATCTGCTTGTGCATCTAACACTACCCTCTCACCACATTGACAATGCTGCTGTCCAAAAGTGTCTCCATTGCTAGTTCTTACAAAGGTGGAGGCACCCTAAGGCTAGGGTCACACCTATGCAGTTTGCATTTGATGCATTTCTGAAGTGCTTTTTGCGGTGCACTTTGCGTTTTTGCACATGCATTTTTGCTATGTTTTGCAGCATTTTTGATGCGTTTTGCGTTTTTCTTTCAACTTGTTGCCGGCAGAATAAAATGCAAAAACGCACCAAGAACACATAAAAACGCACTACATGCTTTTCTGCAGCGTCTCCATTGAAGTCTATAGTAAAAAATGCAATGTTTTGCATTTTAAAAAGACCCCGACCCTTTCCAAAAAACACATTGGGTGAAAACGCAGAGATGTGAACCTGTGCCATCGGAAATCGTGTTAAATGGACTGCAAAATGCAGCAGAAAACGCATAGGTGTGAACCTCCTAGACTAAGAGTAAATGTGTTACTGGCTGCATCATCAAGATGAAGGTAAGTCTAAAAAAGAAACAAATGCAGTCACCACATTTAAGGATTGAAAGGTTCAAAGTTTAATTTTTGGGGGGCTTATTACCAGTGGCTCAGAGCACTGGCATTGACTGTAACCCAAATCAACCACAGTAAGGCTTTCTGCATTAAGCTGCCTCTTTTTTTTCTCAAAAGCTGTGTCTTCCATAATGAACACGTGAAAGATGTAGGAATGAGAATTGCCTTTATCACCTTTCTGGAAGTATTTTAGATAGAGAGAAAAGTTCTCTGTGGGCAGAAATTTACATTCTATTGCAGTTTAATAAAAGAAGGACATGCTGTTAAAGATCATAATTCAGTTTAATTGCGTCATTTAGCTACATGCATGTACCCAATGCCCTGACATACCTGGGCATCAGCGCTGTGATGTACCAGAGGGTCTAGTCTTTCATTTGTGTATCTCCATCACAGATGAGTTAATAAACATGAGAGTGAACCTTTCACCTTGGCTCTGTGGTGCATAGTTCTCTGTCTTCCAGCTTATCAGAGCATCCTTTTTTCTGGTGCACTCTGGAGGTTCGGCACATACCGGCTGTGCAAAGGTCAGACAATAATTACATGTGCAGTATGTGTGGCTTTGTAACCATTCCCGAGATCGTGCACCTTTATGACCGAATCTCACAGCTGGGTTTAAACTATTACATAATCTGGTTGATAATAATAGATTTTTTTGAAAGAGGAAACACTGATATATGTGAAACTTTTGAACATTTCCTTATGATGCTTCGAGTGTATATTTTTACGTTAAATTAGCATATACAAGAATGATCATTAATCAGAATTATGAATTGGTTGTGATTACTGAATAATTCACCTGAAATTTAAAGAGGAACTTCACTCCCCCATATAAATTGTTTTTTTGTACCCTTCTCACCTTATTATTATTATTATTATTACTACGAGTTTATATAGCGCCAAAGGGTTTGCTCAGCGCTGTACAATAGGGGGGGACAATACATGGCTGAGTTTTCCTTTAAATGGTTGTATACTTTCCCCATTGAAAAAAAAAATCTCTCTGCAAGACAATATTGACATTATTCTGTACTCCTACTGCTGGACCTCTCTGCTGCCTTTGACATGGTGGACCACTCCCTCCTCCTCAAAAAACCTTGTTTGGTCTTCTTGACTGTACTCTTCGCTGATTCTCATTCTACCTATCCCCATGCAACCTCAGTGTCATTTACTACACTACTTCCTCTTCTCCTCTTCCTTTCTCTTTCGGGGTCCCCCAAGGTTCTGGTGGACCTATGCTATTCTCGATCTACAGCTCCTCCCTGGGTCAGTTAATAGCCTCCCATGGCTTGCAATACCATTTCTACGTTGGTGACACCCAAATCTATCTCTCTACCCCACAGCTCACTCGATCAATCTTTGTACACATTGCTAATTTACTAACGGACTGGATGTCACATCACTTCCTCAAATTCAATCTACCCAAAACTGAGCTCTTAATATTTCCTCTCATATGTGCCCCTTTCCCTGACTTCTCTGTCAAGATCGACGGCTCAACTATCAGTCCGTCCTTGAATGCCAAGGTGCTTGGTATAATCCTGGACTCTGAACTCGGCCCAGATCCAATCAGTGTCCAAAGCCTGCCGCCTCAACCTCCGCAACATCTCTGAAATATGCCCCTTCGTAACCAATGACACCACAAAGCTCCTAGTCCAGTCCCTGGTCATCTCTTGCCTTGACTACTGTAGCTCCCTCCTCACTGGCTTACTTCTACATAGGCTATCCCCCCTTTAGTCCATCATGAATGCTGCTGCCAGGCTCATTCACCTTAGCAATCGCTCAGTGTCTGTTACGCCTCTGTGCCAATCCCTCCACTGACTTCCATTCACCCATTAATTTAAATTCAAAATATTAACAACTTAGAAAGCCATCCATAGCTTTGCCATCAGCTACATCACTAACCTATTCTCAAAATACCAACCTAATTGTTCTCTTCGTTTCTCCCAAGACCTCCTGCTGTCTATCTGCCCTGTCACCTCCTCCCATGATCGCCTCCAGTACTTTTCCTAAGCCTCTCTCATCCTCTGGAACTTCCTACCACAATCTGTCCAACTATCTCCTACTCTGTCCATGTTTAGATGATCCCTGAAAACCCTTTTCTTCAGAGAGGCCTATCCTGCCTCCACTTAATAAGTGTACTTTTATTTTCTCAGCTCATCCCCTACAGTTATTACCTTTATCTATCTCTTGACCCTCCCTTTTAGATTGTAAGCCTTAACAAGCAGGGCCCTCTGTTTCCTACTGTATTAAATGTTGTTGCAATTTTATTATCTACCTTTATGTTGTAAAGTGTTGTGTAAACTGTTATATAAACCCTGTATAGTATTAAATAATATAAGAGACTTACTTTAAAACAAGTGGGAAGCTGTCACCGCTGACAGGGCTTCCATCTCCATCAGGTTTTCCTTCCAGGTTTGTGAGCTCCAGCCTCTTGAAAGGCAGAGCCATGATGATGTCACTCCTGCACATGTGCGTGGGAGTCACAACTATGGCACAGAGCTTTGAAGCAACGGCATGAGTATACTAATAAATAAAATTAAAATGTGTATCATGCTCCAAATAATTACTTAAGTGAATTCAAATATATTTAATCATGCTATATATATATATATATATATATATATATATATATATATATATATAAAATTAATCATATAAAATGATTAGCAGTGTTAATACTAGTGATCCAAAAAAACACAAAGAAAAAATAAAATATTCAAATTATCAAATAGTAAATATGACACAAAAAATAGCATGATTAAATATATTTTAATTCACTTAAGTAATTATTTGGAACGTGAAACAAATTTAAATTTTATTTATTAGTATATTAACACAGTATATGAGTATGTGCACTAGTGTCAGCGAACCACAATAAAATCGATTTTATTTATGCACTGTATATTAGTGATAACACCACAACACCATAGTAGCTCACAAGTATTTCATTTTTTAACAGCATGAATATGATGTATTCTAAAAGCGCATGTGCCAGTGATGTCACCGGCTGCCGCTCACTGGAATATCTCCTACACGGTGCACGTTTAGCAGATATTCATTTTACCTACAGGTAAGCTTTATTAAAACCTTACCTGTAGGTAAAACTAGCAGAAGAGAGTTTACTACCACTTTAATAAAAACACTTACCAGCGAATCCACAGTTGTCTGTTGTCCTCCTCTGCTCCCTTTCAGCACTCTGGGTCCTGTACAGACATCTTCTTTTCTGACATCATCAAGAAGCTGGCTTTCTTTTTTTGGTTCTCTGAGCCATCCCCCAGATGATGCATGGCAGCAAATCCATAGTGTGTTGTAGAATGCCCGATGCATGTGAATATGGTGAAGATTGACCCCAAACATTCTGGGATGCATGACCTGCTTTATGTGCTACCTATAGATTTGCATCCCTGTTATTGTTATCCTTCATTTAGGTGGCAACATATACATGTACTGTATAGGCATATTCTTTAGTGCACCAGTACAAGCGCACTTTATAATGTGAGTGGATTTTAGTAAACTGATTTTAATAAAATTGCGATATTGAAGCAGAGAGCTATGCAAATATTTGCTCTATTTGAGCTTCTGGTATTCACTTACCTGCGGATATGAATAGTGAGAATTGGTATAGTCGCCACTCGTCTTCCTGAATAGTAAACTTTATTGAATGAGTAAAATGTGCATATAAAATGGCTTACTCATTTCGGCAATAAGCCTTAGTCATAGCTATAACAAGTAAGCCATTTTAACCCCTTGGCGCCGGCGCCTCCTGGCCCTTTAAGGGTTTCAGAAGCCTGGAGGTGGGGCGGGGTTTAGGGTCATGTGACCGCCATGACACACCGTCACGATGGTCACATGATCGGGAAAGTTCCCGATCGAAAGAGGAGATCGGGACCTTTCCGTGAGTACCGGACATGTGTGCTGGGAGCGAGCAGGGCGCGCGCTCTCAGCACATATGGTTTTTTTTTAATAGAACGCAAATGTGTGGCCGCTCGGCGTCTAGGCCCAGACACCGGGAGGCCGCACATTTGCGTTTGGCCGGCGCCAAGAGGTTAAATACACATTTTACTCGTTCAATAAAGTTTACTATTTGGGAAGATGAGCGGTGGTTAAACCAATCCTCATTATTCAGTTTCATCTGTGCTGGGAAGACACAGAGCCAGAGCACCAACATTCCACCTCCGTGGGGATTATCTCTGAGCGTAGCACCTACTTGTTCATACCTGCGGATATACCTGGATGGAGATGGATTGAGAGAACCAGGAGCCCATAAGGGGAAGACCAGTTGTTGTAGTAGTCACCCCACCTAAAAGGGAAGGCACACGAGACCTAATATTCTTAGGCCATGGAATAAGGTGAGAGCATTAGATTGAGGGTGATGGGATTACACCGTGTATGGTGGAACTGGTGTTGGGATAGAATCAAGTGGACACAGTGTGTGGAATTATAAGAAGAGGAATATTGCATATTGATGAAAAACGGATACTGACACCAATTTTTTGTGGTATTTAATAATAATAGGAGGAATATTGCATATTGAAAGATAATGGACACTGAAACACAATTTTGGTAGACTGATAGTATCCATTTATTTATCTCTCACTATTTTATTTTTTATTGTTTCTATTTTTTTTACATTTTATTATTTGCAGCACTGTATGAGCTAGGCATAAATACTGCACAGCACTGGTTTTAAATGTTGTAGTTCACTAATACAGTATATGTGGGAGCACATAGGGGTTGATTTACTAAAGGCAAATATTCTATTTACTAAGCTCTGGGGCAACTGCACTTGCAGTGCACAGTGTGCATTTGTCTTTAGTGAATCAAGCCCACAGTGTGAGCAGCAGTAATAATATTGGTGTAGAAAAGGTGATAGAATTTTGAAGGTTTTTTTGTATTTACGTTCCAGTGTGTAGTACTCCAAATAAAATAGGTAGTAAAACAGATATACCGTAAGAGTAGAAAAGGACCTGCCAGAATGAGTTTTCAAAAATATTAATACAAACATTAGAAGAAATATTAGAAGAGGCTTTCTCAACCAGGGTTTTGTAGAGCACTGGAATTCTTCCAAAGATTGCACATGTTCCTCTACGAAACGGTACTTTTATAATACTTCCAGTACTGGCAACACTCAGCAGGAGACAACCCTGACCCCCAATGTAATAGGACATCTTTTGCAATGGCCACCACTGTAAGAGGGACACTCCTACTGACCACTAATTTAAAGACAGACCTTCCCTTTGATTTCCAATATTTTATACTGACACCAATGTAAAGTAATACTTTCCTTGACCTCAGTCTAAGAGAAGCACTATCCCAATCACAACTACCAATTATAAAATGTGCAATGAGCTGTGGATATAATAATTTTTAGCAGAGGGATTCTACTGAGTCCTGAGAAGTAATTCAGTGGTTCCTCCAGGGTAAAATGGGTGAGAAAGATGGTCTTAGACCATGTCCATACATTGCCCTTACATTGCCCACTACGGTATTAATGCATTGGGATGTAATTTAAAAAGAGTGGCACCACAACACACCATGGTACATAAATTACCCTTCATAGTGGTAACCACATAAGTGTGAATAAGCCCTAATGGACCAAAACTGCTCTGATATCCCATAAAAAACATAGGGATCATTACTGTAATGATTATTAGTATATTAAACAAACCGAAAGTAAGCAAATAAGAGAAGTTTATTGTTGGGGTTTGAAAATACTTAAAAAGAAACTTGCATTGAGGAAATATGGGAGCTAACATAACTACAATGTAACCATACCTCCCAACTTTCTGAGATGGGAATGAGGGAAACCTATTGGCAAGAGTATGTAGGTATAAGACACACCACCTACCACGCCCCTCTTAATGGAGAATTGTCCAAAAAAAATAATTGGTTAAACCCACAAGTGCTTTTTTACCACTACTGTTCCTTTATATTGGCTTTTGGAATTTACAAATGCAGCAATTTAGAAAACTGGGAAAACTTTTTGATAGATAAGTAATGCGTTTTATATACACCTATATCGATCAGGCCAAAATGAGGAACAAATGAGGAGGAAAGAAGGACAGAGGGACTTTGTTCTGAATGAGGGACAGTCCCTCGAAATTAGGGTCCATTGGGAGCTATGAATAACTTTACATTCAAAAAATGCCTGTTGCCTGGCTGTCATGCTGTCTTAGCCTCTTCAGTACCTTCCAAGTAACTGACCCAAAGCGGGTATGCAGATCAGGAGTTGTAGCATACTTTTTCAAAGTCGGTGTCTCAAACCATTGAGGCCACAGACAGCCAGGCAACAATCATTTTCAAAAGGAGGTCATTCTTCTCTCAGCGCTGATTTCCTTTGTAGGATCAGCATGTTAATTGGATGATATTGCAGAAAGATCACATCCCTGAGTCCAACCTATTCTCTGCAGTATCTCCTGGTATAGGCAACCTTCCTTAAAGAGGAAAGCACATAAGACATAATATTCCTGTTAGGTTATAAGACCAGATGGGAGCATTGGAATATTAGAGGTGGGATTGCACTGTGAATGGTGAATCACAAAAACGTGAAGAGAGACTTTAGGAATAACACATATTTTGAAAGACACTGCCACAGGAATTATGTGGATATTATATGAACTTTTATTTTCCAATTGGGACTCAGTTTATTACATTTTGTTAAAAAGGCACACACATCAAATTTTTTTTTTTTGGGGGGGGGGGGGGTTATGTCATTTTTTTTAATTTTTCCTGGAGGATATCACTATATATTGTCACTAGGAGTGGGACATAATTTGATTGCATATATTACTGCATGGCACTATCTGTATATTTTTTCTTTTCTCTGCAGTGTTGTTTTCATCATTATAAAAGAAACTCTCTTGATCACGTGAAATCTGAGACAAGGTGACAATGACTTAGACTGTAGGGCACAGACAGAATGATGTGCCAGATATTACTTATGTTGCTAAACAACAAGAGAAGCTCTAAAGTCCATTCATACTTAAGCTGGCTATACAGTACAGTGCCAAGTAATGTAGCAGGATGGAATATTTTTTCTTGAATGAACAAATTTCTAACAGTGTACGTGGTTTTCGTTCAGGAAATTACATTCATTCCAAGTTCAAGTTGATTGTTGAAAGCAAACAAAATTTTGAAGCATTTTCAACATTTGCCCAGTTAAAAAAATTCAGGGGACAGGATGGAAAATCATTCTTGAACAAAAAATTTTTCTAACAGAGTATGTGGTTTTCGTTCAGGAATATACGTTAATTCCAAAAACAAATGTTAACCACTTCAATATCCGGCACTTTTACCCCCTTCCTGCCCAGGCCAATTTTCAGCTTTCAGCGCTGTCTCACTTTGAATGTCAGTTGTCTGGTCATGCAACACTGTACCTTTATGAAATTTAAAAAAAACAAATTTCCACACAGTTAAAACTTTCTTTTGGGATTTTTATTTTTTGCTAAATAAATGAAAAAAAGCCATTGAAAAGCAAAAACACATTTTCGTATGTTTCTGGTATAAACTTTTGCAAATAAATAATCTTTCTTCATAAATTTACACCAAAATGTATTCTGCTACATTTCTTTAGTGAAAATAACTCAAATCAGTGTATATTATTTAGTCCATAAAGAGTCCACAAACTATGGTATATACTGTATCTGAAAATCCATCAATCCTGATGTACTGTTGGCCTTTCTCATTTCTTGAAGCCCTAAAATGGAAGAACAGTAAAATATTCCCCAAATGACCCCTTTTTGGAAAGTAGACAGTCCAAGGTATTTAGTAAGAGGCATGGCAAGTTTTTTGAAGTTGTAATTTTTTGTCACAATTTTTTGGAAAATAAATTTTAAAAATGTGCTTTTTTAACTTTTTTTACATACTGTCACCGCCATAACTGGTATGGCGGTGAGCAAGGACACTAACTGGTGATAGTATGCTAAAAAAAAAAATGTTATTCATTTTTTTCAATTCTTTTAAATATATTTTTCTTTTCTTCTTTTTTTCATTGTATTTTAACATACTGTGCCCAGAGCAATACAGTGTTATCATAGTAACACTGTACTACTCTGGGGAGGTGATCATGATTTTTTTTTCACACTGATTGCTTATAGCAGTGAATTTCACTGCTATAAGGAAGCATTTTTACTGAATGAAATGGGTTAATTCGATGTATATTGTTGTGATTAGCTGTGATTGGCCGCAGCTAATCACATGGTGCAGATGGGCTGTGATTGGCCCTGTCTGTACTTAATAATCACTGTGACCAATCACAGGTAGCAGAACAATTGTACATAGTCAATAGCATGAATTGAAGCCATTCATTGTTTAAATTTGTCATGTGATTTGCTGTGATTGGTCACTGTGATCACATGGTTGCGGCAGCGGGCCGGTACATTGATCAGTCATCTGCTGTGTACGGTGGACACAGCGGGTGCCAGATTGCACTAACACTGTACTACTCTGGGGAGGTGATCAGGATTTCTATGGATGCACATAGCCTTCGTAGCACCCGGTTTGTTAAGGAGGCTCTAGAAATAGGGAGAAAGAGACAGCACCAGCAGGGAACTGCCAGAAAAGGAGGTGAGGGACCCTTCTTTGCAATATTGTTGCACAGAGAAAAAAAAACTTTAGTATCACTTTAAAAGCAAAAGAAATATTTCTGTTGTTTTAAATAACATTCGCCCATCGTCCGTCATCGAATGTGCAAAGAATTTCCATAAGAATGTTCATACGGATATTCATACAAATGTTCAAAACTCTTGTATATAGCCAGCTGTAGGCTTTTTGTTAGTGTTTCCAGAGTTTAATGTTCTGAGATGGAGGATCTTAAGTGGTGCTGTAGTTCAAGTAATCTGAAGATGTGACTGGTAAGGTCAAGTATTCTGTAACTGACATTTTACGCAGTTCAGACTGCAATAAACCACACCATCCAAATAGTAACCGGTCTTTATTCTCACTGCTGTAAACTGATGGAAAGTATAATCCCATCATAGTTAGGAAAATAGTCTATTATGAATCTAATTAAAATGAGGATTATTAAATATAACTAATTAGCAGTTTAACCTTCTTTTCTAGTAATGGGAGAGAATAAATTGACAGTCAAGTATCATTATACCTCTAAAGGGAAATGATTTATTTTTCTGGTTATAGTCTGGAGTAGGCCTCATTCAGACGGGATCTGAGACCCGTTCTCTACGCTGAGCCTCTTTTGCAGCCTGTGCATCCAACTTGGAGCAGCATGAGGGCAGCCCATAGAAATGTCAACATTTGACATGTGGACAGAAGTGGATGCACAGATCTGAAGACAGACATCCACAGCAAAAGGTGGCTCAGCACAGAGGACAGTTCTAATGAGCCCTTATGCCTCGTTCACATGGGCATACTACGGCGTATGCCAGTGCGAGGGAAGGTTGTTCTGTGCATTCAGTGGTAGGAGGGGAGAGAAAGTGGCAGGGATTTGAAATCCCCATCGCTTTATTCTCCTTGCAGTGATGACAGTTTGGGCTAGATGGCATCTGATTGGTCAGACCAATCAGATGACGTCTAGCCCAAACTGTCATCACTGTCAAACTGTCATCACTGCAAGGAGAGGAATGAAAGCGGTGGGGATTTCAAATCCCCACCACTTTCTGTCCTCTCCTACCACTGACACTAAGCATGGGATGCCTGCAGGGAGGTTCCCCGCACCGCTCCTGTGTGAACTCGGGCTATGACAAGTCTGGGTTCACACAGGAGCAGTGGGGAAACTGCATGCGATTTTGATAGGAATCACATTCCTGTTCAAATTGTATGTTATTCTTTGCAGTGCAATTTGTGTCCATTAACGCAAATCGCACCGCAAAGCATCAGTACTTGGTATCGGCGAGTACTTGACCGAGCGTATTGGTACTCGTAATTGCCGATAAAAAATGGTATCGGTGCATCCCTAATGTTTAGTATAACATAACACATTTTCCCTTTTTAAATTCAGGTCGACTTCCAATTGTTCCACACTAAGGTCTCGTTCACACACAGCAACCAATACCACAGGCCCAAGCAGGGCCGCGTTTATCTGCAGATGTTTCGTGTATCTCCGTGCAGGCACTCTTATTGATTTCTATTGGGACATAGTGGTTGCACCGACACAGCGTTTTTGTCTGAATATAACATCCGTTTGGGTGCAGATGTGTTCCCAGATTCACTCAGAATACATTTGGGGACACCTGAACACATACTCGCACAGATGTCATATTGGGACACAGCGGCTGTGTTCATGCAGCCTCGGTATTCCAATAGACATCAATGGGACTGCCTGCCTGGGAATGCACGGAACATCTATGCATTCCTGTGTGGGCAAACACGGCTCTGCACAGGCCAACTGTGTGAACGAGGCCAAACTGACATGTAGATACTTTTTTTTATTTGAAAACATATGATTTATTTTATTTTAAGATACAATTAGTCCTTAGCTAAGTTTTTCTTTACTAGTAGTAAATTGTATAGTCTAATAGGAGGCCTTTGATGTGAGGGGCTCTCTGATATAAAGGGGGGCTCTGATGTGAGGGAGAGGCTCTGATGTGAAGGGGGGCTCTGATGTGAGGGGGAGACTCTGATGTGAAAGGGTGCTCTGATGTAAGGGGGTGCTCATATATATAAGAGTCTCTGATATCAAAGGGGACTGTGATGTGACTATATATTTGACTACCTTTATCCAGGTCAACAAAAAACGTTTTGTTCACCTAGAGTAGAAAAAGTTTGCTATAAAATATTTTCCTTACTTTTCCTTTTATATTTTGTTAATTCTATTATTTTAACATGATTATTATATTATTTAAACTTATTTTTTACTGGCTCCTATTTCATAGTTAATCAATGCAGGCCTGTTTTGTGGATATATTTTACATTACCATGTAGTGATACCTGTCCTCTTTTCCTTGTCTTTGTCTACAAGGATAAACCTAATCTGAGACTGATCTCCATAATTAATCTGCATAAATAATCTGCATTCTCTAATCATCATTACACTGTAACAGATCTCATGTATCAGTGATGAAAGTCGTGTGCCTCCTAAGGATCAGTCACAGTGAGCATAAGCCCAGTTCTGTGTTGCTATCTTTAGGAGATGGATTATAGGGTCAGTTCACCCAAAAGTGAGATTTTCATTATAAGTGGAACCTGGTGGGCTGAGTCAGTCCTGACTGCACATAAATCTTGCATACTTTGACAACGAGAGCTCCCTGCCATAATTCCTGTCTCTGTTCCTGTCTTCCTGGAAGTTTTGTGTCTTCGTCTTTGTAAGGAACTCTGAGAGATCTAAGAATCATTTAACTTTACAGAATCTTCTAAAACTGAAATATAGGTTTTGGGGTGGAGTGGCCATTTAAGAACAACAGTATACATATATGTATATCAAAGGTTGTGTGTTGTGTGCAAAGAATAAATTCTGCGCACTTATGGACATTAATTTACCATGTGTGGCTGTTTCCTGAGAATTCCCCAGGGGCCTAGACCAGCCTTTCTTAACCTCTGTACCCCAGAGGAACCTGTGAAATAACTTTCAGGTCTCAGGGAACTCCAACGGGGGTCAGTGGGAAGGATGGCAGGCAGAAATTCACCTTTACAATAAGCTGAAATGATCATTGGCACCATGTTGCTGGTCCTGCCAAGTAACATTGGACCCAGAATTATGTAGACACCAATGCTATATATAACTGAGGTGTCATTTGTTGTAGTGAAGGTGGACATAATACAATAATACAACCTTCTTGAGTAATCAGTCTCTCTCTCTGATAAGAGTAAGATGGCTGCAACCAGTAGAAAGGATATGCATTCTCACTCTCTAATTTTAGACTATGAAGCAACCATAAGGCTTGGTTGACATCTGTGCGGGTGGTGCCGCTGCGGGACCCACACAAATACCTGCAGCCGCACCGCCCACACAGAGGAATGCGGGACCCACACAAATACCTGCAGCCGCATCACCCACACAGAGGAATGCGGGACCCTCACAAACACCTGCAGCCGCACCGCCACACAGAGGAATGCGGGACCCGCAGGTGGGTGCCATTAATTCTAACTGGAAATCGCAACCATACTGGGAACCTCGGTTCCCGTGCGGGCTGTGATTTCCCAAGTAGTGCAGGGACTTCCTCCATGCGAGTCTCGGGGCACGGGAGTCCATGCGCAAATCGCGGCCTGCACAGCCGCACATATGTGAACCAGTGGTAAGACTTTAAAAAATGTTTTAATTAATGGCATCCTTACATTTTTTATACTGAGCTTGTTGCAGACTGTTTTTAAGGGTCCACTCTAACTGAACAAAACTTTTTTTGTTGACCTTAATGAAGGTAGTCAAATATATAGTCTGTTTAGCCTAAAGCACGGTATATGTGGACTGAAAAACTTGGTCCATTTGCACTGCTGTCTTTTCAACTTCTAACAAACCGGCTTCTGTCGAATGGTCATGCTAATTGGTCAATGGCTGCAAGCGCTGATCAGTGGATTCTGCAGGGGGGAGTTCTTGCTGGTTGAACAAAAAAAAAAAATGAACGTGTATACCCTGCTTAATACTTCCCCAAAAACAGTACTAATTGGGTGCAGTAAAATAATCGGATCCCTCTAGATGTGCTTGTTCCTTACTTACCGCTGGCAGAGACTGGAAGCCTTAAAAAATAAGTATGGAATTAAATAAACCAAACACACATACTCACCTAGAAGGGGGCAGAAGCAATCCAAGCTGCAGCTGTCACCACCACCTCTAAGACTGAGAACTGAGCAATCAAAGCCCAGCTCTCTGCTCTGTCTCACTGGAGTGCCTGGCTGTGGAGGGGGCAGGAGACTTAGATCTGGGAGGATCCTGACTAAAAAATCGGAATCTTTTCAGAGTCTGGACCAGCTGAGTGACGAGAGCAGGCAGGGACCTTAGATTGTTAGCTCCTTCAGGGCAGGGACTAATGTAAATGTATACAATGTGAAGCGCTGCCTGAATTGATGGTGCTATATAAGTACCTATAATAAATAAAATTATTATTATACAGTATTTATAAAGCGCCAATAGTTCGCTCAGCGCTGTACATTACAAAGGGGGACAGAACATGTGACAGAACAATACCAATACAATGCAAAACATGAGTGGATCGAGGGCCATGCTCTTTCGAGCTTACAATCTAGGAGGGAGGGGATGATGGTACAGGAGGAGATAGCTGCGGGGGACGGAGTGGTAGGAAGAGTGGAGGAGGTCGGCAAGTTAGCAGGGGTGGGGTAGGCTTCCCTAAAGAGATGGGTTTTCAGGGTGCGCCTAAAGGAGAGGAGAGTAGGTGATAATCTGATGGGTTGGGGCAGGGAGTTCCAGAGGATGGGTGACACCCTGGAGAAGTCCTGGAGGCGGGCATGGGAGGAGGAGACCAGGGAACTAGAGAGAAGGAGGTCTTGTGAGGAGCGGAGTGTGCATGCTGGGCGGTACTTGGATATTAGGTCGGTGATGTAGTTCGGGGCAGTATGGTGGACAGCTTTGTACGTCAGCGTTAGGATTTTGAATTTGATCTGTTGCGCAATCGGAAGCCAGTGGAGGGATTGGCAGAGGGGGGTGGCGGAAACGGAGCGGTTGGAAAGGTGAATGAGTCTGGCAGCCGTATTCAGGATCGACTGAAGCGGGGATAGCCAGCGGCGAGGCAGGCCAGTAAGGAGGGAGTTGCAGTAGTCGAGTCGTGATATGATGAGGGAGTGGATGAGCTGTTTAGTGTTTTCTGGGGTTAGTAATGTGCGTATTTTGGCGATGTTGCGGAGGTGGAGTCTGCACGAGTTTGTTAAAGATTGGACTTGGGGCTGGAAGGATAGGTTGGAGTCCAGAATGACACCAAGTACTCTGGCCTGCGGGACAGGTTTGATGGTGGCGTTGTTGGATGTGATGGAGAAGTCAATGGGGGGTGGTGTCCGGGCTGGGGGGAAGACAAGAAACTCGGTAAATAATAAATAAATAATAAATGTATGTGTGCTACAGAGATATGGAGGTCATAAGTAGGAGAACGTTAGAACCCGGGAAGACTCAAGACATTGACACTTCCAGAAGTGTTGGTTTCCCAATGTACTTAGGGGGACCATTTCTCAGCAATGGACAGGAGTTCAGCGGTGCAGGCAGGTAAGTATTTTGTTTCTTCTCTACAAGTATTTGCTGACTTGATACCTTTTACTTGTGTGATCAGGTCACTTTATAGGAATGTACAGTATTTTAAAATAGTTTTTTTAGACAATGAAACTTGTGGCTTTGGGTAACAAAAAAAGCAGGCTTGATCCACCTGCTGCCTTGTACATCATTTTGGGGCAATTGTTAGACATTTGCCAAGGCTCCCCTGAATATCCCAGAAGGCACCCTGGATGAAAAAGGCTGAGATAAGTAATAGTACAGCTGTGTATAATCACACACATGGTTCGATATCTTTTGGAATGTCAAGATTACGCTGTTCATTGTCAATTCCTGTTTGCATGGGTAATACATATTATGTGAAGAAAAGCGAAGAGCCTTTTTATTGTTTGTGCCTGTGTGTTTTAAATCTCTGCTATCACCTTCCCTTTCATGCTTTGGCTTTTTGCATATCTATGATTGTATCATAAGTGATCTGACAGATACAGCCAGGAACTTGTGACCTTTTTGGTTCTAAAGATTTTTTTTATATAGTAGCCTGGCTGCCCTAGATTAACTGTTGCTCAGTATGTGCTGACCTTACAATGACTCACTCTCGGATACGGTAAGGTAAGCAAGGTAAAGATTTGATACAATCCCTTCAACTCTGTTATGTTCTATTTTATAGGAAGTTTTTTTTTTTTGTTTGTGTGTAAGTAAGTGGGTCTCTACTCTACCTTTGAATACCCCATGTTATGCAATATCAGTGTTTACTGGTATAGATAGGACAGCGGAGTGTGTTAACCAAAGGAAACAAGCCCAGCGAGGGTTGATGAGCTCTGTATGCCTGATGGGAGGTGTTTGTGGTCTCACACTTTAGTAATGAAGGGGCTCCATGAATTCAAAAGTCAGCAAAAAAAATCTAATTCATATCAGTACTAACAAAAACAAGTCTTTGGATTTTCTAGGTACAAGCCTGTGCTTGTTTTTTTTTTCTTTAGAGTGTTAAAGCACGCCTTTAACTTCTCTAAAGAAAATCCAGGCAGTTGAACCCTGCAATAAAATAGGATGAATAATATTCCAGAAAAATAGTCTATTCTTCACTCTGTTGCAGAGCTAGCAGCATGGCTTCTATCAAAAATGTCCAGGTGTGTTCCAGGCAGCGTTTCCCCTGCTGGACACTATGGTTCCCCCAAACTGCCCTTGAGTCTTTCAATGACGTAGTGGCCACCAGGAGGAATCATATCACCCAGCAGATGGACACGGGTACAGCTGCTTGGATTTTTTTTAGAGAAGGGAAAGGGGCACTTTAAAGCACTTTGAAAGTTTTATAATATGAGCTGTCATTAAGTCATTTGAGCTGCATGCCAATTCTAGCTGAGCTACTGTCAGCATTAAATAGGCAACCACAAAACTATAAAACATGTAGAAGTAGCAGTAGTTATACACTGGACTGAGAAGTGCCAATGTTCTGCTGCTGTACATTGAACATTGATCCAACATTTTCCCAAGACTTTTAAAACTAAATGTTAAAGGATGAGACACATGCACCTAATGCAGTACGGTACTTCTATAGCAGTATGGTACTTTATATTTTAATCCTTTAGTTATACTACTATTTCATTTTGTGATATCTGAAGATCTTGAGTACAGTTTTATTTCTTTATTAGCACACATTCACACAACAAATGCAAGGTGTGATGGTAGCAATCACAATTAAACCAATAAAGATATTGTTCTAGTAATATCATAAAAATGTGTATGGTTAAATGTACACATCCTAAAAATACATTATGAAAAATCTTGTCAATTAACAATTACCAGTATCTAGGCTGTTTTGGGGGAGGTAGAAGTTATTGTGCAATTTGGACTCACATTTACTAAGGCACAGATGCTGAATAAACACAATTTTGTAAAATATAATCTCAGTTAGGCTTATCTGTCAAAAATCTCATGTAATATCATATCATTGACTCATTTCAAAGATGATTGAAAGGGACAGTTCCCTAAATATTACAATCTGTATTTAACTTGGCAGTCATTCATTTGAGATCAAGTTAGGTTTGGGGAAAAAAATGTTCTATCCTAATGTCTTGGGTCTTTGGAAGCAAAAATAAATTTGATAAGGTGTATGTGAACCCTAACAATGAACTTCTCCTATTTTCTCCTTTTGGTGTGTTAAATAAACCATTGAATTGTGTTGTTATATCTGTTTAATAAGTGCAAAAAACACTTCTTTGATCACATATCTTTTAGATTGTAAGCTCTAACGAGCAGGACCTCTGATTCCTCTTGTATTGAATTGTATTGTAACTGTACTGTCTGTTGTAAAGCAGTGCTCAAACTGTTGGTGCTGTATAAATCCTGAATAATAATAATGTCATATATTCAGAGCTGTCCCTTGTCCTCGTCCACACGTTCTTTGTTATCTTCAAGAAGAGTCCTCCTAGTTCTTATTTTGGAACTACTGAATGATTAGTGCCTGTGTTGTGGAGAAAAGGATAGTGCTAGCTATACATGGCTAGAATTAAAGCCAATTTCTTCTGAATTGAAATTAAATGAAATTCAAGCCATGGGTGATTCTGTCCACACCACACAGATTGACAAACCTCAATCTGAGAATCAAAGGCAGTGAGTGGAAAATGTTTGGTAAAATGATGACTTCAGCCAATCAAATGTAGTCACTGTTCAGGTATTCTGACAGCCAGAATACAATAGTCAGCAGGGAAGAATCTCCCATCTATGCAGTTTAGTAAGGATGGAGGAATCAAGTGACTCAGGCTGAAAGGGAAAAATATACCTGTGTATGGCTTATCTAGGGGGATAGCCTGAGTACGGTAGTTTAGTAAAAGAAAGTTGGGCAGGTCTGTGTGTTGCCAGCCCACAACACTATTTAGGAGCTGACTGTATTTACGGCAGATCAACAGGAATTGTCCTGTACTTGCAGGATGGGATAAAAGATGGGCAAACCTGCACTGATTGTGGAGTTGTGCTCCATTTTTTTTTGATGCACTTTAAAGTCTTTCCAAAAAAAATTTGCAACAGACTTGGGATACAGTTGCAGCTCATTTTTGTTTTTAGTAGCCTAGTTAGGCTGTTGCAATGATTAGCAATTAATCATTGTGTAGTGATCAGTCATTGCAGAGATGAAACAAATGTCTCCATATGGTATAAGCCAGGGGTCTCCAAACTTTGGAAGCAAAGAGCCAGTTTACGGCCCTTCATTAGGGGGCTGGACTGTGGCCAGTGGGAGTAGAAAATGCCCCAACATCAGTGGCCCATCATTGGTTTTAATGGGAGGAACAGTGCCCCATTGTTGATATCAATGAGAAGAATAGTGCCCCATTGATGGTGTCAGTAGGGGGAATGGTGCTCCATCATTGGTGACAGCTGATGAAATAGTGCTCCAAGGGCCAGATAAAAGCAAACAAAGGGCCACAGTTTAGAGACCACTGGTATAAGTTATACAAATAGTATGTAGTAGCACTTAGTCTCAATCCTTTACAAATTACTAAATTTACTGTAGTCTTAACTGGATGCCATTGGGTACAATTCCCACCAGAACCTTGGTAAAATCCCCAGCAAATCCCTGCCCGTTAATTTGACTTGAGGTCCCCAGCCTCTTGCTATTATTGTCTCATGCCCTGTAGTTCTCTAGTTTTATGTTTGTGGTGAGTATTCTTTTATGTAATTACTCTTTTATGCAGATTATATATTTTCATCTGCAGCATCTTCCCTTGCTTGCCTTTCAGTTGATCACTACATCTATTAAAAAAAATGAGTGACAATTCTAATAAATGACACATATGTCCAAACTATTGCTTGAAACAGGTGCAAGATAAATGGTGCCTATTCTTTCAGAATGATATATATTATTTGCAAATGTTGCCAGTAATTTTGTGACATTTTTATCAACACACATGGCATTTGTTTGGCAACAGCGTTTGCTTCTTTCGCTTTTCTTAAACGAAAAATAAGTGCTGTGTAGGATTAGTGTGTTACTCTTTATCAGTTTTTATGCTAAGCCTAGTATTTAGCTGGTACACATGTTCTGCTTGCTTTCATCTTCTCACGTCAGTTAAGTCAACAGGTTTATTGTGCACTTGTATTGGTCAGAGCCTGAGCTTATTCTACAAAATGTGCCAGTCTTGCAGAAAAGAAAAAAATACATTTGCTATGGTATGAAGAAGCAGAATGCGGAGGGGAGATGTGACATGCTTTGCGTTTCATAGGTTGTCAGAAAGAGAATATTCCCAGTGTAGGTTATAGCTGACAAAGCACATATACTAGTAATTGTGACGGCTTCTTCAAAGATGAGGAGTGAGGCGATTAATTAGAGGAAAACAGAGACTGGGATTTAGCTAAAGAAAAGACATGGGCATTTAACCCTTGTATTACAGGCTTTATACAGGAATAATTCTCTATTCATAGCAGCTCCAGATCCCTTAACAGTAAACGGTTATTCAGATTTCTTTGACCTGACCTAAACCATGTCAATAGCAGTCTTCTAAAAATAACCAACATTTGATTTATAGAAGATGCTTTTTTGCATGCAATTTTTGCACTTCTGATATTTTTAGCCCTTTTTGACTGTCATGTCCTTCCTTTTTTCATGTGTTTCTTGCCATCATTCTTGCCCCGTCTATGCCTCCTGTATCCAAGGAATGGTTTAGTAATGTTGGTTGATGGAATGCAATAGCTGCACGTTACTTAATTTACCTATTTTATATAGATCACTAGCTTTTGCCACTGTCACCTTGGAGTTTCAGTTGTTGGAGGAGTCGGAGGTCTTGTTGGGTAGGTGAGCTTTGAAGGAATGTGGGATTAGTGTGCAGTGTTAGGCTTTTGTTTAAAGTTGGCTCAGTGTTAGGTTATTGGGTTAAGTTTTAATATTAAGGGCTTGTTCGTACAAGACCTGCACCGTGTGGCCTCTGGTGTGGCCTGCGTGAAGGACAGTGTGATGTGTGATGCGTTAGCATGAATTGACACAATAGACAGCAAGAAAATTTGCCTTATCTATACATTGGGCTATGCTGGGAAAGGCTGCTCAATGCAGTTTCAACACATCTGGGGTAGTAGATGTCCAATCAAAATCTAAGCTTAAACATGCTCCCACCCCCATTTAAGCCCCATACTAACTACTCTGTACAGCAGGAGTCTCCAAATTTTCTAAAGAGAGGGCCAGTTTACTGTCCTTCAGACTTTGAGGGGGCCGGACTGTGCCCCTTAGGTGTAAGCAATTCCCTATATTTGGCATTAGGGGGAGAAATAGTTGGTGTCAGTGAAAGGAATAGTGCCCCATTTTTGTTGTCAGTAGAAGGAATTATGCCCCATTGTTGGTGTCAGTAGCAAGAATAATGCTCCAAGGGCCAGATAAAGGCAACCAAAGGGCCACAGTTTATATATTACCTATAGTTACCTATTCCTTGGTCCAGTCACATGATTGGCTTCCAGCACTGGCTGCAGTGTAGAGGAGGGACAGCCATTGTCGGTGACCTGAGCGCCCATGGAATAGGTAAATATAGACATATTTCTACTACAGGGTAGTTAGTATAGGGCTCAGAATGGGGGTCAGAGCAGGTTTAAGGTTGGATTATAGGTTTAAAGCTTAGATTTTAGTTTTTGACTGGACTTCTACTTTAACCTGTATCACAACCTTTTTTTCTTAGTTTTGGATATGATGGGATAAGGATCAGAAGTCCGGTCAGGTTTTATTGCCACTGGGGGCTCTATTGGAGAGATTCCTTCTGATTCTGTCTGGTAAAACGTTGTCCCCAGGACTGCAAGTGAGGAGAACGTTCTTTAACAGAGACTTGGATGGCAGTAAACCCTAACAGGGGTTCTACCCTTTTCCTACCCTATCCAAACATAAAGAAATGTTCTGGGTTTAGATAGGATTTTTTTTTTTGGGGGGGGGGGGGTAAGTTGAGTTCAAGCTAACACCAAACTTGTACTTGGCCTGTACAGGTTTTTTTTAAATGCCCCCCCCCCCTCTGCTCCTAAGAAGCACATACTTACCTTTCCTTCACTCCCTTGCCACTCCTTTCATTTACAGGGATCAAGGAGGGACTGCCCTTTGTAACCTCATTAGCATAAAACTGGCTTGCATTTGCGATCAGTTTGAGATCGATTTAGGGTTATGCTCAGCAGACTGACTAAAAAGGTAGCAGAGCAAAAATACATATGTTATGAACAAATATGGCTGACCTGTGTGACTATATAATTACAGCTTAGTCTATCATCAGTCAGTCTGGGCAAGTGCACACAATTCCCTACTCCCATTGTTTTATGATTGCTTCAATTTGTAACTGGTTAGCTTAAGTACATTGACACATTTATAGGGTAGATTCCACTATTCCTGTCTAGTAGGCCACTGATGGCAATTACATGATTGTAAAATTGTAAAAACCAATGACATGCAGTAACTAAATATTATGGCAAATTTAAACATCATTTAATTTAATAATTATTGATTGTGTAGATATTGATTGTCCCAAAACAGGATGAGAGATGTGAAAGTTGTAGAACTACTTTGTACTAGTTACATAATCTCATTGTTGGTGGTAACTAGAACAGGGTGGTTCTACAACCTTTACATCTGCCATGCTGTTCTTGGACAATCAACATCCACACATTCCATGGGGATTGGATAGGATTCTTGGTTCAGATATATCACCACCAGAGGCCTTGAGATATTTCTATGTATCCATCCGGACTTTACACATTTGCTGAGAAAAAAACATTTTAGATTGACTAAAGCTTTAAAGGACAAATTCAGGTTAAGTTAAAAAAAAACTCCAGCTCCCCCCCCCCCCCCCCACCATACACACACACACCAAGTGTCCAGTTACTATACTTCTCTCCAGTGCTCCAACAGTATGGGTATATGGCCCATTCAAATCTATGGGAAGGTAGTGCTTTGAGCAAAGGATATAATCACCACAGAGGGCCACCACCATCAGACAGAAGAGAGCCCTTGGGTGAGGGTGCGGGGGTTAGCTTAGTAGAGAGAGGGGGCTAGGGACTTTTTACCTATACCCAGGACTTGTCCTTTAAAAAAAAACATGTTTACAAAAGTAAGATAACTAGCAAATGTGCTTAATGATAAAATAAATAATTAAGAAGATTTTTCATAAATGAATAATGAATTTTGAGCAAACCCAACCAAATCTGTTAGTATAATGTAATACCGAAACATGCAATGCTTTATTTTAAAGGAGAACGTCTCCTAAATCCAAAAACAAGGAAAGGATTAACCATTTACCTACCTATTCTACACTTTATTTTTGAATGCAGCTAACAAAAGAATGAGTGATTACACTCTGATTTTGGCTTCTGTATCCCAGAGACCTGCTGCGGACATGGAATGACGTGTGTTTGTGATTGGGGTTGAGTGGGTAATTTCACCAAACTTAAACTCTTAAAAGATAAGTAGGGCCAAAGTTTTTTTGGCTATACTTCTCCTATGGATCACAGGCGTGTAGTTTGTTCTGCATTCCAGTGACCCGTTTTCAGCCGACAATGGGCTAAAGCTGGTCTAGGCTGGGGAAAGATCTGATCCACCCAGATACCTGGACTGGCAGCTGGCTCAGGCTCTCAGCTTTGCCGCTGGGAGACTGAGCCAGCCGCTTCCACCCCTTCCACAGCCCAGTGCTCCAGTGAGTGCTGGAGGGGCAGAGCAGAGAGCTGGTGACTGAAGACATTCACGGCTCAGAGCGATCAGTAGTCTTTGATTGCTCAGTTCTCAGTGCAGAGGCAGCGGGAGACAGATTTCTCCCACCAACCGACATAGCACTACTGTATCCTGTGTGGAGGTCATTGAAACTAATGAGAGTTGGGGACACAGGAGATCAACACTCCCAGAATCGTTGGTTTCCCAGCTGACTTCAGAGGACAACTCTTCAGGAATGGAGTGACAGGTTAGATCAAAGGTAATTATTTTGCACTCTTCTTTTACAGATACAAACTTTCTGGGGAATTTACATTTTTCTGATGCCTACAACTGTTCCATAAAATATTAATTATTATTCATAATATTATTATTATATAGGATTTAGTATGGATTCACATGTGCGGGGCCGGTTTGTAGCACGTTTTCAAGCCCTGTCCGGTGCAACTTCATTCAGTGGTTCAGGTACGAATTGTTAAAGTGTATGACATTAGAAATCGCACCTCAACCAGGAAAATCGTACCGGACTCTCTTAGAAATCGCACCCTAGCCGACCCTCACATATGTGAACCAGCTCCATAGAAAACCCTTTTGGTTTACATGTCATGTTAATTGGATGCAGTTGAAAACGCATCCAATTCACATATATGTGAACCGGGGCTTGTATAGCATCAACAGTTTGTGCAATACTTTGCAAAGCAAAGGCAGACAGTACAGTTACACTACAATTCAATGCAAGAGGAACTGGAAGGCCCTGTTCATTAGAGCTTACAATCTAAGAGGGGGGAATGTAGTAAATACAGTATATATATATTTATAGAAGAGTATTTGTGTGTTTTATCAGTGGTATTTTTTTGTCATATCTGTTGGCTAACGTGTACATTTCCTTACTGGAATGTTGAGACTAAGTTTTTGTTCAATAAATGTATTACCTTTTTATATATACCTTAGATTGTATGCCTCTTGAGGGTTAGGGACTGATGTGAATGTACAATATATAGGTAAAGCACTGCGTAAATTGATGGCGCTATATAAGTACCTGAAATAAATAAATAATATAGGAAAAAAATAACATTACGGAAGACTACACAATTGTTTTATTTGTATACAAACCAAAAGTACTGGTGTAGTAGTGACAAATGTAGAGAATCTGCTGCGATCTGTCGTATTTGCTGTCCGATGGTTTTGCAGACATGTGGATGGTTGACGATAACATTTATTGCCATGACTTATAATATGTGGGGCTAACATTTAAATCTGAAAAAATGAAGAGTAGAGGTTCTGTCTATACAAACTAATTGGGTGTTACCTTCTAGTTTCTTACCAGGATTAGAAATCTCAGTCTGGGATCAGACTAAACCATGTAATTGCAAGCCTTTCATTACTTTAGTTGCTCATCAAATTCATGCAATGTGAAACAATCCCATATTTTAAACACATTGATCCATTCTAATGACAATTTTGGGTAATGGACTATATGTATTATTTGTTTCACCCAACCACTTGAACTATAATCTTTTTAAAGTACTTTAAGATATACACATAAAATAGATTGCTGATTCACATCTGCACTAAGCTCCAAGGCGCTGCCGCTGCGGTGCTCTGTGCGGGGGCAGTGTGGAGTGGTGCAATGCGTTATTACAGTGCATCACACTTCAGTTTTTTGTAACTTTATTTGAAGTGTCACAAACTGGGGTGACATGCGATGCACTGCGATACCTGCATCATTTTATCACAGCGCACACCAATGCAGCAAAATGGCAAGAACATGCCCCATTCAAGCAAGGTTTTTCCTTTTCTTTAAATTGAGGGGGGATTTACTTAAACTGGAGAATACAAAATCTGGTGCAGCTCTGCACATAGACCAGTCAGCTTCCAGCTTTTATTGTCAAAGCTTAAGTTACAAGCTGATTGGCTACTATGCGAAACTGCACCAGATTCTGAGTGTTCCAGTTTTAGTAAATCTCCCCCATTGTGTCTTCATTAGGCAATGCTGCCCAACACAACACAACGGTCCTGGTGTGGACCTGCCTTAAGGGCTAGATCACACCATGCCTGCATCTGAATCGCACAGGAACGCTCTGTTTGTTCATGTTCGATTCACATGTGCTTCTGTGCAGGGCAATTTCAGCCCATTAATTTTGAATGGGCTGAAATGCCACTGCACCAACAGTAGTACATGCACTACTTTTTAATATGCACTGCAACTGGATCACATGGTACAAAAGTAGCATGCGATCCGGTACAGAAAAACGCACTATGTTTGCGACCTGCATTTGGGGTGTCACTAACTTTTTATTGACACCCGCTGCAGATCGCAAATGTAATGCATTTTGCATGTGGTTTGAATCACACAGGTACGCACAGCGCAGTCCTGTTCGGTTCAGATTCAGGCATGATGTGAACCAGCCCTCAATGTAAATAATCTTTATAGCAAGTATTCATTTTTAATGTCCTCATTTCTGTGTGTTGTAGTTCATAATAATTATATGCAGTACACACACCTAGGCACTCATATTTGTTCAGTATATGTACAGGCTCTACTATGTGCTTTGTAGTGCTGCACAATGCTTGAACCTTGCTAATCATATTATCTCACTGCAAATCTTCTAGACATGGTCTATGGTACTGAAAACAAAAGACTCTTCGATGTAATGATGTGGAATCCGCACAGTACTCCTGATAGCTAGCGAACATATGATTTTTACTAGGCTTTAGATCAGATGATGAGGCTCAGGGGAAGCATTTTTTATTCATGACAAGAAATTCATTTGCATGGATTTTAATAATGGGCCCACTTTTCTTTTAAACTCTGGGAAACATGAAAAATACAATATCATGTTTCTGCACAGTGTGAACAGTATGGTTAGCTCATGGGCTTTTTAATGTGTTGGTTTCATATGGGTTAGGAGTGTAAATGTTAAATAATTCAGTTGGTTCATATACTTAATAAACATTTTAATTTTAATATTCAAGCATGTGACAACACAGAATTTGTCAAAAGCACACAACATTGAGGTCTCATGTGTGGCCAGGTTAACAGTTGTGACAAATTTGTCCTAGCAAAAAAAAGTGTTGAAGGAAACGATTGTCTACTTTTTGCATGTATGGGTTAATTATTCTGTTATGTTCTTTCTGGCGAGGTCCCCTCTTGCGCTGTTCCAGTGACCCAATTTTGTAGTACTTTCAGAAAAGACACACAGTGAGCAAGAGGGGAGAGGGAGAGGCTGGAGTATGAACTCAATCTGATCCCTTGCTGGTCCTATAATGCAGACGACATTATGTAATCAGTTTGTGCTGCATCTGAATTCTAAGAATGAGGCATCCACACACACTGTTCTGAGTGTGGAGGATTGTGGGGATGGAAAACGGTTATTAATTTCTGTCATGCTAATTTTGTTCCGGTTTAGTGGTTGGGAGGAGAGAGAAGGGAGAGGCCGGTGGAAGACTGTTTAGATGTTGGGAGACATTTTAGGCTGATGTAATATGGAAAATTGAGTGAGGATTTTGGTATAGATTCAAGAGAGGAGCTACTGAGTAATAAACTGATGATTTCCCAAGAATGATAGGAACCTGCTATGCAGTCACTTGCAGAGATGTAATTAGGAAAAGAACTGAGGGTTAACAAAAGACACTAAAATTATTTTATTTATTTGCTGTTAGAGGAGCACTGTTGAATTGCATTGTGGGTAAATATATATTGCACATTTTAGGTCAGCTTAAAGGGGAAGTTCTGCAAGGACTGTTCCCCTGCTCCCCATTAAGGATTGGCACCTTTGGGGACAGGGGGGAACGGGTACCCAAATTTGACAGGTACCCGCTCCCACTTCCGGTCTGATCAGAAACAGAAGTTGTTCTTCCTCCCTGTAGTCTTTTGGGACACGTGACAGGTCCCAGAAGACTACAGGACCATTCATGAAGCGCAGCGCTACTCGCGCATGCGCAGTGGGTGCACGGCTTTGAAGCCGCAATCTATCACAGCCGGGTGCCCACACTGAAGATGCCGGCCTCCGGGAATACAGGATGGCTGGTGAAAAGGGTCTGTGGCTGTTTTTTAAAAGTCAGCAGCTACAGATTTTGTAGCTGCTGACTTTTATTTTTTGACAGCGTGAGCGGATCTCCGCTTTAAAGTAGTTCACATAGTTACATAGTTAGTCCAGCTGAAAAAAATACAAAAGTCCATCCAATTCAACCTAAAAAAAAAAGTTATAATCCTATACCCACCATTGATCCAGAGGAAGGAAAAAAAACCTGACAAAGCATGACCCAATTTGCTTCTGCAGGGGAAAAAATTCCTTCCTGATCCCCTGAGATGCAATCGGATATTCCCTGGATCAACTTTACCTATAAATGTTAGTATCCAGTTATATTCTGTGTATCTAGGAAAGATCCCAGGCCTTTTTTAAAGCAATCCACTGAGCTGGCCAGAACCAACTCTTGAGGGAGTCTATTCCACAATTTTATAGCTCTTACTGTGAAGAAACTTTTCTGTGTTTGGGGATTAAATCTCTTTTCCTCCAGATGTAAAGTGTGCCCCCTTGTCCTCTGTGATGACCTCAGGGTGAATAACTCTACACCGAGTTCACTACATGAACCACTGATGTATTTATACATGTTGATCATATCCCCCCTTAATCTCTTCTCAAGAGAGAATAAATTCAGTTCCTCTAATCCTTCCTCATAGCTGAGCTCCTCCATGCCTCTTATCAGTTTGGTTGCCCTTCTCTGTACTTTCTGCAGTTCCCCAATGTTCTTTTTGTGAATTGGTGCCCAAAACTGAACTGCATATTCCAGATGAGGTCTTACTAATGATTTGTACCGGGGTAATATGATATCTCTCTCTCTGGAGTCTATACCTCTTCTTATACAAGAGAGGATTTTGCTCACTTTAGAAACCACAGCTTGGCGTTGCATGCCATTATTAAGCTTGTGATCTACCAGAACCCCCAGATCCTTCTTCACTATTGATTCCCCCAGTTGTACCCCCCCCCCCCCCCTAATATGTATGATGCATGCATATTCTTAGCCCCCAAATGCATAACCTTACATTTATCAATATTAAACCTAATTTGTCACATTTGCCCAATTAAACAGTGCATTGAGGTCAGCTTGTAAGTTGGTTTTAAACCTCTGAAATTTAAAAAGTGAACAAAGCATAACCCTCTATAGTGTGTATTAGCCTCAATTCAAAGCATCAGGTTTGATTTTTGTCTCCCCTTTCCTCCCTCTACTATCTGCATTAGTCACTTCTGACAGGTGATCTTGACACCACATAATCTCTGTGTCAGGATCTAAAAACATGATGGTCCCAAAAAGGGCCAGACATGCAAGCCTTGTGACAGTAGTAAAGGAAGTCTAGAAGTCTAGAACCCTTGACATATCATATGTATTCCTCTATTGAGTATTTTGAGTACAGCAGAGATTGTGTTGTACATGTCGAACCTTTTAGTGTGCAAGACGATATCATTACAGCTAGTAGCGATGGCGCATATCCTTCACAGACACACAGGGAGTCAACTTGTTCTGTATGGATATGGATGTTATGCTGAGAATGGCAGAGATCTTTGTGCATAAATGAAGACTTCCAATGTGTATGAAGATGTCAATACAACTGTTAGCAGTGGCACATTTCCTGCACAGACACATATACTTACTCTTATATGGATAAGTATTCCCTATTGGGAAAAAATAGAACTTATAGTACTCAATAGTAATTGCTAAGTAAATGGACAGTGTAAAAAAATATAACCAAATACATCCACTACCGAGCTAAATTTGGTTGACACTAATAATCAATTATCCAATTTAGAGATCCAACTTTAGCACTGGTTTTTAGCAGGTATTTTGTGTGACTTCAGAAAACTGACATTCCTGAGCAAAACAGTCAGAGCCAAAATGATACAGCTATATGAAATGGCTTTAACGTGTGGACAAAGGAGAGTAAAAGCAGCCAGGCGAAGTATCTGTGTAAAATAGTTTGTATTTATCTATGTAAAATCTAAATTTTAAAAACCCCTGACAATGTCAAACAAGTGATCTGTAGAAGATTTACATTTTAAGAAACTTTTTATAACATTTTTTCCCTTTATTTAATTTTCTATAAATTTATTTGATGAATTTCTATATTGCCCCTGCATTTCAGAAAGCCATTAAAGGGCTCTGAATGAGTTAAAAGTTCTGAGAGTGTGAGGCATGGTTCGCATTTGAAAGATGTGTGATGTAAGACCCTTTGATGGTGTTGAGCTTGACATCCCCAGTACATGTTAAGTGAGAGATACACTTGCCTGAGCTCAGGAAACCAGAGCCAGGTAAGCACAAACTTTGCTTGAGGTTTCTTTTTGTGCAACAGGAAACCTGTTTCTCTTATGCGCAAAGAGAAAGTATGGGATTTTTTTTTCTGCCTCACGCAAGGAAGATTTTGTAAGAGATGTCTTACTCCTGGTAGCCCAAGCCATTTATCATCGGAAGATTTGAATGGAAACACAGCTGAAGTAAAGTTAAACAATGTTTGCAATGGCTTAAGAGCCCTCTAAAAACCTTCCAAATCAAATAAATCTTGACTGGCCATGAAAGCCTGTGGTCCACTGGATAGGAGTGTCAGTGGCTTTGCTGACCAGAGCAATATGGTTGGCTGCTTCTGTATTTGTGATCTCAGTGTCTAGACCAGAGCAACCTGCGTCTCCAACTAAGGCAAAACCACCATTCCCAGTTTCTTCTAAAAAATGCATTCATCTGGGCATTGTAAGCTGGGATTTGTTGTTCCTTAGATGTTGGAAATGTGCTTGTTCAGCCTTGATCTTGCCGTTCTTGCTGTCTGTAATATTTGAGACTACAGGATGAGGTTTGGATCAAAATGTGCTAGGCAAACAAAGTAAGTGTTCTGAGCATGACATGAGAAGTTAATTGTGCTTTAGTCCCAAAGCTGATGATTTCATTTGGCCAAAAGTACAGTGAATAACCTGGTAAATCAATTTTCCTTAAAATTAGCTTGGAACGTACCTAGCTTTAGCCAGTCACTCATAGTATACACACAGAAGATATAGGCAGTCTCCTATAGTATACACACAGAAGATATAAGCAGTCTCCTATAGTATACACACAGAAGATATAAGCAGTCCCCTATGGTATACACACAGAAGATATAAGCAGTCCCCTATAGTATACACACAGAATATATAAGCAGTCCCCTATGGTATACACACAGAATATATAGGCAGTCCCCTATGGTATACACACAGAACATATAAGCAGTCCCCTATGGTATGCACACAGAAGATTTAGGCAGTCCCCAATGGTATGCACACAGAAGATATAGGCAGTCCCCTATAGTATACACACAGAATATACAAGCAGTCCCCTATAGTATACACACAGAATATACAAGCAGTCCTCTATAGTATACACACAGAATATATAGGCAGTCCCCTATGGTATAAACACAGAACATATAAGCAGTCTCCTATGGTATGCACACAGAAGATATAGGCAGTCCCCTATGGTATACACACAGAAGATATAAGCAGTCCCCTATAGTATACACACAGAAGATATAACTAGTCACCTATAGTATACACACAGAAGATATAAGCAGTCCCCTATGGTATACATACAGAAGATATAAGCAGTCCCCTGTGGTATACACACAGAAGATATAACTAGTCCCCTATAGTATACACACAGAAGATATAAGCAGTCCCCTATGGTATACACACAGAATATATAGGCAGTCCCCTATGGTATACACACAGAAGATATAAGCAGTCCCTTATGGTATGCACACAGAAGATATAGGCAGTCCCCTATGGAATGCACACAGAAGATATAAGTAGTCCCCTATAGTATGCACACAGATGATATAGGCAGTCCCCTATGGTATGCACACAGAAGATATAGGCAGTCCCCTATAGTATACACACAGAAGATATAAGTAGTCCCCTATGGTATACACACAGAAGATATAGGCAGTCCCTTATAGTATACACACAGAAGATGTAAGCAGTCGCCTATGGTATACACACAGAAGATATAGGCAGACCCCTATGGTATAAACATAGGAAATATACGCAGTCCCCTATGGTATACACACAGAAGATATAAGCAGTACCTTATAGTATACACACAGAAGATATAAGCAGTACCTTATAGTATACACACAGAAGATATAAGCAGTACCTTATAGTATACACACAGATGATATAAGCAGTACCTTATAGTATACACACAGATGATATAAGCAGTACCTTATAGTATACACACAGATGATATAAGCAGTACCTTATAGTATACACACAGATGATATAAGCAGTACCTTATAGTATACACACAGAAGATATAAGCAGTACCTTATAGTATACACACAGATGATATAAGCAGTACCTTATAGTATACACACAGATGATATAAGCAGTACCTTATAGTATACACACAGAAGATATAAGCAGTACCTTATAGTATACACACAGATGATATAAGCAGTACCTTATAGTATACACACAGAAGATATAAGCAGTCCCCTATGGTATACACACAGAAGATATAAGCAGTACCTTATAGTATACACACAGAAGATATAAGCAGTACCTTATAGTATACACACAGATCATATAAGCAGTCCCCTATGGTATGCACACAGAAGATAAAGGCAGTCACTTATAGTATACACTTGGAAGTTATAGACAGTCGCTTCTACAGTAGTATATACACAAAAGACATAGTCCTCAATACTATACGCACAGAAGATAAAGACAGGCCCTTATAGAAGGCACTCAGAAGATATAGACAGTCCCTTATAGTATACACCCAGCAGATATAGTCAATATATGTATAAAAACATAGTCAGTATAAGTCCATACTTGGCCATGCATATCTAAAAAAGCTATTGGAATCAATAAAACCAGGACACAGGAAACTTTATCATGTCAGGACTTTTTGTGTCTAAGTCATCAATGCCATGTGTGAATATAGTTTGATTGTTTTTTCCTCCTGAGCAGAATTAACTGCCTCGTTGCAGTTCAGCTGATACAGTTCATCTGTAATTTTAGCCTTTGCTAGTAAGATATCCCCTTTTGTGATGGCACAACTGTCACCTTGGAAGGTCACCACATTGCCTTGTTTGGTGAGCTTCTTCACTGACAAAAGAGTCATTTCAAGAACAGGGACATACAGGACATTTTATGTCTTTCTGATGCAGAGCAAGTTTCCCTTGTGGTCACTGTGTAGCAGAGCCTCCCGATACCCACCCATGCAGAGCAAATGGTCATCAACCCCCGCACCCCACCCCCCTTACGCACCCCACCCCCATCATGCATGCAGCCCGATACCCAGAAGACAGCCGCAATCACTGTAGTAGCAACAAACTCTACAGTGATCCTTAACCACTTGCCTACTGGGCACTTTTACCCCCTTCCTACCCAGGCCAATATTCAGCTTTCAGTGCTGTTGCACTTTGAATGACAATTGCGCAGTCATGCAACACTGTACTCATATGAAATTTTTATCATTTTTTTACACACAAATACAGTTTTTTTTTGGTAGTGTTTAACCGCCATTAGGTTTATTTTTTGCACTATACTGTAAATGAAAAAAGAGCACAAAATTTAAAAAAAGAGTTTTTCTTTGTTTCTATTATAACATTTTGCAAACAGGTATATTTTCTCCTTCATTGATGTGTGTTGATGAGGCTGCACAGATGGGAATTTATGTATTTATTACAGGTACTTATATAGCGCCGTTAATTTACACAGAACTTTACATATATATACAGTTGTGTTCAAAATAATAGCAGTCAGACATCACTAACCTGATCAGTCACTGTTTTTGCTAGAAATTATATTTCTACATGGCAAATAATTTACTAGCAGGTGTAGTAGAGTAATAAAAATCCAACAGACCCAACAGTCATGACATGCATGTTGCTGATTCTGTGTAATGGAATCACTAATTGAAAGGGGCATGTTCAAAATAATAGCAGTGTGGAGTTCTATTAGTGAGGTCATTCATTCTTTGAAAAACAGGTGGCAATTATTGCCCTTATTTAAGGAAGGAAGGCAGCAAATGTTGTACATGCTGGTTACAGTGCATTTCTCTCTGAAATTCTGAGGAAAATGGGTCGTTCCAGACATTGTTCAGAAGAACAGTGTACCTTGATTAAAAAGTTGATTGGAGAGGGGAAAACATATAAAGAAGTGCAGAAAATGATAGGCTGCTCAGCTAAAATGATCGCAAATGCTTTAAAATGGCAACCAAAACCTGAAAGACGTGGAAGAAAGCGAAAAACTACCAATCGAATGGATAGAAGAATAGCCAAAATGGCAAGGACTCGGCCAACAATCAGCTCCAGGAAGATCAAAGAAGGTCTAAAGTTCCCTGTGAGTACTGTTACAATTAGAAGATGCCTATGTGAAGCCAAGCTATCTGCAAGAAGCCCCCGCAAAGTCCCACTGTTGAAAAAAAGGCGTGCCGAAGAGGTTACAATTTGCCAAAGAGCACATTGACTGGCCTAAAGAGAAATGGCGCAACATTTTGTGGACTGATGAAAGTAAGATTGTTCTTTTTGGGTCTAGTGGGCGGAGACAGTTTGTCAGACGACCCTCAAACACTGAAATCAAGCCACAGTACACTGTGAAGACAGTGAAGCATGGTTGCGCAAGCATCATGATATGGGGATGTTTCTCATACTATGGTGTTGGGCCTATTTATCGCATACCAGGGATCATGGATCAGTTTGAATACATCAGAATACTTGAAGAGGTCATGCTGCCTTATGCTGAAGAGGAAATGCCCTTGAAATGGGTGTTCCAACAAGACAACGACCCCAAACACTGAATACAAACACTGCTATTTTTTTGAACAGTCTAATATTCACTTTTCTTCAACTTTTTTAGAGGAACAACACAAATTTGATATTATAAATAAATTTATAGTGCCGGCGCTCCTATTTACTTATATATATAACTTAATCCTTGGGGTACATGAATTGATATCTGAAACAATACATAAATCACTGTGACTAGTGAATAAAAATAATCAATAATAAATAATAAATAATGATAGATCAATTGTGAATCACTATGACTGGTAAATCAATTAAAAATAGATAAATTTAAATATAAATAAATCAAAAACCTTCATTTGTGTGACTGATATCAATCAATCAAAAAATCCTTAATTAAATGTGACTGTAAAAGGATGAAACTAAGATAAATAAAATCCTAAATCTGTGCCACTCTGATCTAATGTGATCACTCCATCTATATTGTGCAAAAGCATACATAAATGTGCAAGTGCAATCAATAAAGTTCATAAAATAAAATAAAAAGTCTTTCAAATAAGTGCAATGTGCAGGTGAATTCCTTATTCCCTCTCGCCGGGTGCTTAGTGGTCTCCCTATGCGCTCACCTTAGTATTTGCCTAAATAAATTCAGGCAAATAAGCTTTTAATCCTTCCAGGATTGATGGGATGATACTCTTATGTAAGATGTTCCAAAAGATGGGTGTGGATCTATAGGGATCCTCCTGTACTCTCCTCTTTCTCCTTGTGCAGCTGCTCATAAATGGGTATTTTGACCAGCTCCCTAGGAATCTCCTAATTCCCCTCCTGGGGTCACCTCCTTCTCAGGTCCTCCTTTCACCAGCATGGGGAATGTGGGTCAATTGAAAGAAAGAAGAAAAAAGACCATGGTGCCTTATCCTTTTGTGTAAAGGAAATTTATTACTGCCAGTTGCGGTATTACACAGCGGTATATGGCTCTTATGTGATCCAGGACAGCATAGGTGATATCAGTCAGTGAGTGAGTAATACTCTGCCTCTGCCTCTGTCTCGCTGCCTGCCTCCGTCTGCACTGGAATCACCGAGCCTCTCCGATGCAACGTCGTGAGGTCAGAGCCCCTCCCCTACGCGTTGCGTCACAGGGTCACGTGACTTCATCAGGGGGAAATGATTGGATCCAATCATTTCTACATCGGTTGTACCTGTTTATTTACAGCCATCTGTCCTCTACATCCATTCAAAGTACAGAATTTACATAGACTCTCGCAGCTGCAAAAAGCAAGGGGTGGGGAGCTAAATTTAAATCAGTGAGTAAAGCTCTGAGAACTGATTGGAGGAAAGGAACACATTCCACATCACATAGGAACAGAGCTGAGACTGTCAATCACAAGCTATGCCTTTCCCTGTCACCATTTTTCTCTTGTCTCAGAAAAACATATAAAAAAATGTGATTCATGCTGATAGCAGAGGAAGGAAGCAGCAGACAGAAATGACACTCAGGCTACGTTCACACTAGCTTTGTCAGCAGGCGTCAGACAGGCTTTTGGGAAGTGTTTTTAACGCTTCTCAAACACCTATGAAAATTCTGCACATGGCAGCACATAGTGCTGTTCACACTGAAGCGTTAGCATTGTGTTGCGTCGAGGCAAAACTGTTGCCTCGTGTCGAGTCAGGAGCTGAAGCCTCCCATTCAAGTCTATGGTGCTGCTCCTCAAACGCCTGGCAGGCATTTGCGGTGCGTTTGCGACATGGTTCCGAGGCAGTTGCGGAACTTTAATACCATTTAACTTCATTATAGGCATTTGTGGTGCGGTTTTAACGCTTGGCAAACGCCTATCAACTGCCTCAAAACCGCGCATAGGGCATTTGGGGAGCGTTTGAGGAGCATTAAAAATGCTTCCCTAACGCCTGTCAAATGCTATAGGGGCGTTTGGCAAGAGTTAGAAATAAAGTCAAGTGTGAACGAGCCCTTAGTGCTCTGGATTGAGACAAGTACATACTATAGAGGGATACGCTTTGTTCATATTTCATGAGAGGTTTACAACTAGTTTAACTTCCACAGTGGTCCCACAGATATGGCATATGCTTGCATGCCTTCATTGGTCCAAGCTGGACCAGGTTAACTATGCAATAGAATCCATACCGAGAGTTCCGCGTTCAACAATTGCTTCAGTAAAGTTAAACCTATATAAATGGCTTGGCTGAAGAATCCATTGTTAGAAGTCATTCGCGGAGAACTCCAAATGACTCTTTGGATTGACAAACCTTTCTATATAGCTGGACAAGGCAATGTATATTACTGGCAGAGCAGTATCTGTAAGATAGAACACTTTGCAAAACAGAGAAGTGTGCATAGCAAACCAGTGTACTGTATATATGAGTACATTGAAGATTACTGTGTTCAATATTGCAGCCTCTGGTTAATCCTTGTAATTTTCTCACAGGAGATTCAGCATGAAAGGGAATAATAAAAATCTCCAGAGCTAGAGTATTATATTGAGCTGTAAAATGCTCATGAAAAATAAATGGATCAGACATGTCTGCATTAACTATCTCCTGCTTTAATGTCTGCACTGCCTTTTTCACTCTTTGCTCTTTGGTTACGTTTTTAAGGCTTAGTTATCATCAATTCCCTTTTGGATATAGAAAGTTTGACCCATGGTGAGGTAAGATGCAGATACCTGTATTCCTGCGAAGAGCTGGTACCTGGCAAAGACTTGCCTATCTTTGCTTTTGTAGACCTTTAATGCTTCTAATTGCCCAAAAAACATGAATGTGAAAGCTATTGGTCCGTGAACTCTTATAGAACAATGAGTTGCAGAGCCTATTATCATTTTACAACATGATACCAGATGGAAGAGGTGACATGGGGAAGATACAGTTGTGCCTGCAGATGTTCATTTGTAAACTTCTTTTATCTTTGTTTAGCTAACAACTTGTAGTCATGAGAAAAAGTATGTACACCCCATGGAAACTGGTGCATTTTTTAAAAAATATTTGAACAGGTAAACATTAGATTTTGTATTAAATAATGTCTACATATAAAAGCGATATATTTGAACAAATGACATAAAGTTGACATGCGTTTTTGATTTCATGATCTAAATTAGAGAAAATACACATTTGTCTTGTCAAGTAAGTACACTACTATATTTACCCCAATTCATACAGATGAAATTAGAATCTGAGGAGGTTCTAATCATCGACACCTAATCTGAGAGTTGCTGGTGGCTATCCTATTTCCACTGAAAAATGGAAGCTCCACTTATTTGCCTCCTCTCCCCCTCCACTGCCACATTTGGCACCTTTTAGGGGGGAGAGTGGAGCGGTTACCTTTTTTTGACAGGGACCTGCTCCCACTTTCGGCTCACTTTGCACGGCGAAGTGAGCTAGAAGTTTGGCCCCCTTCTCCCTCAGTCTCCTGGGAACTTTCACAGATCCCAGAAGACTGCTGGACCAATTAGGAAGCCCAGTGCAACTTGCGCATGCGCAGTGGGCACCAGGTTATGAAGCCGCAAGCTGTCACAGTCTGGTGTTAACAGTAGAGATGCCAACAGCGTGGAGGAGAGAAGAGGAGAATGGATGGCGCAGGTGAGCACATCGATGGACTCTGGGACAGGTTAGTGTGTGTTTATTAAAAGTCAGCAGCTATAGTTTTTGTAGCTGCTGACTTTCAATAAACACAAAAACGGCTGGAATTCCACTTTAAACCTCAGATATCTAGGGTCTGGTGTTCTCTTTGCTGTTGACACGTGTGGTGTCATCATGCCAATATCAAATAGTTCTGTGGACAGGGCCAGACCTAAGAGAATGCTGCCCTTTTGGACTAGTGAGGTCAGCATCCGGAACATGAGGAGCCAGGGGCACTGCACAGCCTTGGCAATGTTGAGTTAGTATAGCCTGCTCAGTTCCCTGCCCCTATCCACCGCACCACATCATTAGGTTCCATAATAAGGGGCCGACCAGTTTGCATGGCATCATTCATTGCCATGGTGCTGGTGGCCTGCCTGTCCACACCATGCAAATGGATGATGTTGATCCGGGGTGGACTTCTAGACCTACTCTGCCTCTCTCAATCTGTCATGATGTTGCAGCTACATTAAACATGTAAAAGTAGGACTATCTGTGAGGGCTCTGCTGTGAAGGAGAGCTTTAATGTGATGGAAGCTAAAGCAGGCTATACATGGGTCAAATTCCAAATGTTTTTGTGATCGAAAATCGAAAACATTGTTCGTTCTGTAATCCGATGGTGCCACCAATGATTTAGAAAATCAGTCCTTTTTCACGAATTTTCCAGCATGCCCGATAAACGAAATGAGGAGGAACCACAAAAATCGTCCGGTGCCATTGCCCCAATAACAAAACGAAAATCTGCCGATTATTCTTAGGTCTGATTTTCGAATGAAAAATCATTCGAAAATCGACCCATGTATGGCCAGCCTTACTCTGATGTGATGGTGGGGGGGATTTTAAGTAAAGGGGGAGACTCTAATATGATAGGGGCTGACTCAGATGTGAAGGGGGAGCTATAATTTGATGGAGAGTGCCTCTGAGGTGAAGGGGGGATTCTGATATAAAAGGGGTGCTAATGTGACGGGGGCTGACTCTGATGTGAAAGGGGCACTGATGTGTTGGTGAACTCTAATGTGACAAGGGCTGACTCTAATGTGAAGGGCATACTTTAATGCGATGGCGACTGTCTCTGATGTGATAGAGGGACTCTAATATAAAAGGGGGACTTAAGGTAGTGGATAGGGGGACTATGAGATGATGGGAGGTATCTGGCACAAGGAGTGTTGTATGTATACTGATGATATAATAAGTTTAACAAAGTCCAAAAGTCCAATTGGAACATCCAAGGCAACTTCTTTCTAGCATCAGACACGTGAAGCAGTGTCTCCTTAGAGACTGATGTGGCTCTAGGTGAACAGACAGAGAAAGGAGGGGGCACAATTTAAGTGTAATATAAAACATATTTATTGGATTGGAAGGCAACTGGCAACTTAGACAAAAAGTTAAAAGAAGTCACTTAACAATAAGTTAGGGCCCCTGGTGGTAATCTCCAGCATAGCAGAACATCTTGATACAAGCAGACACACTGGTGAGCTGATGGTCAACCTGTAGAGCCAAGAAGACACACCAGGGGGTGCCAGACGAAGTGCAGTAAACTACAGGCAGTATTAGGTTCATGTAAGTTAGCAACTCACAGGGTATATAAGAAATTGCGTTTTTTATATATCACCACGGTCAGCAGCTGGCTCTGGCATGTGGAGTCTCTTCTGTAAAACTTGCAGCCTTGTTGTCCGCTAGTAGGAGAAAAAAACAGATGTGATGGATGAAACACAAAGCCAAAAAGATGGCCACTGGACTCCTTTGGGATGCTGAGTCAATGCAAAGTGCAGTCAAGAGGCAGAGCCACATGTATTAAGACCGCCCAAGTACCAATCCTGCTCAGTGAGTGTCACCATGGCCATTTGTTGTTAGCACTAGTAGTGATTGTGAGAGGCTGACAACACAGAAGAGCCATTGAAAAAAAGTTGTCATTCCTTAACTGGAAGTGCCTGAACAAGACACTTCCTGATAGGATTGCTATAAGCATTATCTATGTGTAGTTACCTGAACATTTTATAGCTTATATGATGTTTTGGCAGTTGAGCTTAGATCTGCTTTAAATGTAAAGGTTTTGTGGAGATATCATTTACCTGTTTTCACTTACTGGATGATGTGCATGTTTTATTATAAGGTCATGAATCATGTGCAGTGCAATAATGCTCTTAAAGACCATCCCGCTACGGAACTGTTATTGTTTAACCTGGGAAAAGAAGCAAAATTACTATGTAAATTTATTTTTTTTTTTTATTAAAATGATAGATCAGAATCTATACATGATATTTATTCACATTTTGTTTATACTATAAGATAACTGACGCCTATGATTTTGGCAGAACCAGGAGCTAAAAGAACTATTTAAGATATAGTACAGAGTAAGCAGCCACCCTTAGGGTACTAGAAGAAAGGAATAGGCTGCCATCAGAGTTGGCTTATGGTTTGTTTTTACCCCATGCTAGCAATCTTAAAGCCTTGTTCACACAGGTTATAACTTGCAAGCTTCAGTGTATAGATCACTATGTCTGTCTGTCTCTATGGCACTGCAGGCCCCTTAAAGGCCCTTCCCTCCTACATCATATACAGGGGAAGCATTTACAAAGCGTTCAGCAAGACTTTAAAGTGATTGTAAAATATATTTTTTTAAATAACAAACATGGTATACTTACCTACTCTGTGTAAAGGTTTTGTGCAGAGTAGCCCCAATCCTCTTATTCTGGTGTCTCCCACCAGCTCGCCTGGCTCCTTCCCCCTGCCGAGCGCCCCTCCCCCCCCACAGCAGGCGCACAAATTCACGCCTACATTTAGGCTTGGAGACAAATAGATTTGAGAACTGCCTGCACATAGTCCCAGGCAGAGCCGTGGATAAGGGGGTACCACCAGTCCTCCTGTACAGGGCCCAGGCCTGCAAGGGGGACCAGGCAGCTGGGGGAATTGGATGAGGGCAGGAAGGGTGAGCGGAGCAATTACTGGAACCAATCCCCTGTATGGCTCTCTCTGCAGCAGCTGAAAGCTGTGTTCTTCTCATACCCCCCACCCCCACCGGCTAGCTTTCAGCTGCTGCAGAGAGAGACATACAGGGGATCAGTTACAGTAATTTAACAGGCTCTTCCATTCCTGAATGAACACAGGGAGTGATCGGTACTGATCACTCACTGTGTTCATTTATAACTGAACCATAGTAAACTGTGTTTTTTTTGGTGGTGATGGGGGCCCTGTTAGGTTGGCTGTATGGGGCCCTGTGGTTTTGGGGGGGCCCTGTCAGGTTGGCTGTATGGGGCCCTGTGGTTTTGGGGGGGGCCCTGTCAGGTTGGCTGTAAGTGGCCACGTGGTTTCTAACAGCAGCCCTGGTCCCAGGTCACCCTGTCGAACACCTTCTGTGTGCCCAATGAAACGTAGAAGCCATGTCCATGCCATGAGATTACTGGAGATTTAAGGCCTTCAAGGTGTTATCCAGGACTCTATCCCAGGGATAAACTCCACTTGGTTTAATGAGATCAAGGAGAGGTGAAGGGGACGGTGTTGATTTTCCAGTAGTTTTGTGTACAATGATGTTAAAGCGTATTTTTACCCTCTGATTTACGTTCCTTCCTCTCCTCCCCTCCTCTACAGAAATATTGCACTTATTTTTATTTCTTTACTTTTTTTGTGAAAACACTTCCTCCTCCCCTTCTCCTGTGCACATCTCTGGCCTGGGTGAATGACATGCACTGTGCTCCCTGTGCCTCCTGGGATATGCACATCATGTATTCCAGGAGGCATAGTCCTTCATTGATAAAGGGTGGGCACTGTATTGGGACACCTGCTGACTGAGCCCGGAAGAGTTGGCAGCCTCCCAATGATATCACACAAAAAGATGGCATGTGACTGGCAGAAGTGAATGGTATTCTGCAGGACAGTACCGGATCCCGTTATAGTGTAAAGTGCTGAGCAAACTGTTGGCGCTACAAAATCCTGTATAATAAAAATAATAATAATAATATGCAGAACCTGCAAGACGTTATGGGGGGTTTTAAAAAAAAATGAGGCATTTTTACTTTGAGTGATCTCAGCCTAAGAACATTTGACCAGAAGAGAAAATATCCTAGAACACTAAGATTTGCCCCATTCTTACAGCATCTGGGTTATTCACACAGAAAACATAAATGCTGTTTTGATGGGCGAATAGCTATGCATCTTTTTTAAACAGACCTCCCCATGTGTATAAAGGCATTCCTGGGAGACGAAGTGGAAAGAGACAACAAAATATCCCAATAAAGATTCCCAACTCTGGTTGGACACAGGTTTGACTGGAGCTGGGCTACCCTATGGCATCTTAATTTGTGCGTGGAAACTTGTGCTTATTGATTAGTGAACATTAAAGTGTTAATAAACCCACAACAGTAAAAGCAGTCTGTATATGCAGTAAAGCATGCTTGTTATACTCACTGTGGTACCTAAGGGGTTAATCCTCTGCATTGTGTGAAAAGGCCATTTGATCCTTTCTTCTCTGTTCCTTCCCTTTTTCAAGGGACCACCTCTTATCTCCGTATAAGACAGACTGAACCATAGGCATTTTTCACACTCTCAGTTTGGTGTGTATTGCTAGAGATGTTTTTTTTTTTTGGTTAGAGTGCATGTGATCAGCACAGGGCCAATCAGCGCTGCTCAGACAGAGGTCAGAGGGTTCTTGCATCCTCCTACAGCAGAAAGAAAACTCCTCCTACAAGCTTTAGCTACTGCTTGGCTGAACACTGATAGAAGCCACAAGACTACTCTAACTTTTGATGAGAAAAGGTATTTAGCAGCTTATATTTACTAAAATAATTACATTTCTGTGCACTGTGGGAGACCAGATATAGTGGATGCAGAGTCCCGGGTTAAGTAACATTTTAAAGCAAACCTCAAAAGTTGGTAAAAGTTATTGTTCAGTTTCAGCTTAACATTTTCTAAAACTGTCGGAAGATTTTCTTCTTTGGAAACTTAGCAGCGGTATTGAGTCTGTATGCTGGATTGCATCGCATTCATAACCCACACTCCTAAATCTGTCTCAGTGCCTTTCCATGAAGTCTGTTCAAAGCTTGAGGTCAAAATAAAGACATCCCCCCAGCTATAACCTGCACTAAAATTTTCGTTTTTATTGAAATGCATTACAAGAGTACATCAAATGTGAAGCGAATCCAAAGGATGTCAATAGAAAAAGAAGCTGAAGAACTTTGGTAAAGTTTAATGTAATCAACCTGGAGAATTCTTTTTGCTACAAAAACAAAGTTTTCACTTGAAATGATCTTTTCACTGATTTTCTTATTGTAATGCAATCTTTGTAATGTTTATTAGTACCGCAATAAAATTCCTTTTATAATGATAATGCTGCCTGCATTTTTTAAAATGTTAAGGCAGCATATAGAGAGTCTTTCCTTTACCCAGCATTCCTGGCAGATTTCCGGATCCCCCGTGACTGAGACATTGAAGTTTCTGTAAAAGTTTCATAGTAAAGTTACCTGTATAATTAGTGTGTTACTACAGAGGATCGCTCCCTTTTTATAAATGCCCTTTTACTTGCTTTTCTGCTGTTTAATTTCCTTCTGTTCCCTCCTCGATAATTTCTCTGATCCCCTTGGGGGATGAACTGAAACACAATTAATGTATCACAGTTTCCATTTAGAAGGGTTTTTAGCAGTTAACCCTGTTTTTTTTGTTTAAGCTATATTTGTGGGTTTAATTAGCAATCCATCTATCTCTGTTCATTTTTTTAGGAACTGAAATTAATGTGCCAAGGAAGAATACATAACTGTGTATTTTATTTAAAATTAAAATAGATCATGTTTAGCTGGATACAGGGGCGGACTGACAACTCATGGGGCCCCCTGGCAATAGGGGATCATGGGGCCTCTGTGTCCTTGCCCAAACTCAAAAAAGCCTATGAAAAAGGTACCAGGGGCATCTCATGGGTCCCCCTACTGACCCCGGGCCCTCGGGCAGTGCCCAAGTTTCCAAATGGTCAGTCCGCCCCTGGCTGGATAGTTTTAAAAAAGAAGTAGAGTTCTGTAGCCACAAAGATCTTTGGTCATAGGGAGTGGCACAGTATAAATCAGCAATGGGCAAACTACGGCCCACGGGCCATATACGGCCCGGCGGACCTTTTAATCCGGCCCGCGGAGCTAGGCTCCCACTAGGCTCCTCTCACAGTCCGCCCTGAAGACCGGTGTAGCATGAAAATCTGTCTCCTATGAGGATCTGTCCTCCTCGACGTATCTGTGCATGTGCCGGAGATCGCCGATCGGCTGCTAATGCCTGAAACTGGCACATGCGCAGATACGTCGAGGGGGACAGATCCTCATAGGAGACAGATTTTCATGCTACACCGGAACGGCGCGGGAACACGGCGAGAGGAACGCACGGAGCAAAGGTAAGTGAATTGACACAGGGGGGACTTGGGGACTTAATATGGGGGATGAATTAATATGGGGGATGAATTACTATAGGGGGGATGAATTACTATATGGGGGATGAATTACTATGGGGGATGAATTACTATATGGGGGATGAATTACTATGGGGGATGAATTACTATATGGGGGATGAATTACTATATGGGGATGAATTACTATATGGGGATGAATTACTATAGGGGGGATGAATTACTATGGGGGATGAATTACTATATGGGGGATGAATTACTATGGGGGATGAATTACTATGGGGGATGAATTACTATATGGGGGATGAATTACTATGGGGGATGAATTTCTATGGGGGATGAATTACTATATGGGGGTGAATTACTATATGAGGGATGAATTACTATATGGGGGATGAATTACTATGGGGGATGAATTACTATATGGGGGATTAATTACTATGCTTACTATGGGGGAATATTACTATACTTACTATGGATGACACATACACATCATTCATCTACTCTTGGTCCGGCCCCCGGGTCCAATATATGAACCCTTTGCGGCCCTCAAGTCAAAAAGTTTGCCCACCCCTGGTATAAATGGTCTAAAGCCTTCCGCACAAGTTGCTATCTGATTGCACAGTCTCCTTTAGATTCACCAACAACCACATAGAGTGATGTCCCTTGTCAATCTATTCAGTTTATGTCCCTTGTCAATCTATTCAGTTTATGTCCCTTGTCAATCTATTCAGTTTATGTCCAGTCACATAGACCATTGCTCCATATAACTTAATTAAAGGAGATTGTAGATTCAGATTTCAATGAGTGTGACCAGCTTAAAGCGGAGTTCCACTCACCCTGTCAAAAACTAAAAGCCACTTACCTGTGCCTCAGTTCCGTGGTGTGTCCCCTGCAGTCCGTTTCACCTGCCGTCCTGTATTCCAGGAGGCCGGGATGTTCAGTGTGGGCACTTGGCTGTGATAGCTTGTGGCTTCACAGCTGAGCACCCACTGCGCATGCGCGAGTAGCGCTGCGCTTCATGAATGGTCCTGTAGTCCTCTGGGACCTGTCACGTGTTCCAAAAGACTACCGGAAGAGAGGGAGGACACCCTCCATTTTTGATCGCCTAGGTGATCGGACCGGAAGTGGTAGCGGGTACCTGTCAAATTCGCCCCCCAAAGCTGCCAATCCTTAATGGGGAGCAGGGGAGCAGTCCTTAAAGCGCAATGTCCCCTTTTGGGTGGAGCTTCGCTTTAAAAACACAGGGTGGCCATGCCAGACTGTGCAAGGTATACTCATTTCCCCTCACCTTCTTTCTGTTGGAGCCCTGCTTCACTTTTACAACAGATGTGATCTTCCAGGCATATGGGAGCATGTGACCTGCCCTAGTGTTCTGGCCTGAGCAGCCAATCACAAGACCCCAACGCTATCACATGGGTGGAGCATTGACATTATCCACCTGTATAGGTTAACTCAGGGTTGACCTCGAAGGTGGGTACATCACAAGGAAGTGTGGATTGGTGATTATTATACCCTGCTGGGGGTGTGGATTTTCAAAAGCTACTGTCACTCTGCTCTAAATGACAGTATCTCTTTAAGGGACGCTATCTATAGACACTGTACATTCTTTCACTGTTATGTTATACAAATTTGGCTTGATTGATCTATTACATGCATTAGCTGCTTAGGATACTACTAGGGTGTCCCGAATGGTTCTTTTTTTTTTTTTTTTTTAATAAATATTTCATGTTACTCCCACGGGTGATCAAAACATCTTTTTCAAGATTATCTGTGGCTCCACCCATACATTTAAAATTAAAATATAGTTTTACATTATTATAATTACTGTCAAGACATAACTGATCTACCCACAGGTTCATAATTCCCCATAGAGAGTTAGTAGTGAAGCATTCTCTCACCCTGTGATATGGGCTTAATGTAGTGTAAAAAGTAGAGAAAATAGAGAGGGCACCTAAAAATATAATGGATCCTGTCGAGTTTTATTTTGGGTTCTTAGCTACCAGTGGCTGTTGTTTGAAAGGAAAGTAATGCATTAAAAGGACAGTATTGAAGACAGTTACTTTGGTTTATAAAGTGAGCCACATGCTTTGAGCCACAGGTAATTGAAAACTTAAATATTTTCTGAGAAAACTATAGTTTCTCCTTCTGAAAACGCTAGTGACTTGGCTGTTATGATGACTCTGGCTTGAATACCTTCTCAATTGACCCAGACCAATTATGCAGATAAGGAAGGTCAGAAAAAAGTAAAACACTTTTATGTGATTATTGTTCTGGGTTAGGGACTCAAAGTATTAAGGGCAACATGATCAAAATGAAAAGGTTATTGTTAAGGGTAGTCAGGGCCACATAGTGTCTAAAGCCGTCCATAGATGGATCGAAATGTGGCCAATCCCTGCTGAATGGGACGGATTTCGATCCATCTACAGTCATTGGCTCCCTTGCATTTTTGTTAGATAATGCACCACTTTGCCCAGAAAACTATGCAATTACAAATATTTAGGCATTCTCATGTTTATTTCTTTTGTCTGTATTGGTATGACACAAAAAAGTGGAGAAACAAAAAGCTAAATCTGACACATTCCACACAAAACCCCAAAAATGGACTGGACAAAATTATTGGCACCCTCAATGTAATATTTGGTAGCATACCGCTTGGAAAAAATAATTGAAATCAATTGCTTCCTGTAACCATCAATAAGTTTCTTACATCTGTCTACTGGAATTTTGGACCACTCTTCTTTCGCCAACTTCTCCAGGTCTCTCAGATTGGAAGGGTTCCTTTTCCCAACTTCTGTTTTGAGATCTCTCTACAGGTGCTCTATGCATCATCAATGGCCTGCCTAAGGCCAACATGCAGCCCATAGGCAAGTGGCTTGTATGGCTTCTGCCCTGAGGCAGCAGTGTAATCCTAGAAGTCTGTTGTGAAGGTGACAACACAGGTTAGAAGACATAGCTACACTAAATGCCTTGAAGCATATCAGTTGCCAGTTAGCTGCTATCCTGCCCGTCCATTATTGTGCAAGCCTTAAATTGCAATTTCTTGTAACATGGCAGCATTATGGCAGGAGTCTTCTGGTTGCATTGAGGATTCTTGTAACATGGCAGTTTTTAGCAACTTTCAGTGTGTAGCCACATAATAACTGCTTCCTCACCTTCAAGAAAAACATGATAAATAGATACAGTACATTCATTTACATCTTAATGTAATCTTTCTTCATTAATATGAGAATATAAGATATCAGCCAAGTCTTTTGGATAAAGTTAGAACAACATTTTATTTAAATGTAAAATATGTCCTAAAAACGTATACAAAAATAACACTATAAATACTCATGTCTGATAAGGACTTACCCTCCTTCAAACTTTATTCACCTATTTGGTCTCTGGATTTTTAAAAAAATTACATCGCAGAGCTAGCTACCTTGCTAACCCACTTTAAAACTGATATTTTGCTCTGTTTTGCCTAAATCCTTACTGAGCGTTAGCAACTTGCGGTTATGTAAAAATCCCGGATCCTGCAAATGCTGTAAAACGTTCAAATTATCCCATTTTTTGGGGACCATCAGTGCCATCTCAGAGTTTGTTTTACATCCAGCTTCACCTGTTCCCAGGTTCAACTGGTTTGAGAATATTTCTGTTCTATAATACACTCCTTTGCCTGCAAATCAGGTTGAACTTACATGTACCTGCAGATCATGCAGAATGCCACCTGAGGTCTTCAGTAACATGGTAGTCTCATAAAAGTTACACTGGTCCAATAATACGATATAACAGTCTCATTGTAAAGTGAAATGAACTGGTAACAAGAAGGCATTGAAGTGAATTTTGAGTAAAGTTGCAGATACTGATCCTGCACATCCAGTTGTGGGTACCTTTAAGTGTCAAGAGTAAGTTGAGGGATAGTAGTTATTGGTATGGTTGGGAAGTGAGTCAACAGATACTAATTCCCTTCACTCTTACTTGTAAGTTAGTGGAAGAGAATGCAGTAGTGGGTTAGTGGCAGAAAGGAATATAGGGTCCAAAATATATGCATGTCTGGATTGTCAAGATTTAGGGTTGCATTTGAAGTGTTCAGGAATACCTAGAGGCGTGTGGAAAGACTTCCAGAAAAGTCTTTAAAGAGGAACTGAGGAACTATACTCCCCTCCCCTCCATTGATACAACATCTACCAGCTTTCTTGACCTCTTGCCCGGTCTTCGTCTATGATCACGATCTTTGACCATTTTGATTGCCTATGCCAGGATAATGCAACACAAGGGTTCATTGGTCCCCTCATTAAGATTGGTTAGAATCCTTTATTAAAGAAGAGACATAATTATGTATTTTCTGTAATAAAAAGTCTGCCTGTTCATTCATTTTTATTTTTCAAATAAAGGTTCACTTCAAGGCAAGAATGTAAAAAAGTGAATAGAGTAGAGGAGATGGGGCATGTACAGAGAGCTGACTGGTCAGGTATCTGCAAAAGGGTAAGGAAATATGTGGTGAAACCGAATTACAGACAATTTAGGAAGTTAGAATGTTTAATTTTGTAATTGACAGCAATAAAAGAGACTAAAAGAATTCTGAACTGAGAGAGAGGTGGGTAAGTTAGAAGAGTTTGTAATAGGGCACAGAGAAAGGTATTAAAGTCAAGATACATGGGGGCACACAGCAGCATTTTAACTGTGACATAGCTCTTTGAAAACAGATTGATTTACTAAAGGCAAATAGGCTGCTCACTTTGCAAGTGTATGTGGTCAAAATTCATTTTGCAAATATGTTGTAATATCCAATCACATGCAAGGAAAACGCAAAAAAAGACAGCAGCTTTGTTTGCACACGATCGGATGCTAAATGTCAGCAAAGTTTAAACAGCTTATTTGCCTTTAGTAAATCAACCCAGTGTGTGTATATGTATGTGGTTATATATTTGTGGATACACTCATGTATATATATTATTAATTTTGTGTTTTTAGTTCAGTTAGTTCAGATATGCTTTTTTTTATAGGCTTCATGCACACAGCCATACAGGGACTATACAGTGTGTAGACCCCGTGTAATGTCTTCCCAGAACCCACTGTTGCAGGGTACAGCCGCCCATTGACATGAATGAGAGGAAGCGGCTGTACACATTTATGTACCGATTTTTGAATAAAGCACTCGCATATGCTTCGAGCACATTTGTAAGATGAGATAAGACCTTAGTCATTGGAGGGATGATACATTTATTCTATCCTTATCTCAGCTTGTAGAAGGACCATTGAAACTGCATAGTATATACTTTGGGGTTTAAAACAGATGACTTTGATTCATAATTAAATCTGCTAGGAGCCATTTTGCATCTTGAGAGGTTTTGTCTTAAAGCAAATTACCTTTCTGTGTCTTTAAATGTCTTAAAGGATTTCTCCACCCAAATAGGGTTTTAGGTTTCGGTAGACACTGGTGGGCCTGAGTTAGGCTCTAGCTTCTTATATGTCTTTCATGATTCCAACAGTAAGATCTCCGTCATAATTTCTGACCTTTTCTGTCCATCTAGAGTTTTGTGACTTCCTTTTCTTAGAGCGAAAGAGTTTTTTCATTAGGCTAAACAGTGTCTAGTTTCTGAAAAACAGTAAATTTATTCTGGGCTCCATCTAGTGGCCACATTTATTACTACAGTCAGGACAACACTGAATTTCCCCGCTGGAGGCAGAACACTGTCCATCTAGAGTTTTGTGAGTTCCTGACCACCTTTGCATGTCCCAGCATGTCCTGTTGCATTCTCTATAATATAAAAAAATAAAAACAATGTTGAGGGATTGGGACCCACATTTATCAAGGGACACATCCCTAAAGAATTACTCCACCCATATAGGATTTTAGTTTTAGGTAGATCCTGTTGTGCCTGAGTCAGTCTCAGCTTTTTAAATCTCCTAGATTCTAATAGCGAGATCTCCCTGCCATCATTCCTGACTGTTGCTGTCCATTTGGGGGTTTGTGAGTTCTTACCCACCTTTTTCTGTTACAGCATCTGTTGCATTCTCCATTAAACAAAATTAACAAAAACATCATCCAGAGTGATACCCATATTTACAAGGGCCACAGAAGAACTGCAGACCCAGTAACAGAAGCTCAGATATCTCCTGAGTGATAGAGCTTGAGTGATATTAGAAATGATTAGGTGGCTTACTGTTCTAGCTTCTAACACTGTCCCTTTAATATCTAGCCAACATGGAGAAGCGCAAATCTTTGGTCTCATGTGTGACCCTTCTTTCCCAGGATGTCATAACTGAGTAGACCTGAACAAAGAAAGAAAGTTCAGCTTTCCTGATGCAAGAGTCACATCTTAGCTGTATGTAACTGAGCGTATCAGGCAGTGGACTATACACTATACGGTTCTCATGGAAATCACGAAATCTGCAAGATCAACATGTTAATTGGTTATATTTAGCTAATTCATTAGCTCCTCATTTTAAAACAAATATACAGATTTTAATTAGTCCATAATTATTCTTTGAGAAGTTAAAGAATATTGAACAATTGCAGATGTGTTTCGGAGAGCACACAGCAAAAGAAGATTTTATTCCATTGAGGCTATAGAGCACGTTATTTAAAGACACTGTACAACTTGTTTTGCACAAAACGCATCTACTCGGCTATGACAGCACTTGCCTATTGTCTGGCTGAATTCAATGTGAGCCTGTTAAACCTCCACATAAGCATTCATAAATGCCCTCTGTGATCTCACCAGAGGGTGCTCAGAATCCACATTTATGCTTCCCTCCTTCAGCTTGGCATAAATGACACTGCTTTGTGCCTATGGAGAAAACAGTTGGTGATGTAACACTCCGTGTAGGAACTGAAAAGAGATGCTAGACCTGATAGACTTGCTTTGATCATTAAGTTTATTCAGTAGACATAGAATCTAGCCTACCTAGCCTATTTTAGTACACCTTTTCAGAGTGTTGCTACATTGGCACCCTGTTTGTAAATAGCTTTTTCAAATCAAAAGAAAAATTCTCAAATTACGCTGGGTAAATAGATAATAAGAAAAAATAAAATGTTGCATGAGCTGGAAAAAAAAATCGAATGGTGTGCAGTGTGTAATACACAGAGAAAGGCCATTCTCTGCATGGTCCCTGGTCCACACTATATCACATGCGGCAAGGTTTACAAGGACTAACAAACAGAAGAGAGAAGCTTTACTGAGCCATAAACTCAAGCTTTGCTCTGGTCATTTCTCTAAGTTAAAACACCATCTTTTATCTGGACCATGCTATAAAAGAAAAAGACTTCTGCCTCCGTGAAATGGCAACTATTAATTAGAGGTACAACATGATGTATCTGGTGTTTGGGTTCATACACTAAAAATATTGTAAATGCTCAATATGTAATCCTTTGTGATGTGTATGCTTTTGTTGTGTTAAACCACTTAAAAAACCATTTGTAAGATCTAAGTGCAGTATTACAGAGGAGTACATTAAAGGATCAGCACAACAGAGTATAGTGTCTACTTTGTTTCTTTTACAGGGACATTGTACATGCTGTGAGCTAATTGCAATGGTTGAACATTACAGACTAGTCCAGTGATACCATCAGGGCTTCTGTAGTACTATTCCTGGGGAGGAAAACTGATGCGTGACAAGTAATTTATCTTCAGTTTATTTCAGTGTTAAGTAAACTCTGGTCCCTCATAATGAGCAAATATATATACCTGTATTGTGAGGAACATTCTTTGAAATAAAATTGGGCAAAAACAGCCATTAAAAAGAAGAAAAGTGAGTGGCTGTGTGCTTCAAAAGCTCTACCCGTGATGCTAGTTCCCACTATATATATATATATATATATATATATACACATATATATATAAAGTTGTGTTCAAAATAATAGCAGTCAGACATCACTAACCTGATCTCACTGTTTTTGGTAGAAATGCTATTTCTACATGGCAAATAATTTACTAGCAGGTGTAGTAGAGTAATAGAAATCCAACAGACCCAACAGTCATGACATGCATGCTTCCTGGTGATTCTTTGTAATTGAATCACTAATTGAAAGGGGCATGTTCAAAATAATAGCAGTGTGGAGTTCTATTAGTGAGGTCATTCATTCTTTGAAAAACAGGTGGCAATTATTGCCCTTATTTAAGGAAGGAAGGCAGCAAATGTACATGCTGGTTACAGTGCATTTCTCTGAAATTCTGAGGAAAATGGGTCGTTCCAGACATTGTTCAGAAGAACAGCGTACCTTGATTAAAAAGTTGATTGGAGAGGGTAAAACATATAAAGAAGTGCAGAAAATGATATGCTGCTCAGCTAAAATGATTGCAAATGCTTTAAAATGGCAACCAAAACCTGAAAGACGTGGAAGAAAGTGAAAAACTACCATTCAAATGGATAGAAGAATAGCCAAAATGGCAAGGACTCAGCCAACAATCAGCTCCAGGAGGATCAAAGAAGGTCTAAAGTTACCTGTGAGTACTGGTACAATTAGAAGACGCCTATGTGAAGCGAAGCTATCTGCAAGAAGCCCCCACAAAGTCCCACTGTTGAAAAAAAGACATGTGCTGAAGAGGTTACAATTTGCCAAAGAGCACATTGACTGGCCTAAAGAGAAATGGTGCAACATTTCGTGGACTGATGAAAGTGAGATTGTTCTTTTTGGGTCTAGTGGCCGGATACAGTTTGTCAGACGACCCCCAAACACTGAATTCAAGCCACAGTACACTGTGAAGACAGTGAAGCATGGTTCCGCAAGCATCATGATATGGGGATGTTTCTCATACTACGGTGTTGGGCCTATTTATCGCATACCAGGGATCATGGATCAGTTTGAATACATCAGAATACTTGAAGAGGTCATGCTGCCTTATGCTGAAGAGGAAATGCCCTTGAAATGGGTGTTCCAACAAGACAACAACCCCAAACGCACCAGTAAACGTGCAACAACTTGGTTCCAGACCAACAAGATTGACGTTGTGGAGTGGCCAGCCCAATCCCCGGATCTTAATCCAATAGAAAACTTGTGGGGTGACATCCAAAATGCCGTTTCTGAGGCAAAACCAAGAAATAGAGAAGAACTGTGGAATGTAGTCCAATCATCCTGGGCTGGAATACCTGTTCACAGGTGCCAGAAGTTGGTTGACTCCATGCAACACAGATGTACAGCAGTTCTCAGAAACAGTGCTTATACAACTAAATATTAATTAAGTGATTCAAAGGAAAGCAAAATCTTCAAACATTTTTCAGTTTATATAGTGAATGTTTGAGTTTGTAAAGAAGAATACAAACACTGCTATTTTTGCGAACAGTCTAATATTCACTTTTCTTCAATTGTTTTAGAGGAACAGCACAAATTTGATATATTTTTCTTCATGTTTTGATTTGGAATAGAATGTGTAGTGTTCCCAATGCATTTGTGTGTATGGAAATAAAAGCTATTAGAAGGATTTTGAGCTTTATTCACTTTTTTCAACACACTGCTATTATTTTGACACAACTGTATGTATATCTAAATATATATATATATATATATATATATATAGTGTGTATGTGTGTATATATATATATATATATATATAATTTTTTTTTTAAACATGATTGCATTGTTTATTTTGTATTAATCTAATTGTTTATATACATCTCTCCCCCCTTTCTAGTTCATTGTAACAATGTGCTTCAACAACAGAAAAGAAAACTAGCCATTTACTTGATCGCCTAAGCATGCTTTATTACATCAGCGCAGGCAATAGATAGTTGTGAAGCCGGGCATTGTAGACAAGACATAGATTATGCAATTTTCTTTCCTGCAACCATGGGTTGCAGGAAAGACAATCACTTGATTCTCCCATCAACACTGACTGTGTTGATGGGGGAATCGAGCGATTTTCTTTCCTGCAACCCATGGTTGCAGGAAAGAAAATCGTATAGTCAATGGCTTGTCTGCGGTGCCTGGCTTCACAACTATCTACTGCCTGCGTTTTTGTAAACACGCAGGAATGTCTCCCGCAGATCTTCTGGGTTTGATTTACTGAGGTCGTTTTCACACGGGGCAGACTCTGCCTGCGATCCACTACCTCAGCAGGATCCTCAGTGGTCAACAGATCCGTGTCCACTCCACTTATGCAGAACGGACACGAATACAGCCCAATCTCCTCTAAGGGCAGTTGGATGTAAATGGACTGCCTGTCCGTTTACACCCAACTGCCATCTGATCCGATTTGCTGGACAGAATGAGCATGGATCTTCATCTGTCTGTTTTTGGCAGATTGGATTGGATTGGATTGAATGTAAGTGACACCCGCCGCTCCATACAGGAGAATGGAGGTCCTGATTGGGTCCACCTGAAAAATGGACAGACGGACCCAATCGGAATGTTCGTGTGCAATGGGTCTTAGCTGGAGAGTGCAAAATCTGGTGCAGTTCTGAAGAGAAGCCAATCAGCTTCCAGGTTTGAATGTCAAAGCTTAATTGAACAGGCTGAAGTTAGAAGCTAATTGGGTACCATACACAGCTGCACCAGACGTTGCACTGTCTTGCTTTAGTAAATCAACCCCATTGTGTTGTCCCGGTGGAGGACTACAATGATTACTGCTAGCGGCTATAGCCCCAGGCAGTAATCGTATGCTGGAAATACAACAGGCTGGTTGTACCCAAACTGATTGATGGATTGACTTGGGTACAATTAGCCTGCTCATAGATTGATCAAATTTTGGTCAGTCCCTGCTGAATGGGCTTAACTCTCTGGTCTTATCTTCAGGGAAACAATAGCAACTAGCTGAAGGGATCTAGTGAAGTTGACAACATCAATAGATTTAATAGTAACTGTAACTTGTAGTTTACTAAACAAGTGCAAAGTTAGATGCAATAAGGTAAAACAGGTTCAGGATGACAAAAAAAACATGTATACATTGCAGAAAAATGAAACCTGTGCAAACACAAGAGCTAGAGGGCCCAAGTACTCTAGTAGTAATCAAGGAGGCATTCTCCACAGTAGCTGGGTCTTATGCGCAGGTTAAGTGTTATTTTGCTTCAGCCTTGCTGTCTCCATGAATGTTCTGACAGTAGAGAGCCTCTCACCTGATTGCAAATCCCTTTGCCAGCTGTCATTGCTGCATCAAGTGTGGCCTGTTTGCGCAAAGTATAATCCTTGGGCTTGTCCACGTAGGGAATTGTGCGAAGTGGAAGGACAGAGGTCTGCGCATGAATCTGACCATAGTGCGTAAATGGGCACTTCTCTAGGAGATCTACATCAGATAAAAACCTTGTATTTTGGACACTTTAAAGTACAACTATAGGCCCCTGAGGGTATACGTAGGTTACAAATCTGCTTACTCTATGATGCGCAGGCTTCTAAATGACTGCACCAAATCCTGCTGTATTTGTGTCTTTCATGCTCCTACTCCAAGATACTTTGACAGACGCACAGCTGTCAATCAAGAAGCAGTGAGCAGGACTAGGTGTGGCTAGGAATTGATTGACATGCTACAGGCTTATGAATCAGTAGTAAAAATGCTGATAGCTACACCACCTGAAGAATTTTTCAATCCCACTGTAGGGCAAGCAGGCACAATGGCAGCTGTGTTCTTAAATCAGGAGCAGTGCAGCATTGTTACCACACCATCAGAGGAAGTTGCATTAGGCGGACTTCCCTGAGAGGCTCAACAGGTATTTTACAGACTTTGCGGGGAGAATAAGAGATAATGGTAAGTGCAGATGTGCACAGTGTGCAGCAGCACCTAATTGTATTTCTTTTTTGTTCAGCAGTTTTTATTGAAAGGAAAGAAACACAATTGCATGTACACACAGTAATTAGTAATTGTTTCCACACATGTTGATAAATTAAAGAACATAGAAGAATTTACACATATATCCATACAAAAGAGGAACTTTATAACAGTGAGCTAAAATATAATCTCATGGTAACATACTGTGTTGTTAATCCTTCATTACTGGGATATAGATGGAATTAAGCTGCATATATGGTGATTTAGAGCCATAATGGTTGAATTGTATTGTGTTTGGGGATGATGGAGGCATAGAATGCATCTTTGTCATTCCATTTTGTGTTGTGAAGGCTTAGTGATGAAAGTTTTGGTTGTCTCCAGAACACTATTAGGGGAAATCTTCTAATGGAATGTACAGCGCTGAGTGAACTATTGGCGCTTTATAAATACTGTATAATAATAATAATAATGGGAACACTAATTCTGCTGACCATGGTGACATCCAAGGATTCCTTCACTTTGGAGGGATTTTGTTCCATTTCCTGTTTTGGCTATGGGACAGCAAGCAAATTGAAATCTCTCTAATTTTACACAGATGGAAAAAACTGACAGGAGTTATAACTTCTAATTACTCTATCCAAAATAAAAAAAAAAAAAGTTTTGCCTTTAGTTCTATTTTAAGGCACCCAGTTCTGTGCCTATAGGCTCTGTATTAGCCTTTTTCAACCTAGGTCCCCAGAACCCCTGGGTTGCCTTAGAGCTTGCTATGAGCAACTGAGCAATTTTCAGCCTCTCAGATAAGAAACCACTGATGCCAATGATCTTTTCAACTATCTGTAAGGGTGCAATCTTCCCACTGACCACCAGTGTAAGAAGCATTTTTGCCACTAACCACAAGTGTGAGTAGCATTCTTCCCACTGACCACCAGTGTAAGACACATGCTTCCCACTGACCAACAGTGTAATAAGAATTTTCCCACTGACCTCCAGTGTAAGACATATTCTTCCAACTGACCATTGGTGTAATAAGAATTTTTCCTACTGACCACCATACTAATGTGAACTGTAGATACAGTAATTATTGGCAGAGGTTCCCCGAGAATTGAAAGTTATTTCAGAGGTTTTCTGTGTTAAAAAAAAGGCTGCTCTATGTAAATGTTGCTGGCCCTGACAGAGAATGCATCCTGAGTCAAGTAATGCAATTGCATGTCATACAATCAAGTGAGGCCTGTCACAGCCATCACAGAGGCAGGGAAGACCTCCCTAACTGAGATTCCAGTGATATGCATACTTAGTAATGTTTCTGTAATTTAAGATACCTATAAACATTCAATGTCCATAAACTATTCCTAACTATTTAATGAGAATAAGCAGACAATTGGGATATCCACTGATATGTTTAGACCACTTTACACATCTGAAGGTGACACTTCTCAGGGAAAAGTCTATCAAATGGGTAGGAATATTTACGAGGATAGACAATCTTGAAAAAGTCAGGTCGCTTGTTGGCCAACTATTGCTTATATCTACGTCAAGCTTTATTGCACTGGATTATAAATCCAGTTATAATGTGTTTGATGTGTTTATTGTTATGCATACTTGAACATATATAGCTGAATTTAAATTAAATTAACAGTTGAGAGGTGCAGTATAGCATGACTGATTTCCCACTCTTAGTCTGCCAGGATGTTAGTCTAGTGTCTGTGTAGGGTTAAGATAATGGGCCTGTTTTAATGATGGTAATTTACTGGAAGGACCTTTCTGTGTCTGGAAACTACTTTATACATATATATGTCTGTGGATCCTTTTCTCTGCATCAATCAGGAAAGAAGAACACGATTAATTGCACCTTTTTCAATGCTCTGTACATTACAATGGTGTTGAACTATATATCTAGCACAGGTTAAATGAATTGTTCCCATTAGTGGAACGCGATGGCTGAAGGAGATTCTGCGCATCTGAAAGTCACATAGAGGGAGGGGAGTGTGGCTCATACGGAGGGTGACAGGGCTGCTAGCGGTCATATTTTACTGTCATAGTTAAGATGCCATAAAGTGATGGCTTACAGGAAAACCTCTCAGTTTATGATGATAACAAGACCTCTGCCAGATAGAGAATGACTGCAGTACATATTCGCTAAGGAGCGCTTTTAAATATTAGAAAAATACCCCCAGTAGGAACAGTCAGACAACAATGTTTAATAATATTTACCCTGCGGTTTCAGAATGTTGTGTAATTCCAAGGATGTCCTCAGACTGAATTATTCCAAACCACTTTCTATAAAACAAATCTTAAAAGTGTTACAGAGTTAATGCTCACTTACTTTCATTCTACCATTGTTACTGCATAACACTGCAAATTGGAGAAAATGGCCTCACACAGTACAAAATTTAATTAGAGTTCTAATCTGGATATTTTAGAGCACCCCATGTATGTTTGACCCCTCTCTACTTCAGATGGCAGTATGGAGGAATCACATTTGTCTGGAAATTAAAGGTGGTTACCTAGGACAACAGGTTTGCATGTTAACCTCCTTTTTGCCCCTTTTTATTTATGAATGTTTTATAGGCATTTTGCAATAATCTATTGTATTAAAATATTTTTTTTATAAAACTGGTATCTGTATTCCACTGCCAAAATAGAGCTACTGAGTAACAACAATGTGAGGTAGGGGCCGCGTGTCTATTACTGCATATTTTCTATAACCAAGTAAGATGACTCTGAGCGGTCAATGATGTACAGACCATACCTCCCAAGCCAAAAATATACAAATTTCAGGTACTTTTCTCATTGCTATTCAATACTCACTAAAGCACTGTGCAGTACCCAATGCACTTTACCTAAACTCCTTGCTTGCTCAGCAACTTGATCCCTGGTGATCATAATCCCCATGGATCTTCTGTAACAATGAAAACTGCTTGGTGTAGAAACAACTATTTATACTATGGCTGTTTAATGTTCTAAATATTTAGCATAAAATTAAAAAACAGCCTTTTTTTCAGCGAGTAAAATGTTTGAGTTATTTTAATAATGTTTAATTTAGAAGGAACCTGTAACAGTTTTGGGCAAACCATTATTTTTAAAAATTTTACATATATACAATTTTAAACTGATGATTTATATTTTTATGTATTATATAGTCTAAATATCAGAATTTAATGCAGTGTGTACCAATTAAACTGGATTCAAAGAGGATTGTGATTTTTTATAAAGTGGAAGCTCCGGAGAAGCTCGTTGCCTTTAGACTATCTCTCTAAAAACATACTTTAGATGGAGCTATCTGTACACTGTAAGAGTAAAGGAAACAGGTTTCTGCTCTTACTAATTCCCTTATTTGTACATAATAACTTGAGTTATTATGCTAGGTAAACAAGTATTTTTTAGGAAAGTAGGTAGGTTTTCAAGGTTAACATGCAAAAAGGAAACAAAAGCTCTAACTGCTGGCTTAAAATAAAATATGAAAAATGTACATGCAATATTTCATATTTATCTGAATAAAACATTTTTAAACATTTGTTTTATACCTGGCCATTATAAATAAATAAAGAACAAAATATGCAAAACTGCTACACATTCCCTTTAAAGCAACATTGAGCCAGCGCAAACTTCCAAGGCAAAGTGTACAATGTGCATGTGAAGTTAAAGTATGGGCAGAACAAGTGTCTTCTTTTAGGTGCCAAATCTCTTGGTGCTTGCTTTTAGGTTTTAGGTCTTTACGTGCCTTGTTTTAGGTTTCAGGGCTTTCATTTCAAGGTCTCTATTTGCCTTTTTCAGATCTTTTATTGACTACTTTTAGGTGGCAGGTTCATAGTTGCCTAATTTTAAATGTCAGGCAATCCTTTTAGGTGTCAGGCTTCTAAGGGTCACGTCTCTAGGTGCTACATTTAAATTTCAGATATTTAGGAGTCTTCTTTTAGATGATAGGTCTCTAAGTGCTAGGTTTTCAGGTGTATGCTTGTAGTTGTCGGGTCTCTAGTAGCCAGGTTTAGGTACCTACTTTACGTGCCTTTTCTCTAGCAGGCTGGTTTTAGGTTTTCCTGTGGCTTAAACAACATTACTAACAGTAATAATGGTCAAAATGAAAGTGATATACGTGCTTTAAAGCCATGTTTACTGTAACTTTCATATTCTTATATGCTTGCTATATGACCCTTTCATAAACATATTACATGTACAGATTTGTAGGTTCCCTCCTGGTAAATATATATACTGTATTTAACTACATCCACTCAGCCCTTCATGATCAACAACTACTGAAGTAAATGTTTATCTACACAGGTGGTACATTGCTTTCATAGAGACATGGCATTTATAGTAACAATACCCACTTCAAGTCTGGCCTATTCCACCCCCTTCCAGTCCAGGCCATTTTTCAGGTTTCAGCACTGTCACACTTTGAATGACATTTACTCATACAAAATTGTACCCAAATGAATGTTCTGTCATTTTTTCAGACAGAATTCTTTTGGCGGTATTTAATCACCACTGAGTTTTTAACTTTTTGCTGTATAAAGGAAAAAAGACTGGAAATGTTGAATAATAGAAACAAAGCCTGTAGTACATATAGCCAAAGAGAGAGCGACACTCATGAGTTTTGAAAGGTGAATGCACAGTGAAGATTTTATTTCAATGTTTTGACGGGGCACAAGCATGTACAGTGCATTCAGGAAGTTTTCAGACCCCCTTTTTATGTTGCAACCTGATGCTGCAGGTAAATTCAAAAATGACAAAGTGAATGACAAAGTAAAAACAAAATTTTAGAAATGTTAGCACATTTATTAAAAATACAAAAATGAAATATCACATTGGACAAAGTATCAGACCCTTTTCAACAACACTTGAAATTTTAGCTCAGGTACCCCCATTTCTCTTTATCATTGTTGAGATGTTTCTACACCTTGATTGGAGTCCATCTGTGGTAAACATAAATTGGTTGGATATGATTTGGAAAGGAACACACCTCTCTATAAAAGGCCTTAAAGCTGACAATGCATACTGTATCAGAGCAAAAGCCATGAGGTCAAAAAGGACTGCCTGCAGAGCTCAGGAACAGGATTTTTGCAAGGCATATATCTGGGGAAGGCTACTTGTGTGCTGCACCAAAGGTTCCCAAGATCACAGTGGACTCCATAATTCTCAAATGAAAGAAGTTCGACACAACAGGACTCCTCCAAGCGCTGGTCGCCCGACCAAAGTGAGCAATTGAGGGAGAAGGGACTTAGTAATTACTGAGAGGTGACCAAGTACCTGATGATTACTCTGACTGAGCTCCAGAGATCTTGTGTGGAGATGGGATAAAGTTCCAGAAGGACAACCATCACTGCAACCCTCCACCGATCTAGGCTTTATGGCAGAGTGGCTAGATGGAAGCCTCTTCAAAAGATTTGCAAAAGATTTATTGCACACAGCATAAGCATACTTACAATTACACCCCAAAATATTCTGCTATGCCTCCTGTGTATGGAAATACAACATGTGTGAGACTTTTTCACAGTCTAGATGCATGGAGGGGCTCAAAAATCAAGGAGCACCTTTGGGCTTTCAGGGAGCATAAATTACTTGTTTAATTTCTGACAACCTATCATATTTCATAAGTCCCTAAAGTGCCAGGACAGGAGAAACAGCCTCAAAATGACCTCATTTTGGAAAGTGAACACCCCAAGGTATATTCTGAAAGGCATAGGGAGTCTTTTGAAAATTGTAATTTTTTTGCTACAGGTTTTTGGAAAATGGAGGAAAGGAAATGAATATATATATATATATAACATAAATTATCAATTAACCGCTTCCTGACGGTATATATACGTGATTTTGTATTTCTGGGTAGGGGGCGCACATGATTCCCTACCCATGCCGCCATTGGTGGCTACAGCTGTCGACTACCAGGTCCTGGATGGAGATTCCCACCAGGACCCAGTGATTTCCAAGGAACACTTACAGAGGAGAGGTCTGTATTTAAACAAGATCTTTCCCCTGTCAGCACCAGCACACTGCTTTGTATTGCTCTGCATAGCAGAGCAATACAAAACAGTGAGCTTACACAGTAAAGCACACACAGACAAAATAGTAAAACAGCACACAGTTAACCCTTTGACCACCCCAGATGTTAACCCCTTCCAGCCCAGTGTCATTAGTACAGTGTCAGTATTTTTTATTAACACTGATCATTGTATTAGTGTCAGTGGGGATGTCAGTGACAGTCAGTTCCCCCCAATGTCAGAATGCCCGCCACAGTCCCGAAGTCCAACTATAAGTCGCTGATTGCCGCCATTACTAGTATTAAAAAAAAAATTGTAGGTCTTTTTTTGTTTATAGTGCAAAAAATAAAAGAAACAAATATCACCGTAAGAATGCCCCATTTGTTGGAAAAAAAGGACATAAATTTAATTTATGTACAGCGTTGTATGACCGCACAATTGTCAGGTAAAGTAGCTCAGCGCCGTATCGCAAAAAATGGCCTGGTCAGGAAGGGGGGTAAATCCTCTGGAGGGCAAGTGGTTAATAAGATATTTTTACCACACATAATATGCATACTTAAAATTACACCCCAAACACACTACTAATGATTGAGATACCACATGTGTGAGACATTTTCACAGCCTAGCCACATAGAGTGGCCCAAAATCCAAGGAGCATCTTAACCACTTGCCTACCGGGCACTTATACCCCCTTATGTACCAGGCCAATTTTCAGCTTTCAGCGCTGTCGCACTTTGAATGACAATTGCGCGGTCATGCAAGATTGTACCCATATGAAATTTTTATCATTTTTTTCTCACAAATAGAGCTTTCTTTTGGTGGTATTTAATCGCTGCTGGGCACTTTACTTTTTGTGCTATAAGCAAAAAAAGTGCAAAAAATTTGAAAAAAAAAAAAAGTTTCTTTGTTTCTATTATAAAATTTTTCAAACAGGTAATTTTTCTCCTTCACTGATGTGCGTTGATGAGGCAGCACTGATGGGCACTGATAGGCGGCACTGATGGGCACTGATAGGCAGCACTGATAGGCGGCACTGATAGGCGGCACTAATGGGGTGGCACGGATAGGCTGCACTGATAGGCAGCACTAATGAGGTGTCACGGATAGGTGGCACTGATATGCGGCACTGATTGGTGGCACTGATAGGTGACACTGATAATGGGTACTGATAGACAGCACTGATAGGTGGCAATGACATCACTGCTGGGCACTGACTGGCGGCACTGACTGGCGCAACCGCTGGGCACTGACTGGCAGCACTGCTGGGCTGCACTGATGGGTGGCACTGGTGGGCACAGGTGGGTGGAACTGGTGGGCACAGGTGGGTGGCACTGGTGGGCACAGGTGGGTGGCACTGGTGGGTGGCACTACTGGGCACAGGTGGGTGGCACTGCTGGGCACAGGTGGGTGGGCACAGGTGGGTGGCACTGCTGGGCACAGGTAGGTGCATTGCTGGGCACAGGTGAGCGCACTGCTGGACACAGGTGGGCGGAACTTGTGTGTGGCACTGCTGGGCACCGATCATCAGGGCACTGATGATCAGTGATCCTGATGATCGGTGCCGATCCCCGCTCCGACAACTGCCGGTTTTCGGCAGCACTTTCCTCACGCTCTGACAGCGTGAGGAAAGTGCAGCCGAGGACCGGCATTTGCATTTCCCGGTGATCAGCGTGTCATTGGACACGGCTGATCACGTGGTAAAAGGCCACTGTGATTGGCCTTTTACCACGTCAGGTGATCAGCTGTGTCCGTAGGACACAGCGATCACGGAGATCGCCGGGTGCGCGCCCCCGGGGGCGCGCAGGAGAGCGCGTTCTGGGAGGACGTCATATGACGTCCACCCAGAACTGGCCGGCCGCAGTGCAACCGTCATTCGACTATCTGCAGTCGGCAGGTAGTTAAGGCATTCCAGGGGCATAAAACACACACCTAATTTCTTGACTACCTGCCACATTTTTGGAGGCCTTGAAGCACCAGAACAGTGGAAACATCCACAAAATAGACACAGTTTGGAAAGCAAACACCTCAAGGTATTGCCTAAGAGGTATGGTGAGTCTTTTGAAGACTTCATTTTTTTGCCTAACATTTTTGGAATATGCAGAATGAAAATAAAAATGTATTTTTTACACAAAGTTGTCAATTAATAAGATACTACACATGGTAGGCATACTTAGATTGACACCCCAAATCACATTCCAATACTTTTCTTGAGTGTGGCGATACCACATATGTGAGACTTTAACAGCCAAACCACATAGGGAGGCCCAAAATCCATGAAGCATCTTCAGGCTTCCCAGGGGCATAAATTATGCATCTAATTTCCTACCTATCACATGTTTGGAGGCCCTGGAGCACCAGGGCAGTAGAAACACTCACAAAATGACCACATTGTGAAGATTAAATATTCCAAGGTGTTTTTTGAGGAGGCATGGTGAATCTTTTGAAGTCTTAATTTTTTTGCCACAAGATTTAGAAAATGTGGAAAGGATGTGGAAAGGAAAATGTGGAAAGGATATGGTGTGTACATATGCGATGGCTGCAATGATTTGATTTGCAGCTGTGGCAGGAATTATACAAACTGTATGCCTGCCAATCTCAACCCATTCAAGTGAATGGGGGTGCTTGTGTGGGGTCCAATGCATAAATGCAGGTGTTGAGGAGGCAATACAACACCTCCTCAATGCCTGTCAAATGCTCAGACAGCATCACATGTGTAAGCTCGAAAGTGTAGGGCCCTCGAACCCCTCGTGTTTTGTCTTGTTACTGTATTGTCTCATGTACTGTCCCCCACTATAATGTACAGCGCTGAGCAAACCTTTTGGCGCTATATAAATAATGTATAATAATAATAATTCCTTATGGGGAAACTATGCCTGGTGTGGCGGTGATCAGGAACACTAGAACTAGTATGGCAGTGATAAGGAACACTAGGACTAGTATGGCAGTGATCAGGAACACTAGGACTGGTATGGCAGTGATCAGAAACACTAGGACTGGTATGGTATGGCAGTGATCAGGGACACTGACTGGTGTGACAGTGATCAGTGACATTGTGAGTGGTGTGGTGGTGACAGGGACACTGCGACTGGTATGGTGGTGATCAGAGACACTGAGTGGTATGGTGGTGATCAGAGACACTGTGACTGGTATGGTGGTGATCAGGGACACTGCGACTGGTTTGACAGTGATCAGTGACACTGTGACTGGTATGGTGGTGATCAGGGATGCTGCGACTGGTTTGACAGTGATCAGTGACACTGTGAGTGGTGTGGCGGTGATCAGGGACACTGTGACTGGTGTTGTGGTGATTTGGGACACTGGGACTGGTGTGGCAGTGACCAGGGACACTGTGACTGGTATGGCGGTGATCAGGGACACTGTGAATGGTACAGGGGTGATTAAAAACACTGTGACTGGTACGGCCTGGTAACATTGTACTGCTGTGGTGGTAATCAAAGACAATTACTGGCAGCACTGACCTGCAGTATCAGAGCAGCCAGCCATTGTACTTGATCACTGCCACAGCACCATAGTGATACTATATGTATAATATGACAGTGGTGTAATTTTTATCATTTTCTTTACATACTGTCACCAGAGCAGTGCAGTGTCACCATAGTGACACTGTACTGCTCTGGGGAGGGGGTGATTGTTTTTTTTTTACACTGCAATCGCTTAAATAGCTATGATGGCTGTATAAGCAATCTATTGTGATACTCTCCGGCTATTCAGTTCTACTGTGATAGCTGTGATTGGTCCTGTACCATGCGATTGCTGTGACTAATCACAAAGATCACAGTGTAAACAATGCCAAGTGCAAAAGTGATAGATAGATAGATAGATAGATAGATAGATAGATAAAATGAATTGCTATGTTTAGTGAGAAAAGCAGACATTTAGTTGGTTTAATGTGGAGTTAAAGCACAGTATCTTGTAAATATATTAAAAGATATATTGGATAAAAAGATTTTTTGTTTTGAAAATAATGAATACTGGTAGACACAGTCATTTAAATTAAAATAAAAGAAAATGCATATTTACTTAGAATTGTAAAACTTGATTGCAATGAATGATTTAAAATGGTAGTTTGCTGCTTAGTACAAAAACTAGTGTATTGAACAGGTAAAAATGTGTGTGTCGATCATCCCTTGCCCTTGCCCCCCAACCTGTTATTTATGCCTTTTGGTGGACATTACAACTCCATTAACAATTTGAGAAGCCGAACTCTGAAATTACACAAAGCACTTGAAGTAGCAGACGTTGATTATCATTAATGGAGCCATTGTCCTACACAAGGACATCCTACTGCCAAGTTACTCTGCTCCTGCCTTGGAGCTACTTTTGGCCCCTTCTTCTCATTTACACAATCTTAGAAGATTTGTCATCAGGTATTACTGACTCTGTAGAAGCTATGCTGAATTCACTTACATTCCATTATTTAAATGTTTGTCCAATAACAGCAATAACTGAAATGTGCAACACTAGCAGGGAGGTAAAACATGCTTTTTTTTCAATTGCGTATTACTAAGCATATTAAAAATGTGAAAGAAAACAAAAGAGTTCACCAACCTGAGCCGCCAGATACGCACTTTTATTTCACACCCCTGTGAGTATATTTTAGCACTTTATAATACATTTTGGAATTCCAGGTCCAGGTGTTCTTGTTTTCTTTCTGGTTCTATAGTTGCTGACCTTCCCTGTCTGCTACACAGAGGTGTAAGATCGGTGTTTATACATCCTGATATTGAAACCTTGCTGACATTTTGTATCCTGTGTTCTCTGGGAACTGCACGTTTATTCTTTTTGAATTGTGTGCATAGCCATCCCGACTCCAAACCAATTGATTCTTTTGGGAAGGATTGTTGTGCGACTTGTAGACTTTTTCACCATACTTGAGGACATTTTTAATGCAGGATGAAATGCCTTGTAACACTGGGTTCACACAGATGTGAGGTTTTAACATGCGATTTGGAGTGCCAGTGCAGTGCGATTTGTGCTTTTCAGATGCAATTCTCACAAGCCACAGAGCCTAAAATCGCACCGCACCACACTGAACTTTTTTTTAAATTTAACCAGAATCACACTGCATCTATGAAAACAGCCTTCATAGGAAACCATTATTTTTCATTTGACATGCAAATCGACGGCATCAAAAACGCATCAGATTTGCATAAGTGTGAACTGGGCCTAAAGATCTATTTTTAAGATGATAAGAACAGTCAAGGTTTACAGCCCAAAAATACAACAGAGTTAAGACTTTTTTTTTAAACAGCTAAACTTCTTAACAATTGTACTTGCGTTAGAGACTTGTGAGATGGGTAGATAAGGCAACATAAGTGGCTGTCTCAGTTTCAAGCAAAAATAGAAGAAGAAAGTAAAATTTTATTTAAGGTCCCCCCCTTCATGACTAGAGTATTTTTTGTAATTCTTCACTGTGCTACTTTACCTGGCAATTGCGCGCTCATGCAACACTGTACGCAAATTAAATTTATATCCTATTTTTACACAAATAGATTTCTTTTGGTGGTATGTGATCACCACTGAGGTTTTTATTTTTTATTATATAAACAATAAGTATATAATAATTGGTATATGTGAGAGCTACAACATCTACAAACCATGGTATATATATATATATATATATATATATATATACATATCATACCATACCATACTGTGAAGGAAATACGTATTTGACCCCCTACTGATTTTGAATGCTTGCCCACTCAAAAAAGAAATGATCGGTCTAAAAATTTAATGGTAGGTGTATTGTAACACTGAGAGACAGAATAGCAACAAAAAAATTCAAAAGAAATGCATGTCTAACAAATTATGCATCTGATTTGCATGTTCATGAGGGAAATAAGTATTTGATCCCCTTCACAAAACATGACTTAGTACTTGGTGGCAAATCCCCTGTTGGCAATCACAGAGCTCAAACGTTTCCTGTAGTTGGCCACCAGGTTTGTACACATCTCAGGAGGGATTCTGGCCCACTCCTCTTGGCAGATCCTCTCCAAGTCATTAAGGTTTGGTTGCTGACGTTTGGCAACTCAAACTTTCAGCTCCCTCCACAGATTTTCAATCGGATTAAGGTCTGGAGACTGGCTAGGCCATTCCAGGACCTTAATGTGCTTCTTCTTGAGCCACTCCTTTGTTGGCTTGGCCATGTGTTTTGGGTCATTGTCATGCTGGAACACCCATCCACGACCCATTTTCAATACCCTGGCTGAGGGAAGAAGGTTCTCACCCAAGATTTGATGGTACATTGCCCCGTCCATTGTCCCTTTGATGCGGTGCAGTTGTCCTGTCCCTTAGCAGAAAAACACCACCAAAGCAGAATGTTTCCACCATTTTGTTACCTGTATAAAAGACACCTACCATTCAATTTATAGACTGATCATTTCTTTGTGAGTTGGCAAACATTCAAAATCAGCAGGGGATCAAATACTTATTTCCACTGTACCAATGCATGCAGCTATAGCTGCTATACTAATGGTATATCAAGTTTAATATGTTTGAACATATTAGAGTTTTTTTTAATCAAAATTTCCATTTTTTTACTCCTAGGTTTGTCCATAACTAAGAAGACGCACACATGTAAGTAGCAATGACAAGCCCTTGGGATGAAGGCAGAACTCTAAGTGGGAGGGTGGCTGTACACAACTGCTATTTATTATAAAAAATAAAACAGTTTACTTAGGTGTATGCCAGCTGTGGATTATAGCACTTTGCTATGGGAATAGAATTTGTTTTGTGCCTGTGTATTTAAACATCTCATGGTCTATATATCTGTATAGTAAGATCTTCAACTATCAGTTTCTAGTTTTAAAACATATAGTTGTAAACCCTAACAATATTCTTCTCTCATGTGCTCCATTTTATTTTGCTAAATGTATTATTGAAAGTGTTTTGTTGTTTATGATTAATAAGTACAAAAAATACTTGTTGATTTTGCTGGAAATCTAATGGGCTAATAACTTCATGTTCTCTCTGCCTATGTACAAGGAGGGGTCATAAAGATACGTAAGGGAGAGGGGATGAGACAAGGTCTATGTTTTTGTATTCTATCAGAATTGAAGTAATCAGGACTGATACCACATGCTTTGGAATTCAGAAATTAAAATACACTCTGTTTTCATGTCAAAGAAGGTGATAGAAGCACGCTGTATTTTTGGCACATCAACAGTTGTTTTATAGACAGTCATTTGCAACATGTGCAAAGAGATAAAGCAAGAAGACAAGAAGAATCGTGCAAGTATTGCAGAGATGCCTATATGTTGCATTGGCATACACTTAAACCAGTAATGTGTTTATGAATAAATAGCACAGTCTGCTTCCATGATCTATTTAGTATCACAATCCAGCCTTTAGATCCACCATGCCTTGCAGCTGTCACTGTCCATGAATGTTACCTAGTGGTGAAGTTAGACATTCTTTCACCTGAGGCAAAGGCTTAGTTCAGCGTCCACCCCCCCCCCCCCCCATCCCAAAGAGGACAGTGTCAGTAGGCCAGAAGTTGGTGTCAGTAGGGCAGTGGACGGTGTCAGTAGTTTGTTATTTTCATTATTTTATTTTTTTATTACTTTTTAGTCCCAGCTGCCCATAGAGCAGAGTGGGCTGTGTCCGCGTCCACTCTGTATAAACAGACAGCAGGGGATCCATGGACAGATCCCCTGCTGAGCAAAGCGGATTCCACCGCATGTGGAAGGGCCTGTCGAGACAGGTGGCAAGTGGCGGGGTGAGATGCTGCTGTGGTGTCGGTGCTTGCAGCACCAAGGACCTGGGGCAACCACCAGGGATTCAGGGCATGCTAGTGCATGTATGTGTTATTATTGTCATTAGGACATTAGGTTGCTATTGGAGATATCCTCATAATACATATGAAGATGTGGAAAGTTGCTAAAGTCCATATGCACTGTGAATGTGCTTTTATATTTATTTAATGGTAATGTGAACATGTGGATATTTGAATTGATTATAGCTATTATAAACTATATTATTATTATTATTATAATACAGGATAGAGCGCCAACAGTTTGTGCCAACAGCGCTTTACAAAATGAGAGCAGACATTACAGCTACTATACAATTTGGTACAAAAGAAATCAGGGGGCCCTGCTCCTTAGAGCTTCCAATCTAAGAGGGAGGGTTAAGCGATACAAATGGTAATAGCTGTGGGGGATGAGCTGATGGAGAAAGTAAACACGCAGTGTATTATTTAGAAGCAGGATAGGCTTCTTTAAGAAAAGGGTTTTCAGGTATCATCTAAAGGAAGATAGATTAGAAGATAGTTGGACAGATTGTGGTAGGGAGTTTCACTGGATGGGAGACACTCGAGAGAAATCCTGGAGGCGAGCATGGGAGAAGGTGATGACACGGGAACTAGAGAGAAGAAGGTCTTGGGAGGACCGAAGAGAGCACTTTGGTTGATATTTTGAGACCAGGTTAGTGATGTAGCTGGGGGGAGAGTTGTGGATGGCTTTGTAAGTTGTTGTTAGTACTTTGAATGTTATTCGTTGGGTGAGTGGAAGCCAGTGGAGGGATTGACAGAGAGGGGTATTACCGTGTTTCCCCGAAAATAAGACACTGTCTTATATTTTTTTGGGCTAAAAAAAACACACTAGGTCCTATTTTCGGGGTAGGTCTTATTTTTTAAATGTCCAGGTGTGGACAGAGGGTACAGAGGTGAGCTCTATGGAGAGGGTCGGCTGATGACAGTTGTGAGCTGCAGTCAGGTGTTGCAGGGGAGACTTGACAGGTGAGGTTCAGACAGGGTGCAGATATGAGCCACAGACAGGGTGCAGGGGTGAGTTGCAGACAGGGGAATGCAGAGGTGAGCAGTGGCTGGGGGGTGCAGAGATGAGCTGTGGCCATGGCCAGGGGGTGCAGAGCTGAGCAGGGCTGGGGGGTGCAAAGGTGGGTTGCAACTCAGCTCACCTCTGCACCCCTCCAGCCGCAGCTCACCTATGCACCCTGTCTGCATCTCACCTGACTCAATTTACCTCTGCAACACCTGACTGCAGCTCACCTTTGCACATCCCCCCCTCCTCCTCATATGGTTAGCTAGCTTTGCAAAACACAGCTGTCAGCAGCCGGCCCCTCTCTATAGTAACTCCCGTTTTGGGTCCTATCGTCCCACACATTGCACCAAGCGCACTTACTCACCGCTCTGCCTCTTCCCCACTGGCCTGTGATCACCCCTGGGGCATCGGCTTCCATGCATTAGGCTGCAGGAGGAGATGCCCCACCCCTAAACAAGCTGCATACTGCACCCACAGATATCTGTTCCTTCCCTATCCCACAGTGAGTACAGAGGTAGGGAGGTTCTGTGGGAGCGGATGGTGCTGTCACTTCAGCCACGCTTCTGTGTTTATAAGAGACAGTAGATATGGGTGTGCGCAGGGCCAGTGCCGGAAGTGGCGGAATGGCGTTCCGGCTGAAAAAAATCCCTGATCAAAACTAGGTCTTATTTTCGGGATAGGTCTTATACTTTAGCAATTCCCAAAAATAGCAGTAGGTCTTACTTTCAGGGTAGGTCTTATTTTAGGGGAAACAGGGTAGATACTGAACAGTTGGTAAGGTAGATGAGTCTGGCAGCAGCATTCACGATGGACTGAACCCAAGTAAATATCCACGTTTATATTACCAATAAATAAATATTAATGCACATTCACAGTGCATATGGACTTTTCACATCTTCATTCACATCATCATGAAAGTATGACATCTCACTTAGAAAACCTAAAGTTCTAATGACTCAATGACAGACTCAGATATCTGCAGTCTTTATCACTGCACTACCATTTACAGACACTTACATGTTGACAAGAAATCAGATCAAACCTGTAGAGAAGTCTGTGACCACACTGGATTCTCCAGAACTACATTGTGTTCCAGTCCAGATAGCAGCCATCTCAGCTCTTCCTTCCTTGCAGGCTCATGCTTCTCTCTCCCTTGCAGGGAAAGATTCCCCACCCCTCTCCCCAGCAGCTGTGTCCTCCATGCAGAGCCAACCACTGGAAGAACAGAGGTAAAGGGGAAGAAGCTAGTGGCTATAACAGACTGTACATTTAAGTAAGGAGGCTCACTCTATTTCTGGGATGGAGACCAAGTTGAAAACATCCAGGGACAAACAGCAAACAAGCAGGACTGTAGGCAACTATGGAAAGCCTGCCCCTCCTCCCGACTCTCTTCCCTTTGCTCCCACCACTGGGCTGACAGGAGTAGCGATGCCGCTGTCTCTACTCCTGTCTGTGGTGCCTGGGGCCCCCAGTTTTGGCCTTGGTTACCCTTTGCTTTTTTATAATCCTCTTTCAAAGTCTATCTAAAGCCAAAACATTTTTGTGTTTTGGATAGAGTGGGGTGAAGTTAGGACCCCTTTAAGAATTTGAATTGTTGTCTGTGTCCTCGAGGATGATTCACCCTCCCCATTTGTCCTGGTTTTCATTGTCATTGGAACCGAAAGGAAAATCCACTGTTTTGAATTGTCCGTGGAACAGAATAGAGGGTCAATGTTCCAGAACACTTGTGCCAACTGTCTAAGAGGGGTTGCCATTTGGAGAGATATTATCTCACTTCCAGATGTGTCTGCAGGACAGGAAGTTAAAATCTCCCCAGTAGGGCACAGATTGCACAAAAAGAGACAGGTGTTTTATTAATTACCTATTCTATACAAAAATGTTTTTGCATTGGGTTCTCTTTAACACAAAGTTCAAAGGTCACTATGGAAAAACCTCTACTATTCTTTTTAGCACCATGCATACTATGACTAATATGCTTTTTTTAAATGTATTTAACCATCTTTACATTTTCAGTCTCTGCTGTTAAATTAACAGTAATCTGCACATATGACCTAAAATATAGGTTTTTAAAGATTTGTAAAGTGGGTAAAATTCAGACCTATACACTGTGAACATACTTGATCAATATGCAGGTCCCATAGTAGGGACATTTACAACAGATTAGTTTCAAATATTCTTAGGCAGAACTTTGAAAAAGAAAACAATTATGTTTTTGCAGATAAAACACCTGGTTTTGCAAAACAGATATGAAAATCTCCTTCTTGGTTGGGTCTATACCACAGGCCAGTCTGAGCTGTTCATCACACTTCATTAGATCCGGAATAAAGAGTATAAAAGGGTCATTTCAAAATGATGCAGGAGTTATTTTACCTCATTTTAATTTTTTTTATGAAAATGTTCAATTCCAACTTTTCAATTTTGTATAAATGTAGAATTGGTATTTTCACATGAAATTGAGCTTTAACTATTGTCATACTCATAACACTTCCTACTTTTAATAGACACTTAATAACATTTTATAATTTTCATCAGGCAGCAGCTAGTGATAACCTGTTTGATAATCTTTCTGAATTGATCTAATTTATTCCCAACACCTCTTACCATTACTTACCATTTGCCTTTCCTGCTATGGAGTAGAAAGTAATAAGGCTTTGCCTATACATCTTCAGTATATGATCTATTTTCACCAGAACGTTCATTTTATAAAAGTTTAGTCACCTAGTCTGCAAGCTTTTCAGTAAGGCATCAATTGTTGATTTGGAATCTTTATAAAGCAGTGAATTTACCAAACATTCACAGGTATTTAATAATTTCATAAAATTTGAAGTGGATCTTCCCTCCTCTCCACCCCTTCTCCACTCCACTCCACTCCACTAATATCACTTTTTTGTTTGTTTACTTTTTTTTTAAAGAAAAGAGTTGTGCATCACCCCACTACTGTGCTGCCTGTGCCCTGATGGGATATGCATATTACATATCCCATGAGGCATAATCTGTAATTCGCAATAATTCACAAAAGGGGGCGGGCCTAACAGCGTGTCATCTAGAGGCTCACTGGGCTGAGCCCAGAAGAGCCAGCAGCCTCCTGATGACGTCACACAAAAACATGGAGGTGTGGGACCAAAGCAGTGGCAGAAGAGAAGAGGATCTCAGCAGGACAATGCTGGATCATCTGGGCGTGTGAAAATCTGAACTGTGCAAAACCCACAACCCGATAAGCAGGGGTAAAAAAAAATAGGGGGAGGGTGAAAAGCCACTTTAAAACACACGTACAAAGAATTTTTACTTGCAGTGAATATTTAGTGAATAATGCAGTCACTTTTTGTCTATGTATATTAGACTGTACATGAACATTAGCATTAACATACTGTGTATGTATATATATATATATATATATCTACAGTTGTGTTCAAAATAATAGTAGTCAGACATCGCTAACCTGATCAATCACTGTTTTTGGTAGAAATGCTATTTCTACATGGCAAATAATTTACTAACAGGTGTAGTAGAGTAATAGAAATCCAACAGACCCAACAGTCATGACATGCATGCTGCTGATTCTGTGTAATTGAATCACTAATTGAAAGGGGCATGTTCAAAATAATAGCAGTGTGGAGTTCTATTAGTGAGGTCATTCATTCTTTGAAAAACAGGTGGCAATTATTGCCCTTATTTAAGGAAGGAAGGCAGCAAATGTTGTACATGCTGGTTACAGTGCATTTCTCTCTGAAATTCAGGAAAATGGGTCGTTCCAGAAATTGTTCAGAAGAACAGCGTACCTTGATTAAAAAGTTGATTGGAGAGGGGAAAACATATAAAGAAGTGCAGAAAATGATAGGCTGCTCAGCTAAAATGATCGCAAATGCTTTAAAATGGCAACCAAAACCTGAAAGACGTGGAAGAAGGCGAAAAACTACCATTCGAATGGATAGAAGTATAGCCAAAATGGCAAGGACTCAGCCAACAATCAGCTCCAGGAAGATCAAAGAAGGTGTAAAGTTACCTGTGAGTACTGTTACAATTAGAAGACGCCTATGTGAAGCCAAGCTATCTGCAAGAAGCCCCCGCAAAGTCCCACTGTTGAAAAAAAGACGTGCTGAAGAGGTTACAATTTGCCAAAGAGCACATTGACTGGCCTAAAGAGAAATGGCGCAACATTTTGTGGACTGATGAAAGTGAGATTGTTCTTTTTGGGTCTAGTGGCCGGAGACAGTTTGTCAGACGACCCCCAAACACTGAATTCAAGCCACAGTACACTGTGAAGACAGTGAAGCATGTTTGCGCAAGCATCATGATATTGGGATGTTTCTTATACTATGGTGTTGGGCCTATTTATCGCATACCAGGGATCATGGATCAGTTTGAATACATCAGAATACTTGAAGAGCTCATGCTGCCTTATGCTGAAGAGGAAATGCCCTTGAAATGGGTGTTCCAACAAGACAACGACCCCAAACACATCAGTAAACGTGCAACATCTTGGTTCCAGACCAACAAGATTGACGTTATGGAGTGGCCAGCCCAATCCCCGGATCTTAATCCAATAGAACACTTGTGGGGTGACATCAAAAATGCAGTTTCTAAGGCAAAACCAAGAAATAGAGAAGAACTGTGGAATGTCGTCCAATCATCCTGGGCTGGAATACCTGTTTTCTATTGGATTAAGATCCGGGGATTGGGCTGGCCACTCCATAATGTCAATCTTGTTGGTCTGGAACAGAGATGTTGCACGTTTACTGGTGTGTTTGGGGTCGTTGTCTTGTTGGAACACCCATTTCAAGGGCATTTCCTCTTCAGCATAAGGCAGCATGACCTCTTCAAGTATTCTGATGTATTCAAACTGATCCATGATCCCTGGTATGCAATAAATAGGCCCAACACCGTAGTAGGAGAAACATCCCCATATCATGATGCTTTAGCAACCATGCTTCACTGTCTTCACAGTGTACTGTGGTTGAATTCAGTGTTTGGGGGTCGTCTGACAAACTGTCTCTGGCCACTAGACCCAAAAAGAACAATCTTACTTTCATCAGTCCACAAAATGTTGCGCCATTTCTCTTTAGGCCAGTCAATGTGCTCTTTGGCAAATTGTAACCTCTTCAGCACGTCTTTTTTTCAACAGTGGGACTTTGCGGGGGCTTCTTGCAGATAGCTTGGCTTCACATAGGTGTCTTCTAATTGTAACAGTACTCACAGGTAACTTTAGACCTTCTTTGATATTCCTGGAGCTGATTGTTGGCGGAGTCCTTGCCATTTTGGCTAGTCTTCTATCCATTCGAATGGTAGTTTTTCGCTTTCTTCCACGTCTTTCAGGTTTTGGTTGCCGTTTTAAAGCATTTGCGATCATTTTAGCTGAGCAGCCTATCATTTTCTGCACTTCTTTATATGTTTTCCCCTCTCCAATCAACTTTTCAATCAAGGTACGCTGTTCTTCTGAACAATGTCTGGAACAACCCATTTTCCTGAGAATTTCAGAGAGAAATGCACTGTAACCAGCATGTACAAAATTTGCTGCCTTCCTTCCTTAAATAAGGGCAATAATCGCCACCTGTTTTTTAAAGAATGAATGACCTCACTAATAGAACTCCATACTGCTATTATTTTGAACATGCCCCTTTCAATTAGTGATTCAATTACACATAATCAGCAGCATGCATGTCATGACTGTTGGGTCTGTTTTATTTCTATTACTCTACTACACCTGCTAGTAAATTATTTGCCATGTAGAAATATCATTTCTACCAAACACAGTGATTGATCAGGTTAGTGATGTCTGACTGCTATTATTTTGAACACAACTGTGTGTGTGTGTGTGTGTGTGTGTGTGTGTGTATATATATATATATATATATATATATATATATATATATATATATTTTTTTTTTTTTTTTTTTTTTTTTTTTGGAAATGTCTCTATACCACCTAGAAATAAGTTTGACCACCAAAATGGTCATGCTGAACAATGTTACAGGCAGCATAACGTCCTCCATGGCTTATCCAGATCCTTTCACGTCTGACACATGTGCTCAGGGTGAATTTGCTCTCATCTGTGAAAAGCACAGGGCGCCAGTGGTGGACCTGCTAATTCTCGTGTTCATTGGCAAATGTCAGTCGATCTCTATGGTGCCAGGCAGTGAGCACAGGGCTCACTAGAGGATGTCGGGCCCTCAGGCCACCCTCATGAAGTCTGCTTCTGATTTTTTTGGTCAGAGACATTCACACCAGTGGCCTGCTGGAGGTCATTTTTTAGGGATCTGGCAGTGCTCATCCTGTTCCTCCTGCTGATGGACCTTCTACAGCCCTACCCAGCTCTCCTACAGTAACTGCCTGTCTCCTGGAATCTCCTCCATGCTCTTGAGACTGTGCTGGGAGACACAGCAAACCTTCTGCAAATGGCATGTACTGATGCCATCCTGGAGGAGTTGGACTGACTGTGCAAACTCTGTAGGGTCCAGGTATTGCCTCATGCTACCAGTAGTGACACTGACCCTAGCCAAATGCAAAACTAGTGAAAAACAGTCAGAAAACATGAGTAGGGAAAAAAATGTCAGTGGCCTCCACCTGTAAATCCATTCCTGTTTTTGGTGGTTGTCTCATTGATGCCCATCTAGTGCACCTGTTGTTAATTTAATTAACATCAAAGCAGCTGAGACTAACTACCCCCTCTGCTACTTAACTGACCAGATCAATATCCCAGGAATTTAATTGACTTGATGCTCTACTCTGCATAAAAAGTGTTTCTTTAATTTTTTGAGCAGTGTACATTGCAAGGATTATAGCAGATTTCCTGCCTTGTGGATAAAGACCCATGTATTCCAATCCCTTCCTCCTGTCTAAGCGGGAGCATCTGCCTTTTATACTTACATGATCAGTCCCAGTGTTGTAACAAAAGTAAAACAGGTAGGACAAGAAGGAAGAAAATCAAGTGAGCAATCACAGAGTACAATTCTGTTCCATGTACAAATGGTTCCAAGGAAACAACATTTCAGTTTTTCTTTGTTTAAAAAAATTATTTCTGGCCTCAGATAGTAAATGAATGAAGTCATTTTTAATAACACAAATTAATGACTTGTGACATAATTGATTGATTTTTTATATAAATTTTTGCAAAAGCAGTTTTTCTTTGCCTAGGTAAAGTGCATGAATAGCCAAAGCCTTTAGACCCTCTGTCAAATTTGTATTGCTGTTTTTGTCACAATTGGGGAGATTCAGTCTCTCTAGTTCTCCAGGTGACCATTGTCACTGAGACAGAAAATAATAGGGATTCCAGAATTTCACACTTGCCACCAGGAGGAGGTGAGTGTGAATCTTCCAATGGGGCCACCTGCCTAACCTTTTTTCACCCCCGTAAGGCACAGGAGACCTTTTTCTTAGGCGTTTTTTACTGCAAGCGTTTTAAACACATATATCAAGCTTCAGGACTTTGTATCCTGGGAATGGCTAAGTGAAGTGAGCAATTCTATAGGAGGAGAGGAATTCTTTAGGCAAAAACAGGCACACCAAAATGTTCCTGTTGAATTCTATCGCACCAAAAACCGACTATGTTAAGCAAAAAAAACTCATATACTTTGTTGAGGGTAGAGCGTATGGTGGCCTGTGAACAGGCACAATTAGAAAGAATGGGATTTGGCATCATCAGGCATAGTCAGGAAAATGAGGATAAAAACGCTCAAGTGTGAATGAGGTCTAAGAGGAGGAATCCCCTCACATAGTAGAGATTTTTTCTCACTTCCTGCTGCAACAACACGAAAGAATGATGGGACACAGATAACAAAAAATTTAAATGGCTTTTAACCCTTTCCTATTCTATACAAAACAAAAAAAACATTTTGAGATATACACTAACTTTAAAAACACAATCAAAAAATGTAGATTTCTAACCTTTCTATTTATTAAAGTGCTAGAATAGCACACATATTATTCATGGGGGCATTTGTATTATTGTGAGTATAGCTGTTGATATTATTTATTTGAACATTATTATTTTAGTTCTGGTTTGACTCTGTAAGTCAGTTGAGTGCATAACAATGCACGTTTTTGCTTGATGGCAGAACATAGTACTTGATAAGATCTGATTTGTTCGCATATATTGTATAACCTTCTGTTACATATCACATTGCATAATATATTAAGGTAAAAGTGAAAAAAGAAAAGCTCATACAATACACCTGAGTTTTCCAGCAGGTAGGGATTAGAAAATCAAGCTGGCTCAACTGTTCCCCCACTGCAGTCAACTTATTGTGAAACCATTTACAGCGCAGCAGGAGAAACAAGCTCTCCCTTCCTTCCTATTTTTGCCATTTTGGGCTTGCTCTTACATTTTAGATTTGGCACTGCTAGACAGGCTGGGTAATAATTCCCTGCCCGTATAATTTCAGCTCACATGGAGTGTGGCTAATAGCAAGCAGAAATAATCAGATCCCTCCAGAGTACTTTCTGAATCTAAGCTTCGTTCTTCCATCCCCCCCTGAGGCCCAGGAAAATAGCAGTAGAGGTCCCAAAAGTATTGCTTCATAAATGTCTTAACTGGGCAGCCTTGGGATCCCTCACGGAGCTTTTTCCAACTGCCAAATTACTTTCCCTTTCTCTCAGCGGCTTTAAAAAGGCTTATTAAAAATGATTCTATAATAAAGCTGCAAGTTCTCCCTTGGTTGTCCTTGAGAAGGAAGTGCAGAGTCTTGCAGGCGGCTGTGCCAATTTGAGGTGATTCTTAATTCTTCAGGCAACAGAGAGGTTAAACAGAAATGGCATATTCTTGTGATAATTGGGCAGACCTCACCTTTGGTGTATGCTCACTTCTGGAGACCAGGTAAAATATATACTGTGCAGCAGCATGCCGCGAACCAGTACAAGGTCTTACACTAGAACTCGTAACCGATATAAACATATCGAGCCCAGAGATGAGGCATATATTAAAGTAAACTGAACTTTTTTCAATTTAATTCAAGATTAGTAGTACACAATATTTTTTTGCAAGTATAGACTAGATTGTTGGAACAGTGGATGCCAAAAGGTCAGTGGGGATTTTTTAAATAATAGAGTAGCTATGGATGAAAGTGTGTTCCTTTCTACTTCAAATAAATGTTCCCCTGTTTTTTTCTGAGAACAGAACTGGTAGGCTTTAATGTAAATGTAGAATTGTTTTAGTATTTCCAAATATGTGCTGTATGTGAAAAAAGATCACTTAGATGTAATCATCATCTTTTCAATGTATAATAATATATATTTGTTTAATTTTAAACAAGGACATGGTAGAAATGTTGGCGTCATGGGGAGGAACCATAGTGCCCAGCTGGGGAACATGCTATCCGACACACCCAGAAGTGTCAGATAGTAGTCATGCTCAGAGCTCTATAAGTGACAAAGTTTCAACTTACCTCCCACCAGAGAGTGTCGCAAGTTAGCCTGCAGTTTCTTGGTTGTGTATTCTTACCTCCTTGCTGCAATGCTGTTCCTGATCCCTTCATGTGTGTTTGTCTGTGCTCACCTATGGGCATCGTCTGCTGTTCTCTGGGTTTTATTTCCTTCCCTTACATCACTTCCTGGCCCGCCTCCTAGTTTGCCTGCCTATATAAGACATGCTCAGTCTAGGCCTCTTTGCCTGAGCAACTTCCTAGTTGTCTGAGCTTCTGTGTGTTGCTATTGCCTGCGTGCTTCATTGACTACTTTGGTACCGACCCCAGCGTCGTTCTCTGACTGTGCTAGTTTTCCGCCTGTCCTGACCTCGGCTAGTCTATCGGATTTCCGTTTGTCTCCTCCCATTGTACTCTGCTCCTGCGAGCGGTTTCCTCATCCTCAGCTGGGCATACCTGGGGGCCACGACCTGGTCCCAGCTTGCTGCAAGTCCATCCCCACCATTAGGGGCTGTCACGATCTGGGTCAGGTTCAGAGACCAGTTGCTACAGCAGTTGTAAGGCTTACCTGAAACCAGCAGGATTGGTACACCAGCGGCCCACCCTGGGAATGACGCAGGCTCACCTGAGGTGCAGGATCTAAGCATCCAGCGGTCTTCCCCAGAGCTCCTAATGGTGGAGATGGATTTGGCTGCGTGTGAATGCCAGGTCGCAGATCTCAGGATCACCCCACCAGGGAATGAGTAGGCTGGAAACCAAAAGCGGATCAAACAGTTCAGGGATCAAACAGAAGCGGAGTCAGTCACAAGCCAAGGGTCGGTCACCAATGGTAGTAGATAGGATGAGGCAGAATCGTAGTCCGTAGCAAGCGAAAGGTCGGTAACGTAGAGGAAGACGGCAGCAGGAACAGTAAGCGGGATATTGGCTAGTAAGGCACAATAATCTGGCAACCAGGAAGTGCAGAGACATGGCTTTTATAGGAAGTTCATGGGAGGAGCAAGGAGTTCAAGGTTCAAGACAAAACAGGGCAAAGGCAGGATCATCCAAAGAATTGTCAAGTGAGCTGTCCAGCATTCCAGGTGGCTCAGCGAGAAGAAACACCATCTCCCACCGCAGAAGGCCCAGGTTCGATTCCAGGCTCTGACAGGGGCTCTGGTGAAGAAGCAGGCTGGGGCTTAGACTCCATGCCCTGAGGAACCTCAACTTGAGTATCTACAAGGGCTCACTACCACAGGTGCTGACAGAGAGGTTTGTTTTCCTTTTCTTTGTTTACAGGAGGTTAAATCTCTAATAAAATTCCAAACCTGAATCACTTTAAGGGAAACCTTTACTGAGAGAAATCTGGAAACTGTCATTGCTGATCTGCTTCTCAGAATGCTAGTTACCTGGCTTTTTTACTTTGAGAAACTCAGACCCAGAACAAGTAAGCAGCTGCAGAAAGCCAGAGTGAAGAGTGAAGTCAGATCTCCCCTTGTGTATAGTTGTTCCAGGTCTACAACTTAGGTGCATCAACATGAGGGACATTGTCAAGTTTGTGGACTGCTTTTTTTGTGTACACAGTCATACTGATAAGTTGAATACAGCTGTAATATTTTAATGTTGTGTAAATCAACCTGAGGATGGACAAATCTTTTAACAAATGTGTAAAGAGATATGAATTTTAGAACATCGTTGCATATAAAATACATTTTGTGATTTTAATCATGAACTTGTGTGGTGCCTTCAAAATCCCATTTTGGGATTATACCATTTTGGTTCTTCTTTTCTTCTAGACTTAATAGAGAAGTGGCAGTGGTAGGCCAATACTTTATATTTAATGAACATGTGGGACAGGATTACTAGTATTTCCAGAACGAGAAGGCTGCAATGACAGTCTCCATAATTAATCAGAACAGGTTTCCTTTAACAAGGAGGTCAAAGGGATTGTAATTGGGCATTTACTTCCTCTAGTGGTATTTAGTGTAATAACAAAAATATGGATGTCTATGTATGTAAAAATGTGAAAGTCGCATCAAAGGTTGTTCATGATAATTACTGCAAATTTAATTTAAATAGAAGCTCACTGAATGCTCTTGTATTTTCTCTTTAAAACATTAGTCCTCCTAAAGCTGCTGTTTAAGCTATGGGTAGATGCTGGAGGGCTGGATTACCCACATATTTCTTATATCCCCATTTCTACAGCTTAGCATAAAGGAAAAATACAACTGTATAAGCTAAGCAGTAGGTGCACAGACCTAGGACCTTAGGTGGTAAAGCTGTGGATGCTGGAGTTGGTTTGGAATCCAACCCCCCACCCCCCCAAAAAAAAAATCTATCTATCTATCTATCTATCTATCTATCTATCTATCTATCTATCTATCCATAGATACAAGGCACATTGGCCTTTGCATTATGAGGCCTATAACATTTTATAATACATGCTACAATTTGTTCATTGTTCATTAAACACATTCCCTCCTGAGGATTTACCCCCCTTCCTGACCTGGCCATTTTTTGCGTTAATACGCTGAGTTACTGATAATTGCGCTGTCATGCAACACTGCACCCAACTGAAATTTACATCCTTTTTTTCCCACGAATTGAGCTTTCTTTCGGTGGTATTTGATCGCGTGTGCATTTTTTATTTTTTGCGCTATAATTTTGAGAAAAAAAACAATATTTTTGACTTTTTGCTATTAAACGTGTCCAGTAAAAAATTTAGAAAAGCAAATTTTGTCATAAATTTAGGCCAAAATGTTTTCTGCTACTTGTCTTTGCTAAAAAAAAATCCCAATATGTGTAAATTAATTGGTTAAATGAAAGTTATAGCGTTTACAAATGGCAATATATATACTGGAATTTTTTTTTACTAGTAATGGTGGCACTCAGTGACTTATAGCGGGCTGTGGCAGGCGTTTTGACACTGGGAGGAACTGAATTGGTGTCACTGACAAACCCAGTGATACCAATATAGTGATCAGTGCTAAAAAAAAGCACTGACATCGTATTAATGGCACTGCCCAGGAAAGGGTTAACATGAGGGGTGATCAAAGGGTTAACTGTGTGCTGGAAGTGTTTTACTGGGGGGCGGTCTGTTAGTGCTTCACTGTAAGCACACTGCTCTGGATGGCCAGAGCAGTGTGCCCGAGCCGACAGGGAGGAGGTCTGTTAGTAAACAAAGCAGCTCTTCTCCCCGTTGGAGATCCTCGGTAATCACTGGGTGGGACCCGGTGATTGACAGCCACATAGATGCGAATGGCGGCGCAGGTAGGGCGAGCGTGGCCCCTACTTGGAAACACTTGTTTGCATTGGTATGACACAAAACAGTAGAGAAATAAAAAGCCAAATCTGACACATTCCATGCAAAACCACAAAAATGGACTGGACAAAATTATTGGTACCTTCTCAAAATTGTAAGAAATAGTTGCATTTCAAGTTTGTGATGCTCCTGTAATTTTTAATTAAATTCACCTGTATCAGTTAACAGATCTTAATGTTCCTGTGTCCACTATGCGCAGCATTGTGAAGAAGTTTACAGCCCAAGGCACTGTAGCTAATCTCCCTGTACGTAAACGAAAGAGAAAAACTTGATAAAAGATTGCAACAAAGGATTGTTCGACGGGTAGAAAAAGAACCTCGATAAACTTCCAGACAAATTCAAGCTGACCTTCGGGCACAGGGTAAAACTGTTTCAGCTCGCACTATATGTTATAATCTGAATGAAAAGGGACGCTATGGTAGGAGACCCTGGAGGACCCCACTGCTGACACAGAAACATAAAAAAGCCAAAACTTACCTGAGGAACCCAAAATCCTTTTGGGAGAATGTGCTGTGGACAGACGAAAACAAAATTACAGCTTTTTGGTAAAGCCCTTTTTCAGGGGGAAAAAAATGAGGCCTTTAAAGAAAAGAATACAGTCCCTACAGTCAAACATGATGGAAGTTCACTGATGTTTTTGGGTTGCTTTGCTGCCTCAGGCACCGGATGTCTTGACCATGTGTACGGCATTATAAATCTGAAGACTTCCAAAGAATTCTTGGGTGCAATGTAGAGCCCAGTGTCAGAAAGTTGGGTCTCTGTCAAAGGCCATGGGTCTTACAGCAGGACAATGATTCAAAGCGCATGTCAAAAAGCACCCAGAAATGGTTTAAGACAAAGTGCTGGAGAATACTGAACTGGCCAGCAATGAGTCCAGATCTCAATCCCATAAAGCACCTGTGGAGAGATTTCAAAACAGCAGTTGGGAAAAGGAAATATTATAATCTGAGAGACCTGGTGCAGTTGGCAAAAGAAGAGTGCTCCAAAATTCCATTAGAGAGGTGTAAGAAACTCATTGATGGTTACAGGAAGCGATTGATTCCAGTTATTGTTTCCAAGGGGTGTGCTACCAAATATTAAATTTAGGGTGTCAGTAATTTTGTCCAGTACATTTTTGGGGTTTTGTGTGAATGTGTCAGATTTGGCTTTTTGTTTCTCCACTTTTTTTGTGTCATACAATATAAACAAAAGAAATAAACACGAGAATGCCTAAACATTTGTAATTGCAAAAATTTTCTGGGTGAAGTGGTGCATTATCTGACAGAAATGCAGGAGTGCCAATATTTTTGACCATGACTGTATCTCCTGTCTGCTTCCAGAAATTGCACAAAGAACTGTTGTTCTCAATGGAAAACATTCAATCTGCACAATGTTTATTTTTTTAGAAATGATGATGAAGATTAAAATATTGGTGTGCAGTGCGCATGCGCGGCCGCCGGGATCGGATGTCCCGGCATTAGCTCCGCACATCTCCGGCACTGACAGCAGCCCATAAAAGGGCATAGTGCCGCTTCACCCCCGGGGCCCCCCCCTGCCTATCTCCGGATCTCGGGCACCTGTCAATATGCCCGGCAAGTCGGCGATTAAGAGCCGTGGAGGCTCCCAGCTGCGGCTCCCTGCGGGGACTGGGAGGACCAAGATGGCGGCCGGATCGGCGCCCGCGGCTCATGGGGTCTCCTCTGCCTCTCCTACAGCAGCACCTCTCCCTCGGAGAGAGAAGATGGGCTCCTCGTCCCACGCTGGGCCAGGGAGGACTACAGCAGCATCGCTAGGTGGGGTGAGTGACTTCCTGCAGCCCCCCCAGTCATCCTCCAGCCCTGTGCCACTAGAGTCCCAGGCTTCGGCCTGTCCATTGAGCCGTGACTCCCCTGCATCCTCGCCCTTGAGCAGCGACATAGCTGCCATTTTTTCAAGCCAGCATAGCGGTCCAGATCCCGCTGATGACAGCCCGGCTTCCTCGCCAACGATTCCTCCTGACCCGCCTCTATACTCTTGTGATGCGACTTTGATAGCTCGATTCGCAGATTTGCTGCAACGCGAATTAGACAGAGCTACCTCAAAATTGGCGGCGGATTTAAAGCAGGATTTTCAGGCCTTGGGCCACCGTTTAGACTGTATTGAGGCTAAAGTTGATGCGACAGTCCAAAGTATCTCCCAAAATTCTAACATGATCACCGACTTGCAAGATCGCCTGGAGGAGGCGTATTCTAAAATTGATGACCTGGAGAATCGGGCTAGGCGATACAATTTTCGCATTCGAGGTCTTCCTGAGTCGGTTAAGGAGCTTACTAGCTGCGCACATACCCTCATGCGGTCCGCTATGCCTGCGATTGATGATCTTCATCTTGAGATTGATCGCATTCACCGGGCATTGATCCCCCCCCGGCAAGGGGGGCCTCCTAGAGATATCATCGTCAAGCCTCATTTTTTTCAGGTTAAGGAAGCGGTTATGCGGTTTGGCAGGGAGAATCCGGATATAGAGCTTGCAGGGCACAAGGTACAAATCTTTGCTGATGTTTCGTCGGCCACTATCCAGAGGCGGCGCTCCCTCAAGCCACTTCTTTCTCACTTGGTTCAAAAGGGCATTAAATATCGTTGGGCCTACCCTTTTCGTCTGCAGTTCACTCTTAATGGAAAGTCCTATGGGTTTACTACATTCCAGGATGGCGAGGAGTTGCTGCTTCAGCTGGGTATTATATCTCGCAGTCCGACGTCCCATTCTCCCACGGGATCGGCTTCTCGACCTCCGCCGCTCCAGCCTTTGTGGACTACTCCATCGTCTAAGAAGAAGGGGTCCCGGAATCCGCCCGGGTGGACTTCTTGAACTTTTGTGTTCTTTTGGGGACTTTTCGCTGGAATATGTTCGTTGATGGCGGCCTTTCTGTGGCTCTTCGGAGCATTGGCCGCTGTTGTTATATTGGTTTGGGGGGATGGGCTGGGGGTGGGACTTAGGATGTTAATTACATTTGTTTGCTGAATATCATTTCAGTGGCTCTAATTGCTTTGTTTTTTTGTTTAATGCACTGTGCGTTTGATTTATTGTTATTGGGTTGTAACTGCTGTTAGTGCCGGAGAGTGTCTTTGCGCTCTCCCTGATTGGAAGACTCTTCCCCGGGAATGTTTCTCTGGGCAGACCTATTCCACCGCAGGGCTATTGCTCTGTATTTCCTGGTACATTGTTTCCTTCATTTTCTGATACTGTTTTGTGTACCGCGGTCACTTGGCATTTGGACTTTTGTGATCCGAATGTTCTCTTTTCTTTTTTCTGTTTTTTTCTGTCTTTTTTCTTTTTGTTGTTTTCTGATTTTTTGGGGGGTCAGCTGGCGACATTTAGGGACTCATAGGGATCTTCTTACTTTTAAGGAACGAGGGGTCTTTATTCTGCTTAGTTCCATAATTATTTGTCATGTCTTCCATACGGTCCACTAGCGGAGAAATTCGCTTCCTTTCTCATAATGTTCAGGGGTTCAATTCCCCATCCAAACGTATACAGGCTTTCAGCTCATACTACTCCCTTGGGGCGGATATAGTTGCCTTACAGGAGACTCATTTTCCACCCTCCTTCTCTCCACGTTATATTCATAAAAATTACCCTCTCTGCTTTTTTGCTAATGCCACAGAGAAAAAGCGGGGGGTGGCCCTTTGCTTTTCTCGTCGAGTGTCCTTTGTTGACTCTAAAATTATCCGGGACAAGGAGGGGAGATATCTTTTGGTGAAAGGCCACTTGGGAGGCGACCTTATCACTTTTATAATTTATTATACCCCCAATACCAATCAGGTTGAATTTTTCCAATCTTTGCTAAGTACTCTGGTAGGAGAATTTGAGGGTGACGTTATTCTAGCTGGTGACTCTAATTTAGCATTGGATCAGACTCTGGATCGTTCCCAAACCGCCACGCTTCAACCTCCTTCTAGACGGAGCCGTAAATTGGCTCAACTTTTATATCGCTATGATCTTATTGATGCATGGAGGGAGGCTAATCCTACTTCCCGAGACTACTCCCACTACTCCAGGGCTCATGATAGTTATTCTCGCATTGACCATATTTTTCTTCATACATATTCACTCCCCAAACTTGTCACTGCTAAAATCTTTTCCACGCCCTGGTCTGACCACGACCCAGTTTCTATCACCTTTTCGTCCGAGACTCTTGGTAAGACGGCTTTTCATTGGCGTCTTAATGACTCTATTTTGGGTAATCCATCTCATTGTCGGGAAATTTCATCGCACCTACAAATGTTTTTTGATTTTAATAAAGCAGAGGACACGAACCCGGCGATTAATTGGGCAGCTCATAAGGCCTCAGTCAGGGGCTATATTATTCAACTCTCTTCTCGTTTAAAAAAAGCCCGAACTGACCTACTTGCTACTAAAACTCAGTTATATATTGACCTGGTTGCTCAACATAAACATCATCCCAGTTCTGATTTGTTACTTAAACTTGACCAGGCCCGACTGGAACTTAATTTATGTCTTACTACCACTGCGGATAAACAACTTCGTTGGTCTAATCATAAATTCTTTACGTGGAGGGACAGACCTGGCACCTTGTTGGCACGCAAGCTGACTCCTAGACACTCCCAGACGGCCCTCCCCAAGCTCAGACTGGACAATGGTTCGTTATCCCAGGACCCGGGTAAGATCCTCCACAAATTTCAGTCTTTTTACTCTCAGCTTTATAGTTCGCCCACGGGGGGCTGTTCTTCTTCCTCTCTGGAGGCTTTTTTGGAGTCTATCTCCTTTTCCCCCCTCCAGGAGGCACATAGGGAGCTAATGGAACAACCTATCTCCTGTGAAGAGGTTGGGAATGCGGTGAAATCCCTGGCCTCTCACAAGGCCCCGGGACCGGATGGTCTTCCTAATACTTACTATAAAGCTTTCCCGGACATTCTGATACCCCATATGGCCCTGTACTTTAATTATTTGCGGGAGGGGGGTGTGGTTCTCCCAGAGGAAAATAAGGCATTCATTAGTGTCATTCCCAAGCCTTTCAAGGATGCCGCTATGGTCTCCAATTACCGGCCTATTTCTTTAATTAATTGTGATTTAAAGATTCTTACTAAAATCCTGGCCTTACGGCTCCATAACTTCTTGGCCTTATACATTCATGATGACCAATCAGCATTCATAAGTGGTCGACAAACATCGGACCAAATTAGGCGGACTATAGCTTTGCTGTCAGCTGTGCAGTCCAATTGGGATGGATCGTCGCAAAGGGATGTTTTTCTACTGTCACTGGATATTCAGAAGGCATTCGACAGTCTGTCCTGGGATTATTTGTTTAAAACGTTGGACAGGTTTGGGTTTGGCCCTTATTTTACGACGTTGTTGCGGGCCCTCTATTCTACCCCGTCAGCTCAGGTATCCATTCGTGGACATAAATCAGTTCCTTTTTCGATAGAGCGAGGAACTAGACAGGGATGTCCTCTTTCTCCGTTGCTCTTTGCATTGGCGATGGAACCTCTTGCGATTGCTATTCGCGCTGATTCCTCTATATCGGGTGTTATCTGTGGTCAAAGGGTTCATAAATGTGCCCTATTTGCCGATGATGTTCTTATGTATATATCTGATCCTCGAACGTCTCTACCTGGTTTCTTCCATCTGTTTCATCGTTTTTCTGAGGTCTCCGGTCTTACGCTCAACTCCTCTAAAACTGTTGCTTTGAATATCTCTTTACCCGATTCAGAGGTTCGCTACTGCCGGGAAAACTTTGCTTTTCAGTGGGCTCCTGGTTCTCTCCCCTATCTGGGGATTCTTCTTACGAAATCTGTATCGACGCTATACCAGGCCAACTATATCCCGCTTTTCAAGCGACTTAAGAATGACTTATTAGCCTGGCAGGATCTTTCTCTTTCCTGGTTCGGTAGAATTAATTCTATTAAAATGACCTTCCTACCTAGATTATTATACTATTTTAGGACGTTACCAATTTTGATTCCCAAACGAGAACTAGTCTTCCTGCAGGCTGCAGTCTCCAGATTTGTTTGGAGGGGAAAGCGCCCTAGGCTGAACAAATCTACCTTGTTTTCTTTGAAGAGGCATGGTGGTTTGGGACTCCCTAATCTTTTCGCATATTTTCAGGCGGCCCAAATAGCACAATTATCTTGTACTACGGCCAGGGGATATGTCCCCCAATGGGTTGGGATTGAGGCTCTTTCGTGCCGTCCATATGCTATTGGTACTCTCATGTGGCTTCCCAATAGATTGCGCCCTCCTATTTTGTGTCCTACTCTATCTTATTCATTGTCAGTGTGGGATAGATGGCGAGCTCGTAAACCTTTTTTCTCTCCGCATACTCCGTTGGCTCCGGTGTTTGGTAATCCTGAGTTTGTTCCGGGTTTGTCTTTCGCGGGGTTCCAATGGTGGATTAATAAGGGTTTGCTACGTATTGGTGATTATTTAGATGGGGTTCGCCCTCGGTCTCGTCAGTATTTTGTGAATTTTTGTGGGATGCCTCGTGGAGAGATATTTCGTTACCATCAACTTCGCTCTTTTATTGATAGCAAACTTAGACTACTCACAGAACCTTGTGCGCTTACTTCCCTCGAGGTCTCCTGTGGGGCGAGTGGGGTAATGCGGGGTCGCTTGTCCATTGTTTATGCTTTGTTGGTTGATCCTCTAACAAAATTGTCTTACATGACTTTATGGGAACGGGATTTAAATAGTTCATTGGATTTGGATACCTGGCGGACGGCGGCCCATGCCTTATCGAAGATTTCGATTAACACTGATCTTGTTGAATCTAATTACAAGACGCTACTTCGGTGGTATTTGGTCCCTGCTCGCCTAGCCATTATGTATCCTTCCGTTTCTTCTGCCTGTTTCCGACGCTGTGGTCAAGAGGGTACTATGTTCCATGTCTGGTGGAAATGCCCAGTCGTGAGTAGGTTCTGGATCCGCATATTTAATTTTCTTTACTCAGTGACAGGAATTAATATCCGTAGATCGCCGGAAGTAGCCTTGTTTAATATACTACCCTCTGATGTTCCCAAAAGATCGATTAAACTAATTGTATATATCTTATTGGCGGCTCGCATTACTATAGCTAGGAGTTGGAAGCAATCTTTGATCCCGCTGGATAGGGTGAAACAAAAACTGAACTGGATAATGGTTAATGATAAACTGACGAGTATCGTCTCTGATGATGTGTCCAGATTTGAGAGGACTTAGGATCCTTGGATTGCTTATATTACTGTATCGTGAGTGTCTGGCAGCTGACCCCCCCCCCCCCCCCCCTCCTTTCTCTATTTTTCCTCTTTTTTTCTCTTTTCCTACTATTTGTTAAACATTTTTATTTTTCTTTGTTATTTTTGGTCTATTTTGCTATAATTGTTGTTTATTGATCTTTGAAACTTGTATATTTTGATGGCTTTGACTTTTTTCATGTGCATTGTAATGCTATTATCTGCTAAATTTCTTTTTTTTTTTTTTTTTTTTTTTTTTTTTTACCTACCAGTATTATGTTTATGATTCTGAATCTGGTTCCATTTTGTTGGTGGGCCCTTTCTTTTTTTTTTCTTTTCTTTTATTGTTAGCCATCTTGTTTTAATATGTTTATTTCTCAATAAAAATATTGAAATATAAAATATTGGTGTGCATGTACACAAACTCTTGTATATTTTCCAGCTCTTCACCCAGAATTAGGAATAAGCAAATATGCGTGGGTTCTGTTTGCAGGCCCATTATCAAACCCTTAGAAGTCCAATAATTGCAAACTTAAATCTGAACCCCACTGAAGTCTATGGGCGGGAGGGGGTAGGTTAACCACTTCCCGTCCGGCCGCTGTTTATAAACGGCAGGACGGGACACCTACAGGAGCGGGTTGCCGTCTCTAAACGGCACCTTGTATCTGAGGCTCGTGCGCGGCTCCTAGAGCGCGCACCCGCGAGCCCGATGATCGCCGAGTCCGACGGACACGGTGGATTATGTGACATGGTATGGGACCAATGAAATCGGTCCCGTACCATGTGATCAGCTGTGTCCAATAAGGACACAGCTTAAGTATAAACAAAAGCCGCATGGTGCGGCTTCCGCCTCCTTCTCCTCTCACGGAGTTGTCTGTGAGAGGAGAAACAGCGAAGAAGAGGGTTGTACCTAACTGCTCTCCACCTCAGTGACACCTGATCGCCCCTAAAGTGTCCCTGATCGCCCCTAAAGTGGCCCTGATCGCCCCTAAAGTGGCCCTGATTGCCCCACGTGTCCCTGATCACCCCAATAAGTGGCCCTGATTGCCCCAACAAGTGGCCCTGATTGCCCCAACAAGTGGCCCTGATCGCCCCCACAAGTGTCCCTGATCGCCCCCACAAGTGTCCCTGATTGCCCCAAGTGGCCCTGATTGCCCCAAGTGGCCCTGATCACCCACAAGTGGTCCTGATCGCCCACAAGTGGCCCTGATTGCCCACAAGTGGCCCTGATTGCCCAACAAGTGGCCCAGCAGTGTCCCTGATTGTCAGTGTCCCTGATCACCACATAGTGGCCCAGCAGTGTTCCTGATCGCCACAGTGTCCCTGATCGTCACAGTATCCCTGATCGCCGCAGTGGCCAAGCAGTGTCCCTGATCGTCACACAAGTGGCCCAGAAGTGTCCCTGATTGCCGCAGTGGCCCAGCAGTGTCCCTGATCACCGCAGTGTCCCTGATTGCCGCACAAGTGGTCCAGCAGTGTCCCTGATCGCCGCAGTGGCCCAGCAGTGTCCCTGATCACCGCAGTGTCCCTGATTGGCGCACAAGTGGTCCAGCAGTGTTCCTGATCGCCACAGTGTCCCTGATTGCCGCACAAGTGGTCCAGCAGTGTCCCTGATTGCCGCAGTGTCCCTGATTGCCGCAGTGGCCCAGCAGTGGCCCTGATCGCCACACAAGTGGCCCAGCAGTGTCCCTGATCGCCGCACAAGTAACCCAGCATTGTCCCCGATTGCCGCACAAGTGGTCCAGCAGTGTCCCTGATCACCACAGTGGCCCAGCAGTGTCCCTGATCACCGCAGTGTCCCTGATTGCCGCACAAGTGGTCCAGCAGTGTCCCTGATCGCCGCAGTGGCCCTGGTTGCCGCAGTGGCCCAGCAGTGTCCCTGACCACCACACAAGTGGCCCAGCAGTGTCCCTGATCACTGCATTGGCCCAGCAGTGTTCCTGATCACCACACAAGTGGCCCAGCAGTGTCCCTGATCACCGCATTGGCCCAGCAGTGTTCCTGATCACCACACAATTGGCCCAGCAGTGTCCCTGATCCCCACATTGGCCCAGCAGTGTTCCTGATCACCACACAAGTGGCCCAGCAGTGTCCCTGATCGCCGCAGTGTCCCAGCAGTGTCCCTGATCACCGCAGTGTCCCCGATTGCTGCACAAGTGGTCCAGCAGTGTCCCTGATCACCGCAGTGTCCCTGATTGCCGCAGTGGCCCAGATCAACACACAAGTGGCCCAGCAGTGTCCCTGATCACCACACAAGTGGCCAGCAGTGTCCCTGATCGCCGGACAAGTGGTCCAGCAGTGCCCCTGATCACCGCAGTGTCCCTGATCACCGCAGTTGCCCAGCAGTGTTTCTGATCGCCACACAAGTGGCCCAGCAGTGTCCTGATCATCGCAGTGGCCCAGCAGTGTCCATGGTCGCCGCACAAGTGGTCCAGCAGTGTCCCTGATCGCCACAGTGTCCCTGATTGCCACAGTGTCCCTGATCGCCACACAAGTGGCCCAGCAGTGTCCCTGATCACCGCAGTGGCCCAGAAGTGTCCCTGATCACCATACAGTGGCCCAATCAGTGTCCCTGATCACCTTACAGTGTGCCTGTTCATAAAGTGTCCCTGATCTCTGCCACACCAGTGGATCCTGTTCACTGCCATCGTCTGTGAGGAGAGAGATCCAGTACAGCTAACTGTGAGTAATTTTCAGCCTTTGCACAGAGTTTACACACACTCACAAAACATTGCCAGCCACCTCACTGTATCTCTGATTTTTGCCCAACAGTGACTAGTGTGAACCAACTGCAGCCAGATATCTGTCCCTCACTGCAACACCATCCTGATCACTGCCATACCAGTGGGTCCTGATCAGTGTCAAAAATATGGCCAAAAGATCATATACAAGCGAGGAGGCATTTCAAATTCTGAGTATGACAGATGAGAGTGACTGAGAACTTAAAACATACCTTGGGGTGTTTGCTTTCCAAAATGGGGTCTTTTTATGGATAATTCCATTGTCCTGATGCTCCAGGACCTCCAAAACAGCAATAGGTAGTTAAGAAATTAGATGTGCGATCTTTGCCCTTAGAACGCTAACAGGTGCTTATTGGATGTGGAACCCCTCTATGTGGCCAGACTGTGAAAAAGTCTCACACATTTGGTATCACCATATTCAGGAAGAGTTAGAGAATGTGTTTTGGGGTGTAATTTTAAGTATGCCTATGCAGTGTATTAGAAATATCTCATAGATTGACAACTTTGTGTAGAAAAAAATACATTTTCATTTTCTTTTCGCATTTTCCAAAAACTTGTGGCAAAAAATGAAGTCTTCAGAAGACTCTGCATGCCTCTTAAAACATACCTTGGGGTGTTTGCTTTCCAAAATGGGGTCATTTTGTGGATAATTCCATTGCCCTGATGCTCCAGGACCTCCAAAACGGCAATAGGTAGTCAAGAAATTAGATGTGTAATTTTTGCCCTTAGAACGCTAACAGGTGCTTATTGGATGTGGAACCCCTCTATGTGGCCAGACTGTGAAAAAGTCTCACACATTTGGTATCGCCATATTCAGCAGGAGTTAAAGAATGCGTTTTGAGGTATCATTTTAAGTATGCCTATGCTGTGTAATAGAAATATCTCATAGATTGACAACTTTGCGTAAAAAAAAATACATTTTCATTTTCTTTTCACATTTTCCAAAAACGTGGCAAAAAATGAAGTCTTCAGAGGACTCCCCATGCCTCTTAAAACATACCTTGAGGTGTTTTCTTTCGAAAATGGGGTCATTTTGTGGGTAATTCAATTGTCCTGGTGCTCCAGGACCTCCAAAACTGTGATAGACAGTCAAGAAATTAGATGTGTAATTTTTGCCCCTAGAACGCCTAAGGGTGCTTATTGGATGTGGGGCCCTTCTATGTGGTTAGGCTGTGAAAAAGTTTTACACATGTGGTATCGCCATACTCAGGATGAGTAGCAGAATGTGTTTTGGGGTGTAATTGCAAGTATGCCTATGCCGTGTGAGAGAAAGAACTTGTTAAATGACAACTTTGTGGGAAAAAAAAAAAGAATTTTTTTTACTTTCATCATTTCCTTAAAAAATTGGCAAAAAATGACAACTTCAAAAAACTCCCCATGCCTCTCATTAATTACCTCAGACTGTCTACTTTCCAAAAAGGGGTCGTTTGGGGGGTATTTGTACTGTCCTGGCATTTTAGGGCCCCAAGAAATTATATAGGTAGTCCGTGCATCAGGATTGATACATTTTCAAATATATCAAATATATATACCGTGGTCTGTGGACTCTATAACTTTCACAAAGACTAAATAATACACACTGATTTGGGTTATGTCTACCAAGAAAATGTAGCACAATGGATTTTGGCCTAAATTTATGAAGAAAGTATATTTATTTGCAAAATTTAGTATCAAATACTAAGAAAAACATGTTTTTTTTTCAAAATTTTCAGTCTTTTTTCTTTTTTCTAGCAAAAAATAAAAACCCCAGTGATGATTAAATACCACCAAATTAAAGCTCTATTTGTTTGAAAAAAATGATAATAATTTCATTTAGATACAGTGTTGTATGCCTGAGTAATTGTCATTCACAATGTGAGAGCGCCGAAAGCTGAAAATGGGCCTGGACAGGAAGGGGGTAAAAGTGTCCGGACAGGAAGTGGTTAATATTAACCACATGCTGCCCAGCCACTGTAGAAATACGGCGGCAGGGCGGCACGGCTGGGCAAAACCAAGCCCTACCTGTCCCGCAGATCACGGCCGCGGGATGTCAGTCGCCGGGATGTCAGTCGCCGGGTCACAGCCGGTCGTTACCGGCTGTGTCCCGGCGATTAGCGGCAATCACTGACAGAGAGAACAGCTGCAGTAGCTGTGCTTTCTGTCAGTTCCCTGACAGCTCCTGACATGCTGATCGGGACAGAAGAGTTTATCTGTCCGGATAAGTGTGTCTCCGTGCAGTACACACCCCCACCCCCTAGTAAAACACTCCCCTCAAACAGTTAACCCTTTCACTGAATAATAAAGTTAACCCCTTCCTCCCCAGTGCCATTAGTACAGTGTCAGTGTTTTTTTCTTGCCCTGATCACTGTATTGGTGTCACTGGGGATGTCAGTGACCCCAAGTCAGTTCCCCCCCAGTGTCAGAATATCCGCCGTAGTCCCGCAGTCCCGCCGTAAGTCACTGATTGCCGCCATAAGTTGCTGATCGCCGCCATTATTAGTATAAAAAAAAATTTAAAATCCCAGTATCTTTCCCGCCATTTGTAAATGCTATAACTTTCACGTAAACCAATTAATTTACACGTATTGGGTTTTTTTTAGCAAAGACATGTCGCAGAATACATTTTGGCAGAAATTTATGATTAAATTAGATTTTTTAATTTATTTTTACTGCACATGTTTTATAGCAAAAAGTCCAAAATATTGTATTTTTTCCTCAAAATTGTCAGCCTTTTTTTTGTTATAGCGCAAAAAATAAAAAACGCACAGGCAATCTAATACCATTGAAAGTAAGCTCAATTTGTGGGGAAAAAAAGGAGGTAAATTTCATTTATGTACCGTATTGCATGACCGCACAATTGTCCATTAAACTAGCGCAGCGCTGTATAGCAAAAAAATGGCGTAAATTGCAGTATCTATAACATGGGTTGTAGATGCTATAACTTTCACACAAAGCAATCAATATACACTTTTTTTTTTTACCAAAAACATGTAGTAGAATACATTTTGGCCTAAATTTATAACTAACTACGAGTTTACTATATATTTTTTATAGCTGCAATTAAAAAATATTGTTTTTCTTCAAAATGTTTGGTCTTTTTTTGTTTATAGCGTGAAAAATAAAAAGCGCACAGGTGATCAAATACCACCGAAAGAAAGCTCTATTTGTGTGAAAAAAAGGACGTAAATTTTGTTTGGGTGCAGCATTGCATGACCGCACAATTATCAGTTGAATTAGTGCAGCGCCGAGTAGCAAAAAAGAGGCCTGGTCATTAAGGGGGGTAAATCCTCAGAAGGGCAAGTGGTTAAAAATCAACTCTCTGGCAATTTTCAAGGCTATTTGCAAAAGATTGTCAAACTACGGATATGAGGAGTTGGGCACTGCCCTGGCAGGGTGGTGGGGGGGGGGGCAGGAGGACGCGTACCAATGCAAAAATACATTTCTAAAATATGCCATTTAGCAGGGAGAGGGTCCTCCTCTATATGCGACTTTAATGATGACATGGGAAAACGCCACAGTCTGCTTGTGTTTTTATAGAACATACAGTATTTTTCATGTATAATATATATTGTTTTACTTTTTAACTATTGCTTGGTTTAAACAGAAGCAGCAGAACCCCAATCTGTGTCATAAGAAAAATAATGGCTTTCTGAGGTAGTTTTGTATGTGACAACTGATTTTTTTAAATCAAGCTGTAACAAGCGGTAATTGACTGGTGGCAGTAGAAGCTGTAACACAAATGACAGCTATAGGAAATGTAACTCTTAAAAAAAGCTAAAGGTATAACTAAAGGCACAACATTTTTGGATACCATGAAGAGGGATTAGAACACCTATCTATTTCTTTTTCCATGGCTTTGTACTTTATTGAAAAGTTTTAATAAACAATTGATGAAAAAGAACACCTTTCAGTTTTATTGCCGTTTAGGCCTCCATTAGGGAGATTCACCCTCTTTATTTGTCCTCTTTACCATTATCGTTGAAACTGAAAGTAAAAGAAAATCTGAAATTTTGGGTTTAGATCAAAACAATAATAAAGGGAAAATCTTTCAATGGGACACTAGTACTGGTGACCCTGGTGACACACCAGGATTCCCACAATTTGGTTCGACTTCCTCTCAACTTCTATTTTGGCTATTAGTCAGGAAGTAAAGGGAAATCTCCCCAATTGGGCTGACAGGGATTATAACCCTCCCTTACTCTATCCAAAATGAAAAAAACAGTTTTGCAGCCGTAATGCCTAGGGGACAAGAGCCACATTGTACAAGGGCAGTTCTTCACTTGCAGCTGAGAGGTGGCTGACCCCAATCCAGCTTGTATCAAGCCAAGTCATTTGTGACATGTTGTCCATCTTATGTTACTTGTCCATCAGTGGATCTGGCACATAGTTACATAGTTAGTCTGGCAGAAAAAAGACAAAAGTCCATCCAGTTCAACCATAAAAAAAAAAAAAGTTATAATCCTGCACCCACAGTTGATCAAGAGGAAGGCAAAAAACTCAGCAAAGCATGATCCAATTTGCTCCTGCATGGGGAAAAAATTCCTTCCTGATCCCTCGAGAGGCAATCGGATATTCCCTGGATCAAATTTACCTATAAATGTTAGTAACCAGTTATATTCTGTGTATCCAAGAAAGAATCCAGGCCTTTTAAAAAAAAAATCCACTGAGCTGGCCAGAACCAACTCTTGAGGGAGTCTTTTCCACATTTTCACAGCTCTTACTGTGAAGAAACCTTTCTGTGTTTGGAGATCAAATTTCTTTTTTTCCAGACGTGCTGAACCTGTTGTTGCAGTGTTTTCTGGTTGCATACCTTGGCTTCCAGGATGTCCTGTGGCAGGCTAGAAGATTGTGCAGTTACTTTAGGCAGTCAAACCGAGCTAGCGTTTTCCTGGCTGAAATGCTGCGGCAACACAAGCTACCTGTCATCCGCCTTCTATGCGATATGCCCTTGCACCAAAATTCAACATTGGCCACACTGCAGTAGCTGCACAAGCTGCAAGCTATGAATATATATCTGTGTGAATGTGGCATGAGGACAGGCTCTGGACATCTGGGGTTCTTTTCACCACCTCAATGGCTCCTGATTCAGGACCCATGCAACATCTTGTCACCATTTGAAGAAGCTCCCAGAATGATAATCTGCAACAAGTCGTTTATTGGTGACACACTACACAGTGTGTGCTCCAACAGAAACACCATCAGAATTGTAACAGACCAGGAAGGCACAGCAGTAAGAGAAAGAGGAGGACTTCCTGCTGTCACAGGTACAGTAGGATCTTTTCTCTACAGCCTCCATTCCTGTGAGTTAGAGGTGGAAGGGGGCAGAAAAAGAGTACAGGAAGGAGAGTCAGGGTGCTGGCTGTACAGAGGAGAAAAAAAGCTGAAGTGCTGGTGGTGAGGAAGAGTACTTTCGGGATAGTGGTGGGAGGAGTAGGGTTGTGGTGCTGGTGATGGGAAGTAAATTTTATGGTGGTTTCCATGGATGGGGGGTTCCACTGATCCGCTCTGTGCAAGCACAACAAAGAACCTCTTTGCCGCACCTAATGGTGACTGGCCCTCCCACAAGGTGGCCTTGGTTTTATACTTGTTGCTAAAACAGGCAAAGCTGCCTTTTGAATGTAGCACTTTACTGCACACTTGCACACTGCACAACAGCGGTGTGCTCCAAAGTATCACTTTTAATTTTTTTTAATTTATATACTTTTAAAAATGTATTTTTTTACAGATTCCAGACAAAATAAGGCCATCAGCAAACTGGCCTCACAGAGGCGTTGATAGCAGCAAAGATTTCTCTTAGCGTTAGTTGCACATGGCCCTCTGATGTAAAACAACTTTTCCCTTTGGCCTCAACTGCATTTCCATCCTCTTTTGAAAATTCAGAAGGTATTAATAGCACAATGGAAAAGGTGGACACTGACTTTTTAAAGGAGTTCCAAGTTTAACTTTTGGAACCCAATGAAACAGAACTGGAAATAATAATTAACACATACAACAGAATTTAAAAGTAGATCGATGAAAATATTTTTTCATACTGATGTCATCACATTAAAATCTTGGATCAAGTATTGAATTTAACCACTTCAGCCTCCATGACGTATCAAAATGTCAAGAGGTCGAAGTGGTTATACCAGGATGATGCCTGAAGGTGAGGGGGTGGTTCTGCTGGCTTACCATAGAAATGATCAAGGACTGGAACGTCCCCGATAATCTCTTTGGTATAAGAATCCGGAAGCAATGAGTATTTTGTCACTTCTGATTTTGCCAGGAAGTAAGCAAGCCATTACTGTATTGGGAAAGCATCAGATCAAATCGACCTGGGTTTGTTCTGATGCTTTTAAGGGCAAAGGAAAGATCTGAAGTCTAATAGACCCCAGCTCTAAAGAGAATCTGTCACTGCACATGCTATCACAAGGGATATTGTTCATCCCTTGTGATTGCAATAGAAGTGATTAAAAAAAAAGAAAAAAAAAGAGACAGTGTAAAAATAAATAAATAATATGTGCTCACTCGTGTGCAAAGGCTCCCACATGCATACATAAACGGCGATCACACTAAACATGTGAGGTATCACCACAAACGTCAGAGTGAGAGCAATAATTATAGCACAAAACCTCCTGTGTAACTCTAAACTGGTAACCTGAAAAGGCTTTTAAAGCGTCGCTTATGGAGATTAAGTACCATAGTCTGTCTCCATTCCATGAGCGTGTGCCTGTATGATGTTGGGTATCCTTTTATTTAGCGCAACATCTTTTATATTTTACCAAAGAACTGGGAATTATATTGTGTCTCTGTGCATTACAATTTATGAAAGTAATTTTTTTTTCTTAAATTGCATTTTAAAAACCGTTATGCAAATACCCTGTAACACCCACCATTTTATTCTCTAGGGCCTCTGTGTAAAAAATATATATATAATGTTTAGGGGTTGTAAGTAATTTTCTAGCAAATTTGCTGATTTTTGTAGTTCATTGTGTTTATAAAGTTTCAAAAAGGCATACAAAAAAGACCTTTATCATATGAGGCAAGATATTTTAAATGCACACAGATGTATTACAAAGGATTCTGAAGTCCAAAATAGCAAATGTAACAATGCAAAAAGGCTTGTTAGGCTTGTTAAGTAAAAGTGCTGATTTTTACATGTAGATGAGAAGTGTCCAAATAGACTTGGGGCTGACATGGTTAAAAAATTGTATTTTACAGAAAACAGCCAGAAGTATTGTACTGTTGATGCACAGTTTGTTAGCAGCTTTAATAGCCTGTTATTTCAAAGGGAAAGATGAGGCATATTTTTTTAATAAATTATAGTTAGAGAATATTATTTTACTGAAAATACAGTAATTGGAAATATTGTGTAGTTGATGCACAGTGCATTAGCAAAGTTATTAGGCCACAGTTTAAGAGGGAAAGCCAATGAGAGTTTTATTGTGAATACAAATTTGAATGTATTATTTCAAAGATAAAGAGCCAGAAATAGTGTACAGACTCAATGAACACTGTAAGTAACTTTATTAGGATGCAATTTAAGAGGAAAAGGCCAGGCAGGTTTTATCACAAAGAAATAACAATTTTATCATATATAAATCAAAATTACAATGCAATATTTTACAAAGAAACATTGTAGTAATTTTGTACAGTCAATGCACAGTACATAAGCAGATTTATGAGGCTGCAATTTAACAGGGAGAGATCAGGCATGTTTATCATGAAAAAAAAATATTTTGAAGACAGTAGCCATAAATATTATACTGACTCCATGCACGTTATCAGATCAGTTTTTACAAGGCTGCAGATTTATAGGAGGAAAGCAGCAAAATATTGTACTGATTCCATACACAGTATTTAGGAACTTTTACTTGGTTATATTTTGAAAAGGAGATGCCATGCAAGTTGTAGTCAAGAAGTCATTGTTACAGTGTAATTATTGCCCCAAAAAGCAAGCAGACTATTGTACTGACTCCATACACAGTATTTAAGCGGTGTTACTAGGTCCCATTTTTAACAGAAGAGACACCAGCCAGCTTAAAAAAAAAAATCAACATTAGACTGTATTTTTTCAACTGAAAAATCCACCAAAATATTGTAGTAACTACATGTACAGTACTTAAGTACTTTCACTACAGTAGACAGCTTTTTAAAGAAGGCAGCCACCAGCCAGTTTTCAATCAGTAAATAAACAATTGAGTGCATTTATTTCACTAAAAACATTTCCAAAATATTACAATGACTTTAAGCGCTCGTGCTAGGCCACATATTGAACAAGACACACCCCAGTCAGCACAGCACAGCATTTATTTATGCACTTTCCCACATTACAAGAGAGGCAATTTTAAGATAAATAAATAGTAACACAATATATTTATCATCATCGAAAAAGGCAACAAAATATTGTAGTGACTACATGTACAATATTTAAGCCCTTTAGAATGCCACAGTTGAAAGACCAGCTAGGTTTTTAATCAAGAAATTAAAATTACAGGATCTTATTTCATAAAAGAGAATAAAATTGTACAGACTCCATGCACACACGTGTGCAGCTTTAGTCGACAGAATTTCATAAAGAGAGACCAGGCCGGTTTATTGTGAAGATAAAATTAGATCATACTGTGCAAGGACTGGGGTGACTTCCTAGGACAATTGCAGTCCAACAGGTGGACTTGTCAGCTTGCTAAGCTGGTGGTTCCGTTCATGAAGGGTGCAAGATTGTCCTGGCTAATCCTATCTCCTGGAGTTTTATGGGTATACTGACTTTATAATATTTATAGAGGTTGGAAGTTCTGGTGAGTTACAGTAAATATTTGAGCAAAAGCAGTAGAGGTTACATCGCTTGGTTTGTCTGCAAACACCACAGGGATCTCCTTTTGCATAAAAGCGCTACATAATGGAGTATTTGTTTAGTGAAGATTGCATCTTGTTTTAATGTTGAGTTTTATTCATCACCTCTACTTGTCTTGCTAACCTATTATTGAGTGATTTAATATATCTTGGCTAGGGAGAAGTAACCAACAGAACTTTAAATAATGTTTTCATTTTTCTTGCCAAACTCTATTTGTAGTCCTTGTTAGGTGCCTCATTAATTACTCTTTGGAGTCCACTTGTTGCATGCATACCTAGATCTCATATGAAAAACACTTTGCTTTCAACACAGGTTACACTTTCCAGCTTACCTATTGGCTGCATGACAGCTGTGGTGAGTAGGTGATATAGTGCAAGATCCTGTGTGTGGCCACTTCCTGCCATTGTCTCACTGCCCGTGGAGCCATAGTGTGTTGATTACATGGAGGTCTTATGAACTGATACAACTCTTCACTTGTGTGGTTAGGAGAAGGCGTGGTTCTTGTGGGCAACTGCTGTCTCATCAAATAAAAAAAACATTGTTTCTTTGTGTAGTCTCAATGACTATTTACTAGCCTGCAATTAGGCAGTAAAATTGTCATTTCTTTTTAAATATGTTTTTGATTATTAGTGGCTCCAGCTTTGTCTAATGTAAAAAAGTGACATAAGGAGTCAGAATTGTGAAAGACAGTAAGATGTAGTACACATGAGCTCCATGTGCATTTTTATTCCAAGGCAGGTTGAGCTGTCAGTACTCTTCTGAGTGGATTTGTCTACCTGAGAACTATCAGTGGATGTGTTGGAGTTATTTGCCTCTAAACACCTTTTAGGTCTGATCATCTAGGGACTGCTTGCTAAGCACTAGGATCATACATCCAGTGCACCCTTTTAATATACACACACATATACACTAAGATTTAAATTCCCCTTGTTTCCATCTTCATCTTGCGTGTTGTAATAAATCATTTATAATGCAACTTGGAGTTTCATTATTTAAAGCCTAGCACTTGGCTTGTGTTTCTGAGCTTTTATGTTGCGAGGAAATTCCTTTGAGACCTTTAAAGGGAAACTGCTGGCTTTTTAGTTTTTTCTTTTTTAGATTAATATGTTAATACAAACAATCATATCAATGTATTTTAAAAGTTTATTTCTTTGTATAGTTTGTAATTATACAGTCAGGTCCATAAATATTGGGACATCGACACAATTCTAACATTTTTGGCTCTATACACCACCACAATGGATTTGAAATGAAATGAACAAGATGTGCTTTAACTGCAGACTGTCAGCTTTAATTTGAGGGTATTTACATTCAAATGAGGTGAACGGTGTAGGAATTACAACAGTTTGCATATGTGCCTCCCACTTATTAAGGGACCAAAAGTAATGGGACAATTGGCTTCTCAGCCGTTCCATGGCCAGGTGTGTGTTATTTCCTCATTATCCCAATTATAATGAGCAGATAAAAGGTCCAGAGTTCATTTCAAGTGTGCTATTTGCATTTGGAATCTGTTGCTGTCAACTCTCAAGATGAGATCCAAAGAGCTGTCACTATCAGTGAAGCAAGCCATCATTAGGCTGAAAAAACAAAACAAACCCATCAGAGAGATAGCAAAAACATTAGGCGTGGCCAAAACAACTGTTTGGAACATTCTTAAAAAGAAGGAACGCACCGGTGAGCTCAGCAACACCAAAAGACCCGAAAGACCACGGAAAACAACTGTGGTGGAAGACCGAAGAATTCTTTCCCTGGTGAAGAAAACAACCTTCACAACAGTTGGCCAGATCAAGAACACTCTCCAGGAGGTAGGTGTATGTGTGTCAAAGTCAATAATCAAGAGAAGACTTCACCAGAGTGAATACAGAAGGTTCACCACAAGATGTAAACCATTGGTGAGCCTCAAAAACAGGAAGGCCAGATTAGAGTTTGCCAAACGACATCTAAAAAAGCCTTCACAGTTCTGGAACAACATTCTATGGACAGATGAGACCAAGATCAACTTGTACCAGAGTGATGGGAAGAGAGAGTATGGAGAAGGAAAGGAACTGCTCATGATCCTAAGCATACCACCTCATCAGTGAAGCATGGTGGTGGTAGTGTCATGGCGTGGGCATGTATGGCTGCCAATGGAACTGGTTCTCTTGTATTTATTGATGATGTGACTGCTGACAAAAGCAGCAGGATGAATTCTGAAGTGTTTCGGGCAATATTATTAGAGATGAGCGAATCGAACCAGGCGAAGTGGAATTCGATTCGAATTTCAGGAAAAAAATTTTCCCGATCAGCCGGCAAAAGTGTCCCTGCAGAGAGCTCCGCTATTTCTGACAGTTCTCTGATAGTTCCTTCACATGTACAGCGGTTGAAACATTGTATCTATTTGTTTCCATTTAGGATACAGATGTTTTTATTCGGAAACAGATACAATGTTTCAACCGCTGTAAATGTGAAAGTCAGAGAACTGTCAGAAATAGAGGAGCTCTGCAGATACACTTTTTGCCGGTTTGGAATTATTCTTATTTTCATCCTACTTCTTCTTCATCCTCATCCTCAGAAGAAGAAGAAGAGGATGAGGATGAAGAAGAAGAAGAAGTAGGATGAAAATAAGAAGAATTCCAAGCCGGCAAAAAGTGTATCTGCAGAGCTCCTCTAAGTGTATCTCTAGAATAGAGGAGCTCTGCAGATACACTTTTTGCCGGCTTGGAATTCTTCTTATTTTCATCCTACTTCTTCTTCTTCTTCTTCTTCCTCTTCATCCTCATCCTCTTCTTCTTCTTCTGAGGATGAGGATGAAGAAGAAGAAGAAGAAGTAGGATGAAAATAAGAAGAATTCCAAGCCGGCAAAAAGTGTATCTGCAGAGCTCCTCTATTCTGCAGATACACTTAGAGGAGCTCTGCAGATACACTTTTTGCCGGCTTGGAATTCTTCTTATTTTCATCCTACTTCTTCTTCTTCTTCCTCTTCATCCTCATCCTCTTCTTCTTCTTCTGAGGATGAAGAAGAAGAAGAAGTAGGATGAAAATAAGAAGAATTCCAAGCCGGCAAAAAGTGTATCTGCAGAGCTCCTCTATTCTGCAGATACACTTAGAGGAGCTCTGCAGATACACTTTTTGCCGGCTTGGAATTCTTCTTATTTTCATCCTACTTCTTCTTCTTCTTCATCCTCATCCTCAGAAGAAGAAGAAGAGGATGAGGATGAAGAAGAAGAAGAAGAAGAAGTAGGATGAAAATAAGAAGAATTCCAAGCCGGCAAAAAGTGTATCTGCAGAGCTCCGCTAAGTGTATCTGCAGAGCTCCGCTATTTCTGACAGTTCTGTGACATTCCCTCCATACAGCGGTTGAAACATTGTATCTATTTGTTTCCATTTATGGAAACAAATAGATACAATGTTTCAACCGCTGTATGGAGGGAATGTCACAGAACTGTCAGAAATAGCCTATTTCTGACAGTTCTCTGACATTCACTCCATATAGCGGTTGAAACATAGCCTATGTTTCAACCGCTGTATCTATCTGCAGAGCTCCGCTAAGTGTATCTGCAGAGCTCCGCTATTTCTGACAGTTCTGTGACATTCCCTCCATACAGCGGTTGAAACATTGTATCGATTTGTTTCCTTCTCCTTCTTCTCATCCTTCTCCTTCTCATCCTTCTCCTTCTTCTCATCCTTCTTCTCATCCTTCTCCTTCTTCTCATCCTTCTCCTTCTTCTCATCCTTCTCCTTCTTCTCATCCTTCTCATCCTTCTCCTTCTTCTCATCCTTCTCCTTCTTCTCATCCTTCTCCTTCTCCTTCTTCTCATCCTTCTCCTTCTTCTCATCCTTCTCCTTCTCCTTCTTCTCATCCTTCTCCTTCTTCTCATCCTTCTCCATCTTCTCATCCTTCTCCTTCTCCTTCTCCTTCTTCTCATCCTTCTCCTTCTTCTCATCCTTCTTCTCGTCCTTCTCCTTCTTCTTCTCATCCTTCTCCTTCTTCTCATCCTTCTCCTTCTTCTCATCCTTCTTCTTCTTCTCATCCTTCTTCTTCTTCTCATCCTTCTTCTTCTCATCCTTCTCCTTCTTCTCATCCTTCTCCTTCTTCTCATCCTTCTTCTTCTCATCCTTCTCCTTCTTCTCATCCTTCTTCTCATCCTTCTTCTCATCCTTCTCCTTCTTCTCATCCTTCTCCTTCTTCTCATCCTTCTCCTTCTTCTCATTCTTCTCCTTCTCCTTCTTCTTCTTCTCATCCTTCTCCTTCTTCTCATCCTTCTCCTTCTCCTTCTTCTCATCCTTCTCCTTCTTCTCATCCTTCTCCTTCTTCTCATCCTTCTCCTTCTCCTTCTTCTCATCCTTCTCCTTCTTCTCATCCTTCTCCTTCTCCTTCTTCTCATCCTTCTCCTTCTCCATCTTCTCATCCTTCTCCTTCTTCTCATCCTTCTCCTTCTCCTTCTCCTTCTTCTCATCCTTCTCCTTCTTCTCATCCTTCTCCTTCTCCTTCTTCTCATCCTTCTCCTTCTCCTTCTTCTCATCCTTCTCCTTCTTCTCATCCTTCTCCTTGTCCTTCCTCATCTCCAAGGGCATTTAAATTAAAGGTACAGTGTTCTGCACTAATTTAAAGGCTCTCTGAAGCCTAGAAACCCTTTTAATAAGTTAAATTCGTAGCGAATTAATTCGCATCGAATCGAATTTCTTCCTCAAATTCGGCAAATCAGCCGAATCGAATTTTTGAATAATTCGCTCATCTCTAAATATTATCTGCTCATATTCAGCCAAATGCTTCAGAACTCATTGGACGCCGCTTCACAGTGCAGATGGACAATGACCCAAAGCATACTGCAAAAGCAACCAAAGAGTTTTTTAAGGGAAAGAAGTGGAATGTTATGCAATGGCCAAGTCAATCACCTGACGTGAATCCGATTGAGCATGCATTTCACTTGCTGAAGACAAAACTTAAGGGAAAATGCCCCAAGAACAAGCAGGAACTGAAGACAGTTGCAGTAGAGGCCTGGCAGAGCATCACCAGGGATGAAACCCAGCGTCTGGTGATGTCTATGCATTCCAGACTTCAGGCTGTAATTGACTGCAAAGGATTTGCAACCAAGTATTAAAAAGTGAAAGTTTGATTTATGATTATTATTCTGTCCCATTACTTTTGGTTCCTTAATAAGTGGGAGGCACATATGCAAACTGTTGTAATTCCTACACCGTTCACCTGATTTGGATGTAAATACCCTCAAATTAAAGCTGACAGTCTGCAGTTAAAGCACATCTTGTTCTTTTCATTTCAAATCCATTGTGGTGGTATATAGGGCCAAAAATGTTAGAATTGTGTCGATGTCCCAATATTTATGGACCTGACTGTATATTTGCTTGGGGCAGCCTTATTTGTTCCTTCTATATGTAGGCTCTGATTCCAGCTTTGCAGCGCTACACAGTAGTTGTGTCTAAATGACATTTGAGGACAGTTAGATATGCTGACACCATCCTATTTACTCACCTAAATCCTCCCTCTCCAACAAGAGAGTGGTTCAATGGCCATTAAAAGTGATATTTGGGACTGCTATCAATAGACAGGGCTTAACTTTTGAATGTGGAGAAAGTGGCAAAGTAAAACCAGGTGGGCAATCAAAAGCATGGCGGGATGAGTGGTAGGTAGAGGGAACAACTGCACCTTATGTTATTAGTTAAGAATCATTTACATCACAAGGTGCACATATACACTATATTGTAAAAAGTATTGGAACACCTGCCTTTACACACATACAGGTGAAACTCGAAAAATTAGAATATCGTGCAAAAGTTCATTTATTTCAGTAATGCAACTTAAAAGGTGAAACTAATATATGAGATAGACTCATTACATGCAAAGCAAGATAGTTCAAGCCGTGATTTGTCATAATTGTGATGATTATGGTTTACAGCTCATGAAAATCCCAAATCCACAATCTCAGAAAATTAGAATATTACATGCAATCAATAAAACAAGGATTGTACATAGAACAATATTGGACCTCTGAAAAGTATAAGCATGCATATGTACTCAGTACTTGGTTTGGGCCACTTTTGCAGCAATTACTGCCTCAATGCGGCATGGCATGGAAGTTATCAGCCTGTGGCACTGCTGAGGTGTTATGGAAGACCATGATGCTTCAATAGCGGCCTTCAGCTCTTCTGCATTGTTCGGTTTCATGTCTCTCATCTTTCTCTTGGCAATGCCCCATAGATTGTCTATGGGGTTCAGGTCAGGCGAGTTTGCTGGCCAATCAAGCACAGTGATCCCACGGTCATTTTGCCACGGTTTTGGTGCATTTGGCAGTGTGGGCAGGTGCCAAGTCCTGCTGGAAAATGAAGTCAGCATCCCCATAAAGCTCGTCTGCGGAAGGAAACATGAAGTGCTCCAAAATCTCCTGGTAGACGGCTGCGTTGACCCTGGACTTAATGAAGCACAGTGGACCAACACCAGCAGATGACATGGCTCCCCAAATCAACGCAGACTGTGGAAACTTCACACTGGACTTCAAGCATCTTGCAGTGTGTGCCTCTCCATTCTTCCTCCATACTCTGGGTCCTTGGTTTCCAAATGAGATGCAAAAGTTGCTCTCATCAGAAAAGAGGACTTTGGACCACTGAGCAACAGACCAGGTCTGTTATTCTTTAGCCCAGGTAAGACGCTTCTGACGTTGTTTGTTGTTCAGGAGCGGCTTGACAAGAGGAATACAACATTTGAAGCCCATGTCCAGGATCCGTCTGTGTGTGGTGGCGCTTGATGCACTGACTCCAGCCTCAGTCCACTCCTTGTGAAAGTCCCCAACACTTTTGAATGACCTTTTCCTGACAATCCTCTCCAGGCTGCGGTCATCCCTGCTGCTTATGCACCTTTGTCTTCCACACTTTTCCCTTCCACATAATTTTCTATTAATGTGCTTTGATACAGCACTTTGGGAACATCCAACTTCTTTTGCAATTACCTTTTGAGGCTTTCCCTCCTTATGGAGGGTGTCAATGATGGTTTTCTGCACAACTGTCAGGTCAGCAGTCTTTCCCATGATTGTGATTCCTACTGAACCAGACTGAGAGACCATTTAAAGGCTCAGGAACCCTTTGCAGGTGTTATGGCTTAATTAGCTGATTAGAGTGGGACACTTTGAGCCTAGAATATTGCACCTTTTCACAATATTCTAATTTTCTGAGATTGTGGATTTGGGGTTTTCATGAGCTGCAAGCCATAGACATCACAGTTATGACAAATCACAGCTTGATCTATCTTGCTTTGCATGTAATGAGTCTATCTCATATATTAGTTTCACCCTTTTAAGTTGCATTACTGAAATAAATGAACTTTTGCACGATATTCAAATTTTTTTAGTTTCATCTGTATAAGCTTTAATGGCATCCCATTCGTAGTCCGTAGGGTTCAGTATATTGAGTTGGCCCACCCTTTGCAGCTATAACAGCTTCAACTCTTCTGGGAAGGCTGTCCACAAGGTTTAGTGTCTATGGGAATGTTTGACCATTTTTCCAGAAACACATTTGTGAGGTCAGACACTGATGTTGGATAAGAAGGCCTGGCTCGCAGTCTCCCCTTTAATTCATCCCAAAGGTGTTCTATTGGGTTGAGGTCAGGATTCTGTGCAGCCAGTCAAGTTCCTCCACCCCAAACTTGCTCATCCATGTCTTTATGGACCTTGCTTTGTGCACTGGTGCGCAGTCATGTTGGAACAGGAAGGGGTCATGAAATTGTCCAAAATATCTTGGTATGCTGACATCTTAATAGTTCCCTTCACTGAAACTAAGGGGCCAAGCCCAACCTCTGAAAAAAGCTCCACACCATAATCTCCCCTCCACCAAACTTCACACTTGGCACAATGCAGTCAGGCAAGTACCGTTCTGCTAGCAATCGCCAAACCCCCACACATCTATCAGATTGTCAGACAGAGAAGGGTGATTTGTCACTCCAGAGAACACGTCTCCACTGCACTAGCGTCCAGTGGCGGCGTGCTTGATATACTCACTGTGGAATCTAAGGTATTAATCCTCTGCATTGTGTAAAAAGGCTGATTGATCCTGACTTCTCTGATCCTTCCCTTCCAGTGTCCCCCTCTTATCTCCTGATAAGACATATCGTGTGGAGACAATCTGCACATGCTCAGTTTGGTGTGTATTGCTTCAGAAGTTTTTTTTCTTGGGAGAGTGCATGTGATCAGCACAGGACCAATCAACACTGTCCAGACAGAGGTCAGGGGTTCTGCATCCTCCTAGAGCAGAAAGAAAGCTCCTTCTACAAGCTTTAACCAGTGCTCTGCTGAGCATTGATAGAAGTCACAAGACTGTGCTAGCTGCTGGTTAGAAAAGCTATTTATCAGTTTTTTTTTTTTACTAAAATAAATGCATTTCCATGTTGTGTGTACTGTGGGAGATCATATAGAGTGAATGCAGTGTCCTGGGTTTAGTAACACTTTGTTTTATAGTAGTGGGAACACATGCCCATGCCAGCAGCAGCCACTTAAAGATTCATGTTAGTATTTCCTAGCACATACGGACAGTGCAGAAGTTACAATTCTGTTATTATCCAATAGCTGTTTACTCCAAACACATCTTGTACAGCCCATGGGCTCCACCCCACCACCAGGAAACTTGGTGGGTGGGATCCCTACTTCATGCCAATACACCGAAGTGAAAGCAACAGTGTAATGAGGGTCTCACTCACACAGGCAATGCAGGACTATACAGTAAAGTCTGATTTAGACAGCATGTAGCAATTTTTTTGGAAATCCTCAAGTATTTATATATAGTGGTATATGTTAAAATATTTAGTGAATTGGCATAGTGTAAACTGATATGCTAAATTCATATTTGTATTACTTTTTATTAGGATTATATTCACTTATTTCAAATAATTACAGTAATTGTTGTCCTGGAGATGGAATGTCATAAGACTGATATCTTTCCCTGGTGTTTTCTTTTAAATCGGACTTTATTGATTATTTTATTAAAACAAGTCAAGAATACAGAATGTAGATAAAGGGGGGGATCAAAGGTATATTAATATATACCATATGTCCTGATCAAGAACATTGGTGTGAGCTGTCGGGTCATCTTATTGTTTAAGACAAAATACCTAAATATTTGCTGAATTGTTGTTGTGCTTTATAAGACTAGTATTCAATATGTATAAATGTTATAAACCTGAATTTAAATATTGTAGATTTGTACACAAGCTATGTTATAAACAAGAATATATTTATTTAATATCAAAAGACAATATGTATCTATTGTCTGTCCTGAGGGCTGGAATTTCCCAGCCTATTAAGGATGATAACCCGAGGGGCCTTCGATTACCTCTCCATTACGAGTTCTCCGAGGACAGCATTGTGTGCAAGAGATAGATGAGTTTGTGTTCCAAAGTGCAAGGACAATGTCTTACTGCAGTATTGTGCACATTTGGTTTAATTGGTACATTCTATATTATTATAAAATATTTGAGTTAAGGCTGTTTATACATCTATTTATTAGTATTATTTATTTTCATTATGTATCCTTTTTATTGTGTTCATGAATATGAACAGATGAACAGAGTTGTATTTTTGCAATATTTAAGTATGCAGAATGGAGGAATTTGCCAAATTGGGTGATATGGGGGAAAAGAAATAATCACATTATATGTGTAAACATTCCCCAAGGTGCTCAGATCCCGCGGCATATTAATCTATATTAGAGGAGAGTCGGAGATCCTTCTGTTTGAGGACGTGCACTGGTCCTTGTGAAATGGTTGATGGGAAAGGAACCATCTTTTACCAGCAATGATGGAGTGAGTTTGTACAACCAATTTAGATGAATGTGGTAAGCATTGGATCTATAATTGTCTTCTGTGATATGGATCGTATATTTTATACCTTTTTTTATGCTTATGAAATATTGAATTCTCTTCATTCTATATACTCTGTACCACTATTACAAGGGGGCTAGTACTTTATTAACCCCTTAATTCTAAAAAAAATGCCAACTTAGTAAAAAAAATAACCTTAGTAAAAAAAATTGTCAGGATTTTACGATAAATATATTTTGCAAACACAATCCATTTTTGTTGCTGCTTAATCCACGCTACTTACTCCAAAACCCGGATTTTTAAGCTACCCCTGCCACAAATTGTAGCACACCAAGCTTTGTCGTCTTAACAGCATCTAGAAATTGTGAATATTTCACCAAAAAAAGAGCAATTTTCAGGAGCATATTAGTGTCACCCCAATAACTTTACTTGCCATTTTGTTGGCAGGCCTCTGAAACAGTCTGCCTCTATTGATCTAAGAAGTCTATTAAAAATTCAGGGAACATTTATGAAAGCATTTTATGGAAAAATAAATAATATTTTAAATCTTTCTCATTTATTACTTTAAACTGATGAAATTTGCATGTTAAAGTAGTACAGGGTTTGATCCTACCCAAAGTTTCTCTTCCTGTTTACCAATGTTGCCCTAATACTCAGGACAAGACCATGAACAAAGGTTTTGGTGACCATGTGGAGTGGGAGTGTAGTCTCGGTATATTCCAGTGAAGAACTCATTGCTCCTCAGGAACCAGTTAATGCCAACTTTTTCAAAAACAGTCAATGCTATCTATATAGTTTCTATTGTAATATGTTGGAAAAAATGGGAATTCTTATCTTGCAGTTTTACAGTTCAAAAGATAATCCACTTATATTACCGAGGCAACCTTTCTCTCCAGAAGTTAGCTACATCATTTGTTATTTTGAAGCAGCCAAAACTATTTCAGTAGACCCTAATACTGGCAGAATTGTAGTGTAATTTTCTACATATCTTTTTTTTTGCTGCCACCTCTCCTGCGTGACCCCACTCATCCCTAAATAAAGTCAAACACAATACTGTAAAACCATAAAAGAATGTCTTAGTGTTCCTATTTAATACCACACAAGCGACAGGCTGCTAGAGTAGTATGGGCCTCTTAGTCCTGGATGTGTTGCTATGTGAAGCTTTCTGTTTAAGAATGAATGGAAGTAGGTCTCAGAAAGCTGGACTTATATATACAGTAGATTTGTAATTGAAGTACTGTAGTTGGTGTTGCTGTATTTGGCAAACCTGGCACTTATAACCCTCAAAGTCAATAAGGAAGATGGTACGGCCTCACAGTATATGAAATGTAGTGAAAGTTGTGCAAAACCATTGAACACATAATAAACTTTAGGCACTAGGTGTCAATCAACGGCTGATCCTCACATTTGTTACAGTAGGTGTTTTCTTATGAAGTGAGTGTAAACAGAGACATTAGTATGTAATTTATTGCTGGGTATACAGTGTATGGCATGATATTTGCAAGATATTCAACCATTTCAAGCATCTTTTGTGATCATCAGGGTGTGCAGGGGTTTCTATTTGACAAATGAATATTGCAAGCACTAAATGTTGCCCCTTCCCCATGCTGTTCTTCTGTCCACATGGTGCACCAGTGTTTTTTAATTTAATAGCCACAATTACATTACAGCACACCTTAGGTTTGCATTATGGTGTGTCGCTCCTGAGTCCTTTGGAGTCCCTCCAGGTAGATAATTAGCTAAATCCCTGTAGTATTAGAAGATGCATTATATATTCCCTTTTTAGACTGGTTAATGTGGTGGCCAGACAGCGGGACCTATGGCAAAGTTCCGTACAGTACAGGAGATGGACCCTATTGATGAAAGAGGTAAGTTGATGGGAGTATTTCTAGAGGAAAGTAATAGGGGCATACCGCTTGGGAAGAAATGTATTAATGGGGTGGTACATATTCTCCTGGAAATACAGCATATATGCTGCAGCACTGTAAGGGGAGAAATATGCAGCTAAATGTAAATGTATTGACATTGGGTAGACATACCGTACTACTGGGGTTATTTGGTGCTGAAGATAAAAATGTTGCTGATAGAGAAACACAATACTGGATGAAATATGAAGCTGACAGTTCTGCCCCTACCTGTCTTAATACCATATCCTTGAGTAAATGAAAGTTATTGTTGAAAGAAAGAAAGAAAGAAAGAAAGAAAGAAAGAAAGAAACCCATGGGAGAACAATGTCCTCCAAGGGCTGTAGTGTAGTGGAATAAGTAAAGTGACCCATGCCCATTCAAATTCATCCTGTGTGAATATTATTTTCATTGATTGTTAGTGCTTATGTGCTGCTTTATAGGAGGATACGCCAGATACTTGAGACATTGCCCACTGTGATAAAATAAAAAAAACGAAGGATTGCTAAAGGTATGTGTGTGTGTCTTCTGAAATAGACAGCCAGTGTTGCAAACACATTCATAAATATATTTGATCAAAAATCACTAACTCTGCTTTCAAATAAAATATGTTTTATAGAGCAGTTTAGCCAAAAAATCCTGCTACAATTTCCTAATGCAATATCTGTATTAACGGGTCTTGTCCCATGCTGTAACTTTTAATTGCTTATTGCCTTTGGGGTACCCATAGACTCGATATACTAACTGTGCCCACAGGCCAGCCTCCTGATATTTCTGTGCAGTGTGCCATTTCTCAGGGCAATATCATCCTTTGGAGAACACACCTACTTAGATGCCCTAGTGTTCAATGCAGCAAATCAACTCTCCAGGATATATATACTGCATTTCTTTGGTTTTGAAAAAAACGGGTATAACTGAGGAAGGATGATAGAAGTGCATATTGTTGGCAAAAGATTATGCAACAAGAGAAAAAGAAAGTTGTAAGTGATGTCAAGTTTGCAGTTTGTGTACGAGAGTAATTTTATAGCACCGGTTTTTTTTCTTTTACATGGTAATAAGTAATTGTGCTACTAATATCCCAGCATGAATACTGTATTGAGTATTCCCAATTGACTCAACTAATTCATAATTCACTAGCGATAACCAGGTAGGTAAGTATTAGGAAATAAACAATGACAATACATTTTTCGGCATGGTGGAGAATTTGAAGTGTGTGCTTCTTAACAGTCCATAATGAAAGTAAACTAGCCATATGTATGCAAATGTATTTGTGCACATCTCTGCGAACATTGCATGCACTTGTAAATACTATGACAGTATGCCTTGGTTGTCCAACTAGCTTTGTGTCACAGCACACACACATTTCTTTAGAAAAGGCCTTATGGGGTAGATTGACTAAAACTGGTTCACTTAGAATCCGGTGTGGATGTGCATGGTAGCCAGTCAGCTTCTAACTTCAGCTTTGGCAATAAAACCTGGAAGCTGATTGGTTTCTCTGCAGAGTTGAACCAGATTTTACAATCTCCAACTTTGTACATCACCTCCTATGTTTCTGTTATGCATGTTTGCACATCTACTCTAGCTATTATAAGAGTGTGCTTTATTCCATGTTGGATTTTTAATTCATCTTCAATTATGAAGAAGTGCAAAAGAAAGATCTACATTATGGAAAGGTAAGGAAAAACTAAAAAATGTACAGACTAGAGGCAAGAATTATGGTAGGCAGCTCTTGCTGTTAGAGCATCCAGTACATATAAGAAGTAGGACTGTATTTACTATAATGACAATCATGCGGTATTGCCTTCATCATCAGAATTAGAGGGGACAGCATCAAGCCTCAAAATGCACAATTTTCCAAAATAGCTTCCTTATTTCTACCCACCTGTTAATGTTTCTGGCCCAAATTTAGTAATAAAACTGTAGGGGAAAGGGGGTGTAGAGGATAATCTGAGAACGGGGCGGACTGAACATTTGGAAACTCGGGCACTGCCAGAGAGCCCGAGGCCAGTAGAGGGCCCCATGAGATGCCCCTGGTACCTTTTTCATAGGGTTTTTTGAGTTTGGGCAAGGACACAGGGTCCCCATGATCCCCTATTGCCCGGGGGCCCCATGAGTTGTCAGTCTGCCCCTGTCTGAGAAGTAAAAGGCTGTTTATTGTTAAATAAGCATGATACTATCTCTGCTTTCTTCTGTGTAGTGTTGCAGCTGAGAAATAGTTCTGCATATAAACCAAACACAATGCTGCTGTTTTTACTAAAATAGTAAACTAATAACACAGAAGGCAGTAATTGTTAAATAGGGTTTATTTATTCAGGTGTGCCTAGGTCACCGTGATGTCTAAATATGGCCATGATAGGAATCAGGGAGCTGACTCAGGGGGAACATAAAAAACGACACTCCTGGAAGTGTGTCAAACAAAGAGGATTTTGCATCATGTTTATCTTAGCTCTTGAAGAGAGTGAAGATCAGGGGCGCAGGTAACAGGACAGGTAAGTATAATGTCGCTTCTTTACTGGGGAATCTTATTTTTTCTCAATTTTAATTTTGCAACAGTAACACTTTAAATTCATAGGTCTAGTGTGTATGTGCTGCACTGTGCTTGATTAATAATTATATTCATACTGTATATCTCATTTAATTAAAGAGGATTTGATTTACTCTTTGCATATGTACACATATTTATGTATGATTTTTTCAGAAGGGTCATTGTCCAGGGGGCCAAACATCTATGTAGCCTGGTGCTTAGACTGTAGCTCCTGCTGTTACTTCTGTTTTTCCATCTGCCACCGCTACTTTAGATCCAGTCTTCAGGCTTCCGCCTGTATATGAACCTGCCCACCTACCTACTGGTAATGTTGATGTCCAACTCCAGCAAGGACTAGAAAAATACCAGAGTACCCCCTACAAACACTTTCTTAATGCTATTGGACATGACCCTTGGGAATGGGAGGAACAGGCTGAAGGGGTGAATGGGTGTACTATTAGTGAGTCTGCACATCCTGACACTTTCCCTGCCCATTCTACCAAGTCTGTCCAGACTGACTCCACTCTAGCTGAAGCAGAGTTGGCAGTCAACAAGGGCAATTAATGTATTAACATGTTTTCCAAATTGCAACAAGATGTAGTCCTACTTAGACCAAAGATGAATTCCTATGCTTTGAAAATGATAAATCAGGAAAATAGACTTGAGACACATCAACCTCAGATGTATTGTTATACCTGAGCAGGCAGATTGTACATATCCTGCTGGATGTATTGACATTTGATAGTGAACATCTCTGAGTGAAGTTTGCAGGTGAAAAGGCCCCCAGTACTGGGCTGACCACTCCTACTGTGAAATCCTCCCAGACCCGTCTTAATTAAACTGCTCAACCACCAAGATAAATATATCATTTTGAGACTAGCCAGACTAATCAGAAAATAATCTTCACCTAACAATTAATACCTAAAAATGTTTAATCTTTCCTGATTTCTTTTCTCTGAAGTACAGTACATAAATAAAGAGCCACATTTCTGGATATCAAATGCATTTTGAGGATTTTGCATATTCTCTACTCAATACTATGCACCCCTAAACCCAGAGTGTCTCTCAAAAGAGAAATGCATTATTTGACCTTTCCCCTGCTTGCTTTTCTTGGCTTGATCACATTGAAAAAATCCCATGGCAGGCTCAAAAAATAACCTTCTTCCTGCTATTACCTTTCTGCTTTGTTATACAGCAAAGGAGCAAGATCCTTCCAAGCAGTGACAGTGACCTACATAGCAACTTGTGTTATAGTACACTTTCCTTCACTCATAACCCAGTGCAACACCTTGAAGTTTATGAGACTTGGTTGAGGTGACTAACCAGTATTCATGACTTTGTGGTCAAGTATTTTTCCTCATCACCTCACTACCCTCTTCCCTGCTGGTTATTGTAATTTGGGACCACACATACTAATAAACCTTCTGGTGTGATCTTCCCTGGGAGATCTATCTGGGGGACTATGTGGAATATTTACACCTTTTGGATATGGCTTTTCACCTGAGAAGTTAGTAAGGTAGGTGGCAATTGTCTTAAATGTATGACCCTAATTAAAGACTAAGCCTATTGCTTATTCATGCACAGGCTGATATTTCAACTCTATAAACTGGTGTTTTTCTTAAATATACCCAACTTCCTACTCTCAATTTGAATTATAAAACATGGGCCCATATGAAACTAATCCATAATTATCAGGGCTTCAATTAAAATACCCCTCTATGGGACAACACATATGAACTGCTTGACCTGAGAGTCTTTGCATTATGAAAAAAGCTGGTATTGGTGTTTATTATAATTATATCATGCTGCTACATTAAAATCCTTTCAGTAACTTCAGAATAAGTACTTCCTTCCATGTACTGTTTTAGATATCTTCAGCTATGTCATGCTCCTAACAATCAGCAAAGGCTCACTCATAAATGTAAAAAATGGTCTTGTTACAAACTCCACACCACTGTGCTCATCAGGTTTTACAATCTCTTACCATCATCATGAAAAATAGGTACAAAGACAGCTGATAGGTGAGCAGTGCTGGGTTCCTGAAATGTCAATATCCCTCTTCTTGATACTCACACAGCTATTCCTACTAAACAGTTTACTGGACCTCCTCAAGAATGTATAGTTTTTCTGGGGGGAATCACAACTATGCCTTATATGCATGTCAGGACAGGGGGATCTTATTTGCATATATGGTCTGGAGATGCCCTGAGCTGATTAGCTACTGACAAGAAGTTTTTCATAGCATTAACCAAGTTTTTTTACCTTTGCTGCTCCCCTAAACCAAAAATAGGTCTCACAGGTATGTTATATCTTCTTCTCCAAGGTCCCCACCTGGAATCATTAGTAATTAGGACACTTTAAAGGTCAGGAAAGCAATAGGACAGCAATGGCTCCACAACCTCCCACAATATGCCTAAGGGTAGATAAGGTGAATTCTATTCATGGCTCCACCTGCTTTAGTTATGAACAGGTTACTTGAAGAAAGTACTTTTTAGAGTGGACAACTAATATTTAATTTCTAATTTTGAATGCCTATTAAACAACTGCACATGATTGGTTAAAAGAGAAGTAAAGCTTTTTTGTTTTTGTGGATCACAGAAGTACACTTATTTGTGCTCTCCTGTGACCCAGAATCAGCCAACGGACTAAAGCCCACTGTTAACTGACATCATAGAGCTGCTCCAGGCTCTGAAAGGATCTTGATATTAATGTTGGGATCCACTCAGCTGCCTGATTGACAGTTGGTTCCACCTCTCAGCATGCTGCTGAAAGCCTGAGCCAGTTGCTCCCACCCCCTCTCCAGCCTGGTGCTCCAGTGAGCACTGGAAGGGCAGAGCAGAGAGTGGTGATGGGGAGTCACCGCTTTTGCTCAGAGCTGACTGAGAGTTCATAAGCCAACTGTACCCTTCTAATTATATTAAAACACTTCAAATTGCTATCCTAAACTACAGGGTTAAGATGGAAATATATTTAAAATTATATTAAAGCCCATTTTTTTTTCTAAATAAAAAAAAGGTTATAGTTGCAGCACCTGCTTTTCGCAGTGTTATTGTGCAGAGCAGTCCATTACTTCCTCTTTTGAAGTCTCCAGCTGGCACTGACTGCTCATTCTTCCTGCAGGTGCCCCCATAGCAAGCGGTGTTCTTTTGTTGGCACCCATGCAGGTATGCTATCAAGCCAGGCTGTGTGCATTCATAGACACACAGTGTGGCTCGGTCACGCTTATCACAGGATTTGACTAACAGTAGCAGGAGCCTAATGTATAGTGTTTGGAGGGTGGGGCGTAGGGGTAACAGTTAGTGGGGATTTTTTTATCTTAATGCAGGAAATGCATTAAGGTAAAAAACTGTTAGACTTCAGAACCACTTTAAACATACCTAGGCCAACCAACATAATGACCACACGTAATAAATTCCTTCATGTACAGTAAGTCACTTTACTTTGCTTGCATTTTTGTTCTGTACTTACCTTCTTTCTTTTATGTTTTATAGCTATGGAAAAACTAAAGAACTTTGTTTTTTCATATAAAAAAAATTGCAGTGACAAAAAAGAATCAAAAGCGTTTTATCTTCACAATGTTCTTTTGTTTAGACAGCCAGGATAGCCTGTTGCAGCAATGCTGCACTCCTGAAGTTTTAGTAATAAGATCCACTTGATGAATGTCATGTTGTAGGGTAAATGCTGTAATACTGCCAGTAAACATGGAATAATGCAGTATGTATGCACAGCATAGTACTTCTAAATTCAGAATCTCTGGTTCTCCAGTTGAGCTCTAAACATACATTGGATATAGCCTACAGCAGCAAGAAGTTGGCTTTCATATACACTTAGAAATTTCCAACTAGCCAAGCAAAGTGAATGTCATGTAGACATGAAGGCATGTTTTAAAATAAGCCTTTAAATCCTCCAGGGATTTCTGCATGAAACAACAAAGGCGCAGGTAGGTGAGTTTGGTAAAGTAACAATAAACATATTAATTGCATCTGGTTGGACCGGTTTGAAAAGTACATTATGTAACAGATAAATTAGACTGTTTCATAAAGAGCTAAGAATATCTTGCTGCTTGTTTTCACACCTCCTAAAATTCCCCTGCTCATTCCTCCCTGGAAACTATCTGATGTGTTATGTGTAAATCAAGGGCAACCATATTTTATTATACACCTAGCCAAATGGCTTGTCACTTAATGTCCCACCCTCTTGTAATTACTTAAAGGACATGACCATCACCTGGGCCTTAATGCTACATGTATATTTCACCTATAGCTACTTAGCTATATCTCAAATTTCTCAGGTTCATTTACATACACTAGTAAGGTAGGACATCCTTCCTTTATTAAAGGACCTTCAAATATACCGGTACTTCATATTACACAGAAAAATGTGAGGAATGACAAAAGCAAACTGACTCCTCCATCAACAACTCTGGAAGAAAAAAGTAATGAGAATTGGTATAAGAGATCTCAACGTGTTATCCTGTTTGTGACATATAGGATGTAACTGGCATAGAAGCCTGTCTGTACAATTTTAGGGGCAGCCTATACATGTGTTGGGTACAACAGCATTTACATTCCCTGCAACCATGTTTTTTACCTCCCCATCTGCAGTCCTAGAATTTGTGTTGTATACAGTATTCAATGTCAAGTCATAGAAGGACCATTGTTATTGTATGATGTAATCCAGACCAATACAGAATATTTCTGTTAACTCGTTGACTTCACATGTTCATAGAACTTTGATATTGTGAAATCACATTCAGACATCCATGATGCACTAAACACTGGAAATGAAAGGGCTATATGCAAATGGTACTTCCCAAAGATGTCCATGTTTTCACATGTTCTGGATGGTGGATGGGTTAACAGTAACTGTTACCAAACAGGATGCTTCCTGAGGATGCCACATGGCAAAGCATGTAGAGCCTGCTTACAGTTGCTATGTCTGGCCATATCCCTACGTCACTTTCAGTTTCCGGTATTTGGAATGTATGCCGAGGTCCAGGAAGTGGAATGGCGGTGCACAGACGCTAAGTGTATTGTGCCGAGATATTGGTTCCAAGATATTGGGTACCACATTTTGTAAATGTCAGGTTTTTCTTATTGCCAAGTCTTCATTAAATACTGCACAATAAGAGATTCTATCTTTGTGGTCCTTGGGTGACATTGATAGAGAGACATCGGGTACATAGGACAAGTAATTATTGGAGAAAAAGTGAGGAACAGCAGTTGGAGAGCATCTGGGGAAACAGCGCTTTATGACCTTTTCTTTTAAATAAGAGGGCCTATAAGATGGATCTTGGGTGAGTGCATTGTGGTGACACAGGAGGTGAAGCACTTTGGAAAGATTCGGTGGCACAGAAACAGTATTTCCATATTGGTGTTTGACTGCATGTAGCACTATTTATTGTTTAAGTTATTTTGGTTCATGGCATTTGGAGATTGAGTGTGGGGTTTCTATGGGGAGTGTAAGCTCCCAGTTATAGTTCAACTTTCATTACCAAACACTACCACAGAGCTGAGCTGAGAAAGTGTTCTCTAAAGGTGTTTTGTTCAATAATGGTGGTAAGGGGTAATTTATGCCATTCTGCAAAATGGACTCAGATATCTATTGCAGTGCTGATGGATTGCATGAAGTCCAGAATGCATATTCCACTACCTATCCAGAGAGAGGATACTTAACAAGGCTCTGTGCTTATTGATTATTAGTATGTGTATGTATGAATGTGAGTCAGGGACCTTAGATTGTACACCCCTTGAGGGTATATAGGGTATATAGGGTATATATTGCATTCACTGATGTGAATGCAATATATATATGTAAAGCCTGAAATAAATAAATTATTGAGCCACTATGGTTTCCAACACTTCATAAAAACCCACCAGCAGCAGTATTTTAACCACAAAAATTATATTTCTGAAAACCTATCCCCTATCATTTTGTTTGATTTACTCAAAGCTAAATTATCCTAGATCATGATTAACAAGAAACTCTCTGAAATCTTGAACTATAAAATGAAAATATTTGAGTGGACTTAGGAGCTCTGGCTCATGTACATTGCGGGGAAGGCCTAATGCTTCTCTATGATGTCTTCTATTTACCAGCGGAGAGGACTGGCAGTTGTGTGTTTCCCTTGTATTCCTTCTTTTTTTACACTGTACTTTCTCTTTTCTATCCTTCTCTTTTTGAGAGCAACTCTTAGCTCCTGTGCCCCTACCCATGGAGCAAAGGGTTGTTTCCCGGGATAAGCAAAGGCATAGGAAACCTTTCCCTAGAGGGGGGTTGGTTTGACTGGACCAGTTCAGACTCTACATTATGCTATGATGGACAAAATATATCTTTAATGAGTCAGAGCATAAATTATGGTGTACTTGGATGGAATGGCCCCTATGGACCAGTATGATCTTAGCTTATTCAGTAGAATGTGTGTGCCATAGCAGACCAATAGCTTCCAGCTTTTATGGCTACTTGGGTTCAATATATCATTTCATATAGTCTCTAATATGTTTTTTTTTCTTTTACAAGCATACTGATTTCCGTGCTCAAATCACACAATCTAACCTATTTGATTGTTACCCACTCTTGTGTACTGCTCATCAGTATTTGTTTGGGCTCTCTTGTTCTGTACTTTACCTTTGACATCTAATAAAAAACATTGGAAAGAAAACCCTCTGTGATGTCCCTATGACCTGTTTTGATGAGTGAAAAAAAAACACAGGTTACACAGGGAAAGGTTAATTCAATCGCCACAGATGTGTTTTTTTCCATTTTCAGTACTGAAACCTAGCCAACTGTAATTTGGTTCTACAACAAACTTGGCATTGTAAAACAGTAACCAGTTAATCCAGTTTTAAATTGTCTATCCACAGTGGCCCAGTTTGGTAGTCATGATGCATAAGCACAAGGAATGTTTATGCCTTTCAAAATTACTTTTCCTATGTTATTCCATTCAATATGGAAGCCATTAAATATGGCTTGAATGAAAAAAAAAGCACAAATTGACTTAACAATTTTAGGCTTGGCTTGGTGTACTTTGACTCTCTTTTTTGATTATTTTTTTTTAATGTGGATACCTCTTGCATTAACATATTTATACTTCTCTGTAAGTTTCTAAGTTTCCATAGTGTGTCAGGCACTTTTTTTCGTACTTTATTTAAAGCGGTATTAAACCCAAAAGCAACCATTTATTATATTGCAGCTTACCAATTCTTAGATGTGGTGGCTGTATTAGTTTTCTTTTGTAGGCGTTCTTTCCTTTATTTTCACCTGGTAATTCAGCCAGTAAGTCTATGTTTTTTTCACAGAACAAGGTGCTCTGCAAATGTATCAGTTAGAGTGTGGAAACAAACCATTTACCATTGACATGGTGTTAACAATGATCAGCTTTTATTTATATATGTAAAAAAATTTTTTTTTGAAAGAATATAGTTTTATTAAACAGTTTTCATGGGGTACAATGGACAAGCACATACATGAATCCATCACATGTAACAGAGAATGTGCATTGACATGCATAAAAAGCATCATGTACAACATGATAAGAAAACCTTGAGCTCAAATTAAACATGTTGATCTTGAAAAAATGTAGTTGTGTGCAAGCCATCGTACCCCCAGAACACAAACCACAAGAAACTAAGAGAAGAATGGCAGGTGAAGAGCAGTAATGTAGGAAAAGAAACAGTGGAATATCCATTTATGTAAAACCTTTGTCCCAAAAGAAAAGAAAACTGTTGCTGTAACTGCTTATACAGTACTAGCTGGAGTTTAGCTTCAATGTGTGAGTGTATCTAAATCTGCTAGTACATTTAAAGGATGGGTGGAACATGTGACATGTTGCCAATGCTGCAGCTGCTGCCTGCTGCCCCCTACTTGTGACAGAAGTATGGGGAGAAGTTCCCTGTACAAGCAAAAACAGAGCATCTGTGCAGGACTCTGCCTACACGGCCACGTCATTCATTCACAGTGTTCTGTGAATGAATGAGCTACAAGTCCCGACAGCCTTAGAGGCTGTCAGGTTGTAGTTCTCAATGAACTACGATGGTGCAATGGAGCAAGTAGATGCATTTCCCACACTGAACAGTCAATAGAGTGTGGATGCTGTGGTCAGATGACCAAATCTGGCTGTGTATTATGCAAATGGTTATTACAACTGTGGTTTTCCCAGTATATTTGCTTTCCCGTACATCCTATATGGGCACCAGCGATCTGCTGATTCCTGCTGCAATGCTTTACAGGCGCTTGCAAACAAAAATAATAAATACACAATTTTTTTAACTTGCAAGAAAATGGGAATTTATTATTTTTGGTCAAAAGGTGAACTTATCCTTTAACACTCCCCTCCCCCCAGACAATGCTGCTGTCCAAAGCTGCCCTTTGTGCTCCTTCATCAGTGTGTGTTACTGGCCAGAATACCAGGTAAAAACAGAGCTAAAAAAACAAAAAAAGAAAACTAATGCAGCTACCATATCTAAGAACTGATAAGCTGCAATATAATACATTTTTGGTTTGGGGTTTAACCACTTGCCAACCATGTAATAGTCGATTGATGGCTAAAGCGCGGTTGTCCAGTCCTGGGAGGGTGTCATATGCCCATTAGTGCCGCCTATCTGTGCCGCCTATCAGTACCCATCATTGTTGCATATCCGTGCAGCATCATCAACGCTGCCTCATCAGTGCCAGCTCATCAGTGCCGCCTATCAGTGCCCATCAGTGCTGCCTATCAGTGCCCATCAGTGCTGCCTATCCGTGCTACTTCATCAGTGCTGCCTATCCGTGCCGCCTATCAGTGCCCATCAGTGCTGCCTATCAGTGCCCATCAGTGCTGCCTATCCGTGCTACTTCATCAGTGCTGCCTATCCGTGCCGCCTATCAGTGCCCATCAGTGCTGCCTATCAGTTCCCATCAGTGCTGCCTATCAGTGCAGCCTCATCAATGCAAATCAGTGAAGGAGAAAAATTACCTGTTTGCAAAATTTTATAATAGAAACAAAGAAAACTTTTTTTTTCAAATTTTTTGCTCTTTTTTTGGTTATAGTGCAAAAAATAAAACACCCAGCGATGATTAAATACTACCAAAAGAAAGCTCTATTTGTGTGAAAAAAGATACAAATTTCATTTGGGTACATTGTTGCATGACCGCGCAATTGTCATTCAAAGTGCAATAGTTCTGAAAGCTGAAACTTGTCCTGGGCACAAAGCGGGTATAAGTGCCCGGTAGGCAAGTGGTTAACACTGTTTTAAACAACAGCTGAAATACAAATAACACTGATCATAAGATCATCGCCTAGAAATTGTTCTGAGCGGAGTCAAAAGATTACTAGACAAGTCTTGTAATGGCCTTTTCTGCAATTCTGCTTTGAGAGGACAGCACATTATAGTGGGTATCCTCTTGTACAAAATATACAAGCATAGGTAAAAGATTTGCTCAAGGTACATAGTATCTGAAATAAATTCTATTTGACAAATCAAACAAATTTGTTCTGTTTGGCTAGCTGGCACAACATATATAAGCAATATCTATTCTAGAGAAACTGTTTTTATATACACATCACAGGGCTGGGTCTCTTTTTTTCTTATACATAGTAATTATTTTACCCAGTAAAATAAACAATGTGTTTTCGCAGTATCAAAACTTTGGTTTGGAGCATTACTGAACTGACATGTCCCAACAGTGCAGACAAAAGCCAGCAAGAAATAATATTACTATGCATCTATAGATGGCAAGGCTTTTGTTTGATGGAAACAATAATACCCAGCATTTGCAGCACAATAGGAATAGTTTGTGTTTGAGGTGTGAAAATACTCACATGCCTACAGGTGCCTCTTGTTCTGCATAGCATCAATGCACTCTACAAAACTTCACTGGGACAAGGCGAGGTTTGAATCTCATGTAAGCAAGCACAACAATGTGAATGTTAGAGACAAATGACTTATCTCGGCATCTGCCACCAGTATATAGTTTCGATGTAAGGTGGAGGTGGCAGGAGTATGCTGCGGAAGGTAGGTGAGATAATAAGAAGCAAATATACAAAGGTGCAGCGCTAATATTGATTTATGTGAACAAAACAAATATGTAAACTAATAACTAATATCATAACTAATAAATGAAGTCAAAAGAAAAAAGTGCAATGTCCAGCAATAATGTGTGAATCAATGGTGCTGAACGGTGTGAAGTGACATTTGTGAAGGGTACATTTGTGACAGTCCTCCACCACTAGGCACTCACCAGAAGCAAGAAATAAACAGGCTCTGTAGAAATCCCTCCAAGAGATGTATCCTTTCTGTCATGTTTCACATGACTGTCATATGCCTTTAAGCGTTCTTTGTATTTTGTCTCTGCTCCTCCCTTTCCTTTGGTTTAGTAATGCTGTATAGATAGCCCACCCCCTTCCCAGTAATGCATTTCAGCTTCAAGTCTCATGTCATGAAGCAGATCACATTATGATCTTTTGACCTATCCAATGTTCATTGTTGTAAGATTCTCTCAGTTTATGGAATAAACTTCACAAGATCTACAAGGTGTCATCTGGGTTGAGTCACTGCCTGTGTTATTCAACTAAGATTGGAGTTATTGCTATCTCATCGCAATTGTAAGTTACAGAGATCACACTTTCAATGCTTAGATTGGAGAGCGAACACTTTCCACTAGATATATAGCCAAATGACATCCATTGCGACTGGGCTCTATATGGGCATTCCTTGAAATGGACCTCCCCTGAACCGGTCGGTGATCAATCCAAATGTCGTAAATCCTTAGGTAGTGATATAAAGAATGACAGAGCTCTGCTTCACTCACAGCCTGATAGTCGCACTCCGATGATGTCACCCATGCGCGGCGACCCAGAGCAGACTCTCTTTTTTGACACGTAATAAGAAGCCTGACTGACTTATCCCTACTTTCTTTGCATAAGGATTGTCGGGGTGGCGTGGTGTGGTTGAATGGCTGAAAGTAGATGCATTTCCCATACTGAACAGTCAATAGAGTGTGGCTTATGTGTTCAGATGACCAAATCTGGCTTTGTATTCTGCAAATGGTCATTACAACTGTGGCTTTCCCAGTATTTGCAATTTCCTTGATTGCAATGCATCCAGGTGTCTTAAAGTGATTGTAAAACATCGCCTTCTAAAACAACCCATTCAGGTTAAAATAGAAATGAAAGACAAAACATTTGTGTATAGATATATAAAAAGCATTATAAATACTTTTTCCCCGTTTTTATAAGTGATCACATTCCCTCTGTTCTCAGCTGCAAAAGAGCTAGGGGAGGAGAAACAGCAGTACACTGATCTTCTGAATGAAAGGCTGGGGAGGGGGGTGTCAGCACCCAATCTGATCATTGAAGGAGAGCGGGCTGAATTCCCAGCACAGCTAGAAAACTGACCATGCTGTGCTATCATGCCTAGAATGGTCAAAGTTTAGTAGGAAAGTAGAGGAACTGGTAGGAACACCAGGGATTTCACACAAAGGAAGCAATACAAAGAGAACAGTATACTTTTCTATACAAGTACATGGTACAGCAGGCACATATGAGGAATATGCGATGTTGGGTTTACATATATTTACGTGGGCCATACATGGGTCTTTTTTTTTTAATTCAACCAGCAGGTTGAGCAAAAAACTCACCCATCCACACACTCAATATAGATACAGGAATTCTCTCCAAAGTGGCATTGTATTCTGACAGTGGGGAGACTCCCCCACTGTCAGTGTATACAAATCGGCACTGTAGTCTGCACTGCTGATCAAGCGAAAAAATACCAAAAGGGTGGTTGAACAAAAGTTAATTGGTGGCCAAACATGGATCAAAATTTGTATGGGCCCTAATGAACTAATGATCCATGTATGGGCAGCTTTAGATTTGCCAGGACTGAACAAGAACTGCTTGGCCAAACATCATACCTGCTGGATTATGCATTCATGAATGAACATAACATCAATATATTTTGCAAGGCTTTCCACATAAACATAGGTACAGGAAAAATTCAACCACTGCCCCAGTGGGTCTTACAGGCTTACCTCCTTATCACATTCATAGAGATACATGAGGTCAATTGATCTACAGTACAAGTGGTTTTGATAGAAAACCATAGCACCAAAATGAAAAGCCATGGGGAAAACAATGCAAACCAAGTGTAAAAAGTTTTCTTGGTGACCCAAACAGACGTCAGTTCTAATCACTAAGAAACCATGTTGGCTGTGGACAGGGCTGATGTTAGAAACCACATGGCCCCATACAGCCAATCTGACAGGGCAAAAAAAACAGTTTACTATGCTTCAGTTATAAATGAACACAGTGAGTGATTGGAACTGATCACTCATTGTGTTCATTCAGGAAAGGAAGGGGCTGGTAAATGTGACATATTTACTGGACCTTTCCCCCAGTCTCTATCCTGAAGGATCCTACTGTGTGCTTTCAGCTGCTGGAGAGGAGGGAAGCCAGTAGCATTGCAGGGGTGGGGGCACACAGGGGGGCCTATGGTGCACAGGGAGGGTGATGGGTGCAGCAGGGGTGGGGGCAATTATTGGAACCAATCCCCTGTATGGTTCCCTCTGCAGCAGCTGAGAGCCAGTGGGAGGGAAAATAGAAGAAGCCAGCTTTTAGCCACACAGAGGATTGGTTCCAGTAATTGCCCCCATCGTGCCAATCACCCTCCCTGCCCACATTTGATTCACCCAGCTGCCTGGGCCCCTTGCTGACCTGGGCCCTGTACAGGAGGACAGGTGGCATCACTTATCCACGGCCCTGACCGTGGATGATAATCTCATTGGCTGATCATGTGGGGTCAATAGGAGCAACAATTGCCAGTTGCCATCTCAGAACATACAGCCATCTTATAGTTTTATTTTCATGTCTTTTTTTTTTTGTATCATAGTGGATATCAATCTTGCAGGGGATGTTTTTCTTCCCCATATCCAATATCAAATCAGCCCATGAATGGAAGCATTAAAAATGAGTTACCGTATATGGAATTTTCTTTTCATAAAGTACAGGGAGGTTCCCATGCAAAATGACATCCTCTGTGACTTACATGCAGGTGATGATGAGTAATCACGTTACACAAAACGAGGACATCTACATGTCTGGCTTAATGACAGCTGTCTCTAATAGTAGTTCTCACATTGAGTTGGTTAAGGCCGCATATACACTGGACATTTATAATGCTTCTGTTTCTTGGCCTCTAAACACCCCTTGTCAGGAATGGACTGGCCAGCAATGGTGGGACTCACCTGCCTTTTGATCTGCAGTACCAGGGCTGGCCAGCGGGTGCTACCAGCAATCAGAGACTCAACCTTTCAGCCAGCTAACACCTGGAACTGATGATACTGGTGTATTTAAGGGATGGCCAGACTTGCAGACTCTGCCTTGGTGTTGTGTTTGTCCTGGGCCCTGTATCTGTCCTGCATCCTGTTTCTGTTCCTTTGCTGACCCTGCCTGATCTGAACCGCTGCTGACTTCTCCTGCTCTGATCCCGGCTCGCTCCTGACCATCCCTCTGCCTGACCCTCTGTACCACGCTACTTGCTACCTGTTCTGATCCCTGGCTTGTGACCCTGACCATCCCTCTGCCTGACCCTCTGTACTACGCTGCTAGCTACCTGCTGAACCTGGCCTGTGACCCCGATCCATCTCCGCTTGCTCCCCCTGTACCTACCTGCCCTATTGATATTGACCCGGCCTGCCTGACGACGCTTGCTTGTATGTACTGTGGGTGGTTGGTTTGGTTTGTTTGCACTGTATTATGTTTTAGTATTGCACTGCGTTTATGTTTGTATGGTTAGTGTTAATAAATTATATTGTTTATCACATATCTGAAGTCTGCGTTTCCCTGCGTCAGTCACACACCTCTGGTCACACCTGGGAGCCCTGACACCCCTGCATGTCTAATGTCCATGCACACGTAAGCATTTCGAGGAGTTTAGAGGCAGAGAACAAAACCACTGCCAGTGCGTCCTGGAGCAGCAGCATGTTAGCAGAAAAGATGTTCGATGCGTTTAAACTTGTGTAAAGATGCTTTAACGCTAGGCGCATTTGGTGCTTGAGCGTTACTCACGTGGAAGAAAAATATATTTGAAATACCGTATTTTTCGCTCCATAAGACGCACCTGACCATAAGATGCACCTAGGTTTTAGACGTGAAAAACAAGAAAAAAAAAATATTCTGAACCAATGGACTGCAGACACAGTACAGGGGATGACCAGAGACTGCGGACACAGTACAGGAGATGACCAGAGACTGCGGACAAAGTGCAGGAGATGACCAGAGACTGCGGACACAGTGCAGGAGATGACCAGAGACTGCGGACACAGTGCAGGAGATGACCAGAGACTGCGGACACAGTGCAGGAGATGACCAGAGACTGCGGACACAGTGCAGGAGATGACCAGAGACTGCGGACACAGTGCAGGAGATGACCAGAGACTGCGGACATAGTACAGGAGATGGACCAGAGACTGCAGACACAGTGCAGGAGATGACCAGAGACTGCGGACAAAGTACAGGGGATGACCAGAGACTGCGGACACAGTGCAGGGGATGACCAGAGACTGCGGACACAGTACAGGAGATGACCAGAGACTGCGGACACAGTGCAGGAGATGACCAGAGACTGTGGACACAGTGCAGGAGATGACCAGAGACTGCGGACACAGTGCAGGAGATGACCAGAGACTGCGGACACAGTGCAGGAGATGACCAGAGACTGCGGACACAGTGCAGGGGATGACCAGAGACTGCGGACACAGTGCAGGGGATGACCAGAGACTGCGGACAGTGCAGGGGATGACCAGAGACTGCGGACAGTGTAGGGGATGACCAGAGACTGCGGACAGTGTAGGGGATGACCAGAGACTGCGGACAGTGTAGGGAATGACCAGAGACTGCAGACAGTGCAGGGAATGACCAGAGACTGCAGACAGTGCAGGGAATGACCAGAGACTGCAGACAGTGAAGGGAATGACCAGAGACTGCAGACAGTGAAGGGAATGACCACAGACTGCGGAACTTTGGGGAGGGAGGGGGAGCGGGTACCTGAATTTGACAGGTACCCGCTCCCACTTCCGCGGAGTTGCCTTCCCTCTTCTTCCCGGGCCGGCTTCTGTGACAGCCGGGTGCCCACTGCGCATGTGCGAGAAGCGCTGCACTTTGTGAATGGCCCGGCGCCTTCTGGGACCTTTCATGTGTCCCAGAAGACACCGGATCATTCACAAAGCGCAGCGCAGCACATGCGCAGTGGGCACCCGGCTGTCACAGAAGCCAGCGCGGGAAGACTGTGCAGCGCTGTAGTGAGGAACAGGTAAGGCCCTGCAGGAGAGAACAGCTGAGCGGCCGGCCCGGTATTCTGACATGGTGGCCGCAAAAATACCGGACTGGCTGATTTATATTCGCTCCATAAGACGCACTGACATTTTCCCCCTTTTTTTGGGGGGAAAAAAGTGCGTCTTATGGAGCGAAAAATACGGTATGTTTTAAAAATATTCTTCCCAAATATATTGCCATATATTTGAAATACTACAATTTTGCCCATATTCAATATATTTCAAAATATATTTCAATAAATATATATATATATATATATATATACACATACTGCATGTTGAAATGCGTTTTTATTACAAAATATATGAAAAAATATTTTAAAAAATACATTTCAAATATACTGTATGTCTTTAAAAATACAAATCTACATTTTTGGAATGCATTTACAAATATATGTAAAAATAAATGTTAAAATGACTATTTTGTATGTTAAAAAAATCTGAAGAATATATTTAAAAAAATATATATTTTTAAAAATATATATATTTAAATATATTCTTCAGATTTTTTTTAACATATAAAAAAGTCATTTTAACATATATTTTTATATATATTTGTAAATGCATTCCAAAAATGTAGATTTGTATTTTTAAAGACATACAGTATATTATCGCACCCAGTGAATGATGAAAGTGAGGCTTTCCACCTGTTAGCTAGGTGTCTCATCACACAGCGGAAGGAAAAGCATGTTCCATCACTTTTGTTTTCAATGTGAAACATGTTGTCACTTTCACACCTGCAAATTATGTTTCAATTTTTTTGTCCAACCCCCTGTATGTTCCAGGTCAGTGACACTGAAAGCACAGAAATCAAGGGATCAGAATGAATGCCAGGCAATCAGTGTATTCTGAATGCTGCTGCTAGACTCATACACCTTTCCAACCGATCAGCGACTGCTGACCCTCCCTGCCAATCCCTTCACTGCCTTCCACTAGCCCAACATATAAAATTCAAAATACTAACCTCAACATAGAAAGCCATCTACAACACTGCCCTTAGCTACATCACTGACCTCATCTGCAGATATCATCCAAGTCGCCCGCTTTGCTCCTCCCATGATATCTTCCTCTCTAGCTCCCTTGTCACCGCCTCCCATGCTCAACTCCAGGACTTCTCCAGAGCCTCTCCCATCCTCTGGAACCCTCAGCCCCCACCATATCTGCCTTTAGGCAATCTTTGAAAACTCACTTATTCATGGAAGCCTACCCCACCTCCACCTAAACCTAAGAACTGTACTTGAGCCACCTCCATCAGATCATCACCTTTTGTATCACCTCCCCCTTCCTTTAGATTGTAAGCTCCACAAGCAGGGCCCTCCTATTCCTTCTGTACTGAAAAGTATTGTAATTGTACTGTCTCCCTTATTTTGTAAAACACTGCACAAACTGTTGGCACTATATAAATCCTGTATAATAATAATAACTATAATTTTCTGAAAAATGTCAGTAATGGCAGCTCCCATCACATCTTTCCTTTAAAGAGACCATTGTCTTTTATATAGTTTTTACTTTTTTTTACTATACATCAGATATCACCAAACCTGGTTCAACGGCAATGTTGTTTAAGCTGCTCACATTCATGTATTGTATGTTTCTTTCTGATTACCCACTGTGAGTAATTTAATAACACGTTTAAATATCAAAAGCAAAATATTCTATGCAATAGCAAAAGAAAATGCTAAACTTACACTTATTGAACTTGAAATAAATGTTCATTAAATCATAAAAACTTAACATAGCCTCTTCTTACTGCTTCTTTGGTTCTTTACTAAGTACATACACTCACCGGCCACTTTATTAGGTACACCTGTTCAATTGTTTGGTAACACAAATTCTAATCAGCCAATCACATGGCAGCAACCCAATGCATTTAGGCATCTAGACGTGGTGAAGATGACTTGATGAACTTCAAACCGAGCATCAGAATGGGAAAGAAAGGGGCTTTAAGTGACTTTGAATGTGGCATGGTTGTTGGTGCCAGTTGGGCTGGTCTTTTATTTCAAAAACTGCTGATCTTCTTCTTCTTATTATTATTATCATTAAGTGTTCTTACATGGCAAGACCACTTACTGTTATCTCACATATATATTCTTATTATTATAGCCAAATTTATCACCCTAACTCCTCCCACAGTTTTTACACTACATAGACAGTAATAAATGTGTGGATTGTTCCTGATTGGTGTGCTGTTACTTTGTGGAACGTTACGCCGAATGGTTCACGAAATATCAGCATTTTTGTGGTGAATTTGGTCCCATAGGAATGAATGGTGGAATGTTCAAAACTAGAGTGGGAGCTGACAAAAGCTAGAGTGTGAGCTGAAAAATCAGTACATGATTTCTAAACTGCCATCACTCCGTCATTTTCAAGCCCACCTACACAAATCTTATATCAAAACGTTCAGCTATCCCTGCTGCCACTAAAAATGTCCACGGCTAAGCCATAGTCTTGATAGTTTTCACAATATGACCATTTGTTTGCAACTCACGCCGCCCATTGACATTCATTGAAACTCCACTCTAGCCACCTCAAATTTGAAGGGAAATATCTAAACTGCGACTGTGCCTTCATTTTTCATATTTCGGAGACATACTATGCATCAAAATGTAGGTCTGGGTCTTGTGATCCTCACAATATAAAGCTCTTCGGTGTAGGATTTATAATTTTTAAACTACAACCATTTGAAGATGGCAGTGAAGTGAGCAAGTTGGAGCAGTTTGTTTTTCACCGCTCTTCTCTGCCCTTGCTGTAGAGTGAGTTGCCATAGGAACCCAGGTGTGTGAGCAGACAGCAGAGTGACAGAAGCTAGAGTGTGAGTTGTAGACTACTGGTGGAGGCAAGAACACTTCACTCAATTTCCCCAGAAATTGTAGCTTTTCTAGTTATTATTATTATACAGGATTTATATAGAGCCAACAGTTTGCTCAGCACTTTACAATATAAAGGGAGACAATACAGCAACAATACAGTTCAATACAAGAGGGATAGGAGGGACCTGCTCCCTGGAGCTTACAATCTAAGAATCTTCTGGGATTTTCATGCACAACCATATCTAGGGTTTGCAGAGAACGGTCCGAAAAGGAGAAAATATCCACTTAGCCGCAGTTGTGTGGACAAAATGCTTTGCTGATGTCAGAGGTCAGAGGAGAATGGGCAGACTGGGTCAAGATGATAGAAAGGCAACAGTAACTCATGTCAATATGGACCAAAATCTCTGAGGAATGTTTCCAACACCTTGTTGAATCTATGCTATGAAGAAGGCAGTTCTGAAGGCAAAAGGGGGTCCAACCCGGTACTGGCAAGGTGCGCCTAATAAAGTGGCCGGTGACTGTATAAAGCCAAGTGACCAGCCATACACAACAATAGGAATTGCTGTGGTCTTTGAATTAGGATACCCCTCCTGCATGTCTGTAGCCACAAGGCTTAGACCAAAGACAATGCACAAGAGATAGGAGACAGACAGGTGAGAGGTAGCTCTAGGAAACATGAAAATAGTTTTTGGAAAAATCCTACAAAATTTTCTATGAATTTCTGAGAATCTCACATGCTTGAAGTCACTGGCAAGCAATGATCAACAGAATCTTCACATTCAGCTAACTTTAGAGTGCTACCAGTGGGTGATATTTTATTGATAAATGCCATATAAATACTCAAGCATCACTCTAAAAAAACTGGAGAAAACCTAACTAGTTTTGCGTGTTGCTTGCCATTTATTAGTAAAGGAGGATCACTTTATTATTGAAAGTCACCTGCGAATCCTAGAGGTGGTTTGCAATTATAATCCTATATTTTTGCTGCAAGCAAATGATCTGAAGTAAATTGTATTTTTCTTATATGGATATAAGATGGAGTTCAGCTAAAGGGATCAGGGTGCCTTAATAGAGGTCCGTAGCAGGGAAGTGGGCACCTGGCTGGGAGGGTGATGGAGGTTAGTAGGAATTCTCATATATACAGTATATAGGGGGATGTACTAAAAATGGGTACCGCAGCTTTCTAATCTTGTTCCTTGTGTGTAGTTTTACCATATCCTTACTTTGCCTTTATTGGTATTTTTTTTATTTTGCGGATGATAAAAAAACTGTACAATTCACCTAGATTTTTTAACAAATATTTGGCTAGGATGGATTGTGTCCCAGGCGTGTAGTAAGACAACAGAGCACTTGAAAAGCCAAATATGTACATGAGGGTTACATACCGTCTTCCTATGTATTTTTCAGTTGGCACATTTATATCCAGCATTTTGAGTCATGATAATGATAATAATGTATCTATGGGATCCTGCAGCCTTCCCCAAACAGGGCGTCTTCTCTGAAACCAGTTTACTGCTGCCAGACTCATCATTAACCATTCATATCTCATGGAATTAAAAATAAATGAATAAAAGTCTTCTGTATAAAATTGTATTGTATGAGACCATGAACCCTCTTGTATGGAGACAGCTGCCTAGCCACCAGTTGTGTGGCAAAAGTTAAAGTGGTATTAAACCCAAAAGCAAAAATGTATTGAATTTCACCATGATCCTCAAATGTGGTGGCTGCATTAGTTTTATTCTTTTGGGCTATTTTCCTTGATTATTACCTGGTGATCCGGCCAGTAAGTCTGTTTTTCAAATTGTACTGCAGTTAAAGTGTTACTAAACCCAGGACCCTGCATTCACTATATCTGGTCTCCCACAGTACACAGAATGTGGAAATGCAATTATTTTAGTAAATATAAACTGCTAAATACCTTTTCTCATCAGAAGTTAGAGCAGTCTTGTGACTTCTAGCAGTGTCCATCTGAACACTGGTTAAAGCTTGTAGGAGGAGTTTTCATTCTCTTCTATGAGGATACAAAACCCCTGACCTCTGTCTGACCAGTGCTGATTGGCCCTGTGTTGATCATATACACTCTCCCAAGAAAAAAAAAAAAAAACTCTCTAGCAATACACACCAAACTGAACATGTGCAAAATGCCCACGGTTTAGTCTGTCTTATCAGGAGATAAGAGGTGAACGTTTGAACAAGGGGAGGAACTGAGCAGCCAGGATCAAATGACCTTTTTACACAATGCAGAGGATTAACCCCTTAGTTCCACAGTGAGCATAACAAGCATGCTTTACTGCATAAACAGACTGATTTTACTGTTATGTACATTTTACTGTACATTATGGCTGTCATTCATTCTTAATTGCACTCCCAGGCATCTCAACCCACAATGCATTTGCAGGTGTGGGAACTGCAGGGAAATTACATGGTCAAAAGCACCATGCAATTTCACTGCGGCTGCATTTTGAAAATAGTGCATTCCCCTTTTTTTCTGCGGGAAACACAAGTTTGATCCTAGGGTAACAGTGTCCAGCAAAAGGGGCAGTTTCAGGGCTGAGACAAAATATTTAAAACTGACAGGGGTGCTTACAATTGTCAGCTTTTATCCGTTTATGTAAAACCTTTAACCCAAAAGGAGAATAAAACTGTTGATGCAAATTCTTAAAAAAAGCTTTAGCTGGAGTTTGGGTTTAACTAGTCAAGTCCATATAGGACTGCTAGTGCATATAAAGATGGTATGAATCTTAGTCTGTTCAGCAGGGAAAGTCGAGGTTTAAACCATCTATGGGCAGACTGATTGTACCCAATTCGATTGTTTTACAACTTGGGTAAAACCAGCATGTGGGATTTTACATGCGATTATTGCCAGCAGCTATAAATACTAGCAATAATCACTGTGTTCTCCTAGCAGGGACAGTTCCCCCACAAGGAGAGCACAATAGCTCTGTGGGAAGGATTCCCCCATCAACACTCACTGTGCCGATGGGGGAATCGAGCAATTTTCTTTCCTGCAACCCATAGTTGCAGGAACGAAAATTGCATCGTCTATGGCCTGTCTAACACTACCATCTTCCCAGACTGACAATGCTTCTGTCCAAAGATGTCTCCAAACCTTCTCCTCCCACAGTGGAGACACCCTAAGGCTAGGTTCACACCTATGAAGTTTGCGTTTGATCCGTTTCTGCAGTGCGTTTTGTGTTTTTTGCACATGCGCTTTTGCCGTGTTTTTTTTCTTCTTCTTGCTAGGCAAATTTAAAACGCAAAAACGCACTACATGCTTTTCTGCAGCATTTCCATTGAAGTCTATAGAACCAAAAATGCAACTTTTTGCATTGAAAAAAGTCCATGACCCTTTCCAAAAAACGCACCGGGTGAAAATGCGGAGATGTGAACCTGTCCCATAGGAAATCATGTTAAATGAACTGTAATGCAAAACGCTGCGGAAAACGCATAGGTGTGAACCTAGGGTAAGACAGGAAGTGTGTTACTGGACAGATCACTAGGTGAATATAAAAGATAAAAAGAAGATAAAAAGATTAAAAAAAAAACGGATGTCACCATCAGATTTAAGCATTGGTAAGCTGGAAAATTTTAGTGCTTAAGATGCACACTGCAGAACTGCAACCTGGGACAAATAGTCATTTTAGGAATATACGGTGTGATCTTATCTAGAGATCATATTGAAACTAACAATATGCTTTGATTGATGCTCACGATTGGTATTTGTTTTGCAATAGTTTCCACATGCCATACACATGATACAGAGCGATCACCTCCTTTCATTTTCTGCACAGCAACTGAGGAATAAGTCCACGCAGGCACTATTTGCAGGTTGCAAAGCTGCCCATGTAAAGTTGTGTTCTGCTGCCAGCTTTGTAAGAGTGCCTTATGTAAGATCTCCACACTGCTACACCCTTCCTCTATTCAGATGTACTGGATCCGTGCCACAGAAATGAATCAGGCACTCTCAGACAGACACTCACAAATTAATGACCCAGTTTTTCTACTACTAGTACACCTACCTTTCATTGGTGACTCTGCATTGGTGCTAGTTGTTGAGGAAATGTGGGATTGTGTAAGGGCTCTTTTAGGCCTAATGTACACGGGACACTTCTGAATGATGGAAACTGACTGCTGGAAAACGTAGGTTAAAAAACGTCTGTTTAGCTTTGTTTGCATAACGCGTTTTTGTGTGTTTGCGTTTAGAAGTGTTTTTTTAAAGATAAGCACCGGAGAACCTCCCAAATGCCCAGAATGCACTGAAAAGTGGTAAATTATTAACTATTTCAGACTGTTTCAGAGAAATACAGAGAGTAGAAGCAGAGACAGCAGTATGTGTTGAGATAATTAGGTGTGAGTTGCTCATTAACATTTCTTTTGTTTCCAAGGGTGGGAAAGGTGTCTGGTGGAGTGAGTTATTAAGGCCACCTGGCAGGGGGTCTTCATGAGGAATTTGAGGTGTGAATGGTCATTAACATATCTTTTGTTTCCAAGGGTGGGAGAGGTCTGAGGTGTGAATTGGTCATTACAATGTGTGACAAGCTTGATAGGAACATCCTGTGTTAAGTGTTTTGTCCATCTGAGCACCTTGAAAACGCTTTGCATGCATTTTTCATGATAAAAAAAGGCTCTGGACAGGATTTGGGAATTGGAAGAGTTAAAAAAAAAAAATCAAACACAAAAGCTTATAAACGCGATTTGCCGCGTTTACAAGCATATTGCGTTTGAAACGCTGATTAAATCGACTGCTGAACACAAGTTTGGTACGTTCAAAAAAACAATTGTAAACTCAAATGCCTGTAAACGACTGTAAACGAAGATGTGTGCATGGCCACATAGGAAAACATTAGGGTGAGTTCAGGGGCTGCTGAAAAAAAATGCTGAACAGCTCCTAAACATGAGTTTATCAGCTGCAGTGTACATGAGCCCTTAGACAGACAGTAACGCTTACCACCCTATGAAAAAAAGGAATCTGTGGTGGATCGCTTTTCAAAGGACAGTATAGCAGTGGCTAGCAGGTGCCTCCTGACGTCATATTTTTTTTTTATTTGTCGAAATCCAGTTTTGTATTGCAGGACTGCACTGTAAATACAAGGCAAGCGCTTGGCTTCCAGTTGCAGCGCACTCCTATTGATCTCAGTGGGTGAGTTTGACAGATTGTGCTGGCGGTCAAAAGTTAAAATTGCTGCAGCCATGTCATGGGTAAATTTTTGTTTATTAAAAATCTTACAAACAAACAACATAATAAAAAACATATTTACATATATACAGAATAAATAAAATATAAATATATATAATTGAACAAAAACAGCTTATTTCAGCAAAGAAAACAAACGTTTTTTTTGCCGGAAAAAAACAAAACAGAACTAATCAAAGTGTAATAATATTATTATCTTTATATTACATCTTAAACCTGTCTGTCACCTAATCACCCCCTCAGGCTAAGAAACAATGAAACATTTATCCCATGCATGCAGCCTCAGAAAAATCTGATTTTACAAAAATCTAGCGGATGTGAGAGGACAGAAAGAGAAGCCACGCCCCTAGAGACTGACAGCCAGCAGCTACGGGGACCCGACATTCCTCCACGCCTTTGTCCAGGCTCCGGGCCGCCATCTGTCCTTCTCAAGACCCCGAATCTTCCCAACCTCACCCATGTTGTGCACCATCACCTCGACAGGAAGGACTTTTTTTGCGAATGGAAACCTGACACTCATGTCATGTGTACAGCCCTGTGAGGCTGTAATGTTAGAATTCTGTAGCTCAGCTGCCTGTTTTTACCCCCCCATCCCCAGCCACCAGTGTTAAAGGGTTTTAAAGGTACCTTACTCAACAGCACATTCATTCAAACCATAGTCTTTATTATAGCATGTTCTATGAGTCCAAAACTGCAGCTCAGGTATTTAATCTCCTGTCCAACTCAAGGGGCCAATAAACCAAAAATAGAATGTGCTGTGAAAACAGTTTTTGTTACACCCATAGCTACAATAGAAATACATTCACTCCATATAGTGAGAAGAAGAAAACAGCTGTATACTAAATGCCAATCTGCAGCCTCGCTTATGGCATAAAATCATACAAACATTCCAGCCTCTGTAAGTCCCCACCTCCTTATTAGCCACATTTCTAGTTGGGTTCTTCTTCTGGAATCAGATATATGGATTTTGAAAATCCATTAAAATGTAGATTTCTACAATGACGCATTATGTTTCCTCTGTTCTAGTACATCATAGTAAGCAGAAGTCCTGGTTCACACTAGGCAGGGGTGTATTTAGGTTTTGTGCTGCCCTAGGCAACACAAAAATTGGCTGCCCCCACGGACACCAACCAACACCCCCCCCCCCTCTTCCTCCTCCTATGGAGAGAGCCAGACATTGACCAACAACACCCCCCGCCCTCCACCCGATAGACCTTTCCACTACCACCCCCCAGCAACAGAGAGAAAGACACCCTCACAGCTCCGGACATCCCAGCGAACGAGAGTCGGGCTCTGCATACACCATCAATCAGCAGCAACCCGTCTCAGATCCCAACTGGTTCCTGTGGCGTGCGTGTCCCTTCTTCCATCCCTTCTTCCAGGGGGAGGTGCTGCCCCCCCCCCTGAAAAATGCCACCCTAGGCAAATGCCTTGTTTGCCTTGTGATAAATACACCCCTGACACTAGGACACTGTTCTTTAAACCTGTGATCCATGCTTGTTTCCCCACCATGTTTAACCCCTTGACGCCGACCATATGCAAATATGTGTCCTCTTGGGGGCTGGGCCTTGATGGCTAGCGGCCGCATATTTTCTGAAAAGGGAAGAGAAGCGTGGTGACGTCATTCCGGTACGGACAGCAGCCAACATCTTGGTACTCCCAAACTCATACACCCTGTACTGTTTGATACAGTTATTGCCTTTTGGGTCTGCAGACCTGTTTTATACATGTGAGTAGGTTTTCTTTGTGTTCTTTAATAAAGTATTTAACTTACTATGGGAGCTTTTTCTGATCCTTTCTTGTGAGGATATTGGAGGAGGAAGAGATTTGAAGTTTTACACCTTTAAGGACATCAGTGTTACTGCTTGATGTATATGCCATGGAGAGGAGCCCTCGTTTGTTTCACCACTGAGATCCATCCAGTCTGAGATCATCGGTCTGTGTTTATGCTTTGTGACCCCTTGCGTGTCCCAGTTGGAAGGTGAGCACACACGCTAGCTGGTGAAGGATTGCCTGTTTGTTGGGGTCACTGATGTTTCACGGCTTGTGCTGAAGATTCACAGTTTTTTGTGTTTTTTTGGGACTATGTCACATTTTTTTTGCCATTATACTATTATATAGGATTTATACAGGATAATAATAAACAATAATAATAGTAATAAAAATGATATGTTTCCAATTCTTCATGCACTTATTTATACACTGATCACTTTTTTATTTGATGATTTTAGTGCATATATTTTAATTGCCATTTTTCAGTCACATTTTATCCTTGTTGTCACTTGTTACACTTATTGTTGCTTTCACACTTGCTGGTATAGCTATTTTATATGGGTTGTTCCCTTTGCACACTATTTATATGTTTTTTATGCTGATGGTTCACTCACTTTATGATTAAGTAGCGCAGGGACTTTTTCTGTCCATATGACCGCTGTGACAGTGAATCACGGTGGTAACATCACCCTAAAACCCCACCCTGCCTCCAGGCATCTGAAACCCCTTAAAGGGCCTGGAGACACCAGCGTGTAGAGGTTAAGGCTCCATTCACACCTATGCAGTTTGCTTTTTGTCTGTTTTGCAGTGCTTTTGCCAGTTCATTTTGCGTTTTTCTACACATGTTTTTGCCACATGCAAAATATGGCAAAAACGCACTACCATGCATTTCAGCAGATTCTCCATTGAACTCTACTGTAGCAAAAATGCTGCTTTTTGCTTTTAAAAAAGTCCCTGACCCTTTCCAAAGGGAGAATGTCACCTGCACACTGAGGATCATCAATATGGGTTCAAATGTTTTAATGAACGGTCATAGTTACAGCAAGGCAATGTTTCGGAGTCTCGCAGGACTCCTTCATCAGGCATGCTATGCCTGCACATGTGCACATTCGGTCACATTCCTGATGAAGGGGTCCTGCGGGACTCCGAAACGTTGCCTTGCTGTAACTATGTGATCATTCATTAAAACATTTGGGTCCATATTGGTGATCCTCAGTGTGCAGGTGATATCCTCCCTTGCTGATTCTGCTCCTTTCCAGCCGATGGTCGCTGGAGCACCCACTTATACACACAGCCATTTTTATTGCAGAAACGTGTGAGTTTTGGATTGTACACTTGCATTCTTACTCTTTCCAAAAACGCAGCCGCTCAAAAAAGCATAGATGTGAACATATTGCATAGGAAACCATGTTAAATGGACTGTAGCGCATTTCTGCAAAAAACACTAAAAAACGCATTGGTGTGAACGGAGCCTTAAACACACTGCCCTTGTGGTCTGCAGTGGGTGTCAGTGCAATGATAACAACACCACAAACACAGGTTGCAGATGCAGTGTGTTTGCCTGCACTGGATCACATGGTAAAAAACTACCATGTGATCCAGTCGCAGTGCATTTCTAAAAGTAGTACATGCTCTACATTGATGCAGTGAATTTGAGCCCATTTAAATGAATAGGCTCAAATCGCACCGCACTGAATCACATGTGAATTGTACAGGAATGCAGTGCAAATTCCTGTGCGCTTCATAGTGTGAACCTAGCCTAAATGTTTGTCTTATAAACGTTTGGTCAGTTCTGCAACTGAAATAAATATTTGAAGGAATTACTGTTTTCACATTAGTTTGTATGAACGTTTGCTTTAATTATCCAATCATATTAAAAAAACAAATCCCTGTTTACATATTTCATTTGGATGTAACTAAATAATTGAAGTGATTCTTCATATAATGGGGCTGATTTGATAAAGGCAAAAAGACTGTTTATTTTGAAAGGGACGTTGCACTTTGTAAGGGAATTTTCCCCAGAGCTTAGTAAATGAGGTGAAGTTCTCCTGACTTCCATCATCTGATCATGTGCAAATTTTTTTTTGTTTTTCCTTGCATGTTATTGGGTATTCTTTGCAAAGTGAAACTGCACCACCTTCACGAAGGGCCACATTTTGAAAAGCCTATTTGCCTTTAGTAAATTTACCCCAATGTGATTCGAGAACATTCTCATATCTTATAGTAAATCAGCCTCATTGTGTACACATGGCAGGACAGGTGCATTCATCATCTGACTTCCTCTATTGTGCATGCCACTGAGCTAATGGTCATCTGACTCTTCATTCCAATTTTTGGCCACTTATAAAATAGCCTAAATAATAGCTAAAAAACATATTCAGAGTTAAGTAATAAGAGTTACATGCACAAACCAAAGTTTCACACTGAGCAGATGAAAGGTGCTGTAATTTAAAGCCTGATTTAAAGTGGAACTGACTCATGATCCCTACTTCCTCAATGACACCAGTGCGTTTTTTAGTGCTTTTTGCAGAAATGCACTACAGTCCATTTAACATGGTTTCCTATGAAACATGCTCACATCTATGCTTTTTTGAGCTGCTGCGTTTTTGGAAAGGGTCAGGGACTTTTTTTAAGAGCAAAAAGCAGCGTTTTTGCTACAAAAGAGTTCAATGGAGAATCTGCTGAAATACATGGTAGTGTGTTTTTGTTGCGTTTTTGCCGTGTTTTAAACTTTTATTCTGCCCATCAGAAGAAAAAATTCTGCTTTTAACAACAACAAAAAAAAGAGCTGAACAAAACACAAAATGCAGTAAGAACGCATCAAAAATGTGTAGAAAAACGCAAAATGAACTGCGAAAAGCACTGCAAAACGGACAAAAAGCAAACTCCATAGGTGTGAACTAAGTCCACAGGTCCCTCGCCAGTGACAGCATCTTCTCCCCGGCTTCTTCTGGGTACAGGTCTTTGTTCGCCTTGATTTGCCAACAAAGGATGGCGCAGCTCCTGCACATGCGCAGAAGACAGTCATCCTGGACCTTGCCATTGATGTAAACAGAACATTGCGAGCAGGCCAGTAGATTTATTTATTTATGCTAGAAAGACATTGCTTGTCTCTTCTGCAGTAAATAGCCTGAATGCTTGAATATTTTGTAATCTTACATATAGTTTTGTATGAAGCTTCAGTTTAAGGCTGGGTTCAAACATATGCAGTGCGGTACATCACATGTGATTCGCACAGGAACCGCACCGCATTCCTGTGCAAATCGCATGTGAATTTTGTGTAGTGCGATTGGAGCCATACATTTTGTATGGCTTAAATCGCACTGCAGCCGCACCAATAAAGTGCAGGACCCTTTTTTTGGTCCGCACTAGAATCGGATCGCATAAGTATTCACACCTATGCGATCCGATTCTGCATTTTGCGGTTCGATTTTGGGGTGTTGCTAACTTAACATACACACCCGACGCGGTTCACATGAACGGGGTGTGATTCTGATGCGGTGCGGAATTCGCACACAAAACGCTACAAATTCCGCACCGCATCAGTGTGAACCCGGGCTAAAGTAGCTAACTACATTCCAGATGATTCAAAACCAAAAAGTGTGCAGAGTCTTAGGCCCCATTCACATTGTATAGGTCTAACACTCAACTGCAACAGAGAGACCACTGCTTCCCCACAAAGAGTATGGGCCCCTCTCCCAGCTGCTGGTAAGGGGCAGCCTTTTCTTCCTAGGCTCATGTACACTGCAGCTGATAAACTCACATTTAGGAGTTTTTCTGCATTTTTTTTCAGCAGCCCCTGAACTCTCCTTAATGTTTTCCTATGTGTCCATGTACACTATGTCGTTTACAGGCAGTTGAGTTTACAGTCGTTTTTTTGAACACACAAAACTCACGTTTAGGAGTAGATTTTATTGCGTTTCAAACGCTTGTAAACGTGTGTAAACGTGGCTAGCCGCGTTTATAAGAGTTTGCATTTGGAAATTTTTTTAAATTCTTCCATTTCCAGATGCTGTCCAGAGCCTTTTTTCATCATGAAAAATGCATGCAAAGCTTTTTCCCGGTACTCAAATGGACCTGGTACACCATACTTTGAGGTTTCGCATGAAAGAAAATATGTTAGACACTGCTGCAATAATTTCTGCACAGAAATGAGCTGGAACACATCCAAACACCAAAACTAATCTCAACAAATACTGTTCTATCTGCTTTTGCAATCTCTATTTTTCTTAAACTCTCTGAAATAGTTAATTTTTGACTGTTCAGTGCATTCTGGGCATTTTGGAAGGTCTCCTGAGGTTATCTGTACAAAACGCTTCTAAACGCAAACGCTCATAAACGCTCATAAACACGGTATACAAACGCGGCTAAACAGACGTTTTTTAACTTACGTTTTCCAGCAGTCAGTTTCCATCGTTCAGAAGTGTCCCGTGTACATGGAGCCTTAGTCTATAGCTGCTTTAGAAAAAAACAGTCTGAAAGACACTGAATACCTTTGTTTTGATGTACCTGGAATATATTTAGCAGATTTCAAATTCAGAGTTCAACTGGGCTTTAAACAGGAGGGCACCCTGAAAGTATGTGTAAACTCTATGATTCTTTTCTTCCTAAAGCACTGTGTGTCACTCATAAACAATCGGTTTTGCTTACATAAAAACATTTGTTTTCCCATGTTTAATCCTTTCTTGCAGCTCAGTGTTGCTGATCTCCTGTAACCTCTTTGCAGCCACCTCATGTCTATATACATCTATTCCAGTGATGCGTTGTTGGATTTGCTAAAAAAAATCCCATTTAATAACATTTACCAGAAATAAATAAATATTAGAGCTGTACAGATAAGTCAATAAAAAGATCCACAGGATTAACAGTAATGTTTGCTCTGTCAGTACCGGACGTTGGATACTGTAGTTCCAAGTGGATAACACACACAAATGTACTGCACACATCTTCTTTTTCAAAAATACCGGCACTGTCAAGTATATCACAAAAATGATGCTTAAATGTTCGTATTGATTGGGCAGATAAATTAAAGGTAACAAAAATGCTTAAGGCGGTAATAAACCCACAGCAAACATTTCTTACTGTACAGTGCAGCTTTCCAAATCTTAGGTGTGATGGCTGCATTTTAGGCTTTCTTTCCTTTATTTTCATCTGGTGATCTGGCCAGTAATTCTGTTGATTTTCATCAGACCAAGCTGTCCTGTAAATGTATCAGTAAGACCCTCCCCTTCCTCCCCCCAACCACCCTTCAACCACCCCCCTTTTCTTCTTCTTTCCTCCCTTTTCCTCTCCCCACGTAACTTACTTCTTCTTCTCAGATAAAAGAAAACCTGAACAGCAGTATTCTCCACAGTGTTTATTCTGTGCAATGTTTACAACCTGCAGTAGCCCCAGTTTCTGGGTAATCTGGATATTTTCAGGGTCCTCTTGTAAGTTCTAGGATGTCTGACTACACCTATGTTACAGAATTTATTTATTTCAGGTACGGTACTTATATGGTGCCGTCAATTTACACATTGCTTTACATATATATTGTACATTCACATCAGTCCCTAACTCTCAAGGGGTGTACAATCTAAGGTCCCTAACTTACATTCATACATACACATACTAGGGTCAATTTAGACAGAATACAATTCACCTACCAGCATGTCTATGGGGTGTGGGAGGAAACCCACACAGGCACAGGGAGAACATGCAAACTCCAGGCAGGTGGTGCTGTGGCTGGTATTTGAACCAACGACCCTACTACTGCAAGGTGGATGTGCTCACCGTTTAGCTAACTGTGCTAGCCAGAATTGTGGATGCCTTTTGTAATATGATTGTAATACATTTGCTTTACTGCCATGTATTCTACGGTTGGAAACTGCTGTCTTCAAAAATAAAGAATTTGAAAAAATAATGTATCAGTGAAGCCTCATGCACACTAGGAGTTAAAAATGTCGCTTTTAAGGGCATTTGATGTTTTTTCTTTCTGCCTCTAAATGCTTCTCTGTGTTAGCCTATGTATCCGTGGCATTTCTAGGTGTTTTGAGGCAGAAAAACCCCAGGACATTGCATCTGCCAGAGGAACGTATTGACGCAAAAAAAGCTTGATGCGTCTAAACCCGTGTAAAGCTATTGAGCATTCATTTCAATGGCCAGAATAAATTAATATTGCTAATGTTAAAATGTTTGATGCACCTGAACGGATCTTAACAGGCCTAAACGTGAAAAATCTACCCAGGAGAAAGACGTTTAGAATCGCCGCAGTGTATATGAGGCCTTAGAACAGGGGTGTCAAACTCCATTTTATTGCGGGCCGAACCAGCATTATGGTTGTACTTGGGCCAGTTGTATCTTTAAGACTAAATGTCCAGAGCACCCCAACCCCCATTATATCAGATGTCAAGAATCCCACACCCTCCCTAACATCACCGTGCACCCCCTTTGGGGGCAGAGCTAGACGTCAGAAAGGGTCTGGAGGAGGATCAGAGGAGGAGTGGAGTCAGTTACCAGAGTCTGCTGAATGCTGAGATCAGGGGAGGCAGAGATGAGGGGGTGCTGCAGCTGCACTGAGAGGTGCAGGATTTGGCAGAGGAGTTCTATTCTCCTCTCTGCTTCTGACTGCTGAGACAAGGTGGGGGAGGAGACAAGGGGGTATCTGCAGGAGAGGTGCAAGGGCCACATGAAATGGCCTGGAGGGCCGGATTCGGCCCGCGGGCCTTGTCTTTGACACCTGTGCCTTAAAAAAAAAATTTACTACTGACATTGGTGTGTGGAATAATCAGCTTTTACAACCCTAATTCCAAAAAAAGTTGAGATACTGTGTAAAATCTACATACAAACAGAATGCAATGATTTGCAAATCTCATAAATTCATATTTGAATAACAATAGAAAACAAAAAACATATCAAATGTTTAAACTGAGAAAATTATAAGAAACAAAATAAGGACATTTTGAAATTGATGGCAGCAACATGTCTAAAAAAAAGTTGGGACAGTTTACCACAGTGTAGCATCCCCTCTTCATTTAACTCTGTGACCGTCTGAGAACTGAGAAGACCAGTTGCTGGAGTTTTGGGAGGAAGTTGTCCCATTCTTGCTTTATATAGGATTCTAACTGCTCAACAACCCTGGGTCTTCTTTGTTGTATGTTTTGTTTACAGAGGTGCCTAATATTTTCAGTTGGTGGTCTTTGACTAGAAAGCCATGCTGTTGCCCTAGATGCATTATGGGGCTTAGCATTGTCCTGCTGAAATATGCAAGGCCTTCCTTGAAAAAGAAGATGGAAGCTTACACTGCGACTAAAACCTGGATATATCTTTTAGCATTGATGATGCCTTTCTAGGTGGGCAAGCTGCCCATTCCATATGCACTAATGTTCCCTCATACCATCAGAGATGCAGGCTTTTGAACTGAGCTCCGATCACAAGCCAGAAGATCTCCCTCCTCTTTAGTCCAGAGGATGCAATGCTCATCATTGCCAAAAAGAATGTCAAATTTTGATTTGCCTGATTACAAAACAGTTTTCTGCTTTGCAACAGACCCTACCAAATGAGCTTTGGTCCAGAGAAGATGGCAGCTTTTCTGGATCATGTTCAGACATGGCTTCTTCTTTGCATGATAGAGCTTTACCTTGCCTTATTGGATGGCCCGGCGGACTTTTCATAGACAATGATTTTTGGAAGTAGTCCTGTGCCCATGCAATGATGTCCATCACAGAATCATGCTTATTTTTAATGGAAGTGAAGATCACAGGCATGCAATATTGCACTTCGGCATTGTCTCTTTGCGCACAGAGATTTCTCCAATTTCTTTTGATTATCTTTTGATTATCTTATGTACTGTAGACACTGTATATTTTACAATTTTACATTGAGGAACATTATTCTGAAATTGTTCAACCATTTTTAGATGCAGCTTTTCACAGAATGGTGAACCTCTGCCCACCTTTACTTCTGAGACCCTCTGACTCTCAATCATGTTACTGACCTCTTTCCAATTAACCCACTTACCAGCCAGCTTTTTGTTGCCTTGTCCAAACTGTTGCTGCCATCAATTTCCAAATTACCATTTTTTTTACATTGGTACTGTTTCTCAGTTTAACCAGCTGAAAGACGGCTACAGCGCGGTTGTGTAATCCTGGGACAACATCCATGGACGTCATTCCAGAACACACACCCCTACGCACCCCCAGCGGCACACACCCGGTGCTGCCAGTGATACAGTAAACGGCCAATCATGGCGGCCTTTTACCACGTGATCAGCTGTGTCCAATGACATAGCAGATCTCCGGGTAAATACAGTTGCCGAGAACCGGCAATTGTCAATGAAGGGATCGGCACTGATCGTTAGGGCACTGGTGGTCCGTGCCCTGATGATCAGTGCCACCCACCTGTGCCCATCAGTGCCACCCACATGTGCCCATCAGTGCCACCCACCTGTGTCCTGCAGTGCCACCCACCTGTGCCCATCAGTGCTGCCTATCAGTGCTGCCCAGAAGTGCCGCCCAGAAGTGCTGCCCATCAGTGCCATCCATTAGTGCCCATCAGTGCCGCCCATCAGTGCAGCATCATCAGTGCTGCCCATCAATGCCGCATCATCAGTGCTGCCTATCAATGCCACCTATCAGTGCCTCCTATCAGGGCTGCCTATCCGTGCCACCTCATCAGTGCCACCCACCTTTGCCCATCAGTGCTGCCTATCAGTGCTGCCTATCAGTGCAGCATCATCAGTGCCACCTATCAATGCCATCTATCAGTGCCTCCTATCAGTGCTGCCTATCCGTACCACCTCATCAGTGCCCATCAGTGCTGCCTATCAGTGCAGCCTCATCAATGCACATCAGTGATGGAGAAAAATTACCTGTTTGCAAAATTTTATAAAAGAAACAAAGAAAAACTTTTTTTTTCAAAATTTTTGCTCTTTTTTTGTTTATAGCGCAAAAAAAGAAAATATCCAGTGGCAAGTAAATACCACCAAAAGAAAGCTGTATTTGTTTAAAAAAAATATAGAAATTTCATATGGGTACAATGTTACATGATCGTAATACAGTAGATGTGTTACTGACCATATCACCAAGTGAAAACAGAGGGAAAAATGCCTAAAAAAGAAAACTAATACAGCCAGCACATCTAATGACTGGTAAGATGCAATATATTACATTTTGATATTGCTTTAAACACTTTTCTGGTGTCCCATCGCCAGTCATGTGACCACAAGCCTAGGCAAATGCTCACATGATCTCTGAACATGAGGATCAATACTTTTTATGACAAATCATGTAACCAAATTTCTTGGCCTTTTGGTCACACAATGGGCCCAGTTGAAAGCCAAGATGGGGTTTTATTATAGAATAGTACATTTTCCTGCCCTGCTACTCCAAGATTGTCACCATAGGTTTAAAGTGGAACTCCACCCAAAAGGGGGAGTTCTGCTTGTTGGCATCCTCCCCCTCTCAACTGCCACATTTGACACTTTCTTGGGGGGAGTGGGTACCTTGCTTTGACAGGCTGAATTCACCACTGCAATCTCCAGCCCCTCCTCCCCCCCCCCTCAGCCTTCTGGGACACATCACAGTTCCCAGAAGACTGCAGAACCAATCACAAAGCACAGCGCCACTCGCGCATGCGTAGTAGAAAACTGTCTGTGAAGCCGGAAGCCTTCACTGCCAGTTCCCTTAGTTAATATGCCGGCTCCTGCATCCAAAATTGATTAAAGAAATCGTCTCAGGTGCAGACATCGTTGGACACCTATACATATAAGCAGGGGCGGACTGACAACTCATGGGGCCCCAGGCAATAGGGGATCATGGGGCCCGTGTGTCCTTGCCCAAACTCAAAAAAGCCTATGAAAAAGGTACCAGGGGCATCTCATGGGGCCCCCTACTGACTCTGGGCCCTCGGACAGTGCCCGAGTTTCCAAATGGTCAGTCCCCTGCATATGTGTCCTAATATTAAAAGTCAGCAGCTACAGTATTTGTAACTGCTGACTTTTGATTTTTTTTTTCTTTAAAGCCCGGAACTTCGCTTTAAGTTGTTAGTTGATAATAATTCCACATTATTATAAAACATTTATTTTTACATTACATGGGACTTCCGAAAAAGCAAATAAAAAAGCTATAAAAATGTTTTTTAAAAATAGCACATAAGTGACAACTGGTTATAAATTTGTACATACAGTACATGCACAATATTGGGGTAGCAGGTTGTAAACTGCAAGCTCCATATAGCAGCTTGGCTGTGTGTTATTATCAGTCTGGAGAAACTTATTCTTTCAGTTTTTAGAATACTTATAATGTCACTGATACCTTGGATCTGCCGCCCTGCAGAGTTGCCCTAAATGTAATATCAGAGGTATATGAAATGAGAAAGTTGGACAACCCCCATCGATCATTCTCCCTGGGAGGTCCTTCCTACACATGGCTCGAACTGATCCCACAGTCCTCCATGGGGGATTCTCAGCTCGCTCAGAAAGGTCGTCCCTGCCTTTCTTCTGCTGAAATAATGAGCTGCTCTGACTGAATTATTCTGCTGCTGCACCCAGGCTGAAGAGTAATAAGCTCGGTACCGGCTTTCTATAATTATGTAGATTTTTGTGTGGTCTTTATGGTGGGAAATGCCACATCTTTTAGTGTGGCCTGTGCTGATTTGGTGGTGTTTGATTAAGTAGATGTTGTTTGTATGATAAATTTGCATGCATTAAAAATCTTGGTGACAAATATTACAGTGGAAGACTACTGTATTTTGGCAGGAATAAGTGGCAAGACGTGCCAGTAAAAATCTATTCATTTGGCCAGTAAGTGGCTTTATGATTACTCCTTTTGAAAGACATACAGTAATACACAAAGAGGGGTGAATATATTCACAGTTTACTGTGTAAAATGGGGGTACTTAGGTCTTTCCATAGATGGCTTGTGATCAATTAGACAGTGTTTGAGATATGATGGGGCTTCTCTTTGTAAAATATGTCCTTTACAGGACATGAAATTAAATTTTTTTTTTTGTTCTTGGGCTAAGATAACTTTAAAGTGTTACTAAACCCACAACAGTAAAATCAGTCAATGTGGAACCTAAGGGGTTAATCCTCCACATTGTGTAAAAAGGCTGTTTGATCCTGCCTGCTCTGATTCTCCCCTTCTACTGTCCCAAATCCATCTACTGATAGAACAAAGCCTTGGGGGAAAGCTGCACATGCTCAGTTTGGTTTGTATGGCTAGAGAGTTTTAATTCTTGGGAGTGCGTATGTAATGAGCACAGGGCCAATCAGCACTGTCCAGACAGAGGGTCAGGGGTTTTGCAGCCTCCGGACAGTCAGAGAATGAAAACTCCTCCGACAAGCTTTAACCAGTGCCCTGGTGGACACTGATAGAAGCCACAAGACTGCTATAACTGATGTAGAGAAAAGGTATTTAGCAGTTTATATTTACTTAAATAATTGCATTTCCATGTTCTGCGTACTGGGGGAGACCAGATATAGTGAATGCAGGATCCTGGGTTTAGGAACACTTTAAATTCAGATTTATATGAGATACAGTTCAAAAGATGAGAAGTTATTAAGGATTTGTGAATGCCAGTAGACAAAGCAAGGGTCTCCCAAGCTCAGTTTTTATTTGAATTCCACTAACTTAAAGAGACACAGGGCAAGATGACTCTGTCTCTACAAAGGGCATCCCCAAATCCCATATACTCCCATTCGCTGACAGCTGATTCTAGCACCAACTGTGGAGGATCAATTAGCTGCAATGGAGTGCAGGTAAGGTGAGTAAATATCCTTTTGCAAAGAAAATTTGCCCTGCATGGTCAAGGTCAGCTTTAAATGAGATACAGTTCGAAACATGAAACATTGACAAGGATTTGTGATTGCAAGTAGTCAAAGCAAGCACCATTCTAGCTGAGTTTGTTTTTAAACCCTGCTAATCTGAAGATACACAAGACAAGGTCACCCCAGACCCCTATATACTCACCCATTCACTAACACAACTGTGGAGGAGCAAGGAGCTGCAATGGAGCGGAGTTAAGGTGAACTTAGGGGTAGAGGGATGCCTCTTGCAAAGACTCTGTCTCTTTGCCCTGCATAGCCACGCTGACAGATTCTCCTTTGGTAAATACACTTTATTGCCAAAAGTATTGCAACGCCTGCCTTTCCATGCACATGAACTTTAATTGCATCCCAGTCTTAGTCCATAGGGTTCAGTATTGAGTTGGCCCAGCTTTAGCAGCTATAACAGCTTCAACTCTCCTGGGAAAGCTGTCCACAAGGTTTAGGAGTGTGTCTATGGGAATGTTTGACCATTCTTTCAGAAGCGCATTTGCGAGGTCAGGCACTGATGTCGGACCAGAAGTCCTGGCTCACAATCTCCGCTCTAATTCATTACAAAGGTATTCTATCGGGTTGAGGTCAGGACTCTGTGCAGGCCAGTCAAGTTCCTCCACCCCAAACTCACTCATCCATGTCTTTATGGACCTTGCTTTGTGCACTGGTATGCAGTCATGTTGGAACAGGAAGGGGCCATCCCCAAAATCTTCCCACAAAGTTGGAAGCATGAAATTGTGCAAAATGTCTTGGTATGCTGACACCTTAAGAGTTCCCTCACTGGAACTAAGGGGCCAAGCCCGACCCCTGAAAAAGAACCCCACACCATAATCTCCCCTCCACCAAACTTTACACTTGGCACAATCAGGCAAGTACCACTCTCCTAGCAACTGCAAACCTAGATATGTCCATCGGGTTGAGATCAGGACCAATCAAGTTCCTCCTCCCCAAACTCACTCATCTATGTCTTTATGGACCTTGCTTTGTGCACTGGTGTGCAGTCATGCTTTAAGAGTTCCTTTCACTGGAAGTAAGGGGCCAAAAACAATCCCACACCATAATCCCCCCTCCACTAAAACTTACACTTGGCACAGTGCAGTCAGGTAAGTACCGTCTTCCACTGCTCTAGAGTCCAGTGGCGACATGCTTTATACCACTGAATCCGAAGCTTTGCATTGCACTTGGTGATGTAAGGCTTGGATGCAGCTGCTCGGCCATGGAAACCCATTCTATGAAGCTCTCTCTGTTGTTGTGCTAATCTTAAGCTAAAGGCCACATGAAGTTTGGAGGTCTTTACCTATTGACTCTGCAGACAGTTGGCGACTTCTGCACACTGTGTGCTTCAGCAAGTGCTGACTCTGCTTTGTCATTTTAAGTGACCTACCACTTCATGGCTGAGTTGCAGTTGTTCACAGTTGCTTCCACTTTGTTTTAATACCACTATCAGTTGATTGTGGAATATTTAGAAGCAAGGAAATTTCACGCATGGACTTATTGCACAGGTTGCAACCAGTCACGCTTGAATTCTCTGAGCTCCTGAAAGCGACCCATTCTTTCACAAATGTTTGTAGAAGCAATCTGCATGCCTAGATGCTTGATTTTATACACCTGTGGCCATGGAGGTGATTGGAACACCTGAATCCAATGATTTGGAGGGGTGTCCCAATACTTTTGGCAATATAGTATATTATTATCTGATATGCCAGAATAGCTGTTTTTAACACCAAGGTTTTTGCACTGGTAGAGTGCAGAACTATAAGTCTTTAGTGTTTTAAGTATTAAGCTGGCTTTATATACATTAAAATCTGTTCAGCAAAAACTAGCCAAATTTCAGGCCATGTATGACCATTTCTGTTCATGAGAAGTTGATCTGTTGATTGATGTATCAAGAACTGGCCTGTTGGTAAATTTTTCCTTGATTGACACATGCAGCCAATAGGCTGCAGCTCTGCTCAGTGTATTCTGATGGTTTGGGGTACCCCTGTTGGAATGAAAAGACACAGTGAGGAGGATTCCCAAATTCACATTGAATGTGTGGATAGGGGAATCAGGAAAAAAAATGACCCGCTTATGGCCAGCTTTAGGTTAAGTCCTATTTGTGAAGGATCCCATTGCTGACTTATCAGTGCTTGGCTAGCATGCTGACTCTCCACACTAACATCTCATAGTTAGTATGGTGACCTGTCCATTTTTTTTCCTGCAGCCTGCTGGGTTGAACAAAAAAAACTTACCATGTGTACCAGGCTTTAACCTCCACTTCAAAACCATAACCTTGACCCAAGCTGGCCATACATGGATCAAAATTCAGCTGTTTGAGCAGGGACCAGACACATTATTATCCATGTATGGCCATTGTGGTTGAACAGAAGTTGATCTACTGATAGAAAAAAAGCCACTCAATCAGCACTGAAGGCTATAGGCTGCAGAGCTGATCTGGGTATTTTAAAGAAGGGGATGGGGAAAGTGGTTCAGTTTTTTTGTTTAACCCACTGGTTGAATGAAAAAAATTCCAGACCCTAATACTAACCTAGCCCAAGTAGCCCCATTTTCTGAATAGTTACTTTATGCACACAAGTATGTGAGATGCAACATATTTTGGACACAGTAATTTGAATGCAATACAACCAATGTTTGCAGCAAGTTGTGATGAGGATAGACATTGGTGGCTGGTGGTCACAGAGCTCGCTCACCTTTTGCATCTTATTCCTGTCCCTGATGGGCATCCTTATTAGTCATAGAAAGGTGCATGTGGTGAAAGCAGTGCTGGCGATCATGGAAGCTGCACATCAGTGTACTCAAAATGCTGAGTTCCCAGGGTGCTCCACAGAAGAACAGACCTGAAAGACACCTGGAAGTGCCAGCTCTACAACATTTGTATAGGTATCAAAAATGTATCTTTGAAAATAGTATTTGCCTAGTTGTAATGTGAACAGGAATTTGCCTTTTTCCTGATTAGCTATTCACTCAATGTATTGAGTGAAGAGTCTCAGCTCCTTTAGTAAATTAGCCTCAATAACTCAAAGCTCAAGGAACAATCTGCATCTAGTCATACAGTGACCACTGTCTAGTTATCCCCACATGGGCCAAATGTCGTCCTAACAGTGCATAAATCAGTGCTAGCTTCTACAAAGGTCAGCCAGTATATGACAACTTTAATGAATAGGGAAACATATTAAAAGAGAAGTATTGTAATTGAAAAAAAAACAAGCAGCTATACTCACCTAGATGGTTGCAGCACTGATCCCAGCTTGAGCTATCCCCCACTACCTCTACACCAAGTACTGAGCAATCAAACACCACTGAATGCTCAGTCACCATCTCTCTCTGCTCTGCCCCTCCAGTGCTCACTGAAGTGCTGGGCTGTGGAGGGGTCGGGAGCAGCTTTATCAGACTCGCTGAGAGGCTGAGCCAGCTGCCGGTCCAGGCATCTGGGTGGATCCTGACTATAAAGTCTGGATCCCTCCAGAGTCTGGATCGGCTGAGTGACAACATGACCTTAGCCTGCTATTGGCTGAAAACAGGTCACAGGAATGCAGAATGAACTATACTCCTGTGATCCATAGGAGAAATAGGCCCAAAATAGCGTTGGCCCTACTTCTTCAAGTATTTATTTTTCCTAATAAGTAGATTATATTTTACTGAAAAAAAAACATATTCATCCCAGAATGGAAATGAACTCTAATTTGTTTAGGTCAGGTTATAAGAAGTGAAAGGACTGAATTTAATGTCAGAAGTTTTTCTGCATAGTTGATGTGATATGAATACAGGAGGGAAGCAACCCAAACCTCCAGTGTATAAAGAACAAAGAAAATGTCTTCCAGCACAGATGAGTTTGGATCAGGCTGGATGTAAACTACGCTTTGAATTGACAAAGAAGTTTTGTCCTTGTGCATAATGATTTCTGTCTTTTATAAAAAAAACTATGTGGAATATAGGAGATATATTTACTTACTCAAATCTTGAAGTGCTATCATCCTAATAGGCTGCATAAAGGAAAAGACATATAGAAGGACTTTCAAATATAGCAGTCAAGAAGTGTCTTGCCCCTTTATGTGTCCTTTTATTTAATATACAGTATAAGGTCATATATCAGGTGTGTGCTAAACTGTAGAATTCTTTTGATGAACTACTTAGAAAAATCAGAAGTACCCTCTAAATCTATTGGACATGCTGTAGCTTATACTTCTGATCAGTATGGTGCATAGAGTGGAGCACATTCAGCTCAGTGTATACAGCTAAACAATATATAACATACAGAAGAACGTATACAGCCAAGCTCTTATGTACAGGACTGTCATGTTTCTCATGACTGTCATATTGACTGTCATATGCCTTTAAGAGTTTCTATATTTTGTTTCTGCTCCTCCCTTTCCTTTGGTTTAGTTAATGCTGTATAGATAGCCCTCCCCCTTTCCCAGAAATGCATTGCAGCTCTAGCCTCATGGCATGGAGCAGGAAACATTATGATCTTTTGACCTATCGAATGTTCATTGTTGTAAGATTCTCTCAGTTTATGGAATAAACTTCACAAGATCTACAAGATGTCTTATCGATTGAGTCACTGACTGTGGTATCCAACTGAGGTTGAAGTTATCGCTATCTCATCACAACTGTAAGTTACAGAGATCACACTATCAATGCTTAGATTGGAGAGACAGAACAAGGACAGAATGCAGTACCGCAGTCAGGAATGTATAAATTTCAGTATGTAAAGCTGAACAATATATAATATACAGCAGAGCGTATAAAGCCAAGTTCGTATCTACAGAAAGGTATTCAGCAGAGCAGTATTGAGTATATAGTTATCAAGTATAGCACAGTTTATACAGCAGAGCAGTGTTAAGTATATCATGTATAGCACAGTTTATACAGAGGAGCAGTGTGGAGTATATCATGTATAGCACAGTTTATATAGAGGAGCAGTGTGGAGTTTATCATGTATAGCTGTCAAGGTCCTACCTTTTCCCTGAGGTTATGTTACTCCATGTGCTGGCCCCCATCTTGGATTCTGCTGTGCATGATGGGAGTCCTTTTTATGCCTTCAGGTCTCTGAGGTCCACCCCCCAGAGGGGCGTGGCTGATGACATATAAGCCTGTGGCCCGCACATGCTCTTTGCACTTGTGTCTTTGTGTTACTATTACTCTGTTCTGACTCTCCTGGTATCTGATTCGGCTTGTGACTTGACTATTCTTTGTATTCTCCTTTGATCTGACCCTCTGTTGCTGAACCCGGCTTGTGACCTGTGATTCTCGTCTGCTGTCCTGTACTGTTTTGTCCTGTTGTTGTTGACCCCGGCTTGTCTGACTACTCTTTGGTTTCTTCCACCAGCTACACGCCATTGGCGGCGGCCATTACCGCAGCTGAGGTGTCTCGGGGGCCGCGACCTGGTTCCTGGCTGCGTCAAGTCCATCCCCACCATCAGGGGCCCTGGCGAAGGGCAGCCTGGGACTTAGACTCCGCGCCCTGAGGGACTCCGGTCTGTGGGTAGTGGTTGTCGTCAGCCAGTGCGTTACATTGTTAGGCCTGCCTGTCCGTTCCTCGGCTCCTGCCCTGACATTACACAAGTGCCATGAACCCTGACGGTGCAGGCACGCCTTCGCTCCCAACGCTAGTCGCCAGACTCGATCAACAGGATCACCTGTTGGATCAGTTCGCTCAGGCGTTGCAAACTCTGCTTGCTCCTGGTGCTATTAGGCCGGTAGTCACTCCGGTGGTCTCTCCCGCTGCTTCTCCGCCTATTGCGTCCACCACCTCGGTGGCTGCATCAGCGGCACCCAGAGGTATGACTGGCTCTGCCCCTCTTCCACAGCGCTTTGGGGGTGAGCCGAGTCAGTGTCGTGGGTTCCTCAACCAGGTGGGTATTTATTTTGAATTAATACCCCACGCCTTCCCGTCTGAGAGGTCAAAGGTTGGGTTCCTAATTTCACTACTCTCAGACAAGGCCTTGGCCTGGGCAAATCCCTTATGGGAGAGGAACGACCCGGTGATTCAAGGTTTTTCCGGTTTTGTCGATGCCTTCCGTAGGGTATTCGACGTACCGGCTCGTTCCGCCTCGGCGGCCAAGCTGCTCATGACCATGCATCAGGGTTCACGGACCGTGGTCGAGTACGCCATAGAGTTTCGTACCCTGGCGGCAGAGGTCGGTTGGAACAATGAGGCTCTGGTGGCTGCGTTTTCCCATGGTCTTTCTGACACACTGAAGGACGAGATTGCAGCCAAGGAACTGCCTGTGGTGTTGGAGGAGCTCATCTCTTTCCTGATCCTGATTGACACCAGGCTCAGGGAGAGGCCTTCACTCAAGGAACGCCTGCGGAGGCCTTCCAATCGACTGGCACCTGCGTTTTCTGTCCCACCCGTTCCTCCCTCTCCTCCCACGCCTCCTGGGGATGGATTGTCTGGTGGTGAGCCCATGCAGCTGGGGTTTGCTCGCCTTTCCGAGGGGGAGCGGGCCGCTCGGCGTCGGGAGGGTCGCTGCCTGTACTGTGGTCTTGGTGGGCACTTTCGGCAGTCCTGTCCGGTCCGTCCGGGAAACGCTCGCACCTGAGATCCTGTCGGGGACAGATCTTGGGTGGAGTCTCCTCGTCCCCGGCGTTCCACAGAGATAAGCCACTGATCACCGTTGTCCTCTCTTGGGCGGAGGGCTCGGTGACGGCCCAGGCGTTGGTAGATTCTGGGGCCAGCGGGTTGTTTATGGACAGCTCGTTTGCTGCCCAGCACTCCATTCCCCTGCAGGCTCGAGTTACCCCATTGGTTCTCGAGGCGATAGATGGCAGGCCCCTGCAACCACCGCAGGTTACCCACGAGACTGTGCCAGTGGAAGTAGCTATTGGGGCTGTTCACAGGGAGTTGGCCTGTTTCCAGGTGATTTCTTCTCCGCACTATTCGGTGGTTTTGGGGTATCCCTGGCTCCAGATGCACAATCCAACCTTCAATTGGCAAACAGCCGAGATTCTCTCGTGGTCTCCACAGTGTGGGGCCGGGTGCATCCGTGGGCCGGTTAAGGTGTTGTGTGCCTCCTCGGACTCTGCGTTGCCCTCTGATTATGGGGAGTACCAGGACGTGTTTGATAAGGTACGCGCTGGTGTCTTACCTGCTCATCGTCCTTACGACTGCGCTATATCCTTGCAACCCGGTGCCACTCCTCCGCGTGGCAGGGTGTATCCTCTCTCGGTTGCGGAGAATAAGGCCATGGAGGAATACGTTGCGGATGCGCTTTCCCGGGGGCACATTTGTAAGTCTACTTCCCCAGCAGGAGCGGGCTTTTTCTTTGTAAAGAAGAAGGGTGGTGAATTGAGGCCTTGCATCGATTATAGGGGTCTTAATCAAATCACCACTAAGAATGCCTACCCGATTCCCTTGATTACTGAGTTATTCGACCGCCTTAAGGGGGCAACAGTCTTTACCAAACTTGACCTTAGGGCGGCGTACAAACTCGTACGGATCAAACAGGGGGATGAGTGGAAGACCGCGTTTAACACCAGAACCGGTCACTACGAATACCTAGTGATGCCCTTCGGGTTGTGTAACGCGCCCGCAGTTTTTCAGGAATTCATAAACGATGTCCTTCGTGATTTGTTGCAGCAGTGCGTGGTAGTTTACTTGGATGACATCCTGGTTTACTCTGCCTCCATGGAGTCCCATATCCAGGATGTCAAGCAGGTGCTGCAACGATTAAGTGAGAACGAACTTTTTTGTAAACTGGAGAAGTGCGAATTCCATCGATCCCAAGTTGCCTTTTTAGGCTACATCATTTCTGCGGAGGGATTCTCCATGGACCCTCAGAAGGTTTCGGCGGTTCTGCAGTGGCCTCGTCCCAATGGTCTTCGGCCCATTCAGTGCTTTTTGGGTTTTGCCAACTACTATCGGAAGTTCATCCGGAACTTCTCCACGCTGGCAAAGCCTCTCTCAGACCTAACCAAGAAGGGCAGTAATCCTCACGAGTGGCCACCCGAGGCCATCGTAGCGTTCGAGGCTCTGAAATCCGCCTTCGCGTCGGCTCCGATACTGTCTCATCCCAATCCTGGATTGACCTTTGTCCTTGAGGTTGATGCATCCGAGACGGGAGTAGGCGCTCTCCTGTCTCAACGTCGGTCGCCCGATGGACCCCTACTTCCCTGTGGGTTCTACTCCAGGAAGCTTTCCTCTGCAGAGTGCAACTACCAGATTGGAGATCGGGAGTTGTTGGCAATCATTCTGGCTCTCAAGGAATGGAGGCACCTGCTCGAGGGCTCCGCGGTTCCGGTCCTCATTCTTACCGATCATAAGAACCTGACATATCTTTCGGAGGCCAAAAGATTGACACCCCGCCAGGCCAGATGGGCTCTGTTCTTGTCACGCTTCAACTATGTGGTTTCATATTTGCCTGGTTCCAAGAATGTCAGGGCTGATGCGTTATCACGGCAATACTCTGAGTTGTCCAGGGAAGACTCTGAGCCAATCTCGGTTATTCCTCCAGATCAGATCCTGGCTGCCATTCGCACCAGTCTGACCTCTCCTCTTGGGGAGCAGATTTTGGCGGCCCAATCTGATGCTCCCCCCGGGAGGCCGGAGGGTAGATGTTTTGTACCCGAGGGATTGCGCACCCGCCTGCTGCGTACCTACCATAACGCCAAAACTGCCGGGCATCCGGGGAAGAACCAGCTGTGTTGGGTCATCTCTCGCTTATTCTGGTGGCCAGCCCTCCGTGCCAACATTGCCTCTTATGTAGCGGCATGTTCGATCTGTGCCCAGAATAAGTCTCCACGGCATCTCCCTTTGGGTCTTCTGCAACCCATTCCCAATGGGGAGCGTCCTTGGGCACATCTAGGGATGGACTTTATTGTAGACCTCCCGGTGTCTCGGGGTCATACGGTCATCCTCATGATCGTCGATCGGTTTTCAAAGATGTGCCATTGGATTCCACTCAGGAAATTACCCACAGCGCAAGAACTGGCCACGGTCTTTTCCAGGGAGATTTTTCGCCTGCATGGGTTGCCTAAGGTGATTGTCTCGGACCGCGGGAGTCAGTTTGTGTCCAGATTCTGGCGCGCCTTCTGCTCCCAGTTGGGTATTAGTCTCTCCTTTTCCTCAGCCTACCACCCGCAGTCCAATGGGGCTGCGGAGCGTTCCAATCAGGCCTTAGAACAATTCCTTCGATGTTATATTTCAGACCATCAGGACGATTGGGCCGATCTCCTGCCTTGGGCAGAGTTTGCCAGGAACTCGGCGGTCAACTCCTCCTCCGGGATGTCGCCCTTCATGGCCAACTATGGGTTCCAACCCGCATTATTACCTGAGAGGTTCTCACCACAGGACATTCCGGCTGTGGAGAACCATCTTGCTGCCCTGCGTTCTTCATGGGGGCAGATCCAGAGGGCCTTGAGGGACTCAGCTCAGCGCCAAAAGTTACAGGCTGATCACAGACGGTTGCCCGCTCCTTCATACCAGGTCGGCGATCGGGTGTGGTTGTCTACTCGCAACCTCAATCTTCGGGTGCCCACACCCAAACTAGCTCCCCGTTTTGTCGGTCCTTTCCGCATTCTCCGCAAAGTGAATCCGGTGGCCTATGCCCTTGCCCTTCCGTCTGGGATGCGGATCTCCAATATCTTTCATGTTTCCCTGTTGAAACCTCTGATCTGCAATCGCTTCACTACCTCTCTGCCTCGGCCCCGTCCTGTCCGGGTTGACGGTCATGAGGAGTATGAGGTGAGCCGGATCCTGGACTCTCGATTGGTGCGCGGTCGATTACAGTTCCTGGTTCATTGGCGTGGTTATGGTCCTGAGGAGCGTTCCTGGGTTCCTTCCGCGGATGTCCATGCTCCTGCCCTCCTCCGCGCTTTTCATACCCGCTTTCCTCAGAAACCTTTTGTTGAGCCGCGGAGGGGGAGGGGCCCTTGAGGAGGAGGTACTGTCAAAGTCCTACCTTTTCCCTGAGGTTATGTTACTCCATGTGCTGGCGTCCATCTTGGATTCTGCTGTGCATGATGGGAGTCCTTTTTATGCCTTCAGGTCTCTGAGGTCCACCCCCCAGAGGGGCATGGCTGATGACATATAAGCCTGTGGCCCGCACATGCTCTTTGCACTTGTGTCTTTGTGCTACTATTACTCTGTTCTGACTCTCGTGACTCTCCTGGTATTCTGATTCGGCTTGTGACTTGACTATTCTTTGTATTCTCCTTTGATCTGATCCTCTGTTGCTGAACCCGGCTTGTGACCTGTGATTCTCGTCTGCTGTCCTGTACTGTTTTGTCCTGTTGTTGTTGACCCCGGCTTGTCTGACTACTCTTTGGTTTCTTCCACCAGCTACACGCCATTGGCGGCGGCCATTACCGCAGCTGAGGTGTCTCGGGGGCCGCGACCTGGTTCCTGGCTGCGTCAAGTCCATCCCCACCATCAGGGGCCCTGGTGAAGGGCAGCCTGGGACTTAGACTCCGCGCCCTGAGGGACTCCGGTCTGTGGGTAGTGGTTGTCGTCAGCCAGTGCGTTACATTGTTAGGCCTGCCTGTCCGTTCCTCGGCTCCTGCCCTGACAATAGCACAGTTTATACAGAGGAGCAGTGTGGAGTATATCATGTATAGCACAGTTTACACAGAGGAGCAATGTGGAGTATATCATGTATAACACAGTTTATATAGAGGAGCAGTGTGAAGTATATGATGTATAGCACAATTTACACAGAGGAGCAGTGTGGATTATATCATGTATAGAACAGTTTATACAGAGTAGCAGTGTGGAGTATATCATCTATAGTACAGTTTACACAGAGGAGCAATGTGGAGTATATCATGTATAACACAGTTCATACAATGGAGCAGTGTGGACTGTATCATGTATAGCACAGTTTATCCAGTGGAGCAGTGTGGAGTATATCATGTATAGCACAGTTTATCCAGTGGAGCAGTGTGGAGTATATTATGTATAACACAGTTTACACTGGAGTTTACAGTGGAACAGTGTGGAGTATATATTATACAAATCATGTACCTGGGGATTGCACAGTGAAGGACTGACATTGGAGTCAATGTACTCTGATCTGTTTCTTTTAGGACAGGCTGGATATACAAACCAGAAGCTGGGATATCTTGTCTGCTGTTTTTGTGAAGTGTGGTAATAGGTTATGTCAATCATGATCAAGTCCTATTTTGGTTGAAATAGATTCCTATATTGTTCTTTTTTTATTTCTTGATTTTCAATGAAGACTAGTATAAATACATACTGTACTCTATCTTACTTCATACATTGTACCCAGCCACTGAATGCGCTCAACAATAATATAAAGCAGAGCCCTTTAGGGTTTTTATATTCCTCCTACGGAATTCTGCTTTTTCATACTGTCATACACTCAGAATCTGGGAGAGTTTGTAAAGTCCAGCAATTGACAGGGCAGACTACAGGGGACCTCTGACCCCTGCACCCTAGCTCAAGGGTTAGCCTTAGGCAAAATAAGTAAATCCATGGATATGGAGGCAAATATAAATCTTTCATAATGTAATCCTGGACAAGGCTTGTGGACAAACAAACTAGTATTGAATCGTGTCTCATTGTGCACTTCATTCCCCTGGCATAGGAGCTCATCTCAAGGTAACAATAGGCTATTTGACAAAGACTTACACTCTTCTGTTGTCTTTTTACCCTAAAAAAAACATTTTTAGGAATATATATATATATATATATATATATATACAGTCATGGCCGAAATTGTTGGCACCCTTGATATTTTTCCTGAAAATCAAGTATTTCACACAAAAAAGGTATTGCATTAACACATGTTTTGCTATACACATGTTTATTCCCTTTGTATGTATTGGAACAAATATAAAACAGAGGCAGAAAAGCAAATATGACATAATGTCACACAAAACCCCAAAAATGGGCTGGACAAAAGTATTGGCACCCTTAACTTAATATTTGGTTGCACACCCTTTGGAAAACATAACTGAAATCAGTCGCTTCCTATAACCATCAATAAGCTTCTGACACCTCTCACCCGGAATTTTGGACCACTCTTCCTTTGCAAACAGCTCCAGGTCTCTCTTATTGGAAGGACACCTTTTCCCAACAGCAATTTTAAGATCTCTCCACAGGTGTTCAATGGGATTTAGATCTGGGCTCATTGCTGGCCACTTCAGAACTCTCCAGCGCTTCTTTGCCATCCATTTCTGAGTGCTTTTTGACGTATGTTTGGGGTCATTGTCCTGCTGGAAGACCCAGGATCTTGGACGCAAACCCAGCTTTCTGACACTGGGCCCTACAGTGCGACCCAAAATCCTTTGGTAATCCTCAGATTTCATGATGCCTTGCACACAGTCAAGGCACCCAGTGCCAGAGGCAGCAAAACAACCCCAAAACATCATTGAACCTCCACCATATTTTACCGTAGGTACTGTGTTTTGTTCTTTGTAGGCCTCATTCCGTTTTCGGTAAACAGTAGAATGATGTGCTTTACCGAAAAGCTCTATCTTGGTCTCATCTGTCCACAAGACGTTTTCCCAGAAGGCTTTTGGCTTACTCAAGTACATTTTGGCAAACTGTAGTCTTGCTTTTTTATGTCTCTGTGTCAGCAGTGGGGTCCTCCTGGGTCTCCTGCCATAGCGTTTAATTTCATTTAAATGTCGACGGATAGTTCGCGCTGACACTGATGCTCCCTGAGCCTGCAGGACAGCTTGAATGTCTTTGGAACATGTTTGGGGCTGCTTATCCACCATCCGGACTATTCTGCGTTGCAATCTTTCATCAATTTTCCTCATCCGTCCACGACCAGGGAGATTAGCTACAGTGCCATGGGTTGCAAACTTCTTGATAATGTTGCGCACTGTGGACAAAGGCAAATCTAGTTCTCTGGAGATGGACTTGTAACCTTGAGATTGTTGATATTTTGCCACAATTTTGGTTCTCAGGTCCTCAGACAGTTCTCGTCTCCTCTTTCTGTTGTCCATGCTTAGTGTGGCACAGACAGACACACAATGCAAAGGTTAAGTGAACGTCTCTCCTTTTTATCTGCTTTCAGGTGTGATTTCTATATTGCCCACACCTGTTACTTGCCCCAGGTGAGTTTACAGGAGCATCACATGCTTGTAACATTCTTATTTATCCGCAGTTGTGAAAGGGTGCCAATACTTTTGTCCAGCCCATTTTTGGAGGTTTGTGTGACATTATGTCGAATTTGCTTTCTTTCCTCCCTTTTTTTGTTTTGTCCCAATACACACAAAGGGAATAAACATGTGTATAGCAAAACATGTGTTAATGCAATACGTTTCGTGAGAAATACATGATTTCCTGGAGAAATATCAAGGGTGCCAACAATTTCGGCCATGACTGTATATATATATCATAATATGATTAAACAAGCTATACCTAAATCAATACACTAACATACGGTATTTAGGGTGTTAGATGACAGTTTCAAAATATTTTTGGGCCAGAGGGTGGACAACATAATATCTGTAGGGCAGCACATATTTGTATGTACCTTAATGTATAGCTAAAGGTAAAACCTTTTTTTTTCCATTGTGGGTAGAGCAAGGGAGGGTTATAACTCCATTTTTTGCCATCTATGACCTATTGGTGAGATTTCTCTTTACTTTCTGTCTCATAGCCAAAACAGGGAGTGAGAGGAAATCCCTCCAAAGTGATGAAATCCTGGATTGTGACCAGGGTCATCCGAACTAGTGTCCTCAGTGGAAGATTTCCTCTCTATTACTGTTCTTATATCAACCCAAAATTTGGGATTTTTATGCTTTCACTTTCAGTGATAACTGTAAAGATGAATAGAGAGGGTGAATCTCTCTAATGGGCACAGACAGCAATAAAAACTGACCAGTGTTTCCCCCAATCTAACCAAAATTAAGAAAAAAAAGTTTGCCTTTAGTTACACTTCAAAGTGTTACACTCAAATACAGAAATTTAAAATGGAAGTTTGGGAATTTAAAAGAGTAAACATACACACTCACCAAGGTGGATGCTGCATCACTCTGATGTTGCATCTGTCCCCTTCTGCCTCTAAAATCGAGAGCAGACCAACCAAAGAGCGCAGATTACTTGGTTTTTGGTCTTCAGTGATCAGAGAGATGGTGACTATCAGTCTTTCGGCTCTCTGCTCTGCCCCTTCAGCGCTCGCAGGAGGAGACGGGAGCAACTGGATGAGGCTTTCAGCAGTTCGCTGAGAGGCTGAGCCAGCTGCCGGTTCAGGCATCTGGGTGGATCCTGACATTAAAGTCGGAATCTCTCTAGAGTCTGGACTGGCTCAGTGATGTCAGTCGACAAGGAACTTTAGCCTGCTGTCCTCTGAAAATGGATCACAGGAGTGCAGAATGAAGTGCACTCCTGTGATCCATAGAAGTAAGGTCAGAAAAGCTTTGGCTCTACTTTTTTAATATATTGCAGTTTACCAATTCTTAATTGCGGTAGTTGCATTTGTTTTCTTTTTTTTTTCTACTTTACTTTTCTTTTAAATTATTTTCACCTGGTGATGTAACAGATGTAACACTTTTTTGTCTTAGGGGTGTCTCCATTCTGGATGGAGGAACAATGGAGACTTCTTTGGATAGAAGCATTGTCAATCTGGGGAGAGTGTGGTGTTAGATGTACTAGCAGATTTGGATTGACCTGACCAACAAACTAAATCTGAACTCCAGCTAACACTTTTTAAAGCAGTTACAGCAACAGTTTGTTTTCCTTTTGGGAGAAAGGTTTTACATAAATGAATAAAAGCCGATCATTGTAAACACTCCTGGCAGTGTTAAATGGTTTGTCTCAATACTCTAACTGCCACTTTTATTAGACAGTTTGATCTGGTAAAGGCAGTGGAAAAATAACACACCTACTGACTGGATCACCAGGTAGAAATAAAGGAAATTATTACAGCCATTACAGCTAAGAATTGGTAAACTGCAATATAATAAACATTTGTTTTTCTGGTTTATATACACCTTAACAATGATATCCATTCATCCCAAGCAAGGACCTTTCAAGAGTAAAGGGTATTAATAATTCCAGTACACAATGACAGCCTAATCTACTTCAAATACTAATGAGTGTTCTTAGGGAATAAAGCTATTGGGTAGGTTAAAAACTCTGCCCAGTCGCTATTGTTTTCTAAGTGCTGGGGCTGAGAGTCTGACTTGCTTCATTGCCCAAAACAGCAGCACTCCAATGACTGCAATAAGCACTCCTCTTTAGGTTATAATCTGGCCCAGGAGACATTGTGCATGTACATCTGACTGCTCACTAATACCTGTGGTTTAAAACTGTCCTGCCCAGGAAAACCAAAATGTATTTACAAAATACTCAAGCGGGATTAATTATCTTCATTGTTGTGATAAGTATTTTCTACATTTGTAGGCTCCATGCACACTAACATTTTTTTTAAACTCAAAAACCACTGGAAAAAATGCTGGACAAAAAACGCTGGCAATAGCGGTTTTAGTAGCATTTTAGTAGCATTCAGAAGCATTTAGTAACGTTTAGGAGCATTAGCTTTTATTAGCGTTTTTACAGTACATGTAGAGGAAAAAAAAGCTGTTAGAAGTGTCTTAGTAGCGTTTAGCTTTTTTTTCTGCTGGAAAAACGCTACAAAAACTTATAAAACTCTGCTCCTAGATGCTGGAACTCAAAAAATGCTAATAGCCTAAAGTAGTGTGCATGGACACATAGGAGAACACTATTTAACTTCTAGGAGCAGAAAAAAAAGCTAATAACAGCTTCTAGGAGCTTAAAAAAACGCTAGTGTGCGTGGAGCCGTAATGTTTTATTAGGATGTTTCAATTTGAACGTGTTGAAATCTTTCATATATACTGGGGATGGCCAAAGGAATCTGCATTAGTTTTGCATAGCTCTCAAATGTCCCTGATTTCGAGGGACTGTCCCTTATTCAGAACAAAGTCTCTTTGTCCCCCGTTCCTCCTCATTTGTACCTCATTTTCGTCTGATCTATATTGCTGTATAAAAAAGGCACTACTTAGCTATCATAAAGTGTTTCACAGTGCTAACCCTTTCTTCCAGTTGCATGTGTAAATTTTAAAAGCCAATATAAAGGAATAGTAGTGGTAAAAATACACTTGTCGGTTTAACCTAACATTTTTTTTTTACAATTCTCCTTTAAGGGGGTGTGGCAGGGTGCGTGTCATATGCCTACATACTTTTGCTAGTAGGTGTCCCTCATTCCCATCTCAGAAAGTTGGGAGGTATCCTTTTGCTTCCAGTTTTTGTAAATCTGTCCTCTTACAAACTCTGAATATTTATTTTTATTGTTGTCAGTGGCTACTGTACATCTTTTAAGCAGTTTTATGTAGGGGGTATTGTAGACCTAAAAGAGTTTGGAATTCAGACTCTCACAAATATCAAGCGACAATGATAGATATAAAAAAAATGGTGTCATAAAGAAACCTTTAGGACCTTTCAGCTAGGTACCTTCTTGCCAAATGGTCTAAATGAAAGTTTAGAGTTATGTACAGTAAAATCATTACAGCAAGTTGAATGATATAGTAGATAATTATTTAATAATATTATAGGGTTTTAAATATTGTTTTATACATTTATTCATTGTTATGTGTATTTATTTACTTTTTAGGTTTATTGCCACTATGGGGTATATTTACTAAAGCTGGGGAGTGCAAAATCAGGCTCATTTCTGCATAGAAACCAATTAGCTTCTAACGTCAGCTTGTTCAATTTAGTTTTGGCAGTAAAACATGGAAGCTGATTGGTTTCTATGCAGAAGTGAGCCTGATTTTGCACGCTCCAGCTTTAATAATTAAACCCCATAGTGGCAATAAACCAAAAAGTAAATAAATACACATAACAGTGAATAAATGTATAAAACAATATCTAAAACCCAATGACAATATTTTTAATTGTTGTTTTGTTCTATAGGTGTTTTATGTTTCTTTATAATTGTTTTGTTTGTCATTTGTGTATTTTTTTTTATATATATTGCTGTTATTACTGTTACTAAAGATAGTAGCTGAAGCTAGGTTACCATAAAAGTTTACCTGTAAAGCTTTTGATTTAAAGTTCCATAGCTCAAATATGGAAAATGTTCACACATTTGTTTGTAAAGACAGTTATTTGGATTTTAACACTTTATTAAAGGAAGTTCTGCACAATGCCATTGTGCTTGGTGTTTCTGTTCAATCTTTCAGCTGAGCATTCCACTCTATTGTATGAAAGCTGTAAGACTTGGACTGTCCAAAAGGAAAGACTGTTGCCCTTCATTCACTATTTGTATGTTTAATTACATATAAACATTTCACCTGTGCTGGAATTTTATTGGAGCTGTAATTTTGTTATATTTTAACATTTAAAGTTTACTATACAGTGACTAAAAATGTATAAATATACACTTCTGATTATTGTTTGGATGGAAATATGTTACATAGATTCCAGCTCTTGTTGCATCAATAGCCACTTGAAGACCAGGCCTTCAAGTGGCTATTGATGCAACAAGAGCTGGGATTATTATTATGATTATTATTATTATACAGGATTTATATAGCGACAACAGTCTGCGCATCGCTTTACAAAATGAAGGTAGACATTACAGTTACAATACAATTTGGTACAAGAGGAAACAGAGGGCCCTGCTTGTTAGCGCTTACAATCTAGGGGATGTACATGTAATTATCAGTACTTTTGCTAGAAAACGTCTTAGAACCCCCAAACAAAATATATTTTTAAAGCAGAAACTCTAGAGAATAAATTAGTGGGTTTTGCAATTTTTTATGTCACACAGTATTTGCGCTGCTGCTTTTCAAATGCCATTTTATGGAAAAAGTACACTTTTTGGAATTTTAATGCAAAAAAACATAATACGTAACCTTTTTTCAGTAAAGTATAAAAAGATGATGTCACACTGAGTAAATAGATACCAAACATGTCACTCTTTAAAATTGCATGTGCCCGTGGAATGGCAACAAATGATGTAAATTTTACTAGGTGACACTTTAAAACCCTTTACAGGTTACCACTTTAGATTTACAGAGGAGGTCTGGTGCTAGAATTACTGCCCATGATCTGACGTTCATGGTGATAGCTCATATGTTTGGGACGATAGCTGTTTGGGTGCGTACGGGACCGATGCATGCGTTCGCATTTTTGCTCACGAGCACGGGCAAACAGGGGCAATTTAAATGTTTTTTTTTTAATAAATAAATTTAAAAAAATAATAAATTTTACAGTGTTGCTTACTTTTTTTTATCACTTTTTTTCCTGTAACAAGGAATGCAAACATCCCTTGTGACAGTAATCGGCATGTGACAGGTACTCTTTATGGAGAGATCTGGGGTCCATAAGACCCCACATCCCTTTTCTGCCCTTAAAAGCATTTTATCATATCAAGATCGGTGTGATCGAATGCTTTTAATTTTTAAACATGGTGCCATATACATCTGATTCAACATACTGGCTCCTTCCTATCAAAACACCAACAAAGTGTGCAGCCAAACAAATGATAGCTAAGGTCTGGAAGTAGCCCCAGCCTCTGTACAAGAAGTCAAAGAAAGTATGACCTTAAAGGAGAAGTACAGCCAAAGCTATTTTGGCTGTACTTCTCTTGTGGATCACAGGAGTGCAGTTTGTTCTGCACTCTTTTGAATCGTTTTCAGCTGACAGCAGGCTGAAGCCCACTGTCGGCTGACGTCATTCATCTGGTCCAGACTAGGGAAATCCTGACTTTAATGTCAGGATCCACCTCAGAGTCTGGATTGGCACCTGGCACACCCCACCAAACCAAGACACACAATATTAGGACAGATCACCCTGCACCCCTAACAGGCACAGGGTGCCTACACATAAGAGGAACATGAGGAGCTGATACAGGGGTCCCCCCACCCCCAAAAGTTACTCCCGTCACATATCTCCCCTTTTGGCAGGAGACTAACGCAGGAGTAAATCCCAGACGGATGGACTCGGAAGTTAGTCTGTACTCCCATTCCCCCAATGCCAGCACCCACACAGTACCCCAAATTGTCCCGCATTACTCACCCAGCCAACCTCTGCCTCTCCCGTAGAACATACCCGCCGCTGGGGAGAAGTACGGACTGGTCCTTCTCCCTGAAGTCCTCTCAGCCACTGGGGAGAAGACAGGGTGGCTGGGCCGACTCCGTCATGCTGTTGGGGATCTGGGCCAACTGCCCAGCATCCCTGGGGTATCCAGGTGGCGACTGTAGTCTCCTCCACTTTGACTTGATGGACCTCCCCCAGTGTTTGCAAAGTAAGGCTGACATCCTCTTGTCCCAATGCCAGACCCTTTTCTGGGGTTGTGGCAGTGGAGACCGAAGTCCCATCCACGGACATCAGCTCAAGCTGCCGTTGTGAGGTGCCGATTGCATCCTCTTCCTGTAGCTTCTGCGGTGCTGATTGTTGTGGGCAGAGGTCAACCACGCCATGCCCTGATGCCAGCTCTTCTGCGGGGGGCGTGCCGGCTGGTTCCTTCTCAGCAGAAAAGTCAATCAAGTCCCCAGTCTCTGAAACTGGTGTCTGGGGATAGGGGTTCACCATCTCCTGTCCGTGGAACTCAGAAGATGTTACCAGTGCTGGGCAGAGTTCATTAATGTTTGGCTCTGTTGCCAGCTTTTCTGCTGGTTCTTCCTCAGCAGAGAAGTCTATCAAATCCCCAGTCTCTGGAATTTCCATTGCTGATTCTTGGGCATGCTGCCAAACATGTTTTAGCAGTTGCCTGTATGCCCTTTCCAGATGCAGTTCGTTCTTCAGCAGGTATTCCACATCTGGTTCAAGCACTGAGACCCCTGTGAGACAGAACATAGCCTCTATGCCTTCTCGTAACTCCTCCAGGGTAGGTTCTCCTTTATCGCCAAACACAAAATGATCTGTAAGGCTCTCCCACAGCAATCCAGGCCCACCAAAGTCATGTCCCTCAGGATAGCACTCTGTTGACACCCCTAAATATTCCTTCTCTGCGTACCATTGCAAAGCCCAATATCTGTTGTCCAGTTGAATCTGCTGCTGGACCAGCCTGTCCAACTCAGTCACCCAATGCTCCTGGGGTCGCTCTCCCAGGAATGGCATCCGTAACTTCCGATGGTCCCTGGCCCTTTCCCCTGGCATTGGATAGCACTTGGCTTTGTCCATACCAGCAGTCTGGAGGGCTCCTCTCCAAAGCACCTCCCAAATCCGCTGCCTGAGCTCCAGGTACTGATCCGTAGACACAGTCCTGGGGTTTGTTGCAAGAACAGTCTGCAGCAGCCCTGGGAACTCTGATGCCAGGTCCATATCTCCACTAGGGTGACTGACATCTCCTTTCCTGATCTTGAATCCCGGTGGGGGTTTGGACGTGTTCACAGCTTGGAAGCACAATCCCACTGCTGCCACCAATGTCACGGAACCGAACCCAGACCGCACTTGGGTATTTCCGTTATACTCTCGCTTCTCTGTCCGAACACAGATTCCCGGACACCACCCTGACCATACAGGGAATAAGACAGGACCAGACTCTTCTTAAGACAGGAAGTCAACTGCTTTATTTTAACACAAACACAAGATATATACATTCAAGGGAACAACCCACTTCCTTGCATATGGACGCAGGGCGTGGCAAACCAAATCTAGCAACCAGAGACATCAGCAGACACCCCCCACCAAGCCAATACACAAACACATAAAACCCATAATAGTTTGCTCCCAAGCCAGACACACAATAGAACAATGGGACAGCCACATGGCATTAAACAATGAACAACCCCCACACCCCATCAAACCAAGACACACAATATTAGGACAGATCACCCTGCACCCCTAACAGGCACAGGGTGCCTACACATAAGAGGAACATGAGGAGCTGATACAGGGGTCCCCCCACCCCCAAAAGTCATCCCGTCACACACACATATATATATATATATATATATATATATATATATATATATATATATATATGTACACTATATTGCCAAAAGTATTGGGACGCCTGCCTTTTCATGCACTTGAACTTTAATGGCATCGCTGTCTTAGTCCATAGAGTTCAATATTGGGGTGATCTACCCTTTGAAGCTCTAACAGCTTCAACTCTTCAGGGAAGGCTGTCCACAAGGTTTAGGAGTGTGTCTATGGGAATGTTTGACCATTCTTCCAGAAGCGCATTTGTGCGGTCAGGCACTGATGTCAGATAAGAAGGCCTGGCTCGCAGTCTCTGCTCTAATTACGGTCAGCACAGTGACTAAATGGTTAGCACTTCTGCCTGGCAGTACTAGGGTCGTTGGTTCGAATCCCAGCCACAGCACCTGCTGCCTGGAGTTTGCATGTTCTCCTGCGTGGGTTTCCTCCGGGTGCTCTGGTTTCCTCCCACACTCCAAAGACATGCTGCTAGGTTAATTGGCTCCTGTCTAAGTTGTCCCTAGTATGTATGTATGTATGTATGAATGTAAGTTAAGGACCTTAGACTGTACACCCCTTGAGGGTTAGGGACTGATGTGAATGTACAATATATATGCAAAAATTGACAAAAGTACCTGAAATAAATAAATAATAATAAATAAATAATTCATCCCAAAAGTGATCTATTGGGTTGAGGTCAGGACTCTGTGCAGGCCAGTCAAGTTCCTCCACCCCAAACTCGCTCATCCATATCTTTATGGACCTTGCTTTGTGCACTGGTGCGCAGTTATGTTGGAAAAGGAAGGGGCCATCCCCAAACTGTTCCCAAAAAGTTGGAAGCATGAAATTGTGCAAAATGTATTGGTATGCTGACGCCTTAAGAGTTCCCTTCACTGGAACTAAGGGGCCAAGCCCAACGCTTGAAAAATAACTCCACATTGTAATCCCCCCTCCACCAAACTTTACAATTGGCACAATGCAGTCAGGCAAGTACCATTCTCCTAGCAACTGCAAACCCAGACATGTCCATCGGATTGCCAGACAGAGAAGCATGATTCGTCACTCTAGAGAACGCGTCTCTCTAGAGTCCAGTGGTGGCGTGCTTTACACCACTGCATCACATGCTTTGCAATTCACTGGAAATTTCACGGATGGACTTATTGCACAGGTGGGTGTCCCAATACTTTTGGCAATATAGTGTGTGTGTGTGTATATATATATATATATATATATATATATATATATATATATATATACATATATAATTAATATATTTATTACAAGAACATGCATGATTACAGACTAGTTAGTATTATGTTCATTGTAAAATGTGTACATAATAATAATAATGACAGTAGTAATTATTTCCAATATTCCATTACTGTAGTCCTGACAGTTATATAATACATTCCTTACTCTATGCAGTTCTTGGCGTTACGGTAGTTAAAGTGACATTTTTGTAGCTTTATACAGATTTGGGGTTTAGACCCTGTGAAGTGTTTTTATTGTTGTTTGCAATCCTATTATGAATATTCCCTTCATTTCCTGTCCTGGTAATCATTATCACAGAATCAGGTAGTTAAGGGAATCTCTGCAATCAGGACACAATCAGAGATCTGATTGAAATTCTTATAATAATAAAAGCAGGCAAAATAACTTTTTTTCCACTTTATCAGACACAACCAAGTTCTACTTTAAATACCCATAACTCTACTTATGTTATTATCTACAAAGGTATTGGGCACAGTCATCAGAGAGAGAGAAACAAACTGTCCACGTGCGATCAACCACTATACTGCCTGCAGACATCCAGATTCTGGATTCCAGAACATCATTTATTTCTCAGACTTTAATATTAACACATCGCTAGATGTTTTGTTTTGTTTCCTATGGAAAGGATGCTTTTCTAACCTTGTTTTCTCTGTCACACCTTGATGACAGGTGTCAGTGGAGAAGCTGGCACATCTGCATGGGTCTCTTTCCTTCTCTACAAAGGTGACGGCATGCATGCTGTAAAGGGATTAATAGCTATTATAGATAGAGGGGGAATAGGTGACCTTGTGACAAGGACACAGCCAGCTCGAAGGTGTATTGTGAGTGTGTCTGCAGGGACAGTTATCTGCCAGCCAAAGCTGTGTCCTTTAGCTTGTCTGCCGAATGGGAGACCAGTGGAGTCTTTCACACAATTCAGGAACAGCATCACAGTCAGAAAATAGAAGTCCCTCGGAATTAACTACCCTACGAGCAGTGTGACATAGTGAGGCAAATTAACAGCATACTATTAGTTTGGATTAAAAAAAAAAAAAAATGATGATGGCCTATACTGAACTACAACAGTCACTTATTAAGGACATTGCATTCACTGTGTGTGCGTGCAATATATATATATATATATATATTTATAAAGGTTCAAATAAACTAAAACATACAACAAAAATTATGTATTTTATTCACATACAAAACACATAATTATGGTTATAGTGTTTAAAAAGAACAATGCAGAAGGTTAAATAACGATGTTAATGTGGTTGTGCAACTGTAGGGTTTCAGATTTTGGTCAAGAAGCTATATTTCCTTTATGTTTTTAGATATACAGTACATGTGAAAGATATCAGCTTAACCACTTCAAGTCCAGGCATTTTCACCCCCTTCCAGTCCGGGCCAATTTTCAGCTTTCAGTGCTATCACACTTTGAATGACAATTGCGCGGTCATGCAACACTGTACCCATATGAATTTTTTAGCATTTTTTTGAGACAGATAAAACTTTATTTTGGTGGTATTTATTCACCACTGGGATTTTTATGTTTTTGCAATATAAATGAAAAATTCCCAAAAAATGTTCCAAATTTTTTTATATTATTATTTATGTTTTTTTGTTAACATACCATAACACTAGCAGTAGAGTGTCACCATAGTGACACTGTACTACTTGTGGGGGGTGTTGAAGATTTTTTTTCTTTTTTTACACTGATTGCTTTTATACCCATAAGGGCTGTAAAAGCAATACTTTCTCTTCTCTGGCTGCATTTCTGCAGCCATTGAGAAATACTGTCAGAGCTGTGGTTGGTCACAGCTTGTCACATGGTACAAGGCTGTTGTGAATAGCCTTGTACCATGTGACCTCTGTGATCATTCATAGATTTCACAAGTAGTAAGCAAAGATATCCGGAAGTGACATCTTGTTTACTACTAATCATGTAATCATTGATTGGCCAATCAGTGATCACATGAATCGGGACCTCACACAGATCGTAGTGCCGCGCGCTCCCAGGGAGGCAATGGATGCGGGAGGTTGTTTAGAAACGTCCACCCGCATCAGCAGCGCTCCCGTCCGGCCATTTATCTACATGGGCCGGACAGGAAGTGGTTAAAGTAAACCTGGTACATACCTGTGAAATTTCTATTGAGAAGTTGGTGATATAAACTAATAGTGATATATAAATATTGACTTTTGCTGTATAAAGTGAAACATAGCCTGCCTCGGCCTACCCCTTGAGGGTCATAATTGATTTAATGTGTTCGGTGACTTCACTGACTAATAAGAAAGCTTGGGAGGTAGGAAAGGGTTAGATTTTACTTTTATAAGAAAAGTCTAGATTGGCATTCAATGTAAAGTAGAACTCCCCTCACATTTTTCTTTTTATGGGCCCAGATTCCCTCCCTATGACAAAAAAATATTGCCAATGTCCACATACCCTTTCCACAATCTAGAGCTTTCGGCACTTCCTCTTTGGCCTAGTGCCAGAAGTCCACTTCAGGGCAGAAAAATACTCTGTCATTCTGCCCATTGGCTATGAGCCCAGCCTGTTGTGCTCATGCCCCTCTAGGGGTTGCATCATCACCCAGGCTGGGCTCACAGTACTCCAGTTCTTAGCAGAGCTCACATGTCAATACATGAGTGCCACTCAGTGCTGGAAGGATGACCATCCACCAGCTGAAGGAGAAAAAGCTGGGGATGATTTCATATGACTGGCAAGAATACTTTAAGAAAAAAGGGACTCCGAGGGATGGGGGGTGGGGGCATAAAGGGGGGATCCTCAAGTTAAGCTTTAAACTGTCTCTGGATCTCTTGATCCTTTTGACATGAAGACAACCACTGTTCATGCATTTTTTAATCATTTGTTTGTCAGTGTTTCAAAAACCTTTTTTTATGTATGGAACACCCTTAGTTCTCCTAGTAGAACTAAGCGCTACTCAGTTCACCCCACCCCCTATTTTTTCCGACTTACCTGCAGTACTGTAATGCTCTTCAAAGCCGTGAACCCCATATTATTCCACTGCGATATGTTATTCAGTTGCCACACAGTGGGTTCCGCATTGCTATATTGGTCCTTGGTCATCTTCATCTGGCTTTTTCCGGGTGCAGGGAGGGGTTAAGTGTTAAAGCGGAACTCTTCCTTTGGGGAGTTTTTTCTGCTTTATACTTAGGCTAGACTGCTCAGGAGCAGTATTTTGTTACTCAAAGCAGAAAAAGGTACTGTGAATTATAATGATAGATCAAAAGGAGAGAGGCAGGGAAATGGGCAAAATAAGAGCAAGGGGGTGAAGGTTAGAAAACCTTAAAAAACCTTCCTGTTTGTTATAATTGTCTAACATTATAACTTCCATTTTCATAATCGTATTACCTTGCTAATGAATTCTGCTATGGTAGGAATGGTCTGGGAGAACCAGTGGCCTGGGTAGAAGCTCTTGTGCCTGAAATTGTCTCAACAATTTCTTATTGATAACAAAAACTGTATGTTCCAGGAATCATAGGCAAGTGACTTGTCAAGAGTTTAGGATAGTTTAATATGAAATTTCTACACCATGCTATAAAAGGCAATCTGCAGCTAGACAATGTAAACCAAGAAAGCACAAGATCAATCCATTATGATAGACAGTAACATAACAGTCACTTCTTCACTCTTCACTCTTCACTCTTCTCATGTCTACAACAACTGACAGTCCCACAAACGCAGAGAACTATATACACCGCAATCTTCTGCTTGGGAAATATCACTTTTTAAACAAATAGTCACATACCTGATGGAGCTGAAGAGGAACCAAATGCATAGCACTGCAGCACCCATTCAGATGACAAAGTTAAGTATTTTTAAGGAACATACATCAGTAAATATGCTGGATTATTGAAACCAGGGATCATGGGATCAGCATAATATAGATACTTTGGTGACTACCTCATCCCATTCAAGGAAAACATTTTTGAAACCAATGGCATACATGGGAAACCTAAGCTGGACTAACATAGACCAACTTTCAGCTGGTTCGAACAAGTTGAAATTCAAGCTGTGGATGGCCTTGGATATACCCTACTGCCCAGCGTCCTTTGATCTGAAAATCCAAAGAAATGAGTGGAAAAATGTTTGCTGAACAGCGGCTGCATCCAATCAGATGCAGCTACTGTCTGGGTAATCTGACAGCCACGGCTATCAAAATACAATAACCAACTGTGGAGTTTCCTCCATCCAAGCTTCTTACCATGGAAGGGCAAATTCATAAATTTCTCTGATTCAGCCTGCAAGGGGGAGCAAGAGAAATCTTAAAGTGTATAACCATTTTTAGTTAGAAAATGTTATCTTGAATTTGAATAAATCATTTGGCTTTTCATAGTGGAACTGACCTGAGCTCTTGGAGTAATTGTTATTCCAATAATGGGAGGTCTTGAAGGTTGGTATTTCTGTGAGATTAGGAAGAGAAAGTGGACATAGTTGACTATGTACAAGTTTAATAAAATTGATTAACTCATGTAAAATGCAGCTTGCTAGTCTTTACATGCAGTTGATGCTTTTTTTCAGACTTTTTTCTTTTATTTTCATCTGATGACCCTGCCAATGTCACACTTTCTAACCTAGGGTGACAACACCCCACTGTGTCTTTGGAGAAGCAGCATTGTCACCTTAGGCTGCTCTCTTGCTCTCCTCTGCTCATCTCCATTACATGGGATTCAGGGGTATTTGTAGTTTTCAGTTTATAAGGCAGATAATATTGTTTGAGAATTCGGTTTACTGGAAGTTTGGATTTTTGGAAAGATCAACAGGTCATTTCTATACCTGAAGAATATGTACTTTGTTTGAAAAACAAAAGTGAATCCATGCTCCAAATCTAAGGTCGGGTAAGGTGCAGTACATTAGATTTTTGTTCTTAGGTTTAGTCTGTGATGGAAAAAGTGGACAGCTAATACTGTAAATGAAGTAATAGTTATACACAGAGACAATGCAATGAGAACTAGTTTCAAAGGTGTATACAGTAAGTGTCCAGATACTTGACTGCCGGAAGCACCAACAACATGATCATTTCCCATAGATTTGTGGTGGCTTTCTGTTTCTTAGAGTGAAATATTGAGCTTTGCAATATTTGCATTATTACAGCAATTCACTCTAAAGTTATTCCATGTACCAGATGGTATGTACACTTAAAGGTTAGATTGCATAGATGAATAAAAAAGGTCAGGAAACACTATGATTTAATATTGTTGAGTTTTATTTTATACTCAGGTTACTGGGATGAGCCATAATAATAATGGGCAGCATAGAGGTTAAATGGTTAGCACTTCCTCCTTGCAGTACTAGGGTTATTGGTTAGAATCCCAGCCACAGCACCACCTGCCTGGAGTTTGCATGTTCTCCCTGTGCCTTAGTGGGTTTCCTCTGGGTACTCCAATTTCCTCCCACACTCCAAAGACATGCTGGTAGGTTAATTGGTTCCTGTCTAAATTGGCCCTAGTATGTGTATGTATGAATGGCAGTTAGGGACCTTAGATTGTACACCCCTTGAGGGTTAGGGACTGATGTGAATATACAATATATATATGTAAAGCGCTGCGTAACTTGATGGTGCTATATAAGTACGTGAAATAAATAAAAATAAATAATAAGATATATCAACTACACAAGTTAGTGCATATAGGAAACAACCCTTTTCTTGAGCTGTTGTACATTTAGAATTTAGGGAACAGAATGTCATTATTGGTGACTTTTGAAGTTGAGTGATGCGTAAGGCCAGACATTTTGTTCGGACTCTTAGGATAATCTAGGCCATCTGCAGTAAACAATAGCTTAAAAAAATCCAATTTATCTTGTCAGATGCTTTTTCAACATCTACAGAAAAATGGTGTTGTCTCTGGCTTTTTTTTCAAGGCCAAACTGATCTAAAGCTGACCATACGCTAGTAGGATTTTGTTCAGAAACGTTCACTTTAAGAAAATTCCTTTGATCCTCTGATTGTTAGTGGGGTCACACCCAAGTTCGTTTTCAACCGTTTTCAAAGCCGCAGGATGGAAAATTGTTATTCAGAGAAATTAATTTCTAACAGAGTATGTGGTTTTTGTTTTGGGAAGGTCCATTCATTCCAAAATTGAATGTTAAAGACAAACAACATTTTGAAGTACTTATGAATGACATTCGCCAAGTCATTGAATAAATTGAGAATTTATGTACAAATATTCATACAAATCCTCATGCAAATGTTCTTTCAAAATCAGAAAATTACTCTAAAAATGTAATCCCTTAAAGTAGAAGAAAAGGCATTACAATTATTCATTTGTTAGAGGATAAGTTCACTTTTCACTTTTTTTATTGAAAAAAATAAATAAATGCAGGTAACATTTTTGCAGGTTAAAAAAAATGTGTATTTATTTTTTTTTACATTGCAGCCTATAAAACATTGCACCTGCAAGCAGCAGATCACAGGTGCAATGCCAAGATTGTCTGCCCCTACCTTGCACATGCAGGCAGTTACTGAATTAAAAAATCAATGGACTATGAGAGCACTCACCAGCGTCCTCTCAGTTCATTGAGAACTGCAAGCTTTGAACACTGTGAATGAATGACACAGACATGTGGGTGGAGCCCTGCACAGCTGCACTGTTTTTAAATTGTGACAGTGGGTGCAGGGAAAAAATCTCATTCCCGCTGTCATGGGGAGGGGGGGAATATGGGGAGAAGAGGCAGGCAGGGGGCTAAAACATGTTACATGTTCCACCTTAAATACAGGTGGAACATGTAACATGTTCCAAAGGTGAACTTGTCTTTTAAATGATGCTCTCCTTTGATCTGATTGTATACATTTTCTAAAAAAATCATGTGCTCACATGACTCCAGCACTCCAGCTCATTCTCTCTCTCCCTGCAGCTGGTGGGCAGGAACTCTTCTCCTGGCCCACAATTCCTCGACAACCCTGGCAACTATAGATGCTGACAGGATGATGCCACAGCTACAGTGGATTCGGCACCATTGTTGAACCCTTCATATTACAGAGAAGCAAAGCTTCCTGATCATGGCACCATATAGAAAAACAGAAAAAATTCAAACTATATTTTGAAAGCAATTTATCAAAAATGATATGCAGGGCAGATCAGAGCGAAGAGGGAGAAACATTTAATTAACAATTTTTTATGCATTTTTGTGTACTTTAGCATTATACCTAAAAATAACCCTCAACACTTAGGGGTCTGTTTATAAATATTTACACAGAAAATTTGCACAACTTTCATCCAGGTTTCACACATGAAAAAAGTTTGAATCTTTGTTGAAAATTGGATAAATCTTGTGTGGAAAAAAGTACATGAACCCTATTAACTTATTTTTTCTTGCTCCTTTTTGATCTGATAAATTTACCATTGAAAACATTGGGGGAAGTTTACTAAAACTGGAACACACAGAATCTGTTGCAGCTCTGCATAGAAACCAATCAGCTTCTAGATTTTTTGTCAAAACTTAATCGAACAAGCTGAAATTTAAAGCTGATTGCTTACTGTGCACTTCTGCACCAGATTCTGTGTGCTCCTGTTTTAGTAAATTCACCTATTGTGTTAGATTAATTTTATAAGTCAAAATAAATACCTGGTGGCTTTGACAGAAATTCAGGACTGGCCTGTGCCTTGTGCTATTTGCTATTTTTGTGTTACCTCAAATACTTTTTGTGGGCTTCACAGTTCTCATCTTAGAACTACAAGTCAGGTCCTATTCTCTAGATATAAACAGTGGAAGTGGTTCAGTAGTTTAGCAAGATGAAACCACTTGATCCGCAAAAATTCAGTATATTGTCAGACCACAACAGGACTTAGGAGCTGAGTACTTTACTGACAGATCAACAGGTATTTTTCTGTTCACGATTGGTATATTACTAAGTCAAAGAACCTAAGAGTAACACTGAGTAACCCACTCAAGAACATACTACTCAGTGGGGTTGATTTACTAAAACTGGAGAGTGCAAAATCTGCATTAAAAAACAATCAGCCTCCATTGCTTCCAAAGCTTAATTGAACTATGGTAAATGGGGAATTGTCAGAATATATTGAGATGCAGAATGGAACAAGACAGGGATGCCTTCTGTCTCCATTGTTATATGTATTATCTCTCCTGGTCACCATAAGGAATAATATAGATATAAAAGGAATTTTGGTAGGAGAGATAAGAAAAAAAAAACAAAGCTTAATTGAACAAGCTGAAGTAATGCAGGGCATACATGTGTCAAATTCCGAATAAATTTTCTATAGAAAATAGGAAATTTTGTATGTTTTGTAAACAAATGGTGCCACCATTGATTTTGAAATTTGACCAACCAAGCTTTCAATTTCACATGTTGCTACAGAAAAGCATTTTCGTGGCCCAAAATTTTCTTTTCTTTCCAGGTTACAGCTCATGCTTGTTTCTTTGTCAATTATATTTCTTGCATGATTCTCCCATCATTGATAAGAAATTTGTTCCTTTTTCAAACAATTTCCAGCATGCCCGATGACTCAAATTCAATGGTTGCACATAAATCGTTCGTTTCTGTTGACCATTAAAGGTGCGAAATTCAAACAAAAAATTCTTAGAAAAGATTTTCCAAAGAAAATGTTTTCAGAATTCGACCCATGTAATTCCAGCTTTAGAAGCTGATTGGCTACCATGCACAGCTGCACCAGACTTTCAACTCTCCGGCTTTAGTGAATCAACCCCAGTGAGTTGTATATGTTTTTGAGTGAGTTACACATTTGACTCTGCATTGTTCCAGTTTATTGTATTAGTTTTGCGCAGGATTTATGCAAATATCCCGGCTGGTTTTGCTTGTCTCATCGGGACATAGTGATATGCATGCAACATTTGTACACATTAATCTGTGTTGTGTGAAAGATTTTCATTTATACCCCTATGGGCATTCTTTTCATCGTTATCACTTGGATGTACAAGTACTGCTTAAGGCTGCTGGTTTCATCTGAATATAGCATCATACATACTATCAGCTGCATTAATATGAAACTGGACTACCATCAATGAATAAGTGCCTCTATGTTGACTCTTTGCCAATCATTTATACCTCAAGATTTCTTGTGATGATTTTTTTTTTTGGATCAACTCTAATGCTTGTTTAATTCCTAAATGTTTTTATTGTTGCCCATATTATTGGTGATTAAACTTAAAGTGGAACTAAAATCCACAATACTTACATCTCTTTCCACAGTCTAAGATCCCTTGCTAGCCCTAGCATCTTCTACCTGGCTTGTTTCGGATGCAGGGATGTGACTATCTTTATTGACTGATGCAGGATGATGTAACTTCTGCGCATACTCATTAGCTCAGTTATCCCAGCATACAGGATCTGTGTAAGAATTTAAACTGAGATGTGCAGCTTAGTATAAATTCTAAGGAAGACTGCAAGCAGACAGGTAATTTTTTTGCATGTTCTGCAATAAAGAGCCTACCTGCTTGCAGTTTTTTTAATTAGAGACTTAAAGTGATAATAAAGGCAATATTAAAAAAAACAAAAACAAAACAAAAACATCCCTCTCCAGGGGATCTAAGTGGTTTTGCACAGAGCAGCCCCGATCCTCTTTTTCTCAGGTCCCCTGCCGGCGCTCCTGCCTCTCCCTCCTGCCGAGTGCCCCCAGAGCAAGCAGCTTGCTATGGAGGCACCCAAGCAGACTTACTCCCAAGCCGCTGCTCTGCATGTCCATTCACACACAGAGTCACGGCTCGGCCCCGCCCCCTCATTCTCATTAGCACACTGGTTGTGATTGACAGCAGCGGGAGCCAATGGCTTCTGCTGCTGTCTCAGCTAATGAGGAGGGAGAGTCCCCGGAGAGTTGAGGCTCTTCTGTACATCCCTGGATTACGATGGGGCTCAGGTAAGTTTTAGGAGGGGCTGCTGCACACAGAAGGTTTTTTTTACCTTCATGCATAGAATGCATGAAGGTAAAATAACTTTGAGCTATTACAACCACTTTTCGTTCCACTTTAGCTGTTATGTGCTGAGATGTACCTGTGCTGAATCTAACAATCCAGGTTAGAACAGATGTAGTCAGGACTTTTTTTCTGTGGGAATGCACTGAATGTATGTAATGGCAAGGGGTGCTGGGGTGTACTGGAGAGTCTACTGATGCTTACTGCTGGGGGATCTACTGTAATTGGGGAGCATTAATTGTTGCAGCGGGGGGGGCTACTGTTTGCCTGGGAGGTACCGTATTTGCCGGCGTATAAGACGACTTTTTGACCCTTGAAAATCTTCTCAAAAGTCGGGGGTCGTCTTATACGCCGGTACACATGTTAGGGGGGCTGCGGCATTAAGTACAGGGGTTTGCAGGGGCTGATGTCTCTTACCTGGATCCAGTCCCACGACGATCCGGTCCAGGAAGCGCGGCGTCTCCTTCAGTTCGGCCACTGGATGTTCGTGCGGCTGCTCGGCTCCGCCTCCTCACCGGTGATTGGCCGCCAGAACTGTAGCTCAGGAAAGGCACACAGGCGGCCAATCACCGGTGAGGGGGCGGAGCCAGCGGCCCCGCAAAAATTGAGTGCCGGAGCAGCAGGTAAGTGTTCTGTGTAGAGGTGCTGCTGCAACCACATATGCTGGCTGCAGCAGCACCATACGAGAACAGGGTCAGCAAGTCTCAGTGGGAGGAATAGTGCCCCATCATTGGTGTCACTGATACCAATGATGGGGCACTATTCCTCCCACTGATACCAACGATGGGGCACTATTCCTCCCACTGACACCAACGATGGGGCACTATTCCTCCCTCCCACTGACACCAACGATGGGGCACTATTCCCCCCCCCACTGACACCAACGATGGGGCACTATTCCACCCCCCACTGACACCAATGATGGGGCACTATTCCACCCCTCACTGACACCAATGATGGGACACCATTCCTCCCACTGACACCAATGATGGGGCACTATTCCTCCCACTGACACCAATGATGGGGCACTATTCCTGCCACTGATACCAATGATGGGGCACTATTCCTCCCACTGACACCAATGATGGAGCACTATTCCTCCACTGATACTAATGATAGGGCACTATTCCTGCCACTAATGCCAATGATGGGGCACTATTCCTGCCACTGACACCAATGATGGGGCACTATTCCTCCCACTGACATCAATGATGGGGCACTATTCTTCCCACTGATACCAATGATGGGGCACTATTCCTTCCACTGATACCAATGATGGGGCACTATTCCTCCCACCGATACCAATGATGGGGCACTATTCCTCCCACTGACATCAATGATGGGGCACTATTCCTCCCACTGGTGTGCATTGGAAGAGGGGTAGTCTTATACGGCGAGTATAGCCCAAACACTACATTTTAGCAGGAAAAGTAGGGGGGTCGTCTTATACGCCCAGTCGTCTTATACGCCGGCAAATACGGTATGTTGATGCTGGTGGGGATCTATTTTTGCTGCTGATAGAGATCTACTGTTGAGACGGGGGTCTTTTTAACCTGGCTACTGGGAGATTTGTTGTTGCTGGCAGGGGTCTATTGTTGCTTGGGTAGATCTATTATTGCTGTGGGGGTAAATTGCTGCAGGGGTCTAATTTTGCTGGGAGGGGTCTATTGTTCCTGGCTGCAGGAAATCTAATTTACTGCCTTTCTTGTTATCATTAACAAATTACATAGCACCACAAAATGATACTTGTTTCTATATTCTCTAAAATGGGCAGTACTGGAAGGTTGGTAGGGGGTGGAACCAAGGGACAGTACTTGGGGGTGGGTAAGGGTGGAGACAAGGTGCGACTCAGAAGAGGGGCATAGCTGCAACTATTCTCTGAAAGAACAAGCCCTGGATGTAGTTATGTTTAGCCAAAAATATGGGGCTTTTAAAACTTAGCTAAGTGTAACGCTGCTCCCATATATATCACTGATTAGGGTGGGACCTCTGTTCTTTGTTTCAACTTCTTCCAAAATACCTCAGCCCCTCATACAATATCACAAGAAAATCACCCAATAGTAGCCAATATCAAAGAAAACAAGCATCAAACCAGGCAGTAAAGGCAAACTTACTATATTTTCAATATATCAAGCTGCGCTGAAAAAAAAATTAGTCACAAATTTTTTTTACTGTATACATAGACATATAAATATTAATATCATACGTTGTAAAGAGTCCACAAGTTGTGAAATCCACGCCGGCAAATTACAGCAAATCGCCTGCATTTCCGGGAATGTGATGACATCATCTCCACCATATGCATTTCATCATCCATGATGTCATCCAGGCCACAGGACGATGTCACATATAATGAAATGCGTAGGGTGGAGCCGCATGCATGCTGACGTCATTGCGTTCCTACATTCCCGGAAATGCCGGCAGTTTGCTGTAATTTGCCAACAAGTAGAGATTTGAATTGTGCAATTTTTAATATGTTAAATCAAGTGCATTTTTAATTCTAAATAAATGATGTAATAAGGTTTTACACTATTGGAGCGTTTGTTCCCATATTTCTATATAAGCATTGATGGGATGGTGATATGCAGAGTATCGTTAAAAGGATACATGTTTCCCTTGGGGAATATTTACAGTTGTGTGGTGATCCCCAATACAGTTGGTATTTGTGAGTCCTTTGTGACCTGTCTTTAAGTAGAAGGTCATTTGCAGCTTGTAAGCTTGCATTTTTTACTATTGAGGTGGCAGTCTTCATACACTGATCTTCTACTTTCATCAGTGATGGACATTCACTCTGATGCTGTGACTTTGTCATGAGCACTTAAAAAAGTGGATTTCACAACATGTGGACTCTTTATAACTTATAATATTAATATTTATGTTTATTATGCACATTTATTGTTATGCATATTTATTATGCACATTTGATTATTATTAATAATAATTATTAAATAATTATTAAATAAATAATAATTATTAAAATGATAATTATTAATAATTATTAAGTATATGAATGCAGTAAAAAATAATTGGGGGTAATTGTTTTTCAGCACAGCTTGATATATTGAAATTATAGGTTCACTCTGCGGGACAAACAAACCCTATTTGACAAAATATGGACCCACATGGTTCACTTTCCTACAGGTCCCGAAGAATGGGACTGACCCCTGGGCTGGTGTGTGCTGGATTGGTTTTCTTCTTCTTATTCTGACTTCACTCTTCTTCCTCTCCCCTTTTCCTTCTTCCCCTTTTCTGTTTGTTCCATGCCCCTTCCCTTCCTTCCCATCCCCTCCTCCCCTTCTCATTTCTCTTTTTTTCCCCCTTTCTTTTTCCTCTTTCCTCTTTTTTTTTTCTTCTCCCTTTTATGTTCTTTATCCATAGCTGCCTTGATTACCCCAAGAAAATTATTATTCTGACTATTGACGATCATTGGCTCTGTTCCTTGACACCTACTGTTACCTGCTAACCACAGCATTGCATTGTGGTGTTATTTTTTTCTCTTTTCTATGATTAAGTCTGATGGTGCCACGGCCTCCATGGGTTTCAATGGGGGGAGGTTTCAAATGGTATCAATAGCTTGGTTTGACCCGAAGGGACCTGGGTGAGTCCACAGCTTCATTGGGACTGGACGGGATGACCACTTGCTTTGCTTTGCTAACTCTTAATTCACTGTTAATTCATTGTTGATTTGTATGTAATTAAGAATAGTCCTAATTGTGTTTTCAGAGCTTTGATTCTTCCTACATTTATTTAGATATCTCCAGGTTTCTCTCCTGGAAGAGGTAAGGGCTTGTGTCCAACTATGTCTTTGTGCCTCTTTTTTGTATGTACCACAGTACCTTTGTGAACGGTGCAATCTGAACACCTATGCACATATTATGCTTTGCTCTTTTCTTGGAAAATGTTGTAATAAAAACAATTGAAACAAAAATTATAGGTTCACTATGACAAATATCATATAGTAGAGCTGCTGCTTTTTGTAACTTATGTTACACATTATTCATATTTGAGTTTTTACACAAGAACAGTTTCTTTAGCTTTAAGCTTACTATATTGTCACCCAATATGGTTGGTAATTAGGCAAGCATAAAATGGATTAACAATGGTAGTAACACAGTTTAGCATACAAAGTGATTAACAGTAAGGACTAGGTATAAGATGACAGATCAGCATAAGCTGTAACAAGTCCACCTCAAGTGCGGCAGTGAGCAGTAGTAAAGTGTAATCTACCAAATACTGACACTATGCTGCCAGAATGCATTTATGGCAGTAATGCTAGTCCTAGACCAACTGCATATGCACTGTCTAAAAGCAAAGGAGCAAAGGAGGACGGTAGCTTGATGAATAATTATTATGAGAGGGGCAGTCCTTTGAAGTGTTCTTCTGCCAGCTATCATTTGGGCCCTTTAAGAGTGTTGGTGCACTTAATGACAATCCCAGTTAACCTGCATGCAGTATAGCTACAGAATAGGTGAAGTATAGTCTCGGCACAGGTGCTAGATAGATGTGGTTTAGATGCAGTAAAGGTTTGGTATAAGGAAGTATAAAGCTGGTATAGGTGCAGTCTAGGTTTGGAATAAGTGCGATACAGTATGGGTTCAGTATGGATTGGGTACACTCGGTGTCCTGCTCTTAGTGGCTCAGTCCCTGCTAGCAGTATCAGCAGTGATATAATAGCTCTCTCGCCAGTTTCCGGGATGCTAGAAGGTAGTCTCTGATGATCAGCAATGGGAAGCAGAGGGTGAGTGGGTGAGTCCGGCAGGTGCTAAAATGTGGGCACTCCCAGTCTCAGGCTTATATCTCTGCTGCTATGGTCTCCAGGTAGCAGGCAAATATTCACACAGAGATGCTCTTACTCTAACTCTCTCAGTGCCAAGAGGAAGCTCTTTCCCGGGCAGTTTAATAAAAATCCTCTCTCCACTCCTCCTAATGCATAGTGCTCATTGGGATCTGCAGTGTACTGTCATCTGAAGCCACAGCTCCCAAGATTCTCGGTGCTCTGCATAGAGTTCTAAGGACTTGCTTGGCTTTAGTTCTCCCCCTGCTGGCTGGAGGAGGATTATTACAGCATAACATTAGTATCTTAGTAGAGGGAGAGAAAAATAAAGGGCAATGTCTCCATCTCCATATCGTTGTATCCCAGCACCTGGCTACATAAGTAAAGGGTATTCTGACTAGACTGAAATGAAAAAGTTAAAGAAGATAGAAGGGTGCCAAAATGTTTGTAAAATTTCTGTTTAAAGCCAACTGCCTCTGGGCGTTTAGGTAGGGTAGATCCTATTGGCTAAGAATTGTGTCTCCAGAGAAGCTGTTGGCTCCTTTTGGAATGCTAGAGGGAAAATTTTTAAATAAGTTTGACTATTTGTGTTTCTAAAGACTTCATTGAATTGAAAAAACATGGGGATCATTAACAAAATAGGTCAGTGTAGACATTTTTAAAGGCAGTTTGTAACAGATTCATGGGAGTATCACCTGACAAGGCTTTAATAGAGAAAATGAATGTTCAGTATGTGCCAGAATTAATAGCCCTGGCAACAGGTCTACTGTTCTTGTCACTTATCCATACAAGAAACATAGATAATTTAAAAATAAATAACTGATGCTTTTGTCAGAAATCAGCCTCAATTGCACTGTCATCTTATCCTAGCTTTTCCCAACACAACAGTTTGAATTAATGAAGCCTTACTTTGATAGACATGGAGATGAAGTGCCCAATGTTGTGTAACTTCTTGCATCTACCACTTTGCAGTTCAAACATCTTGTTGGAAGGGTGCTAGTTCTTAAATCACATGCACAGTTGTGGTTAACAAGAATGTATATAAAATACCAATATGCAAATGACAAATATTACCAACAGTCTTAATGGTATGATATATATGAATAAATATTAATTATGCCCAGTCACTGGTACCTTTATACTTCTACTGAAATCACTCTTTATATGGACTTGAGGAGGACACACAAGGTGATTCTGTATTGTATCACCTGCTTGCGCTCATTAAAGGTGAGGGAATATTCACTTAAAGAAGATCTGAACTGGGAAAGCATGGTAGAAAAAGGGAAACAGAAGACAAGGGAATAGTCACCAGAATTGCCATATTCTCCATGCAGTAGATCTTTTCCTCATTACTGACTTACCATACCTTGTTCTGCACTGGGGGGATTTACCAAAACTGGAGCACTCAGAGTTGCACTAGATTTAGCACTCTCCAGTTTTAGTAAATAACCCCCACTGTGTCTGTGCTTTGAGGTGGCCATTGTGGTAGAGGCAGGTCTTTGCTTCCTCATATCAGAGCTGCCCGCCAATAACTGGTGATCAAAAGATTGCTGAAATAATTTTCAAGCAGGATGAGAAAACCACAAATTCACAGAATAAATGAAAAAGAAGCAGGGAGATCCTTGCACTGCAGGATTCTCAGGTACAGCTTCCTCTCTAGCAAGGAGAACAGTTAGTAAAAAATTATTACTATTGCCAAATCTCACTACAAATCTCTTGGGACTAGCAGTCAGAGGCAGCAGAGTCTTAGAAGATACGACACTGCATATATTGCATACTGCAGTGAGTCTGTAGGCACAAGAATGCCTATACACAGGAAATACACTGCTGTTTTCAGCAGGGATTCAAGGCAAAATATATAGTTTTCAGGGTATGGCTGAGCCACAAATACTGTTTTTAAATGTACCCTGTACCAAAACAAAACTTTTATTTGAGTTCAGGTCTATTTTAACAAAGTACAAATTGACTTTGAAAAGTGAATGTTTTCCTAATTTAATAAAGAAAATGAAACTACATACACTGTGGATATCCAGTTATGTGCCAGGAAAGAAGATTAGGATAAAAAAAACTTTATGCACATGACTGGGTGGCTGAAGTTAATGGAGAAGTATAGCTAAAGCTATTTTGGTTGTACTTCTCCTGGGCATCCGTTTTCAGCCGACAACGGGCTAAAGCCCGCTGTCAGCTGATGTCACTCAGCTGATCCAGGCTCTGAAAAGATGCTGACCATATGGTCGGGATCTACCCAGATACATGGCCTGGCAGATGGCTCAGCTTCTGAGAGAGCTCTTGAGACCCTGAGCCAGCCGCTCCCACCCCTTCCACAGCCTGGCACTCCAGTGAGCACTGGGGGGGCAGAGCAGAGAGCCGGTGACTGACAGTCACAGCTAATTGCTCAGAGCGGAGCGGACTGTTTTTTATTCACTCAGTTCTCAGTGCAAAGGCAGGGGACAGACGCAGAATTGGACTGAGTATAAATGTTTATTTTTTTACGTACCCCAACTTCTCCTTTAACCTTTTATACTAAGCTAAGGGAATTTTCCCTTTGTTAGGTAAACAGCCTCTATTCCTTTAGTAAACCAACCCCCATATGTTTCTGGGGCTTCTGGACAAAGAAGAAAATTATAGTTAAATCTTGTGAGAATACGCTTAGATCCATCTACAGTTTGGCTGGACACTAGAAGTGTTGTGTAGGTTGAGATTCAATATAATATACTACCTCCAGGGTGTAAGTTTATCGACTTGTGTTCCCATACTGCCTGTTTTGTATTAGCATTAGTAAAGAATAGCAAATTCAGTGTGGCTAGCTTGACTGCTTTTAATGTAAAAATTAAATTGTCTGAGGTTATAGGTATCCAATATATCATCGCATAATTGTTGCAGTTACAGCCCCACAAAGCTGCAAGCAGACATTGTGTGCTTTAAGACATCTTTGTTCTTTCAATACTTAATTTTCATTTTGGGTAAACGTAATCATTATCTTTACTACTGTGACTGTGGCGTTTCACCTCTTACCATACCATAGACATCCCTACCGTGGGGTTCTGTATATCAGATGTAATAAATTACATTGGAGTGCATCCACTCTAATTTATGCTGTAGACTGTAAAAAAAACTATAATACTATAATATAGACTATAAAAAATGGAAAAATCCTGGAGACACAGTGTGTCATTTATTACCATTGATATCAGCATTTTCTATAACACTTAAATATTTTCCACTAAAACAGACAGGAAAAAGTCCAAATTAAATGATGTCAGTGAATATTTTCTCTTTGCCTGGATCCTATATACAGTCTACCATGTAATTATGGCTTTACATACTTGCATGGACGTAGAAGAGTAATGTAGTGCAATAACTCAGGGTCCAGTCATAACACTAGTGGAGTTGGAAGAAAGTGCAAGACTGGTGATTTAATAGTCTAGTATTTAAAAGAAATTGAAATTAATATTTTTTATATTGGTGAATGTTTATAAATTATTTTTTAAATGGTAAAGGGAACCTATGAGGAAAAAGATGGGAGCTTCCATTGCTTACATGTTTTAGATATCAATATCTTTATTGAGGCAATAAAATTTGTAAAACAAACATAACCTTAACAGACCATAAGGATCTATGTTATTTCTATCCAATCACAGGATAATACGATTGCCAGTTAATATGTAGAAATCATAATGTGTATAATAAACCTCTAATATTTAAAACTGACAATACTGTCAAATTAAATTAAATAATTAATATTACAATCTAAAAATGCTGGCTTTTAAAGCTTTGGAGCTCTCATCCTCAATGAAGCTTCACTACCATGTATACAGGTTAGGTGCCCTATGTTTGTTAGATGCATGACTATGGAAGTCAGGGGTACACTAAGTGGTGAGGAAAGAATACCAGCCCACCGTCAACAATAGCTGCACCCTCATTCCATCAAATAGAGTAAAGTTACTCTAAAGGTAAAATATCAATTTAGGTAGTATCTAATATAATTTTAAAGCAGATTTAAACCAACCCTCCAATTACAAACCCAATATAAGAAATACCTGCCCAAGCTTAGACCAGCTGCAGGCCTCGGCTTACTGGTCATGTGAGCACTGCTGCCATCCAGAAGAACCCATTGATTAACTGATTAACACTCAAGTAGATGGTACACCAACGCACATCAACACGATCCTATATATTTGATGGATTGCTCTGCCATTCATTGTCAATGGCACTCAAACTTCATTGTCAGTGTCACCCAACACACAGTAGAGTAGCTGCAAAATGCATTGAGAAGTGAAGCAAAAAGAAAGAGCGCACCAACCTTGCACATTACGTCAGTAAATCTGTGATTTTATTAAATAAATTATATATACTCACAAACAAGAAAGTATAACAAGCATTACAGGTCCTCAAACTAACTAGGGGGTGTAGAGCCAGTGTGAGTCATGTCACAAGGGTAGACTCTGAAAGTGAGGCTGATGCGTTTCAAAGAGGGTGTCAGGGATCTCCCCGATCCCTGCCGCGATGGTCCCGGCGCAGGCACAGTGCACCGCCCTGTGCAGGGACACGGGCACTAGGTCCGGGCCGGCCGCGGCGTTCGAGTTCGCGCATGCGCAGTAGAAGCCGCGGCCGCCCGCTGGGCACCAATGGCAGCGCAGGGCGGGATATTTAAATGGCCCTGAGCTGTCATTCAGTGCCTTCTGGTCTTTCCTGCATCCTGTGAACCTGTGAACCTGTACCCTGTAAGTTATTGACCCGGATTGTACCTGACCTTGCTGTTTTCTCCTATTCTGACCCTTGCTTTGCCTGACCTCTCTCCTGAATGCCCCCTATTGGATTTGACCTGCTGTTGCTGACCTGGCGTGTGACCCGACCATTCTATGCCCGCTGCCTTGTACCTTGCCGCCCTCTCTATTACCGACCCGGCCCGTCTGACCTTGCTCATCCATCCATCCATCCCGTGCAGTGGGGTCTTCTGACCTCCTCACATCAGACTCTTCCCCGTGGGAGCCCCTTGCGCATACTACTACCACTGACGGACGAACCCAGTAGTCACGACCTGGTCTCAGGGAGCTCCAAGTCCATCCCCACCATCAGGGGCCCTGGTGAACAAGCACCCTGGGACTTAGACTCCGTGCGCTGGGGACGCCTATTCAGTGGAGTGCTAGTAGTACCGCCGGGCGGTCCCTTACAGTACCAGAAGGCCATGACTGAGTCTAGAGGAGGTCCCTCGCCGCTGGAGGAGATCTGCAGGCACCTGTCCAATTTGACACAGACTGTATCGGCCCTGCAGGATAGATGTCAGCGGATTGAAACTCAATTCCAGACCTGCACTATATCCGCTGCCGCCCCACAGGCCGCGGTTCCCACATCTCCAGCTGTAGCAGCCCCTGTGCTGGTGTCTGGGGCATCCGCACCACTCCCAGCGGCCGACCCCCGAGTACCCTTACCGGAACGTTTCCACGGGGACCGCACACGTTTCAGATCATTCCGCGAGTCCTGCCTCCTCTATTTTGAGCTACAACCCCGAACCTTCGTGACTGAATCCGTGAAGGTGGGGTTCGTCATCTCCCTCCTGCAGGGTGAACCCCAAGGCTGGGCCCATCGATTACGGGGAAAAAACGACCCTCACCTCAGTTCGGTTGACAGTTTTTTTGATGCTATGGCCATCCTTTATGATGACCCGCAGCGGGCAGCTTCTGCTGAAGCTACTCTGTACACGCTCCGGCAAGGCCGCCGAGCGGCGGAGGAGTACGCAGCTGAATTTAGGCGGTGGATGGGGGATACTCGCTGGAACGAGTTCGCACTCCTGCATCAGTTCCGTATTGGCCTATCAGATGGCCTGAAAGACGAGCTCGCCCGGGTGGAGGTACCTGAGACTTTAGAGGACTTAATAGCTCTGACCATTAAAATTGACCGTAGACTGCGGGAACGCAGGTTTGAGAGGTCCGGCCAGGGTCATGGAAATCCCTGGGGATCATTTCAGGGTCCCAGTCAAACACCTAGGCCAATCATCCAAAACCGGCCACCTGGAGACAACCCCGAACCCATGCAGCTCGGCCTGGCACGGCCTAAACTATCCCCAGAGGAACATCTGCGCAGACGATCCCAGAACCTGTGCCTCTAGTGTGGCGAAGCTGGTCATATGGCGCGTTCCTGCCCGCAGAAACTGAGTAAGTGCACCTCTTCTTCCTTATCCATTGGCAATGTTGGTCCATCCCAATACTTAGTGGTACCCCTTTCCTTTCAGCTTCCAGAAAGGACCGTGGAAGTATCGGCCATAATTGACTCTGGGGCATGCAGCTGCTTCGTGGATATTAATTTTGCTCACCAGCAGGGTATTCCCCTTCAATTGAAACAGAAGGGGTTCAATATTTATTTGGCCGACGGTTCCCGAATAAAATCGGGGGTAGTGAACCAGGAAACCCCCTCCATCACCACTGTCATTGCCGGCCAGCACCAGGAATTCCTCCGCCTGGATGCTATAGCTTCACCCCTCTTCCCAGTCATTCTGGGGCTCCCATGGTTACGGGCCCATAACCCCCAGATTGACTGGGAGACCGGAGTAATCACGTTCCCTTCCCCATACTGTCGGATATACTGCCGCACTTCGGGCCCGGGGGCCCCCCAAATCCTCCTGTGCTCTGAGGGGGAAGCTGAATTAAAACAAGTAATCCCTGCGGTCTACCATGGGTTTCTAGATGTGTTCAGCAAACGGGGAGCTGATACTCTACCCCCCCACCGCCCTTATGACTGCCCCATTGACCTGTTACCCGGCTCAGAAATTCCTTTTGGGCGAATCTTCCCCCTTTCAGAGCCCGAATTGGGGGCCCTAAAGGAATATATCGAGGACAGCCTCCAGAAGGGGTTCATCCGCCACTCCACCTCACCGGCGGGGGCGGGAATCTTCTTTGTTGAAAAGAAGGACAAAACCTTAAGGCCATGTATCGATTACAGGGAATTGAACAGGGTCACGATAAAAAACCGTTACCCACTACCGTTAGTACCTGAGCTGTTCCAAAGTTTAAAGTCAGCAGTGGTTTTTACCAAGCTGGATCTGAGGGGGGCGTACAACTTGATTCGCATAAGGGAGGGGGACGAGTGGAAGACGGCCTTCCGCACCCGCTTCGGTCATTTTGAATATCTGGTCATGCCGTTCGGGTTGTGCAATGCTCCGGCCACTTTTCAACACTTTGTAAATGATATTTTTAGGGACTTTCTGGATGTCTTTGTGATCGTTTATTTAGACGACATTCTGATTTTCTCCCCGTCTTTGGGGGAACACAGAATACATGTAGCAAAAGTATTGGGGCGGTTGCGGCAGCATGGGTTGTACGCCAAGGCAGAAAAATGTTGTTTTGAACAATCCAGCATTGCCTTCTTGGGCCTGATTATCTCCACCGCGGGGGTCGCGATGGATCCCCAGAAGGTCGCTGCAATACTGGATTGGCCTGAACCCACAGACAGGAAAGGCGTCCAGCGATTCATCGGCTTTGCAAATTTTTACCGGAAGTTCATCAAGAACTTCTCGGGTCTGGTCTCCCCCATTACTCAGCTAACCAAGCTGGGAACCCGATTCAGATGGACACCAGAAGCGCAGGGAGCTTTCGAAGTCTTAAAGAAGCTGTTCACTTCGGCACCCATTTTGGGTCACCCAGACGCCGCTCTGCCCTATATCTTGGAGGTAGATGCATCGGAGAATGCGGTAGGCTCCATCCTCTCCCAACGAAAAGGCACCAAGGAATTGCTCCACCCTGTAGCGTTCTTCTCACGGAAGCTGACCCCAGCGGAGAGGAACTATGATATCGGTGATCGAGAGCTACTAGCGATCAAAACGGCGTTAGAGGAATGGAGGTACCTGCTGGAAGGTGCGGTGCACCCCATCTTAATATTTACTGACCACAAGAACCTAGAGTATCTGAGAACCGCCAAGCGTCTACGCCCGCGACAGGCGAGATGGGCACTATTCTTTTCGAGATTCAACTTCCACATTACGTACCGGCCGGGATCAAAGAACACTAAGCCGGATGCGTTATCACGGATGTACGAAGACGCCAAGGAGACCCCAGTACCTGACACCATCCTGTCCTCGGGTAACTTCTTGGTCCTTCAGTCGGACCTTCGTTCCAGGCTAATGGAGGCATCCACAAACTTCTCTACCCCAGGCGGAGGGCCGCTCCGGAACAAGGGGGGACTCCTATGGAGGGAAGACCGAATTGTGGTGCCGGAAGAAGCCCGAACCTTGGTCTTGGGGCATTGCCACGACCACCCAATGGCGGGGCACTTTGGCCCAGAAAAGACCCTGGAACTTCTCCGACGCTCATTCTGGTGGCCAGACATGGCTAAGGATTGTAAGGGCTATGTCAGGTCCTGTGTCACCTGCCAGAAGAACAAGCCATCAAGAAACAAGGTTTGGGGTCTGCTGCGACCCTTACCTATTCCTGAACGGCCTTGGCAAAAGATCTCACTAGACTTTATAGTCGAGCTTCCGCCATCCCGAGACCACACGGCAATCCTGGTAGTCATGGACTGCTTGTCCAAGATGGCCCACTTCATCCCGTTGAAGAAAACCCCCTCGGCGGCCGAGACCGCGCGAGTCTTCATTCGTGAGGTAGTCAGGTTGCATGGGGTCCCCGAAGACATTGTCTCGGACCGAGGGGTCCAGTTCACGTCCAGATTCTGGAGGGCACTGTGCAAAGCCCTGGACATCAAATTATCTCTCTCCTCTGCGTTCCACCCTCAAACGAACGGTCAAACCGAAAGGACCAATCAGACCTTGGAGCAATACTTAAGATGCTATACCTCGTTTACTCAAGATGACTGGCTGCCACTTCTTCCTTTAGCGGAATTTGCGTATAACAACGCCCGCCACTCAGCAACAGGGCAGTCCCCGTTCTTTGCCAACTATGGCTTTCACCCAGTCTTCCTCCCGGATTTGGTGTCGGAATGCCCAGTACCAGCAACACGAGATGTGGTAACGTTCTTCGCTGCAAACAATAAGAAGCTTCAAGTGGCCATCAGTCGGGCCCAGGAAGACTACAGGAAAGCATTCAACAGGAAACGGAGAGGAGATCTGGTATTGCGGCCTGGGGAGAAGGTTTGGCTGGCGACGTCCAATCTAAAGATGCTTTGCCCGTCAAAGAAATTGGGACCCAAATTTATAGGCCCCTTCTGCATTAAACGGATGGTTAACGAAGTAGCCTACGAACTCGCCCTCCCTGACACGCTCAAGATCCACCCGGTCTTTCATGTGTCCCTGCTGAAGCCAGTGGTCCCAGATGCCTTCCCTGACCGGGAATCTAGACCCCCGGAAGCGGTAACGGTCGAAGGAGAAGAAGAGTTTGAGGTTGAAACAATCCTGAAGTGTCGAAGGAGGGGAGGCCAGACCCAATTCCTTATCAAATGGAAGGGCTATGGTCCTGAGGACAATTCTTGGGAACCAGCCCATAATGTCCATGCACCCAGACTTGTCCGGAGGTTCTTTCGCGATCACCCGTGGTGGAGAGATCGGGTGGGCATCCGGAGGCTGCCCGTAGGGGGGGGGCAATGTCAGGGATCTCCCCGATCCCTGCCGCGATGGTCCCGGCGCAGGCGCAGTGCACCGCCCTGTGCAGGGACACGGGCACTAGGTCCGGGCCGGCCGCGGCGTTCGAGTTCGCGCATGCGCAGTAGAAGCCGCAGCCGCCCGCTGGGCACCAATGGCAGCGCAGGGCGGGATATTTAAATGGCCCTGAGCTGTCATTCAGTGCCTTCTGGTCTTTCCTGCATCCTGTGAACCTGTGAACCTGTACCCTGTAAGTTATTGACCCGGATTGTACCTGACCTTGCTGTTTTCTCCTATTCTGACCCTTGCTTTGCCTGACCTCTCTCCTGAATGCCCCCTATTGGATTTGACCTGCTGTTGCTGACCTGGCGTGTGACCCGACCATTCTATGCCCGCTGCCTTGTACCTTGCCGCCCTCTCTATTACCGACCCGGCCCGTCTGACCTTGCTCATCCATCCATCCATCCCGTGCAGTGGGGTCTTCTGACCTCCTCACATCAGACTCTTCCCCGTGGGAGCCCCTTGCGCATACTACTACCACTGACGGACGCACCCAGTAGTCACGACCTGGTCTCAGGGAGCTCCAAGTCCATCCCCACCATCAGGGGCCCTGGTGAACAAGCACCCTGGGACTTAGACTCCGTGCGCTGGGGACGCCTATTCAGTGGAGTGCTAGTAGTACCGCCGGGCGGTCCCTTACAGAGGGACCCTTCTTCATCAGAGCTCTTGTTTGTGAGTATATATAATTTATTTAATAAAATCACAGATTTACTGAGGTAATGTGCAAGGTTGGTGCGCTCTTTCTTTTTGCTTCACTTCACAATATCAATCAGGCTTCCCCAGCCTTGTTCTAGAGCTGCACAACCTTCCATGCACTGGTGGAATTGTTTCAAGTTTCCTTCGATCCTTCCACCCCTGGTTTGTATCTGCTGCAAAATGCATGGCAGCGCATCACAGCATTCAGAACTAGAAGCAAAGTTTACATTTATCAACTGATTATCAGTCACTTAAAGTGTCTCTAAAGGCCTTTTTTTAGTTTTGGATAGAGTAGAGAGGGACATCAGAACACTAGTAGTGGAGAAATCCTCCTATGTGAACACTAATTCTGGTGACCCGGTGGGATTCCCTCACTTTGGAGAGATTTCCTCTCACTTCTTGTTTTTACTATGGGACAGGAAGTGAAGGGAAATATCCTCAATGGGACACAAGGGAATACAAAAAAAACATGCCCATGAACTCAATAAACATAAACATTCAGTGGTTGATTTAACCCATCAACACCTACCCCAAAACATAACTATTAATTTTTAGTTTTTTAATATTTTAATAATATTAATAGTGGACACTTGGGAGTACTGTATATATTACCGCTCACAAATTTCACAGTTTCCCCCGAAAATGCCTTCATCTGGTTTTCTGTCCAGAAGAATGTCACCATATCTGTTCAGGAATCATCCAGGTTCAAAGGTCTCTACTTCTTGGATCAAGAACCTGGCTCGGAGGTGGCACACTCATTTAGATCCTGGTGAAGTGAAGTCAAATTACATTTTTTTTGCTTTACAGGGACAGTCCACATTGTACTGATATGAATGATATGTTGGTTAGAGATAGATACTGGATTTTCCTGTGGAAATACTGTATAGTTCCAATGGAGCTTCACACTATGACCGCTTTCCTGCCACAGAGCCTTACTCTTCATGCAGCAGCAAGATAATTCTCAGTCCTAACTGTGGTGTTCTTGCTGCAATCTCTGTAATGTGATATACAACAAGGAAAATGAGACATACCAAGTAGGAGGACTATGGATCAGTACCATGGTCTCTGAGAGATACAACAGTTTAGTGTGGGCATTCACTAGCAATTGCCAATGTATGGTTAAGGTGTAATGCTGAGATATACTTTTAGCATTAATATTAGCTCTTGTAAAACGTACAGTAAAAGGTATACTAAAGTAGTAGAAATTGATCAGCACTCCAGGGGGATACTTTAACAGTACTTTATTAGAACAGTTTATAAGCAGCAATTGCTATTTTAATCTAGAAAATCCTATCTCTAGTTCAATACATTTTTATTAAATTCACAATACAAAATTACAATCGTAAACTAGTACATGTATATATAAAATTCATGACATAATGGAATTCAGAAGCCCATAGTTTTAGAGGGAAAGTTAAAAAAGGTACAGGCCCGTCAAATAGATCATGCATGTGTATTGCAAGAAATTCTAACTGGGTAGCCTCTCAATGAAGAAGTTAGGATATGGTAAATCTATTAGATAAGTTTTCAATGTAATGTATCATAAAAAAGAAAGGAAAAAGTAGTGGAGGTTCACACACAGAAAAAAAATTGTCAAAATGCATGTTTACTGAACTAAAAAGATTGCCCAGGAGGGAAGGGTGTGAACAAAATAAGGTCCCAAGGTCTTTTTTTGGATCCAATGCTGGGAGGGGGGGCTGAAGGGGAAACAGAAGTGGCGGTAAGGAAACATAGGGAAAGGTAGATGGAAATGGAGCCCTAGGGTTGCTACATCAAAGTGGGAGGAGGTTTAGTTTCCTTTTCCCTAACACCTGTTCCCCCATCATTCCATAACTGTGAGGTAACAATCAGAGATATAACACCCTATGATTAGTTTGTAAGTAATCTCTCCATGGGATCCAAAGTTTCAGGAACAGATAGGGTTTATCCTCCACCGAGGCTGTCAATTTTTCTTTAAACATCGAGCCATCTAAACGAGTCTTGGCTCCCTGAAAGTTCAATGAGGGAGACTTCCAAGAGTGTGTGCTTGCTTGTTTGATAGCACTGAAGATGAAGCCAATTAGTTTAACTGTTTTTCAACAAGACCTCAACTGGATCTTTTTATAGATTGCAATGAAGGACCCCATTTATCAGTGTGTAAGCTCTAATCCACAGCTTCTGTACTCTTGGACATGTCTACAATATGTGTACCATCGTTCCCTTCTGTCTACAGTCCCTAAAACAAAGAGGAGGTGCCCGGAAACACATTTGGATATGCAGGAGGGGTTTAAGTACTACTGCATTAAGCCTTAATTAATATTTGTTATATATTAGCTCTAGGAACATATTAGCCCTGGAAAACTCCTATAAAGGATTAATGCAGCGGTACTTAACCTCCTCCTGCATATCCAAATGTGTTCACGGGCACCTCCTCTTTGTTTTAGGGACTGTAAACAGAAGGGAACGATGTTTAGGAGGGACGGCCGGGTGGCACACAGAGGAAACAGACCGTGCATTTCTCAGTTCCTGTATGTGCCGCATGGCCAGCCTCCCTATCCATTGTTCCCTTCTGTCTACAGTCCCTAAAACAAAGAGGGGTTTTCCAGGGCTAATATGTTCCTAGAGCTAATATATAGCAAATATTCATCCAGTCCTTCTCCAAAATGACAGTGCCCAGTTCTTCCTCCCAACTTAATATATATTTTGATTTTTGGCTGATTTTGGAAGAGTTTAGAGAGGCATGTAAAATAGAAATAAGGCCAGGAGAATGAGAGTGACTGACTACTGTTCAAACCACATAAGATTTTTTGGAGTATTCTGGTGTGACAGAAGCAGGCCTGGACTGGCCATAGGGCACTCCAGGCATTTTCCGGCCGGGTGGCACATAGAGGAACCGAGAAATGCACGATCCGGTTCCTCTATGTACCGCCTGGCTGCCCCTCCTATCCATTGTCCTGCATGCCATGGGCTCCTGTATGCTCCCCCCATGGCTGCCCCCTCATCTCCTGCAGCGCTGCCGCCAAGTTCCCCCCTCCCTGCAGCTGCTGCGGAGCATCTGTCAGCATATTCTGTCCCCAGTGCTGACAGTCCCGTCCCCCCCCACCACCACCACCACAGATGGGAGAAGAGAGAGTAAGCTGGCTCTGCCCCTCCTCCTTCTGCCCTCTCCTCTTGTGTCTATCCTGCCCACACTCCCCGCCAGTCTTGTGTCTTCTCTCCCCCCTCTTCTTTCTTTCTTTCTTTTTCTTTCTTTCCTTCCTTCTTTCTTTCTCTTTTTCTTTTGTTTCTTTCGCTCTCTCTCTCTCTCTCTCCTTCTTTCTCTCTCTACAAAAAAAGTAAAAAAAAAAAAATTGTAAAGAATTAAACAAAAATAAAAACCTACTGACACTAGTGGCAGAACAACCAGGGTCACAAAGGTCGCTCTTGGGACCGGTTCCTGAGGAAAGGGTCCCCGGACTTAGGGCTTCTCAGTACCAAATGCCTGGTCCAATTATTTGTCCCAATCTGGGCCTGGACAGAAGCATATTTACATAGTGCCTAAGTTGTGTGTAACGAAAAAAATTCCTGTGAAGGCGCATTGTACTTCTCTTTAATGTAATCATATGGTTTAATATCGTTGGAAGTTAGGAGATCTTTTCTCAAGCAGTTACTGTAAATCCAACCAAATCCTTATATTCAAACAAGTTACATAAAAAAATTACTTAGGGATCACAAAATACATTGTATCAAAAAGTGATACCATGTTCACAGCTACACAATATCATTAAAAAAACACAATTAGGGATCTGAACCTAATTTTTTAACCCTCTGAGTCATTTAGAATTTTGGAAGGCAATACTTTACACTTACAAAACTTTACACTTACTTTACATTAATATAATTTGTCATCTGTTTGATATTATTCACAATATTTATTCTGTGTTTATCTAGCCTTACTGTAATTGGTTTCAATTACACTGTCTGTGGTGTATTTACGTTTTGTGCTGCCCTAGGCAACACAAAAATCGGACCCCCCCCCCCCAGCAGAGAGAGCCTAACATTGATCAACAACATCCCTGCCCCCACCCGAGAGAGCCTTCCACTAACACACACATCCCCCCTCCCCAGAGAAAAAGTCACTCACCTTCACATCTCTGGACTTCCCTGGGAACGAGAGTCAGGCTCTGTATACACCCCATCAAGTAGTCCGCAGCTTCTTTTGGCTCCCACCTAGTACCCATGCTGCAAATGTCCCTTTTTCCAAGGGGCGGTGCTGCCCCCCCTGAAAAATGCCACCCTAGACAAATGCCTTGTTTGCCTTGTGGTAAATACACCCCTGGACACTGTACAGTTGTGAAAATGGTCCCACTTTTTTTAATTCAATGTATTGTGTGATCCGTAAAACACACTTTTCTAGTCTACAATGTGTGCAATTGTTGCATCTAAACATACTATGGTGAAGGACCCCTTTTAAAGTAACTCCCTGGAGTGCCAATCAAAAAAAATCTACTTTTGAAACAGTGGAAGACCATGATCTGAGCATCAGAAACTCAGGGTATATTGAAAACAGCGTTGGTGAACTCTTACCAACTTAGAAAATGTGCACTAGTCTATTCTTTCTAGTCTGCTAACCTGTGCTTTCCTAGAACCCCCCCCCCATACTTGAGTGTGATATTGAGGTCTACTGGTGTGTTTATCCCCTCCAAACCAGAACTTGCAGCACCTGTGCAGTGAGCCCATAGTCATAGACTCAGGGGCGGACTGACCATTTGGAAACTCGGGCACTGCCCGAGGGCCCGGGGTCAGTAGGGAGCCCCATGAGATGCCCCTGGTACCTTTTTCATAGGCTTTTTTGAGTTTGGCCAAGGACACAGGGGCCCCATGATCCCCTATTGCCCGGGGGCCCCATGAGTTGTCAGTGCGCCCCTGCATAGACTTGTATATGGCCATCCTCTGAGACTGGAGATACTCATGTCTGTGAGAATTCACTGAGCAGACGAGCACCACTGAAGATCTTGGCTGCAAGGGGATAAACATGTGGCTGTCATGCTGAATTAAAGGCTATGTTCACCTTTTCCAGGACATAGTCTTTGCAGTCAAGGGGCTCCAACTAATATAGAAAAAAAACCTGGGGAAGTTTTAAAACACTTCAATATATGTATTGTCACACCTGTAGGCCGGTTGGACCCCTTTGGAAGCCTGGCCGAAAAAATTAGCAATCCCCACAACCTGCCTTGTTGATAGGGTGTAAAAGCTATTGTTTTTTGCTCCTGTAATGTTGGAAGTGAGCATCCATCAGTTTTCACATCCTAGCAACAATCCAGGACATGGGGATCGCTAACTGGGCTTTTTTCAGCTGGAGTTCCATAGTGGCCCAAATGTCCTTTAGGTATGACAATAAAATGCCAATTTTACAAAGCTGAACAGTTTTTTTTAATATCTACTGGGGTCCATGGACTGCATCGGATATTTTCTAGAAAAGATGTACTTAGCCTCTGAGTAAACAGCTAGGTTCCAGGTTAGTTTGGGATGAGAACTGGGTAGGGTGGACTAATGTACTTTTTGCTAAAACTTAACAGTACCATTCCAATGCTTGCTGGTATGTCTACTGGTGCTGTCATCATAATGTGCTATACACTAGTTTACCTTTTACACCAGTCTTTGCCTGGCCAGCACGTTGCAATTTCAGATAATGATTTGCGTTATTTTAAACATCAGTAAACTTGACTTGAAGCTGAACTCTCTAGTTTAGGCCTCGATATTGCTTTTTTTTCACTCATCAAATTTTACAAGCATTGAGATAAGCATATAGAATAGAAGAGTGTCGTCATTCTGTGCTGGAAACTAGTGTCACACACTCCGTCTACTTCTTCCATACAGGAGGATGGGGGGAGATTTACTAAAACTGGAGCACTCAGAATCTGGTGCAGCTGTGCATGGTAACCAATCAGCTTTTAACTTCAGCTTGTTCAATTAACCACTTCAAGTCTGGATACTTAACCCCGTTCCAGTCCAGGCCAATTTTCAGCTTTCAGCACTCTCACACTTTCAATGACAATTACTCAGGCATACAACACTTTATCCAAACTAATTTTTATCATTCTTTTCACACAAATAGAGCTTTCTTTTGGTGGTATTTAATCACCACTGGGTTTTTTATTTTTTTGCTAAATAAACAAAAAAAGACGTAAATTTTTGAAAAAAAACATTTTTTTCTTAGTTTTTGTTATTACATTTTGCAAATAAATATACTTTCGTCACAAATTTAGGCCAAAATGTTTTTGGTAGTAATAACCCAAATCAGTGTATATTGTTTAGTCTGTGTGAACGTTTTAAAGTCCACAAACCATGATGTATATACCACTGGTATGGTGATCAGGACCCGCTGGTGTGGCGGTGATCAGGACCTGCTGGTGTGGCGGTGATAAGGACCTGCTGGTGTGGCGGTGATCAGGACCTGCTGGTGTGGTGGTGATCATGACCTGCTGGTGTGGCAGTGATCAGGACCCACTGGTGGGGCGGCGATCAGGACCCGCTGGTGTGGCGGTGATCAGGACCCGCTGGTGTGGCGGTGATCAGGACCCGCTGGTGTGGCGGTGATCAGGACCTGCTGGTATGGCGGTGATCAGGACCCACTGGTGTGGCAGTGATCAGGAGCTGCTGGTGTGGTGGTGATCAGGACCCTGTGGTATGGCTGTGATCAGGACTCACTGGTTTGGCAGTGATCAAGACATGGTGGTTTGGTGATCATGACCCAGTGGTGTGGCGGCTTTTCGTTTAGATAATTAAAGCTTATCTCATCTGTGGGTTAGTAAATAAACTGAATTGCATGCAATAGTAGGCTGTGTTGGGCCACACTGAGGAGTTTCATGTCATGCTACAAAAATTGCTAGCAATGGAAGTAACATTACACAGGTAACATTTATTAGTAATTATCTTTATATGATCACATAATGCTCCAATCATGTGCAGTTGATTGTCACTCTATCTCTATGGTACTTATGTGGCTTTCCTCATAAGGAGCCAGTTGTTCAATCTGTGCTGTGATCAATTTCTACTCATAGCAATCAATCTCTAATCATTTTAGTTGTGTGTTTGAGGTCCCATGTAACTCTGAGCCCTGGTTCACACTGATGCGGTGTGGAATTTGCAGCGTTTTCTGTGTGAATTCCGTATCGCATCAAAATTGCACCCTGTTCATGCAAACCGCTGCGGGCGTGTATGTTAACAACACCCCGAAAGTGGTCCGCAAAATGCGGTGCGATGTGCAGAATCGTATCGCATAGGTGTGAATACCTATGCGATCCAATTCTAGTGCGGACCAAAAAAAGGGTCCTGCACGCTTTTGGTGTGGATGCAGTGCGATTAGAGCCATACAAAATGTATGGCTCCAATCGCATCGCACACAATTCGCATGTGAATTGCACAGGAATGCGGTGCGGTTCCTGTGCGAATCACATGCGATATATCACAACGCAAATGTTCCATGGCAAAGTACATCCAACAACATGAATTCAGGCAGCCATCTTCCCAGCTGTCAGGTGTTTCCCCAACAGGAGGGCCTGACAGGAAGAGCAATGATAATTGATGGGCCCCCAGTGTCAGGCACTGTCAGACTTTGGAGGCCGTCATCGGGCCACAGGAAAGCAATTGCTTTCGGAGGGCTGATATGCACTGTGCAGTTTGGTCTGTTATACCTTTCATTTATTTTGAAGTCATGGGAATACTCAGTGGATGATGGAAAAAAAATGAGCATGCCCTTTAAGTGTGGTTTGAGGAAGACTATAGGGGAACTTGAGGAGCAGTGTTGACCAATGACCACCACGTGAGGCTGCAGTCTGCATGTATGACTGTGGTGACCAGGTCTGCAAGTAGCTGGGCAAACTTTGCACATGTAAATGTAAAGATGTGTGCCCTTTGTTAATGAATAACACACAGGACACGGCTCTGGCAGAATGCCCCAGCAAGACAGATGAACACAACACAATCAGACAGCTTTTGCCAGTGCGGGTCCTTTACAGGTCAACAGAATGCACCATTGAAGTGCCTGATTGCAGCATGAGAGGCTCAAAAATGTGAGGGGAACCAGTTCAACCTACGACAGTTCTACAAACTGCTCTGCACAGTGAACTGGACAGCATGGGGTTGATTTACTAAAATTGGAGAGTGCAAAATCTGGTGCAGCTCTGCATAGAAACCAATCAGCTTCCAGGTTTTTGTCAAAGCTTAACTGAAAAAGCTGAAGTTGATTGGCTGATTGGCTACCATGCACAGCCATACCAGATTTTGCACTCTCCAGTTTTAGTAAGGACTTTTTCACATGGATGCTCTAATCGGGTCCGCCTGCCCGTTTTTCAGGCGGACCTGATCAGAACCGCCATTCTTCTCTATGGAGCGGCGGGTGTAAATGGACATTTGTGTCCATTTACACCCGCCGACATCCGATCTGCCAAAAAGGGACGGATGGGGATCCAATTCCCCTTCGGTCCGTCGGGTCGGATGAAAACGGACAGGCGGTTTTATTGGTTCACATGAACACTGACTGTGTTGATGGGAAAATTGAGTGATGGAAAGAAAGTAGATTCATCTATGATTTGCCTTAAAATACAGGAGAAAGCATTGTGAAGTTCTGCAGTGTGAAGGTAGCAGTATCTGTAGCAGACCCGATCAGAACCTCCATGTGTCCATTTACTGTCGACATCCGATCTGCCAAAAAGGGACATGTGGGGATCTAATTCCCCTTCTGTCCATCTGGTCAGATGAAAACGAACAGGCAGTTCGTTTTCATCCGATCTCCTATTGAGGAGAGCGAGCAGCTCTGTGTCTGCTCTGCAGCAGCAGAGCAGACACAGAGCTGTCATCCGCTTGCTCAGTGGGGATCAGCAGAGAGATCCCCCCGCTGATCAAGTGCATCCGCTAAACGGGTCCGCTCTGTGTGAAAGGACCCTTAATCTATGAGTCATGAGTCTTAGAAACAGCTTGGCAAGCTTACCATTGAACTGAGACTTTGTTGCAGAGGAAGATCTTGCACTACTAGGGGGTAATCCATTCATATCTGACTTTGGGCCCTATTGAAAAGCTGAACAGATACTGCTACCTTCACACTGCAGAACTTCACAATGTTTTCTCCTGTATTTTAAGGCAAACCATAGATGAATCTACTTTCTTTCCATCACTCAATTCTCCCATCAACACAGTCAGTGTTGATATGAACCAATAAATTACGTGTTATCCCACGCCTATGTTTTGTGAATTATATCTGAAATGTGTGTAACAACAATTTTGGCCAATTGTTGTTCGGGGAATCCCTCCCACGACGCTACTGTGGGGGGCGTGGGAGCCTTCCTGGCTAGCAGAACACAATGTTTACTGCTAATGGCTATAGCAGCTGGCAGTAATCGCATGCAGAGAAATCCAACAGCCTGGTTATACCCAAGTCAACTGATGGATTGACTTGGGTACAATCAGCCTACAAATACATAGATCAGATCTTGGCTGGTCCTGCCTAGTTTGGATTCATGTGTGACCGACTTAGGAATCTTTCAATAAAAGTAGTGTGTGGTGGAGCCTTCTGACTACCTGACACTTTTGCTTTTCTCTTTGGTCATTAAGCAAAAGCCAAGTGTTGGGTTCAGATCCACAACCCACCTTCTTTCCCCAGTGATCAGGTCCTTTTCAGATGGGCTGTGTCTGGTCTGATTAGCAGGGGGTCCCCGAACAAATCTCCTACTGAAACAAAGCAGAATGGAACGGATGTCACTTTGGCATCATCCATGAACATTTGGTATTTTGCTGCAGGAGCTTTCCGGATCCATATTGGATTCATGGGCATCCACATAAAAACGGACTTGCATCTGTTCACATCAGACAATCTCTGATCCATTATGTTTAGGTCAGAAGAAAACAGGAAAGGATGCAAACCTTTTCCTTTCTTTTGACCTGGATGGACTCAGAGGTGCTTGGATGTAAATGGACACATGTGCGGTAACATCTGCCTGTCTATGGACTTACATAGAGCTTCCAATCAGGTCCACCTGAAAAACTGACAGGTGGACCTGATTGGACCTCACATGTGAAAGGGGCCTAAGTCCCCGATCACACTGGATGACAAATGGCATGCGATTTTCAAATCGCATGCCAAGTGGCACCCTATTGTCAGCAGTTAGAGCGGTCATATTGGTGCAGTTCTGACTTGGTCAGAGCCGCGCCGATTTCTAAAGTAGTACATGCACTACTTTTGGTGCGATTTGCATAGACATCTGTGTCAGATGTCTTGCAAATCGCACCTGAAATCGGCATGTCATCCGACTTTGAAATCATGCAACTTCACTGTAAGTCGCACAATTTCAAAGTCGGGTTTGGTGTGACCGGGGTGTAAGTGATCAAAATATTGCTCTTGTCCTTTAGTAATTATAATTCTGGATATTATTACTTCCAGTTCATCTTAAAACCCACTGTTTGCGGCAAGTTCTCAAGACTTCCTGAGGAATTACAGATGGCTTTCCACATGGGATAAAGCAGCGCTGTGGGACTGGTCGTGCAGCCTTTTGGGATATGTGATGTATCCCAGGAAGCTGAAGGTGTGGATGGAGCATGGGCAGGGGGGCGGTCCCAAGCAGATGTCATTCTCACCTAGGCAAGAGTTGAGGAAGTGGGAACTGATACCTGTCAAAACATTTACCCATTCCCCATAAAAAAAAAAGTGTTAGGAAAAACGGAGGATGGGGGGAAGGATTGGTGTCACTTTCATCTTTGAGTGAAGGTCTGTTTTATTTACCCAGGACCAGGATGAGACTAGCATGGCCTATTGTGCCATGCTGGTAAAGAGGGGTAGGGAAGGCATAGCTGGGACATAAGTCTCTTCGGCCTCCTTATTTCCCATCAATCTCTTGAATTGAGCCTGATGACGTCAATCTGACAGCTCAGTCCCGCAGATTACACCTAATTACTTCTAGTGTAAGGCTATTTTCACACTGATCCGTAGCAAAAATGTGGCAAAAACGAATATGCGGTGTGTTTTGTACAGGTCGTAACTGAACAACCACACCAAAAACACAACGTGGCTGCATATTTGATGCGTTTTTGCTGCATTTTTTATTGATTTCAATGGGGAGGTGTGTTTTTGGTGCGGTATTTATACACCAAACTTGCACAAAAAATGCAACAAGCAGGATTTTAAAAACTGCATCAGACGGATCAGTGTGAAGAGTTCCATAGGAATACATGGTTACACAATTTTCTTCTGCTTTTTTTAATGCAAAAGCAGAAAAAAACAGATCCGTGTGAAAGCAGCCTAATCAGTGGAATTTGCTGCTAGTGTGACAGAGGTGCCAACTCTCTGCCAGGAGCACTGACACCACTCATGATAAACAGAGAGCAGACATTGGTTGTCAGACAGCAGAGCTCCACTGATTAGACAGGGAGAGCTGTCATCTGTAGGTCAGTGTGACAGCTCAGTCCTGCTCTGCATTCATTTATGAATAAAGACCACTAGAATCTACTGGAATCTACTATAACAGCGTTCACTAATAAATGACTGTCAGGGCTCATTTATACCACAGCACAGCAGGTTGAACGAAAAAAATGACCCAATTCCCCCATCCACAAACTTGATGTGGATGGGGGAATCCTCCCGCTGAGAGAAGGTATTCTGACAGTAGGGAGGCTTCCCCTCCATCAAAACAAACTGCTCAGCTCTGTCGGCTATAGCTGGTGGCGCTGATTGTGTGAAAAATATTTTAAAAATATTTTTGCACGTGTCAAACACAAGTACTGCAAGCCGAATCTGGACCCTCAAACTATTTCATGTGGCCCTCGCACCTCTCCTGCAGCTGTCTTGTCCCCACCCCAACCTTGTCTTAGCAGTTGCAAGCAGAGAGGAGGCAGACCTCTTTCTACAGCTCCTGCGCCTCTCTGTGCAGCTGTGGAGAGGCTCATCTCTGCTTCCCCCATCTCAGTAATCAGCAGCAGAAAGGAGGACAGAACTCCTCCTACAGATCCTGTGCTTCTCCATGCAACCACAGAGGAGCTCACCTCTGCTTCCCCCGTCTCAGCAGTTGGCAGCAGAGAGGAGGAGATACCTCCTCCTACAGATCCTGTGCTTCTGCATGCAACCACAGAGGAGCTCATCTCTGATTCCCCCATTTCAGCAATCGGCAGCAGAGAGGAGGACAGACCTCCTCCTACAGATCCTGTGTTTCTCCATGCAAACACGGAGGAGCTCACCTCTGCTTCCTGCATCTCAGCAGTCGGCAGCAGAGAGGAGGACAGACCTCCTCCTACAGATCCTTTGCTTCTCCATGCATCCACAGAGGAGCTCATCTCTAATTCCCCCATCTCAGCAGTCAGCAGCAGAGAGGAGGACAGACCTCCTCCTACAGATTCTTTGCTTCTCCATGCAACCACAAAGAAGCTCATCTCCGATTCCTCCATTTCAGCAGTTGGCAGCAGAGAGAACAGAACTCCTCCTACAGATCCTTTGCCTCTCCGTGCAGCCACAGCACCCCCTCATCTCCACCTCTCCTGGTCTCAGCATTCAGCAGACTCTGGCAGTGGACTCCAGTCCTCCTCCAGACCCTGCACTTTCTGTTTTCCAGCTTCTTCCCAGTAGCAGTACAAGGTAAGGGGGTGCACTGTGATATAAGGGAGGAGTCTTGACATCTGATGTAATGGGGGGGGTGATCTGGATATCTAGTCTTACAGATACAACTGGCCCTTTGAGGGAAACCATAATGCTGATGTGGCCTGCGATGAAATTGAGCTCCACACCCCTGATCTTCTGCAATGTATATTTTTACTGAGTTGAGTTTACATGAATTTGCGTCCATTCCTGCGTGTTTGCGGTGCGTTTGCACATGTTCATGTGTGTTCTGGTGTGAAAAATGCAGCCGCTCTAATTTTTTTTAGTGCACCTGGAAACGGGCAGACTGACAACTCATGGGGCCCCTGGGCAATAGGGGATCATGGGGCCCCTGTGTCCTTACCCAAACTCAAAAAAGCCTATGAAAAAGGTACCAGGGGCATCTCATGGGGCCCCCTACTGACCCCAGGCCCTTGAGTTTCCAAATTGTCAGTCCTCCCCTGCCTGGAAAGCACTAGGCTCACTGTAATAATAATTTTACATGAACAGTAGAAAGGGTTAATCAGGGCTCATTTACACCAGATGCAGTTTTTAAGCGCAGTACAAACACATCTGCAAGAAAAATGAATGTTTTTGTTAATTTTGTTCAATTGTTTGTGTAATGACACATATACAGTGGGGATCGAAAGTTTGGGCACCCCAGCTAAAAATTTGTATTAATGTGCATAAAGAAGCCAAGGAAAGATGGAAAAATCTCCAAAAGGCATCAAATTACAGATTAGAAATTCTTATAATATGTCAACAAAAGTTAGATTTTATTTCCATCATTTACACTTTCAAAATAACAGAAAACAAAAAAATGGCGTCTGCAAAAGTTTGGGCACCCTGCAGAATTTATAGCATGCACTGCCCCCTTTGCAAAGCTGAGACCTGCCAGTGTCATGGATTGTTCTCAATCATCGTCTGGGAAGACCAGGTGATGTTAATCTCAAAGGTTTTAAATGCCCAGACTCTGACCTTGCCCCAACAATCAGCACCATGGGTTCTTCTAAGCAGTTGTCTAGAAAACTGAAACTGAAAATAGTTGACGCTCACAAAGCTGGAGAAGGCTATAAGAAGATAGCAAAGCATTTTCAGATGTCAATATCCTCTGTTCGGAATGTAATTAAGAAATGGCAGTCATCAGGAACAGTGGAAGTTAAAGTAAGATCTGGAAGACCAAGAAAAATATCAGACAGAACAGCTCGCAGCATTGTGAGAAAAACAATTCAAAACCCACGTTTGACTGCACGATCCCTCCAGAAAGATCTGGCAGACACTGGAGTTGTGGTACACTATTCCACTATAAAGAGATACTTGTACAAATATGGTCTTCATGGAAGAGTCATCAGAAGAAAACCTCTTCTACGTCCTCACCACAAAAATCATCGTTTGAACTTTGCAAATGAACATATAGACAAGCCTGATGCATTTTGGAAACAAGTTCTGTGGACCGATGAGGTTAAAATTGAACCTTTTGGCCGGAATGAGCAAAGGTACGTTTAGAGAAGAAGGGGCACAGAATTTAATGAAAGGAACCTCTGTCCAACTGTTAAGCATGGGGTTGGATCAATCATGCTTTGGGGTTGTGTTGCAGCCAGTGGCACAGGGAACATCTCACGAGTAAAAGGAAAAACGGATTCAATAAAATTTCAGCAAATTTTGGATGGTAACTTGATGCCATCTGTGAAAAAGCTGAAGTTAAAGAGAGGATGGCTTCTACAAATGGATAATGATCCTAAACACACCACGAAATCCACGGGGGATTACATCAAGAGGTGTAAACTGAAGGTTTTGCCATGGCCTTCACAATCTCCTGACCTCAACATAATTGAAAATCTATGGATAGACCTTAAAAGAGCAGTGCATGACAGACACCCCAGAAATCTCAAAGAACTGGAAGACTTTTGTAAGGAAGAATGGGCAAAGATACCTCAAACAAGAATTGAAAGACTCTTGGCTGGCTACAAAAAGCGTTTACAAGCTGTGATACTTGCCAAAGGGGGCAGTACAAGATATTAACTCTGCAGGGTGCCCAAACTTTTGCAGACGCCATTTTTTTGTTTTCTGTTATTTTGAAAGTGTAAATGATGGAAATAAAATCTAACTTTTGTTGACGTATTATAAGAATGTCTAATCTGTAATTTGATGCCTTTTGGAGATTTTTCCATCTTTCCTTGGCTTCTTTATGCACATTAATACAAATTTTTAGCTGGGGTGCCAAAACTTTCGATCCCCACTGTATAAAATAAAGAAACAATATGTTTTTTTTTGTTTGTTTCAAACTCTTTTTGCCTTCTCTGTATTCGGGACATGATTTAGCAGGGACAATAGATGGGAGAGATAGCAGACTGTAGTGAGCTCTGTACATCTCTAGTATTGGTGATCCCTGGTCCCGACCCAGCCCTGTCCTCTGTCCCAGCTCTAGGGGGCGCACTTTGCCATGCTCCCATTGGCTGTCATGGGATCTTCTCCTGGCCATTATGGAAGTCTCACTCTGCCGGCAGAATTCTCCATTTATTTTTACTTTTTTCTATTGGTTGAACTAAATGGACTGTTGTTTTTCATCGGTTGATGTAAGAATGCAGCAGGAAGAGTGAGAGTTCCTTCCTTGGCCATGGTCTGCAGATGACAGTGTTAGTTGATTCTGCCTGGACTGAACACCCCAATCAGGACATCGTGGTGTATACCAGGGGTCTCCAAACTTTCTAAAGAAAGGGTCAGTTTATTGTCCTTCAGTCTTGTGAGTAGAAAAGGCAAACAATGCCCCACCATTGGTATCAGTGGGAGGAATAGTGCCCAATTATTGGTATCAGTGGGAGGAATAGTGCCCCATCATTGGTGTCAGTGGGGAGGAATAGTGCCCCATCATTAGTGTCAGTGGGAGGAATAGTGCCCAATTATTGGTATCAGTGGGAGGAATAGTGCCCCATCATTGGTATTAGTGGGAGGAATAGTGCCCGATCATTGGCGTCAGTGGGAGGAATAGTGCCCGATCATTGGCGTCAGTGGGAGGAATAGTGCCCGATCATTGGCGTCAGTGGGAGGAATAGTGCCCGATCATTGGCGTCAGTGGGAGGAATAGTGCCCGATCATTGGCGTCAGTGGGAGGAATAGTGCCCGATCATTGGCGTCAGTGGGAGGAATAGTGCCCGATCATTGGCGTCAGTGGGAGGAATAGTGCCCCGTCATTGGTATTAGTGGAAGGAATAGTTCCCCATCCTTTGGATCAGTGGAAGGAATAGTGCCCCATCGTTGGTGTCAGTTGGAGGTATAGTGCCCCATCGTTGGTATTAGTGGGAGGAATAGTGCCCCATCATTGGTATTAGTTATTATTTATTTATTTATTTATCGAGTTTATATAGCGCCAAAGGGTTTGCTCAGCGCTGTACAATAGAGGGGGGACAATACATGAAACAGTACAGTAACATCAAACAGCACACAAGGGGTAAGAGGGCCCTACTCTTTCGAGCTTACAATCTAGGAGGGAGGGGGTAGAGGTACAGGAGGAAATGGCTGTGGGGGATGGAGTGGAAGGAGGAGGGAAGGGCAGCGGCTGTTAGGTGAGGGTGGGGTAGGCTTCCCTGAAGAGGTGGGTTTTCAGGGAGCGCCTGAAGGTGAGGAGGGAAGGTGACAGTCTGATGGGTTGGGGTAGTGAGTTCCAGAGGATGGGGGAGGACCTGGAGAAGTCTTGCAGTCGTGCGTGGGAGGAGGAGACCAGGGAGCAAGATAGAAGGAGGTCCTGTGAAGAGCGAAGGGTACGGGTAGGGTGGTACCTGGGAATCAGGTCGGTGAGGTAGTTAGGGGCAGTGTTGTGAATGGCTTTATAGGTCATTAGTGGGAGGAATAGTGCCCCATCGTTGGTGTCAGTTGGAGGAATAGTGCCCCATCGTTGGTATTAGTGGGAGGAATAGTGCCCCATCGTTGGTATTAGTGGGAGGAATAGTGCCCCATCATTGGTATCAGTGAGAGGAATAGTGCCCCATCATTGGTATTAGTGGGAGGAATAGTGCCCCATCGTTGGTGTCAGTTGGAGGAATAGTGCCCCATCGTTGGTATTAGTGGGAGGAATAGTGCCCCATCGTTGGTATTAGTGGGAGGAATAGTGCCCGATCATTGGCGTCAGTGGGAGGAATAGTGCCCGATCATTGGCGTCAGTGGGAGGAATAGTGCCCGAACATTGGCGTCAGTGGGAGGAATAGTGCCCGATCATTGGTGTCAGTGGGAGGAATAGTGCCCCGTCATTGGTATTAGTGGAAGGAATAGTTCCCCATCCTTTGGATCAGTGGAAGGAATAGTGCCCCATCGTTGGTGTCAGTTGGAGGAATAGTGCCCCATCGTTGGTATTAGTGGGAGGAATAGTGCCCCATCATTGGTATTAGTGGGAGGAATAGTGCCCCATCGTTGGTGTCAGTTGGAGGAATAGTGCCCCATCGTTGGTATTAGTGGGAGGAATAGTGCCCCATCGTTGGTATTAGTGGGAGGAATAGTGCCCCATCATTGGTATCAGTGAGAGGAATAGTGCCCCATCATTGGTATCAGTGGGAGGAATAGTGCCCCATCGTTGGTGTCAGTTGGAGGAATAGTGCCCCATCGTTGGTATTAGTGGGAGGAATAGTGCCCCATCGTTGGTATTAGTGGGAGGAATAGTGCCCTCTTGTTGGTATCAGTGGAAGGAATAGTGCCCCATCGTTGGGATCAGTGGAAGGAATAGTGCCCGCTTGTTGGTATCAGTGGAAGGAATAGTGCCCCATCACTGGGATCAGTGGAAGGAATAGTGCCCCCTCGTTGGTATCAGTGGGAGAAATAGTGCCCCATCATTGGTGTCAGTGGGGAGGAATAGTGCCCCATCATTGGTGTCAGTGGGAGGAATAGGGCCCGATCATTGGTGTCAGTGGGAGGAATAGTGCCCGATCATTGGTTTCAGTGGGAGGAATAGTGCCCCATCGTTGGGATCAGTGGAAGGAATAGTGCCCCATTGTTGGTATCAGTGGAAGGAATAGTGCCCCCTTGTTGGTGTCAGTGGAAGGAATAGTGCCCCATCGTTGGGATCAGTGGAAGGAATAGTGCCCGCTTGTTGGTATCAGTGGGAGGAATAGTGCCCCATCACTGGGATCAGTGGAAGGAATAGTGCCCCCTCGTTGGGATCAGTGGGGGAAATAGTGCGCAAGCATTGGTATCAGTGGGTGGAATGCTTCATCGTTTGTGTCAGTAGGAGGAATAGTGCCCCATCGTTGGTGTCAGTGGGAGGAATAGTGCCCCATCGTTGGTGTCAGTAGGAGGAATAGTGCCCCATCGTTGGTGTCAGTGGGAGGAATAGTGCCCCATCGTTGGTGTCAGTAGGAGGAATAGCGCCCAAGGGCCAGATAAAGGCAAGGAAGGGGCCACATCTGTCCCCCGGGCCGCACTTTGGAGACCGCTGGTGTATACTGTAGTAGTAGGATGCTGCAGGGCTTCTGGAATCCAGATCGGATGGTGAGACGCTCCCGCTGCTAAGCATGTTGCCATTGTTGCTGTCTAGGCTCCTCCGGTCTGTCTCTCCGGCACACACAGGTATCGGCGGCGTGTGTCATCTGTCAGTGGCAGGCCCCTCCCCCCGGAGCACCGCCCCCTTCTCCTCCACCTCCCTTCATCTTCGCCGCTGTCACAAGGAGGCCACGTGTAAGGCGGGATGAGCCTGTGAGGGGTGTGTCCCGGCGCCCTCTCCCCCATCTCCGATTGGCCGTTGGGGGCTGGCTGGGGCGGGGCCGCTGTCAGATTCGGGGCGTACAGGCGAAGGGTCACATGGACTCTCATATGGCAGCTCCGGGCGGGGGATGCGGCAGAGCGAAGCTGGCAGCGGAGAGCTGAGGACTGTGAGGGGGGATCGGGCACAGAGGGACGACCATGTATTATGTGATCGCGGCCATGAAAGGTGAGAGGAGCCGGGGGGATCGGACGGGCTGAGTCGGGGTACATGACACTGACAGCAGGTAGGAGTGGAGGGCGGACCTCCGGGATCGGGAAGAAGGAAATCAGTGCCGGGAAGTTCGATCATGGCTCCCCGGAGAGGAGAAGAGTCTCCGGGAGGAATGACCGATTGTGGGTGATCCCGGACCGGTCATCCCTCTATACATGGCACGTCACACACGGTACAATCCGATCGTACAATCTCCTTCTCATCTACCAACAACTGTGCAGTACAGGAGCCTGTCTGATTGCTTTCACATTGATTGGGGGGATTCGAGTTACCTTCATATTACATCGTTTTGGTGAATCTAAAGCTGACCATACACACTACAATCTGATTGTACTATCTGCTTTAGATCTACCAACTGCTCTGTAACTTAAGGGCCTGAGTGGTTGGAAACAAGTTGAATATATTGTGTAGGTTTGTCCTCATATCACATTGTTTTGGTAATGCTGAAGGAAATTGTACAATCCGATTGCATGGTGTATGGTCAGACGAAGAGCGGCTGTGCAAACTACAGTTTGATAATACAATGTCTTTTAAATGTACCAATCCTGTGTCATAGCAGGACCTACCTAGACATCCATTCAATTGGTGTCCAGTCACTTACATGGCATAGTTGTTGGTAGATCTAAATCTACAATTGACCAACAAATGGACAATCCGATTGTATAGTGGATGGTGAGCTCAGGGATCACCATTCATTACAATCTCACCATACAGTCAGTTTTACTAAAACTATGAAATCCGAGGACCTACCTGAGCTGTCCAATCCGTCTGTCTCCAGTCACTTAGGCCCTTGCATTACATAATTGTTGGTAGAAGGCGATTGTACAATCAGATTGTGATGTCTGTGGGGAGCTGAAGACTCTTGGAGGTTGTACACATGGTGAAGCCACAACATTCTGCACAATGGCAAGAATTCTACCCCGTGTAGTGTTTGGCAGACAGGACCACCACCAAACCATTCACGTGAATAGGGATGTTCTGCAAACATTGTTGTGGGCTTTTCAGGGTGAACCCCGGCGCTGAGGGGTGACCTGTCTCCCCCTGCTGTCTGTTAACCTCTCTATGAAAACTGATCAATTCACAGGTCACTTTTCAGAGGGGTGACATGTGCTTCAACGTCCTTAATGAGCCCTTACTGTGTATTAAAAGGAAAAATCTGCACTGAGCAATATGGAGGCTGCCATTGCTTTGTCTGAGTCATGAATCTGGAACAAGCATGCAGCCAGTGAAGCCAGAACAGATGATGTACATGCTTGTTCCAGGCCACTTACTCAGCTATTGGACCACACTGACAGGGATGCTCTCCAGAAGGAGAGAGAAGCAGTGGCAGCCTCCATGTGCTGAAGGTTTCCTTTATTGTGTCCAGTTACCTGCAGGTCATCCATAGTGTGTGTGTGTGTGTGTGTGTGTGTGTGTGTGTGTGTGTGTGTGTGTGTGTGTGTGTGTGTGTGTGTGTGTGTGTGTGTGTGTGGGGGGGGGGGGGGGGGTTATGATATACTACCTTCTACAGGTCATCCATGGGGGGGGGGGGTTATGCTATACTACCTTCTGCAGGTCATCCATGGGGGGGGGGGGTATGCTATACTACCTTCTGCAGGTCATCTATAGTTGGGGGATTATTAGATGCTACCCTCTGCAGGTCATCCATAGTGGGGGGTTATGATATACTACCTACTGCAGGTCATCCATAGTGGGGGTTATTAGATGCTATCCTCTGCAGGTCATCTATAGTGGGGGGTTATGATATACTACTACTGCAGGTCATCCATAGTGGGGGGGGGGGTTATTAGATGCTACCCTCTGCAGGTCATCCATAGTTGGGGGTTATTAGATGCTACCTTCTGCAGGTCATCCATAGTGGGGGGGTTATGATATACTACCTACTGCATGTCATCCCTAGTGGGGGGGGGGGGTGATATACTACCTGTCATCCCTAGTGGTGGGGTATGATATACTACCTTCTGCAGGTCATCCATGGGGGGGGGGGGGGATTATTATATACTACCTTCTGCAGGTCATCCATGGGGGGGGGGGGGATTATTATATACTACCTTCTGCAGGTCATCCATGGGGGGGGGGTTATGATATACTACCTTCTGCAGGTCATTCATAATGTGTGTGGGGGGGTGGGGGTGTTATTAGATGCTACTCTCTGCTCACATCTTAGAACAGTGGGTAGATTGGACTCCTGTCTGACTACTTGGCAGTTCTTTCTGGTGTGAGTGGTAGTTGTGTCTGGGATCATTTGTCTGATCGGTCTGTGTGAAGTTTAGAATGTTTGATGACAGTTCTACAGAGCCTTGTACACTTAGATATGCAGCATAAAGGGGACCTCTCACTATTCTTTGTATATTGTACAATATATCATTTCTATCTGTGAAAGGTCCACCATGCAGCATAAAGGGGACCTCATACTATTATTTGTATGTAGTACAATGTATCATTGCAGTAGGTGTGAGGTCCTGCATGCGGCATAAAGGGGACCTCTCATTCTTTGTATATAGTACAATATATCATTGCAGTAGGTGTGAGGTTTTGCCTGTGGCATAAAAGGGATCTTATACTTTATATTCATGTATAGTACAATGTGTCATTTCAATAGGCGGGAGGACCTGAATATGGCATAAAGGGGACCTCTCACCATTAGTCATGTATAGTACAAAGTATCATTGCAGTAGGTGCGAGGTTCTGCGTTTGGCATAAAGGGGACCTCTCCCCATTAGTCTTGTATAGTACAATTTATCATTGCAGTAGGTGCGATGTTCTGCGTGCGGCATGAAGGGGACCTCTCACCATTAGTCGTGTATAGTACAATGTATCATTGCAGTAGGTGCGAGGTTCTGCGTTTGGCATAAAGGGGACCTCTCACCATTAGTCGTGTATAGTACAATGTATCATTGCAGTAGGTGCGATGTTCTGCGTGCGGCATAAAGGGGACCTCTCCGCATTATTGGTGTATAGTACAATATATCATTGCAGTAGGTGCGATGTTCTGCGTGCGGCATAAAGGGGACCTCTCCCCATTATTGGTGTATAGTACAATGTATCATTGCAGTAGGTGCGATGTTCTGCGTGCGGCATGAAGGGGACCTCTCTCCATTATTGGTGTATAGTACAATGTATCATTGCAGTAGGTGCGAAGTTCTGCGTTTGGCATAAAGGGGACCTCTTACCATTATTGGTGTATAGTACAATGTATCATTGCAGTAGGTGCGATGTTCTGCGTGCGGCATAAAGGGGACCTCTCCCCATTATTGGTGTATAGTACAATGTATCATTGCAGTAGGTGCGAGGTTCTGCGTTTGGCATAAAGGGGACCTCTTACCATTATTGGTGTATAGTACAATGTATCATTGCAGTAGGTGCGATGTTCTGCGTGCGGCATAAAGGGGACCTCTCCCCATTATTGGTGTATAGTACAATATATCATTGCAGTAGGTGCGATATTCTGCTTGCGGCATAAAGGGGACCTCTCCCCATTAGTCGTGTATAGTACAATGTATCATTGTGATATGTTAGTGCTCCCAGAGCCACTAGTAGAGTAATCCACACACACACCTCCCTATCTTATTGGGGTGTTCCATTGTGCTTTACCCTCATTCACTCATTAACATTGCCTCCATAGGCAGCCATGCATATCTCATGCGTCTTCTAAGTGCCTGAAATCCTGGGCCCAGCCATGAACATATCATGTCTTCTGATGAAATCGTATGCCAGCCCTCAAAGCCACAGGAAAATTGTTAACATAGATAAACTCAAACTGCTGATGAAGTGGAATTCAATGTTCCTGTAGAAAAGCAAAAAATTTCATGTGAGACGTAAAGCGACGCTGCGTTAAAGGCCACGCAGGACTGAAGTGCTCCTTAGGCCATTGGCCTCGGCCGGCGTGCAAGTGAAGGATATTTGTGGTTGTATGCGTCTGCCTGAGTGTTTATACACCACCACCATTATTACCACAATAAGCCTGCTAATTATAGATTCCTTCATATCTTAATGAGGATCTTTTCCGTGTGCTGATCTCTAGCTGCTGTTAGCAATTTTTTTTTCCCCCCTTTATGAAGATCAGACTAATATTGGTTGTCTGCGTCCTGCCCCGTGTGTATTGCTGGAAAGAGTTATTTGTTGGGGGACCTCTAAGCAGGGTATATAATACAATGCAGTATAAAGTAGCGGATGTCGTAGAATATTCGATTTCTATTTGTGATGTTTGGTCTTGTTGTAACAATACTTTTATTTTCATAACAATTCCAGCCTTGAAGAGAAGGAAGGCTGCGGTGGTTTATAGTTAGCTAGTAGGTCGTTATATAAATATGACGTGACATGCGTTGCCTTTTCATGGAGGATGGAGTTGGTAATGGATATTGACAGTAAGCACAGTTAATGAAAGTTATGACAGCATTTCCACTGGATGTGATGGGAAGGTACAACTGGCCATCCCTCCATAGGCTTGTCTAAGAGGACCTCTTACACGGCCCTCTGTAACATCCAACTTGCGTTTTTTAACGTCTTGCTTTAGAGCGATCATATATATAGCGCACAGGTTGCAGCGCCAGGGAGGTGCATTTAAATTTAGAAAATCTAGAAAGCTTTTAGGGAGATAAGTGAGTGGCATATGCTTGATTCCAGGCATACCATATGGGAAGTATATTATGCAATATAAACAAGCTGATACATGACATTCTGCTGATCCTTCCTTGCTACGTTAAGGCTCTACTGTATGATCAAGTGACAGCTGAACTTAGCTTGGATCAGTATATGGCATATGTAACAGACCCTTCTTTTCTGCACTCTGTGTACATAGATGATAAACGCTTTCTTTAATTCATAGTCTTTTCATTGTATAAGTTACTGCTTTTCTTTTGGCCCTTTAACAGCAAGGGCTAAAGAGATCAGATTGTACAAGTCCCCTGGGAGCTCTTCGAATTTGTGACTATACGGTTGTTTCATATGTCATGTTTGCTTACGGGGATTATTCAGCACTTAGTGAAACTGAAAAATCTCTATTGTCTGATTGCTTATGTTTCAGGTCTGAAAATAAAAAATAAAATCACTTCATACAGATCTAGAAAATTTGAAAATTGTTTCCTAAATTGACTGCGGCTGTACACCCACATGCACCTCCTAACTAGTAGCATTTTTTAAATGTTGATCATTCATAGATGATGACTGGGATTTTTTAATTCGATTTTTAATACGGCTGTCAAAAAAAATAGCAAAAAGGAAATTATTTACGCTCTGTTTTTTTTTTCTATTCAAAACTTTGTTGGTATTTGTGGCTCAAAAGTATTCTATACGATTTCCTGTTTTAACATACAAGTGCAAGTTGTAGTCTTTTCGTGTCAAAGTTGCAGGTCGGGTGTTTTTTATATGCATTGGACATAAGTAACCCATCAATCTCTGTACAAGTTCAGGGCATCCTGTACAATTCTGAGTTTTGACATGTGGCCCAATAAATCAGATTTACCTGTATAGAGCTTGTTAAAGCTAAAAGAAACTATTGATGATGTGTGCCATAGACGGTGTCATGCAAGAAACCTGAAGCATCAGTTCATATGACTTTTCTCCAATATTTTGATGTTTCTTTGAACTTATGCTGCTTACTTTGTTTCTGTGACCTTCCCTTTTTTTTTCTTTTTTTTTTTTTATATATATCAGTCACTTCTTTATATCCTTTACATTGACTATATCTAGTTTTCTTTTTGACTTCCTTCTGGCTCACACTATCTAGCAGTACATTTACAAATAGGCCTCAATAGGCGTAGTGGCTTCTGACGGCTTGTAAGCTTTGTGTTTTAAAATGAGTGTGCGAGCGATGATAATTTCATTACTTAAAAGACTGCATTAGGAGGTTTTGTCCTTTTCAGAAGCATTCAAAATGGCAATAGGTCAATGTTACCAAGAAGATGCGTGCCGTATTTGTGTTTTGCCAAGAATTTCCATTTTAGAACAATTAATCCATTTCCTGACTCTGCTAGTCGTTATTTAACTTTCCTGTTGTGGTGTGTGGGGGTTTTTTTTTTTCTTTTTTTTTTTTTTACTAATTTAATGGCACCGTCACCACTGGATACAGTCCAGTTTTCACACTATGGGATTGATTTACTAAAACTGGAGAGTGCAAAATCTGGTGCAGCTCTGCATGGAAACCAATCGGCTTCCAGGTTTTTTTGCTAAATCTTAATTGAACAAACTGTAGATAGAAGCTGCTTGGCTACCATGTATAGCAGCACCAGATTCTGAGTGTACCAGTTTTAATAAATCTCCCCCTATGTCCCATTCCCTTTTTTTTTAAATTTAATTTTTTTTTTACTAATTACAATGCATGATCCTAATCATATGCCAGACTTTACTGCCTTGATTGTGCTTTGATATATATGGGCAGCACAGTGGCTAAATGGTTAGCACTTCCGCCTGGCAGTACTAGGGTCGTTGGTTCAAATCCCAGCCACGGCACCACCTGCCTGGAGTTTACATGTTCTCCCTGTGCCCGCGTGGGTTTCCTCCGGGTACTCCGGTTTCCTCCCACACTCCAAAGACATGCTGGTAGGTTAATTGGGTCCTATCTAAATTGGCCCTAGTATGTGTATGTATGAATGTAAATTAGGGACCTTAGATTGTACGCCCCTTGAGGGTTAGGGACTGATGTGAATGTACAATATATATGTAAAGCGCTGCGTAAATTGACGGCGCCATATAAGTACCAGAAAGAAAGAAATAATATATAGAACAGCTTTTAATATTGCATTCAGTGTCAACAATCCACATTGGAGAAAAGTAACTAAACAGCAAAAGTAAAAGTGATCTAGTATAAGGAATACTGTTGAAGACTTTTGGCTAAACTCCATGGACATGGCTTTTTTTCAAACCAACAATGTAAGTGTTTTGTTGCGCTCTCTGCGGTATAGCAACGGGACTCATTTCACAACAGGCAAGAGCTACTTGTTGCATCTGCTTGACCTATCTATTTGTTCACATGTATTCAAGAAGACACCTCCAGTACATGAAACTGGAACACTTTGATAAAGACAAAATGTGTTCATGGTTTTCATTAAATAATGCCTTAAATAGAAGTTTTATTTTAGATAATAGTTAAAACTGCAACAATTTTTGGGGTTAAGATGTGACATTGGAAACAAAATAATAATATCCTTACCTGGAAGATTATGACCGAAATGCGCAAATACAAGCCTGTAAATGATGTGATGCTGTAAGCAAATATTTGAAGCACACTTTTGAGAACTCCATAAAGAGAGAACGCAATTAGGAGACAAATCTGGGGAAAGTAACTTATTTTTACACTGCTCAGATCCCATTGCCATTCATTTTTGGTCTGGCAGACCTGCATAGCAGAGGATTTGTGGTTTAGTTACAAAGGCAGTGCAACTTTGTCAAAAATGCAACATTTAGAAATTGTATTTGTTTCAATGGTTTTACCAGTTTCAGTACTTCACTATCTTATTTTTAGCAAAACCTTTTTCTAAGTCCTGTATTACACCGGTCATATATTTTTATTCTATAAACTTACCACATTTTATCTATTGTTGTTGTGGTTTTTTTTTTTCTTCATAAAAGTAAATAATATATAATTGGTGTTATGTGAGACCCACCACGTCATATACTTTCATGGTATTAGTTCATGGTTACTAGTTTTTAAAGTTTAGACAGTTGGGAGAGTTTAGCTTTTGCTGGGTGAATCCCAGAGGCCAAGTGGCCAGTGTGACTAGTTATAACGGGTACCCAACATTTTATGTTCTGTTGTTCTCAGTGAATGTTTTTATTTTGTAGTAGGTGTGCATAGTTGGGGTATTGATAACATGAAAAGGCCTGAATTTGCTTCCTAGCTTCTAAACTAGGCAGACATCCCCGAGCTGTGCAATGATTTGACTGTCTATGGGCAGGAGTCGCCTGAAAAATGTAACATTTTTCAATGCGATTTGTCTTTCACAATTTGCGTCTCTATTTGTAATGGTCCACCGCTATGCACATTTCCAGGGTAAGTAAACATACAGTGTACGTTTTAAAAAAAGAAAAAAAAACCTGTAATATTTTGTGTCAGTAGTAGGGTTTCATTGTAGCCAATCCGTTTTGTACCCTTAACATGCTGTGCAGAGGTCTAGGCTTTGGTTCCAACAAGAGGCATTACCTAACCATTTTAGGGTCCTCCTGGGTGCTATGGGTTCTTTCCACAATCAGAAAAAATGGGTACCTTTACCCTAGTTTGTTAATATAACTGGGGCAGTGATGTAAGGTTGTAAGCTCATGTGGTGAAAAGTAATGGTGTAGATGCTGTTTTTGTATTTTTGTAAAAAGGCTGCAGTGTTTCTTGGAGCTTCACAAATGCGTAAAATTACAAAGTTGGATTATTTTGTGCGCAGGTTCTAGGTGATGTGCTTTCTTTCCAGACTTTATACACCAATTCAAATTCTATTTTTTGGAATTGTGAGACTGGATCTGCCATATCAATCAGGAACTATGCAAAATAGAGTTGGGTTATCTTGTGTAATCTTGGCACCAATAGTATGGCCCAGTCTTCTCTGCTTTTTCTTAGATCTCATTCAATACAATTTTATATTCGATTTCTAGGGATAGCTCTGTCCTGTATTTCCTACTGCAGTTAGAATCTTTGCAAGCTTCGACAGTGGTAGCATAAAAAGGATGGATAGATAGATAGATATATAGATGGATAAAACTCAAGTTCAAAATCCCCCTTCTCTTCCCTTTTTTTAATCCTACCTATTTAAACATCTATGTAATCAGGAGTACATATAGAAGTTTTTCACTTAAGGGGTTTTATTTAGGTGGAATGTATAAAGTAGTGATATAAAATTTGGCTCAGCCACCCAATCGCTGTCAATGAAAAAAACCCAGTTAGAATGACAGCCAAGCTTTATAAATTCTTGTGACAACAGTAACCAGAGATAATTATCTTGTTTCTTAGCCCTTCCATTTTTAAAAAAAATGTGTTTTAGTTTGAGATGGAACGCATACATTTCAGTATATGGTTTTAAATGTTTGATCTAATGGAAACTTAAAAAAAAAATAAACTGAAAAGAAAAGAAATGTAAGTTTCCATAATGTCTACATAATGTTTTTATTATGCAACTTTTATTGCTTTTAAATGCTAAGTACAGAGACTTGGTGGGCTCATTTTAAATAGTGTATGATTTTTATGCGGGTTTTTTTTTTTTTTTTTTTTTTGCATCTAAGAATTTTAATCTAGTTACAGTGTAGAACCATGACTTTTCTTCTGTCAAGGACTGTCTGTTGGCTTTTCAAACTGGAACCCCATGCAGAGGACTACTGCTACAAAGATATTCTATTCTGCTAGCCATACCTGGGCAATATGTGTAATGATCTTATTCAGTATATGTGTGTTTTTGTTTGTTTTGTTTTTCTTATTTCAGATAACTTCTATGCATATTTTCTACAATTTATATGCAGACCATGCTGACCAACAGTTGCTACTACTGATCATGTACACCATGGCAAGTTAATTCCTCCAGTTTTTTTTTTCTCTATCAATGTTGCTTTTGATGGACAGCTTGATCTGCATGTAAATATGCATTAAGATATCTATAAAGGGGTGTGTGTGTGTGTATGTATGTATGTGTGTGTGTGTGTGTGTGTGTGTGTGTGTGTGTATATATATTTTAAAAAATGAACACATGATAACATTTTAGTACATAAAAGTCATGCAGTTAGAATGAAACAAAGAATGAAAATACAGAATACTATCACATCATGTACTTACTGCACTCCATAATTCGTTTGCATTGTTTTGTGATAGTGGGCCTTTCATTTCCTTCTGACCACCAGTTGCAGAAATGGTAATTGTAGTTCAAAATGTGTCACAAACAAGAAACATGGATGAAAAAGTGAATGAGACCAGTGAATAGATTGCTGAAAGCAATAACATGATCATATATAAAATGTACAATAAGTTTAAAAAAAAAAAAAAAAAAAAAAAAAAAAGTGTGTGTATTTCTCTTTTTTTTTTTTTTTTTTTTTTTTTTAACCACGTTATCTGTTTTTGCGTGGGGTTACAGTAGAATTGCCAGCTCATCCCTTCTGTTCCGACACATCTAAATTTTACAGGTTTTGTGGCTCAGTTGAGTCATTCTGGGATGAGCTGGCAACTCGACATTCAGGGATAAACAGTATAGAATTCAGAAATCAGTCTTATCAAGCAAGATACACATCTCTGGGGCTCAATGAATTGCCTGTAAAATAGGTGCTGTTTTTAGATTTTAAGTTCGTGCATATATAGAATTTGTGGCTCTGTGGTTCTTGCAGTACTGTAGTTACTTTTGTTGCATCCATCACATCCAAGTTCTTTTGTAGAATAATGAATTAATTTTATTGGGTTAATGTAACCTTCTACTCAGTATGAAGACACTGGTGATTAAGCAGTTGTTTGCCAGGAACCATGGTCATTGTGCTTTCCTAATTTATAGTTTTACCTGCATGCCTGTGATCCTCATCTTATATAAGTAGTTCACGAATACTATGAAATAGTATATTTGGCTGTATAGTAAAGAATGTGTCATAGCCGTTTTGTAGCAGCTGAAAGTGTTAAACCCAAACACAAAAATTTAATGTATTGCAGCTTACCTATCATTAGATTTGCTGGCTGCGTTAGTATTTTTTTTTCTGCTTTTTTTTTTTTTTTTTTTTTTTTTTCCCCCCCTCCTGTTTTCACCTGGTGATTTGGTCAGTAGCAATGTTCTTGTACTAAAGTGCCCCCACTCTGGATGAAGGTGCAACTGAGACACCTTTTGGACAGCAGTATTGTCAGTCTGGATGGAGGGGAGCATTAGATGTACTAGCAGATTTAGATGCACTAACAAATTGAAGCCAAACTCCTGCTTAAACTTTTTAATCGGTTACAGCAACAGGTTTTTTTTTTTTCTTTTTGAGATAAAGGTTTTACATTAATAAAAGCTGATCATTGCAAGAACCTCTGCCATTGGTAAATGGTTTGTCTCAACTCTCTAACAACTACAACTGCAAAACAATTTGTTCTTTTGAAAAACTGACTTGCTGGCCAGGCCAGCATATGATAGAAAACTAGTACAGCCATCCCTTCTAAGAATTGGTAAGCTGCAATACAATAAATGTTTGCTTTTGGGTTTAATACTGCTTGAAGAATTGTTCTCTCTAGCATTTGTGGTTTGAATGGAGTCAGTAGAAGATTTCTGTGTCAGTGTCCAGTGTTTTGTATCTCAGTCCTTGTGGTTATACATAAATGCTAAAATCTGTTCAGTCACCAGCTCTAGTAATAATATCCAGTGCAGCTCCCAGAGATCGTGGAATGCTCATGATTTGTACTAGTGTAGACCAGTGTTTTTCAGCCACCTACACCAGCAACGCTGTAACCAGTTACAAATTGCTGGAAAAATAAGGACAACGATCTTTAGCTGCAACAATTATCTGCTAGAAAGTTGCTGGTGTGACATGGCCCTAAGAGATCCGATCTGGTCTCAATGTAATTGTTGCCTTTTGTTAGGAAGTAAAAACCGAAATTGCAGATTCTGTACTGTATTTCTGTGCATGGCATTTTCAGACCAAAATTTTACCAAGTTGACTGACAGAACTTATAGAAGACCTTTTTAAGAAGGGAAGTAATCAGTATGGGGAATGTTAAACAGTTTACCATTTTACCATCTTCGGCATTGTTTTATTTAAGGTCATTAAGATTTTTTTTTTTTTTTTTGTTCTTAGTTCAAACATTAAAGTGATATTAAAGCTTTGCGTTTTTTGTTTGTATTGTGTTTTTTTTTTTTTCTTTTTTCAAATAACAAACCTGTTATATGTATGTGTGTGTGTGTGTGTGTGTGTGTGTATATATATATATGTGTATGTGTGTGTGTGTGTGTGTGTGTGTGTATGTATATATGTATGTGTGTATATATATATATATATATATATATATATATACCAGCTCTGTGTAATGGTTTTCTATGGTCCCTCTGCCAGTGCTCCCTCTTGACGATTTCCCTCAATAGCTGTTTGCTATGGGGGCACTAGTGCGCGCTCGCTCCCAAGCCCCACTCTATGCATCCATAAGGCACAGAGCGCCTCCCTCACTCTCTATCTCCTTATTTGTGTACTGACTGCGATTGACAGCAGTGGGAGCCAATGGCTTCATCCAATGAGGAGAGAGAGATCCAGGACAGCCAAGGCTCCCGTATGTATCGCTGGATTGTGATGAGGCTCAGGAGAGTATGTGGGGGGGAACCGCACACAGAATGGTTTTTTACCTTCATACATAAAATGCATGAAAGTAATAAAACCTTCAGCCTTTACAGCCACTTTTAAGAATTCCTTGTTTTGAAGCACAACACCCACTCTCTGATGATTCACATGTAAAGATCAATAAAACCCCTCTGAAGCACTCTATCCAGTTCATGTACTGCAGGTGAAAGACTTGTTATATCAGCAGCATTTGCGGATATAAAGAAATGGCAGCTGGGGCTGTGATGTGGTGGCTTGTTGGTAACAGGGTTAGCAGTTTACCAAAGGTTTTTTTTTTTTTTTTGATGTAATGAGCAAATATAGCTGCCCCCCCTTTTTCATATATACATACAAACGATACATAGTAGCAAGGCTTAAAGTGTTATTAAACCCAGGACCCTCCATTCACTATATCTGGTCTCCCACAGTACACAGAACATGGAAATGCAATTATTTTAGTAAATAGAAACTACTAAATATCTTTTCTCATCAGCAGTTAGAGCAGTCTTGTGACTTCTATCAGTGTCCAGCAGAGCACTGGTTAAAGCTTGTAGGAGGAGTTTTCTTTCTGCTCCAGCAGGATGCAAAACCCCTGACCTCTGTCTGGACAGTGCTGATTGGCCCTGTGTTGATCACATGCACTCTCCCAAGAAAAAAAACAAAAACATCTCTAGCAATATACACTAAACGAATATGAGAGCCCTTCTGATGCAGGGCATTGTCACCAGTTTTAAGTAATTTTACAGGTTATATTAATCTAGGTTGAGGTCTTTGTTGGAATGTGCACGTTTTCCCAACACGCTGAGAAACATGTGGCAATGCCATTAATTGTAATGGTACTCCCATGCATCTGAAAATACATGCACTAAATGGCTTGGTGTGCCTGTTTTTTTAGAAAAGGGTTGGGGACTTCTGTTTTGTGTTTCTCACGCATTGAAGTTAATGGGCTGCCCTACACGCCTATAGGGGTGAGCTAACCTACACACCTATAGGGGAGGCCCTGCATACTCCTTTGCAATGCTACACAGTGGTTTTGCCTTATTGCAGGACTGGAGAATATACAGTCAACATTGTGAATGAACAAAAAGAACTCTCTGGCCATGGGGCCATTGAGAACAGGGGCTGCCTGTGGTTGGCATGAAAAAGTTTCACAAGGCGTGGCTGCTGTGTATTCTCCAATTGACGTGGCATAGCGGCTGTCTAGACCAGTGTTTCTCAACCTTTTTTCCGTCAAGGCACCCTTTAAAATTATGGACAGTTCCGTCTAAAATGTGAGAAACTATTCTAATCGTTTTATATAACTCAACAACATCCACACATGTAGGACAACCAACATTAGAGGTGATTTATTCTTCCAAAGCAAATACACTTTTGCACATTGGTACTGACTAGTATTCCAATGTTTCTCTTCTCCCTCAGTTTTTCTCCATCACTGAGCTAATGTGATCCCAGCACTGATGAAGAGGGGCGGGGGAGGGTCAAACTAGGATGGTGTGCAGGCAGCTGACATCCTCCTTATCAACTGATGATGTCATTGGTTGTCAGAATGCCGGCGGATAGAAGGTCGTAATGGTGCACAATGAAAACCTGTGGTTTTGTGTAACTAAAAGGCAGTCTTGTTCCACCCACTGGTTTGTATACAAGTGAAGAAATGTCAAGGCACCCCAGGGTGCCTGGGTACCCTGGTTGAGAAAGGCTGGTCTAGATCATCCTTTTTCAAGTGGGGTGCCTTCTGGTTTCTTCAGGGATGCCTTGGCCTTACAATTGTACAAATAGCCCACAAATTGTGTACAAGGCAGCAGGTGGATCCAAATTGCTGTACAAAAAGCCACAAAGTGTATTTGCTTTGAAGGAAAAAAATTGCCCCTAATGTTGGGTGTCTTACATGGTGGATGCAGTTGTGATTTGTAAAGCTAAAAGTGTAGTTTTTTTACCTTTTTTAGAATGGGGTGCCTCAAGATTGTTAATAATTTTGAAGGGTGCCTTGACTTAAAGGTTGAGAGACACTTGTCTAGATGCTACCAGTGCCATGTAGCAGCCCCATTTGCTCTTCATACTCGCCAAGCGAGCTCTCCGTTGTAAAGTCAGTCTTTCCTCATTCTGCTATATCTTGCTCTGTATAGGAAATTCTTTTGCAGTATGCATTACATTTCCCCCTATTTTGAAAAAAAAATGATGGCTTGTGTAGTCATCTGCAATCCTTACAGCCTGCAGACACAAATATTCACATTTGCAATGTGATGACAACCCCCTGTTCCCATAATATCCAACATTTACCCATTTACCATGGGGCACAACTCATACTTCACAAACATTTACTAAATAAACAACCAAAGAGTACAAATACTACTTATAAGAGATTTCCTCCCAGCTACAAAATCCAGTTTTTAGAAAAAAGTTTACAAAAATGGGTTTAGCCTTTGACAATAGGTCCCTTCTCTAGGGTCACAAAATTAATTTATGAAGAATAGGGGTTTTCTCTATAAATCAAAGAGGGGTATAGGTTCCTTTTTTGTTTCGCAAAAAAAAAAAATGTGAACGATTGTACCCCGTTCCAGTATTACGTTTTGTACAGCTTCCTATGCTTTTATTCCTATATTTGTACTGGCAGCTTTATTCTATTCTTCTCTGGATTCCATTTTCTGGCTGGCAGAGGCTTTAACCCTTTTCCAGGCTACTTACAAGTGTTTTATTCTTGCCTCGGTCCACATGAGCTACTTTTACCATTACTTGCTTTCTCAATGTCCCAACTGGAATTAAACAAAGGTGGATAGGGGGAAGAGTCCAGGCCCAAGCCTGTCAGGTAGGCTATATGGGGCCTCGCAATCTCTAATGGCAGCCCTGGTGGGGCGGCAGGTGTTTGAAATGCCAAAGCTATTGAGTAAAGCTGGCACTGTGCGAGTACATAGCCACTAAGATGACTGTATTGACAGTGAGTGTTACATGAAACAGTCTGAGCTAAGTCCTGCCGGTGTGTGACTTAGCTCAATCTGTCTTATGCAACACTCGCTGTCAATACAGTCATCTTAGTGGCTATGTACTCGGACAGTGCCAGCTTTACCTGACAATAATCCTGGCATTTTAGCACCTGCCTTCACTTAGGCAATGCCTGTATTATTATGCCCAAGTACTCATTCTCCCTTCTTAAAGACTCTGACTTGTCTGCATTGTGAGGGATGAGTTCGAGTACAACCAAGCAAGCCTTGGGAACATTTGGCACATTCTATTTTATTGTTCTTTCTAATGTAAAGTTGTTCTATTGGCAAAGTAATCGTCTGTTCTGTATTTTTATCGTTAATGTAATTAGTAAGTCTATTCAAAATTAACAGAACAAATGTTCACCTTTTTAGGCTCCACGCACACTGGACGTTTCAATAACGCTGGTAACGTTAGCTGTGTAAATTGTTTTTGCGTTTTTGTATTTGCATTTAGCAGTTTTTTCGCGTTTGCGTCTTTTTTGACCCAAAAAAAGTTTTGGGTTTTTTTTTAGTCAAAAGTCTAAAAATGCTGGTTTAGCTGAGTTTCTCAACACTAGAGCATGTTTACAGCTAAAAACCTCTAGAAACCCACTAATCCTGGTTTTTTTTTTCCCAGCCAAAAAACGTCCCTGCCAAAAAATGTTGATTACAGTGTATGTGTGCATGGACACATAGGATAACATGCTGGGGAGTTTACTGGCTGTAGAAAAAAATGTTAAAAGCCAAAAACAGCCGCTGTAAAAATGTCCAGTGTGCATGAGGACTAAACTGTGTGGTAACTTGCCTGTATGCAGTCTATGTAGTGCTGGTTCCTAGGTTTTTAAAGGGGACTCCTAGTTCTGGGTGATACTTGTCTAGGCCTGTTTTATTGCTGCTTCTCAATATGCCACTCCAAAAAGTCTGCTAAATTAATAAAAGCAAGTCACTCCTTGTGTGACTGCACCTGTTTGGATGTATCCAGATTTTAGCCTCTTGTAATTCATTGCTCAGCAGACTGGCAAGAAAAGAATGGTACTCTGAGCCAACCAGGGTCATACTCATTGTAAAGTGCTGTCAACAAGCATCTTCAGAGGTGACATAAGCAGAGTGTCAAGCTTATTGGTGTGCTGTGGCTCCTTTATTGCCAACTTCAGGCTAGGCGGCAATTGGCGACGAAGCAGCATTTCTTGATGACAGTGGGGGGTCACCAAACAAACCAGGCATTCCGGTAGAGGTGCCCGGGTGACCTGATGGGCTGAAAACAATTACAGCTCGTGTAAAAAGTTTTTAAATGTGTTGCTATAAGCTGAACTGGGAGCTGAAAATATTTTAATATTCTATATTGCTGCAAAAAAAGATTTTCTTTAACCAAAACAGTTTGGGGACCTATACAGGTTATATATTGGTGATTTATACAATTAAAGCGATGCGATTGCTCAAGTCCATGTAATATGTCTTTTGATTTAAAATGCGTCAGACTGCTTAGAAGAACTTGTGGCATTGAAGGTGAATTTGGTGGACTTTAGGACAATAGTCGTTTCCTAGATGGCACTGGGAGTTAACCAACTGATTTCACTTGTTGATTGGGCTTTTGAAATGTTTATCCTGCACATTATAGGGAACGTGTACTAAAGGAAACATGAAGGCTGCTCTTTCTGGTCTTTTTATAGAAAATGCTAGTTCCTTGGCTCGCATGCTGATTCAGTGGTCCTCGCCTAACTTGCAGGAAAAAAAAGTACCCTGTAAAAAGATAATACTCGCACACTGCACTGCTGATTGCTTCACTGCCTTGCAGAGCTGTTACCCTGGCTGAAGAATGTTCAGCATCTGATACTTCCAGGTATGACAAATGTCTGCTTCTCCTGTTGCAGCACCCTAGACCCGCTATGTCACTAGTGAGTCTAGTCACTGACCCAGAACAGGTGTGCAGATGACCTATTCTGATTGTAATGGAACCGACCCAGACTGCACATGAGTACTTCTGTTAGACTACCGCTTCTCCGTCCCAACACCGACAGCACACCACAGCCGACCATACAAGACTAGACGACACCAGTCTTGAAGTAAACCAGGAGGTAGACTAGCTTATTTGAACACAGATACATACACTCAGGGGACAATCCCCCCTCCCTGCATAATGACACAGGGTGGGGCAATCTACATTTAGTAACAAGAGACACACAGGTATTCAAACTTCACACCATCAGACAGTCCCATCAGGAGGGAGGGCTGCTGGAGAACCCCCCCCCCCCCCACTTCGCTAAAACACATAAACACATACATCCCATAATAATTTGCTCCCAAGCCAGACAAACAATAGAACAATGGGATGCAGCCACATAGTATTAAACAATCAACAACCCACACCTATCTCCTAAACATGTCTACACAATCTGAGACAAAACCCACACAATATTAGGACAGATCACCCTGTACCCCTAACAGGCACAGCGTGATTTACACATAAGAGGGATATGGGGAGCTGAGACAGGGGTCTCCCCACCTCTCCAAAGTGAGTTGGGTTCCTTGGGCCTCCCACCAAAAGTGATTCCCGTCACAGTGATCTTTTCCTAAAGAACAATCGGGCTGTTGCTACTGTTTTTTCTTTCTACAAATGCTAGTTGTCTGGCTATCTTGTTGACCCTCTGGCTTTACTTTAAAGTGAAGTGTTCACATGATCTGCTCTGTAAGGGATCTCTTGACAATGGCTGTGAATTTCCAGAGCCATGATCTTATCAAAGGCTTCCATAGGCCAGACGTAGTCTGCACACTTCTCCCCTGCAGCAGCCACTCACTGACACAGTGGTCCCAGAGCTGCAGGATCACATGACTGGAGTGTGCTTAAAAATAGGAGTTAGGCTTTTCTTCCATGTTTAAGTCTGATTTAGCTTATTGCGAACTTATTCCATGTTAGTGATTTTAAATACTGAAAACCAAAATTTTAGGAGGTAGGTGGTAGCAGCCTACATATTTTTCCTAACGTTAATATTCTAACATGTCTCTAAACCTCCTGATCATTTCATCGTGCACTTTTCATGGATTAACCTCTGTTAATGTGGTTTTTTTTGTTTTGTTTTTTTAACTTTTTTTGCTATGTTTGAATTGTTCAAGTTTGTGACTTCTCTAAATTCTAGGGCCCATTCACAACTATGTGGCAGCATTTCGTTTGTTTAATGTACTTTTTAATGCATTACGGTGCACTATTATACTATTCCTCACAGTGCTTTAGAACAGAGAGAAAACCAGACAGGATAAATCATGCCCCTCCGTGCAGTGATCTGAAGTGAACACACATATACTGTGTGTATGTATGTGTATATATATATATATATATATAATATATAATTATTTTTTTTTATATTTATTTTTTTTTACATTAGGACTATGTGTTTACACGTTTTTAGTGTGTTGTAGTGCTTGTATTACGACACAGTATAAACTGGTCCTAAAGGTTTTGCTACTCCATTTATTTATTTATTTTTTGATGGTAAATCAAAATATAATAACCAGTGTACTTTGGGTTTTGGCTGTCTTATACTGTTGTAGAAAGGTTACTTAATAAAATTATGTCTCTCTAGTTATGTAAGTAATAAAATATGAACATATTTCTCTAATGATATATGTTTATATGCATGGACATTCATATGTAAATTATATACACACCCTAGTTAAATCCCTCAGATAAAAAGGGAGAGGTAAATCTAGCTAGAGCAGGTGTATGCTTGTCAGAAAATTATGTATTATAGTTATATCAGCCTTTATATTATTTAAAATAGATTAAATGAAAAATACACATTTTATTAATCATGTCAGGATGACCCTCCTGATTTATTTGACTTTCCTGATCTTCATATTTGTTCCAGGTCAGAGTTAGAGATGGTCCTATGTTATCCACCCCCATTTTATCATTTAAAACCCTGATGAAGGGGCATTTCAAAGCCACAAAACATGTTGAATTATATTTGAAGAGGAAATAAATGTATACATCTAGGACTCTCAAATGATGTGGTGGCTATTTCTGTATTCTTCTTCATTGATCCAGTCTAAAGTACCCCCTTCAGTTTCAAACTCCCCCCACATGTCTGGATTGGATTCTAACATGCTAGAGAAATCACATTTATTATCCATATAATTTTACAATCAATGTTGGCTTTGTTGTAGATCTACACTTTTTAAAAGCTTGCAAATAAGCTAATCTACAAACTTCTCTAGCTATTATAGTAACAAAATGAAGCGCAAACTCCCTTTTTATCCTTGTGAACTAGCCAGCAGTGGTGAAACGTGTCAAGGAAGGTTGGTTTTGAGTGGAGACCTCAATGTATGCAGTCTTTTTTTGACAAATTAAACAAAGAGAGAAGGGCTGAGTTCTAGAGTGCAGCTTATATTTTCCATACTTTTGATGGAGAGTGGAGATGAGCGGTGATAGCCAGTACCCTGGTTGTTCATGTGGTATGAAAGGAGCCAATCTAGAGTAGAGTCATGGGTTTGGGAATGATCTAAAAATAATAGAAACTTGTAAAACATTTAATGGCAATGTAACCCTTTTGATAGGGAGGGATTACGTTAGAATGGAGCCCTAGGAGAGGTAGAAGCTTTGCAACCCCCCCCCCCCCTTAATCCCAGTGATTGACATTTATAAGTATTACAAAATGCACAGAGAAGCTACCGAAATCTATACTGGCACGTCATCCCCATTAACCACCAATTGGATATGTAGGTGCGTTCTCACTGGTTTACTGCAATAGCATGACTGTTGATGTCAGGCCCTAGGCTACTGCTCAGGATGACTTGTGGATAATTCAGATCTGCCTGTCACAAACCTAGGCAATTCCAAGTGAATATAAAGTAACAAATTGCATGAGAAGAGGTTTCCATCAGCGAGGCACACATTCAAAACTGTAAGTAAATCCATAACTCTGAGAAGTTGAACCTTTATGTAAATCTTGATTTCTTCTGTAACGCTAAAGGTTGTTCTTTCCCATTTCCTTCCTCCCAATGTAATGGACCCTTTTATTGGACGGGCAGCCTTACTGACCAATAGAGAGGCTTTGGAGCCAAGCTCCACTTTTACAGGACAGTTGAGAACCGCATATAACTGCAGCTGAAGATCTACTAATCATTTTGATATGGTTTTTATTGACCGTAATTCATGCTCATACATCAGCATCATCATCATCATGCTGAAGTGGGATGTTCATGTCTACTTATTAGAAAACCTATTTTTGGACCCCTGGCAAGCATCTCAATCACTTCAGTTGTTGAGTTTATTTTCCTGCTAACTCTTTATCTTTGCAGGCATCCTGCTAGCTGCACTTTATTGTGGTCATCTGGTTTCATTTTGCAATAGTGAGAGCTGCTAGCCTCAGTGTTGTGGCTTACAGGTTAGGCTGTCAGCACTTGGCTAACACATCTACTCAGACTTGGAATATATGCATACTTTCTTCAGGGTTCAGTCATGAGCTTCAGAATTATCACTGACACTGAACTACAGTAGTAACTGAGGTTGTTTTAATTTAGGGTAGATTTAGACATGCATCTAAATCTCCCTTGCCTCTGAAGCCCGATTCATGTTTGGATCGCGCTCCAAAGGCTACTGACAGGCGATCAGGAAGCATTGTGATGCTGCCTACCCATTTGTTTTAACCCCATTTTTGCTCACATTGGAGCCACAACTGAATATTTTGCACATGGTTTCAGAGCATTTGCAGCGCTTCCTCATTTACTTGAGTGTGTGTTCAGTGAGCTTGCCATCCGCCATTTGCTGCATGTCGGGTGAACTTTGCCGCGGGCATCAAGCAAAGCATTATGGCTGCGGCATGTAAACATCCCCATCAGCTGTCTATTGCAGCTTAAGGCAGGGCAGTTGTCGGGCTGCAAAAGCGCGGCTCAACCGCAAGTTTAAACAAAGCCTAAAGCTGAAGTTTATCTAAATAAAAGAAAAAAAAAACTCTATAGCTATAGTCACATCACTTGTAACTGAAGTATATCCCACATTGCACAGGAGACTGAATTCTGGAGAATACCTCACTGCAGGGATGCCCCGTCCTCTTCCTGTCTCTAAACTTGTTTCCATCTAAACCAATACATATGGTCTGCTGGGGACACACCCTCTCCTTCCTCTCTGATCTTCCTCCATTTGATGAATGATGTTTCATTGATTACACTGCTTGTAACACGAACTGTGAATGGAGTGGGTGATCTGATAAGTGACAGGATTCTTGCCTCCATTCACCGATCTTGTTACAAACAACGCAATCAAAAGTCAATGAAGGAGGGAGGGATTTTCCATTTCGGATCATCTATACTGCTGTTCTGTCTGAAGACCCAAAACTGTTAACCATTGCAGTGCTGGAAGTTCAGAGACAGGAAGAGGACGGGGCATCCCTGCAGAGAAGAGCTGCCGGCAGGATCCAGCTGCCTGCACAACATGGGACATCCTTTATTACTGTTAAATGAGTAGGTATTTTTATTTTTATATATATATATATATATATATATATATATATATATAAAACTTCAGATTTAATGTGAACCTTTCAGAAGAAAACTATAGGAGCTGCCATTGCTGAAGTTTCACAAAAATGCTAGGTGTCTGGTAATTTTGACCAAGAACAGTTATACAGATCAGGAAAGTCAGATGTCTACACGTGTTCAGTTAATTTATAAGAAGCAAGAAGGACAACATAAAAGCCATGTAGCTAGCATCTTCAAAAAGAACCCAGTAATTGAACCCTCCATGTTTCCCTCATGGTATATAGATTTGAGTCTGAGGATACTTTTTTCAAGTCCTATCATGACCTGAGGTTGTTAAAACCTAGATGACCAGGTTAAATTTGCCAACACATATTCGGTATATCTTGGTTAGTGTGACAATAACTAGCCTTCCAAAATAAATTTACTTTGTGTTTTTTATAAAGGCATATAAGGCTTTTATTTGATATACCATTTTAATAAACTGCGTGCTTCTGTTTTTTATTTCAAGCTTACAAATGCATAGTGTGGCATCTTCTTTAAATGTTTTAAAGAAAATGCCACACTATGCAACTATCATTGTGCCTCTCTGCATGCATAGCCAGTATCCAGAGCCAAGAGGACAGCTTTGTTTATAAACAGACCTTATATGATCACCCAATTGGCTGTTATCATGATCACGATTGGGACCCATGCTAAATGGCTCCCAGTCATTAGTGTGAAACCTGCGGTTGTTGGTGACAGTGCCGTCTCAGATCTAGGCGTGTAAAAATGTGTACAAGTCAGGCATAGAGACGTCCTACATGTCTTTTGTTATCAATATGTGTGACCTAGATGACAGGAAATTAACTATATAAAAGTTTGGAATGTATTGATGCCTATTTTCTGGTGTGGCTACATCTTGGTTGATCTTGTAGAGTTTAAGAAGGGGGTGGGGGGATAATGTATATAATTCACATACATCTATGAATCTTTTCTTCAGTGTCATCCATGGTTAGTGCAAACTGATATCCTTTTACATACAGAGTAAAAATTGATGTTGCTTACGTGATGTTCATGTACAGTCTGATACCAGATATCTTTCTTGTCAGCCCATAAGGTTATAGTCCAAACAGATCTCTCAAGTACAGCCTGAAAGCCGATATAGTGGAGCTGAATAGTCTTTTCTTGGTGTTTCAGTAACTTAAAGGATTATATTATCATGAATACATTTTAGGTTACATATGACTAATTCGATTTTTATTAACACCCCCTTACATTTTCGAACCCTCCAATTACCCTTACACGTCTCCAAAAATAAATGGAAAAAAAGTGCTAAAATAAATTTTTTAAAGCAATTTGTACAGTGCTCTCCCTTGAGAGTCCGACCAACACTTGGGCACTGGTCACATAAATTACCATCAATGGAGGGAATGGACACCAGTGGCCTTGTTTTCTATTTTATAAATTAAATCCAACACCCTTGTAGACTTTTAAATGAAAAAAAATTTTGGTCACCCATGATTCACAAATTTTTGCCATCTGCATTCAGTTGGAAATTTGTGTAAATCCTGGGTGAAAGTTATAGACTTTTTTTTTTTTTTAAGGTGTTTATTTTCCTTTATAAACATGAAAAATTAAAATGACATGTATTTAAAGGGTAAAGCAGGCTATAGATGATGCAATTTTATTTCCTTCCACCACGGGATGGAATCTCTCAATTTCTCCGTCAGCACAGTCGGTATTGATGGGGGAATCCCTCATGCAGAGCTGTTAAGTTCTCTTGGCGGGTGGAGCTGTCCCTTTTGGGAAACAAAGTGAGTATTGCTAGCGGCTATAGCTGCTGGCAATAATTGCATGTAAAAATCGATGGATCGACTTGGGTACAATCAGCTTGCCCATAGATCTGCTGAACAGGACAAGATTCAAAACCTATATGGCCGGCTTAAGAGGGGGAGAGGCATATTAATCAAAACTGAAGCAGCGGCTGTGCTTGGCAACCAATCAGCTTCTGTCTTCAGCTGCTTCCCTTAAACTTTGAAAATTAAAGCTTTTAGCTGATTGGTTTCCATTCACAACTGCTTTAGATTCTGGCTGCTCCAGTTTTGATAAATTCTCCTCCCCTGTGCTCAAGGGGAAAAATGCAAACCTTTACTTGAATGACGAAAGGAGGGCTTTGAGCATTATACTATAACCACATATGATACCAAAAAGGATGACTTTTCTAAACCTTTTAATCAAATGTATCCTGAAATCTTCCCACTTACTTCCTCTTCAGTTGTAGCTAAAGATCACATCACATTGATTTAACATTTAGATAGATAGATAGATGTACAGCCTGCAAAATGTTTGCTCCACCCTGCATTGTTTGGCTGGCTCGGTCTACCACTAGCAGGGATGCTTAGAGTGGTCATCTTTTATTTATGAATGTACAACCTTTTATTCCAAATGGGGAAAAAACTGTTGTGTAACTGCTTATTAGGTGTTCGTTGGAGTTTGGGTTTAATTTGTTACTCAAGTCCACCTAATAGTGCATCTAAAGCTGGTCATACCTGGATCAAAATTTGATCCATGCATGAGCTAGCTGGTAGTCCATCTATGTATCATCTGACTTGTGTACAATCAGCCTGTTGGGCTTTCTCTAAATGATCAGTGCCTCTGGCTATAGCCGGTAACACTGATCATTGTATTCTGCCAACGGAGAAGGCTCCCTGCTGGCAGAATACAGTAGCCTAGTGGAAGTGATTCCTCCATCCACATCGGATGGGGGAATCTGTTATTATATTTTTTTGTTCAACCCACCGGTTGAATGAATAAAAAATGAAATCGCACATGGCCTGCTTTACACTACCCTCTCCCCAAACTGACATTACTGCTGTCTAAATGTGCCTCTGTTGCTCCATCCAAAGTGGAGATCACCAGATGAAATAAAAGAGAAAAAAAAAAGCATTAAAAAACTAATGCAGCCACATATTTAAGGATTGGTTGTTTTAAATTGTTGTGTTTAATACTGCTTTAAGCGCTCTAATGTGAATTTTTTTTTTCTTTTTAAACAGCCTAGCTATGGTCATATCACTGATTTATTAAATGGGCTTCTCAATTGTTATGATGAATTCTTTGGATCGGTACTTGTGGGGTGTATGTATTGGTAGCTTAAAAACTAGTGCCCTACCAGGCTGTCTTCCATTAGACAATGTACTAAAAAAATGAAGTAGGGGGGGACTGTCACAGTGATATTTTAATTCTAGGCAAATATCTATCTATGCAATTACATATATACAGTATGTAAACTGTTCCCCTGGCAAAGGATTTTTTTAAAAAATAAGTTTTTTGTTTGTTTTTCTTAGAAATCATACTTGCCTAGGTGGATGCTTAATCGGCCTGGTGCTGCATCTATCCCCACCAACAAGACTGAGAACTGAGTGATCAAACACCGCTGATCAGTTCTCCGTGAGCAGAGAGCTGGTGACTGTCAGTCACTTTTCTCTTCTCTGCCCTCGCCCCCCCCCCCCCCGCACTTACTGCAGTGCTGAGCTGTGGTGGGGGTGGGAGCGGCTGGTTTGGGCTCTCAGCAGAGCATTGGGAGGCAGAGCCAAGTGCCAGTCCAGGCATCTAGGTGGATCCTGACTTTCAAGTCGGGATCTTTCCCTAGCCTTGACCGGCTGAGTACAGAACAAATGGCACTTCTGTCATTAAAAGGTGAAGTACAGCCAAACAAGCTTTGGCTGTTCTTCTCCTTTAAAATTTGTTAAGGTTTTTTGTCCCAGGTGCCAGACAGCACAGCCTGAAGTTGTGAACACATGGTCCAAATATCAGCCAGTTCAGCAGGAAGGGGTCAACATTCAGGCCATGTGTAGAGCTGTCAAAAGGGACATGCTGGAAAATTGGCATCTGATCAGTGCTCACAGCTGATGGCTGCGAGTGCTAATCAATGTGTTTGGGGGGGTCAGGCAGTCCCCCTACCGGAACACAAAGGCACAGCAGGAGAGATTGCTACACTAACAACATTTAGTATTCATTCTTCTGGGTTGAACTAAAAAAAAATGAGTGTGTGAACAAGGTATAAGGCTGGGTACACACAATCCATTTTTTTTTTCTTCATTCAACCCAGCAGAATGAACAAAAAGAGAACCGATAGATCACCGTACTAATACAAATGGTGGTGTGGCGATCTCCCCTGCTGTGCTATTGTATTCTGAGAGGGGGACTCCCCTTCACCCTTTCCCCTTCTCCCAGAACACACTGATCATCACTCGTAGCCATTGGCTGCTAGTGCTGATTGGATGCGGGTCAAATGCTGGTTTTCTAGCATTCCTGTTTGACAGAAGCCGGTGATGAAACACAGACAGATGTAAATGCGGGCTGATTTTCTGCCCATATGTGTTGAATTTGGTTGGCGTGATTGAATGTGACCCATTCAAATCTATGGTGCTGCACCTTTTTAATGCACTTGATTGTGATGCAGCATTTACAGGGTTTAATCAGGGTTAAATCAGGGTTTAATCAGGCGGTGAGGCGGCAATATAGATGGCTTTTTAAAGGAAAGGCAAGTGCTGCGGTACATGTGAATGATCCGAGCCAAAGTTTCATGCCGATCTCATTTTTGTTTTCACTTTTCTAAACTACACAACATAGAGGGTTTCTTTTCTCCGGGATTGTGATGTAACAGGCGTGCAGTGAGTTGCTGGGAATAGCAGTGTTATGTAAGGTGTTCTCTGCCTGTTTTGTATTTCACACATACTGTATAATTATGTGTGCAGTACATACAACATAATAAATTCATACGAACCTAGTGTTCTTATACAGCAATTTGCGTCCTTCATTATGCAATCAAAGCATCACACCTTTCATACTGTTGACACAAGGTCCTGTATGATGGCCTATGTATACCAAAATATCAGGTAGGTTATTATTTTTTTTTTAAATGCAACAAACCTTATTAATGTCTTACTGTTCTGTAAAGGAGGCATTGTTATGTAGGCTGCCAAGTCTGGCCTGCGTTGTTCCTCTCTAGACTTCAGGCTCCTTTCAACAGTACTTCATCAGACACGGCGATAAGCATATGTTCAGAGCAGAGAGGATTGCAAGTCTGCTCTAACACCTTTGTTAATCAAACACAGCTTCACAGTCTGTAATTGAGGTGTAATAGTGCAACTTTGTGTTGACACAGGCAGCTTTGAAGTTTTGAGCAACTCTTGCCATTTTTGTAGCTAGAGGTAGTTGGTTACATTCAGCTGGACCTGTTCTGTAATAAAGTCTAAGCAAGCATTCCAGAACAAGTCCAGTTAAATGGGACGAATTTCTACTAAGCATAAGAAGGAAAATTGCAACAACAATAAAAGTATAGCCACTTTTATTGTGGCACTGCGGATAACTATAAATCACAAAAAAATCAATGCAAAATGCAACTGCAAATCTCCGTAGTCTACACTTTAAGAGCTTATCTCAGGTTATCAGCTTAGAGTTACAGCGGAGGTCCAGTGCTAAAATTATTTCCCTTGCTCTGACGTTCGTGGTGATACCTCACATGTGTGGTGTGATCTTCGTTTACCTATGCATGTGGGATCTACACTGTCACCTGTAAAAGTAATCCAGTGGCTTCTTAGCTGCTAGGATTACTTTTATATTAATGGGAATTGCCAGCAATACAAAATGATATCTCGATCATTGCTGCAGCAATGACATCACCTTTCCCATCAAGTGACATTTGCAGAAATCTGCCATGTTGGTATTCTGTCACCAAAGAAAATGCATTGCCTATGTGATGTAATGTTATAGTTACATCTTTAGTCTGGCTGAAAAAAGACAAAAGTCCATCCAGTTCAACCATAGAAAAAAAAATTATAATCCTATACCCACAGTTGATCCAGAGGAAGGCAAAAAAAACCCAGCAAACCATGATCCAATTTGCTCCTGCTGGGAAAAAAATTCCTTCCTGATCCCCCGAGAGGGAATCGGATATTCCGTGGATCAACTTTACCTATAAATGTTAGTATCCAGTTATATTCTGTGTATCTAAGAAACAATCCAGGCCTTTTTTGAAGCAAACCACTGAGCTGGCCAAAACCAACTCTTGAGGGAGTCTATTCCACATTTATTTATTACAAGTACTTATATAGCGCTGTCAATTTACACAGCACTTTACATATATATAGTACATTCACATCAGTCCCTAACCCTCAAGGGGTGTTCAATCTAAGGTCCCTAACTCACATTCATACACATACTAGGGCCAATTTAGATAGGAGCCAACTCGCCTACCAGCAGGTCTTTGGAGTGTGGGAGGAAACCGGAGTACTCGGAGGAAACCCACGCAGACACAGGGAGAATATGCAAACTCCAGGCAGGTGGTGCCGTGGTTGGGATTCGAACCAACGACCCTAGTGCTGCCAGGCAGAAGTGCTAACCATTTAGCCACTGTGCTGCCCTACATTTATCCGTTATCATGGTTATAAATGGTCCACCAAAATGTGCTTCCTTTTTTGTCTTTTTTTTTTTTTTTTTTAAATCTACCTGAATATAAATAACATTGTTTAGTGGTGACTTTACAGACCATGGCAATTGCACCTTCTGCTTGACTATACAAATCAAAATGCAGAGACGTAGGTCATCTGAGGCTGTGGTGACATCTTTCATACCTTCCAATTTTTCTGAGATGAGAAAGAGGGACATCTTTTCAGCACAAGTACAATGCATACAGGTAAAAGACATACACCCTGCCACACTCCCAGTTGCACAGACAATGAATAATAAGAAAGGGAGAAAAAGAAAGATATTTGTATTTATTTATTTGTGTGTGTGTGTAAGAAACTATTGCAATAAGTAACACTATTCCTGTAAATCATACATTAGACCAAAAAGAGGGACAACAGAGAAGAGAAGAGGAACTAAGGGTTTTAGTTAAAAAAAAAAAAAAAAAAAGGAGTGACTCCTAGATATTAAAGCGGTAGTTAACCGCAGGAAAAAAAAAGGTCCCCTGCAAGGTAATATCCTAATGTGCTAGTATGGATTGCAAACTAGCACATTATGTAAAACTTATTTTAAAATGAAGCCCTCCAGCAGCGCACTGTCACTGCCATCTTCACCCGGTCTTCCTTGCAGGTTCGCGAGCTGCGGCCATCTGACAGGCCGGGCTGTGATGATGTCACTCCCGTGTGTGTGCATGTGTGCGTGCGTGGGAGTCCCGGGCCATGACGCACAGTACTTTGAAGGCATGGCACAGGTATGCCTGTCCATCGGAGTGCATTTACCAGCTCTAAAGAAAAGACAGAATATCTCCTAAACGGTGCAAGCTTAACATACATTCATTTTACCTACAGGTAATCTTTAGTATAATTTATTAATTTAAAGCTTTATTATAGTTTACTACCACTTTAAGACTCATTTAGCTGGGCCAAACTGGATGATATTTAGTTTACTACTGTGTATCGTAACTGTGTCTGTGTTGTTTTATTTCTTTTTTTTCCCCACCTATTTTGATCTTGTTTTGTATTATATATATCCTCTAGCCATTTCCTGTCATCGTGCCTCCAGTAGTGTCTGTATGTGACTACTTAGGGCAGGTTTCCTGACAGTGACAGTGGTGCACCATGTCGGTGTAATCGATTGTCCCTGCAGCTGTTGTATTCTACACTGGACCAGGAGGAAACACAGGAGAGCAATAGGAAGACAGGGACAAGGCATTGTCACTGGAAATGCTTGAATAAGGCCCGTTACTATGTATTTAATGAGAGCTGTATTTTTAAGAAGACTGACTTAATATTACGTCAACACTAAAGCTTAAAGCAGAGCTAAACTTTCTTCATTGGTGTCAGGGATCCTGCAGCGGTAGCCTCTAGCACTCCACAGACCGGAATCCCCCAAGACGCTGCTTGTTCACCAGAGCCTTTGATGGTGGGGATGGACTTGGAGCAGGCCGAGACCAGGTTGCGGCCCCTGGGTTCACCCAGCTGTGGTAGAGGCACCGTTGAAGGTGTATAGCGGGTAAGAGTCTGATGTGAGGAGGTAACTGAAGCAGCATCGGGCAGGCCGGGTCGGTAACAGTGGTGGCGGTGTAGTACAGAATCAGCAGGCAGAGAGATAAACCGGTCACAAGCCGGGTTCGTCAACAGGAGGTCAGAATGTATGGGGTTAAGCAGGAGAATGGTCAGACAAAGCCAGGGATCAGAGCAGGAGACGGACAGCAAATCAGGATCAGGCAGGGTCGGCAACAAACAATCTACTCACAGGAACTCAGGAACACAGATAAGACCATAAGGCACTTGAGCATTGCAAGAGCCGGGTTTAAATAGCCCCCCTGACTACTGACAGGCGCTCCTGGGTCCTAGTGCTTGCCCAGCGCCGTCATTTGTGACAGGCGCGCCTGGGTCCTAGTGCCCTCCTGCCTGTACGTTTTGTCAGGATTCTACGCATGTGCAGATTCGATCGCTGCAGCGATCTTCCTATTCCCTGACAATTGGTCTCTGTCCCTCGTGGGTGTCTACATCTTCCTCTGGGTGCCTGTTTTCAGCCATCTTCATTGGTCTGGGCAATACAATGTCACTCCTGCGCATGCGCATTAGTCAGTGTCGCAAACGTGCGCATCAGAGATGGGCGCGGTGCAACCATTTTTGTAGGCATCTTCATCTTCCTCCTTATCCTCCCCCCCCCCCCCCCCCTCCCTTCCTGAGAGGCACAGTGAAAGAGGTGTGTGTACTGGTTATGGGTCAATGGCAGGGCAAGGCATCCCTAGTTCGGTGCCCAGCGGTCTGTGGAAGTTGTAGCCTTTCTCAACTAAGCCAAGATAAGGGCAGCTTTTCCCAGAGAGCCAGAGTCTCTCTGTCCAAGAACCTGTGTAATCTCACACCTCGTAAGGAGATAAGGCAGCTCTCCCAGGAATTGAAAGAGTTTTTAACCTCCTAAAACCTAGCTCAGCGTATTTGACAGAATTAGTCAAACACTTCTCAAATCTAGTTTTCCACTATGTCTCATATCTTGGAATATGAGAGACTTACATAAAAACCAGACATCCCGTCAGATTGGCGAGGAGCAGGCGAACAGTTTTGATGGGTCATTCAAATTCTCTCGGACCATCAGGGGAGCCAAAACATAGAACTTGTGAACCCTGAAACACATAACATCATAATTCATATTTAAATAATCCTCAGACTTGTCTGCATAATAATATACCCGCGGGTAGATTGTCGCTCGTGCAGCTGAGAGGTTATAGACCAGAATATGAATTATGAAAGATGTTGGTTCCAATTTAGGGTTCCACCTGACGATCCCTCCCTAAACAGAGTATTGTTCAGTTACTCAGAGCCACCCCCCCCCGCCAGGACATTTTAAAAACAGGCTAGCAGAACTAAGTAGTTAAGTTAGAGACATCTCCCATTTTTCCATCGTAACAGCGGGAGATCAAAGCACCATTCTGCTCTAAAAAAAAAAAAACTTGGATCTGCTTACATCAAAGGCTTACTGGCAAGCAACTTAACCCTTTAACTTCTTTCTGTTATCTCTTTGCTGGGCTATGCGGTTTCCTGTATATGTGTGTGTATATGTGTATATATATATATATATATATATATATATATATATATATCTATATATATATATATATATCTATATATATATATATATATATATATATATATCTTAGTTACATCTTCCCTGTAAATATTTTTATTGCACCTGTTTGACCCTTTTAGTAATAAATCTCTCTTTCTGAAAGTGTTCAACTGTTTCTATAAGTCTTTATTGTAATTTTACAAATCCCTGCCTTTAAAGAGACGCTACTGTTTGTTTAACTCTCTGTATAAACGGCCTGTGTCAATGACCGGGTTATGCGGACAGTTATTTCAATTATTATAGTGTTATAGCGATATTGCGAGTTTCCTCTTTCTCTGATCAAAAAGGAGGTGGTGGCAGTGTGAAAGGGTTAGTTGCGTAATTAACCCGACCCAGTAACAATCGCTCAGGCTGACTGCACATTGATCGGTTGTCCATTAGCTGGATAATCGTTGTGCAGGGTACAGCTGGGTGTGGCATTGTTACGCACGTCACATAGTGGTTTTAAATCGGCCAGTCCTTCAGTCACGAGTTTGGTGAGAAGGTCTGGGTCTGACGTTGCGATCGGGACATATTGGACGTCGCGATCGTGAGATTGTCGCATGTTGGTGGCGGCGATCTTGCGATCCGTGAAAAGTAGTCCTAAAACAAAGGGGCCGAGCCTGCAATGCACAGCTCAGTTCACATGCTGGAGGTGTATTTAATAGCCAAAGAAACAATGCATTTCAATTTTCGTAATAAAGAACCTGCCTACTCAATTCGTGACAGCGGCACTTTAGTACCACTTTAAGTAAAATGTCAGTAGTTTGGGTATTTATAAACTTTAAAAAATGCCATGTAAATCCGTTTTGCAGTCAGTAAAATATTATTATTATTATTATTATTATTATTAATAATAATATTAATAATAATAATAATATATCTTTTTTTTTTATTATTATTATTAAATAAAACTGCCATGGATACTCTTGTTATTGACTTGATATATTCCTACACAGTAAGAGGACTTTACTAGAACTGCAGCAGCCAGAATCTGGAACAGGTGTGCAGGGCAACCAGTCAACGTCTATCTTTCATTTCCAAAGCTTAACTGAACAAACCAAAGATAGAAGATGATTGGTTGCTATGAACTGCTTCTTCTGATTCTGGCTGCTCCAGTTTGAGTAAATTCCCCCCACCACCACAGTATATAGCCTTTTGGACTGGGGGAAGCACTCTGGACCACAGAGGGTTCTGTTGATTTGCAGCACCAAACAAGAATGTAGAGCAGAGGAATGATCTTATCAGTGTACTGCTGCAATTTCTATTGTCCATTTGCAGGCTTAGGTGGGTCCTTGACCAGTTTGTGTTCTTTGAAGTGGTTGTAAACTTGCAATCTGAACAAAGCATATCCCTGTATAGTGTGTACTTGTCTCAGTCCAGAGCTCTTAAGTGTCATTACTGCCTGCTACCTTGTTCCTTTGCTATAAGCATGAGTCACTTCTGAAACGTTTCGGGGACACCAAGAGAAAAATGATGACAGGGGAGGAACCTCCAGCAGATTGACAGCCTCAGCTGTGTTCCTGTGGACTGTGTGGAGGGGGTGTGTCTCTTCCCTCCAATCAGCTCGCAGAGCTCTCCAGTATGTAATTTCAGCTTCCTGCCCCCTTTCTTCTGAATTCTCAGACACCCTATATAAATTCTGCACTTTGAACAGAAGTAGAGAAGATAAGACTACAGATAGACAGGTAGAACTTATATAGGAGGATTAGTTTCATCTCTGTATCCCCTGAGGCCAGTCACTTCACTGGGATTTACAACCACTCTGACGGCAGTATAGACTGTAAAACGTTTCAGGATGGGACTGTACTTTTTGTTGGGGATGTCAGGAATACAGGGTTTGCTGAATGGGGGAAAAAAAACACTGCAGGCATTTATTAAAATTGTTGAGTATTGGGATGTATTGATGTATGGTTGATTAATGGCCTAGTTTAGATTGCTTTCTGTTATACTTTATATTGGTATCAAAATATGTTGCTAATAATTTAGATATACAGTGTAGAACAGTTGTTGGTCCTTGTTGGTAATGTCCTTAAATAACTTCAGTTAGGAAATATTTTGTTCAGTTCACTTTAAAACTCAGGTTATGCGATGAATTTATTCACTAAACCAGGTTTACTTGATAAACTAGATTGTCTGCCATTAAATTGTCTTAGCGTGTGCTTAATATAGTAACATGGAAGGGAAGTTTACATGCACAACCTTGAAATTTTTTGTAAAAGCACATTATATGCACACCAGTACAAGCAGTAACATGCCTACTATTAAAGGAAACCTGTAGGTGGGGGGGGGGGGGTAGATGGACAAACTAAGCGCTCTACTGCATTATGGGAACCCTGAGGAGCCTGCTATTATATCCAGATTGCTCCCCTGTTGCTGGGATCTGCCGCCCAAGTTCTGCAAAGACCTTTTTATTTCCAGGTGTAATGTTGTGCTCCGTGCCATAGTGGTTTTACCATCAGTTGGGTATGGAAGCTTACCTAGCCTTGTGCAGGTTTACTGTCCAAGGAAATTAAAGCTGACATGGGGACAGTGGATCCCGGCAGCACAGGAACAAGTGCAGAGGTAAGAGCATGCACCTTAAAGCTGATCTGAGGGCATGCATTTCCTAGATACGCACATTCCTCACCCCAGACACCACCAAACAACTCGTACACCCCCTCATCATCTCACTCCTGGACTATTGCAATTTTCTTCTCACTGGCCTACCCAAACGAACGCTATCCCCACTCCAGTCGATCCTAAACTCAGCGGCTAGACTCATCCACCTCACCAACCGCTCCACATCTGCCTCCCCCCTCTGCCAATCCCTTCACTGGCTCCCGATTGCCCAACGCATCAAATTCAAACTGCTAACCCTGACCTACAAAGCAATTCCCAACGCCGCCCCAAACTACATAACTGACCTGATACCCAAATACTACCCTACCCATGCCCTCCGCTCCTCTCAGGACCTCCTACTCTCTAGCTCCCTGGTCTCCTCCTCCCACGCCCGATTGCAGGACTTCTCTAGGACTTCTTCCATCCTCTGGAACTCCCTACCCCAATCCATCAGACTGTCACCCACCCTCCTCACCTTCAGGCGCACCCTGAAAACCCTCCTCTTCAGGGAAGCCTACCCCAACCTCACCTAACAACCTCCTCCACTCCTCCCACCACTCCATCCCCCACAGCCATCTCCTCCTGTATCACCTTCCCCTCCCTCCTAGATTGTAAGCTCGAAAGAGCAGGGCCCTTGAACCCCTTGTGTACTGTTTTGTTACTGTCTTGTCTCATGTTCTGTCCCCCTTGCTACTGTACAGCGCTGAGCATACCCTTTGGCGCTATATAAATACTGTATAATAATAATAATAATAATATTACATAGTTACATTGATCCAGCTTAGAAGTATGCATATGCCGTAACGTTTAGACCGCTGTGGAAGCAGAGAATCAATGTAATAGTTGCTGATGTTACAGTGATTGCCGCTGTCTTCCTGACAGTGGTGATCACTGTAGTGGAGGTGACTACTACATTGATTCTTTGCTTCCACAGTGGTCTCAAAGTTATTTCATATCCACACTTCTAAGCTGGATCAATGTAACTATGAAAAAAATCCATGTCTTTAAGGGCCCATTCACACTAGAACACGGTGCTGGAAACTCACATTCCATGCCTGTTTCCCACACTTCATTTAAATCACACTGCCCCTGCGATCTGCAGTGCTGTCAATGCAAAGTTAATGACACCCCAAACAAAAGTCGCAAAGGCAGTGCATTTGCCTGCACCAGATTATTTATTTCAGGTACTTATATAGCGCTGTCAATTTATGTAGCGCTTTACACATATATTGTACATTCACATCAGTCCCTAACCCTCAAGGGGTGTACAATCTAAGGTCCTTAACTTAGAATCATACATACACATACTAGGGCCAATTTAGACAGGAGCCAGTTAACCTACCAGCATGTCTTTGGAGTGTGGGAGGAAACCGGAGTACCCGGAGGACACCCACGCAAGCACAGGGAGAACATGCAAACTCCAGGCAGGAGGTGCCGTGGCTGGGATTTGAATCAAAGACCCTAGTACTGCCAGGTGAAAGTGCTAACCTTTTAGCCCCTGTGCTGCCCCCCAGATCACATAGTACAAAATTACCATATGATAGGGTTGCAGAACTGCATGTGAATCAAACAGGAACACACAGTGCGTTCCCATGCGATTCACATGCAGTACCTAGTGTGAATAGGCCCTAAAGGCACCTTGTATGCAGCAGTATGTTTTATTGGTTCGTTCTGAAGCATTCTAGAGAAAACCACAAAGGGCCAATATTCAGACTGCGATGTTGCTTCTACAATACAAGTAACAAGCAATATTACCACATTATTCTGACAGTGTTAACACATGGGATTAGATTTCTCATCACCAAGCTTTTTTACTAGATAAAAATGCTGAATGTAGACATTATGAACTCTTAAAGTGTTACTTAACCCAGGACCCTGCATTCACTATATCTGGTCTCCCAAAGTACACAGAACATATAAGTGCAATTATTTTAGTAAATATAAACTTCTAAATACCTTTTCTCATCAGCAGTTAGAGCAGCCTTAAGACTTCTATTAGTGTCCAGCAGAGCACTGGTTAAAACTTATAGGAGGTGTTTTCATTCTGCTCTCACTGCCCTATGAGATTACATAACCCCTTACCTCTGTCTGGACAGTGCTGATTGGCTCTGTACTGATCACATGTACTCTCACAAAAAAAGGAAAAACCCTAGCAGCACACACCAAACTGAGCAGGTGCAGTGTCCCCGAGGCTGTGTTCTGTCAGGAGATGAAATGGGGAATGTGGAAGAAGGGGGTGGATTAAAGAAGACAGGATCAAACAGCCTTTTTACACAATGCAGAGGATAACCCCCTTTAAGTTCCACAGTAAGTATAACAAGCATGCTTTACTGCATATACAGACTGATTTTACTGTTGTGGGTATAGTAACACTTTACAAAATATAAAAATAAAGGCTTCTGAAGGCACCATTGGTTAGCTGAAGAGACAGCACAGCAGAGAGGTTGCTTTCTGAAGCCCCATTTGTCTGATATTAAAATTCTGGAAGTAGGTCACCTGGTAAGTGATATGTCACTGCTGTTATGAGTCATGAAAGTGCATCTGTGCCCAGACTGACATAGCTTGAAACCAGGCCGTCCCTCATCTCTCCATCTACTTCTACTGCACACTTGTTTGATCCTTTAAATATCACTTTTGGATAGCAGCCTATCCATTTACCAGACCCATAGAAGTACATGGGGCCAAACTGTGCAGGTGCTGATGTATCAGGAAGCCTATGGAGGGATGTAAACCATACCATGGGCCTCAGACTGCAATCTATATGGGTATAGTGATGGGGGTGGGGAAGGGCAAGGTAGATCTACTTGGGGAGGGGGTGGCTAAAGGGTAAGGTACGTGGTTTTACCAGCTGTTCAGAGTATGCAAATACGTAAGTGTGTATGATCTGGACACAGGTTCACTTTAATTTGATGGGCAACTTTCATCATAGCTGAGAATAATACTCTGCTTCATATGGGGAAAGAAAATCTAGAGCTCCACCTGCTGGCTGGATAGAAAACTAATGGGCGATAGTTCATATATAGCTGTCTAAAAAAATAAAATGTATTTTATTTATTTTAGTCCTGGCCTCAATAAAGAAAATATGAAGACCATTACTATGCACTCCCTTTTAAAGTCCACAAATACTAGTGTTTACTGCCATATAATGTTTTGTTGGTTGTCAGTCCTGGTCCGTTGACTGCAGAAATGTATCTTCTAGCTGGGAATGAAGTTTGGGCAGACCACAGGGTATGTTTAAGCGCTAGCAAATCTCTCCCTCTCCCCCCTCTCTCTCTCCCCTCTCTCTCCCTTCTCTCTCTCTCTCTCTCTCTTTCTCTCCTTCTCTCTCTCGCCTTCTCTCTCTCCCCTCTCTCTCCTCCCTCGCTCCTCTCTCTCTCCTCTCTCTCCCATTCTGCTCTCTCTCCCTCTCTCGCTCTCTCTCTCTCCCTCTCTCTCCCTCTCGCCTTCTCTCTCGCTCTCCCTCTCTCCCTCTCTCCCTCTCGCCTTCTCTCCCTCTCTCCCTCTCGCCTTCTCTCCCCCTCCCTCTCGCCCTCTCTCGCCCTGTCTCGCCCTGTCTCGCCCTGTCTCGCCCTGTCTCGCCCTGTCTCGCCCTCTCTCGCCCTCTCTCGCCCTCTCTCGCCCTCTCTCCCTCCTCTCTCTCTCCTCTCTCCCTCCTCTCTCTCTCCTCTCTCTCTCCTCTCTCTCTCCTCTCTCTCTCCTCTCTCCCCCTCTCTCTCTCTCTCTCTCTCTCCTCTCTCTCTCTCTCTCCCCCTCTCTCCCTCCCCCTTCCCTCTCGCCTTCTCTCTCTCTCCCCTTCTCTCTCTCCCCCCCTTCTCTCCCCCCTCTCCTTCTCTCTCTCTCCCCCTCTCCTTCTCTCTCTCTCCCCCTCTCCTTCTCTCTCTCTCCCCCTCTCCTTCTCTCTCTCTCCCCTCTCTCCTTCTCTCTCTCCCCTCTCTCCTTCTCTCTCTCTCCCCCCCCTCTCCCCTTCTCTCTCTCCCCCCCCTCTCTCCCCTTCTCTCTCTCCCCCCCTCTCTCCCCTTCTCTCTCTCCCCCCCTCTCTCCTTCTCTCTCTCTCTCCTTCTCTCTCTCTCCCCCCTCTCTCCTCTCTCTCTCCCCCCTCTCTCCTCTCTCTCTCTCCCCCCTCTCTCCTCTCTCTCTCTCCCCCCCTCTCTCCTCTCTCTCTCTCCCCCCCTCTCTCCTCTCTCTCCCCCCCCTCTCCCCTCTCTCTCTCCCCTCTCTCTCCTCTCTCTTTCCTCTCTCTTTCCTCTCTCCCCCCTCTCTCTCCTTCTCTCTCTCCCCCCTCTCTCTCCTTCTCTCTCTCTCTCTCCCCTTCTCTCTCCCCTTCTCTCTCTCCTTCTCTCTCTCCTTCTCTCTCTCCTTCTCTCTCTCCTTCTCTCTCCCCCCCCTCTCTCTCCTTCTCTCTCCCCCCTCTCTCTCCTTCTCTCTCCCCCCTCTCTCTCCCTCCTCCTCTCTTCTCCTCTTCTCTCTCCCTCCTCCTCCTTTCTCCCCCCACTGCTGTCAATCACAGACAATGAGCAGAGAGCAGAGGGTGGGGCTGCAGCTCTTTGTCTGGAGCACCAAGAAGAGGAGGATTGGGGCTGATCTGTGCAAAACCACAACGTTTAAAGTATAACATGTTTATTATTTAAAAAAAAAAAAACCAAAGCCTTTAATATCATTGTAAGAAATAATCTATAAGGCACATATACAGTGTGTATATATAAATAATACAGTAAGTATAGAAAATAATCATCCCCCTTTAAATTAATCACATTTTGTTGCTTTGCAACCTGAAATGAAGACAGACCGTTTTTGTTTGATTTCAGTTGTATAACATCCAAGTGAAAATCTCTGACCAGTTTCCTCCTGGCTCTTTCATCTGGTTTGCAGCGACGTCCTGATCCAGGGAGGGTCTGTGTTGTACCAGATACCTTCCACTTCTTAATAATGGGCTTCACTGTGTTTCTAGGCATTGATAAAGCCTTTGAAAATTTTTTATATCCATCTCCTGACTTGTGCCTGTCCACAGTTTTTATCTCGGAAATCTTTTGACAGTGCCTTGCCACCCATAGTTGCTTGTTTGCTTTAGCTGCACTACCGGGACTGAAATGCTCCAGGAAATCTCTCCATGTTGAACTAATCAAAATGACCACAGCTGATCATAGTTGAAAGTCAAATGACTTTGTGCGCCATTGAGTAGGTGATGAGCTACACCTGACTGAGTTTACAAGTCATTTTTAGGAGGGAGGGGTGATCCTTTTTTCCAAATAACGTTTTTGAATTTTTAAAAATAGTTTTCTGACATGTTGGTGTTATATGTTTCTCTTGGATGTTATAGGTTGCACTGAGTAAATACAGTTGGATAAAACAAAAACTGTGTCTGTCTTAGTTTCAGGCCACAAAGCAACAAAATGTGATTATTTTAAAGGGGGGTTCTTTTCTAGTGTGTGTGTGTGTGTGTGTGTGTGTGTGTGTGTGTGTGTGTGTGTGTGTGTGTGTGTGTGTTTTATACATTTCTGTGTGCTTGAAGTAATCAGCAATTTGTAGAAAAAATTCTAATAGTGGCTGTTGCCTTTTTGTGCTAGCCAGGTTCATATATGCTGGTTCGTTGGAAAAGTGAATCTATTGCTCTTCCTTTTTCATGTTTTTGTTTTTGGAATTGTTGCAAGATGCCATGACTACAGATGCCACAACTACACTTTTTCTCTCTGTCCATACAAATTAGGCAGGTATGCTTTTTAAATGTTTTGAAACTGCAAACGGTCACGTACCAAATAGTTTCACAAGCATCATTTAACCTTTTCTACAACAGGAAGGTCATCCCAACTTTGCCATCGTGCACGGTCGGATTTGAAGGAAGATTTATTGCAGTGCTGTAATTTATATCAGGACTGTGGACTTCTTTAACATACTTAATTTATCCTCACCTGTGTTATCGGTGTGCAGACATGTAATACTGTATTGATGTACAGTATAGGAGTTGATTTACTAGGCCAAATAGGCTGTTCACATTGCAGTGAATTTTCACTTTGCAAAAGGTGATTGTAGCCGTATTAGTGCATTTGTGACAGAAACAATTGAGTACTGTCCGTGATACTTTTTTTATTTGCACTAACATACAATTTTCTTCAAGGTCCCAGAAGTACTATTACAAAGTTTTAGCAGAATGTTAGAAGAGATGTGGGGGATGAGAAAAAAAAAAAGGCAGAAAGAAACAGAAGCCTAGGGTTAGACTAGAGATAAGACACAGCAAAGCAAAAGCAAAGACGGGGGGGGGGGGGGGGGGGGTGAGTGCGGAGGAAGTGGCGGGGGATCTGGTGTTGGCGAGGCAGGGCGGGGGTTGCGGGCGGGGATGGATTTGCGCAGACGTGCCATCGGGGGGCATGGAGAGGATGGCTTTTGCGCACCTGTGGGACACCATTTTGCGCAACCGGATCACGTTGTAGAGGACCTCTGTGTTTTGGTTCTTAAACGAAATTTCAAATTCATTCAGGAAAGAAAAATTTTTGAACTAAGAATGATAATTCTATTTGATACAAGAGATAAGGGCCTTAACTTGAACTAGGGATTCCTCAATCATTATCCAATGTTTTTATGACTCCCTCTGTGAGTGTTGTTCCCCCCCACCCAGTCTTTGCTTTTGCTTTGCTTTACTTTTGCTAGGCTGTTTCTTTCTGCTTTTTTTTTTTTTTTTTTTTTTCTCATCCCCCACATCTCTTCTAACATTCTGCTAAAACTTTGTAATAGTACTGCTGGGACCTTTAAAGAAGGGGACATACCCCGAAAGCGTGTCCTCAAAATTGTTTGTTAGTGCAAATAAAAAAAGTATCACGGGCAGTACTCAATTGTTTCGGTCACTTTACAAGGAAATTTTCATTTAGCTTAGTAAATGGTGTGAAGCTCTGCTGACCTCTACCATCCAATCCTGTACAACTAAAGATACTGGACCAGTGTAGGTATGTATGCGCCATACCTGTGGGATTCCCATGAAAGCTGGAAATCATTGTAGTGGGCACTGCTACTGCACTGATTGCTGCTAGCTTCCATTCTGAGCAGCTGTCCTACTGCCTAATTTAATACAGGAGGTCACCTACTCGGCACAGGCACCATTCAGGGAACACCTTTGCATCTTCTCATTGGACAAGTTGGAGATCTTTATGTCCTACCCATCCCCTCCACCTTGTCGAAGAAGAGAGTTCAAGCACCTCGTTCATTGAGAAAGTGTAAAGTGTTCCCTGAATGATGGCCATGCCAAGTGAGCAAGGCAGCTGCTTGGGACAGGACCCTGAAGACCACTGTAGTGGTGCATCTATAGTAGGTTCCAGCTTTTTTGGGAATCCCACAGGTATGTCCAATGTAAAAATTGCTGTACCTAAACTTCAGCTTTAAATTTGCAAAGTGAACATGCTGTACTCCTCATAGTATTTCTGAACCTTGGGAAATTTGATACGTGTCACTAATAGTTTCAAAGTTATCATTTAAAGGGTCAGCTTATCCAAAATAGATATTTTAGTTAAACTTCTAGCCAGCTAGGCTTCTTGTATATCTTAGATAGACCAATAGCAACGTCCCTCTTGTATGTATTCCCATCCAGCTGGGCGTTTTGGCTGTTTTCACGCAACTTCATACATTAGAGCTAGGGATGCACAAATATATCAGTGGCCAAAATGTATCGGCCACAAATAATGTTATTGGCGTTCTGCCAATAGGAAAAAAGGTGCCGATAATGGCTGCCGAAAACGCGTGATTTTGTCACGATTTTGCCATGTGTAGGGTGCTTTTTTTCATAGTGATTCATAAAAACGCATCAAAACTCCACACGTGTGAGTTTTTCATGGGTTTTCAGTGCATTTCAGGCCTGGTTCACACCAGTGCAGTTTGCATTTTGTCCATTTTGTAGTGTGTTTTTTGCTTTTTTGCATGCGTGTTTTTTGCTTTGCTTTTTTTGAATGTTCGTTTGTTTTTTGTTTTTTTTGGCCAAGTTTTTGCTGGGCAGATTAAAAACACAAAACACATGAAAAACGCAACACGATGCATTTTGAATACATTTCTGGCCTGGTTCACATCATTGTAGTTTGTGTTTTGTCTGTTTTTAGAGTGCTTTTTGCATTCCGTTTTTTTTTTTTTTGCCTCAAATATATGCACCAAAAATGCAGTAAGCAAAATTTTTTAACACCGGAAGGGAAGTGCAACTGACCAGTGTGAAGACATACATTGAATTTAAAGGGATGCATTTTTCTTGAGGTTTTCTTGTGCCTTTTTTTCTCTTTTTTTAACGCAAAAGCTCTGCAAAAACTGCTTCGTGTGAAAGCAGCCTATTGGCGAAAGGTGCTGAAAATAAGTTCATATTCATGATATTTATTAAACAGTCGTATATAATACAATTATATATAAAAGAAAATATTCTTTTTAAAAACTGTCCATTTCGGTTTTGTTTTTCAGCCAAATGCATCCTGAATTTTCAGGTTTGGTCCAAGAATTTTCATTTCAGTGCACCACTAATTACAACACCTTCTGATATGTTTTCATTAATATAAACTAAAATGTACTACAAGAAGAGTTGAACCCCCTTGTAATGGCCACAGCAAATGTGCAGACCCAGGAGCTGACACTCGGGGATCTCATTAGTAGTCAGTTTTTTTATTAACTCATAAATTGTCTCAAGTCTCTCAAATCTGTAATTAGCATGATGAGAAACCTGGGTATAATCCGTTAAATCTTATTTTTTTACCTAATGCCACCTATTTTGGTTGCTTTACTAAAGTGGCTGTAGGTGTTCACCTAGCAAAGTAAATTGCCTATAGCACTTTGCAGCGTAAATGCTGGTAAATAAGGTGAACCTGCATTACTTTGGATTTTTCTAGCACATCATTGGATATTTATTGGAGTAAACACAACTTCATCCTATTTACTGACCTTCACGTTTGCTAAGTGACCATGTTTTATTCCTATATTTAATTGCTCTCAGTAGGTAGTGACCAAAATCTATGGCATTCACCAGATGTTCACCTTTATCTGAGACATGTATTATGCCTTCTCATATTTTTTGAATACCCTGTAATATATTTGTAATATCCTAGTTGTAAAGATTTATGCCATCTCTATTTTTTGGAGAATGAAGGGCTAGTGATGAAAGTGTTAATGAAAGCTAGAGACCTTTTTAATTGTATGTTACTCTTTCATGTCTATAATGTGTTTGCTTTGCATCATATGTATTCTCTGTCTAACCCTGAGGACCCCGTAGGTTTGTTGACATACACAGCTCTACTGTTCTTGACCATAGGATTATATTGCCACCTACAGGAGTAGGACACTAGGCAGAAAAAGAACACATCACTGCCTATGAGCAGTCCTTGTTTGGTATAACCCCCAATCCCCCCCCCCCCCCCACACACACATACCTTTCTGCTGTAGGCAAGCTTACCATAGGCTTACATGTGAAGTGTGCTAACAAGAAATTTTCTTGTAGCCTTTTCAACCAATCAGACCTTGTTTCATTTTGAACATTGTACTGCTGAAATGGCAATCTGAAGGTGATTGGCATGCTATAGTTACGTAAGTCCATTGTCTTCTCTATTTTTTTGCTAAAGTCCTTACCTAAAAAACTTGGGGTAGAGCTTACAAAGAATGGGTGACATTTTCCTCATGTGTAGTAAGGATGATCTAAAAGTCTGTAGCTAACATGTAGTTGGGTAGGTCTAAGAAGTGTATCACTGGTGGATATTATGGAGCTCCTCATATGAGAGTTTAAATGTAAGGAGGTATACGTAATAAAAAAAAAAAAAAAAATATATATATATATATATATATATATATATATATATATATATATATATATATATATAATTTATTTTAATATATGCAGTAGTAACGGTGGTGCCTTACTACTATGCCCTTGTTTAAACCACGTTCCTGAAGCATTTGCTTAAGTGTATGTCCGTAATGAGGTTTCTTTGAAAGTATGCTTTAGATCTTATATCATCACTGACAGATGCAACTTTCCAATTCAGAATTAGGTATACTATGAACTGTAGAGTTTAGTTTTATTGAACTTTTATGTATGTAATGATGTATTCTTTAAAAATCCATATCTAATCCCATCAACAAGCCTAACATGACTTTTTCCAGTGACAAGACCAACATTGCGGCAAACCCCCCCCCCCCCTCTTTATTCTCCATAGATGGAAGAACAGAGAGCATAAGGCCTAAAGAAATATGAAAATAATCCATGTCGCCACTCGCCCAATGGGTGTTGTCACCATAACCAAAACACAAAGAAAAAGAGTCCCATGTAATAGAATTACCTGGGAAAAGACAGTTATTTCAGTGACAATAACTTTGGCTGGGTCTGATCATAAAAAATACTTTTGTAAATTTGCTATTTCATGCATTTAATAAAAATGACATTTTTGACATAGTCATTTTTTGTGAATTTGCAATTCAATGCATTTAATAAAGTGTTTTGGGTTTTTTTTTATGATCAGACCCAGCCAAAGTTATTGTCACTGAAATAACTGTCTTTTCCCAGGTAATTCTATTACATGGGATTCTTTTTATTGGCCCTTCTCCTTAAGGTCTCATGCACACTGAAAGCTTAATAATAGTTTTTTCCCCCTATAGGAGTTTTCAGCATCAAAAACGCTATAAAAAGCCGTGTTTTTGCATGCACATTCCTGCATCTGATGGTAATGCATTCTTTTAGCCAGAATTTTGGCCATTAGAATGCATTAATGTGGGAACGCATGTTAATGTGCCTAATGCTAGTGTGTGCTAGTGCACTTTTTTGGCATTTTTGAGCATTTTTTTTATTGCTGATAAGCTCCTCTCCTGAACGCACAATTTTTTTTCTGCCTGTAAAAAAAAAAATAAAAATATTTTAAAAAGGAACATTTTTTTTCTGCCTTTAAACTCCCCTGCCACTAAACTTCTGAAACCTCCTATAATGTGCATGGACATGGAGGGGTGTTCACAGGCAGAGAGAAGAAAAATGCTCAAAACCTCAAAGAAGCAGCATTTTTAAGCTGCAGTGTGCATGAGGCCTAAAATGGAATAATTAGTTTTATAGGTTTTGGCACCAGTTTTGATAACATGCCACCAAGTTAGTTTAATGGATAACAAAAAAGCCTCAAAGCATTCAAAATATGTTTTTTCAGATTTGAGGTGTCTCATGCTTCCAATCCAAAAAAACATTCTGGTAGGCTGGTGTTCTGTCATTGTGTTCCAAGTGCATATACCTGTATAAGTGTGGTAAGGGTGCTCTCTTGTGAGGAATGGATCTACTTTTTTTGTATTTTACATCAAACTCCTTTATAAATTTTACTGTTGAAGTTCGAAAACATAAATAAAAAAGAACACAATCTAACATCACTAAAAGAGAGGTTCTTTATAGTTTTGTAGGTGAGGGATAAAAAAAAAAAAAAAATCAGGAACTGTTGCCAACACTTAATTCATTTACAGAGACATTGTTTTTGATGAAATCTACCAATATACGTAAAGAATGAAATGGGGGGCCCAAAGTACATCTACAATGGAAAGAGAAACCTGCTAAAGAATGGACAAATCCACTGGAAGAAACAATATACAGTAATTATAAACATCAGCTGGAAGGGAAAAAGTTTAGGATCCTTTTAAGCTTTCAGATCAGATCTGTTTTTTTTCAGACAACCCTAATCAGAAGCCCCATGTAAGTCTACGGGCAAGCAGATGTACTGTAAATGGACATGCGTCTGTTTATAGCTACTTACCTCCGACTCCATTCAGACCCAGAAAAAGAAATGGAAAAGGGCTTCATCCTTTCCAGTTTTCCAGACTTAACATGATGGATCAGAGGTAGCCTGATGTAATGAGACACAAGTCTGTTTTCATCCGGGCCTCCCATATGGATCCGGAAAGGTGTCAAAATGCAGCAAACAACTGAATTGGTACAAAATGTTAGGAATGTGTTCATGGTCTCCCTGCTGAGCGGACCCCATGTGAAAGGACCCTTAATAGATGTTTTGTTTTTAGTTTTTTTTATTTTAGTTTTTTTTCTAAGTTTTAAATTGATATATTGTATCCTCCATTCCTTTTTTTTTTTTTTTCTTTGTTTTTCCTTTTCCTTTTCTTTCATTCTATGTTTATGTCTAAAACTTTTGTTACGAATGACATTTGGTTCCCAGAACATTGTGAGTTATTGGACTGCTCTTATTCATGTGTACATTTCATCTTGAGGTACTGAGCTCTGTCAACAGGCTTGCATGGAAAAGGAGACTTGTCATAAGTAAGATGCCCATCTCATTCTGTCCTTCTGCGTGTATAAAAAGTATCTCCCACCCCTCACTGGGCAAATTCACCTGATTAGAGGAAAAAGTGCGTCCTCTTTTGTCGTTGGGGAAATTGGCAGAATAGTATAGAAAGGTCCACCGAAACTCTGTTGCTTTCTTTGCAGAGTGCTACTTGGAGTGAAAGTGTTGAGGCCCCTGTACTTCTGTCATTTGACACAAAGCAAAACCATTTTCCCTTTTATTATGCATTATTGTAGATGAAAGGGGGGAGATTTATTATGGAAGTGGAGATGCTTGGTGTTGATGTTTCAGCTTAAATTCTCAGTGACACTATCACTGTTGATTGGAGAGTCAGGGAAGCAGAGGAGAGCCCTGGGGGGGTTTCTAGGCCCCCATAATCCACCTAAATACACCCATCACTACTATTCTTAATGACTATCTATAGCTCCATCATTCAGAGTTTTTCTCTGCTTCTCAAGATTAACTATTACTTTATTTTTATCCTTGTACATTCATTATCCTTACACTTTGTGCCATAATTTGATATACTGCAGCATCTTCATTTATAAAGTGTCTATAGCTGCTCATATCATTATACAAATGGCTGTGTTCATTACCAATGTAACTGTGTATGATCATAGAGAGCGGTGTGATTAATATCAGTGTGCAGATTGTCAGCATCACAGTAAAGAGCGCATTCATCATCGCTGTGGAGATTCCATCATCGCGAGCAGTGTCACTGTTATCACAGATTACATATTGGTGATGATGAAGCCATGGTCAAGACTGATTAGAGTTTGTGCAAATAGGGTCCACTGGGAAACAGCCCATAGGTATGATGAGAAATTATATTTATGCAGATTTTTGCAGTTCCCGTCCAATGATAAATGATCGTAAACCTGAAACAATAAAAAAAAAATATTTTCTTTCATTTCTTTCCTATACTCTCTAGAATAGTATTCGGAATAGCACTAAATCTGTACTAAATGCTCTGTCATTGACCTAATGATAATCTTTCTAGGCATGCTTAATATTTTGCCATTGTTTTCAAGCTCTTTTAGCCTACATATAGTTACATAGTTGGTAAGGTTGAAGAAAGACACCAGTCCATCAAGTTCAACGTGTGTGTGTTTGTGTGTAATTTCCATTTTCAATAACTTTGTACATGTATTTGCTGAGAAACTTGTCATAGTTTGTTAAATTTATCCACATTCCCCACTGACCCCACCAATTGTGGAAGGGAGTTGCACATCCTTATTCTGCCTCCCACAGGGGTGTGGAAATTTTTGAAAAAACTAGTTGTCCAAGGGACTAAATCGGTGTCCCAATCTACTTGTCCCTCATGAAAATCTACTTGTCCAGATAAAAAAAAAAATGTTTTGAAATTGGAGGTGATATTAGGAGGTAATAATAATAATAATAATGTTTTAAAAACAAAAAGGGTTTTATGGCGACGTTTAATATTTTTAACATTGCGCTGTTTATCTCCTCCTTCCCTCCCTGCCTGTCTCTAGCACCGCACTCGGGGTCTAACAGGGTGGGGAGAGACCTTTCAGTGTAATGAGCAGTGATTGGGTGCTATTCAGAAAAGGGGAGTGTCAGGCTTATCCTTTATCCCTTTCGCTGCCAGAGCTGTTTTTGCATTTTATGCACAAGAGTGAAAAAAATCATTTTAGCCCTGAAGGTTGCACAAAACCCCAAAACATGATATATTTTCTGAAGTCACAGACCCTAGAGAATAAAATAGTGGCAATTCCAATTTTTTATATCGCATGATATTACCACAAAATTTCAGCAAAAAATACAAGTTAGTTAATTTTATGTCACAAAAAGCAATAAATTACCCTATTTTTTGTAAAATATAAAAGATGAGGTTGCAGCGAGTAAATAGATATCCAACTTGTCAAACTTTAAATTTGCGTGCACTCGTGAAATGGCGAAGAACTTCAGTATCCTATATTTTCTATAGGTGACACTTTTAAAGCCCCTTCTAGGTCATCAGTATAGTGTTACGGAGGAGGTCTGGGGCTAGAATTATCGATCTCATTCTGGTGTGGGCGGCAATATATAACGTGTATTGCAATCAACATTTTCATGTGTAGGCGCCCCTGTGTGTGCTTTTATGTTTGTACGTGCGTATATGTGGGGGGGGGGGGCACTCAATATTTTTTGGAGGGGGGATGTTATGTGCTTTGGTGTAACTTTCATTTTTTTACAATTAAAAAAAACCAAAAAACTTTTTTACTTATTTATTTTTTTCACACATAGGGGACAATGTCCCCTACGTGATGATTTTTTGGTGACAGGGTCTCTTTATTGAAACATCAAAGGTCTGAAAGACCCTGGATGTCTCCCCTGTGCTCCCCTGAATGTAGTGCAGTGCACATCGCACTGCATTACATTCTTTCCCGGCCTCAATTGCAGGGAATCTTTCAACGGGGACCTGGAAGTGACATCATAACGTCACTTCCAGGTCAGGACAAGAAGGGGAGGGGAGCGGATGTGTCCACTCTCCTCCCTCCCCTCTAACCGCCGGCGGTGAGCCAGTCCCAGGCCCGCACATGGGCAAGCAGAGCTCGGGAGACAGTGGGTGGGGGAAGCTTCACACGGGGGTGGAGAGGTTGGCACTGTGTGCGCTGCCGTCAGAATGCTTCCACCTGACAGATGAGCCCTGCTGTTTGCCCGCAGCAGGGCTGAAGGTAAAAAAAAAAAAAACTACTTACCCAGGAGATGGGAATTCAACATCCCTGTACCACTAAAGAACCCCTTACTTAACTTAAAGTGTTACTAAACCCAGGACCCTGCATTCATTATATCTGGTCTCCCACAGTACAAAGAAGATGGAAATATAAATATTTTAGTAAATATAAACTGCTAAGTATCTTTTCTCATCAGCAGCTGGAGCAGTCTTGTGACTTCTATCAGTGTCCATCCGAGCACTGGTTAAAGCAGGTGTCCTCTTACTATGGGCCGCATATGGCCTGCCAAAGACTTTTATCCGGCCCGCCAGAAAAAACAAAAATGCACCGGCCGGCAAATAGCTAAGCTGCTCTCTGGGTCCTCGGCCGCAAGGACCCAGCAAGTGGCAGCCAGGGAGCCCCGGATTTCACCTGCTGCAGCCAGAGGAGCAACAGGAGAGGAGGAGAGCGCACCAGATACAGTGCATTGCAGTGTCCAGTGTATCACAGTACAGTGCTTTGCAGTGTCCAGTGCATTTCGGTGTCCAGTGCGTTACAGAGTACAGTGCATTACAGTGTCCAGTGTGTTACAGAGTACAGTGCATTACAGTGTACAGTGCATTGCGGTGTCCAGTGGGTTACAGTGTTCCGTGCATTGCAGTGTCCAGTGCGTTAGTGTACAGTGCATTGCGGTGTCCAGTGTATTAGTGTACAGTGCATTTTAAATATGTTAAATAAATTTGTTTGTATTTTTTTTTCAAACTATAGTCCGGCCCCCCAACAGTGTGAAGGTCTGTGACCTGGCCCCCTGTTTAAAAAGTTTGAGTACTCCTGGGTTATAGCTTATAGAAGGAGTTTTCTTTCTTCTTTAGGAGGATGCGGGACCCCTGACATCTGTCTGGACAGTGCTGATTGGCCCTGTGTTGATCTAATGCACTCTCTCAAGAAAAAAAACCTCACTAGCAATACACACTAAACTGAGCATGTGCAGAGTGACTCCAAACATATGTTCTATCAGGAGATATTTAGGGGACAATGAAAGAAGGGGAGGATCAGAGAAGAGAGTATCAAACAGTCTTTTTACACAGTGCAGAGAATTAACCCCTCTGGTTCCGCAGCGAGTATAACAAGCATGCTTTACTGCATATGCAAACTGATTTTACTGCTGTGGTTTAGTAACACTTTAAGATTGAACCATTTCTCATTCAAGGGTTATATTTTCTCCTCCCAATGATAGAGTTCCCATTTAAAGATATATCACAGTCATATCCCCTCTTAAGCATTTCTTCTCCAGGGAGATTAAGTTTTGTATTTGTAGTCGTTCCTCATAACTAATTCTGTGTAGAGGGGACTTCCGAGCCCAACAAGGTATTGGCTGCAACCATTGATCGGATACCAGTTTTCCAGAAGCCTGTTCTACAGAAGCCAGTCATGATGCCAGCTTCTGCAAAATAAACAACTGCACACGCTGTAAAGTCAGCCGCTTCTTGCCAAACCAATCAGTTTCAGATGATTTCCGGGCCTTGTGTACAGGGTCCTCTATCCCCCTTATTGGCTTTGTTGCCTTTCTCTGAACTATCTCTGGTTCAAGGACAATCCTTCCTGAGGACCGGTGACCAAAACTGGATGGCATACTCAAGCTGTGGCTGAACCAGAACTTGCAACAGTTTGCCATTGCATGCTATTGTTGGGTCTGTGATCTACCATTCTCAGTTGCCCCAGAGGCTCCCTCGTAGCAAGTAACTTGCATTCATATTCTTGGCTCCCACAAGCATTACTTTACATTTTTCAACATTAAACCTCACCTACCATTTAGCAGCCCACCACTCTATTTTCTCTAGGTCTTCTTGTAAAGCTGCTATATCCTGTTGTGAAGTTATCGCCCTACTTAGATTTGTGTCATCAGCAAACCATTTATTCCACCTCTATCATTTATGAACAAGTAGAATAGATCCCAGGTTAAAACCCTGGGGTACCCTGCTTACATCTGTCACCATACAAATTGTTCCTACAATAGGTCAGTAGAGATTTGGAGATTTCTCAAAGGTGTAGAAATAAATGAATTAAAGAGATATTAACCCCTTCCCGCCAACATCACACTAATATGTGTCCTCACAGAACTGGACTTTTTTTTCCATGGGGCCGCATATTTGTGTATCTGTCTTTGTGCTGGGAGCGCGCCGCACAGCGCCCTCCTAGCACAAGGACCAGGGTGTCACTGAGAGCCCTGGGTCCCGTTCTAAGGATCGTGACCCGGGACTCTCGATTCCAGGTCACATGATTGATGTGATAGCCTCTGATTGGCTATTAGAGTGATCAGTCACTGTGAAGCCTGCCCCCCTTGGGATTTTTTTTTTCTCTCTGAATGGAGCATACATTGTATCTCTCTATCTTCCTGCAGAGAAAAAAAAACTAAATAAATATTAAGAAAAGAAAAAATACCTAGATCAAGGTTTGATCTAGTTCAGTGCCAGGGTTAGTGTTTGGGTCAAGGTCAAAGGTCTGGATTTTAAATTTTTTATTTTTTAAATTGGTATTCGTGTCAGTGTGTTTTAGGTTAAAAAAAAAAAAACCTGATCGTCAAGAGCTGGAAAATTTTATTTTGGGTTGTTCTTTGGTGGTAGGTTATGGTAGTAACAAGAAACACACAGCTAAATTAAAAAATATATATTTTTCTTTTACTATTTTGGGCCAGTTTTCCTTTGATAATAAAAAAATATCAGGAGATATCCATAACCATTTACCACCAAATGAAAGCCCAAATTGTCCTGAAAAAAAAAGCAAGGTATAATCCACCTGGATGTACAAAGTAGTTGTGATGATATGTACGGTTTTATTAGCATATGTCAAAGTTGTAAAATTTACTTAGGCTTTAAGATTTGTTTTACCCTTAGGCGTGAAGAGGTTAGGTTTTATTGTGAAAGCTCAGAAAAAGAAATCATTTTGGAAAATGGGGGCATTTAGAGATGACCTTCTTAAAAATAAAATATCCCAGGATAAATAAAAATTTTTAGTCAAAGGACTGCAAAACGTAAGGGAACGTTAAATCCCAACTAAAGTTTCAGTTTAAATCCACTAAATAAATTCCGGGTGCAGCTAAAAAATAATGTTCAAAGCCCCTTGAACCAGATCACATCCTTGCATTACTAAACCACAACACTATGGATCTCACTAGAGCTCAGATGCGATTGTTACCCCATCTTATGACAGCAGCTAAACAAACAATTGCACAGGCTTGGAAGACCCCGACATTATGCATTCTACCAGAAACAGTCACTCAAGCTATGATACATAGAAAAATTGAAGAAACTATTCAGGATAGGATCCCCAAGCAACTCAAAATTTGGCAACCGTGGGTGGATAATTTCCTCTCACTGGGTATCGACGACTCCCTATTGGAACCCCAATTTCTTACACTCTATCCTTTTCTCTATTCTTTTCCTCCTTTTTCAGTTTTACTTCCTGCTCCCATCCACATGTATATAATCTCTGAATTTAATGTGTGAATGTTACATGCATTCCACTCTTACTCTGAATGCAACCACTGTGTTTTTTGCTACATTTTTTGCCTATTTCGTTATGTTCATGAGGCGCAATGCCATCCTGTATGTTTCTGTATCAATCTTTAGAACCACTGATGGCTTTTTACTGCATCCTTTTGTGTACTGACATATATGTTTTATGTCACTGCTGTCTGGATGTCACCTTGGCTATACACCTATTGTATGGAAATGTGGTTATACATCTGTTATAACTAGTCTAAAATCGATAAATAGATTGAACAAGAAAAAAAATGTTCAGAGTATTTCTTTTCTTTAGAAATTAGCCACAGCCTGAGTAGAAAAGCCTGTTCCCTGTAAGCATGCTGTAGAGAAGGACACTTGTTCTCTCTGTGGAAATGGTGATGTTTCTGCTGAGGTCCAACATGCTCCCTGTTTAGTCAAACCTTTAGCTCTGCAATCAGCAAAGTTTTTATACTAAAGTTCATAGATTGGAGAGCTTTAGCTCTTCTTTAGCTGAGGGGAAATTTGAGATTAAAAGAGAGACCACTGCTTCCACACAAAGCAAGGCATCTTCACTACAAAGTGCTGGCAGGGAACAGGCTTTTCTACTCAAGTTATTACTACTTTCTAATGAAAATGAACTGTAAAATGTTAAACTTGTTTTGATGCACTTGGCATGAATTTAGCTGTCCGTTCATCTGGGCTTTAATTCCATAAAAAGGAAGGGTAATGTTCTCATCAATATCCAAAGGATTTATCTGTATTGAAAGGCTGTGAAATCACTACTGTATATTTAGGTTTGTCATGGCTTCTTTCAACTACTGGCATCTATAATCATAATTGATATATATATATGAAATCTCTAGGATATGGGCAATTCAGGGAACTGCTTTGACTGCATCTGTCAGAATGGAATTTTTTCTCCTCTCTGGAGAAACATTAGTCATGGTTGCCCAGAGGGTTGGCTTTGCCTTCTACTGGAACCAAACTGGATTTTGATTGAGCTGAACTTGATGGACTTGTCTTCTTCAACCTAGTTAATGATGTAACCATACGATGTAATTATGTAACTTATGTCAATGGACGTGTTGTTCTCTTAAGCGTTGTAAATGTTTGTAGGAATTTACTAATTGAAGCAGTTGTTTCTGATTTGTAAATCTTTAAAAATGTAGGCGTCCTTCAGTCTTCCTTCATCTCTCTCAACTAGCAAATTGACTAGCAAAAGACCTAACACCACAAAGAGAGGTGGCATGAACTCTTTTCTCTTTCTGGAGCCTACCTTCCATGATGGTTGGATGTTCATTTTGTGTACTTCTTCTGTAGCAGCATATATAGCCCATCATGTTTGCTTTCCTTGATAGGTGTGGTGCTGTTGGATATCATTAAGGAAAACTAATTGTACTGCAATTGCTCTACCTTATTTTTCTTTTAAGGGCTGTCAGACAAGGTGACGTTCTCATCTCGATTGCCTTTTCCTCTACATACCATTCAAAAATAGAATCTTTTATCACTAAGTAAAGCCTGATATACAGTATGTGCACAAATATATGTTCTAGATCTTTGGCACCTTGTCTGACCCATTTTAATTACCCAAAAGCCTTCAGATAATGAGCAACTATAATTTTAGATGGGAGCCCTAAGGGGAGCGGGTTTGCATCTCTGCCTGGAATATTTAGCATGGGTTCATCTTGTTCATCTATTAAAATGTTAGGTAATTAACTCTGCTCTCTCCTCTCATTCTGCAGCTCAAATCGAAATAATTCCGTGCAAAATCTGTGGAGACAAATCATCAGGGATCCATTACGGGGTCATCACCTGCGAGGGTTGCAAGGTACAGTATATGGCGAAATGGGATCACATTCTTCTTATTAAAGCACGATGATCTAACAAAGCTTATCACAAGTTCAGCATATGAAATTCAAGTTCAGTATATAGGTGTCTGCAGACTCCTTACTTACTAAATTTACATGATGTTATTTGGATGAAAAACATTCATATGTTGCTGGGTTTAGCTTGACATTTGTAAAGGGTCCTCCATATTGGATTTAGATTATGGCTGCTGCAGCAGTTACCTTGGTTTTATATTCTTGTATGTCCTCTTTGGTGTGCAATCTCATAGTAAAAGGCAGGTGATATGTGCTTTGTTTGACACAGTTTCTAATACCCAGCAGTCTGTCAATGAAATCTAGTTTCATCGCCAAGGGAAACACTGTTGACAGCATAGCCAGAGGACGATAATGATAGTTTTGTAGTAGGACAAGTTTTCAGGGGCGGGTGTTGGAGTTTTTTTTCATTCCTTTCATATTTTTTCACTAATTTGGTGCATTATGAAAAAAAGACATTTTGCATCTTTTTTTTTTTTTTCCCTTTATCCCCACTCGGTTGTAATATTCTGTTGTATACCATGTTGCAATTCTCAATTCAGGCATCTTAGCAGATGACAGTCTGTAGTAACAATTTTATATGTCCAAGTTTCTTTTGTTGAATAGGCTGCTATCTGCTTCTCATACATGGTTTTTCTATGCAACACAGACCTGCTCATTTTTTAAAGTGACTTTGTCATGAGAAAAGTATTGGGGCTGCCATTGATCACCTCTCCTTTAAAGGGTAAGTCTTTTTTTTTCAAGGGAAAAAAACACACGCCAAAATTAAACTGTGTGCCCCCCCCCCTTCCCAAATCCATACCAGACCCTTATCCAATCATGCAGCCCAGCAGATCAGAAAAGGATCCCTCCTGAATCATACCAGGCCACATGCTCCCAACATGGGGGGGCTTTAGGGTGGGGACTCTCCCCACAACCCTGGGCGGTGGTTATGGGGGTCTGCGGGCCAAGGGCATATTGGAATCTGGAAGCCTCCTTTTAACAAGGGTGCCCCCAGATCCCGCCCCCCCCCCCCAATCCCCATGTGAAGGAGTATGGGGTACCCCTGCTCGTTCACCAAAAAAGTGTAAAAAGTGAGAAACATACCAGTTTTTGACAAGTCTTTTATTAAAAAACAAAAAAATAAATGTACCCTGAAGCAGATTCAACGGTGATCTCCTCAGCAGTAATGTCAACGAGTGGCCCCCACCCCTTTGTTATTTAACCACCTTCCACCCGCCGTATAGTACAATGACGGGTGCAAGGTGGTTCTCTCGTTCTGATAGGACGTCATATGACGTCCTTCCAAGCTGTCACGCTGACAGCTCGAGAGGAGAGCCGGTAATCGGCTTTCCGCGGAGGGGACATGTACACTGATCATCAGGACACTGATGATCAGTGTGCCCTGATGATCAGTCTGGCCCCAGAAGTGCCAGCAGTCAGTGCCACATATCAGTGCATACCAGTGCACATCAATGCCACATATCAGTGCCCATCTGAGCTGCCTTTCAATGTCGCCCATCAGTGCCAGTCAGTGCCGCCTATCAGTGCCAGTCAGTGCTGCCTAACAGTGCCATATATCAGTGTCATGTATCAGTGCTGCCTTTCAGTGCCCATCAGTGCAACCTACCAGTGCCACCTATCAGTGTCCATCAGTGCCCATCACTGCAGCCTCATTAGCGCACATCAGTGAAGGAGAAAAATCACTTATTTACAAAATTGTATAACAAAAACGAAGGAAAAAAAATGTTTTTTTTTTTCAAAATTTTCAGTGGTTTTTGGTTTGTTTAAGAAAAAATAAAAATCCCAGAGGTGATTAAATACCACCAAAAGAAAGCTCTATCTGTCTCAAAAAAATGATAAAAATTTCATATGGGTACAGTGATGCATGACCGCGCAATTGTCATTCAAAGTGTGACAGCGCTGAAAGCTGGAAATTGGCCTGGGCAGGAAGGGGGTATATGTGCCCTGTAGGCTAGCGGTCCTTTTTTTTTTTTGTTTTGTTTTGTTTCGGGTCGATGTCAGCTGCGTTCATCATGATTGATGTTGGGGGATGTTTTTTTTTTTTTTGCTTTTTTTTTTTTTTTTTTTAAATAAAGGAGTGGTCAAAAACTTTTCTTTTTTGTTTGTTTTTTTTTGCTCACTTTTTACAATTTTATGGTGAATGAGTAGGGGATATACATTCACATGGGAGGGTGGGGGGATCAATGGTATCAGTGTGAACTTATCGGAGAGGCAAAAATTGCTCATTGCTCAAAGAATTCCTAGCAACCTCTGGAGGAACCCTAGTTGAGAAACTATGATTTAGACCATTATCTTTTGTGTCAAATAGAATTATCATTCTTAGTTCAAAAGAAGGGGGCACACCCTGAAAGCCGGTCCTGAAAGATTGTATGTTGGTGCATATAAAAAGGTATCAAGGACAGTACTCAATTGTTTCTGGCACAAGCTCACTAAGATGGCTACAATCATCTCAAGCTAGATATTCTGCATAACATGGCAAATCTTTACTGTTCAAGTACCGATCAACCTTTGTGTATTAATCTCCCCTCTAGTCTGCCAATAAAAAAAAAAAAAAGTTCTGACTCTAGGTGAGCAGCTATTTTCATCTGCTAGTTGTGTGTGTTCCCGTTGATGACTATGGTAAATTTAGGTTTGGGATCCTTGGCTAACCCAACCTTGCTTCTTGTTTGTGATGTTTGACTTGCTGGAGTTCTAGAACTAATTGTTTTCCAATCTACTATGCTGTTTTTTGTTATGGTAACATCTTTTTTCACCCCACTTAGATTTCATAAAGCCATTCACAAGACCTGGCGGACTCTGAGGGGTTGATTTACTAAAACTGGAGAGTACAAAATCGTAAGCTTGGAAGCCAGTTGGTTTCTGTGCAGAGCTACTCATTTGTCAAAGCCTAATTGAACAAGCTGAAGTTTAGAGCTGATTGGCTACCATCTACAGCTGCACCAGATTTTGCACTCTCCAGTTTTAGTAAATCACCCCCTGAGTACCAACACGTGTGCACAGTCTTTTGCCATTGCCGACCATTTTCTTTAAATGTTATTTGTCTCACTGTTCAGCTTACCCTGTGGCATCATTATAATAAGTGCCAATTCACACTGACTTGTGCTAAATGGATGGATGTACATTTCCATCCATTTTAGTTCCATTTTAACATGGGTTGATGTCCGTTGACATACATATTAATGTCCGTAGATATACATTTTGACGTCCGTTGACATGCATGTACAGCGTCATGATGTGAATAGGACACATTGGAAATTATTGTTTTTCAGATGTCCTTCCGTGGATTTGCATTTTACAACTGTGCTAAAACACTGATCAATGCACTTTTGTGAAGTCAATGACTTAGAACACACATAAATATATCAAAAAATTCAGAATACAGTAATTATTATTATTCAGGATTGTAATAAGACTTATGTACTTTTCTTGGTTAGGGACTTTTATTATAAAAGCCAGATGCTCAGTATGACCAACAGACATCATTTTCAGAATAAAACAAAAGCAATGGCATCCTCGGGAACATTTTCTGTTAAACTGTTTTACTACTATGAACCCATAATTATTCCCTTAAGACAGGTGTATGGTCAAAGCTTTTTTGGCCATAATTCTCTTGTGGGTCACAGGAGTGCACTTACTTGTACTGTCCTGTGACCCAGAATGAGCTGACAGCCGATGTCAAAGAGCCATTCAATGCTGTGGAAGGATCCTGACAATAATGTTGGGATCCACCCTGATGCCTTTCTCTTTCTTGCCCATTAAAGTGGTATAAACCCCCAAAACAAAAATGTGATATTTTGCATCTTACACAAAAATGTAATATATTGCAACTTACCAATCCTTAAATATTTGTGTGTTTTTTTTTTTTTTTTTTTAGTTTTTATTTGCTTTATTTGGCCAAATAAAAATGTATATGCAGTATATGTCATTGTTATATTGTATTATATATATGAAAGTAGAACATCTCCACTCTATCCAAAACTAAAAAAAGTTTGCCTTTAGTTATAATTTAATATATGATCACTCATATCAATATATGTATTATGCATAATGACAAACTTTTGCAAAATCAGTTAGCCCATAGATAAATTGAAAAAAAATTGCTCTGGTCCGTAAGGGGTAAATGATTGCAAAAGCAGAAGGGGAAAAGAAAAAATACATTTTAATACCCATACAGATTTTTTGCACTTTCCCACTGTGCTCCAGTATTATAATATGTAATGATGAAGTATGTGATGATGAATATTAGTGGTTTCCAAACTGCAGCCCAGGGAGCAGATATAGCCCTTTACTTGATTTTATCCGGCCCTTGGGACATTATTCCCCTCTACTGTCAGCAACAGTGAGACATAGTTCCTCCCGCTGCACCAATAGTGGGGCACTATTCCTCCCACTGCCGCCAGTAATGGGGCACTATTCCTCCCACTGCACCAATAATGGGGCACTATTCCTCCCACTGCCACCAGTAATGGGGCACTATTCCTCCCACTGCACCAATAATGGGGCACTATTCCTCCCACTGCACCAATAATGGGGCACTATTCCTCCCACTGCCACCAGTGATGGGGCACTATTCCTCCCACTGCCACCAATGATGGGGCACTATTCCTCCCACTGCCACCAGTGATGGGGCACTATTCCTCCCACTGCCACCAATGATGGGGCACTATTCCTCCCACTGCCACCAATGATGGGGCACTATTTCTCCCACTGCCACCAATGATGGGGCACTATTCCTCCCACTGCCACCAATGATGGGGCACTATTCCTCCCACTGCCACCAACGATGGGGCACTATTCCTCCAACTAATACGAAATATGGGGCATTGTTTATGGACACTGACACCAGGACGTTTTCTACTTCCGCAGGCCATAGTCTGGCCCCCCTAAAGTTTGAATGACAGTAAACTGGCCCTTTGTTTAGAATATTTGGAGACCCCTAATGAAGAGGAACAAGTTTTTTTTTTTTTTTTCTGCCAACTAGTTTACATGATGGAATAGACCAGTGGTCTCCAATTGCAGCCCAGGGGCCATATGTGGCCCTTTTCTTGCTTTTATTTTGCCCCTGGGCCATTATTCACCCCACTGTCAGCAACAGTGGGTCATAGTTCCTGCCACTGACACTAACAATGAGGCACTATTTCTCCCACTGACATCAATGATGGGGCACTATTCCTGCCACTGACACCAATGATGGGCACTGTTGCTGCCACTGACACCAATGATGGGCACTATTCCTCACAACGATGGAGGCACTATTTCTCCCACTGACACCAAAGATGAAGAACTGTTTAATCCCTCTGATATCAGGACATTTTCTACTCCAGCTGGCCATAGTCCATCCCTCCTAAAGTCTCAAGGACAGTAAACTGGCCCCTTGTTTGGAGACCCCTGGAATAGACCATCAGAAGAATTTAGAATGCTTTCATTTGTAACAATTTAAAATCTACACAGAAAAGAATATGGAGTAGAAATAACTAGAAAAGCAGAAGCTAATGCAAATCTAAGGTGGGATTGTGATGGGAGTACGTTGCACATCTTAATTTACATTTGTCAAATTTTTTTGGTTTGTCGAAATGATTGCTATGGAAAATTAGAAGACATTATCGAAAAGCATCCGCTTTTGAGAATTTGTCTTTTATAAACTCCTGTAGCTGACCTTTCATTTCTTGTGTTAGTCAAACCAAAACTGTTTCAGTTTCTTAATGGAAAATTGCATCACCATCCAGCATGTTTTTTATATATATATGTGTATGTATATAAAACTTTTTTTTCTTTACGCTTCTGGGGGGTTCTGGTGACTAGATATTGCAGCTTCCATGGTCATTGCCCAGGGGCTCACTTTCCCTTGCTGGAGTGTTTAATTTTGGAGAATGGCAATGGTAGGTTGAGACCTACAGCAGCAGAGGTGAGGCACCAAAATGGAGAAAGCAGGACTTGAAATGGGTATGAAACAAATGCCCTAATCTAACATTATAAAAGAGGCCAGTCAGTAGTTCCTGTTAAGAACCTCTGAAATTGGCATAGGGTGGAGTGAAATTTTAGTTTGATTGCAACTGGGTTCTCCTCTCTAGGACCTATGGTATGTTGTTTCTTCTAACTTGGATTCTTGGCTGTGCTGGCTCTGATTACCTGTCTGGTAAACACAAATGTTTCAGTAGCTGATGTTTTTCCCTGCTAGGAGTTGGATGTCTGTGATGTTAATCATTTCCTAACTCTTTGATTAAAATCAGCCTCTTTTTTTAGCTGAGGGAGTAGTTTGATGTTTTTTTAGCTGTCCATGTGTTGTAGTGTATTTCAGATAAGACATTAAAGAATATGTTACTCCAACATTCCATATTCCTGATGCGTCTGTTGTAACATGTACATTTTGTTAAATAAAAAACAGTCGTTGAGAAAATAAAAAAAAAATACCAAATTAAAAAAAAAAAAGAAATAAACAATAAATAAATTATGTATATATATATGCATATATGTATATGTGTATATATATATATATATATATATATATATATATATATATATATATATATATATATATATAATGTTATTAAAATTGCTTTTCCTTTTTTAGTCTGCAGTGATGTAGTTTTCTGTAAACATTTAATTCAACCTGGAGGTGTTCTGGTGTACAGAACTTTCCCAGAAATGTAATTTCCTGCTTGTGTGATTGGCTCACTGAATGTCTACCTTAAATTAGGTTTAGGTATCCTCTCACACAAAAATTAAATTTTAGGTGAGATACTCCCTAAAATGGTTAATCACTTCCAAAGGGATGCAGCCCCTGCAGTTTCCTCGTTGTAACACTGAAAGTACATCAGTTGAATAATATAAGCTTTCATTTAGATTCACTTTGCACATTGACATAATTTAACCGCTTTTTCTTCAGAGCAGAAATGGGTAGGAATCTGCAACAAAGTATATTTTAAAATCCTTACCTTGTACATAGATCACCCAGAGGTGATTGATTTTTTTTTTTATTCTTAAAAACAAAAGTGGAGCTACTCTTTAAGTGACCTATTCCCTCTCCTTACGAGCAATCATCAAGATCAGTTAAAGTGATTCTAAAGGTTCGTTTGTAATTTTAAAAAAAATTAAAAACTTGTCATACCTCCTTGTGCAATGGATTTGCACAGACCAGCCCCGATCCTCTTCTTCTCGGGTTCCTTACTAGTGCGCCTGGTCTAACCCTCCCCCCCCCCCCCCCCCCCACAGAGTACCCACCATAAGGCTCACAGAGCGTGGCTTGGCCCCACTACCTCCTCACTGGTTATGATTCACAGCAGTGGGAGCCAGTGACTCCTGCTGCGGTCTCTAAGCCAATGAGATGTGAGAGAGCTGAGAGAGTCTCATCTTTTTTGCACATCACTGGGATCGGGCTCAGGTGAGTATAAGGTGGGGGCTGGGGAAGAAGCTGCACTCAGATGTTTTACCTTCATGCTTTGAATGCATGAAGGTAAAAAACCTTCTGACTTTACAACCACTTTAAGGAGCATTTTAATCTGGCTGAAGGTGAGTGTTCTCATGGGTCACTAAAGGGCATTTTCTGTTTATTAAAAACTTTGTGTTGACTCAATTGTCAAGCACAGAGGGGGACATTTATCAATTTCATCATACAGCAAAGAAATGCTAAACAGGAGAGATGAGACAGATTGTGTGAGATTTACTACAAGGTTGTAGTTTGGTCATAAATTCCTTCTTATGTTGCTTTAGCAGGGGTGTCAAACTGACGGCCCTCCAGCTATTGCGAAACTACAAATCCCATCGTGCCGCTGTCTTTGGGAGTCATGCTTGTAACTGTCAATCTTGAAATGCCTCATGGGACTTGTAGCTTGGCCACAGCTGGAGGGCCGCCAGTTTGACACCCATGCTCTAAAGAAAGAAGCAGTGCGACAGAATGAAGCCTGACCCTGATCACTTCTTAATAATGTGTCTGCTTAGAGTCGTGATCTCTCTTGCCTTCAATACTAAATATGTCTCAGAATTTTGTAAATCTTATGCAGTTGGCTACTAGGAATTACAGGTGATGGAGTCGAAAATATGCTGTAAAACTGCCACAGAGACTTTGCTAAAATATAGGCAGCCTGATCTCCTTGTGGCATTTATTTGCTTGTTAAATATCACCCATAGTCTTTTGTACATTATTAATTGCAGATGCCCCTCATTATACAGCCCAACACAGCTTCTACTTTCACTAGCAGGTATCTTGATAAGTCTCAGTAGGACTTGACTTGTAGAGTTAAGTTGGTTTGCATACACAAGTATATTAAATTATTAGTTCACATAACTTACAGTATATGTTCTATAACATTTTGACTCTGCTTGAATAAACTTTATTCCTGATTAAAAAGAAAGTTCACCTTTACAATTATTTCTGTAACTGTGAATACAACACCATACACAGTCCCCAATCCAACCAGCCCCAACCTGGCCCCCGTTGCAATGGACTTCGGGGATGCTGAGATGTCCGTGCCCACGAAGCCCGTCCAGCAGTCCAGGGATTTGAAATCCCTGCTCATCTCCCTTTCCTCAATTCTGATTGGTCAGCACTGTCACTGTGAATCACTCTGATCTTTGGTGGGCTCAGCAGAACTCACACTTTTTTAAATTTAATACAGTTTCAGAAAATATCACATGTTGGTATTCATGACTGTGGTACATTTATTTACTCTTGACAACCTACTTAGATGACATGAACAGTCATGTATCATATATTTGGGTCTTTAATCTACACAGGGCTTTTGCAGCACAAAGGCAATAATGGTTATGTGTAATACCCAAAGGGAAACTACAGTATTGAGATTATATATGTTGAGAGGTGTTACCTAAATGTGCTGATTCTGTGGCACCCTGCTCCTTTCAGTCTCGTTTTATAATATCACTGCACAAGTTTACACAGATCAAAACCGAACTTTGATGCATCCCTATGTGCAGCTGGATGTAAGTGGACTTATATCTGCCTATATGTGCCCACATCCGAGTCCATTGGACTGAATGCAAAATATTTGCTTCCAAGTCTTCTTTTAATGACCTGACCAGATATAGGTGGATGTAAGTGCAGGCCACCCTTGTAAAGGGGCCTAAGTGTCGTGGCATGCATAAAGCGCAGTTGAATGAGCCAACATTGCTACCGACAGCTGTAGCGGCATCACTGTTTGCATTTTCCAAATGGATTTTATGGCAGATAATGTTTGGATATTTCATAGTGGATACATAGGAGTACTTCAAGAGTCCATAAAGACAAAACAGAGATACATAGGTAGGAAGTATAATGTGCACAGTTCTATTTCACAGCCTTTGATTATCATACATTATGGAAAAATGCACATGCAAGAGTTTCAAAAAGTAAAGTTAAAAAGTTGAATTTGTGGCAGTGGTCTGAAGCGGACGTGTTTTCGGAGCACTGTATCTGCCCACTCCTCTCATTCTACCATCAGAAGAGGGACCGCAGCTTTGACTTATGGAAGGCTTCTTCATACTGATAGCCCGAGCAGGCTTCTGTCAGTCAAATGGAAACATGGGAGATGTGTAGGAAGATATTTCAGCAGTACTCTGTTTAGATATTACTGACTCTGCAACCTAATACAGCAGAAAAGGAAAGTGTGACATAGACCTTGAGAACTGTTTCTTACAGAGGCAACAGGAGTTATCTTACTAGACAGATCAGTGTAATGCGAGAGTCTTACTTAATATAGTTACCAAACATTTCATAATAAAATAATTATGAAAATGTAAATGTAAAAAAAAAGTTACATGACAGTTTTCTTATTATAATTGGTACTTTTTCCTTTTATAGATTGCAAGTAATAGGGAAAGCAGGCTTCCCTTTCTGTGAACATCTGTAGGACATATGGTGGAAGTCTTGGTTTATAATGAATCGCATAATCTCATTCTCTTTAGTGAGAGTCTGTTCCACAGTTTTGGCTTTTCCATTGTGACTAGATTGGCATTCCTCTTTTGAGCTGCACATTCTCATATGGTTCTGCTGCTGCTGCTGATAATAAACAGCTTGTGATATTACCTCATGACCAAACACATTGGTATCGGTATTTTGTAATTATTTAATAGGTTCGAGCTGTTAGAAAAATAAATAAACAGGAGGCAAGGTTATAAAATCCTTGGGGAACATGAGCTACCTGATTACTCACAGGGAGTTATCTGTTTTGGATAATTAGCATTAGATGTGGAAATGTAGGTACATAATTTGCAAATGTTGATGCTACCATGAAAAATTAGCTTGCATCCAACAGGATGAAAAAAAGAGGAACCCGTGGATAAGCCATCTATAATCCCCTGTCTGAACTTAAAGTAGAACTAATGGCAAAACCTTTTTATCTTTGTTCTGGATAAAGGGGAGGGTTATGTCACCGGGTCCAAAGTGCTTGCACTCAATCTGTACATTATTATATGTGTTCCAACTTTGGAGGCTCTCAGAATGTATAGAGTTGGGGCTGCAGATAAACTGGGATGCTGTGAAGTGGCCTCTGCAACTTATATTTGCAAATGTGTGCAAACAAAACCCCTTGTTTTAATGTGAAACATTGGGATAATTTGTTATAGGCTGGTTGGTAAGTGAGCTGGGAATTTTTGTTATTGTATGACACACATTGCCCTTCCATGTGCTCCTTGTTGCATAGGCCAGTTACAATTTGGGGTGGTTGCCATTTTGTTTATAACATAACCAGACACCTAGTATTGGGTAGGTCCTCTTTTGCCACCAAAGCAGCCCTGGCCTATTGAGGCATGGATGCTACTAGACTTCTGAAGGTATTCTGTGGTATCTGGCATTAAGCCATCAGTAGCAGATCCTTTTAAGTCCTGTTTGGCCTCCATGGATTGGATTTGTTTTCCAGCACACCCTACAGATGCTCAGTTGGATTGAGACTTGCAGAAGTGTTCTGCTCACGTGCCCATTGTAGGCACTTTTGGCTGTGGACATGGGTCAGCATGGACATCCTGAAGGATTTGTGGCTACTCAGCCCCGTATGTAACAAACTGTGATGCACTGTATGTTCTGACACCTGTCATTCACAACCAGCATTAACGTTTTATGCAAATTGAGCTACAGTAGCTCTTCTGTTGGATTGGGCTACACAGGGCAGTCTTCACTCCACATGTGCATCAGTGAGCCTTGGTTGCTCACGACCCTGTTGCGTGTCCTCCTATTTGCTTTTCTTGGACCACTTTGGTAGGTCCTGACCACTGCAGACTGGGAACCTTCCACAAGAGCTGCATTTTTGGAGTTGCTCTGACCCAGTCATCTATCCATTACAATTTGGTCCTTGTCAAAGTCGCTCAAATGCTGTGATTCTGCTTTACATTGTAATTATTGGTCATAACGATCACACGATACCCTGGCTGCTCACAGCGGCTGAGTACTGAGCACCATGATTTGTTGTGTCCACCAGACACAGCGGTCACGGGATAGCACTGCTACTTGCCCCAGGGGCCTCACCCATGCTCATATACTCAGCAATGTACCAATACGTTGCCAAGCCTGTCTGTGCCGTCTGCTTGCAGTAAAAGTACTGTGAGCGTGTGGCAAGGTTAATGTAATTGTAAATTGCTTACAGTAATTTTTTTGTGTTGAACGTTCTTAGCACCAAGATTATGTACTTGCAAGACTGCTGCTCCAGTTCTTTGGCATCCAAAAGAAAAATACTTTTCTTGGTTAACTTTTGCTATTTTGGGGTAAAACTTACAGTAGAGATTGCCATGTTTACAACCATTCCATTTTTCACCAGCAGATGACAGTAGTTTAAATTTATAATTCTACATTTAAGTGTGGGGGGCACTTGCAATGCAAAGGAGACCCAAACAGAAAAGGGATTCTAGTTAAAGTGGAACTACACTGCACCTGAATACCACAAACCAGAAATGCTATATAGTTCATTTTCGATTCAAGTTCAAAACAAACTCATCCATCCATCCATGTCTCCATTCTTTATTTTGCTGAGAAATCATTAAAAAAAAACCCTCCTGGCATTTCTGGCAGTGGTCATCTTGAATAAGGGCAGATGATTCATGTATCAGCTACTTCCTGAAATCCATCTGTTCTTAGCTCAGGCATTGGCTGAAATGAGACCCTTTCCTCCTCCTGAAGACTCCTGAGATGTATGACATCATCTGCCTAGGCATAGAAACCAGGAAGTAAATGAAGGAATGCAAAAAAAGGTTATGAAATACTTCTCTATCTATTTTCTAATACTAGCAGCATAAGGATTAGAAATAGTCCATGTTGATTGAGAGAGTGAAGTTCTGCTGGGTTATACAGTTTATCCCATTTTAATGGTGTTAAAATTTACTTGTTACAGAAAGACCTCTGTTCAGATTTATATTTTTTGTATAAGCTTTTCCCCAAATTATTTAATCAGTTGAGTTTTTAACGAGTTCTGTAGGGGCGAGTAAAAATTGAAAGGTCCTGGACACAGGTTTAAAAGAAAAGTCTATAAAACATGGTCAAAGTCTAGTTCACTACCTGATCTCTACAGTCACCATGATTAATGTTATTAAAAACCCCAGCGTTCCGCTGCTTGACCTCCTTGGCGGTATGATTCTTTCCGATTTTTTTTTTTGTGCTGAAAGCGGTACCATTTTTTTGCATGGAAATATGTAGTTTTTTATTGTAGGCTATAATTTTTAGGAATAACTCACTGAAATCAGTACGAACAAGTGTCTAGTAAACATTCCGGATATGTTAAAATTTGAAACACGAAATCATAAATTATAATTTAATAAATAATCATAACAAATAATAATATAATAATAAATTTAATTCAATAATATAATCAAACCAAAAACACTGAAATTTGAAATACAGAGGCAAATTCGCACATCGCTGATCAAAGTCGCAAAATTGTTTTCAGTGTCTGATGACGAATTTCCCCACGAATCGTTATCACTCAATTCTGCAAGTGGTTCTGATTTACTATCGCTGTTCTAAAACCGTTTTTGATGTAAAGGGACGCTTTTTGGACGCCATGGACTTTTCTAAGTTTCCAGGCAGAAAGAACATTCAAAATGCAGGCAGGGCACAGGACAAAGCAGTAGGGACAAAATGTATGTGAAATGCATTGAAATAGCAATGACAGCAAAAATGACATTTTTGAAAAAATTCAAATTTCCCGCCGTTTCCGGCGCCCGTACGTCCCGACGTCACAGGGACCGGAACACAGAAGCTGGATGCCGGCATCGGCCGGAGGAGATGGCCAGGGACGCTGCAGGGGACACATCGTGGGAGCTAAGGACAAGGTAAGTGCTGCAGGGACCCCCAGAGCAACGCCGCATGGTAAGCCCAAGTGTAGCTCGGGGTTACCGCTTTTGGTGTAGAAATTTTACCCCGAGCTACACTCGGGAATACCTCTAAGGAGGTTAATGAACACATAGATGGAGTTTCCAGATCTACTCAGACCTTAATATACTTTATGTTCCTAGTGGCTACAATTGCCATTGCGACTGCCTGGAAAAGCCTAATGGTGGACTTAACATTGATGAAATGTAAACTCTAGTTGATAATGATCAACGAGAAGATGGTTAGCATCTTACGTGATACCTCTACAAAGTTGTTCTGGAACCCTTGATTTAGTTACATACAAACCCCATCTTAATCAATTTGTACTAGGGTAGGTGGGTTTGGTGCATGGGTGGATTGTACCACTCTCCTAGTTCCTTCTTTCTTACTCCCTTTACCCCCCTTCTTTTTCTTTTCCTTTTTCTGTTCCTTTTTCTGTTCCCTTTTTATTATCTTCTCTCCCTTTTGATAGGACAGTGTTCTCTTTATGATTTATGAAGAGTCGTGTAGCACCCCATTAGCTTTTTATCTGCCAACCTCTGGACCAGAATGGAACAGATACCAGGTTTTAGCTTACTTGACCCACACCCTTGGAATTGGTGTGCCCACTCTTTTGGTGGTTAAATTTTTTTTTTTTTGCTGGTCTAATTTGACCTTTAAGAGTTTGCTATACCATGTGCACCACTACTGGACGTTTTTTCTTAACTGTGGCTCTTCTACGTTTGAAGTCCTAGATTTACCATCACAGGTCTATGGCTGTATTTTTCTGTTTGTATTTTAAGCTTTAATAAAAACATTGAAACAGAATAATTAGACTACAAGTCCCATCTTCCCTCAAGGCAGAGGATCTTGTAGCTATCATTGGAACATAACTTCAGTGATCAACGCACTCATAGTCCATTGTCACTTCCTCCAGCTTTATAGCCAAAAGTTCATACCTTGGAGCAGGTGGAATCGTCTACAGGAGCCTGTGCATTAAATCCACTGGTCATGTTTTCAATGCTTTGCAGGCTCATAAAAAAAAATTATTGCACATTTTTATACATTAATCAGTATTGATGCATTTATTTATTTTGCAGCATTGACACGTTGCTAATATTAAGCATCAAGTATTTAGAAAGCATGCCCTTGTTATGTTTGGGACAGTTGTTATGGCTCCTAGTGTGTTTGACAACAGATGTAAAGCCTTCGTGGGAAATGTTGCCGTTTTCGTGCTTAGTCTGGCTAGCCTCTCAGCAGGAATAGTTGTTTTCATTGACTGAATAAATTGCTTATCCTCTAATCATCATCCATTATTGACATATACATATTCACAGGACACTCTGGCTGACAAGAATGATCTATACCTTCAGAAGTCTCTCATTCTGAACTTTGTCTGTGTGCGTATCCACCGAGGACATGCCTAGTCCTCGTGGTCATCCGAAGTGAGGAAACCCGTCAGAAAAAGGCCTACATTTTAATTGTTGGTCCTATTTGAGAGATTAATGAGCCAGAGGATCCTGCCACAGCCAGCCATAAATCACCGAGCTTTCAGAGAGTCTCCTTGTCACCCACCAGAGCGGAGTCTTCTCAGCATGGCCGCTGGTACAGGGAGGCTGGCAGCTGGCAGCTGCTTCCTTGTAATTAAACAGCCAATGAGCAGCTAATTAAGACATATGTGTATAAAGGAGTAAAAATGGGTATGGTAATGAATTGAGGAAATCTATTCATTAGGCAGGAATTGTCAGAAGACTACAGACTGGCCAGATTTATCCAGGCCTTGTGTTCTCAGTTGGGTTTGTGGGACTGAACGCACACAGAAGGAGGAGGTAGGATGACTACAGAAATTCATTTCGAAAGACACCCTCGACAGAATTCTAGGTAAAATATCCAGCTGTACAGAGAAACTGGTCATTTTATGTGCATGGGGGTTTGTTGCGTCAACAATTAAACGAGGATTTTTTGTTTATTTTAGAGTATTTGAAGTATTAAAAGACATTGCTGTTTGCTGTGATGTGTAACACTGGGTATGAAATGTGCAGTGCTGTTTTTAAAGCTAAACTCCGGGCACAAAAACTTTCATCTCATTATATTCTTCAATAGCTTATACAAATTCAGATATTGACTATATTCAGTTAGGTCCATATATATTTGGATGCAGGCACAATTTTAGTTTTTTCAGGTATTTACCAAAACATAAAAAGCTATAGTTATATAATGGATATGGGCTGAAAGTGCACACTCTTAGGTTTAATTTGTATGTACATCCAAATTGGAGGAAAGGTTTCTGAATTACAGCTCTTAATAGTAGCCACCCCCCCTTTTTCAAGGGACTGAAAGTATTTGGACAATTGAATCAAAAGCTGTTTCATGGCCAGGTGTGGGCTACTCCTTCATTATATCTTATTCAATTAAGCAGCTAACAGGTCTGGAGTTGATTCTAAGTGTGGTATTTGCATTTTGAATCTATTGTTGTGAACCTACATCATGCACTCAAAGGAGCTGTCCGTGCAAGTGAAACAGACCATTGTAAGGCTTCAAAAACAAAACAAATGCATCAGAGAGATCGCAGCAACATTAGGAGTGGCCAAATCAACAGTTTGGTACATTCTGAGGAAAGAAGAAAGTACTGGTGAGCTCAGCAACATAAAAAGGCATGGACGTCCACAGAAGACAGCAGTGGTGGATGATCGCAGGATCCTCTCTATGATAAAGAAAAACCCATTCCCAACATTCAGACAAGTGAAGGACACTCTCCAGGAGGTGGGCGTATCATTGTTAAAGTCTACAATCAAGAGAAGACTTCACAAGAGCAAATACAGAGGGTTCACCACAAGGTGCAAACCATTCATATGCCTGAAGAATAGAAAAGCCAGAATAGACTTTGCCAAAAAAACATCTAAAAAGCCAGACCAATTTTGGAAAATCATTCTTTGGACGGATGAAACTAAGATTAATTTGTACCAGAATGATGGGAAGAAAAAATTGTGCAGAAGGCTTGGAATAGCTCATGATCCAAAGCACACAACGTCATCTGTAAACCATGGTGGAGGCAGTGTGATGGCATGGGCATGCATGACTTCCAATGGCACTGTTTTTTTGGTGTTTATTGATGATGTAACAGAAGACCGAAGCAGCTGGATGAATTCTGCAGTGTTTAGAGATATACTGTCAGCCCAGATTCAGCCAAATGTAGCAGAGTTGATTGGACAGCGCTTCACAGTACAGATGGATAATGATCCAAAACACACACTGCAAAAGGAACCCAGGAGCTTTTGAAGGAAAAGAAGTGGAATATTCTGCAATGGCCGAGTCAGTCACTTGATCTCAACTCAATTGAGCATGCATGTCACTTGCTGAAGGCAAAACTAAAGGCAGAAAGACCCACAAACAAAGAACAACTGAAGACAGCTGCAGTTAGAGCCTGGCAAAGCATCAGAAAGGAGGAAACCCAGTCTATGGTACTGTCCATGGGTTCCAGACTTCAGGCGGTCATTGCCAGTAAAGGATTCTCAACAAAATATTAAAAATGAACATTTTATTTATGATTCGATTCAATTGTCCAATTACATTTGAGCCCCTGAAAATGGAAGGACTGTGTGTAAAAAATGGTTGTAGTTCCTAAAATTTGTACTTGATATTTATGTTCAACCCCTTGAATTAAAGCTGAAAGTCTGCGCTTCAAATTCATTTGGATTGTTTTGTTTTAATTCACTCTGGTGGCATACAGAGCCAAAAGTATGAAAATTGTGCCCGTGTCCAAATATGTATGGACTTAACTGTAAGTATTAGTGATACCATCACTGTGCTGTGCATTACCTGTGCAGAAAGCAGAGCTGTGGGAGGGACCTAGCAACTCCATCTAATACAGACTACCTGCAAACACCTAGAGGAGGGGGCTCAGGGATTGGCAGGAAACTCCTGCAAAGAGGCCAAGTTTCACTCTAGATTACTGCACAAATTCCAGAAAAATACTCAAACACTAAGGAGGCTAGTTATAGAAAAAAAAAAGTTTGCTGGATGAATATAACAAGCTTTCAGTTATCCTTAATGAATTCTGGACATATTTTTCCTAATGTGGTTCAAATTTCATTAAAGTGGAGCTCCACCCAAAAGGGGAAGTTCTGCTTTAAGGCCTCGTCCCCCACTCCCTGTTAAGGATTGGCACCTTTGGGGAGCGGGCACCCGATTTTGACAGGTACCTGCTCCCACTTCTGCTGCTGAAGGACTACGGGACCATTCACAAAGTGCAGCTATGGTCGCGCATGAAGCCGCAAGCTGTCACAGTCAGGTGGCCACACTTAAGATGACTGTGCTGGGGACACAGGACAGCCACTGAACCCGGCTGTGGTGATTACACCGCTAGATTCTAGGATAGGTGAGTGGCTGTTTTTAAAAAAATCTGCAGCTACTGTTTTTGTAGCTGCTGACTTTTATTTTTTTTCACCAGAGACTGGAGTCCTGCTTTAAGGTAAAAAACCTTCTGGGTGCAGCTCCCCCATCCCCCAGCCCCACCTTATACTTACTTGAGCCCCATCTCAATTGAGCAATGTGCATGAGAGCGGAGTCTCTTTCAGGTCCCTCTCTCTCTTCATTGGCTCACACAGCAGCGGAATCCATTGATTCCTGCTGTTGTCAATCACAGCCAGTGAACCAATGAGGAGAGAGTGGGGGGTGGGGCTGAACTGCACTCTGTATGTGCATGAAGAATGTCCATTCACAGGAGGGTGGCTCGGGAATGAGTGCCCCGAAACCACGAGGCTTGCTATTGGGGGGCACTTGGCAGGGAGGAGGGGCCCAGGACCAATGGCAGGGGACCCAAAAAGAAGAGGATTGGGGATGCTCTGTGCAAAACCATTGCACAGGGCAGGTGATTCCTTATGTTCATCATCTTTATCTAGTGGTGTTTTTTTTTTTTTTTAAATGCCTCCATCAGAATGAATACTGCATTATGGAAACTAGATGAAGCTGATGGCCATAGGAAATCACTGTATTAAGAAAAATATGACCATATTAATCAAGGATGGACAAATGATTGTCATGTTTGTCCAACAAATTTTAAATAAATAGACCCCATGATTTAAGTAAAAATACACATGCCTCTTGTATTAAGACAATATTTTGTATAACCCGGAGTTATAACTTAATGGTTCTATCCTACTAAACACTTCAGCTGCGGTCTTCATTGATCAATACTTATATGGGAACTTTATGGGGATAACATGTAAATGGCACGTGGTGTGTGTTTTTTTTTTTTTTTTTTTTTTTTTTTTTAGTCTTGTATTGGAATTTTAGAATTGTTGTATTGGAATTTAAGTGTCTGGGTAGGGTGGAGACAGAGATGGTGGTGAAGTGTGTTATTGCTCCTCTCACAGAACAGTGCCTTATAATAATATAGCCCTGATGCCAAATACGTTACCTGTCCTTTTGATACTGGGGTTTATTTACTAAAGCTGGAGAGCACAATATCTGGCTCACTTCTGGATAGAGACCAATCCACTTCCAGGTTTTATTGCCAAAGCTTAATTGAACAAGCTGAGGTTAGAAGCTATTTGGTTTCTATGCAGAAGTGAGCCTGATTTTGGCATTCTTCAGCTTTAGTAAGTAAACCCCACTGTGTCCTCAGTACTTTGAGCTGCCAACTTGGAATAAGTATGCAGATCAGGAATTCTGACTTTTTTGATTTGTGTGCTTATTCTAGGTAAGTGACCCAAAATGGTAAGCCCAAAGAGAGATGGACAATTCACATTTTCAGAAGGAGCTCTACATTGCAAAGCTTTGAAAATAGGTTTCCATGTTTAAACAACAACAAATAATAATTATCGTTTGATGGGAATGGGTATTAGTCCTGATGCAGGTGATAGTCCTGCCATTGCTTTAAATTGAGGAGGACCAAAAAGAAGAGGGAAAACTTGTCTTAATAATTGGAATTCCCTGTAAAATAATGGGAATTCCCTGTAAAATAAGGGGTTTTATTGTCAAAAATGCAGAGGGCAAACCTGCCTTTTAAACATTGGCTTTCATGGTCAAAGCAGTCTGGAGGATGACTCGTATTCCTTTTTCTCCAGCATTCAGCAGTAGCACCACCAATATTTGCGGTACAGTAAAGAGGAATAAGTGAAAATGATGTTATGGGTAATGGGAACAGGCCTTTCAGACACTTACAGTCATGAGGCCCAGCATCATAATTGTATTAACAATATGCATGTGAATATTTTTAGTTTAAAATTTTTTTAGCATGTACACTTTTTAACATTCTGCTTTGTTCACAGGGTTTCTTCAGACGCAGCCAGCAGAGTAACGCTACATATTCCTGTCCACGGCAAAAGAATTGTTTGATCGACAGGACGAGTAGGAACCGCTGTCAGCACTGTCGGCTGCAGAAATGCCTCGCTGTGGGCATGTCACGTGATGGTAAGAACCACTCTTTTATGTTTCTTCTTTATTCCACAACCTCAGTAATTAAACATCTTACATAGTTGGATGTGAAAACTGAAACTTTATTAGAGCCATCAGAAATCTCTGTGTGATTGCAGCTCTTCTGTCCAGTAACAAAGGCTTCTCGCCTCCCATAGATTCCTATCAAACTGTAGTCAAACCCCCAAATAGCTTTTGTCTGAAGTGCTTGGAAATTTGTACCAAGAAGTAAGGAATCAGCCATTGATTCCCATAGATTCCCTTTTCTAGTTCCTTCACTGTCCTGCTGGTCAAATAGCTTAAGTTCTTTCTTACATAGTTAGTCTGGCTGAAAAAAGACAAAAGTCCATCCATTCTGAGTTACTAACCTGAAATAAATATGCAGATCTAGCGTTCTGACTTCACTGACTTCCGGTCTGCATGCTTGTTCCAGGTCCATGACTAAAAGTCTTAAGACCCAAGGCTGCCAGACAACTGGCATTTTTAGAAGCAGCTCCAAAATTTAATCCTCCCTGTATTTTCTCAGCATAGGTTCCATTGCTATCTAAACTAAAAATACGATTTCAATTGTAAATCATCATGAAGGTTTACTGCAATACTATCAGTGCAAGGTTGATATTTGATCTGTCTAAATACACATTTGTGGCCCATGAAACCCCGAGATCTATACCTGGAGGTGTCCTATTACAAAACCAAATAGACAGGAAAGTTAGGAGACTGAGCCAAAAAATAGAAGTAAAAAAAGTGGCTCTGTACCCAACCCACCCCCTGTGTTTGTTTGTTTTTTTTTTTTTTGTTTTAGTTTTTATTTTTTTACCTTAAGGTGGTATCTGCAGATTTCAGATTCTCACCCATTCAGCGGATCCAGCATTGTCCCACTGAGATCATCTCACGCCTGATCACAGCCGTGTCCGCGCCGACATGTTCTTTCTGACGTCATCGAGAGGCCTGCCAGCTCTTCCTGGTTCTTCCTTTTCTCTATGGATGGCTATGTCTCCTGGGGTATGTCACATGCATATTCCAGGAGGAACAGCAAGCAGTGTGTATGTTATTTGCCTAAGGCGAATGATGTGCATGGGAAAGTGGGGCTGGACAAAAACAAAAAAATAAACCTGGCTTGATACTTACTTAGTGGAGGAGGAGGGGTAGAGTGGAGGGAAGTAGTGGAAGAAAGTGAAGGTCCGCTTTAACGAGCAATTATGTCTCTTGCAACTATGCACTCGTAAGTATACTAAGCAGCATAATCAGAATGATTAGCATATATTTAAAGTACATGAAATATTGCTAGACACACTTGGTACTCAAATATTGCATGGACCTTTTGTCTTGTTCCATCTCTAAGTAGCGTTCATGTTCTGCCCTCCTAATACTTCAGCATCAAACTATATCTACCTTAAAGTGGTTGTAAGGGCTGAAGGTTTTTTACCGTCATGCGTTACCTTCATATGCATGAAGGTAGAAAACCTGTGTTCTGCTCCCCACCCCCTCCCCAAGCACCCCCATATACTTACCTAAACCCCATCTCAATCTAGCTATAAAATCGGGAGCTGTTTTTCTGGGAGCCATTGGCTCCTGCTGCTATCAATCACAGCCAGTGAGAAGGGAGGGGAGTGGGGCTGTGGCCCTCTCTGTGTGTCAATGGACACACAGAGCGAGCCACAGGAGTGAGCATGCACAAGTGCTTCCATAGTAAGCAGCTTGCTTTGGGGCCCTCAGCAGGGGAGGAAGGTCCAGGAGTGCCGGCAGGGGACCCGAGAAGAAGGGGATTGGAGCTGCTCTGTGCAAACCATTGCACAGAGCAGATGAATAGTACATGTTTGTTATTTAATTAAAAAAAAAACAAAAACAAAAAAAAAACTGAGCCTTTTACTATCACTTTAAGCGTAATCTATTCACATCACATACCTGTACTGTGCACATTATAACAAGATGTTGCCCATGACATTCCAAGTATTAACTAACGTACCTTGAAGGAACCTGCAAGACATATGGGAGCTGCCATTCGTGATTTGTGGGGGCAGGCTGCAGGGTCGTCTTCCTAATTCTGGGTCACTGCTTAGCCAGTCATTGCCCTGTAACAAGAAGCAATGTAAGTATAAAGTCTGCACTATGGTCTGGGCAGGCTCCCTGCAAAACCAGATAAATATACAAACCCCATACAGATATATAAAAAGAAATATTTGCAGCACCCAAAACTAAATAATTATACAATGCAACATGAGAACAAAAATTATAAAAAAAGAACACTCACAAATACCTCTATATGTGATATACAAACAATGTTATAAACAATAAGAAACAATAAATCGATTTTTACAAAAGTCCATAAACCGTAAAGTCTGTCCACATCAGTGCAGAAAATCAATTCTGCACCTATAGATCCAAAATGAAAAATTAGCCTTTCTCGGTGGAAATGCCAATGCCACCGAATGCACTAAACACTCACCATAAAATAATGCTACCCTCTGCCTAGCAAACAAGCATGTCATAGAAATAAAACCTCTTGTGTGTAGTCTTCGTCACCTCTCAGGCACCTTCTCCTATCCAGGCATGGACAACAGCTCCATCAAGAAAGCTCACAAATGCAGGAGATGTAGCCATAGTATAGTAGTTTATTGCCCTGTAACAAGTATGCAGCATGGGACTTTTTTCCAGATTCACTGGTGGCATGCTTGTATGAATGAAATCAATCCGCACTACCGCTACTGATTTAAAATCTTCATTTTATTAAACCAACCACAGTAAAAACATCCCAGGTACAAAGGTTGATGCGTTTCGGCTTAGCAAGCCTTCGTCATAACCTATACAGTAACATAGAGAATGCATATATATGGTGGGTAGGACAAGCTCCACCCACTAATTGGCCAATTAAGCAAATAGTGATGGAAAATGGCAACAGCTGAGATGGACAGCCCATATCATGTCTGAGCCACCATAATAAGCAGACATTGAATAAACAAGTTCATACATATCAATACATTTAAAAAAGAAAATATTACATTATATATGTAACTCAGAGGGCAGAGAGGGAGAAAAAAATATCCTTAAGCGAAGTTCCACCCAAAAGGGGAAGTTCTGCTTTAAAGATTGGTCCCCTGCTCCCCATTAAGGATTGGCATCTTTGGGGAGCGGGTACCCGAAATTGACAGGTACCGTTCCCACTAGGCGATCAGAAGTGGAAGATGTTCTTCCCCCCCTCCCTCCCTGTAGACTTCTGGGACACGTGACAGATCCCAGAAGGCTACGGGGCCATTCAGGAAGCGCAGCACTTTTTGCGCATGCGCAGTGGGCACACAGCTGCGAAGCCGCAAGCTGTCACAGCTGGGTGCCCACACTAAAGATGCTGGCGCCTGGAACACAGGACGGCCAGTGAAACGGGCTGCAGGAAGGGCACCGTGGAATCATCGGGCAGGTGAGTGGCTGTCTTTTAAAAGTCAGCAGCTACAGTTTTTTTGTAGCTGCTGACTTTTATTTTTTTACAGTGTTAGTGGAACTCTGCTTTAAACAATAACCAACTTGTATAACCACAAAATGTCAGAGAAACCTCTAATGCAAATGTATTTCCAGATTCCATCTCACATTTAACCCTTGAGGGTATCTAGTCTGTCATTTTAAAAATCCACCAAGCCTCTCTGTTGAGGAGCCTCCTCTCCTTATCTCCCCCTCTGAAACATTGAGACTCCGAACCTGAAATCTGACAGATCACCTCCGTGACAATCCCTAAAAATGATTGGACACATTCAAAATGTGCTTGGTATTAAGATTATTAGTGTCACAGAAGTGCTTTCCAATTCCGGTTCATAAGAAACGTGTGGTACACCCTACATACTGTAGTTTGCAATAGATACACAAAACTAGTGCCACAGTTTTATATAGTGTTGTATGGGAAACTCTTCCCCAGATGTCAAAGAAGAGAAGGATTTCCCTATTACAGTTAAATGGCAATATCTGCAAGTTTTCTTATTTACCGGGATAATTGTCTGTGTGAGTTATTCAGGTGGGTTGAGAGCTCGTAGAGGAAGAAAGAAAAAGGCTAGGTGACAAATGAGTTCCTAAACTTGGTGTCTGTCGTCTGGAAAAATGACAACCTTTTTGTAATACTGTATGCAAACTCTTATCTGCATATAGGATAGGTAAATTCTTTTTAATAATCCTTATTATTCGATGATATTCTTTCAAATAAGTGCTGACGACAGTAACCAGACCATTGTCATCATGATGACGCTTCTTTTTTTTTTTACCGTATCATTCAAAAGATCCTTTCTAGGGAAATATTAGTAAACTTTTTATATATATATAAAAATTCTGAAAGGTGCCTGTCTTGCTCTCTCTCAAACACCACAAGATTCAAATCATCGCGCCTATGGGTTCAAACAAGATACCATAATATATTAAGATGGGAGCTGCTGCTATCAACCTGCTGTAAATTGTAATAAAAAATGTGATAAAATTAAATATAATAAAATATAAAAATTAACCATAAATAATAGCGCTACCCTTAAACATAAATAAATAAATAAATCCACCACCAAATATGTGCATTAATTATTAAATAATAAATAAAGAAATAAAGAGTCCTCATAGAGTCCATTCAGTAAAGTCCACACATCAATATTGCATATGATCCTCAGTAAATGAAGCTATGAAGTCTTCCATCACCAGTGCAAACTCCAGTGCTTTAACACCCCATCAAATTGCACACTCACCAAAAGCTGGTGAATAACCAGCATATCTTTGTTTATCCAACACTCCGCAGCTTAGCTCCAGCTTAGAGATATCCAAACAACTCCATATAGTACATGTAGGTAGAATAAAAAATACTCGCCATAGTGCAATAACGTATGTAGAAAATTTTATTCAAATACCCCCCCCATAAAATCGCACTCACATTGAGTCAGAAAATTCAAGCATTTGTTACAATCTTTAACACATAAGAGCATCCAGCTCTATCAGCAGCGTCTCACCAGCCTGCCTGCAACCAAGATGGAGTTGTTGCGATCACGTGATCCGGACGAAGTCGTATGACGAAGCGCGTTAGGGCGTGGTTAACCAGTGATGTCACCATGCACGCCAACCCATGTGTCCGGATCACGTGATCGCAACAACGCCATTTAATAATTAATGCACATATTTGGTGGTGGATTTATTTATTTATGTTTAAGGGTAGCTCTATTATTTGTGGTTAATTTATATATTTTATTATATTTAATTTTATCACATTTTTGATTATAAAAGATCCTTTCTGTTCCTAGATCTGGCTCTGTTCAACCCTTGCAATATACCATCCCTATCATAACCCCTATCAGATAAACGTGATATGATGTTTATACATTCCCTCTGAAAAGCCTGTTCTGTAGAGCAGTTACATCAAGCTCGCGTAAATTCACCATAGGGAATGGCACTGATAGTGTGGGATGGGTGACAGCTGGTAGCATATAAAGTGGTATTACCTGAACAAGATTTCCTGTAAGTGTGACTGATAAATGCTTGTATGCCAGGTTAGTGACTCAGTAGGTAGCGAGTCTCGGTCCAGCATCTTTAAAAGAGAAGTTGCAGAATTTTTTTTTTTTTTAATGCTGCATCCATCCCCTGCCAGCTCTAAGACCGAAATCTGAGCGATCAAAATCCATTGATCGCTCAGTGCTCCTTGAGCAAAGAGCTGGTGGCTATAAGTCTCTGCTTTGATCCCCCCCACCCCTGCTGTCAGCTGAAAACAGGTTACAGGAGTGCACAACGAACTGCACTCCTGTGATCCATACTCAAAGAGCTTTGGCTGTACTTTACTTTACTGGCAATACATGGTTCAGATTTCAGCTGATTCCTACTGAATCATTCGCAATTTGAGCTGTGGTGGCCCTGTTGGCATCAATCAGTTTGACCAGTTTGATTAAAAAAAAAAAATCAAAGGGGGTGGGGCTGGGTGGAAAAATGTTTGTCGAGGAGTGACTGCATCCTCTCAGATGCAGTCCCTGTTCAGGCATTCAAACAGTGGTTGACTGAGTACAATAGCCAGTAGGGGAGATTAATCCATTGACACTGTTTAGCTTCAATGGAGGACTAAAGGAGAGAAATCTGGCCATACAGGGCTCAGTTTTTCCTGATTCCTGGTGAATCAGCCAAAATACAAGCAGTGAGTGGCCCTGTTTCCACGACTAGGCTTTAAAAACTGCTGTCTGAAATTTTAAGGAGACTGGTGGAAAGTACAGACTTTGACTGCAGCCATTCATGTCACTTTGTCAGGTATTCTGACAGCCATGGGAGCAGTGGCTGCAAGAACATTCCTCCATCTACGCTGAATTGGAGAATCTATTGATTTATTGAAATTTTAATGTTTGTAGCTAACCCAACTCTTGCACAGCAATACATAACTCTTCATATCCAGTCTAGTGACTGGAAGAACCAGCTATACACACAGCACAGCCTGGGGCTCTAGCCGTCACTTCTGTTCACTGTCTAATACAAGGAAGCACAATTTGCTTTTTTAAATCAACTGAAAATCTCAGGAGCTTGTCCACTGTAACACACCAGCACAGTGTATGTCATACATAATGCCATCCCACACACAGTGTAAGTCTTCAGCTGCCCACGTCTGGACGATGCATATAGTCAATGATGCAAGTGTTCTCATTTACTTATGTTACATTTCACTCTGTCCTGCTACCTAGTATATTGTGATTCTGAAAATATGGAGGCTGCCATTGCTGATCTTTCTTCTAAAAGTTTTAGCTGCCTGACGGTCATATTGATCAGTGAAGGCAGTAAATCTAGTGGCTTGGAAAAATACAATCAAGTCAGGAGCTCTGTCTTTGCTCTGCCTTTAATGGTTCATATTTGATTGAGGTGGTGACTACAAAAGTATTCAAGCTAGAGACAGCCAGGCAACTAACATTTTCAGAAGGAGGTTGGCAATGGCGGCTTATTAATTTCTCTTCTTAAAACCTTCTCTTTAACCACTTCAAGTCGGAACACTTTCACCCCCATCCAGTCCAGGCCAATTTTCAGCTTTCAGTGCTATCACACTTTGAATGACAATTACGTGGTCATGCAACACTGTACCCATATAAATGTGTTCGCATTTTTTTGAGACAGATAAAACTTTATTTTGGTGGTATTTATTCACCATTGGATTTTTAATTTGTTTGCTATATAAATGAAAGTTCAATTTTTTTTTAAAAAAAGTATTTTTCTTATAAAAGTTTGCAAATAAATAATATTTCTTCATAAATCTTGGCCAAAATGTATTTATCTTTTTAGTAGAAAAAAAACAAAAAACCCCAAATTAGTTTATAAACTAAAGTTATAATTTTTAAAAACACGTTTTACATTTTTACTTTTTATTTTTTTATATTATTTATTTATTAATATACTGCTACCCTAGCAGTACGGTGTCACCATTGTGACACTGTACTACTTGTGGGGGGTGATGAAGATTTTTTCTTTTCTTTTTTTACATTGATTACTTTTACACCCATAAAGACTGTAAAAGCAATCATTTCTCCTTCTCTCTGGCTGCATTCCTGCAGCCATTCAGAAATACTGTGTGAGCTGTGATTGGTCACAGTTTGTCACATGGTACAATGCTGTTGTGAATAGCCTTGTACCACGTGACCTCTGTGATCATTCACATATTTCACAAGTAGTAAACAAAGATGTCAGGAAGTGACAGCTTCTTTACTACTGTTCATGTGATCACTGATTGGCCAATCAGTGATCACATGAATCAAGACCTCACACAGAGGTCCCGTACAATGATCTGTGTTCTGGTGTCTCCTCCGGACACAGCGGGCACCAATCTCAGTGCCACGCGCTCCCAGGGATTGCATATAGGCAATGGATGCGGGGGGACATTTAGAAACATCCACCCGCTTCGGCAGCACTCCTGTCCGGCCCATGTCGATAAACGTTAAAGTGATGTTAACAGCATTAAGAAAAAATAACAAACATGTCATACTTACCTGCTCTGTGTAGTGGTTTTAAACAGAGCAGCCCTGATCTTCCTCTTCTCGGGTCACCCGACAGCACTCCTGCCCCTCCCTCCTTCTGACTGCCCCCAGAGCAAACAGCTTGCTATGGGGGCACCAAAGCAGGGTCGCTCTCGAGCTACTGCTCTGTGTGTCCATTCACAAGCAGAACTGTGGCTCAGCCCCTCCTCCTCTGTCTCCCCTTCATAGGATGTATGAAGTTTAAAAACCTTGAGCCTTTACACCCACTTTAAAGGATACATTCACTTTTAGGAACATGTTACATCTCTAGAGTATGTAACATGTTCCGAATCACCTGCTTTCCACCCCCAGAGCGCCACCCACATTGCCGTGTCATTCATTCTAAGAAAGCTCTGAATGAATAAACTACAAGTCCCATCTGCCACCGCAGCAGATGTCTTTAGATCTCTGTGGACTACGAGTGAGCTGATTCCTAACTGAAAGGAGGTACAGGCAGAAAGTTGGAGTGTGTAGGAGTCTGACATTACCCCTGCAATCTACTGATTACAGGTGCAATGCTTTGTGGTCTCCTGTAGGAAAAATAATAAATGCACATATTTTATATTGCAGAAATATGTGCATTTGTTATTTTTTTTCCTTAAAGGTGAACTTGGCCTTTAATCTCCTAAAGAATATTTTAAATTTTAATCCCAGCAAGTTCTGCCAGCAGTGGCTCGTACGGTATGCTTGACCAATTACTACAACTACTAGAAGATTAGCTAAAGACTGCAGTAGACTAGCAGCGTGTACAACTCCAGGCTCATTTCCTCCACATTTTACTAGACTTGTCCCTCTTCCACATGATTGTATGTGTCTTTATTTATTTTATTTTATTCAGGTTGCGCTGTCAATTTACACATCTGTGGAAGCAGAGAATCAATGTAATAGTTGCTGATGTTACAGTGATTGCTGCTGTCTTCCTGACAGTGTTGATCACTGTAGTGGAGGTGACTACTACATTGATTCTTTGCTTCCACAGTGGTCTGAAAGTTATTTCATATCCACACTTCTAAGCTGGATCAATGTAACTATGAAAAAAATCCATGTCTTTAAGGGCCCGTTCACACTAGAACACAGTGCTGGAAACTCACATTCCATGCCTGTTTCCCAGACTGCATTTAAATCACACTGCCCATGTGATCTGCAGTGCTGTCAGTGCAAAGTTAATGACACCCCAAACAAAAGTTGCAAAGGCAGTGCATTTGCCTGCACCAGATTATTTATTTCAGGTACTTTTATAGCGCTGTCAATTTACGTAGTGCTTTACACATATATTGTACATTCACATCAGTCCCTGACCCTCAAGGAGCTTACAATCTAAAGTCCCTAACTCACATTCATACATACACATACTAGGGACAATTTAGACAGGAGTCAGTTCGCCTACCAGCATGTCTTTGTAGTGTGTGAGGAAACCGGAGTACCCGGAGGAAACCCACGCAGGCACAGGGAGAACATGCAAACTCCAGACAGGTGGTGCCGTGGCTGGGATTCGAACCAACAACCCCAGTACTGCCAGGCGGAAGTGATAACCAATTAGCCACTGTGCTTCCTCCCTCTCCATCCCCTTAATGTCCTATCTTCAGTTTCTGTTACTCACTACACACTACTGCAAGCAGCCCTTCATTGGGCGCACAAAGATGGCAGTGTGTTCTGTAACAGTAGTCTGCCCAATGTTCTCAGTGTTTACAGTGTGATCCACACGAGCAGGAAGGTTGTTTTCCTGTAACCAGCCAATGTTACTACAGCGACTGGGATATGTCCAGTACTGATTGAGAGCTTCCAAGCAGACACAGCATCTTTATTGCTCCTGGAAATTGTATTTATTGCCATCAGAGTAAAAGGTTTTAAAAGCATGGTGGGAAGATTAATTATGTGCAGCAACTTGTAGCTGCTTTTTAGAAATGTTCTTGTTCTGGCAATAATCAGTCAATTAACAGCTACAATTCTACTGGTTGTTATAGGCTGTAGCAGTACATCACAGTTCTTGCTATGTCTGTAATTAAAGAAAGCTATTACTGTGAAGAATGCGCTCTCGAGGCCAATTCACCGAGGTTCTGTTCAGGAGACGGTACTGCCCAGAGCTCATGTGAATGCATACACCTTTGTAAGCGATATGATCATTTTCCAGATCCCTTACATTGGTGTTAATTAGTTTCTGTAACATTTTGTCTTTGCTTGCCACAGTTAGTAGGGACAGGGCAATACTCTAACGAGGGGTTAGTGAAATCTCCTCGGGTTCGATTCATGGTCATGGAATATCCTCAAAATGTTAAAAATCCAAAACTTTTCACCTAGCTCTGTTGAAGTCTGTAGGGTTGAATCTTGGTATTTAATCCATTTTTTTTCTGGGGCAAATAAAGTACAGGTGTACCTCGGTTTATGAATTTAATGCGTTCTGTGGGACTTTTAGTATTGCAAAAAATTCAAAAACCGAAATGCGGTTTCCCATAGGAATGCATTGAAAACAAATTAATCTGTTCCGGAGGTCAGAAAAAAGTCCAAAAAAGATTTAGCTGTTCAAAACTATAAAGTGCACTTTAAAGGCATAAATACTGTACAGGGACATGATTAAAAAAAAGTTTGTAAATGCATTGAAAACCAATTAATCCGTTCGTATTGAGAAAAAATTTTTGTAAACCGAGTCATTATTTTCAATGGATTCTCATTTGTAAACTGAAAATTACATTAACTGAGGCGTTCGTAAACCGAGGTACGCCTGTAAACTAAAAAAGAAAAAATATTACAGTATTTTGTATTTTAGACATAAAATCGATAAGGAAAGAAAATAAATGGACAACACTATATTGAAAATATTTTAGAACTAGAATGCACTGGTGATGTTGCATACTTTCTGTAGTACATACTTCGATGCTGGAAGTTGATCAATACAATAGTGGGCATTTTGTAAAAAAAGAATGTTCTAAAAGGAATGTTAAAAGCTTTTTGTGTGTTACTCAAGACTCAACTTTCCATTTTTTGCTCATCTTTATTGCTTTTTACCTCCCTCCAGCTGTAAAGTTTGGCCGCATGTCTAAAAAGCAGAGGGACAGCTTATATGCGGAAGTGCAGAAACATCGCATGCAGCAGCAGCGGGATCACCAGCAGCAGCCAGGGGAGGCAGAGCCACTAACTCCAGCGGGATATGGTCTGACCCCCAATGGGCTCACAGATCTGAGAGATGACCTGGGAGGATATATGGAAGGGCACACGCCTGATGAAGGCAAAACAGAGTCAGCGGTGAGCAGCTTCTACCTAGATATCCAGCCATCCCCAGATCAGTCTGGGTTGGATGTCAATGGTATCAAACCTGAACCAGACTATACACCTGCCTCGTCCTTCTTCCCATACTGCTCATTTACTAATGGAGAAGCATCCCCAACTATATCTATGGCAGAACTTGGTAAGTTGCATGGAAAATAACTGTTGGATTGATGCCTATATCTGAAATGTCATCATGTTTTAAACTGTATTCTCTAGCCCTGTTATTGGCCTTGTGCCTTGGATGCTGTCAAGAGTGGAAATTATATTTAGGATGACAATGTGGTGAAAGAAAAAAAAATAGCATTGCTGGAACACTATCTGCTTTTGTAATTGGTTTGATTAGAATTGTCAAGAGTCTGGACATTTGGCAGCTCACCTTCATACATATATTACTGAACATTTATGAAGAATAATGTGAAAATAAATTCTGCCTGTACATAGAAAAGAGAAAAGCCACGAATGAGCAGCTGAGGTTTGGTTGACTTTTCCTTTCTATAGATAGATAGATGAATAGGCTGATCTGTGATATATCAGTCACATTTAGCAATGGCATAAAATACACCAACAACTGGTTCCAAATTATAAATAAATGAATAAAAGTGATCTATGTAGTTGTGGCCAGAAGACTAAAAAAACCAATGTCATGGCTTTCCATAAAGTTGTAACCGTATGATTAAGTATCTTCAGTTTAGATCCGACAGCAATTTTTTTTTAATTAGTTTGCTAGATTTTTCTTTCATTATAAATGAGTTTGCAAGATTTTTCTTTTGATTCTTCAAACCTCTGTTTATGCCTGGAAACTTATCTATGACATTTTGCTTATACTTGCCATAAAATCATCATTGCGCTGTCAGTATTTTTGTACAGTCCCACATGAAGTCACAGTGTAAAGGGAAGACCCCTGTCTGAGAGAAGATAGAACAATGTGTTTGATGCTAATATCTAGAAAATCATCTTTTGTGGTTCAATTGCTCTTTACTTACTGGGGCCTGATATTCCTTACTTCCTGGTCTTGCCCCACCAGCCACTATACCCCTGTGAAGTGATATAGTAGAAATAAAGCTGCAAATACCTCCAACAATTCCACGACTACAAGGTCTCTCCCCAGCGTCTTCTCCCCGGCTTCTTCGAGGTGCCAGGATTTGGGCTGTTTTGAGTGGCCAGCACAGGATGACATAAAGCATGTGCAGGAGTTAATTTATCCCGCCACATAGGCACCATGCTGAGGATGTATTCTGGGCTTTTGCAAACACAGCTCAGTGTATATTGTAAAGAAGACAGCAAACAGGCAAGTAAGTTTTTATTGCAGAATAGACATAACATGTCACTTCTGTGATAACTAGTCTGTGCTCATAGATTTTTGTTTTTCCCGTTTTTTTAGTTTCATTTTAATGCATTCACTGGCCACTGAAGCAATGTTTCCAAAAAGTAAAATGGCAGTTGATAGGGCTTAAAGTGGAACTAAACTTAACCAGTGAAAACTGCAAGCAGGCATCTCCTTATGTGCTATATCTCTTCTGCAAGAACAAACACTTACCTGCCTGTTCACAGCCTTGCACAGCTCAGCATGCATTCCTGGCACACTCTGGCTGTGCCGGAATGACTGACATGTGCAAAGATGACGTCATTCACCTACCAGCTAATCAAGAGGCCAAAAACCTGGCACCCAGAAGTGGCCGGGGAGAAGATGACGGTGGCTGTCTAGCCTGGTGGACTGGGAGGTGTGAAGGTATTTTGAGAGTTTTTAGTTAGGCTTTAATATTGAAGTCGGGAAAGTCCAGGCCCAATAACCAAGTGAAGCCAAATTAGAGAAGGGCAGAGAATCGGCTTTTCTGGATGTCAGGCATCTTGGGATGTCTGCTCTTAGAGCCATATCACAGTGATCAGTCTGCCAGTCACTCTACACCTCCCAGGGGCAGAATCATTGAAATACAGCTGCCACTTTGCCTAATGAATGTCACTTCCCCATTGGCTGAAACTCTGTGCACTTGTAATTGCTAGCAGTAGAGCAACCATAGAGCGAAATATCCAAATGGCTAATGCAACAAAAATGCATTATCATAAGATAACGTGAGTTAAAGTGATTGTAAAGGTACACTTAAAAAAAAATAAGACTCCATACTCTCCTGCTTTGTGCAGCGGTTTTACACAGAACCGCCCCAATCCTTCTCTTCTGGGGTCTCCCTGTGGCACTCCTGGCTCTTTCTCCCTTCCAAGTGCCCCCATAGCAAGCTGCTTGATATGGGGACACTAGTGCAGGCTCAATCTTGAGCTGGGATGTGTGCGTCTTTTGACACATACAGCGTGGCTCGGCCCTACCCCACACCTACTGTCTAGTGAGGAGATAGAGTGCGCTGCTGCTCTCAAGCACAGCGCTGGATCAAGTTTGGACTCAGGTAAGTATTTGGGGGTTGAGGGGGAGGGGGTGGGCAGGCTGGGAGCTAATCACAGAAGGTTTATTACTTTGATGCAGAGACTGCATTAATGTTAAAAACCTTCTGCCTTTAGAACCACTTTAAATCATAATGATTTGGTAGAAAGAGTCAGCAAAGTGACATGACCTTTAGGCAGGAGTTCACTCTGAAGTTTAAAAGGAGTACAAGATCACTTTATCCTTGGACCTTTCACGTTCACTTTATCCTTGGACCTTTCACGTTCACTTTATCCATGGACCTTTCACGTTCACTTTATCCTTGCGACTTTCACGTTCACTTTATCCTTGCGACTTTCACGTTCACTTTTTCCTTGGGACTTTCACGTTCACTTTTTCCTTGGGACTTTCACGTTTACTTTTTCCTTGGGACTTTCACGTTCACTTTTTCCTTGGGACTTTCACGTTCACTTTTTCCTTGGGACTTTCTTGTTCACTTTTTCCTTGCGACTTTCACGTTCACTTTATCCTTGGGACTTTCACGTTCACTTTTTCCTTGGGACTTTCACGTTCACTTTATCCTTGCGACTTTCACGTTCACTTTTTCCTTGGGACTTTCACGTTCACTTTATCCTTGGGACTTTCACGTTCACTTTATCCTTGGGACTTTCACGTTCACGTTATCCTTGGGACTTTCACGTTCACGTTATCCTTGGGACTTTCACGTTCACGTTATCCTTGGGACTTTCACGTTCACGTTATCCTTGGGACTTTCACGTTCACTTTATCCTTGGGACTTTCACGTTCACTTTATCCTTGGGACTTTCACGTTCACGTTATCCTTGGGACTTTCACGTTCACGTTATCCTTGGGACTTTCACGTTCACTTTATCCTTGGGACTTTTACGTTATCCTTGGGACTTTCACGTTCAAGTGCAAGTTTAATTGATTTGGCATTTAACCCATTCATTTACAGAAAGCAGTGTCTGCAGTTTGACATTTTGATTACTATTATTTCTTATCTACAGAACATCTTGCTCAGAACATCTCCAAATCCCATATGGAAACCTGCCAGTATTTACGTGAAGAGCTCCAGCAGATAACATGGCAGACCTTTCTGCAGGAAGAGATTGAAAACTATCAGAGCAAGGTAAAAATTGTCCTGATAACTGCTACATTTGTGCAGACCTGAATCCCAGACATGCAACAGGTGTCGAATCATTGTGTCATTCAGGAATTTATGAGTTCTGGTGTAATTAAAAATAAACCAAAAATCTATTTACTGTTTATTTTTTATGATGTGAGATTTTATTCTTCTGATTGTAGCTAAATATTAATGGGCAGATATTATTGCTTTGCATTATTACACAAATGAGCTTGTTTTGTGATTGAAACAAAGCTGATCATTTTGATAATCTGTAATGCATTTGCTATTTCATATAACATATGCGTTGGGTTTTTATAGTGTTGTATGCTGAATTACTGCACATTAATACTTACTGTAGTTTTGTTCCCATTTTTCATAATGGAAACATGTAAAGAAAATCCAGTACATAGAGAAGCTAGGGAATAGGGCAGAGGAAGGGAGATAAAGAAAGCAGTGAATGAAAGCATTCATTATAACCTAGAATAACTCCCCTTGAGTACACTGGTAGTGTCAGATTGAGGTATTGGCTTCCAAGTAGTGTGCCAGTTCAGAATATCCTTTGTAGATACAGGAGGGTTTGTGCCATCCTGGAAATATCATTCTGCCAGAGAAAAGGTTTTTATTTCCACATTGAACTTATGTTTTCAAGCATTGCCTTTTTATGTCTGTAGGAGCAGTATTTTCCATGTTTTATTAGATATACATATAAAAAAAAAAAAGACATCATCTTAAGGAAATAATATGTTTATCAATGTGTATTGAGCATTTAGAATTTCTGTTGTCCATGTATGATTATACATACACTGTACATGAGGAACTCATATCTGAGCCTTACATGCACAGGCTACACTTTCTGCTACCCATTTATTGTCAATTATCCCTCCCCAAGTCTGTGGGTCTGTAGACATACTGAACAAGGCACTCCTTGTGTAGCTGAGGTCATATCTCATTCACTATCAAGCCCCCTCTTCCGCACCCCCGTGTTGAACCCCAGCATTTCATCCCTCCAAATTCCTGTTCCTGTTCTCCCCCTCCCTTTCCTGGCTTGCTGCATTTTATGCTTTTTTTTTTTTTTTTTCAGTTTACATCAGGACTTGACATAATGACAAATTATTTTTACTTGACTATCAAAGTAGATCTTCATAGTGCTGAACATGCAATAAACATAGATTGGTACACATTAAAACATGTTATAGAATGTATCAAATATCACATTCTGTTCCCCTGGAAGGGACATAGCATCATCTACATGTACAAGTCCAAAGCTCACCAATTTTCTATATTCTTAGATCTAGGGATGGAGGGAAGGAATAATGAGGGCGAAGGAAAGAATGAAATGGAAAGAAAGTTCTAAAAAGGGGCTAGGAAGGAAGGGATCAAAGAGGGTGTCTGAGAAAGTGCCTTAGACAAACTATCTTGCCATGTATTCCTAAGACTTATCCCCCAGGGCAGCTGTAAGGTTCTTCAAACACTGTAAATTATTTTTATTATACAGAATTTATATGGCAAACCACTGTTAAGTAAGCCATAGATGAATTGATTTAAAATTGCTTTATTTCCCTATCAACACAGTCAGTGTTGATGAGGGAATGTCACGGGGAGCCTTTCAAGCTGGCAGAACACAATGATTACTGCTAGTGGCTAGAGCTACTGGCAGTAATTGGTACAACCAGCCTGTTAGATTTTTTACATATAGAGTTGATCAATGGATCAACTTGGGTACAATCAGTTTTGCCTATACATGGATCAAATTGTGCCATGCCAAATTTCAATCCATGTATGGCTGGAAACTGTTGTATCCACCTACTTAAGACATGAGCCCTTGCAGAATTTAGGACATGTACAAGTAATCATTTGCGGTAGCGTTTTCTAGAAAAAAGCTGTGAGATTTAAAAGGACTGGTTGGGTTGGCAGTAAGAGAGATGTCTCTAAGTTGTTACATTATTTGAAGGACCTGTCACCAGAATGGGCAGATAGCAGAAAATTACCAAAATATGTGCAAAAGCATACCTTTGTGCGCCTTACATCTCCAGTAATGGCCACTTTGTTGAGCGAAAAGTCTGTTAAGGGTCCTGTACCACCGTCTCAGGATTGTATAAGTAATATCTTGGTACTTACTACTAATTGAGGCTTTGTGCACAAAAATAAAATGTAATCTTTGAGTATCTGAGAACGTAATATTTAAGTCCCTCTCCCATTTGGACAGAAATCTTGGCTCTTGCTGGGAATGTATTCTCATTAGTATTTGGTAGGACATAGAGAGGGTCTTTATGACTGTGCCTCTATCTCCACAGAATTCCCTAAATAGTGTATGTTGTCTTTAAAAGGGCAAGGAACAAAGAAAGTGAGTGAATTGTCGGGCTCTCCACATTCCCAATTATGGGGTCGCAGAATAAGTTCGCCGATTTCATAATGTTCATCCATTTGTCAAAGCTCAGAAAGTTTGAAGCTTGCATGAGTCCCTGTTCAGAGCAAGTTCTAAACACTGTCTGGTTATGCTTCTCACTCTTCAGATCTGCCCCAGAACTGGGCAGACATCAGTGATGCAGAGGGCAGTGATGATATCACCATCACTCTGTATCATTGTTTGTTAGCACGGGGCACCATGGTGTCCATGACACCCTACACTCACAGGATATCCAGCGTTCCAAGATGAATGACTCTAGGCATCATTCCTCCTGGAAGACTGAGATCTACTGGTGGAAATGAGCTACTGCAGGGGTGAGTATTGCGGCCAAAGCTGCATTTTTGTATTAAAGGCTACTCTTTCGAAAAAATGTTACCTGGAATTTTAATGCTCTCAAAATTCTCAGGGTGTGTTCCCCAGTGGTTTTGTAATAGAATAAACTTTCCTAAAATGCAGCTCACCAATAATGTTCACATTGCAGCCTAAAATATTCTCACCCTACACCTTGTCCCTGGTGCATGCATAGCCTGAACTCTATTCACCTCAGTGGAAATGGCTCTCTACAAGGTTTGTGTTGAAATGAATGTAGTATGGACCTTGTATCCACAGTGACTCCTACTCAGTGCATCAAAATGACTCCTACCTTACAGGAGGGTTCAGCTTGAAGTTTCTATCAGACAAAATCGGCTGCAAAGCAAGCTGCACTGTTTGTTTTTAGATACACCATAGTGCTCTGGGAGATTTTTCATATATAAATGATTAATTGTAAAACAGGTTGTGCAGAAAATTCCAATGTACAGTATAAACTAAAATAAAATCAATCCAAAACCACTATAGTTCACCCAAAACAAAGGCACATGAAATATTTGATTTGCTCTGCTGTAGTTAAAGGATCATATGCTGCAGTGTTGGTGTTAAAGAGACTCTTTTCTTTAGGCAAAGTGATAATATTCTTACTAGGGGCCTTTTCTGACCCACTAATACCTTGCCAGCCAGCAATTCCCTGCCGTCTTTTACCTATGTCACACTTGGCGACAATACCTAGTATTTTCGGGTAGGAGAAAGCATGTCGTTTCCCCCCAATGTGACAGTGGTCAGGTCTAGTAGCCAGTCCCAAGGCCCAAACACACATGACAGAGGGAAGAATGTCATTACTCCCTCATCACCACACCTCAGCCGACACTGGGGATTTTAGTGGCTGCTGCACTGCTGTTGGGAGAATGCTGTAAATATCTGGGAAAGGAGAGCTTCGCTAAGACACTTTCACTTTGCTCTGGGCAAGGTAACACTGTTTCTTTAAAACTACAGCCTTTGTTCTGTGCAGGAGCTTTGCTGGGCAATCCCTTAGGTCAGGTGGTTGTTGTATTTTTGACCAGTGTGGGAGAATTGACAAAATTAGGTCATTTGAATGGTCTATTACAATATATTGTTTTAAAGTTAATCTATGTGTAGCAATCTGGTTACTTTCTTGTCATTTGCAGGATTATATACAGTTGTCAGACCATAGTTTAAAGCCCAACTGCAGGATGGAGATATAACAAAAACCCATTCAGTTGGGATCCCCACCTCACTGCAAGCGTTACATTTTGTCAAGTCCAAGAGGTGGAGGAAGAGGCAGTATAACTTTACTTTTTCCTCTCTCCGCCAGGCACAAGTGGCATCCTCTTTCCTTTCTCTGTCCTGACTTTTTGGGTGGGCTCTGAACATCAACACGTACAGTGCAGGACAATTAATCTTGCATTGTATGTGGATGCAGGTAAGCAACCGTGCCGGCTCACTTTAGAGAGGAAGTCAACAGGTGTGAGGAGTGAAGTCCGTACTACTCCTTTAGTCTGGACGCCTAGACTTGGCATTACCACTGCAAGGGTCATTTTTCTTGTACCTGGAGTTGGGCTTTGATTGTAATGTTGCTGCCCCTTTTAGAGTAAAGTATTACATTCTGGTTTGAAACCCTAACTCTTCTCTGTGGGGAAGACTTCTGAGTTGTAAATTTCTTTTTGCTTTTCCTTTACAGCAACGAGAAGTGATGTGGCAGCTTTGTGCAGTGAAAATAACAGAGGCCATTCAGTATGTGGTGGAATTTGCCAAACGCATTGATGGGTTCATGGAGCTTTGTCAGAATGATCAGATAGTGTTGCTAAAAGCAGGTAAACACAAAGATGAAGTTTAAAAAGTGAAATCAACAGCTGAAGTGTACAGAATGTTTACATTTGAAATGCATACTGTTTTAGTCCTCATGCACACTGGATGTTTTTACAGCGGCTGTTTTTAACTTTTGACATTTTTTTCTGCAGCCAGTAAACCCCCCCCCCCCCCCAGCATGTTATCCTATGTGTCCATGTACACATAGACTGTAATCAACGTTTTTTGGCTAGAAAAATGCTCTAACGCTGAAAAACGCAGTAAACCGGCGTTTTTGGACTTTTTTTGACCAATAAAAGGCTAAAAAAACACACATGTGGGAAAACACTGCTAAACACGGTTTTGACAAAAAAAACCTTAAGAACTGCACACATGGGTAAAAACCGCTAAACACGATAAAACCCCGCTAAACGCTAATGTAAAAACGCTAAACAAAGCTGAAAAACTCACATTTTTAACGTGACTTTACACAGCTAATGTTACCAGCGTTATCAAAATGTCCAGTGTGCATGAGGGCTAAGTAATGATTTACAGCATTAAATCTCCAAGAAAATGGTTAAATCCAAAGATAAAATGTATCTAGGGAGCACCTTTTCCTACCAAAAGATTTGTATGTTTATCTAACCAGTCCCGAGATTCGCTAAGCTCTATCTGCCTGGAAAAAAGACCTGATTTTTCTTCTGAAGGTATATAACCCTTACAGGTCTTCTCCCCTTACTGTAACTGGACAGTGAAAGAGAAGCAGCAAACTGTTGAGCTCATCTCACGGTCACTATGCTCTTTACTCCTATCAACTTATCCCTTGTTAGTACATAAGTACTGTAGCACAACTAATTGGCTGCAGGTGCTATTTTTCCCAGCCTAAGCTTTACTGTACAGTGGATTGTACGAGGCCGACACCAAGTCAAAATCAGGGAATTACACTAGTCAAAATTAATAATACATTTAGCAGTGTGTTAATGAATACAAAGGTTAATTTGTGGTTTTTTGTTTTAATCTGTGGATGAACTGTAATTTGGAAAATAGTTTAAGGGTCTTATGAACTTCTAGCATACAGTGAAGTTATTTCTGACTGGTTGCTATGGGTTACTGCACTTAAATTCTTGCACTGTTCATAAGGCTTAAAGTTTAACGCTCATCACACATATCACATCTGATTGTACAACCTCCTTTAAATCTATCCAGAACTATGTAGTGCAATGGCCTGCCTGATCGGATACAAATTGATTGGATAGATTAGGTAGATTTTAACATGCGTGTAAAATTAAACAATTGCCCTGGACTTCAAGTGTTTATTCAATATGTTGTCACTTTAATCCAGTCTATATTACAATGTGTATCATGTGTATTCTACTCCTACAGGTTCCTTAGAAGTTGTTTTCATCCGAATGTGTCGTGCCTTTGATTCACAAAACAACACCGTATATTTTGATGGCAAATATGCAGGCATAGAAGTCTTCAAGTCACTTGGCAAGTATTTCATAATGCACAGTGGTATATGTCCCGTGTCATGTATGCCAGTGAGCCTTTCAGCTTTGTATTAGCTATTCAAGGTAGAATGGAGCATGCAACAAATTCTCAATGTAAGAAGTAAAAAAAAAACCTCACAGCCAAGGACTGCGGCCACACATTTATTTCAAATACTTTTGGTATTAAAACTCTTTAAGTGTAATTCCAAGCAATTTCTCTTTGTTTTTGATTGAACTTGGAATGATTAACCTTTAACCTTTAATGATTAACGATTAATGATTAAAAAGTGATTTTAAACCTTTATTTTTTTGTTAAAATAACAAACATGTTCTACTTACCTGCTCTGTGCAATGGTTTTGTACAGAGTAACTTCGATCCTCCTCTTCTGAGGTCCCCCACTGGTGCTCCTGGCTCCTGCTACTTCCGAGTAACCCCTCAAGCAAGCCACTTGCTAAGGGGGGGTACTCGTGCAGGCTCGCTCCCAAGCTTTGCCTCATCCCCTGTTCCCTTGTCGTAGGATTTGATTGACAGCAGCAAAAAAAAAAAAACTTCCATGTCTAGGTTTCCCCCCCCCCCCCCCCCCCCGATCCTGGACACAGACGTTTTGTTTTTTGTTTTTTTACCTCCATGCAGTGAAGGCATTAAGGTAAAAAAAAACCTTAAGGGCTCGTTCACACTAGGCTGTTTTGCCAACGCTTGCCAAACGCCCCTATAGCATTTGGCAAGCGTTGGTCCGGCGTTTGCGGAGCGTTTTTAACGCTCCGCAAACGCCCCGCAAACGCCGCATGCGCGGTTTAGGGGCGGTTGCTAGGCGTTTGCCGAGCGTTAATAACGCCCCACAAATGCCTATAATGCAGTTTGAGTGGTGTTACCGCTCCGCAAACGCCCCGCAAACGCGTTGCAACCGCACAGCAATTGCCGGCCAGGCGTTTGTGGAGCAGCACCATAGACGAGAATAGGAGGCTTCAAAGCCTCCTGACTCGACCAGAGGCGTCCGTTTTGCCGCAACGCGACGCAAATGCTCCCGTTAGAACAGCACCATCTGCTGTAATGTGCAGAATTGGCAGAGGCGTTTGGGAAGCGGTAAAAACGCTTCTCAAACGCCTCTCTGCCGCCTGCACACAAGGCTAGTGTGAACGTAGCCTAAGGCTTTAGAAGCCTTTTCATATTTTTGCTGATGTATCCCCAGTAAAGAGATTTCCACTCACTTCCTGTCCTGTTCACAAACAATCCCTGAGACAGGAATTGATGAAAATTGCCCCAGCCAGGAAGCCAGCACCAATAAACATTCTGACAGGTGAGCTACCCCTCCCACATGCACACTAAAAATGTATTTTGTTGGAGAAATGTTCCACCCGTTATGGTGACTATACACACTGGGACGGGATATGAGGGGGGAGACTGTCCAGTGGGGGGAAAACAGCAGTACACTTCTGACAAAAAATTCCCAATCTGTCCAGGTAACAGAGGGTAATTTAGCTGAGGTTCTATTTGTTTTCTTTCTAGGCTCTTTTTTCTTCCTTTTTCACCTCGTGATTTTGCCAGTAACACACTTCCTGTCCTAGGGTGACAACGCTCACTCACACCGCTGTATTTATTAAAGAACAGAGTTGTCGCCTTAACACGGGGAGATTGTTTTGTAGCAGAAAAGGCTGGGAACTGTGCTAATTGATTAATGTCAGTATGGTCAGAGAAAACAGGATTGGATCAGCTCACAGGATTTCTGACAGAATCAACAGAGTTTTGTGCACCTAAATTTATATACAGTGCCTCAAAGTATTCATACCCCTTGAAATTTTCCAAATTTTGTCATGTTACAACCAAAAACGTAAATGTATTTTATTGGGATTTTATGTGATAGACCAACACAAAGTGGCACATAATTGTGAAGTGGAAGGAAAATGATAAATGGTTTTAAAAATTTCTTACAAATACATATCTGAATAAAGTGGCATGCATTTGTATTCAGCTCCCTTTACTCTGCTACCCCTAACTAAAATCTAGTGGAACCAATTGCCTTCAGAAGTCACCTAATTAGTAATTAGAATCCACCTGTGTGTGATTTAATCTCAGTATAAATACAGCTATTTTGTGAAGTCCACAGAGGTTTGTTAGAGAACAATAGTGAGCAAACAGCATCATGAAGGCCAAGGAACACACCAGACAGGTCAGGGATAAAGTTGTAGAGAAGTTTAAAGCAGGGTTACGGTATAAAAAAAATATCCTAAGCTTTGATCATTTTCCGGGGTATGAATACTTTTTCAAGGCACTGTAGTAAATACTTTAATATTTATTTAATAGTTCAAAATTTAGCAAATAAGAGTGGTCTACTGTTAGGCCTGTTGCACACAGGAGTAAAAATACTTTTTTTACTGATCTGAAATGAAATGCATTGTTGTCCATGGGACATTGCACACAGGTGAGCAGGGGCAGACTGACAACTCATGGGGCCCCCGGGCAATAGGGGATCATGGGGCCCCTGTGTCCTTGCCCAAACTCAAAAAAGCCTATGTAAAAGGTACAGGGGCATCTCATGGGGCCCCCTACTGACCCCGGGCCCGCGTTTCCAAATGGTCAGTCCGCCACTGCAGGTGAGTAAAGATCAGTCATAATGCGATGAGTACAGAGAAGTAAAACAAAAATCAAAAATGTTACATTTGAGTGCAGTCATTTACTTGTGTGTTTACTCGTTTAGGTCCTTGCACACAAGTGTCATAATTTACTGATGTTTACTCAGAAACTTGTGATGCCCATGTGCAAGGGGCCACAATACTGGCAATGAAGAAGAGTTTTACTCGTCTATACTTCTCTGAATACTTACACACCTTTACTCCCCTATGTACGCATATAGACATTACTTTGGTGTTTACACAGTTTTTGGCCCCTTGCACACAAATGTCACAGTAAATTATGAAGCAAGGGGCCTTGAGGTTTTCCTATACTAAATCTGTTCACAGCATAAATCATAAGTGCAACCCTGTTTGGTATATTGTTTTTTTTGTTTGTGTGGATTTGTGTTTATTGTTGTCTATTTTTTTTTAGGTTGTGAAGATTTCATGAGCTTTGTATTCGAATTTGGTAAAAGCTTGTGTTCTCTGCATTTGACGGAGGATGAGATCGCTCTATTTTCTGCCTTTGTGCTCATGTCAGGAGGTGAGGATGTGGATGAGGATGTTAATACCTTACAGAACACAGTGCATAGAACTTGGACAGCAGTAGGGTTATGCAGGCTATAGACAGTTCGTTTTTCGGCCGAAAAACTAAAAATCGGTCGTTCTGTTGCCACCAATGCTTACGAAAATTGTCAGTTTTTCGTAAATTTTCCAGCATGACCGATAAAAGAAATGAGGAGGAACCATGAAAATCAGCTAACTAACGGTGCGAATATCGGCCGATTATTCTTTCGTATGAAAATTTGGCCGATAAACCAACCGTCTATGTCCTGCATTATAGTGACACGAAAAGATATTGATTTTTTTTCAAAAATAAACCATACACATCCACTGCTTAATGACCGTGTAGTCTGTAGTGTTTTTCTGTCTTCTTGTAAAATCCCCTGTGAGCTCTCAAACCTCTCCTTCTTCCCCTCTCTTCTGTTTGTTAGAAATGGTCATTAGTAGTGGTCATGCGCACTGTAAGAGAGGGAGGCTCATGGAGAATGGACATATCCAACCTCTAAAGGAAAATTGGATTAGAATGGGGGGGGGGAGAATTTGGTGGAGGCTGAAAGCAATAGAAGGCAGTTTTTTCAGTTAAAGGATAGTTCACCTTTTGAAACATGTTATCTGTTTTTAGGATGGAACATGTAACGTGTTCCAGCAGCTGCAACCTCCTCCCCCTTCCTGTAAAAGTGGGTGGGGATCTTCTCCCCACACCCGCTGTCACAATTTAAAAAAAAAATTCTGCTGTGTGGGGCTCCGCCCACACAGCGATTTCATTCACAGTTTCCTGTTAATGGATGCCTACAAGTAACGTCAGCCTTTGTGGCTGATTGTTTGTAGTTCTCAGTGAACTGGGAGGTTCATGGTGAGCGCTCTCATAGTCCATTGAGCTTCCTAGACTGCAGTAACTGCCTGCCTGTATCAGACGTATGGGTAGACTGTGTACTGCCAGTCTGTAAGAGACTGACATTGGATCCATGATCTGCTGATTGCAGATGCAATGATTTACAGGCTGCCAATAAAAAAAAAAAAATAAAACATTTTTTACCTGTCAAAAATGTGCATTTTTTTTTTTTTTTTAATAAAATGAACCTAATCTATTTGTGTATTTAAAAAAGGTTGGTTTTTGTTTTTTTTTTAACAGAGTTTAGTGTCACTTTAAATTCAGATGTCTAAACTGCTGGCTGTAAAGTTTGGACTGAATTAATTGTTTTCTGTCTTTCCCAATGTCTTAGTATCACCTGTTTAACATTTATGCCAAAGTCTCTAAAGCTGGAGGGCACTGCTGACATCCAAATAGTTCCTTGAATCACACCTTGAGAAACATTGTGTCTGTGCCATGCTGCTCTATTAATATAGGTCATCTTTGTAAGCCATGCAGTGTCTCTGTCTACCCAGCAAAGCACAAAGCCCATTGCTTTTTAATTCATGCACATATGTGCAATACAGTCGTTCAGAAATGATAATGGGTTTATGTTATGTTCAGATTAGATGAAAATGATAAGTAGCACAATTCATTGCATTGAAACAATGGAGTACTAGCCTGTAGTGGATGCAATGTAGGGAGCATGAAGAGGTGCTCAATTCCTATATTTACAAGCTGCCCCTAGCAAACTACTTTCATAGGAGAAGTTTGGGGGTTAACAAAAAAAAAATTATATATATATATATATATATATATATATATATATATATATATATATATAATTTTTATTTATTTTACCTGTATGCTCAGCCATGCACTTGGAGATGGAGCCAGCTGTCAGCCAGGAAGCTGGGTGGGTCCTGACAATATGGTTGGGATCCTGCCAGAGCCTGGAGCAGCTTTGTGACATCAGCTGATAGTGGACAATGGCTTTCTATTATTTCATTCTGAGTAACAGGAGAACAAAAGTAAGTGCACTCCTGTGACCCATGAGAAGTATAGCCAGTAAAGCTTTGTCCATACTTCTTACTCTTGATTTACAGAAATTGCAGCAGATTTCTTTGGTCACAGCTATTTATTCAGTCTGTGCTAACACTTCTAATCCTAATGTGACAAATAAAAAATGACTACAAATGGACATTACAGAGAATCAATGTACAGGCACCTTGAAGTGTTTATTACTTGAATAACACATTTTTGTCCTTGTCATTGCCATAGCCACATGGTTGAGGGCTGGACAGTGGTACATTTTATTCCATTCTCTATGCCAAATATTAACTTTTTTTTTTCATGATCCCACTTTTCTAAGATCGGTCATGGCTACAGGAGAAACTGAAGATTGAGAAACTCCAGCAGAAAATCCAGCTCACACTGCAGCATGTTCTTCAAAAGAACCATCGTGATGATGGAATTCTAACCAAGGTAAGGTCACATCCTTCAGCAGGCTTATTCAGTAAACACCAACCCATAGCAACTAAACAGAATTCACTTCAGACTGGGACAAGAGTGGGTACTGCAAGTACTGCACTTCGGTCCTCCTGAAATATTTTTTATTAAAGTGTTTTTAAACCCAGGACCCTGCATTCCCTATATCTAGTCTCCCACAGTACACAGAACATGGAAATGCAATTATTTTAGATAATTTAAACTGCTTTTCTCAACAGCAGTATATAGCAGTCTTGTGACTTCTATCAATGTCAAGCAGAGCACTGGTAAAAGCTTGTAGGAGAAGTTTTAATTCTCCCCTGATTGTCCTATGAGGCTGCAGGACCCCTGACCCTCTGTCTAGGCAGTGCTGATTGGCCCTGTGCTGGTCACATGCACTCTTCCAAGAAAAAAAAAAAAACACTACAGCAAAACACGCCAATCTGAGCATGCACAGCTTGCCCCTAAGGCTCTGTTCTATCAGCAAATGGATTGGGGACAGTAGAAAAAGGGGAGGATCAGAGAAGACAAGATCAAACCGCCTTTTTACACAACGTGGAGGATAAATCCCTTCAGTTCCACATTAGTTATACCAAGCATGCTTTTCTACATATACAGACTGATTTTATTGTTGGGGTTTAGTAACACTTTAAATATGCTGAAACATTGACAGTTATTCAGGAGGAAATACTGCTTCCTCCTGAATGCCTGCGTTTTTTTTTTTTTTATTTGTTTTGTTTCTTTGAGAATTGAACAGGCTTTTTGATTGGGATTACCAAGTGGGTCATGTTCAGTAGCAGTATGCAACAGGGGGATAATTTTTGCATTGCGGAATTTGCATGTGTATAACTTCATCTGGCTGCTTTTGGTCGGGGCAATAAAACCACAGCTCATCCTCATATTTTTGTTGCCTTCCTGACCACAAGTAAAAAAAAAGAAAAAAAAAGCCTTAGTCGTACAGGTTATCTCTCAAAAAGTGTCCATATTGTATTAACTCCAGCCCAGGTCTTTTCATCCAACAATGGATAAGGGGAAAGTGGGAGGTGGAGAAGAAAAAAAATAACTCTCCCAATCCTTGTGTAACGGTTTTACTGGTACCACACCCCTAGTGAAATAATTGAAACAAAAACCCTAACCTAAAAAGCTAATGGGGCTATAAAGGTACCTTACCGTACCAGTACAAATAAAGTAAAAACATGAAAGCAATAGATAAAAATTAAACCCTTTTTATTAGGTTAAAAAACCACCCATCGGTGGAAAAAGTTTAGTCAGACATAGATACAAAAGGTATATAGTCAGACATAGACACAGAAAGGCATATAATTAAAATCAGCAAGGTGTGGCTATAGTAGGCGAGGGTCGATGCCCAAGATGTAAGGAACGTCACGGGCATCGGCATTGGCGAACTACAGCCACTAACTTAGAGCAAGATAGACTCAACTGTACAGATAGTATATGGAATGGTAAATAGTTATCAGTTGAAATATATACATATACAGACAAAAAACGCCCAACCATACGTTTCGTGGGATAAAACCCACTTCTTCAGGGAAAGAGGGCAAACTTTGCCCTCTTTCCCTGAAGAAGTGGGTTTTATCCCACGAAACGCATTGGAATCTATAACGCAAAGCATTTTTCATGGTTTCAAGTGGATACTGTATTACCAGTTTCATCAACATCTATTATGTCCTATGGTTGGGCATTTTTTGTCTGCATATGTATATATTTCCACTGATAGTATATGGAATGGTAAATGGTTATCAGTGGAAATATATACATATACAGAGAAAAAACGCCCAACCATAGGACATAATAGATGTTGATGAAACTGGTAATACAGTATCCACTTGAAACCATGAAAAATGCTTTGCGTTATAGATTCCAACGCGTTTCGTGGGATAAAACCCACTTCCCTGAAGATGTGTGTTTTATCCCACAAAACATATGGTTGGGCGTTTTTGGCTGTATATGTATATATTTCATCTGATAACCATTTACGATTCCATATACTATCTGTACAGTTGAGTCTATCTTGCTCTAAGTTAGTGGCTGTAGTTCGCCGATGCCTGTGACGTTCCTTACGTCTTGGGCATCAACCCTCACCTACTATAGCCACACCTTGCTGATTTTAATGATATGCCTTTCTGTGTCCATGTCTGACTATGTGCCTTTTGTATCTATGTCTGACTAAACCTTTTCCACCGATGGGTGGTTTTTTAACCTAATAAAAGGGTTTAATTTTTATCTACTGCTTTCATGTTTTACTTTATTTGTACTGGTACGGTATGGTACCTTTTAAAGCCCCATTAGCTTTTTAGGTTAGGGTTTTTGTTTCAATCTTTTCATCCAACATAGGTACCTGACAACACAAATGCTATTCATCAGGTTTGCCACATAACCAGGCCACTAGTCTATCTGCATTAGCTGGTCATATATAGGGTCATATGTAGCTATTTGAACAATTACTGGGACTATTCATGTTTCTGTCTCTGTATTGTTTGAATTTACTTTATAATGCAAGTCCTTGTTTTTATATTTTAGTTAATATGCAAAGTCTCCACGCTACGTGCGTTGTGTAGTCGTCACACGGAGAAACTCATGGCGTTTAAAGCAATATATCCAGACATTGTGAGACACCACTTCCCTCCCCTCTACAAGGAACTCTTTACCTCTGAATATGAGCCAGCCATGCAACTGGAGGGATAGAACAGCCTGCTTTACTGTTCATACCTGGAACAAGCAACCGCTTCATAAGAATCCAGCCGTGCACACGTGTGCATGTATACATGGGATAGAGGAACCAAGACACTTTACGCAAACCTGGGTGCAGGAGGAGAGTGGTGACATGCACAGACATTTGTCCTTGACCTCTCACCCCCCCAGGGTTATTGTTTACAAGAGGTAAAGGAGAAAATTTAAGGACCAACTGCAGGGCAGGCTGGTGAGAAAGAACCACACCTGCATTTTAACCATGAGACGTCTAATGTCTCTAGCAATACAAGCAAAATAATATTTATATATAAATATATATGTATTACAGGGTACGTGGGCATGAACCTTTATATGGCTACAGAGATATTGTTTAAAGCGTAGGGCCCAGCTGTAGACTTATTCTGGTCTGTTTCCGTGTGGCACCTTTTTGTTTTTGTTTGCACCTTTTTATTAATTCCTACTGCTCTTTTTCCATTTGTTTAGTGAAATGTGTTTTATGTTTGTTTTTTAATGTATTTTGATGTACACATCAGGAATTTGAGACTTAGTGTAAAAGCAATAGATTATTAAGTGGGTGTCGGGGTGGTTGTTGCTGCTGATGTTTTGTGAGAGATGGGGGAGGGATGAGGTTGGTCCAGGTAGTTGCTTTACCGTTTCCATAAATCTGGTACTGAACAGGGTTAAAATAACTCCTGTGTCAATGAGAACGGAGAAAGTCAGCTGCTTGTTTGGAGGCATACAAGAATAATTGGTGTGTGGTGTACTGCAGCGGAATAGACAAAGCACATTCGCCATTGTCCTTTTGTCACATTGTGTCACCAGGCGTCTTACAGCATCATACTCTTTTATTAGATCGGGTCTTCTACTGTCACAAGTACATGTTCTTGTATGTTCCTTTTGTCTTTGAAATTTATATCCAGGAGGCTCTCTCATTATACTGTAACAAAAATAAGTCATCTAAAATTTAAGCTGATGATTCTGAGTGACAGAATATTAAAGTGACCTTGTCACTTCCTCAGAGAAACATGAAAAAGAAGAGGCGTACTCCACTTTCTGGCAGTTGGTGTGTTGAAATATTGCTCTGTGCACTTCTGTTATCTGATACTTCTAGGGGTGTCAGATAATGTGTCCTCCGCTGTCTGCTTTAGTCCCTCCTGCAACCCCAACATCATACTGCGTCCTGTTGTAATAATCTTTAGATACCTTTTATATACTCTTCTTATAGTGCCCCAAGATGCTGCAGCACAAAAGCATAAGATATATAAAATGTTGGGTAAACAAAAGCAAAATGATGGGACACAATTTGCTGGTCTTTAGGTATTCATTGCCTTCTCTGGAGTAAAGCCTCCTGCATTAGCCCGTGATAATTGCCACATATCATATCACTGCGAATCTTCGAAAGAACTGCTGTGCAGTCGTTTCTCATTGCTATAGTAACAGCTGGAGTTGTAGAAGCAAGTGCTGCCAGGCCTGCGATCCTTGAGGGGCTATATCTGACCTTCTAAAATTGCAGCCTAAGGTTCTGTGGCCTTGTGCAGTTTTTTTTAATATTACTTCTCTCACTTTCCTTGAAACCATTGCCACAGCCTTTGGCAGCCATGCTGTGCTAATGCTGCTCATCATCCTTTACAAGTTATGGGATTTCCAGGTGGCTGTCTCCTTCCCTCCTAAAGGGGAAATTCAGTACTCCTAAAAACCTCTGGAGGAGATTTGGTAATGCAGGCCATACATGGGTCGAATTCTGAATGATTTTTCGTCCGAAAATCAAAAATGTTGTTCGCTCGGTAATCCAATGGTGCCATCAATGATTTCGAAAATCGGCCGACCAAGTCATAAAGTTCACTCCATATAACAGGTGAAACTTCTGTTCCTTCCAGGTCTCGGGTCATGTGCTTATTCTTTTCGGAAAAACGATCATATGATTTGACCATCATTGAGTTGAAAATCGGTAGTTTTTCACAAATTTTCCAATATGCCTGACCACCGAAAAGGGGAGGAATCGCGAAAATCGGCCAGTGACATTGATCCACTAACAGAGCAAAAATCTGCCGATTATTCTTCGGACGAAAAATCAGTCGAATTACGACGCATGTATGGCTGGCATTAAACTGGAGCGCTCAGAATCTGGTGCAGTTGTGCATTGTAGCCAATCAGCTTCAAACTTCAGTTTGTTCAGCTAAAGGATAGGTTCACCTTTTGAAAAAAATAATAAATGTACATTTAAAAAAAATTATTTTTAGTTTTGTAGGTAAAAAAAAGGAATTCTATTTTTTTTTTTTTTTTTTAAAGTAGCCTGCAGAGCATTGCACTCACAATCTGCAGATCATAGGTGCAATGCCAGGCTCCTGCAGACTCTCAGGATAGCTGTCTGCCCATACTTCCTGTACAGGTAGATAGTTACTTGACAGCAGGAAGATCAATAAAGTGTTAATTTAGTCAACTAATAATTTTTTGCCATTTGGTTTTAGTCAATAACAGTTTTTATTTAGTTTTAGTCTAGTGTTAGTCACTGAAAAAATAAGTTATGGTGACTAAGACTGTAACAAAAATCTATTGACATTTTCGTCAACTGACTAAAACTAGACTAAAATGTTAGGGAGGAAAGAATTGTGAGGAGATCCAATCACAACTAATTTCTTTGGACTTAAATCTGTGTCTATTGTTTGTTCAAACCTTAACCACTTGCCCTATAGAGGTTTTATCTCCCTTCCTGACCAGACCATTTTTTTCAATTCGACACTGTATTACTTTAACTGACCGTTGTGCAGTCATGCAACGCTGTACATAAATTTTCTTTCGGTGGTATTTGATCACCTCTGCGGTTTTTATTTTTTGCGCTATAAACAAAAGACTGACAATTTTGAAAAAAACAAACAATATTTTTGACTTTTTGCTATAAAACATGTCCAATAAAAAATTGTAATTTCTTCATTAAATTTAGGCCAAAATGTATTCTGCTCCATGTCTTTGCTAAAAAAAATTCCAATAATTGTATATTAATTTGTTTACGTGAAAGTCTACAAATGGCGGTGTATATACTGGAATTGTTTACTTTTTTTTTTATACTAGTAATGGCGGCGATGAGCGACTTATATCGGGACTGTGGCGGGCATTCTGACACTGGGTGGGAACTGACTAACTGCCACTGAAATCCCCAGTGACACTAAAACGGTGATCAGTGTTAATAAAAACCACTGACACTGTACTAATGACACTGGGCAGGAAGGGGTTAACATCTGGGGCAATCAAAGGGTTAACTGTGTGCTGTTTTGCATGGGAGACATGCTGCTTTGTATCTTTCTGCTGTACAGAGAGATACAAAGCAGCATGTCCATGCTGACAGGAGAGAGACCTGTGTTGTTTACACACAGATCTCTCCCCTCTCAGCTTTGCCGATGATTGACATCCCCAGCCGCTAATACCAGTGCAGGTACCCGCAAATGCAAATCACATGTGTGTGTATACATAAGTGATTTTGTGCAGCTGTGCTGCCCTGTAGCAGTACTTCTAATATAGGACGGATAACAAGTGGTTAATAGCATAAGTAATAACAGGTTAATAGATATTTACTTCAGGAATATATAATAAGATTGGAAAATCTAGGGAACTGCTTAACTAAAGTATTACACTTTAAAGTGGTTCTAAAGCCTCTCGGGAGTGAGCCCTCATGAGTGCCCCCATGGGAACTGGTTTCCTGTTGGGTGCACCAGAAAGAGAGGAGTAGCCAGGAGTGTTGACAGGGGACCCGAGAAGAGGAGGATTGGGGCCTCTCTATTGGGGCCGATCAATTCTATTGCACAGAGCAGGTAAGTATAGGCATATTTGTTGTTTATTATTTTTTTTTTTTTTCCTTTCAACCACTTCAACTAAACCCATTCAGTTTTCTTTGACTAAATCTACTGTATATTTAGCCAACTAAAATCATACTATATTTAGTTAACTAAAAGTAGACTAAAACAATTCAGACAAAATTGTGTCTGAAACTAAATGGCATCTTAGTCATCACTATGACAAAAAAAGGAAATCAAAATTAACACTGCATCTATAAACTACAAGAACAATCACCAGCACCCTCGTAGTTCATTGAGAACTACAAGTCATCTGCCGCAATGAATGATGGTACTTGTAGGCTGTTCATTCACAGGAAACTTTGAATGAATGATGCCGCTGTGTGGGTGGAGCTCCAATGCTATTTTCTTATTGTGGCAGTTGGTGCGGGGAGAGCGTCCCCTGCCTGCTGTCATGGGGGGGGGGAATGCATGCTGAACATGTTACATGTTCATAAAGTTGAACCTTGCCTTTAAACGTTTACAATAAAACCTGGAAACTGATTGGTTTCTATGCATTTTTAGTAAATCTTCCCCTCTAATTGTGACATAGTGCTGACTTTTTATTTTCGAGACACTTGAAATGTGGAAGCTGAAAGTATGTAATTTGCATTGCATTTTGCTTGCACCTATCTATCCTGCAGGAAGAGAGGAAGATTTGACATGGACTGCTGTTCTAGTACCCCCCCCCCCCCCCATAAGTGTTCTCGTGTTTTGTAAGATAATAGACTGGGCAGAGGAAGAAGGTTTGGCTGTAGGTGCCTATACTGAACGTATAAGACGTAGCACCCCATGTCTATTGTATATATTATAATGAGCTGAATATATAGGTGCTGTTACTTAGTATACGATGGGGAACCACCAGTTGCACAAAGCTAAAGCTGGTTAAGTAGTATTCCCCGGTTGTGTTAAAAATGACATCAACATAGTGGATTTTTGTAGAAATGTATAGAGCCCTGGTTCTTGGGTCCCAGTGGAGCTATATTGCTACAGCTTCACCTTGGTTAGACATCTATATTACAGGACTGATCAAAACAAAAATTTAAAAAAGTTGTTCATTCAATTTTATTCTCTTGGTGACACAATCACACAAAACGGGGATATATATATATATATATATATATATATATATATATATATATATATATATATATACACAGTATATAAATGGCATCTGTGTTGATTGCTTTGTTGTACAATCCCAAATAGCTATGTTCAATCAACTATTACAGGTGTGTGTTTGTGTGTATGTTTTTGGCTGCTTTAAGTGTTAATGATAATTAAAGTGGGTAATGGATATAATTACAATATTTAATACAATGTTTGGACCACTTTAAAAAGCATATTAATTAAAAAAGTCTATTTTTTTATCCCTTATATAAATATTTAAAGGCACTTGAACTATTCCTGCAATAAAAAAAATGTGATTTGTTTAGTGGTCACAATGATAAAACAGATTTTTGTAATGTGAAAAAAATGTTACAAACAAAACGATTATTGTACAAATTTTATAAGGAATCAAAAAAAAAATCAAAGGTAAGCTTTGTATTTTCAAGAACTCTGTCTCTGGTAAAAAAAAAAAAAAAAAGCAAAAAAAAAAAAGTGTTTCATTTTCTTAAATGTGCCATAGCTCAAATATCTTAGTTGTATACAGACATTTGTAAAGCTGCAGGTTTTTTTTTTTTTTTTTTTTAGGTTGTAATGCGAGGATGAATATGCAGCAGTGAGAGGATGGGGCACCAGCTGTAGATGGTGTTTTAATTTTGTGTGCGCACGCACGCACGCACACACACACACACACGCGCACACGCACACGCACACGCACACACACACACACATACACATTTTTCAACCTTGCTTGAAGAAGAAAACTTAATTTTCAGAACCTAAACAGGATGTTAATAAAATATTTTTACATGGCCTATAGACCCAAACATACCTGTTTGTGCTTGCACTGCACTGCACTGCAAACGTCTCAACCTCTGTTAAAGTCAGCCTACCTGTGTAATACATATGAAGGGGATTAGGACTTCTTCACTATGTGATAATTGCCCTGTTTTGCTACATTTATTGGCAGTATTATATGCCTTGATCGCCACATTCCCAAATGTATTACTACTACTGCAAAGAGGTAATAGTAGTACAGAGGAGGTGGCACTGAGGGTTATTTACTAAAACTGGAGTGCAAAAATCTGGTGCAACTCTTCATAGAAACCAATCAGCTTCCAGGTTTCATTGCCAAACCTTAATCGAACAAGCTGAAATTAGAAGCTGATTGGCTACCATGCACAGCTGCTCCAGATTCTGAGTGCTCCAGTTTTAGTAGATCTCCCCCATAGTGTAGCAGTGAGAAACAGTGCACTCTCTGCCTTCTCCTCCTTTTTCCTTTACTATAGTAGTCAGAGATCTTCAGCTTTTCACTACAAAGTAATATTTAGGTAACATTTTTTTCAAATGATGATTGACATTGTTCACTAGCTAAAAGGTTATGTGTTTGGTTCACAGCCCCTTCACTGTGCCTACTGCTGTAACAGACAGATTATAACAAACATAGGGTATCTATGAATGTGCAAATTCAAACACTTTTGCATGCAAGCACCATGTGCTTGATTTTAGTCTTTAAAATACAAAAATACTTTTCAAATTTAATAAAGGAGGGATTTAATAAAGGAAGCTCCACCTTGTCTACCGTTATAGGACATTATGGGTTGACTGAATTCTACCTTAATTCCAGTGGTTAATGCCAGACCCAGAATGTGTTTTTTTGGGTTTATTCCCTTGTAGGTAAATTGTTTCTGAGCTGGGTGTGTATCTGCACACAGTATCCCATCCATCCAGATGTGTTTAGAAATCTCATCCTTATAAGCTGCTGCATGTTCATTTAGCATTTTGTATGTTTTTTTTTTAGAATTCTAATTGCTTTAGAACATTCCAGGAATCTTTCTGTAATTGTGTAATAATTACCATTTGGTTTGCACTTTCCCCCCACTCCTTCTAATGTGCAATATGTATATAGAATCTGTAAAATATATAAATATACCTTGCTCCCTCAGGGAATTACTCATCCATCTCGTTAGGCTGTCACATTGGAGATGCTGCCAGAAAGGGGCAGTCATGGAATCCTGCAATTAAACTTTCAGCAAAGGGAAATATGTCATGTATCCTTTGTTAGACCACTGATCGCTCTACTCTGGACATTGTCTGGTCTGGTTTAGTGTTCTGTTCTGGCAGTCTTCACAAATTCAGCCCACCCCTTTTTTTTTTTTTTTTTGCAGGCAGATATTCATGTTAACTAAACACAAAAGTTCACCTATAAAATAGAACTTAAGGAGAAGTTGGGGGACCCCAGTAATATACAGTGTTTTTCCTTACTGCAGTCTTCAATCCATGGTACTACTGGATTAAGTGGCTGTTTATGTATTGACTACTATTCTTTACATCATGTTCACCGATAGGTGATCTCTGCCAATGTCTCTTGTGTAAATATATAGAATTGGTTGTTATTTGCTTTGATTCAGACGTTAAATAAATTAAATAAATAAACCTTAAAAAAAATAGAAATTCCTTTTGGTACTTCAGTTGTTGCAGGTACTTTTTTTTTTAGTATGAATTGCTCATCCTGCTTGTAATTCCTCCATTTGCCATAATCTGTCTATTATTATAAACTGTTGAGCTATTGAGAGGCATGTCTTAATAGATATTTTTACATTTAATGCTCTTATCCTTTTTTGTCCTCCCCTTCCCCTGCAATGCCAGCATAGATTATGCTTACCTATGATCCTGCTGTCCTGAGCTACCCACTTTTTGGCTTGTCTGGCGCAACACAGCCTTAACTGATGTCTTCAGAGTCTGGCAAGCCCTCCAATCCTATCAATAGAGAACTTATCTGTCAGGGTATCGGTCAGCTTTCTATTAAAAGGGAATGGAGGCCGCAGTGCATATGCAGGGTTACAGTTTTCAATCAAATACTTTGCAGCACCTGGCAAACCATACAGTAAAGAACTGGTTTGTAGGCTTACTAAAAATTCTAGGGGAAGGAGAGGTAGGAAAGAAAGAGTGTATTGAAGCGCACAGCTCTTTTATTATCAGTAGATATATATATATATATATATATATATATATATATATATATGGATTTTCACTCTTTTCCCCAAAGTACAGGCACACATATGTATCACAATTTTTAAAGACCTTTCTAGGTTATATGGCTAAAGGATTCCACAAAGGTGTATGTAATTAGACATTGGATGATGTCTAGATGTGCAAATGCTGGAAGATTTTTTTTTTTTTTCCCCCTTTTAAAGACCCTGACATGTCTATCTCAATGGAAACCACGCAAGCAGCCTTTGTGGGATGAAATAGTAGTCCGAGGAACAGATCAGTCAGTCCTCGTGTTCCCCATCACTGAGGTTGGTTGGGGGCATCTATATTCTGTTGGGGATCACCACTTGATCTGGTATAACGCTTGTTTTTGGGTATCTTAGTTATGTATAGTCTCCATACACTGGCAGATTTAACAGTATTTGCTATTATAGGCATGCTGTCTACCTTCAACATTATAGGCACTCAGTCCTTGCTATGTCTAAATCCCTGTTTCCAATCATAATAGAATTCACTAGTCAGTCAGTGGGGGAATTTCTAAAAGAATATATATTTTGCACTTTGCCAGGTAAACTTGTGTTGCCCGACTTGGGGGCATAGGAACTTTTTTTTTTTAGAAATTTTGAATTTTCTTTACTCGTTGTTGAATGATGGAAGTACATACGGCTTCACTGACCTCCATGAGTAAATCATTCCTTTAGTAAATCAACACAGTAAGTCTAAGACAGCTGAAGCTTGTAAGTAATGTGTGTGCATTCACTGACTGTAGAAATGGTAATGAAAAGATGTTGGGTCCCCTTTAAAAATGTAAAAGCTATGGGTTCATTCATAGGGACATTCAGAGTTGTATTGACAAACTGCAATATAATGACAAAAATTCATTAGTGGTTTGACCTGTAAATGACACTTTTAGATACAACTGAGTGTAATTGTTTTACCTAATAATATACAAAACAAACTGGGTGAGACTGCTGAATCTGTTAGAAATCACTTTTGTAAAGAACAGGCAATACATGTATGTAATTAGCCCTATATTAGAGACTGTTAATGTATAAAAGGGTTAAGTAACAAAACAGATTAAAAGGTGGCTTTTGAGAGTAGTAATAGGGAAGCTGCCATTTACTTGGCTTTTCAAGATGCAAGCTGCAGATCATTGGCTCACAAGGCTTCAATAGCTACAGGTTTGTTTGAGGTCAGTAAAGTCTGGATCCCTATCCTGTTTACTTGTTCTTACTAGGTTGTGAAACAGGGAGCAGGATGAGAACCCTGAAGCTTTCACTTAAATAACTAAATCTACAATGGTATTGCTAGTATTTCTATCTTAACAGGTCTCGTTGAAGCAGACCTGGACTTGGGAAACCTTAGTTGTCATTTGTGCATTATATAACATGGGACATTTTACAACTGATCTTTTGCTCAGGTTCACTTTGTTATCCATCTGCTATCCATTGTGACTGTGAGGCTGCCATATTAGAAGTGGCAAGTTATTACTGCTCCTCCTGTTCCTAGACTCTGCTTCTTGGCAATAGGGACAGGAATGGGGGGCATATGACTGAAGACTACGTGATAAACTCTTGATAGGCTTTACCTAATTGTGCTAGAACTCTTATTAGAATTTGAGTTAAAGGACCACTTTAAAGTTCTTTGGAAAATATTTTTGATAAGGCATTGTTTACACTAGGCAACTGCATGTTAAACGGGTCCCAGTGTACTAATGCCACTGGGAAAATGCTTTCAGAATAATTACAGCTGGCAAAATCTTTTATAATACGCACCTCAATGCAATTGTTGGTGTAATGTGTCCCACCTAAAACAATGGATCTTCTTACATAGATGCATTTTGACCTGCTTGGAAAATGCACTAAAATACTCAAGAGTACCCAAAGTATGAGCATTTAGCCAGTGGACCTATCATTATCAGTGAAAGCACAAGTTACTTAAAAGCACCTGCTGACTTGCACATTTGACTCGGTGGTTGGTGAATTCTCTACTCATTAACATGAACTATATATAATAGGTGAAGGAAGGTTGCTAAAAGTTAGACGAGCTATTCAATGAGCAGTGCCCTAAAGAGGCACTTTGTCCATCACTGCTTAAAAAGTAACATTCAGCAATTGTAACACAATAAAACTGCAATTTGCAAATTGTATAGGGCAGTAACCTCCAGGTGCCCACACACCTTGTCTTAAAGCGGAACCATACCCACCTTGGCTCTAGTGATGCTGCATCCTGGAGCTCCTCGCCTGGCCGCTGACATCTTTGGGTGGCCAGCTTCTGGCTCTCTTCTGGCTTCACGCTGCTCACTATACAAGGGCGGACAGGCAGGTAAATAATTTTATTGCAGAAGAGAAAAAACATGTCTCTTCTGAATTCAAATTCCTACCTGTTCGCCCTTTTTATTTTTGGCCTAAAGTTCCTCTTTATTATATAGGGCACCCTTGGAGCCTTGCAATCTGGGGCATTCTAATATGAAAATAGTAGCCAACTCCTGATTGCTAGCTGTGCCAAAGGCCCTCTTAAACCCCATTGTTGACCAATCACCAGCAAGGGTCACATAAACCTTTTCCCGCCAACATGGCACACTCATGGAGTGGGCTTTAATGCTGAGTGACCGCATATATGCGTCTATTTGTAAACTTTACTGCACTGAGAGCAGGCTCCCAGCACAACTAACATGTAACGAAAGCTCTCAATGTATAATTGCGATCGAGAGCTTTCCAATCATGTGACTGCTGTGACAGCCAATCACAGAAGACACATGATCAGAATGCCTGCCTCCTGACATTTTGATCCAGTTAAAGGGTCTGGAAGCAGCAAAAAGGTTACTAACTGGGCATTTAAATAGTTTACATACATCGTAGCTGTTTTTATAGGTTTAGGTATATTCAATAAAAGTAATAAAGTAAAATGTTTAAAGGTTTTTATTTTTTTTTTTTTTTTTTTGTGGTGAGAAGACACCTATGAGATGTCTGCCATTGGCCCACAGGTCATGGTAATGAGCGGTCTCGTTAATCTACAGACTTGAAAGGTGGCGGAAGACCATGGAAAGTGGTCGTATACCAGAGAACTCCACATTTTGGGGCACTCTATGGAAAGTTGGAGATGCCTTCTGTACATAGCAAGTGGCAGTTTTATTGGCATGGAATTGTCAAAGGTTTGTTATTGTCATTTTTGCACTAAGCTACATAGCACTTCACTTAAATGTCACAGCATCTCAAGTTCTTTCAGAATAAATAAATATAAGTTCATACAAGCTATTTGATTAAATAAATATCTGGATTGTTACCTACATGCTGCTTTGCTGGTCACATTTTTAGTAGGACATAATGGGGTTGATTTACTAAAGGCAAATAGACTGTGCACATTAAAAGCGCAGTAGCATGCTGCAAGGGCATTTTCTCCAGAGCTTGGTAAATAAAGTGATGCTTCACCTTACAAAGAATACACAATCACGTACAAAGAAAATTAAAAAGCAAACAGCATTTTTGCTTTCATGTGATTGGATGATGGAAGCCAGCGGAGCTTCCCCTCATTTACTAAACTCAGAAGCAGATACCCTTGCAGAGGGCAACTGCACTTGCAAAGTGCACAGTCTATTTGCCTTTACTAAATCAACCTCACTGACTCTGGGGAGGTCAGTAAAGCTTTAGTATTGTTATTAGGTGACTTAGGTATCTAAGATGATTCAATTATAGTTATTAAACCTGCTTTCACTTTTAGACAGTTCACCAGTGTTTGGCAATACTCTGTGCTAATAACAGTTTCTGTCATTTTTATTTATTTTATTTTTTTTGTCACGTTTCCACCTTCTGAATTAAATAAAGCACCCTCCTGAAAGGCCACTGAGATGTATTACCAGTGTTATTGTAATTTTATTGTTCAGCCTTCCACGTTTCTTGTTGCCATTTGTATTATTAAGCAAAATAATTTCATGTCTAAAAATGTATCTTCTTTTAAAAATGGTTAATATAATCCACTTTGAGAGGTTATCCAGCCATAAAGAACTGAATGTTAAAGCAATAAATCTACATTTGTCTTTTGAAAATACAATGGCATGTTCAAATTTGTTCTGCTTTTTTTCTGTTTCTATCAGTATAAGATCACCTTTTGTCTTTTGTAACAACTATTGTAAAGTTATACAAAATATATTGTTCCTCTATTATTATATGTTTTCTTCAAGAAAAATGATAAAGAAAATTGACATTATTGGTTGACACACAATAAAGACAAAAGCCAATCAGAACAATTTTTATTGCACAAATCATATATAATGTGTTCATTTAAAATACTTTTTTTAATATATGGTATTGATATCTTAAAATGAGGAAAAAAATACTTGGAATGACTGGTAATATAAACATTATGAACAAGAACGGACATAGACCAAAATCTTCATTTAATAACTGCTCTGTCAGTGATTAAACATGTAACGTTTTTCTAAAATGATTGTTTTGTAGACTTTAGAATGCTTGAAACTCTCTTCTTTAGTTGAGAATTACTGGCCCTTGGTTAAGGTACTAGGCTTTCAAATTCCAAGACGTACATTTTAGAATGGTTGGAGAGTTAGGGATCTAAAATGCTTGATTAAAGGCATTTAATATAAAGGCAAAACAATTAACCGAATACCTGTTATGTTCTAGATCTGGTATCTTTGGAGAAAATGTATCTTGGAAAATACATTGATGTATAGTTGACTTGTGCCAGTAAGATTTTTGCAAGCACCAGTATATAGACAGAAGGAATCCACAAGGCAAAGACAATAGTAGTTCAGATTTAAAGACTAAGCTACTAAACTTTACTGTAGTCTAGACCACTAGACTTTATCGGGAAGGGAAAACCCTCCATTTGAGATTGATGCAATGTTTGAAATACTGAATTCATTTAAGACAGACCATATTTTGGCTTAACAATTTAGGATTTGGTTTTTACAAATATATTTATTTTCTTCAAGAAACAATTTTATGATTTCGTATTTATTGGGATTAAGCTCCAGCCTAATCCTGACCTTTTACCACTGAAGAGATAAGTGACCAAATGACAAGATACAGACTTGTGTGCATCCTTTTTGTAGTACACAAAGGCATATTGCCGTATATACAGTTTTACCATTGAAATGCCAATTTGTATAGAATAATAGGATTATACATATATGTATTTTAAATACCATAAAGCAAATCTCTCAGCTGCTGGAAAGCATATCAGACATGCCGTTTATTGGTTCTATGTGCATTCTGTACTTGGCTATATGCTGGCTCTTTGTATCTACAAATGATATGTTTCTACTCAGTGACACTATATACTTGTTTGACTCTGTACGAAGGATGCTAGCAAACCACTGCGGGCATCTTTGACGATGAAAGGGGGTATTATTATCACTATATGCTGTTTAAAATTACTTTTTAGTATATTTTATCTGTTTAAGGCTTGATTGAGCCTGATCTTGTTAATTCTTTGTGTTTTTCTTGTGTGGTGCTAGCTTACAGTATATATTTTATGAACAAAAATACAACCCCGGCTTTTTGGGTCTGTTCATTTTTGGCTGAATATATACATATAAATATATATTTATAAATATATATATATAGAAAATCTGCACCTATCTGGCAAGTATCTGTATCAGACACTGAGTCCAGGGTATTCTCTAAATACAATCAAACTGTAAATTATTCTGCAATAAATTTAATCAGGATCTGAACTCTGAGTGTGCGTGTTATTTTATAGTGAATCCTCTTGTCCTGACTATTTATAGAGCAAACGTTTTAGTGATTTACAAAAAGTTTCTACCCATAGCAACCAGTCAAATGTCCTTACTATTCTTGTACAGGTTGATTGTTAGGGGCAGCAGTTATTTTTGCCTAAAGCAGCCTTTTTCAACCTTTTCAACACAAAGGAACCCTTGAAATAACTTTCTGGTCTCAATGAACCCCTGATGAAAATTACTATATTTGCAACTCATGATACAGTAGTGTGATAGTCAGTGGGAAAAATTGTTCCTTACACTTGTGGTCATTGGGAAGAATTACCCACTTGCAGATACCTAAAAAAAATTCATTGGTGTCAGTAGGAACTTGTCTGAAAGGTAGAAATTGCTCAACCTCTTGAAGATCCCTGGTTGATATAGGCAACGTTTTCATTTTCGATAGAGTAAGTGAAGATTATAATCCCTGTAAGGTGTTTTTTTTTTTTTTTTGGTTTGTTTTTTTTCCATCTGTGTCCCATGGGAGTGATTTACCTTTTCTTTCTGTCTCATAGCCAAAACAGGAAGTGAGGGGAAATCCCCGCAAATTAAGGAAATCTCATTGGTCCCCCCAGGTCACCAGAACTAGTGTCCCCATTTTAAGATTTCCCCTCTATTACTTCTCTGAGGTCAACTCAAAATGTGGTTTTCCCTTTCACTGATGACTGTAAAGAGGACAAATAGAGAGGATAAATCTTAATGGGGGCACAGATAGCAATAAAAACATAATAAGTGTTCTAATCCATCTTCACTCTGTCCAAATTTAAAAAAAAAAAAAAAAATGTTTGCCTTTAGTTATACATTAAATGTCTTCAATCCTTGTGACACAACAAGCTTTGTTCATCCTTCTGGTAAACCATACAGAAGGAAATAATCAACATTTGCCAAACGTTATGTTGGTGCCTAGTTTTAATTATTTGATTGCATAAATAGAAATTCAAAACTTGTATGTTTTCATTTAGCAGTTCCGTCTGTTCACACTTGACAAATTTGCTAATTATTACAATGAGGCTTTTATTAGTAGTTATATAACCGTATTCAGTTGCAAATTTCTCTTAATTGTGAACTGTAAGGCTGTGCTACATTGGCAGATATGTTGCTGTTGAGAAATTGCTAAAATGTGCAGTGAAAATACTCATGTGTTTGCTTCTTCGGGGCACTCTTTACTTCTGGAGGAAAAGAGATTTAAATTACAAATACGGAAAGGCTTCTTTACAGTAACAGCTGTGAAAATGGGGAATAGACTCCCTCACGAGCTGGTTCTTGCCAGCTCAGTAGATTGTTTTAAGAAAGGCCTGGATTCTTTCCTAAATGTACACAATATAATTGGATTATAATTTTTATAGGTAACGTTGATCCAGGGAATATCTAATTGCCTCTTAAGGGATCAGGAAGGATTTTTTCCCCCCAATAGAGCAAATTGAATCATGCTTTATTGGGTCTTTGTTTTGCCTTCCTCTGTATTAACTGTGGGTATGGGGGGGGGGTGTTTGCATTCCAGATAACACTTTTTTAAGCAGTTACAACAACAGGATTTTTTCCTTTTCGAATAAAGCTTTTAAATAAATGACTGAAAGATTATAATTTTAAGCACACCTGTCAGTTTGTTTCCACCTTCTGTCAATATTTCTGGACAGTTTGGTCTGTTAAAAGAAGCTGAAAAATAACAGACTTGCTGGTCGGATCACCAGGATATAATAAAGGAAAGAAATAAAAAAAACTAGTGCAAACACCACATGTAAAAATCGGTAAGCTGCAGAATATGTTTGTTTTTTGGGTTTAAAGCCACTTTACTATCTGGAGGCCAGATAAAGACTCACACTAATCAGCAACTTCTTACAACTCTGATGTTTGCCACCTCTTCATTACTTATATATAATAACAGGTGAAGTGATCAAATGAAAGGTGAATACAAAAGAAAAAGAGAACAACAGTTAATAGTAACATCAATATAAAAAATGCCATTTTGTACATCTTAATGAAGTCCGCACCATATTGCATATGTAGGCTGCTATTTCTGTCCTCTCTTAAAAATGCCCCTTGCTTGGCTGTCATGCTGATCCAGTGGCATCATTGCATTCTGAGTCACTGTCCTGCAACAAGTATCCAGATCAGGAATTCTAACTTCACTGGCTGCATGTTTGCTGCAGATCTAGAACACACAACAGAAGCCAGAAATGCCAGCAAATGGGTATTTCCAACATCCGTTCCCCATGGTCCCCTATAAGTAGGAGCATAACCATCCTGTCTTTCTCAATCCCGAGGTGAACTGGAGACTATGGATTATGGGATCTGTAGTGTGCATGGAGCAGCAAACAACCACACTGTTTGTTTAAAAAAAAACAGAAATGAGAGGAAAAGGAGAGGTTCAAGAGCTTACAGAGGATGTTACAAGGAGCTAGAAAAACACAGTAAGAAACAATTTAATGAAAAAAAGATTACAGAGCCATTAAGTAGTGGTTCTGTATGAATTGTTTTCTAAAATAATATCGTAATTTCCATTCTATACAATTTTTTCAGACAGCCACAGGACTATTCCCCCTCAATGACTCATCTTAACAAATGGACCAAGAATTTCCCCCAGCTTTCGGTTGATGCCCTTCTAAAATTGCTGCGTTTGTCTCGGTGCACGATCAAAGCCACAATGATTCTTCGACTTTTCCATCACTCGTATACTGTATGTCTCCGCATCTTTCCTACCTTATGGGCCTAAGCACCTTCTCTTGCTGCTTGAAATGTGGACAATTAGATGCGGACCTGTTCCATGCTTTTTGGTTGTGCCCCAGAGTAAATGTTTTTGGAACCCTGTAGTGCATTATGCTACCAAATCCCTGGTAAAGTACTTACCCCGAACTCCCGAATGGGCTCTTTTTGGCCTAATTAATTTCCCAGGCATTAAAATCTCAAGGGGCTGCAAGCAATTGCTTATTATTATATCCCTTCTGGCTCACAAAACTATTCTACATCAACGGATCTACCCAGAACCCCCTACTATTTATTTATTTAGAACTAAATTATTCTTAACATGGAATGGGTGGAGGCCTCCCTACATAAGGAATTATAGGTTTTAAAATGTCTTCAACATTTGGGAATATTTAATTCAAACCTTCTTCGTAGAAACGCAACAATCTATATCATGTAATGCTTTCAACATACTCTATGGTATCTACTTAGACTCCTAGCCCATGATCCTCCAATTGACATTCCATACGTCTCTTAAATTGAATTACATGTATTAATCTAAAATTTGAGGGCTCCCCCTCTTCCCTTTGCTTGCTACTTACTAATTTGACCCAGTGGTGTATTTATGTTTTGCGCTGCCCTAGGCAACACAAAAATCGAACACCCCCCCTCCCCAACAGAGAAAGCCTGACACCAACCAACACCAGACCCCTTCCCGCGGAGAGAGCCTGACAGTGACCAACAACACCCCTGCCACCCGAAAGAGCCTTCCATTAAAACCCCCCTTGGCAAAAGAGAGCAAGACACTCACTTTCACAGCTCTGGCCATCCCCAGGAACAACAGTCGGGCTGTCAATCACTGGGTCCTGGCCGGTGATTGCCGAGCATCTCTGGTGGGGAGGAGAACTGTATGTAAACAATACAGTTCTCCTCCCTGTCAGCTCGTACACACTGCTTTGGATGGTTGTGCACAGCCCAGCCATCCAAAGCAGTGTGATTACAGTGAAGCACACGGACACAGACAGAAGTAAAACAGCACACAGTTAACCCTTTGATCGCCCCTCGTTAACCCCTTCCTGCCCAGTGCCCTTAGTAGTACAGTGTCAGTGCTTTTTTTTTAGCACTGATCATTGTATTGATGTCACTGGGGATCTCAGTGATGCCAAGTCAATTCACCCCCAGTGTCAGCATGCCTGCCGCAGTCCCGCAGTCCTGCTATAAGTCGCTGATTGCCATCACTACTAGTAAAAATAAAAAAATTCCAGTATCTATACCGCCATTTGTAACTGCTATACCTTTCACGTAAACCAATTAATTTACACATATTGGGATTTTTTTTTTAGTAAAGACATGTAGCAGAATACATTTTGGACTAAATTTATGACAAAATTAGATTTTTTAAATTTTTTACTGGACATGTTTAATAGCAAAAAGACAAAAATATTGGGTTTTTTTGTTTTTTTTTAAATTGTCGTTCTTTTTTATAGCGCAAAAAATAAAAAACACACAGGCGATCAAATACCACCAAAAGAAAGCTCAATTAGTGAGAATCATTTGGGTACAGCATTACATGACTGCGCAATTATCAGTTAAAGTAACGCAGTGCTGTAACTCAAAAAATGGCCTGGTCAGGAAGGGGGGGTAAATCCTCAGGAGGGCAAGTGGGAAGCCCATTCATTTTGAATGAGCTGTGAATGCACAGGAAAAAACACAAAAGTGGACATGCAGCAATTTTTTCTGGTGCAGTGCACCAACAATACACGGTAATGCATTATGGTGTGTTGCAGTGTGTTGCAATGCATGTGCGCTGAGGTATCATTCTAAATCAGTGCACAGGTTATTTTGCTCATGTTTTTCATTATCCCAACACTGATTGCTACTGACAATTAAATGCACACAGGTCATTGTTTTTAACTGAGGTTCACAGTCTGTCATATGCCAAATTAGAGATCATTGACCTTACAGTACTTATACAAGTCATTATAATGGCCATAAAAAATTAAAGCCTGGATAAAATAAATAAATAAATACTTGTTGAAGTACAAAATTGTCAGTCCACCAGTTATGCCAATGACTTCTAATTTAAGCTCCATGAAGTGCACCATAGTTCAAGTATATTGAAAATGTCAGCATGCACAAGTGTCCTAGTTGTGGTCTTTTATAATATGAGATGACAAAACTACACACTCTTATTTTTATGCTTTATTTAGAGCCACATTTTTGGATAGATTCCCCTCTGACCTTCTGACTACATTTTTCCACAGTGATTACACCTTGAAGCAAGTGATGACTGGGTTGAAGAACATGGGGGTATTCCTCCCCCCCCCCCCGCCACTGTTAATATGTTGGATTAATGACCCATGGTGGAGAACCTTCAATATTAAGATGTTAATCAGAGTGGGACCTGCAGTCTGTGATATGTGCTGGCTGTTATATTGCTACCTGCTCCCCGTTCTGACCTTCGGACATAACATCTACCAGAGGAAAGTCTTCATTCACAATTCTGAGATGTTATATGACTGCAAGGGCTGCAAGTCAAGCTGGTGCTAGAAGATGTGAAAAAAGGCAAATTGTCATTACCCTTGTCCTTTAGGAACAAGCACCTTTCAGCATGCCCACCTGTCAGTGAGACATCATGACGTGTTCCATGGTACAGCTTCTGTAGTTCACAACAAATCTGTCCCTACCATGGAAGGACTGCTTAGTTTTGCTTTCCTCACCCCTCTTGCAAGGTCAAAGGTTTCCAGTCCTCATCTGTCTTGAGGACCTCTAGCAATGGGAAAGCAGTGATAGGCTAAGCTCTGCATTGCACATGAGCTTCCACTGTTATCCTCATACATTCCTATGTAAATGGAAAGATATATCATTTTTATGGCATGAAACTTCTAGTGGTCAAAAACTTCTAACTCAGCTCTTTATCCACCTATGTGTATGAATGTAGTATATTTATGAACCGAAGACTTTAACAACTGCACTTTATCAAATGGGTAGAGTTTAAAAATCTAATAACACAAACGTGAATGCAACAAGTATACCAGGAATATGCCATTGTAATCACATTCTGCCACCATATCCCAACCAACTCACAAGATTAACACCAAACCACTGACACCACTTTACCTCCTCAGACCCCTGCTGCCAACCTAATCTAGGGTAAACCAGAGACCAATACACGGACTGTAAATACAGATCAGGAAAGGTCCTATCTGCATTCTTGTTTCAGGTCAGTGAAGAGTATTGAAGCCATGGTGTTAGTATGGCAAACAGGGAACTAGCATTTTCAGAAGGACAGATCAGGGATGCAAGTCATGATTTTGTTCTCATGACAGGTTTTCTTGAAGAAACCAGACAGGTTTAAATAAAGCTTCATCTGTCAGATCAACAAAAGGCTTCTTGTGCACAATAAATTGTGTTCTGAAGAAACAGGTGATTATGAGTCAAAAGTGTATTCATCGAAAATCACTACTAAGAATGACCATCTCTATAAACCATCTTTCCTATACAAAGATATAATACAACATTTCAATACTAGTGTATCCTCAAGCTAGCTGTGGGAAGGGTACAGCCTCCCCCTTAGATAAAAAAAAAAAGAAAACTAAAAAAATTGCTCCCAGCAGTCAGCATAGCCCTGCTACTAAACAACACCAATTTATGTTGTAATCGCATCCTGTGAGGGTATCAATCCCCCACAGAGATATAATCTCCCTAATAAAATGTAACTACAATTTACACGTAACACAAAATTAGTTTCTATACAGGACCTTTTGGAGCTGATATACTAAAGTCAAACAGACTGTTCACTTTTCAAGGAAATGTTCTCGTTGTTTAGAATATAAATAAATATAATACTAGATCAAGGAATAAAAAAATATATTATAGTAGTTGATCAAGGCATATAAATAAACATAATACTATAAGAAGGAATAAAAATAAATATAATAGTAGATCAAGGCATAAAAATAAACATAATACTATAAGAAGGAATAAAAATAAATATAATAGTAGATCAAGGCATACAAATAAACATAATACTAGATCGAGGAATAAAAATAAATATAATAAATCGATCAAGGCATAAAAATAAATATAATAGTAGATCAAGGCATAAAAATAAACATAATACTAGATTGAGGAATAAAAATAAATATAATAGTAGATCAAGGTATACAAATAAACATAATACTAGATTGAGGAATAAAAATAAATATTTATTTATTTATTTATCGAGTTTATATAGCGCCAAAGGGTTTGCTCAGCGCTGTACAATAGAGGGGGGACAATACATGAAACAGAACAGTAACATCAAACAGTACACAAGGGGTAAGAGGGCCCTACTCTTTCGAGCTTACAATCTATTAGATTATAATAGTAGATCAAGGTATACAAATAAACATAATACTAAAACAAGGAATAAATATAATAGTAGATCAAGGTATATAAATAAACATAATACTAGATTGAGGAATAAAAATAAATATAAAATAAATAAAAATAAACCGAGCTCCTGGTCTTCCCCCCACCCCGTGCCCACTCCCCATCTTCTCCATCACTACTAACAACGCCACCATCTCTCCCACCCCACACGCCAAAGTCCTGGGTGTCACCCTGCTCTCCCACCTCTCCTTCCTACCCCACATCCAACTGCTATCTAGATCTTGCAGGCTCCACCTCTGCAACATCTCCAAGATACGCACATTCTTTACCCCAGACACCACCAAACAACTCGTACACTCCCTCATCATCTCACGCCTGGACTATTGCAATTCCCTTCTCACTGGCCTACCCAAATGAACGCTATCCCCACTCCAGTTGATCCTAAACTCAGCAGCTAGACTCATCCACCTCACCAACCGCTCCACATCTGCCTCTCCCCTCTGCCAATCCCTTCATTGGCTCCTGATTGCCCAACGCATCAAATTCAAACTGCTAACTCTGACCTACAAAGCCATTCACAACGTCGCCCCAAACTACATAACTGACCTGATACGCAAATACTACCCTACCCGTGCCCTCCGCTCCTCACAGGACCTCCTACTCTCTAGCTCCCTGGTCTCCTCCTCCCACACCCAATTGCAGGACTTCTCCAGGACTTCCCCCATCCTTTGGAACTCCCTACCCCAATCCATCAGACTGTCGCCTCCCCTCCTCACCTTCAGGCGCACCCTGAAAACCCTCCTCTTCAGGGATGCCTACCCCAACCTCACCTAACACCCGACCTCACCTAACAACTAACCTCCTCCACTCCTCCCGCCACTACATCCCCCACAGCCATCTCCTCCTGTGCCACCTTCCCCTCCCTCCTAGATTGTAAGCTCCAAAGAGCAGGGCCCTCATGTATTGTATTGTTACTGTCTTGTCTCATGTTCTGTCCCCCTTGCTATTGTACAGCGCTGAGCAAACCCTTTGGTGCTATATAAATACTGTATAATAATAATAATATAGTACTATAAGAAGGAATAAAAACAAATATAATAGTAGATCAAGGCATACATAAAAACATAATACTAGATCAAGGAATAAAAATAAATATAATAGTAGATCAAGGCATAAAAATAAACATAATACTAGATCAAGGAATAAAAATAAATGTAATACTAGATCAAGGAATAAAAAGAGAGATTATACTAGATCAAAGAATAAAGAGGAATATAATACCAGATCAGGGAATAAAAAGAAATATAATACTAGGTCAAGGGGTGAAAAGAAATATACTACTAAATAGGGCAATAAAAAGAAATATATTAGATGAAGGGATGACTGTAGTGGTGTCCAGAATAGCGGACACATGTGCAGTTAGCAATTTGTGCTCTAGATGTCGCTGTAGCTCTTCAGCTATAGACCAGGAAGTGAATAGAATGTGTCAGCTGTCGGTGGTTGTCTCGCTGTGATGACGTAGGTGTTGTGAGCCGCACATTGGAAGCAGTGATGGAGGAGGCTGGAGAGTTGAAGTGGTAAGTGTGGGCAGTCGTGGTTACTATGGCGGGAGCCGGGCTCGTAGTGTAATGAATACAGAGCAGACAGGAGGAGGAGAAGGCTGCCCGTGGTCAGAGGTGTGTTCTGGCTGCACCGAGCACACTGCTGGTGGTTATGGCTCTGCATTACTTACTACACTCACCTGACATGTAGAGGCACCCTCGGGCCCATTCATACTACCCTGGCCAGGCTGCCTTGCTATTTCCAATCAGTGGACCCCTCACCACAGCTCAGATCAGCCTTTCCCAACCTGTCCACCCCAGAGGAACCTGGAATACATTTTCAGGTCTGCTAACACTGACTTTTTGTACCCCTTACATTGGTGGTCAGTGAGGAGAATCCCCCCCCCCCCATTGGTACTGTGCAGCTGGCTCTGCAAAGAGACATTGACCCCAGAAATATACTGCCACCATCAGGTGGGAGGTCAGTCACAATATAACCACATGACCTCCGGATGGCTTTGCCTCCTTCATGACCAGGACATTTTTTTTTTTTGCAGTTCAGCACTGCACTACTTTAACTGGCAACAATGCAACACTGTAGGCAAATTCAAGTTATAGCATATTTTGATACGACTAGAGCTTTCTTTTAGTGGTATTTAATGAGCGCTGGTTTTTAATTTTTTGCTATCTAACAAAAAATACCAAAAATTTGGAAAAAAATGTTTTTCTTAGTTTCTCTTATAAAATGTTGGAAATAAATATTAGGTGGGGGGGGGGAGATATGTGCAGACACACACCCCATAGCATTACAGGAGTGAATGAGATCCTATTCAAATGCTGAGCTCAGCTACTGCTGCTCTAAGGAGAGAGTGGGCCCTGTGCACGCATGGTCTGTAGGCAAGGTGACTAAGAACAGTGATATGATCATGTGATGCTGAGTGCTGGGCCAGTGTCCCAACTGTGAAGTGTGGTGGGGGGGCTGCTATTAGGATTTTTTTGGACATGCTTTAGGGGCTACCAATATAGCATACAGGTATGCAATTTATAGAGGAACTTTTTTTTTCTTTTAATGTTAGTTTTACAAATACTGTAGCTGCTGACTTTTAAAAATCAGGTACTTACCAGTGCCTGGGGTCCAGCACTGTCTTAGCACAGCTGGCTCTTCTTACTGCTGTAGGTCTGCGGCGCTGCCATCTTGGTTATGGTAGTCAGCTGTGGCTTCCTGAGAAACCGCATCGGACTCTCCACTGCAAATGGGCAAGCTAGTGCGGTGCTTTGTGAAAGGTCCTGCACATGTGATGTATCTCAGGAGGGGGTGGGGCAAGCAGTGCAATCCTTTTCTAGGTGAGGATTGCAGAAGTGAGAGCAGGTACCAGTTAAAATCAGTACTTACCTCCCCCCCCCCCCCAGAAAAAAAAAAATTTGCAACTCCGTTACAGGCTGGGGGGTGGGAGCAAACCAGCGAGACTTCACTTTTCGGGGAAAGTACCATGATGTATGTAATACGGAATATATTGCCACTTACCAGTCCTTTGATGTGGTATCTGCATTAGTTTTCTCTATTTTTATTTCCTTTATTTTCACTAGGTTATCCGGCCAGTAACACACTTCCTGTCTTGGGGCATTCCTATTTTGGATAGAAGGGTAACAGAGACACCATTAGACAGAAGCATTGTCAGTCTGGGGAGAAAGTAGTGTTAGATGTATTAGCAGATTTTAATAGCAGATTTAAATAGACTTGACCAACAAATAAAGGATAAACTCCAGGTAACACTTTTTGAGCAGTTACAGCAACAGTTTTATTTTGTTTAATAAACCCACAACATAAAATCAGTCTGTATATGCAGTAAAGCATGCTTATTATACTCAGTGTGGAACCTGTGGGGTTAATCCTCTGCATTGTTTAAAAATGCTGTTCGATCCTGACTTCTCTGATCCTCCCCTTCTTCCAGTGTCCCTCTCTTGTCTCCTGATAAGACATATCGTGGAGACACTCTGCATACGCTCAGTTTGGTGTATATTGCTAGAGAGGTTTTTTTTGTTTCCTTGGGAGAATGCATGTGATCAGCACAGGGCCAATCAGCACTGGTCAGACAGAGGTTAGGGGTTTTACATCCTCCTAGAGCAGAAAGAAAACTCCTACAAGCTTTAACCAGTGCTCTTCTGGACACTGATAGAAGTCACAAGACTGCTCTAACTGCTGATGAGAAAAGGTATTTAGCAGTTTATATTGACTAATATAATTGCATTTCCATGTTCTTTGTACTGTGGGAGACCAGATATAGTGAATAGAGGGTCCTGGGTTTACACTTTAAATAAAAGCTGGCCACTGTAAGCACCCCTGCAAGTGTTAAATTATTTTCATCATCCCTCTAATTTTGCTGGACAGCTTGGTCTGTTAAAGGAAGGCAGACCAAATAATAGACTTACTGGCTAGATGAAAGTAAAGGAGAAAGAGTAGAAAAACGAATGCAGCCACCACATCTGAGGACCGGTATGCTACCATACAGTGCAGGAGCGGGTGGCCATTTATAAATGGCCTCTGTATTCACTGCCTGTGCACGCTCCCTGGGAGCGTACGGCACCACTATCCAGTGCCCGCTGTGGCCGACCGCTTTACGGTACCTCTATGTGAAGTCCTGATCATGTGCTCACTGATTGGCCAATCAGTGATCACATGAATAGTAGTAAGCAAGATGTCACTTCCTGACATCATTGCTTACTACTTGTGAAATCTGTGAATGATCATAGAGATCACATGGTACAAGGCTATTCGCAACAGCCTTGTACCATGTAACAAGCTGTGGCCAATCACAGCTCTCACAGTATTTCCCAATGGCTGCAAGAATGCAGCCAGAGAGGAGAAATGATTGCTTTTATGGCCTTTATGGGTGTAAAAGCAATCCATATAAAAAAAAAAATCTTCATCACCCCCCACAAGTAGTACAGTGTCATTATGGTGACATAGGTTATTTATTTGCAAAACTTTCTAAGAAAAACACTTTTTTTTTTTTCAAAATGTTTGGACCTTTTCATTTATATAACAAAAATATAAAAATCCAAGTGGTGAATAAATACCACCAAAATAAAGTTTTATCTGTCTCAAAAAAATACAAAAAAATTAATATGGGTACAGTGTTGCATGACCGCGCAATTGTCATTCTAAGTGTGATAGCACTGAAAGCTGAAAATTGGCCTGGACAGGAAGGGGGTGAAAGTGTCCGGACTTGAAATGGTTAAACAAGAGATTTCTTTACAGTATTGTTCATTTACGGGCACCCCTTGGCTGAGCTGTTTTACACAAAAAGACAGTTAGCTTGCAGTTGCTACCACAATGCCAGAACTCTGAGCAGTTCTAATCAAGCTACATTCTGACACATCTGGTAGTATGGCAGTTTTCTTCTTTTTTTTTTATAATTTAAATATTTATTGATTTTCATTTTAAATACTTTTCAACATCATGATATACAAACATATATATATATTTATACACTATAGTATCCATCATTTCTACTTTATTTACTTTATTCCAAAATCCCCCCCTCCCCCCTCCTCCACCCTCACCCAAATCCCATCTTCCTGCTTTTCCTTTTCTCTACATCATTTTATCTCAGCAAGTGCAGTTTTCCTATTACTTTCTTTAATCTTTCCTATATTTCATATATAACTTAGCTTTTTCCCAATTCTCCCATTTCCTATTATAAATCTCCATCCTATCTTCCTGGACATGGCACAACCTTTCCATCTTTTTAATCTGCTCAACCCCTTCTATCCAGTCTTCTTCCTTCGGTACCTCTGTTTGCTTCCAAAACCTGGGTATCAGAGCTTTTGCAGCATTAATGTAGCACCATATCCCTGATTTTTTATATTTATTGGCTGATATGTCCATGTTATGCAAAATACACACTTCTGGGTCTACTCCAATGTCTATTTCTGTTATTTTTCTTATCAAATGGATTATTGTCTTCCAGAATACCTGAATTTTTGGGCAACCCCACCATATGTGATATGTTGTACCTATTTCACCACATCCCCTCCAACACCACGGTGAACTCTCTTTACACATCTTATTTTCAACATTTGGTGTAATGTGCCATCTTGTCAAACACTTATAGTTCATCTCTACTTCTCTCATAGAAATGTTTTCGTGGGTTAATCTATATATTCTCCTCTGCTTCTCCTCATCTATCACGCTTCCCATATCAATTTCCCATTTTGTTATATATGTTGGCTTTGTGTTTATATCTAGTTCGGTGAGTATTTTATATACCTTAGCAATCCCGTGTTTCCCATCACCTTGTGTACCCAAAACCTTTTCAAACAAGTTCCAGTTGTCTCTTGTCCTTAAAGGTTTTGGTAAACTTCCAACAAAACTCCTCAATTGAAAATACCGCCACTTGTCTAATTTAGTGAAAATCTCACCCTCTTTTTTTTTCAATTCCCCAAATGATCCTATTTTATCCCCCACCAAAATATCTCTTAATTGAACCTCTTCCTTTTTAAACCACCTTCCTCCTATTTCTTCTCTACCAGGGGGGAAAAACTCAGTGTTTTTTAGTGAAATCAGTGTTGAATTAAAAGACCATTTCATACTTTTGTGTAAATTATCCCAAATTTTTAAAACATTCAAAGTGTATGTATTTACATTATCATTTAGGCCCCTATACTGTGTTGGAACCCATATCACCTTACCCAAATCTGTTCCACTAAGTTCATTCTCTATTCTCACCCAACTTTTTTTATGGTTCTGTATCCAGTCTATAGTTCTTGCCAATACTACAGCTTTGTAGTATCTTTTAAAATCTGGAAGCCCTAAACCACCTCTTTCTTTCCTCCTACTCAACAACTCATATGACAATCTTGGTTTTTTATTCCTCCATATGTATTTTGTTATCAGTTTCTTAATTAACTTAAAAAAGATCTCTGGGAGTTTAATTGGTATCATTTGATATCTATATATGATTTTTGGTACTATTATCATTTTTACCAGGTTAATACGGCCTATCCATGTCGGAGTTCCCTCCTGCAATATTTTTAGCTCCTCTCTGATTTCATTAATCAGTGAAATATAGTTTAATTTATAAAGGTGTTTATATGAAGCTGTGAGATTTACTCCTAAGTATTTTATATCTCTATCTTTCCATTTAAAGGGAAATTCCTTTTGTATTTTTTCTTTTTCATTTTTTGAAATATTTATATTTAGAATCTCCGTTTTTGTTGGATTAATCTTTAAATTTGACAATTCTCCATATTCCTTTAATATCTTCATTAGGTTTGGGAGTGTTATCCTGGGGTTTCCCACGTAGAACAACAAGTCGTCAGCAAAAGCGGCGACTTTATGTTCCGTGTCCCCTATCTGGATTCCCTTTATATCTCCGTTTAACCTTATTGTTGATAGCAGTGATTCTAATGATATAACATACAACAATGGGGATAGTGGACATCCTTGTCTTGTACCGTTTGACATCTCAATGGGTTCTGACCTCTCCCCGTTCACCACAACTACTGCAGAGGGGTATCTATACAACTTTCCTATCCACTCTCTCATCCTGGGCCCAATTCCCATGACTTCCAACGTATCCATCATGAAACTCCAGTTCACTCTATCAAACGCTTTTTCAGCGTCTATAGAGAGTAGTACCACCGGTTCTTTTCCCTTTTTACTTTTTTGGATCAGCATCAATGATCGTAACCCATTATCTCTACCTTCCCTCCCGGGAACAAAACCCACCTGGTCCTGATGTATCCATTCCGGCATTAGCTCTTTCAATCTATTTGCCAAGACCTTTGCATATAGCTTAGTGTCAGTGTTTAATAATGAAATAGGTCTATAGTTCGAACACTGTGTAGCATCTTTTCCCTCTTTTTGAATAAGCACCATTTGAGCTTGTAGCGATTCTTTTCTTACTTCCATCACTCCACCTAATGCATTCATATATTTTCTAAGTTTTGGTACTAAGATTTCACTATATTTTTTATAATATCTCACAGTATAACCATCTGGTCCTGGGCTTTTCCCAGACGCTGTGCCCTTCAAAGCTAGTTTTATTTCATCTTGTGAGATATCTGCATCAAGGGAGTTCAATTGGACTTCGCTTAATTTTTGTAACCCAGCCTTCTCTAGATATTTCTTTCTCTTTTGATTCCTCTCACTTTCTATATTTTCTGATTCCCGCAGGGGATTTATATTATACAGATCTCTATAATATTCCATAAAAACTTTGGTGATTTCTCTATTTGAGTGTTTCAGATTCCCCTTAACATCTTTTATTTTTTCTATATAATTTCTATTTTTCTTTTTCCTCAGGGCCCTCATCAAATATTTTCCCGATCTTTCTCCCCATCTATATCTCTCGCTCAAAACCCTGTTATATGCTTTTCTCCTCTCCTCTTCTATTACACCTTCCAATTCTTCTTTCTTTTTTTTTAACTTCAACTCTATTTCTTTTATTATTCTATTCTTGTGTTGTTGTTCTAGTATACTTATTTCTTCTAAGAGCCTACTCATTTTCTCTCTTCTTTCTTTTTTCTTTCTTGCCCCAATCGCTATCAATATTCCTCTTATGTATGCCTTATGAGATTCCCACACTGTAGCTATGGACACATCACCTGTCTCGTTTTCCTTGAAATACCGTTCAATCTCTTCCCCTATTTTCTGGGCTATTTCCTTTTCTACTAATAGTGTCTCATTCAGTTTCCAGCCCAGCCCTCCTGTTTTCCCCTTCCCCCATTCCAATTTCATTATAACTGGGGCGTGATCCGATAGAGAGATTGTCTCTATTTCAACTTGAACTAGGTGGTCAATTAATTGATGTTCTATTAATATGTGGTCTAATCTTGAATACCTCTTATGCATGTTTGAAAAAAAGGTATAATCTCTATCTTGCATGTGTGTAATTCTCCAGGCATCTACCAATTGACTTATACAGTCATGGCCGAAATTGTTGGCACCCTTGATATTTTTCCTGAAAATCAAGTATTTCACACAAAAAAGGTATTGCATTAACACATGTTTTGCTATACACATGTTTATTCCCTTTGTATGTATTGGAACAAATATAAAACAGAGGCAGAAAAGCAAATATGACATAATGTCACACAAAACCCCAAAAATGGGCTGGACAAAAGTATTGGCACCCTTAACTTAATATTTGGTTGCACACCCTTTGGAAAACATAACTGAAATCAGTCGCTTCCTATAACCATCAATAAGCTTCTGACACCTCTCACCCGGAATTTTGGACCACTCTTCCTTTGCAAACAGCTCCAGGTCTCTCTTATTGGAAGGACACCTTTTCCCAACAGCAATTTTAAGATCTCTCCACAGGTGTTCAATGGGATTTAGATCTGGGCTCATTGCTGGCCACTTCAGAACTCTCCAGCGCTTCTTTGCCATCCATTTCTGAGTGCTTTTTGACGTATGTTTGGGGTCATTGTCCTGCTGGAAGACCCAGGATCTTGGACGCAAACCCAGCTTTCTGACACTGGGCCCTACAGTGCGACCCAAAATCCTTTGGTAATCCTCAGATTTCATGATGCCTTGCACACAGTCAAGGCACCCAGTGCCAGAGGCAGCAAAACAACCCCAAAACATCATTGAACCTCCACCATATTTTACCGTAGGTACTGTGTTTTGTTCTTTGTAGGCCTCATTCCGTTTTCGGTAAACAGTAGAATGATGTGCTTTACCGAAAAGCTCTATCTTGGTCTCATCTGTCCACAAGACGTTTTCCCAGAAGGCTTTTGGCTTACTCAAGTACATTTTGGCAAACTGTAGTCTTGCTTTTTTATGTCTCTGTGTCAGCAGTGGGGTCCTCCTGGGTCTCCTGCCATAGCGTTTCATTTCATTTAAATGTCGACGGATAGTTCGCGCTGACACTGATGCTCCCTGAGCCTGCAGGACAGCTTGAATGTCTTTGGAACATGTTTGGGGCTGCTTATCCACCATCCGGACTATTCTGCGTTGCAATCTTTCATCAATTTTCCTCATCCGTCCACGACCAGGGAGATTAGCTACAGTGCCATGGGTTGCAAACTTCTTGATAATGTTGCGCACTGTGGACAAAGGCAAATCTAGTTCTCTGGAGATGGACTTGTAACCTTGAGATTGTTGATATTTTGCCACAATTTTGGTTCTCAGGTCCTCAGACAGTTCTCGTCTCCTCTTTCTGTTGTCCATGCTTAGTGTGGCACAGACAGACACACAATGCAAAGGTTAAGTGAACGTCTCTCCTTTTTATCTGCTTTCAGGTGTGATTTCTATATTGCCCACACCTGTTACTTGCCCCAGGTGAGTTTACAGGAGCATCACATGCTTGTAACATTCTTATTTATCCGCAGTTGTGAAAGGGTGCCAATACTTTTGTCCAGCCCATTTTTGGAGGTTTGTGTGACATTATGTCGAATTTGCTTTCTTTCCTCCCTTTTTTTGTTTTGTCCCAATACACACAAAGGGAATAAACATGTGTATAGCAAAACATGTGTTAATGCAATACGTTTCGTGAGAAATACATGATTTTCAGGAAAAATATCAAGGGTGCCAACAATTTCGGCCATGACTGTATGTAGTTCTTTCTTCAAGAGTTTCAGGGCCCTACTTCCTTCTCTCTGTACATGGGAGGTAGCATCCTTTTGTGGATCCATACAGAAATTAAAATCCCCAGCGAGAATCAAACGACCTTTTTTGAAGTCCATCAACTTCCTCAGCACTTTTTTCAGATATATCTCTGGGCTTTTATTAGGACAATAAATATTGGCCAGTGTACATTCGATCTCCTGTAGTTTTCCCTTTAAGAACAAAAATCTCCCCTCTGGGTCTGTCATTCTATCTTCCAGCTCAAACCTAGTATTCTTTGCCATACCTATTGCAACACCCTTCGCTCTCTTGACCGGGGAATCTGCATAATACCATGTTGGGTGATTTCTGGACCTCAGCCTAACATTTGATTCTATCTCAAGATGTGTCTCCTGTAAGAATATTACTGAGGCTGCTCTATGATGTAATTCTTTAAACAGTCTAAATCTCTTCCCAGGGGAGTTCAACCCATTTACGTTATATGTTATAAACTGAATCTCTTCCATCTTCCATAAATCTTCTCTTCCCCTTCTTCTCCCTTCTCACTTGCTTTTATGTCTTTTTTTTTTTTTTTGCAGGAAAAATACCCCTCCTCTCCACTTACCCACCCCCCCAGCGTTTCCCCTCCCCCCCACCCCCCTCCCCCTCTTTTTAGGCCTATCATTTGCCTATTGATCATTTATGGAATAAACTTCCACTTTTGATCTAAACCTTGGGCTAAAAACTCTGGGCATGGACGTCTTTCCCCTTGTCCGACCTCCCCATAGCTCCCCTGGTCCCTCCTAGTTTCATCTCCAGCACCGTAAGGCAGGGGCGGTAGGGTGAAGGCAGACCGGCAGTTTTCTTCTTAACCCTTTTGTTTCATTACTTTGTGTTCATTACTTGGAACCAGCATGCAAATAATGATGTGTGTGTTTACAGATGTGCATGCTTGTTTCAGGTCATTGGCTCAAACTTACTGAAACCGGGGGTCAGCATACTGGTAAGGCAACTGGCATCATCAGAATTGAATGACTATGGTAATCCCAGATGAACAAAAGCAGACAAGGGCGCACTCTCATCGTGCATTACCGTGGTACACCACGTATTTATTGTGTAGACAAATAGATGTACACTCACAAACCAAAGGAAATTAAAAGCAAACTATGTAGTCCGCAAGGACAGTCAATATAATGCTGTGCCCTTAATAGGGATAACTGACACGTTTCGGGAGACGAACCCCCTTCCTCAGAGCTAGCTTTGTTTGTGAGTATACATCTATTTGTCTACACAATAAATACGTGGTGTACCACGGTAATGCACGATGAGAGTGCCCTTGTCTGCTTTTGTTCATCAGTGTCCAGATTTCCCGATCTTTGAAGGGCAGCACCTCTTCGTTTGGCATTCTGAATTCCTTTTAGTCTGCATGAAGATTTGAGCGCTGGTTTCGTTTGTCTTTGGATGGCAATCCCCAGGTTTAAAGTTTGCTATAATTTAAGGCATTTTCTTATGTGTTGTTAAAGGATAAGTTCACCTTTGGGAACGTTACATGTTCCCACTGCTACAGCCGCTCACTGATTTCCCCTGAGACAGCTGTACGGAGAGAAGATCCCCGTACAAACTGTCACTCTTTGGACAGAGCATGGCTGTGCAGGGCTCCACCCACACGGCCACATCATTCATTCACAGAGTTCTGTGAATCAATCAGCTAAAAGTAACGACATCTTTTGCAGCTGCCGGCTGTTGTTAAGCATTGAGCCTTGGTAGTTCATTGATTCTTCCTGTCAGTGTGCAACTGCCTGCCTGTACCATGTACAGGCAGACAGATTACACTGACAGTTTGCAGGAGACCTGTATGGCATCAGTGATCTGCTGATTGCTGCTGCAATGCTTTCCAGGCTCCTGAAAAAAAATAGTAAATACACGTTTTTACCTTGCAAAAAATGTGTATTTATTTATTGTTTTTGTTTTAAAGGTGAACTTATCCTTTAAAGCAGGGGTGGGCAACTGTGGCCCTCCAGCTGTTGGTGAACTACAAGTCCCATCATGCCTCTGCCTTTGGGAGTCATGCTTGTAACTGTCAGTTTTTCAATGCCGCATGGGACTTGTAGTTCTACAACAGCTGGAGGGCCAGAGTTGCCCACCCCTGCTTTAAAGCAAGCATAATGTTAAAAATACAATCCAGTCAAATGTGAAACTTAAAGTGATACTAAACCCACAACAGTAAAATCAGTCTGTATATGCAGTAAAGCATGCTTGTTATACTCACTGTGGAACCTAAGGGGTTAATCCTCTGCATTGTGTAAAAATGCTGTTTGATCCTGTCTTCTCTGATCCTCCTCTTGTTCTAATGTCCAAGTCTTATCTCCTGATAAGATAGACTGAACCCTTAGCCACATTCACATGCTCTGTTTTTGTTTTCTTGGGAGAGTGCAAGTGATCAGCACAGGGCCAATCATCACTATCTAGACACAGGTCAGGGGTTTTGCATCCTCCTAAAGCAGAAACAAAACTCCTCCTGCAGGCTTTAACCAGTACTCTGCTGAAGTCACAAGACTGTTCTAACTGCTGATGAGAAAAGGTATTTAGCAGTTTATATTTACTAAAACAATTGCATTTCCATGTTCTGTGTACTGTGGGAGACCAGATATAGTGAATGCAGGATCCTGGGTTTAGTAACACTTTAACCACCTTCCGCCCACCATATAGTACAATGACGGGCGCAAGGTGGTTCTCTCGTTCTGATAGGACGTCATAGGACGTCCTTCTATTCTCGCCGCGCTGCACGCTCCCTGAGCCTCGCGGGGACATGTACACTGATCATCAGGGCACTGATGATCAGTGTGGCCCCAGAAGTGCCACCTGTCAGTGTCCATCAGTGCCAGCAGTCAGTGCTCATCAGTGCCACATCAATGCCACATATCAGTGCATACCAGTGCACATCGATGCCACATATCAGTGCCCTTCTGAGCTGCCTTTCAATGTCACCCATCAGTGCCAGTCAGTGCCACCTATCAATGCCAATCATTCGTGCCAGCCAGTGCCGCCTATCAGTGTCATGTATCAGTGCTTCCTTTCAGTGCCCATCAGTGATGCCTGTCAATGCCCATCAGTGCAACCTACCAGTGCCTCCTCATCAGTGCCACTTATCAGTGTCCATCAGTGCAGCCTATCAGTGTCTATCACTGCAGCCTCATTAGCGCACATCAGTGAAGGAGAAAAATCACTTATTTACAAAATTGTATAACAAAAACTAAGAAAAAACATTTTTTTTCAAAATTTTCAGTGGTTTTTGGTTTGTTTAAGAAAAAATAAAAATCCCAGAGGTGATTAAATACCACCAAAAGAAAGCTCTATCTGTCTCAAAAAAATGATAAAAATTTCATATGGGTACAATGTTGCATGACCGCGCAATTGTCATCCAAAGTGTGACAGCGCTGAAAGCTGGAAATTGGCCTGGGCAGGAAGGGGGTATAAGTGCCCTGTAGGCTTGTGGTTAAAGTACAACTAAAGGCCCCTGTATGTCTAAACAATTACCCTATCCATTTACTGTGTGATGCATAGGCCATATAATGTAACCAAAAAACTTCTTTGACTAAGCCAAATCCTCTTTCATTTGTGTCTCACATGCTACCCCTCCCAGACACTTTAGCACACAGTGGGAGGATTTCAATAAAAGAGACAGTACTGCTAATCCAGAAAGCAATGGGCAAGTCTAGGTGTGGCCAGGTACTCATTGACAGGCTACAGTCTTATGAATCATCATTGATCATGTTGATAGCAGGGGCGGACTGACCATTTAGAAACTCGGGCACTGCCCAAGGGCCCGGGGTCAGTAGGGGGCCCCATGAGATGCCCCTGGTACCTTTTTCATAGGCTTTTTTGAGTTTGGGCAAGGACACAGGGGCCCCATGATCCCCTATATCCACAGGGGCCCCATGAGTTGTCAGTCCGCCCCTGGTTGATAGCCAGAGCCCACAGTGTCTTCTCATCTGACTGTAGTGCACAGCCTACCTGGGAGTGACATTAGTGCTCAGAATTCAGAGCAGTGTTGTCACCCCATCACAGGAAGCAGTATGAAGTGGAATTTACTGTCAGGTGTCACAGGTATCTGTGAGACATTGCAGGGATATCAAGCAGAAAATGTAAGTACAGTTGAAGTTTGTTAAAGGGAATCCATACAGTTCTCCTTGTATAAAATGCATGCAGAGGATGTAACCTTCTGCTTAGGGCTTCAGTTTTTTCCCCAGACTTTGGGGTCAATTCACTAGAAGATTCCGCTTGCAATATGAAGGTCACATGGCTCATTTTTCAGAAACATCACATGAGATAATAAGAGTCAATTCATCAAAGTAAAATATCAAATGTGAGGTAAATACTGCAAAAAAAAGATAAATCATAAGTCAGTTCACTAAAGAACACAGACATTGGGTATGTATCACCTGGCAGTAGGCAGTCTGTGTTTTAGCAATGTAGAAAATACCAACGAGGGGAACTCTGCACTGACCAGGAAGATAAAAGTCTACAATGTATCCGTGTGGAAATGTTCTGCCCTGAGCTCAGGGATGGTAACATGTCACCAGAGGGAGATGGCTCTGTGAATGAAAGCACACTACAAGGTTTTCATAGTTCCATAACATTTCTGTGTGCATTCATTTACTGAACTATCTCCCTCTAGTGCGGTGTTATGTCCTGTACACACAATGAGACTATCGGACAAATGGCCGTCTGTTTTGGGTTTTTTTGTATGCTAGTCTTATTTCTAAAATAAAGAGGTTACTAAAGTTACACAAATTCTTGTACGATTGAATACAACTTTGGAAATGATGTATTGTAATGTATTCTTTCGTTTCCAAGCATGTACAGTCTTTTTTTAAAATTTTCATTATTTTTTAATTTATATATTAAAAAAAACCACAGTGGTGATTAAATACCAACAAAAGAAAACTCTATTTGTGTGAAGTAATGATTTAAATTCATTTGGGTACATTGCTGCACAACTGCACCATTGTCAGTTAAAGTAACAAAAGTAGCTGAATAGCAAAAAATGCCCTGGTCATTAAGGGGGTAAAAGTGGTTAACTTATTCATAAAATTGCCCCTGGAAATGTACTACTTTTAGTAGATTGTTAATATTGTTTATTAAAGCAGAACTCCGGTCAAAACTTTTATTTTCCCATGCAGTGGGGCTGTGTCCCACTTCCTTTTAGAGGGTGGCCATGTTCGTTCTCCATAGATTCACTGTATGTAAGAAGGTAGCCACCCTCTTTTGCCCACTCCTCAGATGGAATAAGAACTATGGGATTACATTACCGAAAACAACGTGCACTGCTTATTTTCAACATATGGAAGTGAAAGTGAAAAGAAGAGGTTTGGGAGCTTACAGAGGATGTTCCAATGAGGCAGAAAAACACAATTATATAAAAAAGAGATTTCATTGCCATTAAGTAGTAGATGTCAATGGATTATATTTGGAGAATAAGGGTATTGTTTAGTTGTCACTTTATTGTGTGTGAAAAATTACAGAAATTGCCTCGGACACAAAGTGGTTAAGGAGAACCAGCCATGATCAGATGTACTGCATTCTGTAATATTAATAGTCAGCCTTTAATTATAACTGCAGAAACTTCATTCGGAAAGATTATTACCTATTTGTCTGAGAATGACCCTGTAAGCCATTCATAGAGGGTTCAAATCTATGCCAGTTCTGCAGGGACTAGCTGAGGTTCAATCCATCTATGGGCAAGGCTAATTGTACCCAAGATGATCCAGCGATCAACTTGGGTACAACCAACATGTCAGATTTTTACATACTATAGCTAGAGCCTCTAGCAGTAATCACTGTGTTCTTCCCCACTTTGCTGGGAAAACATAATGGCTCTACAGGAGGGATTCCCCTATCAATGCCGACTGTGTTGATAGGGGAATTGAGCCGTTTTCTTTCCTGCAACCCGTGGTAAAAGGAAAGAAAATCACATAATCTGTGGCTTCCCCTTGTTATATTGTCAGGGATCAATTACTGCCATACTTCACACACCATAGATTCAGAAGATGGGAGACCATTTGTGAAAGAAAATAGCACTGACATATCTGGTAGAATATTAGGACTGCCAGTAATAACTCTCACAGCTAATGCACTCCTAGTCACACTGTCTGACTTCAGTCTTCTGTATATCAGTTTGAAATGTTTTCTTTCTCTTTACAGGGATATTGAACCATGCAATGGCAGAAGTAGTTTTTTCACCCGAGAGTCTTATGAAACATATTCTCTTGGTCCCACTGTTGCCGAACTTTTACTTCTCTGTAACAAGTAAAGTATTTTTTTTTGTCTGTGCATATAACATGTATATGCTATAACAGCTTGATAAATAATAATGTTCTTTAGCAAATAACATACATTCCACATTAAAAATTATGTTACCAAATTAGTATGTGTCGTAAATTGTCTCCATCATTTTCTACTTCTTCTTGCTGGAGGCTGCCATTTTGCTGAAGCCCAGAGCCCCTGAACAGCAGTAACTCATAAAAAGGAACTAAACCCATTGATTTAATTTTTTCAAAAAACAGTTGAATTCCTGGAATGTCAGGATTGCTGTCAACCAAACTGTCATACCATCAGATGGCTGGTGTCATAACTGATCACATGTACAGCATCATGGCAGTTGCAGATCAAACAGATGCAGCTTCCTTGTCTGTAAAGAATAGGAGGGTTTGATTCCGTGTTAAGGCTATCAGCAGATCGGTCTTTACAAATTCAGCAGTGCCTAAAAATGGAGAGCAACTGAGCATGTGCATAGCAGGGTGAGACATACACTTATTTTTAATTTATTACATAGTTATACCTGTGAAAGGGGCCAGCCTGAAGTGATCTAGCAGAACTTAATTTTCTGAGTAAAGTTCCACCTTGAATTATTTTTTATGTTTAGCTAATTGCTGTAATTACTTTTAATAATGTATTGTATATGTCTCAGCCATCAGATCTTTGGTGCATACAGTGGTCACAGCCATCTCTCCTGCTTTGCTCACTTTAACATAAAAAAGACTGTGTTTGTAGTGTAAAGTGCTATGAAGTATAGTAAATGAACTTTATAATTCAATACAACTACAAGAAACCCAATCAACAAACATTGATATCTAATTAGTCATTGTGGATTCTATTTGTCTTCAGTTTCAAATAAACTGTGGTGTCACTTTCATTGGAGGACAAATTAAAGGAGATCTGTAATCACAGCATACACTTTAATTTTATAACATCAGCATTGTAATAACCATGCAAACAATAGTTACCTTTGACAAGTTTACTTGATAAATCTCCTTTCATGTTGTGAGTGCTGTCTGTCTGCTGGCTATCTCTTTCCTGTATTCCCTACATGTTTTGCAGCTCCTTCTTTGTTCATTCCTTTGGTTCATTTTTAAGTATTGCGTACCTTGCTGCTTGTAAGCTGTGATCCCTGTACTGACTTCTGAAACTCTTCATTATCACCTCTATTTCAAAAGGCAGACTGAAATGTGTGACATGGCAGTGCATATTCACAGGGCATAGTAAATATGTGTCACAAAATTAAATGTATGGTGATCTTCACTAAGTAAGCGGAGTAGGTGAAATAGGAGTAGGATGGAAAGAATTGAAATCCAGTGTAGAAATTAATATATGATTTTCATTTTTGATCATAAATACACTTTAAAGTGGAACTCCATTGCATCCCAAACCAAAAATGATATACAATTCAAAACAAACTCCTCCACCCATCCATGTCTCCATGCTTTATTTTGTGGAGAAATCATTTTGAAAAACACCTCCTGGCATTTCTGGCAGTGGCCATCTTGAGTAAGGACAGATGATTAATGTAGCAGTTACTTCCTGGAATTCATATGTCCTTAGCCCAGGCGTTGGCTGAGCTGAGAATCCTCCCTCCCCTTCTAAAGACACCTGGGATATATGACATCATTTGCCTAGGCATAGAAACCAGTAAGTAAATGAAGGAATGCAAACAAAAAAGGTTAAACCAAGTAACTATAATATGTTTTTATATCTATTTACTAATGCTAGCAGTATAAGGATTAGAAATAGTCCATGTTGATTGAGAGTGAAGTTCCGCTTTAATGTACATTGTACAAATCTAGAAGCACTCTGTGTGTTAGCAGTATTTGGCTACCTGGCTTCTGCAAATTTTCCCAGACCTTCTTTGACCTAAAACAAGGTAATTAAACACATTCGCAAATTCATTTGGGGACAGGTGATTTGCTGCTGTTTATAGACTTCTCTTTATTGCCTAACACCAAAATAGAATGGGGAAGAATGAACATTTCTTTCAGTTTTTATTTCTGTCCTGTGTCACCTGTACAAGAAACAGGCATTAAAGTTGTGACTGATAAAAAAAAAAATAAAAACATTGTCAGAGGTTCCAACACCTCCCCACTTTGCCGAAAATGATGTTTTTATTTATCTGTGTCCTTGTGGCAGACAAGATGAGCCTCATTTACACAGGTATGTGTGTTTCTACAAGGCCAAGCTTTTCCTGCTGGCATAAAAACAGATCAGTTTAAACATTGTTATATCCATTGCGTTTTAATGCTTTTAGATGCATTTACAGATGCTTGCATGCATACATGTGGTAAAAATGCAGGATCTGCATGGCCTGTCTGAATGGTCCAGTTAAGTTTAATAATTCTGCATGCAGATGTGTGCAGAACTAGACCGGACGCATCTGTACTCATTTGTTTTTCCTGCCCCTTGTGAAGGAGGCCATAGGGACCCAGACAATAAACGCTGGCAGTCTCTAACCCTTCCACAGCCTCTCCAAAACAAAAGGTTTATCTTTTATGTTTAAAAAAAAACAAAACTTTTTTTATTCCACTTCCCAGAACCCATTACTTAGTTTAACCACTTCGAGTCCGGACACTTTTACCCCCTTCTTGTCCAGGCCAATTTTCAGCTTTCAACGCTATCGCACTTTGAATGACAATTGCGCGGTCATGGAAGACTACCCATATGAATTTTTTGGCATTTTTTTTAGACCGATAAAGCTTTATTTTGGTGGTATTTATAGGTTTTACAGATGACGTGTGCTTTGGATCATGAGCTGTTCCAAGCCTTTTCCACATTTTTTTTCTTCCAGTCATTCTGGTACAGATTACTCTTAGTTTCATCTGTCCAAAGAATGCTTTTCCAGAACTGGTCTGGCTTTTTTAGATGTTTTTTGGCAAAGTCTATACTGGCTTTTCTATTCTTCAGGCTTATGAATGGTTTGCACCTTGTGGTGAACCCTCTGTATTTGCTCTTGTGAAGTCTTCTCTTAATTGTAGACTTTGACAATGATATGCCCACCTCCTGGAGAGTGTCCTTCACTTGTCTGGATGTTGTGAATTGTTTTTTCTTTACAATAGAGAGGATCCTGTGATCATCTACCACTGTTTTCTTCTGTGGAGGTCCATGCCTTTTTATGTTGCTGAGCTCATCAGTGCGTTCTTCTTTCCTCAGAATGTACCAAACTGTTGATTTGGCCACTTGAAGCCTTACAATGGCCTGTTTCACTTGCATGAACAGCTCCTTTGAATGCATGATGTAGGTTCACAGCAATAGATTCCAAATGCAAATACCACACTTAGAATCAACTCCAGACCTTTTACCTGCTTAATTTATGAAGAAATAACGAAGGAGTAGCCCTGACCTGGCCATGAAACAGCTTTTGATTCAACTGTCCAAATTCTTTTGGTCCCTTGAAAAAGGGGGGGTGGCTACTCTTAAGAACTGTAATTCCTAAACCCTTCCTCCAATTTGGATATACATACCCTCAAATTAAACCTGAGAGTGTGCACTTTCAGCCCATATCCATTATATAATTATAGCCTGAATATGTTTTGGTAAATACCTGAAAAAAAAACTAAAATTGTGCCTGTGTCCAAATATATATGGACCTAACTGTGTATATGTGTGTGTATATACAGTGGGGAAAAAAAGTATTTAGTCAGCCACCAATTGTGCAAGTTCTCCCACTTAAAAAGATGAGAGAGGCCTGTAATTGGCATCATAGGTAGACCTCAACTATGAGAGACAAAATGAGAAAAAAAATCCAGACAATCACATTGGCTGATTTGGAAAGAATTTATTTGCAAATTATGGTGGAAAATAAGTATTTGGTCAATATCAAAAGTTCATCTCAATACTTTGTTATATATCCTTTGTTGGCAATGACAGAGGTCAAACATTTCCTGTAAGTCTTCACAAGGTTGGCACACACTGTTGCTGGTATGTTGGCCCATTCCTCCATGCAGATCTCCTCTAGAGCAGTGATGTTTTGGGGCTGTCGCTGGGCAACACAGACTTTCAACTCCCTCCAAAGGTTTTCTATGGGGTTGAGATCTGGAGACTGGCTAGGCCACTCCAGAACCTTGAAATGCTTCTTACAAAGCCACTCCTTCGTTCCCCGGGCGGTATGTTTGGGATCATTGTCATGTTGGAAGACCCAGCCACGTTTCATCTTCAATGCCCTTGCTGATGGAAGGAGGTTTGCACTCAAAATCTCACGATACATGGCCCCATTCATTTTGTCCTGTACATGGATCAGTCGTCCTGGTCCCTTTGCGGAAAACAGCCCCAAAGCATGCTATTGCCACCCTCATGCTTCACAGTAGGTATGGTGTTCTTTGGATGCAACTCAGCATTCTCTCTCCTCCAAACACGACGAGTTGTGTTTCTACCAAACAGTTCTATTTTGGTTTCATCTGACCATATGGCATTCTCCCAATCCTCTTCTGGATCATCCAAATGCTCTCTAGCAAACTTCAGATGGGCCCGGACATGTACTGGCTTAAGCAGGGGGACACGTCTGGCACTGCAGGATCTGAGTCCCTGGCGGCTTAGTGTGTTACCGATGGTAGCCTTTGTTACATTGGTCCCAGCTCTCTGCAGGTCATTCACTAGGTCCTTCTATGTGCTCCTGGGATTTTTTCTCACCGTTCTTGTGATCATTTTGACCCCACGGGGTGAGATCTTGCATGGAGCCCCAGATCTAGGGAGATTATCAGTGGTCTTGTATGTCTTCCATTTTCTAATTATTGCTCCCACAGTTGATGTGTTCACACCAATCTGCTTGCCTATTGCAAATTCAGTTTTCCCAGCCTGGTGCAGGTCTACAATTTTGTTTCTGGTGTCCTTCCCCCAGTTTTTCATTTTTTTTTTTTTCTCCAGGCTTTCCCATCTCTAGGCAAGGCCGAGCCAGGCTGTGTGTCTTGAGAAGACGCAAACAGCGCAGCTCGGAAGCAAGCCCACACGAGTTCCCACAGGAAGCAGCTTCCTATGGTGGGCACTCAGTAGGGAGGAGGAGCCAGGTGCGCCAGTGGGGGACCCAAGAAGAGAAGGACCAAGGCTGCTCTGTGCAAAACCATTGCACAGAGCACAGAGAAGAAATAGAACTTGGGTTTTCAAAGTAGTAATCACTGTGATGGGCTGATCACTAGGAATGCACCCATACCAGTATCGGTTCCGATACTGAGTATTCTCTCGGGTTCTCATACTTGTGAAAATGCTCCCAATACCTAAAACCGATAATTTGCGGTGCAATTTGCGTCCATACAAAATGAATGGGTGCAAATCGCACTGCAAAGATAGGCATTGCAAGTTGAAGAGGAATGCGGTGAGATTCCTGTCCGAATTGCATGTGGTTTCTGCCACCTTTCCTGTGTAAACCCAGGCTGAAATCACTATGACAAGCCTGGGTTCACACAGGAGCTATGGAGAAACTGCATGTGAGTTGGACAGGAATTGCACTCCATGGTATTCTTTGCAGTGCGGTTTGCACCCAATCATTTTGTAAAAGTATTGGTACTTGGTAACAGTGAGTACTTCACCAAATGTATCAGTACTCATACTCGCCGATTTTAAAGGAAAAAAAAAAAGGTATTCGTGCATCCCTACTAATCACAGTGATCACATGATCAGGAGCCATTTCCCAAATGTCACTTTTGGTGACAGCTTTCAGTACAAAAGAGAGCTTATATGTGGCGCCGGTGAAGAAAGACCACTTTGACGTTATATGTATTATGCGATCAAACACAGGTTAAGAGGGGGGCGTGGGCTAGAGCAGCATGGCGTAGGGTGCATTTTTGTGAGCTCCGTCCGTTTCTGCTGATCCTGCACAATGTCCTGCTCTCTCTTATACCTGTTACGCCCGCTAGCCTCTCTTCTACCCTCCCGTACCATGTCCCCAACGGAAAAAGTTGCCTACGCATAAAGAGAGACAATACGGGGGATGATGGCACCGTTGCTTCCTCTGCAGGTGAACCTGTGAATGCTGATACTAACAAGGTGTTGGAGGCCAGAGCACTCTAACTTGCAAAATTGAAGAGGTAAAGTTTGATATATCTCTTATTCGGCAAGACTTACAAAAGCTCTGGGAGTGGGTCATGGAGGCGGGGGTGCACCTTAGCCATGTGGAGGATGACCTGCTGCCATTACAGGTTACCACTGAATGCCTGCAACACCAATTACACGCTGTGCTGCAAAAGCAAGACGACATGAAAAATAGACTTCAGAGGTGCAATCTAAGATTTGTTGGTCTACCCGAGGGTGCAGAGGGCTCGGATCCAGTTACTTTCCTGGAATCACTGCTTACCACTACCTATGGCAAGACAGCGTTCTCCCCCACCTTTGTGGTGAAGTGGGCCCAACCACTGGCCTCTGGGCCTCCGCCAAAAGGTGCACCACCACGTACATTTATTGCCAAGTTCCTGAACTACCGTGATCGTGACACCATCCTTCGCCTCATCAGGGAAAAAGGTAAGCATTCCCTTCCAGAGTATCAGGATTGTGGTGTTTCCCGACTTCTCGGCTGAGGTGCAAAAATGCTGCACGCAATTTGTGGAAGCCAACCGACAACTACGGATCCATCATATTTCCCACGCTATGCTATTCCCTTCCAGACTTCGTGTTATGGGTGATGACAAGGTCCACTTTTTTGAAGATCCAGAATCGGTACTGACCTGGCTGGATCAATGAGCGGCATCGGGTCCTGCACTGGCCTGATCTCCTGGGATATCTATTGGAACTGTGCTCCATTTCTTCCCACTCCAGGGACTCATGAGTGTATCACGCTGCACCTGCAATTTTCTTTTCTTATTTTTTTCCTCTCCATTTGTCCTCCTGGTCTCAGCTCCTAATCCCCTTAATTTTGTCCTACTTGTGAGTCTCGGGCCTCTCCCACCCAGATGTCCATTGATTTTATTTCCTGTACTATCCTCTTCACCTGCTCTCTTCTCTTCAGTTATTTATTTAATTCTTTTCTACAGTCCCTTCTCCTTTTCTGCCCTTCTCCTTCCCTCCCTCCCCCCTCCGCTTATCCTTCTTTTCTGTCTTTTCTACTAATTTTATTCCATTTTATTTTCCCTTCCACTTGGGCATCTTACACTCTGGGCCGTGACCCACTTCTCAGCGGGTTGTTCGCTCCTTTAGTAATTGAACCTCCCTCACTGTTTCCCTAGCTTTGCTGTTTTTTTCTGCAAGGTCTGTTTTTAGATGGGTTTGGGTTCCTTTTTTTATATTTTACCTTATGCAAGGTTTCCCTGGCCAGCTGGAATGTGGCACTTCGTCTGTCATCAGTACCTCCTACTGTCATCTCCATGCTGGTCCAGAGTGTATCATTTATTCTGTTCCCTGTTTAGTTTGTTCATGTTAGTATTGTATTGTGTTTGCAAGCTCGAGAAGAAGAATGTTATGTTGCCCACTGATAATTTTATAGCTCCTCTATACGAAAAGTTTGTGGCTCCTCTTACCACTCACGGGCGATAAATTGTACTCCATAATGGCTCTAGATTTTTGGATACGGATTGCTCCTCTTGGTTATATGTTTCACTGTGATATTATTTTAATATGTGGCCTGCTCTTGTGGATCCGTATGCATGCATCTCTGTCTTCCATTTCGTCATGGTTAATCTCAAATTTTTGACGTGGAATGTCCGTGGCATGAAGGCACAGCCTAAATGCACTGCTGTATTGTCCCATTTAAAATCTCTGAAAGTTGACATGGCAGTCCTTGTGGACACCTATATCACCGGCCAGCTCCAATTGGCCCTTAAAAAGCCCTGGATTGGGTGGCTTTATCAAGCCCCTTACACCTCTAACTCCCGAGGTGTTGCCATACTAATTGCTAAGACAATCTGTTTTCAGCTCCTAACTTTGCACTCCTCAGGGTAGGTTTCTTTTTTTACATGCAATCCTTAATAATATAGAAATGTTGATATTGGTCTACTATATCCCCCCCACCTTTCAGTTTGCAGTGTTAACTGAAGGCTTGGTGTTTATTGCACAGCACCCCACAGTTCCTACAATGTGATTGGGGGATTTTAATATGATTATAGACCCCAGTCTTGATAGATTGGACTACAACCCCCCTGCCCATACCCCATCTCAATTACTAGATTTGGTAAACCTTTGACAGAATTTGCACTGGTGGACACCTGGAGATACCTGCACCCCACAATTAAAGCTTACTCCTGCTTTTCCACTTCCCACTCTACTATGTCCCGCATAGATTTTATATTTGTATCCAAATCACTTTTGCCTAATTTGGAGGCGGCGGGTTTTGCCCCTAGGGTGTTATCTGACCACTCCCCATATTGGCTGACACTTCGACAATCCTCTTTCCTATCTATGTATATGTGGAAACTGAACCCCTTTTGGTTGACTGTTCTTCCTGATTTGGAGGGCATGCAGACCAATTGGGACTTCTTCTTTACCAATAACGAGGGGCGGCCGACTACAGGATTGTATGGGACTCCTTTAAATCACATGCCCGCAGCATTTTGGCATCCCACATCTCTAGGTACAAGACTACATCCAGACTGGTTATGCAACTGGCGGAGGAATGATTGCTAGACTTAGAACACTCTTTTTCAGGAAAACCCCTCAACTGAGGCCACATCCTTAATGAAACTACAGGCTCGGCTGGTTAATCACCTGCTTTTTGAGAAGGCCAAACAAAACATCTTTTTCAGTAGATAGAGAATATTTGAACGTGGGGAATGAGCTGGTCGCTTATTGGCATACTTGGCACATCTGGATCTTAGGCCCCCTACTGTGATTTCCCTGCTCGATGCCTCTGGTACCCATATCACTGATACAGACCTAGTGGCAAGGGAGTTTCGCAACTTCTTTTCTGCACTTCATTCTTCCACGGTTACTTGCTCTCACACTGAGCTTCTCAATTTTCTACAAACCATGCCTTTTCCTCCCCTTACCCCCTGTCAAACTGCTAAATTGGAAGCCCCCATCTCCATCGAAGATATAACTGAAGCCATAGCCCACTTATCCCCCTCTAAAGCACCAGTTTCTGATGGACTCCCATTGGAGTTTTGCACCTATTTCCAGGACACTCTTATCCCTCATCTACACAAATTGTACCAACATATCTATAAAGCCTCTTTTCCTCAATCTATGGGAGAAGCATTAATAGTTCTTATACCTAAACCCAGTAAGGATCCCCTACTTCCTGAGTCATACCGCCCCATCTCTCTCTTCCAACTCAATATTAAGATCTTGGCTAAGACCCTGGCCCTGCCCTTAAACAAAATAATTTTACATTTAATACACCTGGATCAGGTCGGGTTCATGCTAGCCAAAAACACGACATTTAATCTACAGAGGCTCTTTATGAACCTGCAGGCATCCCATGACCATATGGGTTCCAGAGTTGTTGTTTCACTTGATGCTGCTAAGGCTTTCGACTCGGAATGTTTTGGATTTGGGCCCAAATTCCTTAAATGGCTCTGATTACTTTATCATGCTCCTACAGCCAGGGTTCTGGTTGGCGGGCGTCTGATTCCTTTCCTTTTTCCAGAGGCACGCACCAGGGATGTCCTCTTTCCCCCTTGTTGTATGCTCTGGTGGTGGAACCCCTAGCCATAGCTCTTTGAATGCACACCGATATTCAAGGTCTGTGCTCTGGTCAACTTAGCAAAATGGTGAGCTTACTGTATATACAGATGATATGCTCTTAGGGCCACTCTTGACCTCATAGACCACTATTGGATGCTTTTCCGCTCTCAGAATAAACTGGGGGAAGTTCCAGATTCTCCATCTGGACATTGGTGCTCCTACTGAAGAACAGGCCTATCTCCCTCTATTTAGAGTCAACACTATTACTTATCTTAGGATTGTGGTTTCTCGCGTAGCCAAGGATTATCTTCGACTTAACCTGGAACTTCTGTACCCTGTGCTGAAATCCAAATTACAGGCCTGGGCTCATCTTCCTTTAGGGGTTATGGGGCGTATTAATTTGATGGTGCTCCTACCTAAACTTCTTTATATTCTTTTGTCATGCACTGGTATATTTATTGTTGCGCATTTTTAAATCCCTTGATTCAATGTTCAGCTCTATTGCGTGAGGCAATATGAGACATAAACTGTCTTGGCGTGCTCTTAATAAATCCCACGCACCTGGGGGGGGGGCAGCGCTTCCAGATTTTAGCCTCTATTACTTAGTTGCCCAATTGTCTCATTTTTTCCACTTAGGCAAAGGGGATAAAGACCGATATCTTGCCTTGATGTGTGTTCCAGCCTTCTCTTGGGCTACTCACCCCTTTCAACTTTTACTAAAGGGCATGAGGGACCCCTCAATTATGGGTGGCCGCAGAGGATTGCTGTACCACCACTGGGAGAGCTGGTCGATGGCCTCCAGTAAGTTGCAGGTTCCCTGCATACATGCCCACACCCCATTGTGGGACAACCTGGACCTCCCTGAATTGCTTACCGTTCCCGAATTTCATCTCTGGATCAATAGAGGGATTTTGTATGTTTCTCAGGTGTTCACCAGTGCTGGTATGAAGCCCTTTCAAGATCTTAAGTCGGAATTTGACCTCCCCAACTTTATGCGCTTCTGCTATCTCCAGCTTCGTCACGTGCTCCATGCTCAATTTGGTGACTCCATCCCGCAGCTGGACTCCATGTGCCTTATGGATGTGATTCTGGGTACAGAGTCCAAAAAACTTACATCCGCATTTTACAATGCCCTTCTTCTGCCCTTTGCATCGACATTGGTATATCGACTTAAAACACGATGGTAGGTGGACGTTGGGGAGCTGGATGATGAGCTGTGGGAAGAGGTATTGTCCTCAAGCAAATTGGCCTCCGAAAGTGTCGCATCACCTCACCCAGCTATACATACTACATAGAACCTATTTAATGCCTATTTGTTATCTAGACACAGACCCCAATACAGTCTACTCTGTCTTAGATGTGGGGTTTCCGATGGCACATTTTTTCATCTCATATGGTCTTGTCCTCTTATCCAGGGTTACTGGATTCAGGTGGTTTGGTTCCTTCATGATAAAATGGGCTCCCCTCTTACATTATGCCCTAAGCAATGCTTACTTGGTCTTCTCCTTAGTTCAGAAACCGACAAATTTCAAACTATTTTCTTACAAGAAACCCTCTTTATGGCCAGATTATTGATTGCCTGTACTTGGCTTCGAGCACTGCCACCTATATTTCCACAGTGGATCGCTGCAATAAATAATACACTACCATATACCCTGTTTCCCCTAAAATAAGACCTACCCCAAAAATAAGACCTAGTACTATTTTTGGGAATTGCTAAAGTCTAACACCTACACCAAAAATAAGACCTAGTTGTGATCAGGGCTTTTTTTTCATCCGGATCATGGTGGAACGCCATTCCACCACCTCCGACACTGGCCCTGCACACACCCATATTTACTGTCTCTTATAAACACAGAAGCACGGCTGATGTGACAGCACCATCCGCTCCCACAGAACCTCCCTACCTCTGTACTCACTGTGGGATAGGGAAGGAACAGATATCTGTGGGTGCAGTATGCAGCGTGTTTAGGGGTGGGGCATCTCCTCCTGCAGCCTAATGCATGGAAGCCGATGCCCCAGGGGTGATCGCCGGCCAGTGGGGAAGAGGTGGAGCGGTGAGTAAGTGCGCTTGGTGCACTGTGTGGGAAGATAGGACCTGAAACGGGAGTTACTATAGAGAGGGGCCGGCTGCTGACAGCTGTGTTTTTCAAAGCTAGCTAACCATATGAGGGCGGGGGAGGGCGGGGATGTGCAAAGGTGAGCTGCAGTCAGGTGTTGCAGAGGTAAGTTGAGTCAGGTGAGTTGAAGACAGGGTGCATAGGTGAGCTGCGGCTGGGGGGGTGCAGAGGTGAGCTGAGTTGCAACTCACCTCTGCACCTCCCTGCCACAGCTCGCCTCTGCATCCTACGTCTGCAACTCACCCCTGCACCCTGTCTGAAACTCACCTGTCAAGTCACCCCTACAACACCTGACTGCAGCTCACAACTGTCAGCCCTCTCTATAGTAATTCTCATCCACAACTGCCTGCAGCCTACTTCTGCACCCCCTGTCCACACCTGGACATTTAAAAAATAAGATCTATCCTGAAAATAAGACTTAGTGTGTTTTTTTGAGCCAAAAAAAAAAATAAAACAGTGTCTTCTTTTCGGGGAAACACGGGTAAGAAGGTTATTTATATGCATAGAGGATGCCCTGTTAAGTATCTATCATAAAATTTGGAAGAAGTGGCTTGACTCCACATCCACGTGTGTTGTGGAGGATGATGTGTGATTGCAGTCTGTTTTTTTGCCCTTTCCTTGTTACGTATATGTGTCCCTGTGGTAGAGGAGCTATGTTAGCTGATCTTTGTTAGTGTTCTTTTACTTGCCCATGGCATGCCACTACTTTGTCTCCGTTTACATTGTATGTATGATGTGACTACATGTATTCTTCTCTTTAATAAAGAGTTTGCTTGTTTAAAAAAAAAAAACGGTTAAGAGACCAAGCTGTGCTGCAAAAGTGGAAATCAGAGGTTTGAGACAAACCATTTAACATTGACAGGAGTCTTACAATAGTCTGCTTTTATTAATGTAGTTAAAATATTTATCTCATATGGAGAAAAACTGTTTCTGTGACTCCTTAAAATGAAGTGTTAGGTGAAGTAAGCCTTTAATTTGTTAGTCCATCTAACACTACCTGCTCCAGACAGTGCTGCTGTCCAAGGGTGTTTCCATTGCTCCTCCATAGATAGACGAACCACCTTTAGACAGGAAGTGCGAAGTGTGTTAATAACTGGATCGCCAGGAAAAACAGAAAATTAATTCAGCCACAACACTTAAGAATTGGTAATCTGCAATATATTATTTTTTTTTTTGTTAAGATACACTTTAAAGAAGAGCTACCACTAAAAGAAAAGGAAGACGCTTTGTTTTTCTGGTCCCTGGGATGTTCTAGAGCTGTGTACAGCTGGCCAACATAATGCATTGAATGCAGATTTTGTTTGGTGTGTTAAGTCTGTGCACATGCACTACTATACACAAATAGTGATGCATAGCTGCGTACAGCTGCCTTCCCTCATTCATGTCTATGGGCAGCTTAAGGACATCCCTTGCACCAGATATATGCAGTGTCTTTACGCTGTATGACCAAATGTGCCCATGTGCATGTAGTTTAACAATGCTTAGGACACTTTCACAGAAAAACAGAGTCCCGTACAAGGGACATGTTTTATGTGCCTGGGAAGCATACAGTTGTGACCAAAATTATTCAACCCCCAATGCTGTAAAGGGGTTTAGGGACTATAGTGTACATTTGGAATTGTATTCAGAATCAAATCCTACAAGGACGTTGTAACTACCCAAATGCAACTAAAATGACATCAATTGTTTATGTAATACAGTAGTAAATGGTTCTTATGTGGTTTCTTCATTGCCACAATTATTCAACCCCTTAAAGACTACCACTCTGAAGAACAGAGGTTCATACAGGTGCTTTCCATCAGGTATTGAAAACACCTGTGGATGTCACCGAGCAGCAATCAAGCATAATAAGCACCAATTAGGCAGCTTTAAAATGACTGTGATACTCAGCTCCTTCTAGACATTTACTGGTGTGGTTACAAACATGGTGAAGGCAAGAGAATGGTCCAGGAAGACAAGAGAAGAGGTGATTTCTCTTCACAGGAAGGGCAATGGCTATAAGAAGATTGCAAAGATGTTAAACATACCAAGAGACACCTTAGGAAGCATCATTCGCAAATTCAAGGCAAAGGGCACTGTTGAAACGCTACCTGGTCGTGGCAGAAAGAAGATGCTGACTTCGACTGCTGTGCGCTACCTGAAGCGTAGAGTGGAGAGAAGTCCCCGTGTGACTGCTGAGGAACTGAGAAAAGATTTGTCAGATGTGGGTACAGAAGTTTCAGCCCAGACAATAAGACGCACACTGCGTAATGAAGGCCTCCGTGCCAGAACTCCCAGGCGTACCCCCTTGCTGTCTCCAAAGAATAAGAAGAGTCGACTGCAGTATGCCAAAAGCCATGTGGACAAACCACAAAAGTTGTGGGATAGTGTTCTGTGGACTGATGAAACAAAATTAGAACTGTTTGGGCCCATGGATCAACGCTATGTTTGGAGGAGGAAGAACAAGGCCTATGATGAAAAGAACACCTTGCCTACTGTGAAGCATGGTGGAGGGTCAATCATGCTTTGGGGCTGTTTTGCTTCTGCAGGTACAGGGAAGCTTCAGCGTGTGCAAGGTACCATGAATTCTCTTCAGTACCAGGAGATATTGGATGGAAACGTGATGCAGTCCGTCACACACCTGAGGCTTGGGAGACGTTGGACCTTTCAACAGGACAATGATCCCAAGCATACCTCCAAGTCCACTAGAGCATGGTTGCAGAGGAAAGGCTGGAACATTTTGGAGTGGCCATCGCAGTCACCAGACTTAAATCCGATTGAGAACCTCTGGTGGGACTTAAAGAAAGCAGTTGCAGTGCGCAAGCCTAAGAATGTGACTGAACTGGAGGCCTTTGCCCATGAAGAATGGGCGAAGATACCCGTAGATCGCTGCAAGACACTTGTGTCAAGCTATGCTTCACGTTTAAAAGCTGTTATAACTGTAAAAGGATGCTGTACTAAGTACTAAGATTGAATGTCACTTGGGGGTTGAATAAAACTGATAATGCTGTGAGCACAGAAAAGACATTTGTGGTTATTTCATTATAACTGTTATGTTATATTTGTCTGACCTACAAGTGCCTCTTTAATGTAAATGTAAGCAAGATGACTGAATGATCAAAAGCAATGTCAAACTGGCCAAAACACTCAATTTCAGTGGGGGTTGAATAATTTTGGTCACAACTGTAGGTGTTGCATAGAGCCACAGCCAGTGGCCTGTTCAAAATAAATGACAGGCTGACAAACACAGCAGCTGAGACCTTACACATGCTAGCTTTTACATCCATAAAGGCATGGATACATGGCTGTTATTGTCCAGGGATGTGCATCTGTTCCTGTACGAAACACTCAAATTTGCTGTGTCTGTCAGCCTGTCATTGATTTTTAACAGCATGCTGCCTGCATCTTTACAGTACATTTGGGCACATAAGCGTAGCCCTTCTGCTCACTGTATGGGCCTCTGTGCCTATGTGAACTAGTCCTTATAAGTACAGATATAAGGCTAGATTCACACTTGTGTGTCTGCATTTTCATGTTTTTCATGCAATCCCATTAACGTTTATGGGGCCAAAATGTCACTACCAAAAAGCTCTTGCTCCTTTTTCTAAGTGAATGGAAGTGCATTGCTCAGGCATGAACAGGCTCAGGACAATAATGATTCCTCTTATTGAGTATTGTCTGAAGCCTGAAAGCTGCACACGTAAACATGGATTTAATGCGGCTTTTCACGCTTGTTCAAAATATGTAAACCTTTAGGCTAGGTCCACACCTGTGTCGGCGATTGCTGCTGCGGGAACTGCACTTGTTCCCCCAGCTGCAACCACCCTCACAGTGAAACACAAGGTATGCGGGCGGGTGCCATTAATCCTAATAGCACGTTGCCCACACTGGAAATCACATATGAACTGGGAATCGCACTGTACTTGCAGTTCCTGTGTTGGCTGCGATTCCAAAAATGGTGCAGGGACCTTCTCCCTGTGTTTCAGGAGGCACGGCAGCCCATTCAAATGAATGAGTTGCCATGCCTGAGCAAACTGCAGCTCACAGAGCGCACATATGTGAACCTAGCCTAAAGTGTACATAATCTGGGTACAGGTTCACTTTAACTTAAGAATGTAAATAACAGTCCCATGTCAGATTACACGTACATACTAGGTTTCGTCAGATTTATATAACACTTTTCCAATACGGTGACCTGACCAGGATGTTACATAATACATTGTTCTTACATCACAGCTTGACACTATCATCCATCTGGCTCAAGAACTTGCTCACCAAAGTTAAATATATAATATGTAAACCAGCGCAAACATAGACCTCTACACACCATCAATACATAAAGTGCATCATAATAAAAAAAAATAATAAAATTAATATTAATAAAAATCAATAAAAAATTAATAATAAAAGTCCACAGAAAACACCAAAAAGATTTTTTTGTCTGTGAAATATATATATATATATATATATATCAAGTGAAAAAATATTTATTAATCAAGTGACTTTCTTCTTTCCCAAAGACTCTTCAAATACACCAAAAAGAACTTTCACCTTCCACCCGTGAAACCAACATCAAATACACTCACCAGATTTAGGTGAATGGGACACTTTTTAGGAATTTAAGGGATCCTAATACCCTCTTTGCTGTTCACTCTAAAGGGATCTTCAACGATACAAATAGGCTCCACCGTTCAACCAGGGAGAAAAAAACTTACATAGTGTAATATTGCCACTTAAAATCAATATTCAAACTAAGAATTATTACCACTCACATTTATTTCTCTTTCAAAAGGCATGTTTATTTAAAACCAGCATCTTCCAGACCAGTAATGAACACTGTTTTTTCCTCCTCAGGACTCTCACATCCCAGCTCAGGATATAGCAGCAGCTATACAGAGAAAAGAAGAAAGTCACTTGATTAATAAATATTTTTTCACTTGATATTTTTTCACTTGATATATATATATATTTCACGGACAAAAAAATCTTTTGGTGTTTTCTGTGGACTTTTATTATTAATTTTTATTGATTTTTATTAATATTATTTTCTTTATTTTTTTTATTATGATGCACTTTATGTATTGATGGTGTGTAGAGGTCTATGTTTGCGCTGGTTTGCTCATTATTTATTGTGGTTTGTGTTTTTTGCACAGTGCACAGCAGCAGTATAGAACCTGTGGGAATCTGTTGGCGCAGGAATAATAGTTTATATAAATATATAATATGTAGATTTCTTAAATATAAGGTTTAGTGATCTGTGCTGTCCATTTCCTTCTACATCCGTTACTATTTCAAAACACCGTTCTATAATAGTAAGTCTTTTGTATGCTGTTCATTACAGCTGAAGCCCCTGAGTCAGCATCTTTCTATTGTCCATGATAATTTAATGTGCTAGATTCCCTGCTTTGGCCTTATGACAGGCATCTCCACCTATCTAGAAAGAGAGCTGTGAAGTGTCTAGTGCAAAGTGCTCCTGATGTCCTATCCTTTCTTTGTGGCTCAAGTCACTTCACTTTTTGCTACTGTGGGCCATAATGAGAAATCTTAGCATAATTCTGAATCCCTGTTTGTGAGTGTTTTAGCTGTTCATTGTCTTACTGTGAAAAAAGGAAACTGCTGAACGCTCTTTTCGGACCCCATACAATGCACCAGCTTTTTATTCAGTAATCAGAGGTGCGTAATTTACTTTATAAAATCATTAGTAGTGATATTACTTGATGGTGAGGAGACAGAGATGTTTCCTGTAGATAAGCAATGTACTAAACTGTGAACTTCACCTATTTTGTACATTTTAAAAATAAAATTACTATAAATAATATGATTGAAAGAGCAAAATAGTAACATTCAGCAAGGGAACCCCATTCTAACACATTCTTTACAATACCTAGGGTTTTTGGGGGGGAGTAAAGGAATTAATTTTGTCAAAAAATGTTATCTCTGCAAGGTTTCCAGAGTAATGTATTTGGGTATAATCGTTGTGACTCAAGGCTCCACCAGGTCTTCTTGCATGACAAACCACTAGGTGTGCCAGCAAGGACAGAGCTCATCTTGGCTCAAAACATTCCCTACTGGCTATATTTGTTGTTGGACGTGGCATACCAGTTTTCTATTGAAAACATGCTTTTTGTTCTTTGCCAAAACTGTAAAGTAAAACTCGAGCCACATTCCTTTTCTTTAGTATAAAGTGGGAAAGCTTAAACCCTGGTGGAGGTACCGGGTATATGTCAGGGCAGACCAGGGTTAATAAGTACAGACAACATATTGTGCATCCCAAACAGAAATTCTGTTACCTTCCTTGTATAAATACATTGCTTTAACTTGTTTTTTAGTTTCTCCTATTATTTTTTTCCAGACCCAAATCTGCAGAATCTGATCCTACACCTTCCATGTCAGAAGCTCTTCAGTCTCCTGTCACTGATAGCCCGTCTTCTGTTGCTCCACCTCCTACAAAGAGCGTTCCACCCTTTCCAGAACCACGTGTACCATACCCTCATTACTCCTCACTCACTACTCTGGAGCAGGATACCTATGTGAAACTGATGATTAAATTCATTAACAAGAAAAAGAATAATCTCAATATATTGCAGCTGAAGGAATACAAACATTTTGAGGTACAGTGTATCACATGAATTTACACAGATCACATAAATTGTTGTGGTAGCTTTCTAGTTATCAATACATTATTTGAAATAAACTTAGGAAAAAATGTAAACCTGAGAATGAGAGCTACCGGTAATTTAGTTTGGCCGGATACTCAGATTTTGATTGTTAATGCTTTCTTTAAAAATAGTATCTAGTCTTTGAAATGCATATATTCTTCTTTACATGCCTTCACTTTTCCACTCCATTTAGTTCTTGAAATTAAAGTTGAGCAGTGAACATATGGAGTTCCAGAAATTTCTCCAGAACGCAGCACGCAGCTGTGCTGAGGATTACAATGTGCTGTGCGCAGATGCCACAAGATACATTCAGGTAAGTACCCTGCTACTAACTTGCTTGCTTTTCACCAATCCAGTAAAAAGGAAAACCTGAATAGACACAGCCCAGGAATAACATGTAACCCAGGTAACTGCTGACTGTTTAAGAATTCAGCTCCATCTAAATTAGACCTTTTGTAAAAGAACAGCTCAGCAGACTCCATCACAATACACTGTATGAAGAAATGTTTTTCTTTTGAAACAATACATGCGTAAAGTAAGACTTTTTTAAAGCTGAAGTTAAAAAAAAAAAAAAAAATCCCTATAGCTTTAGTGACCTAACTTACCTGTTGTGAAGTATGTCCCACATTGTGCAGGCAGCTGGATCCTGTAGAATCTTCTCAGCAGGGATGCCCAGTGCTCTTCCTTCTGCTGAACTATTGGCACAGTGGAGGTTAATAGCCCTGATGGGGGGCCTGTCCCTCTTCCTTCATTGGGATAAGTTGTATCATACTATGCACTGTATGTAACTCAATCTGTGAATGGTGGAGAGAATCCTGTGGCTTATCAGATTCTCCCCCCATTTAGAGATTGTGTTATATACAGTGTACACTGGGAAACAACTTTTTCCAATGGAGGAGGAGGTGGTGGGTCCCCATCAGAAGCTTGTTCACTGCAGCTTCTGCTTCACTTGCAGAACTATTAACCATCGCAATACCGGATGTTAAGCACAGAAGAGGAGGATCGAGGCTTATTGTGTTACAGACCCAGAGCGTTTATATAAAAGGGGAGCTCCGATTTCCCTTGCTGTATACTTATTCTTAGTTGGTGACTCAAAGTCTTGAAGTCAGCAAACATCCAGGCAACCAATTTTTTCCTAAAGAGGTTGGCATCCTCCATAATTTTCATAATTTTGTCATTTTGTTTTAGATCTGTTTCTGTGTCGCTGTCAGAGAATTACCTTACTTTCCTTCTGGTATAACATCAGCAGGACATGGAGTGAGGGCAAATCTCTCTTACCGAGTCCAGGATAGCAGTAAAAGTTTGACAGGGGTTCTAACTCTTCTCTTCTCTACTCTACTCTAAAACTCCCAAATCTTAAACTTAAAAAAGTGTTTCGGCTGAACATACACTACAACGTGGCTGTTTTTTTTTTTTTTAAATTATAATTTACATTTCAAGGTAAGCCTGTGTATTGTACATCCAAGTTTTCTAAAAGTGCACTTGGTTTTACACTTAGCGGTCCTGAACCTCCTTTTCTGCAGTCCCCCACCGGTGCTGTCTGCTATTCTTTATCTCCGAGTTCTCCCATAGCAAGCTGCTTGCTATGGGGGCAATTGTGCAGGCTCAATCGCAAGCCGGGCTGTCTGTGTTCATTGACACACACAGTGCTGCTCAGCCCCACCCCATGCTCCCTCTTCATAGGTTTTGACTGACAGCAGTGGGAGCCAGTGGTACAGCCTGTGCATGCAGCAAGAAAGGAGAGCAGAGCTGCTGGTGGGGACAGCGCTGGGTCGATAATGATTTCAAGTAAGTGTTTGTGGGGAAACACGCATTGGAAGGTTTTTCAGCTTGTTGCAGAGAATGTATTAAGATAAAAACAAACTTTTTCCTTTAGAACCACTTTAAGCCATAAAAAGCTTTAAAATAAGCCATCACTGACCTCTAGCAGCATGTAATGTGAAATAATTTGTTCTCAGCAGTCCTCAGACAGATCACAGCAAAGACTAATTTCCTGTCAGTTTCTAACAGCTTAGAAACACCTAATATGTGTTTTAAATTAGAGGGCTAGTAGGCTGCCAAGATTAGACTCTGTTGAGGAAAAGAAAAAGAAAAAGCGTTGGACTCTTAGGGTTATCTCACTGGTATTATTAGATTAAAGTGATGCTGATGTAAATGATCTGGTTTTTGGACAGGCAGCGTCTACACCCCAGAGGATATCCACAGTCTCCTTGACTTAGTGTAGTGTAACAAAAACTGAAATTGGTGTGCTACACCATTGCTAGGAGGTCCAAATACATATTTATTCCAGTAGAAGGCAAGGGATCAATCCAAAAAGTATCCAGCACGTTTTGAGGGTCATCTGGGCATGATTAACAAAATTGTGAATAGACTAGAAGTGATCTGGACCTTTTTTATGTGTTTTTTTTTTTTTTTTTTTTCCAGTATGATTGCAAGCACAGGCCTTGTCAGCAGCTGGTTTAGCAGCTGTATAGTCTGAAGAGACTGCTCTTGGACCCCTAAAACACGTTGGATACTAATTTGAATTATCCCCTGACTTTTATTGGAATACATTTGTATCTGGACCTCTTACCAGTGGTGTGGTGCTTCAATTTCAGTTTTTTAGATTTGATTCTGGTACAAAAGAAAGCATTATGAAAAGAGATTCAGTGCCTCTGTTGTGAGATTTGAAGCCTAGTTTTGCCACAATGTATGTAGCTACATGGTTGGATGTGGGTTTGTTTTAAATTGTTTTTACTTCTTGTTCTGAATATGTAAATACTTTAGTGTGCATAGTCTGGGCGCAGAATTACTTGAACTTGCTCCAAAACCTGTGCTGCATATACTTATCCTCCATTTGCTGGTGGTGCCAGCAAATTTTTCACATAAGGAATCCTTTCTTACCTGGTGCCAGGTAAGTAAAGATGCCAGCAGCTTGCAGTTCTGCTTATGCAAACAATAATTTAATCTGCAAAGCGAGAAAAAAAAAAAAGAGTACAAAGGGGTAAAGAGCTCATGGGTCATAAAAACACAACACTTGTGAATAAATACACATTGTTTAGATTATGTAATATGTATATTAATATTAAAGACTTAAACTGTGTTGTCTGGTTTAAAATATAAATGTTGTTCAGGTTGGCTAGACACAAAATAATGCATGTGAAATACTATGTTAATAATTTAATAGGAAGTGAATAAATTGAATTTCTAAAGTGTTACTAAACTCAGGTCCCTCCATTCACTATATCTGGTCTCCCACAGTACACAGAACATGGAAGTGCAATTATTTTTGTAAATATTAACTTCTAAATACCTTTTCTCATTAGCAGTACATAGCAGTCTTGTGATTCTATTAGTGTATGGTAGAGCACTGGTTAAAGCTTGTAGGAGTAGTTTTAATTATCCTCTGAGTGTCATATGAGGCTGTAGGATCCCTGATCATCTGTATGGACAGCGCTGATTGTCTCTGTGCCAATCACATGCACCCTAACTCCCCCCCAAAAAAAAGCAAACCCCACTCCCTCCTAGGGCTCTGTACCTCCTGATGGATTGGGGACTGTGGAAGAAGGGGAGGATCAGAAAACAAAGAATCAAACAGCCTTTTTACACAATGCAGAGGATTAACCCGTTAAATACCACAGTGAGTATAACAAACATGCTTTACTGCATATACAGATTGATTTTACTATTGTGTGTTTCGTAACACTTTAAGTGCATAGACACCAATTGAACAATGTGTCTAGTTACAGTTTATAATTATGTAATGCTGTTTACAGATTTTACATAAATGTATTCTTGCTTATTTTCAGGAAATGATAAGGTCCTGCCAAGCTTATGTAAAAGATTACCCTGAACTCTATGTTGTCCATGATATGACAAGCATCCTGGGAGGGAAGTTTATTCCTGACTTGTCACTGAATCTGGAGAAGTGTCTTCTTAAAATGGTAATAAACACAACCAGTCCTATCATTTCATCCCTAAATATTTTTAAGTGTGAGAGATTACCACTAAATGGCTAGCAGAACACCTGGAACTTGATGTACATGTCCACATACACACAGTTTGAATGACACAATCACCCAAACCTAGAGCAAACAAGCTAAAGTTTGCATTTTACTTACATATAGTTTTATATGCATTTAAAATTCAGCACTTTATGAATCAATGGTGCCATACATAGCTGGGTCTAAAAATGAAAATATGAGATGTGTTAGCAGCGTGTATATACATGTAAATAAGGCTATCAGAAGATGTGTACGTGTCTTGAGCTGTGCCCATCTAAACGTGCCTAATTGTGAATACTTTAGGTGCATATTTTATAGAGAAACTTCAGCTAGCTCTGCCAGCAAAAAACTGTGCTCCATGCAGAAAATACACATAACCTGTGTGAATAATCCTTTAGAGGGCCACACTCTTTACACCTTAATTCCTGATTGTCAGGTGATTCCAGCCTTTAATTGTGCTGGCAAAGGCGGTCAAGCTGCACTTGGACAGCTGAGACCAACCTCATTTGTCTGAGCTCTTTCTGTATCATTTCACACTGCTTTCAGACTGCTTTTTTTGCACAACATACACAAAGTAAGCAATTATTTGTACCATTGCTATCTTCAAGATAATTGCAATCCTCCACAGAAGTAAATAACCCTGTCTATTCTCTGACATTTTATGTGGAACTTCATTTATAATTAAAAATAATGTTTTAGGTCTGCAGACCCACATTTCTGTACAGGTGTCCTGCTTACACAGTTCTTTTTTAGGTTTTGGGTTTCAATTTAGTGCTTACTCCTGTAATGATGAAAAACATCTTGCACAGCCTTTTACCCTTAAATCTAATTAGATGGTGAAAAGTTATTTGGCTGAAGATGGTTATTTGCAATTCAACAGCAAGCCAATTCAATATTGGCTTAGGATGTCATGATTGAGATGACATTGGGGAGCAGACTGTGTTCAAAGAAGACTCATTTTCCTACTGAGCACCAACACATTACTACAGCTCACAGCAATCAACTAGTACAATCCATGTGAATGTCAGGCTGAACCGAGGTAAAGATAAGGTTGCAGGGTCCTCTCTGTGTGTCTTCACTCCCTTCTGAGATATGTGAGAGCACCTTGGAGCTGCAGGCAGTAGTAAGCTTCAGCTTGAGCCCTGGTTCACACTGATGCAAATCTGATCCGGTTCTGTGTTCCAGAATGCATAGATTAGCATATCAAGGGAGATAACATGGCTTTCTATGGAGGTTGTTCACACCTACGCATTCCAAACACAATGCAATTTTCAAAAGGGTCCTGTGCGTGTCTGGTGCAATAAATTTTTGAAATGGAAACAGCCGTAAAAACGCATAGGTGTTCAAATGCAATGTGATTTCAGTGTGAGAGACACATTTTTCTAATGTCACAAAATTAGCCGGAACAGAAATTGCATCAGAATTGAGGCAAAGTAGCACAACAACTGCTCCTGAAATCGCACTTGAAAACACATAGAAATCACACTGCATCAGTGTGAACTAGGGCTGAGTCTTTTCTCCCAGATGCTATGCCCTCCCTGGGTAACAGAACTCTCAATCCTATTACTCCTTTCAAGTTTCCTGATGGAACACTGTCCTGGGAAAGATCGGCAGAGGAGCACAGTGCCTGAACATGGTTGGGTGTTTGTGTATGTAGTATCTCACGCTGCTTTGCTCTTTCCTTTTACACATTTACTTGTCACATAAAAAGGTGGATGGAGATTGAGCTCTATCATCTGGAGGGTGGAAGGGGAACACTAGTATTAGAAGTACATATCAGGGAAGTAAGAGGAGTATACCAGGAATCAGAGTTGCCAAACCAGGATCACTTAAGCTGTCACAGAACAAGCTTGTTCATTCACTGTGAGCTGCCTGTGGCTTTAGATTAAGAGCTGTAAACTGTATCATGTCAATGAATGGCTGTGTCTTTGAAAGGGTTGTGTGGAGAGTGTGTCTTTCACAGTCCTGTATGGATGAATGTTTTCTTGCACATTCATTGTAAGGACAATATATTTGCAATAATGTGGCTTGTGACAACTCGCCAGTGACATGATAGTATTGCTTTGCAGCAAAGAGAAAACATTGTAGAATGTGACTCCCCAGCCAGATAGTACTGTCTTTCTTATACAGCCAGTGAGGAAGCAACCTGTGTAGATGGGTGATATTCCCTGCAATAATGATCTTGTTGCTGGTAAGTTGTCACACTTGTTATCCTGTTGCTGGCCATAATTGAATCCCTGCTGGACTGGCCAAATTTCCGTCAGTGTTTGGGCTCCCCTACTTGACAGGAGTTGGTTGTTTAATCCACTTCTGCTGAAGTGGCTTGTTGAAAAATAATTAATCAGCCGCTGTCGAAAAAAAACACTGTCCCGGCAGATTTGTGTGGATGGAAGAATATGATGGTTTTACCCACTAGCTGAAAAAAATAAAAAAAACAACTAACCATGTATGGCCAGGTTTAAGTGGAATTGCTCTGTATCTGGGCACCACAAATCAAAAATGCTTTTTTTAATTATTTTCTTATATTCTAAGCTCCCTCATCCATGTCTCCATGCTTTGTTTTGCTGAGAAATCACTTTAGAAAAATACCCCCTGGCATTTCTGGAAGTGGCCATCCTGAGTAAGGGCCAATGAATCATGTATCACTTCATGAAATTCATCTGCCCTTAGCTGAGGCATGAGCTAAGAACCCTCCCTCCCCTCTTGAAGACTGCTGGGATGTATGAAATCATTTGCTTGGCATGGAAACCAGGAAGTAACTAAAGAAATGTAAATAAATAAATTTAAAAAAAGTAATATACTTTCCTATCTATTTACTAATGCTAGCAGCACAAGGGTTAAAAATAGTCCATGTTGATTGAGAGTGTGAAGTTCCACTTTTAGGCAGATCTGTAGTGTAGATGTGCCATGTCTGTGAGTGATGAGCAGCCACAAACCCTTAGGCAGGTCATACATTAAACAATTTTTTTTTTCCTGCAACCCAGAAAATTGCTCAATTCCCCTATCAACACTGAATCCCTCCCACAGAGTTTTTGTATTCTGACAGTGGGAGGTTTCCCAGCCGTCTGAATACAATGATCACTGCAAGCGCTATAGCCGCCGGAAATAATTGAATGAAACAAAACCTGACATGCTGGTTGTACTGAAGTCAACTGAGTGACCAGCCTGCTCATACATGGATCGCAATTCATACGATTCCTGCTGAACTGGGCCAAATTTTGATCTGTCTGTGGTTTGCTTTACTCTCTCACACTTTCTACCTTTCTCTACCTTCTCCTTTGTCTCTCCATCCCTCCCTAATTCTTTTATTTCTCATTCTCATTCTCACTCTCTTATTTCTCATTTATCTCTTTATTGTTTCTCTCTTCCTTCCCCCTACCCTCTCTCTGTCTTCTTCCCCTTCCCTCTCTCTGTCTTCTTCCCCTTCCCTCTCTCTCTCTCCCCCTCCCCCCTCTCTCTCTCTCTCTCCTCCCCCCCCCCTCTCTTTCCCCTTCCCCCCTCTCTTTCCCCTTCCCCCTCTCTTTCCCCTTCCCCCTCTCTCTCTTTCCCCTTCCCCCTCTCTCTCTTTCCCCTTCCCCCCTCTCTCTCTTTCCCCTTCCCCCCTCTCTCTCTTTCCCCTTCCCCCCTCTCTCTCTTTCCCCTTCCCCCCTCTCTCTCTTTCCCCTTCCCCCCCCCTCTCTCTTTCCCCTTCCCCCCTCTCTCTCTTTCCCCTTCCCCCCTCTCTCTCTTTCCCCTTCCCCCCTCTCTCTCTTTCCCCTTCCCCCCTCTCTCTCTTTCCCCTTCCCCCCTCTCTCTCTTTCCCCTTCCCCCCTCTCTCTCTTTCCCCTTCCCCCCTCTCTCTCTTTCCCCTTCCCCCCTCTCTCTCTTTCCCCTCCCCCCCCTCTCTCTTTCCCCTTCCCCCCTCTCCCCTCTCTCTCCCCCTCCCCCCTTCCTCCCTCTCCCTCCCCTCTCCCCTCCCCCCTCCCTCCCTCTCCCTCCCCCACCCTCCCTCCCTCTCCCTCCCCCACCCTCCCTCCCTCTCCCTCCCCCACCCTCCCTCCCACCCTCCCTCCCTCTCTCTCCCCCACCCTCCCTCCCACCCTCCCTCCCTCTCTCTCCCCCACCCTCCCTCCCACCCTCCCTCCCTCTCTCTCCCCCACCCTCCCTCCCTCTCTCTCCCCCACCCTCCCTCCCTCTCTCTCCCCCACCCTCCCTCCCTCTCTCTCCCCCACCGTCCCTCCCTCTCTCTCCCCCACCCTCCCTCCCTCTCTTTCCCCCACCCTCCCTCTCTCCCACCCTCCCTCCCCCTCACCCTCCCTCCCCCTCTCTCTCTCCCACCCTCCCTCCCCCTCTCTCTCTCCCACCCTCCCTCCCCCTCTCTCTCTCCCACCCTCCCTCTCTCCCCCCCACCGTCCCTCCCTCTCTCCCCCCTCCCTCTCTGGACTCCATCGGGAGCCCTGCATGTGGAATGCCCATTTTTATTCAGAGGTTCCATCTCATATCATCTCCGCTTTCTATATGCTGATATAGTGACAACTGTTCCTTAGAGTTTATATTCTCATTGGTCTATAAACGTTTCCCATTTTTGCAACTTATCGTTTTCTCCACTCTTTTTTTTTTTCTCCTCTTTCTGTACTCGGCACTTAAGTATGCTGTTTGTTTCTATGTCTCTCCATCAGTACGTATTTTGTAATATTCATCGAATACCTTGTATGTTTTATTCCTGTTCGTCAATGTATCTGTTTTTGACTGATTCGCTGCTCCTATCTATTCTATAATAAAATTATTTGTAAAAGAATATTACTGGTAGCAGATCCTAACATTCTTGCTGTCTTCAATATAAAACAATGCAAATGGGCCCCTCAGGACTCAAAGTTATTTTAACTATGTTATGTCATCATAAACTTAAAGGTGACTTGGGGATCCCTATCTTAGCAAATTACTACAAAGCAGTACATATAGCACCTTCCTGCCTCCCAGTCTGCAACCCACTCAACTAAACTCTGTCCTGTAACAATCCCTAGCAGTTTGGTGCTACACTAATGCAGGCCATAGATGGGTCGAAAATCGGCCGATTTTTCGGCCGAAAATAAAATCGGCCGATTTTCGGATCGTTAGTGGGCGATTTGGTCGGCCGTTTTTCGGTATTTTGGCCGTTTTTTTTTTTTTCGGTAAAGTTGGAAAAAAATCGGCCGATTTTGCCGATCGGCCGATTTTCGCGGCAATTAGTGGGCAAATCGGCCGATTTTTTACCGATAAAAAATCTGCGCATGAGCAGTGACCTGCAAGAGGAAGACAAAAAGAAGAAAAAGAAGAAGAGGAAGACGATGAAGAAGAGGATGAGGAAGAAGAAGAGGATGAGGAAGAAGAAGAGGATGAGGAAGAAGAAGAGGATGAGGAAGAAGAGGAGGATGAGGAAGAGGATGAGGATGAGGAAGAAGAGGAGGATGAGGAAGAAGAGGAGGATGAGGATGAAGAAGAAGAGGAGGATGAGGATGAAGAAGAAGAGGAGGATGAGGATGAAGAAGAAGAAGAGGAGGAGGAGGATGAAGAAGAAGAGGAGGATGAGGATGAAGAAGAAGAGGAGGATGAGGATGAAGAAGAAGAGGAGGATGAAGAAGAAGAAGAGGATGAGGAGGATGAAGAAGAAGAAGAGGATGAGGAGGATGAAGAAGAGGATGAGGAGGATGAAGAAGAGGATGAGGAGGATGAAGAAGAGGATGAGGAGGATGAAGAAGAGGATGAGGAGGATGAAGAAGAAGAAGAGGATGAGGAGGATGAAGAAGAGGATGAGGAGGATGAAGAAGAAGAAGAGAGGATGAGGAGGATGAAGAAGAAGAGGAGGATGAGGAGGATGAAGAGGAGGATGAGGATGAAGAAGAAGAAGAGGAGGATGAGGATGAAGAAGTAGGATGAAAATAAGAAGAATTCCAGTCCAGCAAAAAGTGTCTGCAGAGAGCTCCGCTATTTCTGACAGTTCTCTGACAGTTCCTTCACATTTACAGCGGTTGAAACATTGTATCTATTTGTTTCCGAATAAAAACATCTGTATCCTAAATGGAAACAAATAGATACATTGTTGCAACTTCTATAAATGTCAAGGAACTGTCAGAGAACTGTCAAAGAAATAGCAGAGCTCTCTGCAGGGACACTTTTTGCCGGCTCTAGACGGGTAGAAAATCGGCCGATTTTTTTTTTACCATTGATGGTAACGTCGGCCACTTGAACAACCGATTTTTCGTTTTTTAAAAGAAAAATCTGCAGTTTTTCTCCCCATCTATGGCCTGCATTAGTACTTCAAGGGCTTCTTTCATCCTACCTGCCCTTGCTAGGCATCATCAGGTGGCTAATTGTCCCCCTACAGGAATGAAATCCCATAGCAACTTTAGATGGATATTTATAGGTTTCTCTGATCATTTACTGTCATTTAAGATATTTCAATCCTTTTAAGAAACCCACAAAGCACCCAATACAATTACCTTTCATTACAGGTAATTTTGCAACTTTATCTCTTCCTTACTCAATAAGCGTGGTACACCACTTTTACCTACAAATTTTGAAAATAGAGGCTGCACATACTCACATGCCCCAGGTCTGACCACAACAATAGAATCACACCCGCTTCCAAAAGCTCCACCAACATATTAGCTTTAGAAATATTTTAACCTATTCTCTTCAGGTGTACATTACTCTATTCTGTATAAGTAAATACATTCCTAATTACTCCTCAAACTGTTTTTAGGCAATGTCAAGGCACAATGCCACATATCTGATAATCCTGCCCTAGGTCTGTAACCTAAATTATTCAGTGCTCAGTCATAATCTAGAAAAGGACCCTTGCGAAGCTCTACTAAACAAGCCCATACCATACATCCCACAGTTGTTGGTTTAATTTTTTTTTTTATATATATTTTGATATCTCGCAATAGTTTTTGAGAGTTTGGACCCATGGATAGATTACGCAAAACCTAGTGAAGCACTTCCTTTGAAAATGTATGTGCTGCTGCCCTCGCCTCTCCTCCCCCCTCCCTTTCTTTCCTCCCATCTTACATTTTTTTCCCTTCTCCAAATTCACTTTCCCCTTTTTTGTTCTATCCCTCCCAACCTTCTTTCCTTCTTTCTTCTTTTTTTTTTTTTTCCTTCAACTTTCTATTTGAGCCCCCTTTCCCCACTATTCTCCTTCTCTCTGAAATTATCTCTTACAGTCTAATTCCATACCCCACAGCATCAGTTCTTTATATCATGCTCTTTCGTATACGTGAGACCCTGCATGAGTTCAGGTCTCTACAATCTATTCAAATAAGGTACGTCAAGGATTGGCATCGTGCATCATGTATAATCACATGTAGTATTGAGAATGCCATGATTGGTACACAGCTCTTTAAAAGGTTTTGTACACTATTGGTGTTAACATTTCATACATATATCCTCTATTTTATGCTTTTGAGAGTAATCCCACACTAGTATTCCTTGGCCTTTATTATTTCTCCTTCAGATGCTTTATCACTTAAAATAAAAAAACTTATAAGTGCATAATAAATGCACATTTTTATAGGGTAAAAAAATATGCTTTTATATTTTTGTTAGGTGCCTGTAAAGCATTGCACTCGCGATCAGTAGATTGTGGGTGTAATGCCACGTTCCTGCAGACGGTCTGTGTAGTTGTCTGCCCATACCTCCAATACGGGCAAGCAGTTACAGTCTTACAGGAAACTCAGTGAACTACCTAGAGTGATCAAAAGCGCTTTGGTAGTTCATTGAGAACTACAAGCCGACAGCTGCAAAGACTGTCAGAACTTGTGGTTTTCCCATTCCCAGAATATTGTGAATGAATGATGTGGCCAGGCAGGCAGAGCTCTGCAGCGCTGTGTTTTATCCAGATTGTGACATCCACCAGGGGTAGAAGATCCCCTGCTAGCTGTCAAAATGGGGGATCGGAGGCCAGTGCATCTGTAACATGTTATACCTTGAGTTTGGATGTAACATGTTACAAAAGGTGAACTTAACCTTTAAATATTAAAAAGTGTCATGTTTGTCTTCATGCTCTTGTGCCAGATAGACTCTCCAACTGGATATCTGTAATATTTCACTGTTGAAATCCCAGTAAAAACATTGTAAAAGAAAATATTACCCAGGGCTCAGAAAACTACACACTTCCAACTCTGCAATAGTGGTCAGTGTGCTCATGTATGACATTTAGAGACTAATGGTGAGGGGCAGGAGGGGAGCTCTTTAACGCAACTTTAAGCCCTGGTTCACACTGGATCTGACCTTGAAATCATGCGACTTCACTTGAAGTTGCACAATTTCAATGTCACATATCAGTGTGACTTGGCAGACATCTGTGAGACTTCATGCACAGATTCAAGTTGCTCCTGAAATCGCAATAAATGGTGCAGGACTCTTATCTTCAAATCTGTGCGGCACTGCAAAAGTTGGAGTCCCACCGATTTGAATGGTTCTATTTTCGACAATAGGGTGCGACTTGAAACTGTGAAACTGCTTGACAAGTCACACTGGCGTAAACCGTGGCTAAGAGTTCTAGGGCTCTGGGCTGCAAGGTATTCAGAAATCTGAAGCTACATGTAGGTACCAGCAACTAAAATGCTTGCTTGTTTTATTGACTGATAAACATTTGTTTTTTTCCAGGGATCAGTAAACTTTGTGAAAGTCAAATTTCCAACAGATGATATTGTTCTCTCAAAGTCATACAAAAAAGTTTCCCGAACCGTGTCCCCAGTGAGAAAGGCTGGGCGTCTGCATAAGGTACAATTTCATTTTAGTGATAATGTTTTATTTATTTGTTTAATTTTAATTTTTTTCTTGTAGAATGTTTTGACATTTGCAATGGATAGATTCATTATCTTAAATTACATACAGGGGAAATGTTTTTGTTTTTAAACTTTAAAATTTAAACTCAGCGGATAGGGCTTGAATTATTTTGCAAATTAGTTTTACGTAATAGCTGTCAGGTCCTTTTGGAGATAATTTGAACAAAACATTTTTCTTTTCTTAGTAACTTGAATTCTTTTTTAACCATTTGCCTACCGGGCACTTTCACTCCCTTCTTGCCCAGGACAATTTTCAGCCTTCCGCACTGTCGCAATTTGAATGACAATTGAACGCTCATGCAACACTGTACCCAAACAAAATTTTTATAATTTTTTTGTGACAAATAGTTTTCTTTTGGTGGTATTTAATCACCACTAGGGTTTTTATTTTTTGCTAAACAAAAAAAGACCCAAAATTTTGAAGAAAAAAAAAGGTTTTCCTTTTAGTTTCTGTTATAAAGTTTTGTAAATTAAGTGATTTTTCCCTTCAGTGATGTGCTCCGATTTAGGCGGCACTGACAGGCATCACTGATGAGCACTGATAGGTGGTGGGGGGCGTGGTTGTGGGAGGATGTCCATGGATGCCCATTCAGAACTAGCCGACCTCATTGTAGCTGGCTAAACAAATTGAGTCTAAACACAGGAGGCATGTATAAAGACACTGAAATATGCAAAAGCCCGAACTAGAAAAGCTACCTGGACTTTTTGGGTACCATACCAACAACTAAATATAAAAGTGTTATAAATTTCATAACTTTATTGTACAATATTAAAAAAAAACATGATTGTAGTACAAAAACAGGCTCTCTTAAAACACATATACCATTGCATGTTGTGACAATGCAACCATCAAACTTGATATAAATAGCTTCAAGATTGCATATAAAGTCATAAGGAGAATGTAATGTATAGAACTCCTTCATGTAAATAGTTCTGATGTGTTTTGCAGGTCAAAAGCTTACTTCCTCAGGGTGATCTGATATATATCTGTTTTTTCAAAATTCACAACATAGCCACTGTCACAACAACGAAGAACCACAGTCACTCACTTTTTTTTTTTTTTAATTCAAATATTTATTAATTTTTCATATTCATAAATACATATAAAAAGAGAAAAATAAATAAAGAAGATAATACATTTCTTCAACACTCTCATATATCTTATAAAATTCTTATCTCCTTCTATTTTCCCCCCCTTATTTCCCTTCCCTCTACCCCTATTTCCTACCCTCCCTCCACCCTCCCACTCTGCATTTCTCTCTTACATCCTTTCCTAAAGATCAAAAAAAAAAGAAACTTCATTTATCACTTTCCATTGCTTCACATATATTCATTTGATGTACAAATTCTTCCCATTCCATCTCCTAATGTAGATCTCCATTTTGTCTTCTTGGCTATAATACAACTTCTCCATCTTACTGATCTGATTTACTCTCTCTACCCAATCCTTTTCTCCCGGCACCTCTGGACTGTGCCAGAATTTAGGTATTAGGCCCTTTGCTGCATTCACATAGTACCATATACCCCAATCTTTATATGTATTCACTGGTATCTCTGTACTATGTAACAAGCACACTTCTGGATCTAGTCCTATCTTTATCCCTGAAATTTTCCTTATTAAATTGACCATTTTCACTCACTTGAGGAAGGACCAATTCATTGTAAAAATATGTGGTGTGAGGGCAGAAAAAATACCAATTCTATATAAAGGAAAAAAAAGGGATGAAAAAAGGAGAAAATTCAGAAAAGAAAAAGAGAAAACAAGAAATAATAAGAAAAAAAGAGTCAATAAACTTCTGAACCCAATATACTATATATACTCATACTTAAACTGTAGAGGGGGACAAAAGATCTAACCCGAGCTTGTTGGCTACGCACTGTATATTAGTCAACCTATCCAAACTACACCCTTACTCCCCATAATGGATATATGTCTTTTTGTGAATATTGAAGAATATAATATGTGAACATTTTTCTACTAAAGTTCACTAAAGCTTAGTTTTAATATTACAAATACAATTGCTGCACTTGGTATAGGGCAAACATTTTCTACAAATGTGTGTAGATTTTGAAGTGTTCTAGGTAGCTCTTTTTATAAAGATTACCTTTCAAGCTGGTTCACACCACAAAAACGCATTTCAGATATGTTCGAGATGCGTTTCTGCATTTGCATTTTTGATGTATTCCGTTGCGTGTTTACCACGTTTTTGATGCGTTCCAGATGCTTTTTTCCTGTTTTTTTTTTTTTCACCATACTGGGGTCTGGTGTATTCTACCTATTTTCTGTAACTGGAACACCCTGAAACTGTGGTGTGAACTGTGCAATTAAAACCCTATTTTACCTATTTTACATGCGTTTTTGATGCAGAAGAAAAAACGCATGGGACTGCATGTGGTGAGAGCTGGTCCATAACGTTACAATATGACTGCACAATCTCCGTTAGATTTGCCAAAACTCTAATATTAGGACCAACGTAAATCATGCAATCAATGTGTATCCAGTCAAGCAGACTCTTGCACTACATAGTTGTTGGTAGATCTTACCGTAAAATTGTAACCTGTGGTGAATTTAAAACTGGTTCTGATACTAATAACTGTTTACTGTTCCTCAACAGGGTGTGACCTCAGATCCCAACATTTCTAAACTGGTTTCAAAGTACTATCCGCAGGTTGTGCTTACTGTGCAGGCTTTGTACACTCTGCTTAATAATCATGGACCTGTATACAGTGAACAGTGGGAGATTCCTGTTCGTGTGGAGACAATTAATAGCATAGGTGAGATGACTAGCCTAGATTGTGCATTTTCCATGTTTTTTCCGGTTCAATAGAAACCGCCCAACATTCGACCCATGTGTACACTTGCCTGTGCGACAGAAGTTGGCCAAACGTCTGTCTTCTGTTGAATGGGCATGTAGAGAAACCAGCATTGGATCGGTATCAAATTAGTGCTGGCAGCCAATAGCTCAGCGGGAGATCACTGTACTAACATCAGATAGTACAGCAAGCTCCTCCTGAGTTCTATAGGTTTTTTTTTTTTGTTTTTTCGTTCAGCTTGCTGAATTAAACGAAAAAAATCTGATAGTCTGTACCCAGCTTGAGGAATCATTGGAATTAGTGGCAAAGGATAGAAGCTGGGGGTGATGGGTGACAACAAGGAAATAATGCCAGGGAATAAAACCTGGGATTTGTGGGACACCATGGGAAATAATGCCAGAGAACGGAACCTCGGGGGTTGGGAGACCATAAGAAAAGGAGTCCGAGAATAGAACCCAGTTCTTTTGGACACCATAGGAAACCGTGGCAGAGAATAGAATCTGGGGTTGATGGTGACTATGGGAAATAGTGGCAGAAAATAGAATCTGGGGTGGTTGAAAGACAATGGAAAATGGAGCAAGAAAATAGAATTTGGAACCCTTGGGGATCATGGGAAATATTGGCATAGAATAAAACCTGGGACTGTGGAGAGACCATAGGACATAGTGGAAGACAATAGAACCTGGGGCTATGGGGGGATCATGGGTAATACTGCTAGTGAATAGAACTTGGGATGGTTTAAGGAACCATGGGAAAGCGTTCTAGAGAATATAACCTGGGGTAGTTGAGGGTCAATAGGAAATATTGCCAGATAATAGAACCTAGGGACTTAGGAGAACATGGCTAAAGTACTAGAGAATGGAAAATGATGCCAGAGAATAGAACTCAGGGCTGTTGGGAAACAATTGGAAAAATTGTTTAGTGAAAATATGTTTCAAATAAATACAACAGGAAATAGCATACTGAAGCTTTCTGGTACAACTGCCTAGAACCTCACAGTACCACTGTGAACGTTTTGAGTATATAACAACAGATGCATGGCAGCAGATAGTAGTGGAAAAGCAGGAACATTTTTGACATGGCACTTTGAGGTCAGACAGTCTTTGGCTAACTAAGTTTTCTGCTGAATAAACAAATTTTTATAGAGTCCACACAAATACGCTAAGGCACAAATTTGAGCCCAAATATCTACAAGATCAAGGGAAATATTTGCAAAAGTGTGTTAAAATGCATAAAGCCATATTTCCGAAGGAGTACAATTATGAGGACTTGTTTTGTTGATAAGTATTTTGGATATTCATGAAAACTGAGTGTGTGCAGTGAGGTCTCTTCATCCATTCCAGAAGCTGAAATGTGTATTTAACATCTGCAGGAGTTCTGAAATGAAACTGCTCTCAATTCTCATTCTCATCAGATGACAAGCCCTCAAGAGTGGTGTATTTGGATTCTCCCCTCCCCAAGAAGGTGCTCAGCACAAGGGAAAAGAGCCAAATATTTCATGAGGTCATTTTGGACCAATTTATGTTAAAGAATACTCAAGTGGTTTTAGAAGCTGTGTCTCTGGACAGGGGGGAGGAGGAAAGGCATGTGAGTATGCTTTGTTTATTCTGATAATTTATGCTGGAGTTAAATTGTGGAAATTGCCGCAATAGTGCAACAATTAATAAAGAAAAAATTAACTTGTGTGCTACCAAAAAAAACCCCCAAAATATTAAATAAACATGGCAACTGCTAACACCTATTGTGTTCCCACAATGACTACTGAAACTTTGAGGGGTGGTCAAGTCAAACCGGGACTTTTAATCTTACATGCTAGTCTGGCAGTACTACACGCAGTAGTAAGTGTGCCCTGTCACTAATAGGTGGCACACATGTCACAGGCCAGTCCAAAGAAGTTAGTCATGATAGCAGACAACGGTGTTTCTGTGTGCATGGAGCAGCGTATGGTGATGAAGTTTTTTGCGAACGAAGGCGTAAAACCCGCAGATATCTACAGAAGACTTCAAGCACAGTACAGTGATGGGACGTTCAGCTGCAGTAAGACATTTGAAGGGTGTAAACATTTCACAGATGGCCGTATGTCCATCAGTAACATTTCCAGCCTAGGTGGTTCCCAGCCCACAGCAGTCACTCCTGTGAACATTCAGCACGAGGAGCGCCTAATCCTGGATAATTGATGCATAACCTTTCATGAAATTTCACAAGAGACAAATCTTTCCGTGGGAACAGTGAACACAATGATGGCAAGGTGAAGCAGGCTGTCCTAGGATGGTTCAGGCATACTGACAAATCTTTCTATGCCGAAGCTTTCCAGGCATTAGTTAAACGATGAGATAAGTATATAAATGTAGCAGGGGAGTATGTAGAAAAAATAAATGCAGTTTTCACTCCTTGAAATTTGTTCTTTATTATATAAACTGAAAAGTCCCGGTTTGACTTCAATGCCCCTCGTACAAACAATAAACGGTGCTGCGCTATCCCAGTGACTGAAATGACAACTACACTATGTGCTGTTACCTCCATGTGTGTGCATATAGCAACAAATTTTGTAATGTTTGCCAACAATTGCCAATAGCAACCAATCAGGCCTAATTATTTAACGATAAGAAAAATTAATAATAGCGCCTATGGTCAAAATTATATAACTTACTAATAGTGTACCAGCTGCAAAAAATCACCATATATAAAGTGTACCAATAAATAAATAATTTGCGCTAGTAAATGTGTATAAAAAGAAATCATCAAATCATAAGTCCAGAAAAAAAATATATATATGCCAATACCACAAAAAAAATATAAAAACTTTTAAGTGCAAAAAACTTTTGTGCAAAAAAAGTGTCTAAATATGAGAAATTTCACCAAAAAACCTTGATAATATAATGGCAGATCATCCATAAAGTTTTTCATCCTGTTATTTCGATCGATGAGGATCGGTGTGTTGCAGAGTTTCCGTTTCTGAAGATATATTTATGGATGATCTGCCATTATATTATCAAGGTTTTTTGGTGAAATTTCTCATATTTAGACACTTTTTTTGCACAAAAGTTTTTTGCACTTAAAAGTTTTTATATTTTTTTTGTGGTATTGGCATATATATATTTTTTTCTGGACTTATGATTTGATGATTTCTTTTTATACACATTTACTAGCGCAAATTATTTATTTATTGGTACTAATTATTTAACGACTGTCTAAACCCAGGAGAATGTATATAGTTTCAGCTTACCAACTCTTAGATGTTGTGGTTGCATTAGTGTTCTTTTTCTGGCTTTTTCCTTTGAGTTTTTCCTGGCGATCCTGCCAGTAACATGCATCCTCTCCCAGGGTGACAGTGCTCACTCACTGTAATGTGTCTATGGAGAAACAACAACACCCTAGGACAGGACTACAGAAATCCAGACCGTTCCTACAGAAATCTACCCCTCTCCTTTTCCCCATAACATAGAGGGAAGGGGCTGTGTAGTTCTCAGCAAGAACTGTGAACAATGTACAGTAATTGACAGAGTGCAGCATAAGCAGGGAGCACAGGAAAATCAGTTGACAGGATTTCTGACATGACCAACATGTATATTATCGCACTTATCAAACTAGGTGTATGTATGTGTGTGTGTATGTATGTATGTATATATATATATATATATATATATATATATATATATATATATATATATATGTGTGTGTATATATTTATTTAATGGAGCAAAAGAGTGCAAATTCAAGATGGTAAACAAAACTGTAGGTCTGCTTATAGCGGATAACTGTTCTACGTCTCTTCAGTTTGTACTAACTTATGACAAGGTTCTCCAGATTTTCTAAGCACAGGGCCAGTTTACTGTCCTTCAGACTTTAGATGGGCCAGACTGTGGACAGTGGGAGTAGATAATGCTTCATAACATCCCTGTAGTTAGTAGGTGGAGGAATAGTCCCCCATCATTGGTATTAGTAGGAGGAATAGTGCCCCATCGATGAGGTCAGAGGAAGATGCTATGCCCTATCATTGGGAGGCATAATACCCAGTTGTTGGTGTCAGAGGAAGGAATAGTGCCTCTTATCAATGGGAGGGAAAGTGTCCCAAGGGCCAAATAAAAGCAAAAAAAGTGCTACGTCCAGCCCATGGACCGCAGTTTGGAGACCACTTACTTATGACATTGGGTTTCTGTAGAGAAATGTGAGTGACACTTCTTGTATAAACACGATATATGTTGAGCTCCAAGGCTTGTTGCAGGAGTCAGCTGTCAAATCTCATTTTTGCTCCCTTAGAGGGCGATTTACCAAAACTGGAGCACTCAGAATCTGGTGCAGCTGTGTGTGGTAACCAATCATATTCTAACTTCAGCTTGTTCAATTAAGCTTTGACAATAAAACCTGAAAGCTGATTGGTTTCTTTGAAGAGCTGCACCAGATTTTTTACTCTCCATCTGTAGTAAATAACCCCTTTACTGTTGTGTTTCCGGGGAAGGAAAGAGGGGGAAACTGCTGTTGACACATGCAACAATAAAGTCTGACAGCGGTTCTTAATCCTTCTCCACTCCACTCAAAACAACAACAAAAAAAAAATTCTGGTGCTCTTTGTAAGACAGCATTAACAGTCATTGGTGGTAAAGGGGACTATAGGAGCTTGTATTGTGTCCCACTATAGGAAAGGATTGTGCTTGTCACAGACAGGCTGATTGAACAAAGTAAAGTCCATCTCTATCCAAAAGTTTTTTTGGGAGTTTCAGGACTGCGGAAAAGTTAGAACCTCTGTGTGGGTTATATTCCTGCCTGTTTCTTCACTGAGGAAATTTCCTTACACTTCCTGTCCAAAGTCAATGGAGGAGAGGTTAATCAGGGACACAAAGTTATGGAAATTCTATCCCGTGTGGACACTTTTTTTAATTAAGAAAGGTGAAGTGTTAGAATCTTTGTCAGTTTCTTTTTGCTGTAGGAATCATCTATTTCTGGTCAACTCCACTGTTTACCTTTTTTTTTTTTTTCTGAAAAGGTGAGCTAACCCTTTAAGGTATGAACCTTCTTTGTCTCTAATAGTTCTTGCCCTATGACCACAAATCTGTACCCAACACATTGCAGAAAACACATTTTTCTGCAGTTTGTATGCATATATATTTGCATCCAGCACTCCAGTTACATGGAATGGCAATTCAGTGGGCTTACAAATGATCTTTTTGGTAAAAGGAAGCACTAGCAGAAGCATTGTAAGTTAGTGGAATGGCATGGTATACTGCAGCCAGAAGGCTGGATGTAAATTTTTGGGTTTGCACTTCATCAAAAACAGTCATACTGACCAATGACCGTTTATACTGAAGCTGTTTACTCTCTTGGAAACACAAACTAAATACCAGTGTGAACAAGGCCTCAAAGTGTAACAGACATGTTTGTGCTGGACATCCAGACCCCAGTGATGCTTTATCAATTAGACACCACTAGGTGGCACATGTTTTATATAGAAGCAGCACTGTCAGCCTGGATGTCATGCGATGATTATTATTATTATTATACAGTATTTATATAGCGCCAAAAGGTTTGCTCAGCGCTGTACATTATAGTTGGGGACAGAACATGAGACAATACAGTAACAAAACAGTACACGAGGGGTTCAAGGGCCCTGCTCTTTCGAGCTTACAATCTAGGATTATAAAAAATTGCAGTATAGCTAAACATTTTGTATTGCGCTTATAATTATCAATGAAATAGTTTTGCTGAACTCTGCATGTCTGATCCAATAAGTCTTTACTCAGGAAATTGGAAGAAAAATTTCCAAGGTACAGTAAGCATTGCAACAAGTATAAAATATTAAGTTTAAAATATATAGATGGTTTAACCGTTTCAATACCGGGCAATTTTACACCTTCCTGCCCAGGCCATTTTTCAGGTTTCAGCGCTCTCACACTTTGAATGACAATTGCGTGGTCATACAACATTGTACCCAAACTAAAATTTTATCATTTTCTTCACACAACTAGAGCTTTCTTTTGGTGGTATTTAATCACCGCTGGGGTTTTTATTTTTTGCTAAATTAACAAAAAAAGACCAAAAATTTTGAAAAAAAAAACACATTTTTCTTTATTTCTGTTATAAAAGTTTACAAATAAATAATTGTTCTTCATAAATTTAGGCCGAGATGTATTCTGCTACATGTCTTTGGTGAAAATAACCCAAATTAGGATGTATTTTTTAGTTTGTAGGAAAGTTATAGAGTTCACAAACTATGGTATATATCTGAATATTTATCAATCCTGAAGTACTGACAGCCAATCTAATTTCTTGAGGTCAAAGAATGTCAGAATAGTACAGATATCCCCAAATGACCCCTTTTTGCAGAGTAGACAGTCTGACGTACTGTCAAGGTCCTACCTTTTCCCTGAGGTTATGTTACTCCATGTGCTGGCGTCCATCTTGGATTCTGCTGTGCATGGTGGGAATCCTTTTATGCCTTCAGGTCTCTGTGGTCCATCCCCCAGAGGGGTGTGGCTGATGACATATAAGCCTGTGGCCCGCACATGCTCTTTGCTCTTGTGTCTTTGTGTTGCTATTACTCTGTTCTGACTCTCGTGACTCTCCTGGTATCTGATTCGGCCTGTACTCGACTATTCTTTGTATTCTCCTTTGATCTGACTCTCCGTTGCTGAACCCGGCTCGTGACCTGTGATTCTCGTCTGCTGTCCTGTACTGTTTTGTCCTGTTGTTGTTGACCCGGCTTGTCTGACTACTCTTTTGTCTCTTCCACCAGCTACACGCCATTGGCGGCGGCCATTACTGCAGCTGAGGTGTCTCGGGGGCCGCGACCTCGTTCCTGGCTGCGTCAAGTCCATCCCCACCATCAGGGGCCCTGGTGAAGGGCAGCCTGGGACTTAGACTCCACGCCCTGAGGGACTTCGGTCTGTGGGTGGTGGTTGTCGTCAGCCAGTGCGTTACATTGTTAGGCCTGCCTGTCCGTTCCTCGGCCCCTGCCCTGACATTACACAAGTGCCATGAACCCTGATGGTGCAGGCACGCCTTTTGCTCCCAATGGTAGTCGCCAGACTCGATCAACAGGATCACCTGTTGGATCAGTTCGCTCAGGCGTTGCAAACGCTGCTTGCACGCACTGCACACCTTGCTCCTGGTGCTATTAGGCCGGTAGTCACTCCGGTGGTCTCTCCCGCTGCTTCTCCGCCTATTGCGTCCACCACCTCGACGGCTGCATCAGCGGCGCCCAGAGGTATGACTGGTTCTGCCCCTCTTCCACAGCGCTTTGGGGGTGAGCCAAGTCAGTGTCGTGGGTTCCTCAACCAGGTGGGTATTTATTTTGAATTAATACCTCACGCCTTTCCGTCTGAGAGGTCAAAGGTGGGGTTCCTAATTTCACTACTCTCAGACAAGGCCTTGGCCTGGGCAAATCTCTTATGGGAGAGGAACGACCCGGTGATTCAAGATTTTTACGGTTTTGTCGATGCCTTCCGTAGGGTATTCGAAGTACCGGCTCGTTCCGCCTCGGCAGCCAAGCTGCTCATGACCATGCATCAGGGTTCACGGACCGTGGCCGAGTACGCTATAGAGTTTCGTACCCTGGCGGCAGAGGTCGGTTGGAACAATGAGGCTCTGGTGGCTGCGTTTTCCCATGGTCTTTCTGACACATTGAAGGACGAGATTGCAGCTAAGGAACTGCCTGTGGTGTTGGAGGAGCTCATCTCTTTCCTGATCCTGATTGACACCAGGCTCAGGGAGAGGCCTTCACTCAACGAACGCCTGCGGAGGCCTTCCAATCGACTGGCACCTGCGTTTTCTGTCCCGCCCGTTCCTCCCTCTCCTCCCACGCCTCCTGGGGATAGCTTGTCTGGTGGGGAACCCATGCAGCTGGGGTTTGCTCGCCTCTCCGAGGGAGAGCGGGCCGCTCGGCGTCAGGAGGGTCGCTGCCTGTACTGTGGCCTCGGTGGGCACTTTCGGCAGTCTTGTCCGGTCCGTCCGGGAAACGCTCGCACCTGAGATCATGTCGGGGACAGATCTTGGGTGGAGTTTCCTCGTCCCCGGCGTTCCGCAAGGAGAAGCCACTGATCACCGTGGTCCTTTCGTGGACGGAGGGCTCGGTGACGGCCCAGGCGTTGGTAGACTCTGGGGCCGGTGGGTTGTTCTTGGACAGCTCGTTTGCTGCACAGCACTCCATTCCCCTGCAGGCTTGGGCTACCCCATTGGTTCTCGAAGCAATAGATGGCAGGCCCCTGCAACCGCCACAGGTTACCCACGAGTCTCTGCCGATAGAGGTAGCCATTGGGGCTGTTCATAGGGAGTTGGCCTGTTTTCAGGTGATTTCTTCCCCACACTATTCGGTGGTTTTGGGGTATCCCTGGCTCCAGAGGCACAATCCAACCTTCAATTGGCAAACAGCCGAGATTCTCTCATGGTCTCCACAGTGTGGGGCCGGGTGCATCCGGGGGCCGGTTAAGGTATTGTGTGCCTCCTCGGACTCTGCGTTGCCCACTGACTATGGGGAGTACCGGGACGTGTTTGATAAGGTACGCGCTGGTACCTTACCGCCGCATCGTTCTTACGACTGTGCCATATCCTTGCAACCCGGAGCCACTCCTCCGCGTGGCAGGGTGTATCCTCTCTCGGTTGCGGAGAATAAGGCCATGGAGGAGTACGTTGTGGATGCGCTTTCCCGGGGGCACATTCGTAAGTCTACTTCTCCAGCAGGAGCAGGTTTTTTTTCATAAATAAGAAAGGTGGGGAATTGAGGCCCTGCATCGATTATAGGGGTCTCAATCGGATTACCATTAAAAATGCATATCCAATTCCTTTGATTTCTGAGTTGTTCGACCGCCTTAAGGGAGCAACAGTCTTTACCAAACTCGACCTTAGGGCGGCGTACAACCTCGTACGGATCAGACAGGGGGATGAGTGGAAGACCGCGTTTAACACCAGAACCGGGCACTACGAATACCTGGTGATGCCCTTCGGATTGTGTAACGCGCCCGCGGTTTTTCAGGAATTCATAAACTATGTCCTTCGTGATTTGTTGCAGCAGTGCGTAGTGGTTTACCTGGATGACATCTTGGTTTACTCTACCTCCATGGAGTCCCATGTCCAGGATGTCAAGCAGGTGCTGCAACGATTGCGTGAGAACGGACTCTTTTGTAAACTCGAGAAGTGCGAGTTCCATCGATCCCAAGTTGCCTTTTTGGGCTACATAATTTCCGCGGAGGGATTTTCCATGGACCCTCAGAAGGTTGCGGCGGTTCTGCAGTGGCCTCGTCCCAATGGTCTTCGGCCCAATCAGCGCTTTCTGGGTTTTGCCAACTACTATCGGAAGTTCATCAGGAACTTCTCCACATTGGCAAAGCCTCTCTCTGACCTAACCAAGAAGGGGAGTAACCCTCACGAGTGGCCATCCGAGGCCATCGTAGCTTTCGAGGCTCTGAAAGCCGCCTTTGCTTCGGCTCCGATTCTTTCGCATCCCAATCCTGGGTTGCCCTTCGTCCTCGAGGTTGATGCTTCCGAGACGGGAGTAGGCGCTCTCCTGTCTCAGCGTCGGTCGCCCGATGGACCCCTACTTCCCTGCGGGTTCTACTCCAGGAAGCTTTCCTCTGCAGAGTGCAACTACCAGATTGGAGATCAGGAGTTGTTGGTCATCATTCTGGCTCTCAAGGAATGGAGGCACCTGCTCGAGGGTTCCGCGGTTCCGGTCCTCATTCTTACCGATCACAAGAACCTGACTTATCTTTCGGAGGCCAAGAGATTGACACCCCGCCAGGCCAGATGGGCTCTGTTCTTGTCACGCTTCAACTATGTGGTTTCATATTTGCCTGGTTCCAAGAATGTCAGGGCTGATGCGTTATCACGGCAATACTCTGAGTTGTCCAGGGAAGACTCTGAGCCAATCTCACTTATACCTCCAGATCAGATCCTGGCTGCCATTCGCACCAGTCTGACCTCTCCTCTTGGGGAGCAGATTTTGGCGGCTCAAACCGATGCTCCTCCCGGAGGGTAGATGTTTCGTACCCGAGGGATTGCGCACCCGCCTGCTGCGTACCTACCATAACGCCAAAACTGCCGGGCATCCGGGGAAGAACCAGCTGTGTTGGGTCGTCTCTCGCTTATTCTGGTGGCCAACCCTCCGTGCCGACATTGCCTCTTATGTAGCGGCATGTTCGATCAGTGCCCAGAATAAGTCTCCACGGCATCTCCCTTTGGGTCTTCTGCAACCCATTCCCAATGGGGAGCGTCCTTGGTCACATCTGTGTATGGACTTCATTGTAGACCTCCCGGTGTCTCGGGGTCATACGGTCATCCTCATGATCGTCGATCGGTTTTCCAAGATGTGCCATTGCATTCCACTCAGGAAATTACCCACAGCGCAAGAACTGGCCACGGTCTTTTCCAGGGAGATTTTTTGCCTGCATGGGTTGCCCAAGGTGATTGTCTCGGACCGCGGGAGTCAGTTCGTGTCCAGATTCTGGTGCGCCTCCTGCTCCCAGTTGGGTATTAGTCTCTCCTTTTCTTCAGCCTACCACCCGCAGTCCAATGGGGCTGCGGAGCGTTCCAATCAGGCCTTAGAACAATTCCTTCGGTGTTATATTTCAGACCATCAGGACGATTGGGCCGATCTCCTGCCTTGGGCAGAGTTTGCCAGGAACTCGGCGGTCAACTCCTCCTCCGGGATGTCTCCCTTCATGGCCAACTATGGGTTCCAACCTGCGGTATTACCTGAGAGGTTCTCACCACAGGACATTCCGGCTGTGGAGAACCATCTTGCTGCCCTGCGTTCTTCATGGGGGCAGATCCAGAGGGCCTTGAGGGACTCAGCTCAGCGCCAGAAGTTCCAGGCTGATCGCAGAAGGTTGCCCGCTCCTTCATACCAGGTCGGCGATCGGGTGTGGTTGTCTACTCGCAACCTTAATCTTCGGGTGCCCACACCCAAACTAGCTCCCCGTTTTGTCGGTCCTTTCCGCATTCTCCGCAAAGTGAATCCAGTGGCCTATGCCCTTGCCCTTCCGCCTGGGATGCGGATCTCCAATGTCTTTCATGTATCCCTGTTGAAACCTCTGGTCTGCAATCGCTTCACTACCTCTCTGCCTCGGCCCCGTCCTGTCCGGGTTGACGGTCATGAGGAGTATGAGGTGAGCCGGATCCTGGACTCTCGATTGGTGCGCGGTCGATTACAGTTCCTGGTTTATTGGCGCGGTTATGGCCCCGAGGAGCGTTCCTGGGTTCCTTCCGCGGATGTCCATGCTCCTGCCCTCCTCCGCGCTTTTCATACCCGCTTTCCTCAGAAGCCTTTTGTTGAGCCGCGGAGGGGGAGGGGCCCTTGAGGAGGAGGTACTGTCAAGGTCCTACCTTTTCCCTGAGGTTATGTTACTCCATGTGCTGGCGTCCATCTTGGATTCTGCTGTGCATGGTGGGAATCCTTTTATGCCTTCAGGTCTCTGTGGTCCATCCCCCAGAGGGGTGTGGCTGATGACATATAAGCCTGTGGCCCGCACATGCTCTTTGCACTTGTGTCTTGTGTCTTTGTGTTGCTATTACTCTGTTCTGACTCTCGTGACTCTCCTGGTATCTGATTCGGCCTGTACTCGACTATTCTTTGTATTCTCCTTTGATCTGACTCTCCGTTGCTGAACCCGGCTCGTGACCTGTGATTCTCGTCTGCTGTCCTGTACTGTTTTGTCCTGTTGTTGTTGACCCGGCTTGTCTGACTACTCTTTTGTCTCTTCCACCAGCTACACGCCATTGGCGGCGGCCATTACCGCAGCTGAGGTGTCTCGGGGGCCGCGACCTGGTTCCTGGCTGCGTCAAGTCCATCCCCACCATCAGGGGCCCTGGTGACGGGCAGCCTGGGACTTAGACTCCGCGCCCTGAGGGACTTCGGTCTGTGGGTGGTGGTTGTCATCAGCCAGTGCGTTACATTGTTAGGCCTGCCTGTCCGTTCCTCAGCCCCTGCCCTGACACGTACTTCATAAGAGGCATGGCAAGTTTTTTGAAGTTGTATTTTTTTGTCATAATTTTTTGGAAAATTAAAAAATTAAAAAAATTATTTTCACTATTTTTTTTTTACATACTGTCACCAGTGCAGTACAGCGTCGTCATATAACTGGCATGGCGGTGAACAGGGACACTGACTGGTGACAGTATGGAAAAAAAAAATATATATATTTTTTATTACATTTTTTTTTGATTTTTTTAAGATTTTTTTTTCATATTTTACTATGACCAAAGTAGTACAATGTTACCATAGTAACATTGTACTACTTTGGGGAAGTGATCAGTATTTTTTTTTTTTTTTTTTTACACAATTTGCTTATAGCAAAGAATTACTTTGCTATAAGCAAGCATTTACCTGAATGAAATCGATTTATTCAGCTTTTTTTTTTTTTTGTGCTTAGCTGTGATTTGGTCACAGCTAATCACATGACATGTGCATGTGATTAGCTGTGACCATTCACAGCTAGGCACTAGTTTACAATGGATGGCATCATGAATGAAGCCATCCATTGTATACAACTGTCATGTGACCTGCTGTGATTGGTCACAGCAGGTCACATAATACCAGCAACGGGAGCCGGTACTCGGATCTGTCATCGGCCGTGTCCGAGGTGCACGGCCGGTGACAGATCGCACTGCTGCGCCGCTCTGCATTAGTGCAAACTGCGCATGTGCGGGAGCACGCCAAATGGCGTGCACCCGGAGTGCAGAGACATTTTTGAAGCCGCCAAACGGCCATTGGCCGGGCGGCTAATGGTTAATTGTACAACCATAAAGAACATTCTGAGACATTGTGAGCACAAGCAACATATCTTAAAGCAGAAGTTCAGCCAAAGCTCTTTGCACTCCTGTGAACCATTTTCAGCTGACAGCGGGCTGAAGTCACTCAGCTGGTCCAGGCTGTGGAAGCAGCCGGACTTTGAAGTCAGGATCCACCCCAGAGTTGGGAGCAACATGTGGCTCAGCCTCTCGGTGAACCACTGAGAGCCTGAGCCAGCCACTCCCTTTCCCACCACATTCCAGCACTCCAGTGAGCGCAAGGGGGCAGATCAGACAGTGGTGATTGACAGTCACCCCTCTCTGCTCAGAGCAGCTGTGAGAACTCAGCGATCAGTGGTCATCGCTGAGTTCTCACCCTTAGAGCCAGCGAGAGACAGATCCAGGATCAGATCGATACTGCATCCACCTAGGTAAGTATAATTTGGGAGGGAAAAACAAACCCCATTCTCCCCTTTTAACTGGCAGTTATGGGCCTCCACAGTCTATAAGGCCTTGGCCTTAGAAAGAGAGCAGAAGAAAACATTAACCTAAAATACCAAGAAAGAGAGAAAAAAGGTTTCTACTATATCATTTGTAAATGTACTGTTGTTTTACAGTCTGTCATATAATAAAATCGTTTGTAAACAAAACAAAGAGAGAAAAAAGGGGTAGAGAGGGGTTTAAAGAAATCCAGAAATAGCAGCTCAAGAAAATGGGAGCTCTATCAGAATCAGGAGTTTTACAGGCTTCAGGACACTCAGAAGTGATCAGGAGTTCTGATAGCTGGAAAAGTTATTGCAAAATACAGTTCCTTGAAAGAGTATTCACACCCCTTGAAATTTTCCACATTTTGTCATGTTACAACCAAAAACATAAATGTATTTTATGTGATAGACCAACACAAAGTGGCACATAATTGTGAAGTGGAAGGAAAATGATAAATGGTTTTCAAAATTTTTATACAAATATCTGGAAAGTGTGGCGTGCATTTGTATTCAGCCCCCCTGAGTCAATACTTTGTAGAACCACCTTTCGCTGCAATTACAGGTGCAAGACTTTTTGGGTATGTCTCTACCAGCTTTGCACATCTAGAGAGTGAACATTTTTGCCCATTCTTCTCTGCAAAAAAAACTCAAGCTCTGTCAAAATGGATGGACAGCATCTGTGAACAGCAATTTTCAAGTCTGGCCACAGATTCTCAATTGGATTTAGGTCTGGACTTTGACTGAGCCATTCTGACACATGAATATGCTTTGATCTAAACCATTCTATTGTAGCTCTGGCTGTATGTTTAGGGCTGTTGTTCTGCTGGAAGGTGAACCTCTGCCCCAGTCTCAAGTCTTTTGCAGACTTTAACAGGTTTTCTTCTAAGATTGCCCTGTATGTGGCTCCATCCAGCTTCCCATTAACTCTGACCAGCTTCCCTGTCCCTGCTGAAGAAAAGCAAACCCACAACATGATGCTGCCACCACCATGTTTCACGGTGGGGATGTGCAGTGTTCGTTTCCCGCCACACATAACATTTTGCTTTTAGACCAAAAAGTTCAATTTGGTTTCACCTGACCAGAGCACCTTCTTCCACGTTTGCTGTGTCCCCCACATGGCTTCTTGCAAACTGCAGACGGGACTTTTTATGGCTTTCTTTCAACAATGGCTTTCTTCTTGCCACCCTTCCCTAAACCCAGATTTGTGGAGTGCACGACTAATAGATTCTCCCACCTGAGCTTCGGATCTCTGCAGCTCCTCCAGTTACCATGGGCCTCTTGGCTGCTTCTCTGATTAATGCTCTTCTTGCTTGTCCGTTTAGGTGGGCAGCCATGTCTTGGCAGATTTGCAGTTCTGCCATACTCTTTCCATTTTCAGATGATGGATTGTACAGTACTCCATGAGATGTTCAACCCTTGGGATATTTTTTTTTTATAACCTATCAGTTGAATATAAGTGATGCACATTGATGTGTTCAAGGGAAAAACTTTCTGACATCCTCACCATATGTGTAAATGGGAACCCACTTCCTCTGTGCACCTCCAGCATATGTTGGGGGTGGAGGGGAACATGCAATTTATATCTGCTGGGGTTCTGTACCATGAAGATACTATCTTGTAACTTTTTGTCCTGAAAATATGAGGACATTGAAAGCTTATGTGTAAAAATGAAGCATTTCCTCCAGTGGTCGATGAAGAGTTGAGTGCCCAACAGATTTTTTCACATTGCGATGAAAAGGGGATTTGCAGTGGTTCCCTCTCTCAATATGCCGTAAAGCTGGGAAACAGTATGGTCAGGGGAGGTATCCTGGGAGAGGAGCTTTTCTAGGGAAATACATAAAAAAATTGTATAGGATCCATTCGGTATTTCTGGAGAAAGGCTGCTAATTGGATCAGGAGAACCAGTGACAACTGCGAGAGGAGGCAGTTGGAAGGCAGAATGAGTCTTATAAACTGTATAGTCAGGGAGGAAGTGGCATAATTGAGGCCATTCTGTTCAGGACGGAACTTGTATTGTAGTGGTGTGAGCTTCCAGTCCAAAGAGAGGATTATAAAACATAGGTTTTAACGGAGCTGGTCTATGAGTTAGGCCACATGATAAAACAAAACTGTCCCAAAGAGAAAAGAGAGGTTGAGCTAAAAAAGGAGAGAAAATGGAGGACAGTGTAAATAAGGAATCCAAGGAAGTGGGAAAGGTGCTGCTCGAATTGTCTCAATCTTTTATCTGGTCTGTGGTAAAACCAGTCATCCACTCGGTTAGGCAGAGACACGCAATGCTACAGTTCAAAACTGGGGAGTCCCAGGCCCCCTGCTGGTTTTGGTTTAGTGAGGACAGCCAGTTTAAGGCAAGGACAACGTTGACACCAGAGCACTTTGTATTGAGTGAACTCATTCACTGAATGCAAAGACTTCTGAGAATGAACAAGGGAGGGGTGACCAGAGCTGCTGTGTCTGTGCAATGCCACAAAAAAGCCCGGTGAGGAGTGTCAAGGTGTTGTCAGGCATATTGTAACCATGCTTTTTTGTGGCATGGCGCAGTAAAGGCTTCTGGTAACTTGACTATACAGTTCATTTTTGTTCAAGTATTTGTTGTATTGTGCTCCTAAACCACTTCAAGGCCGGACACTTTTACCCCCTTCCTGTCCAGGCCAATTTTCAGCTTTCAGCACTATCACACTTTGACAACTGCGCGGTCATGCGACACTGTACCCGTATGAATTTTTTAGCATTTTTTTTAGACAAAACTTTATTTTGGTGGTATTTATTCACCATTTTGGGTTTTTTTGTTATATAAATGAAAAAGTAAAAACATTTTGAAAAAGTGTTTCTTGTAAAATTTTGCAAATAAATAATCTTTCTTCATAAATCTTGGCCAAAATGTATTCAGTTATCATTTTAGCAAAAAATAAAAACCCAAATTAGTTTATAACCAAAAATTATTATAATTGTTAAAAAAAATGTTTTACTTTTTTTTTTTTTAACATACTGTCACCCTAGCAGTATAGTGTCACCATAATGACACTGTACTACTTGTGGGGAGTTATGAAGATATATTTTTTTTTTTACACTGATTGCTTTTACAGCCTTTATGGGTGTAAAAGCAATCGTTTCTCCTTCTCTCTGGCTGCATTCTTGCAGCCATTGAGAAATACTGTGTGAGCTGTGATTGGTCACAGCTTGTCACATGGTACAAGGCTGTTGTGAATAGCCTTGTACCATGTGACCTCTGTGATCATTCACAGATTTCACACATAGTAAGCAATGATTTCACAAGTGACATCTTGCTTACTACTCTGCATGTCATCACTGATTGGCCAATTAGTGATCACATGATCGGGACCTCACACAGAGGTCCTGTACAACGATCGGTGTTCCACTGTGTACGGAGGATACAGCGGGCACTGGACTGCGGTGCTGCGCCCTCCCGGGGAGCGCGCACAAGCAGGGGGCGGGGAGGCTGTTTATAAACTGCCACCCGCCCCTGCACTGCCACTGTCCGGCCGTTTATATACATGGGCCGGACGGGAAGTGGTTAAAAAACAAAAAACACACCTTTTTCCAAAGCAGCCTGTATTTCTCCTGAGGTTACCTGTGGCACCTGAGGTCACTTGTGACATCATTGCTTACTATGTGTGAATTCTGTGAATGATCACAGAGGTCACATGGTACGAGGCTATTTACAACAGCCTTGTACCATGTGACAAGCTGTGACCAATCACAGCTCACTCAGTAGTTCTCAATGGCTGCAAGAATGCAGACAGAGAGAAAGAGAAATGATTGCTTTTACATCCTATATGGGTGTAAAAGCAATCACTGTAAAAAAAAAAAAAAATCTTCATCACCCCTCACAAGTAGTACAGTGTCACCATGGTGACACTGTACTGCTAGGGTGACAGTATGTAAAAAAAAAAAAAAAAATACTAATATAAAAACAAAAAAATGTTTAAAAATTATAATTTTTGGTTATAAACTAATTTTGGCTTATTTTTTTTTTCTTTACTAAAAAGATAACGGAATACATTTTGGCCAAGATTTATGATGAAAGATTATTTATTTTCAAAATTTTATAAGAAAAACAATTTTTTTCAAAATTTTACATAGCAAAAAAAATTAAAATCCCAGCGGTGAATAAATACCACCAAAATAAAGCTTTATTTGTCTAAAAAAAAATGGTAATTCATATGGGTACAGTGTTGCATGACTGCGCAATTGTCATTCAAAGTGTGATAGCGCTGAAAGCTGAAAATTGCCCTGGACAGGAAGGAAGTAAAAGTGTCCAGACAGGAAGTGGTTAAAAATCATACAATATGATTCCCTGAATTTTTTTTTTTTTAATTCTGTCTCTCAGAGTGGGAATGCACCTACAATGTGAATTTCAGACCCCTCCACGATTTCTAAGTGGGAGAACTTGCAAAATCGCAGGGTGTTCAAATACTTCCGTTCCTCGCTGTATTTGGGTGATTTCTGTTATCATTATGATTTAAATAGAAGCCAAACAACTATAATATAATAAATGGTTTCATATGATCACTATCCTTAAATAAAAGACAGTTTTTTATCATGATCAGTCATATTTTCAATTTAAAATTCAAAATTGCACAATTTCTGCCAGGGTATGCAAACGCTTGGGCACAACTCTACGTACATACACAAATAAACACATACATAGGCATACAAACATACACATATAAATGCACATTCACATACTTGCGTACATACATACACAGGCATAAAAACACACACATACATATATACAGTTGTGACCAAAATTATTCAACCCCCAATGCTGTAAAGGGGTTTAGGGACTATAGTGTACATTTGGAATTGTATTCAGAATCAAATCCTACAAGGACGTTGTAACTACCCAAATGCAACTAAAATGACATCAATTGTTTATGTAATACAGTAGTAAATGGTTCTTATGTGGTTTCTTCATTGCCACAATTATTCAACCCCTTAAAGACTACCACTCTGAAGAACAGAGGTTCATACAGGTGCTTTCCATCAGGTATTGAAAACACCTGTGGATGTCACCGAGCAGCAATCAAGCATAATAAGCACCAATTAGGCAGCTTTAAAATGACTGTGATACTCAGCTCCTTCTAGACATTTACTGGTGTGGTTACAAACATGGTGAAGGCAAGAGAATGGTCCAGGAAGACAAGAGAAGAGGTGATTTCTCTTCACAGGAAGGGCAATGGCTATAAGAAGATTGCAAAGATGTTAAACATACCAAGAGACACCTTAGGAAGCATCATTCGCAAATTCAAGGCAAAGGGCACTGTTGAAACGCTACCTGGTCGTGGCAGAAAGAAGATGCTGACTTCGACTGCTGTGCGCTACCTGAAGCGTAGAGTGGAGAGAAGTCCCCGTGTGACTGCTGAGGAACTGAGAAAAGATTTGTCAGATGTGGGTACAGAAGTTTCAGCCCAGACAATAAGACGCACACTGCGTAATGAAGGCCTCCGTGCCAGAACTCCCAGGCGTACCCCCTTGCTGTCTCCAAAGAATAAGAAGAGTCGACTGCAGTATGCCAAAAGCCATGTGGACAAACCACAAAAGTTGTGGGATAGTGTTCTGTGGACTGATGAAACAAAATTAGAACTGTTTGGGCCCATGGATCAACGCTATGTTTGGAGGAGGAAGAACAAGGCCTATGATGAAAAGAACACCTTGCCTACTGTGAAGCATGGTGGAGGGTCAATCATGCTTTGGGGCTGTTTTGCTTCTGCAGGTACAGGGAAGCTTCAGCGTGTGCAAGGTACCATGAATTCTCTTCAGTACCAGGAGATATTGGATGGAAACGTGATGCAGTCCGTCACACACCTGAGGCTTGGGAGACGTTGGACCTTTCAACAGGACAATGATCCCAAGCATACCTCCAAGTCCACTAGAGCATGGTTGCAGAGGAAAGGCTGGAACATTTTGGAGTGGCCATCGCAGTCACCAGACTTAAATCCGATTGAGAACCTCTGGTGGGACTTAAAGAAAGCAGTTGCAGTGCGCAAGCCTAAGAATGTGACTGAACTGGAGGCCTTTGCCCATGAAGAATGGGCGAAGATACCCGTAGATCGCTGCAAGACACTTGTGTCAAGCTATGCTTCACGTTTAAAAGCTGTTATAACTGTAAAAGGATGCTGTACTAAGTACTAAGATTGAATGTCACTTGGGGGTTGAATAAAACTGATAATGCTGTGAGCACAGAAAAGACATTTGTGGTTATTTCATTATAACTGTTATGTTATATTTGTCTGACCTACAAGTGCCTCTTTAATGTAAATGTAAGCAAGATGACTGAATGATCAAAAGCAATGTCAAACTGGCCAAAACACTCAATTTCAGTGGGGGTTGAATAATTTTGGTCACAACTGTACGTACACATATAAACACACCCTGCTTGAGAAAAGCTGCTTGAATCAGTTCAATGCTCACACCTGTATACTCCTATGGACTAGATTATTTTTTACATTTCCACTCTTTTTTTTTTTTTTTGTCTAGGACAAACAAGGATTTATTTGGTGATAATATATTTTATATGCATTCTATGCCCAAAAAGATTGTGCTCATTTTTCTGCTTTGATCAATTTGTTTTTAAATAATTTGTGTTAGTGTAGATTAAAAGTATACCTTTTATTCTGTAATTTGTTCTGCTTATAATGACACTAAAATTACGATTTTAGTACAAAGTATTACAAATGAAGATTTTGTTGAAATTCTGTTTTTCACTAAAAATGAACTTGTCCTTTAATAGTTTAGATGAAGCTGAACTCTATGTATTCACCACATTTGTTCTTGTTACTCTTTCAGGCTGACAGAATGTATGCAAATAGGAAACCTGCATATGATAGCAAGGAAGTAGATTTTGAGAGCGATGTGACAGAACTGGAAACATTTGGATCCATGAAAGTTGATAAGTCAGATGCTGCGCAGTCTGATAACAAGTCTCCAGATTTCTTAACACAGCCTCCTACCTACTCCCAGCTAGATGAGAAGAAAGAGGCTATAAAAAACATACACCAAGTTAAGCTAGGTAATCAAGATTTATTAACTTTATAATTAATTTACAATGTCTCTAATACAATAATGATACCATGGATTTCTCAGCATCAGTGTGTTTCCCCAGAGCTGCCATTTAGCTTGAAACTTTCAGTGTAGATTTGAGTCTGATGGATGACTTGAGGAAGCGACTCTGTTTCTTGATAAAAACATATTAATACATCAGACCTTATGCTTTTTCTTTTTAAGGTCTTGATTCAGAGAGAATTGAACAAGAAAAGAGCGGCTGGCACATGTCTGAAACGAGCTGTAAACCACAAATTATCCAGTCCTTCACCAGCAGTGAGACTTACAGTGATTCTGACGAGGACAGACTTGTGATTGATGATGACTTAAACAAAAGCATTGGGGAGAGCCCTTCTTTAGTGAGCAAGGCTACCACTTCCTCACCTGCACAAATACTGCAACAGCCACCCAAAAAGAAATCTCGGAAGATTTCAAGTGATGTTGACCCACTGGGGCAGATTCTGAAAATGCAAACACAGCTTCTGAAGCCTGGGACAAAAAAGATGGAGCACACAAGCACAGCAAATGCAGGGAAGAATGAACAACTGTCTCAAAACCCAGCACGCCGCCAGCCTGCAGTCAGTTTGGTTACTGATTCATCACAGGAGAGAAATGAAACTGCTGATCACTCCAGGAGTAATGAAAAATGTAGGTTTTATCACCCCTGTGTTTCTCATTTCTTCACCAATATCTTGCCAGAATATGGATGTTATATTTACAGCATTTGAATTGGAAAGGTTAGAACCCGTGTCATTATTTTATTCCTGATTCTAACTTATTTTCTATCCCAGAAACACTTCAAGAAGTGGGAGGAAATTCCCAAAAAGTGGGAAGAAATTTTATTTTAACAATTGTCACTTGAGCAGGTGCTCTCTATTGGGAGATGTTCCCTAAGTTCCTGGTCCAGTGACAGATGTGGAATTTTTGATTTCCTCTCACTTTCTATTTTAGTAGCCATGGTCACCAGGACAGAAAGTAAAAGCGAAACTCTGAAACAAGGACACAAACAGCAGAGCTTTTAACTCTTTCTCACGCCAACCAAAAGTAGAAAAAAATTCTGTTAGAGTTCCACTTTATATCAGCTACCATCACCATGGATTACAACTGGGGAGACTGAGATAAACTTTTTTGAATCTTTGGCCTGGCTGTTTGTAAACCTCTACAGCCATTCTGTAAAATGTGTGAGTAGCCACAGAAATTATTATATTAAAGTGGAAATAAACCCTCCTATCCTTTTCAGCCAAGGAAACTATCATCTTAGCCTCTATTTGATCTCCAGCTGCCATGATGCTGCACATATGACTAGTTATGCTACCATCTACTTAATGGTTTGACAGTTTTGTTGAGAGCACAAGTGTGACTGTTACATTCCCAGCATGTGCGGAATGTAACTTTTTTTAAACTGTTAAATCGATAGATTTAGTTCCGCCTAGTTAGCCTAGGTTTACACATATGTGGTTTAAAATCGCCGAGATTTGGAGTGCGATTGAGCATTGCAAATTAGATGTGTTTTTGTTTGAACAGCAATGCGTTTTTAATACGATTTTACACTCTCTATGCACACTACACTAAACCCTGTGCCAAGGAAAAGCAATGACAAATGCATTGTATTATGATTGTTTCCATTCAAATCTATAGACTTCAGTATGCCAAACTCATGCAGGACCCTTTCTCAAAAACACAATGTGACTGTACCGCATGTATCTGAATGATCAATAGAAACACATTCAATTTTACTTGTCATGTAAATCCAGACTTATCAAATCCAAAAATGCACTTGTGTGAACCAGGACTTAATGTTCTATTGAGTAGCAGCCCCGTGTTATATATGCCATGGCAGGTGAGTCTTTCAGTTCCAGTACATATATAAGTTCTCTAAAACTTGCACGTGTGTTTGCATTTTTTTTTTTTTTTTTGTAACTGCTGGTGCAAGTAGTTAGCATCCACATTGTCATGTATGGTCTTCTCCATGGCCATATCTGACCAAATAAACCTTTTCCTAATGTCTCTGCCTAACTGGCTTTTGCAGTTTTCCCATTTGCTATGCTACTTTATATATATCTAACAAGAGTCTTTTCCTTTTAGTTTTGCTGTCTAATGATCTCTTGGCGTTGAAAGAGAATGAGAATGAGTACACAGTGCAACCCACTGAGAACCTTGTATACAAACTCTTCAATCTAGATGACATCCTCCTGCTGCTTCAGAGCACTGTTCATACTAATCTTACAGCAAGGTGCCGAAATGCTGAAAAAGTGACTAAAAAGGTGGGTTGTCTCTACTTACTGGACAGAAGTAACCCCGGTATTTTTTCACTGCTATGAAATATATAAAGCTAGAACAAAAGCACAAAGCTAATATTCAATACATTGTTATACCTTTTGGCACTGATAAATCAGGGGAAAGCTACTTTTAGACACAGGTAGTCGGTTGCCCTAACCACTTAAAAATTGTATACATGTGTGTTCCACTGGCATGTTAATTAATATGGCCTAGCCATGCATGCTCTTCTGCACGTGCTCTATTTTATGGAAAACAGTAGTGATTGGCTTAATCTATATGAACCTTCCATTAGCATATTTCCACAAGAATCTCTGGGGCTGTCTGCTGCTACCCACAGAAATTTAATTATTCAACTTGTTATTACAGTGTATCACACCATCATTAATCATAAGGAAGTCTACTTACAGATTGTGGTTTTAGCGACAGGATAATATAGGGGTTAAAGAGGCGCTCCACTTAGAAGTGGAAGTTTGGCTTTAAGTACCGGTTCCTCACTCCTCATGAGAAATTGGCATATTTGGGGAGCGGGTACACAATTTTGACATGTACACCCTCTCACTTCCACTGTGATCGGAAGCGGCAATTGTCCTCCTTGGAAGACGTTGTCAGTGTACCCTGGAGCAAAATCTAGGTGACCGATAATGGGCGTCAGTGGGGAGGGAAAACTAGGCTAATTTAAAGTACCGACTAAGTTCAAGTAGCATCGATTCTATCAAGGGGTGAGTGATGAATGCTGGAAAGTAGGGCGTTAGACCAGGGAAGTCCGGCCAGAGGGAAAGATACGAAGTCCTGTTCCAGGGAGACCCAGAGCTTGTAAGAGGAGCGCTTGCACCAGTCAATTACATGAGCCATGTGCCCTGTGGTGCAATGTAGGGCAGGATCCGGAAGGCCTACACCCCCTCGAAGCTTGGATCTTTTGAGTTGGACGATCTTCTTTGTCAGACATATTTAATGAAGGCTGCCCTGAGCGCCCAGAAATACTTTTTGCGGTATTTTAATGGGGAGAGCCTGCAGAAGGTATAGTAGACATGGCACAATATTCATCTTGGGAAAATTCCACCAGCCAGAGCAGGAGACAGCCAAGTAATGCCATTTCTCTAGATCAGTGGTTATGGTGGACATTAACGGCTGGAAGTGTAATTGGAAAAATGGAGTTGAAGATTAGAAGGGATTTTAGTACCCAAGTATTGGATGGCTTGAGAGGCCCAGTAGAAGGGGAAATTGCCACTGAGGTTATTGAGGGCCCTGGGTGCGAGAGTGACATTGAGTGCTTTTAATTTTTGCAGATTCACTTTAAAATTTGACAGCTCTCCATAGGTATGTAATTCCAATAATAGGACTGATAGGGAGGTCATTGGATCTGTGATATAAAAAAGCAGGTCATCTGTGTACGCCGTGACCTTGTGATGGTATGTGTCAGTTGTCAGACCTTTTTTATTGTTTTTATTTTTTTTTATATAAAACTTTTTCTACACTGTGTCTTTAAATGTTTTCCTTTTTTTTTTCTCAACTTTTTTGTTTTCACAAGCGATGAATAACATACCTTGTGATAGCATGGGCCATGACATGTCCTCTTTATAGAGAGATCTGGGGTCTATTAGACCGCAGATCTTTCCTCTGGCCTCCAATGCAGCCGATTAGACACAGATCAGTCTGACCGGCTGCTTTCCTGGCCACGAACGGCCAGGTAAACAAAGAGCCAAAACCGGAGGTGACAAAATCCTAGCTGTTTCCAGTTTCTGAAAAAAAAGAAAATGTTATACAGGAAACTGAGTAACAGGTAAAAAAAAAAAAAAAAAAGGAAGGGACCTATCATCAAGCACTACCCTACTCCCAAACTTACATGTAAGCTAAACAATCCCTGCTATACCATCACGAAGTCGAATGACGAATGTAAATGTTAGTTTTCTAATTGTTTTTACGCAGTAAAAGATTTTAAATGGTTTTACGCTATGGGAGCTCCCCTCTTCTTATTGAACTATAGTGAATGATCTTTTCTGAGAGGTCTCTTGAGAAGGGGATTGTTAACCTGCAGATCTTTACTTCCAGAGTGTAACACGCTATTAGCTGGTTTATAATATTACCAGCATTGAGCTCTGGTAAGTTTATCTAGTATCTAGAACATTAAGAAGAAGTATGGATAAATGTATTTTTATGGTGGACATTACAAACACGTACACATTCTTTATTTGTTTGTAGATATTACACATTACTGGATCATTATTACATGAACTTTATATGAATTTGTGTGTTCGCACATTGCATGTGGCACCTTATTATTGTATTTTTATTGCATGAAGTATTTTTTTAGATTTTTTTTTTTCTTTTTGCACATATTGATATATGTACAGTGGATATAAAAAGTCTATACACCCCTGTTAAAATGTCAAGTTTCTGTGATGTAAACAAACAAGACAAACATTTATTATTTATTTCAGGTACTTATTTAGCGCCATCAGTTTACACAACGCTTTACATATATATTGTACATTCACATCAGTCCCTAACCCTCAAGGGGCGTACAATCTAAGGTCCCTAACTCACATTCATACATACACATACTAGGGCCAATTTAGACAGGAGCTAATTCACCTGCCAGCATGTCTTTGGAGTGTGAGAGGAAACCGGAGTACCCGGAAGAAACCCACATATGCACAGGGAGCACATGCAAACTCCAGGCAGGAGGTGCCATGGCTGGGATTCGAACCAACGACCCTAGTGCTGCCAGGCGGAAGTGCTAACCATTTAGCCACTGTGCTGCAAAGATAAATCATTTCAGAACTTTTTCCACCTTTTAAAGTAACCTATACACTGTACAACTCAGTTGAACAACAAACTGAAATCTTTTAGGTGGAGAGAAGTAAAAATAAAAAACTAAAATATGGTTGCATAAGTGTGCACACCCTTAAACTAATACCTTGTTGAAGCGTCTTTTGATTTTATTACAGCACTCAGCCTTTTTGGGGGTATGAGTCTATCAGCATGGTGCATCTTGACTTGGAAATATTTGCTCACTCTTCCCTGCAAAAACACTCTAAAGCTATCAGATTGTGAGGGCATCTCCTGTGCACAACCCTCTTCAGATGACCCCCACAGATTTTTGATTAGATTCAGGTCTGAGCTCTGGCTGGGGCATTCCAAAACTTTAATCCTCTTCTGGTGAAGCCATTCCTTTGTTGATTTGTATGTATTCTTTGGGCCATTGTCATGCTGAAAGATGTTCATCTTCATGTTCAGCTTTCTAGCAGAAGCCTGAATGTATTGTGCCAATATTGACTGGTATTTGGAACTGTTCATAATTCCCTCTACCTTGACTAAGGCCCTTGTTCCAGCTGAGGAAAAACAGCCCCAAAGCATGCTTCACCACCACCATGCTTCACTGTGGGTATGGTGTTCTTTTGATGATGTGTTGTGTTTGCGCCAAACATATCTTTTGAAATTATGGCCAAAAAGTTCAACCTTGGTTTCACCAGACCAAATTTAGCTGGGCTTGGATGTTTTTCTTCGTTAGAAAAGGCTTCTGTCTTGCCACTCTACCCCACAAACATATGAAGCCACACAGCCAGTACTTGCCAGATATTCCTGCATCTCCTTTAATGTTACTGTAGGCCTCTTGGCAGCTCCCCAGACCAGTTTTCTTCTCGTCTTTTCATCAATTTTGGAGTGAGGTCCAGTTCTTGGTAATGTCACTGTTGCGCCATATTTTCTTCACTTGATGATGACTGTCTTCACTGTGTTCCGTGGTATTTCTAATGCCTTGGAAATTCTTTGATACCCCTCTCCTGACTGATATCTTTTAACAATGAGATCCTTCTGATGCTTTGGAAACTCTCTGTGGACCATGGCTTTTGCTGTAGGATGTGACTAAGAAAATGTCAGGAAAGGCCTACTAGAACAGCTGAACTTTATTTAGGGTGAATCAGAGGCACTTTAACTGATGGCAGGTGTGTACTGACTCCTATTTAACATAATTTATGTGATTGCTTAATTCTGAACACAGCTACATCCTCAGTTATAAGAGCGTGTGCACAGTTATGCAACCACATTATTTTAGTTTTTTATGTTTACTCCCCCCCTAAAAGATTTCAATTTGTTTTTCAATTGAGTTGTACAGTTTATAGGTCACATTAAAGGTGCAAAAAGTTCTGAAATGATTTATCTTTGTCTAATTTTTTTACATCACAAAGTCCTGACATTTTAACGGGTGTGTAGACTTTTTATATCCACTGTATGTTTACAGTAATTTGATATGGTAGGGATTGTTTAGATTATATTTAACATTGGGAATAGGGTAACTCTGTTCATTTTGCATATTGTTTCCAGCTTCTGGGGTCACAGAGAGGGAGGAACAACATCAGTTTCTCTGTCTCTGTATGGTAGAGCCATTGCCACTGGTCACAGTGGTCCCAGACTCCCTGATTGGATGGGAGAGCCTGGGAAAGAGTGGCGGGAGGGGGGGAACCCCTTCCGCACCCTCAGAACAGAACAGCCAGTCGAATCACTTCTGCTTTATAGGGAAACGCTGGTGGAAAATTTTGATACCAGTATGATGCCTACAAGTGCAGGCATCATCCCGATATAACCACTTCCTTCCCAGGACGTAATACAATGTCTACCCAGGGGAAATGGATAAATATCGCATGCATTCATTTTTTTATTTTGGGTATTTAACACATTATTTTACATGTTATTTTACTACAGACTGGACGTTTTGGTTGCCGCGGGAAGTGAAACATCTAGCAGTGGTATTCCTACCACTGCTGATTTTGAAAGTTCCAGCTCAGGGGTGCTGGTTGTCAGAGAGCTGGCACCTGTCGGCATTGCTGACCTGAAACTATCACATATAGCAGTGGTTGGCGTACCGCTGCCAAATGTTTCATCTCTTAATTAATGCATTCGATAAACAGTGAGTGGATAGACTACAAGGTAGTTAACAAACTATTTTTTTTTCAGTGAATTCACTTTAATGTAATTTTTTTTTTGGATCTTTACTGCATTTGAGGTATTTACAGATAATAAACTCACAGTTTACGTATCACGAGATATTGTGTTTAAAACACAAATATATCATGCAATTAAACATTCGTGAGCTGACCCCTAGGTGTTTCTGTTGATGCACACAGTGTATAGATTAGGATTTCTCAATATGTGTTGGTTCCATGAGAAGTCCCCAGGGGTTTCCGTGTGATCTAGCCATCAGTTGCAGGCATATGATGGGTAAATTGCATCCCAACTTAGCGAATGCATTCCTATTCTTTTCCCTGCACGCAGAACTGCACAGAAGCAGCAAGTCTGTCTGCTGTTCCTTCTCCATTCCTGTCTATCCCAGGTGCTTGTATGTGACATCACATGGGATGGACGAGAGTTGAGGGTGGGCGGGGAACAGCGTACCACAACAGGACTCCTGCACCTCTGAATGAGATGGAAACCCCAATGTAATGTGCGCCCTCCATGTAATGCCTGCCCTGCTGTGCCCTCATGTAATGTGTGCCCTGCTGTGCCCTCATGTAATGTGTGCCCTGCTGTGACCCCTATGAAATGTGTGCCCTGCTGTGATCCCTATGTAATGTGTGCCCTGCTGTGACCCCTATGAAATGTGCGCCCTGCTGTGCCCCTCATGTATTGTGCGCCCTGCTGTGCCCCTCATGTAATGTGTGCCCTGCTGTGACCCCTATGAAATGTGTGCCCTGCTGTGATCCCTATGTAATGTGTGCCCTGCTGTGACCCCTATGTAATGTGTGCCCTGCTGTGACCCCTATGTAATGTGTGCCCTGCTGTGACCCCTATGTAATGTGTGCCCTGCTGTGCCCCTCATGTATTGTGCGCCCTGCTGTGCCCCTCATGTAATGTGTGCCCTGCTGTGACCCCTATGAAATGTGTGCCCTGCTGTGATCCCTATGTAATGTGTGCCCTGCTGTGACCCCTATGTAATGTGTGCCCTGCTGTGACCCCTATGAAATGTGCGCCCTGCTGTGCCCCTCATGTATTGTGCGCCCTGCTGTGCCCCTCATGTAATGTGTGCCCTGCTGTGACCCCTATGAAATGTGTGCCCTGCTGTGATCCCTATGTAATGTGTGCCCTGCTGTGACCCCTATGAAATGTGTGCCCTGCTGTGATCCCTATGTAATGTGTGCCCTGCTGTGACCCCTATGTAATGTGTGCCCTGCTGTGACCCCTATGTAATGTGTGCCCTGCTGTGACCCCTATGAAATGTGCGCCCTGCTGTGACCCCTATGAAATGTGCGCCCTGCTGTGCCCCTCATGTATTGTGAGCCCTGCTGTGCCCCTCACGTATTGTGCGCCCTGCTGTGCCCCTCACGTATTGTGCGCCCTGCTGTGCCCCTCACGTATTGTGCGCCCTGCTGTGCCCCTCACGTATTGTGCGCCCTGCTGTGCCCCTCACGTATTGTGCGCCCTGCTGTGCCCCTCACGTATTGTGCGCCCTGTTGTGCCCCTCACGTATTGTGCGCCCTGCTGTGCCCCTCACGTATTGTGCGCCCTGCTGTGCCCCTCACGTATTGTGCGCCCTGCTGTGCCCCTCACGTATTGTGCGCCCTGCTGTGCCCCTCACGTATTGTGCGCCCTGCTGTGCCCCTCACGTATTGTGCGCCCTGCTGTGCCCCTCACGTATTGTGCGCCCTGCTGTGCCCCTCACGTATTGTGCGCCCTGCTGTGCCCCTCACGTATTGTGCGCCCTGCTGTGCCCCTCACGTATTGTGCGCCCTGCTGTGCCCCTCACGTTTTGTGCGCCCTGCTGTGCCCCTCACGTATTGTGCGCACTGCTGTGCCCCTCACGTATTGTGCGCCCTGCTGTGCCCCTCACGTACTGTGCGCCCTGCTGTGCCCCTCACGTACTGTGCGCCCTGCTGTGCCCCTCACGTACTGTGCGCCCTGCTGTGCCCCTCATGTATTGTGCGCCCCTCATGTATTGTGCGCCCTGCTGTGCCCCTCATGTATTGTGCGCCCTGCTGTGCCCCTCATGTATTGTGCGCCCTGCTGTGCCCCTCATGTATTGTGCGCCCTACTGTGCCCCTCATGTATTGTGCGCCCTGCTGTGCCCCTCATGTAAAGTGCACCCTGCTGTGCCCCTCATATAAAGTGCACCCTGCTATGCAGCCCCATTTAAAGTGTGCTCTGCTATGTCCCACATGTATTGTGCGCCCTGCTGTGCCCCTCATGTATTGTGTGCCCCTCATGTATTGTGTGCCCCTCATGTATTGTGTGCCCCTCATGTATTGTGCGCCCTGCTGTGCCCCTCATGTATTGTGCGCCCTGCTGTGCCCCTCATGTATTGTGCGCCCTGCTGTGCCCCTCATGTATTGTGCGCCCTGCTGTGCCCCTCATGTATTGTGCGCCCTGCTGTGCCCCTCATGTATTGTGCACCCTGCTGTGCCCCTCATGTATTGTGCGCCCTGCTGTGCCCCTCATGTATTGTGCACCCTGCTGTGCAGCCCCATTTAAAGTGTGCTCTGCTATGTCCCACATGTAATGTGTGACCTGGTGTGCCCCTCATGTATTGTGCGCCCTGCTGTGCCCCTCATGTATTGTGCGCTCTGCTGTGCCCCTCACGTATTGTGCGCCCTGCTGTGCCCCTCACGTATTGTGTGCCCTGCTGTGCCCCTCACGTATTGTGTGCCCTGCTGTGCCCCTCACGTATTGTGTGCCCTGCTGTGCCCTCATGTATTGTGCACCCTTCTGTGCCCCTCATGTAATGTGCGCCCTGCTGTGCCCCTCATGTAATGTGCGCCCTGCTGTGCCCCTCATGTAATGTGCGCCCTGCTGTGCCCCTCATTTAAAGTGTGCTCTGCTGTGTAGCCCCATTTAAAGTGTGCTCTGCTATGTCCCACATGTAATGTGTGACCTGCTGTACCTCCATGTGTGCCCCGCTGCTTCTTAGTAATGTGCCCTGCTGTGCCCCCCATGTAATGTAACCTGCTGATCTCTGTGCAGTAAAAAGCAAACACAAGTTTCATGTTAACCACTTGCTCTCCAGAGGATTTACCCCCCTTCCTGCTGTGCCCCTCACGTATTGTGCGCCCTGCTGTGCCCCTCACGTATTGTGCGCCCTGCTGTGCCCCTCATGTATTGTGCGCCCCTCATGTATTGTGCGCCCTGCTGTGCCCCTCATGTATTGTGCGCCCTGCTGTGCCCCTCATGTATTGTGCGCCCTACTGTGCCCCTCATGTAATGTGCACCCTGCTGTGCCCCTCATGTAAAGTGCACCCTGCTGTGCCCCTCATATAAAGTGCACCCTGCTATGCAGCCCCATTTAAAGTGTGCTCTGCTATGTCCCACATGTATTGTGCGCCCTGCTGTGCCCCTCATGTATTGTGTGCCCCTCATGTATTGTGCGCCCTGCTGTGCCCCTCATGTATTGTGCGCCCTGCTGTGCCCCTCATGTATTGTGCGCCCTGCTGTGCCCCTCATGCATTGTGCGCCCTGCTGTGCCCCTCATGTATTGTGCGCCCTGCTGTGCCCCTCACGTATTGTGCGCCCTGCTGTGCCCCTCACGTATTGTGTGCCCTGCTGTGCCCCTCACGTATTGTGTGCCCTGCTGTGCCCCTCACGTATTGTGTGCCCTGCTGTGCCCTCATGTATTGTGCACCCTTCTGTGCCCCTCATGTAATGTGCGCCCTGCTGTGCCCCTCATGTAATGTGCGCCCTGCTGTGCCCCTCATTTAAAGTGTGCTCTGCTGTGTAGCCCCATTTAAAGTGTGCTCTGCTATGTCCCACATGTAATGTGTGACCTGGTGTGCCCCTATGTAATGTGTGACCTGCTGTACCTCCATGTGTGCCCCGCTGCTTCTTAGTAATGTGCCCTGCTGTGCCCCCCATGTAATGTAACCTGCTGATCTCTGTGCAGTAAAAAGCAAACACAAGTTTCATGTTAACCACTTGCTCTCCAGAGGATTTACCCCCCTTCCTGACCAGGCCATTTTGTGCAACAAAAAAAGACCGACAATATTCCAATACGTGTAAATTGGTTTACATGGAAATTATAGCATCTACAAATGGCGGTATATATACTGGAATGTATTTTTTTTTTTATACTAGTAATGGCAGCGATCAGCGACTTATAGCGGGACTGCGGCGGGTATTCTGACACTGCTGGGGGAAATTGACTAATTGCCAACTACATCCACAGTGACACTAATACAGTGATCAATGCTAATAAAAAGCACTGACACTGTACTAATCACACTGGCCAGGAAGGGGTTAACATCTGGGGCGATCAAAGGGTTAACTGTGTGTTGTTTTACTATGTTGTCTGTGTGTGCTTTACTATGTAAGCACACTGTTTTGTATTGCTTTGCTATGCAGAGCAATACAAAGCAGCATGCTGATGCTGACGGGAGAGATCTGTGTTGTTTACATACAGACCTCTCCCTTGACAGTGTTGCTCGGTGATCGCCGGGTGCCAGCAGGGAAGCTCTGGCCGTGACCCGGTGATCGACAGCTGTAGCTGCGAATGGCAGCGTGCACGCTCCCTACCTGGAAATACAAAATCACATATATATATACGTGATTTTGTGCAGCCCTGCCGCCCTGTAGCAGTAGTTCTGCTATTGGGCAGTTGGGAAGCGGTTAAAAAGGTGAGTTTTAATATGTGAGTATTTAATATTCTAGTATTTAAAGCCTTTATAAAAACAATTGTTATATCAGCAGCTCGCTAATCATACCAATGTTCTGTGAGCTGTAGATCAAAAAAATTTTTCAGAGGTTCCCTGAGATCTCACGCTTCTTTCCAAGGGTTCCTCCAAGGTAAAAAGGTTGATAAACCCTGGTATAAGTTCACAACTATAGTCCCTGCATGCAAGGGTGGCTCCATAGGTTGCTGAAAGAGAAGTCACTGTGAAACAGAAAACCTTGGGCATCGGTCATGGCACCAACATAAACTGGAACCTAGTCAAGAATTAACCACTTGCCCTCCTGAGGATTTACCCCCCTTAATGACCAGGCCTCTTTTTGCTACTCGGCGCTGCACTAATTCAACTGATAATTGCACGGTCATGCAATTCTGCACCCAAACGAAATTTACGTCCTTTTTTTCACACAAATAGAGCTTTCTTTCGGTGGTATTTGATCACCTGTGCGCTTTTTATTTTTCACGCTATAAACAAGAAAAGACCAAAAATTTTGAAGAAAAACAATATTTTTTACTTTCAGCTATAAAAAATATATAGTAAACTCAAAGTTAGTTATAAATTTAGGCAAAAATGTATTCTGCTACATGTTTTTGGTAAAAAAATCCCAATAAGTGTATATTGATTGCTTTGTGTGAAAGTTATAGCGTCTACAAACTATGGTATAGATCAGCAATGGGCAAACTACGGCCCGCGGGCCGTATACGGCCCGGCGGACCTTTTAATCCGGCCCGCGGAGCTATGCTCCCGCAAGGCCAGTGGTCGGCAAGCCGCGGCTCTTTACAAACTTAGATGCGTGCGGGGCGCCCGCTCCCCTCCCTCCTCTCGGGCGGGCGGGCGGGCGGCCTCTTCTCCTCCTCTCCCCTCCCCTCCTCTCGGATGGCCGCCCCCCCTCTCGGATGGCCGCCCCCTCCCTCCTCTCGGGCGTCAGGACTCTGCAGCTGTCACGATGTAGGCGGGGCAGCCTGGATGTAGGCGGGGCAGCGTGACGAACTCTTCTCTCACAGTCCTCCCTGAAGACCAGAACGGCGCGGGAATACGAGAGGAACGCGTGGAGCAAAGGTAAGTGAATTGACACAGGGGGGACTTACTATATGGGGGACTTACTATATGGGGGACTTACTATATGGGGGATGAATTACTATATGGGGGACTTACTATATGGGGAATGAATTACTATATGGGGGACTTACTATATGGGGGACTTACTATATGGGGAATGAATTACTATATGGAGGACTTACTATATGGGGAATGAATTACTATATGGGGGACTTACTATATGGGGGACTTACTATATGGGGGACTTACTATATGGGGAATGAATTACTATATGGAGGACTTACTATATGGGGGACTTACTATATGGGGAATGAATTACTATATGGGGGACTTACTATATGGGGAATGAATTACTATATGGGGGACTTACTATATGGGGGATGAATTACTATATGGGGAATGAATTACTATATGGGGGACTTACTATATGGGGAATGAATTACTATATGGAGGACTTACTATATGGGGAATGAATTACTATATGGAGGACTTACTATATGGGGAATGAATTACTATATGGGGGACTTACTATATGGGGAATGAATTACTATATGGGGGACTTACTATATGGGGGATGAATTACTATATGGGGGATGAATTACTATAGGGGGGACTTACTATATGGGGGATGAATTACTATAGGGGGGACTTACTATATGGGGAATGAATTACTATATGGAGGACTTACTATATGGGGAATGAATTACTATATGGGGGACTTACTATATGGGGAATGAATTACTATATGGGGGACTTACTATATGGGGAATGAATTACTATATGGGGGACTTACTATATGGGGGACTTACTATATGGGGAATGAATTACTATATGGGGGACTTACTATATGGGGGATGAATTACTATATGGGGGATGAATTAATATGAAGGATGAATTACTATGTGGGGGATGAATTACTATATGGGGGATGAATTGCTATATGGGGGACGAATTACTATATGGGGGACGAATTACTATATGGGGGACGAATTACTATATGGGGGACGAATTACTATATGGGGGATGAATTACTATGGGGGATGAATTACTATATGGGGGATTAATTACTATGCTTACTATGGGGGAATATTACTATACTTACTATGGATGACACATACACATCATTCATCTACTCTTGGTCCGGCCCCCGGGTCCAATATATGAACCCATTGCGGCCCTCAAGTCAAAAAGTTTGCCCACCCCTGGTATAGATACTGCAATTTACGCCATTTTTTTGCTATACAGCGCTGCACTAGTTTAACGGACAATTGTGCGGTCATGCGATACTGTGCATAAATGAAATTTATGTCCTTTTTTTCCACACAAATAGAGCTTTCTTTCGGTGGTATTTGATCGCTGTGCATTTTTAATTTTTTGCCCTATAAAAAAAAAAAGGCTGACAATTTTGAGAAAAAAAAACAATATTTTGGACTTTTTGCTACAAAAATTAAAAAATCTAATTTCGTCATAAATTTCAGCCAAAATGTATTCTGCGACATGTCTTTGCTAAACAAAAACCCAATACGTGTAAATTAATTGGTTTACGTGAACGTTATAGCGTTTACAAATGGCAGGAAAAATACTGGGATTTTTTTTTATACTAATAATGGCGGCGATCAGCGACTTATGGCAGGACTGTGGCGGACATTCTGACACGGGAGGGGGGGAACTGACTTGGGGTCATTGACATCCCCAGTGACACCAATACAGTGATCAGTTAAAAAAAAAAAAAACACTGACACTGTACTAATGGCACTGGGGAGGAAGGGGTTAACTTTTTTATTTACTGAAAGGGTTAACTGTGTGAGGGGAGTGTTTTACTAGGGGGCGGAGGTGTGTACTGCACGGGGACAGCTGATCGGGAGAGAGAAACTCTTCTCTCTGGCTCAGCATGTCAGGAGCTGATAGGGAACTGACAGAGAGCAGAGCTACTGCAGCCCTGCTCTCTGTGAGTGATTGCCACTAATCGGCGGGACACAGCTGGTAACGACCGACTGTGACCCGGCGACTGACATCCGCGGCCATGATCGGCGGGACAGGTAGGGCGGTGGCGCGCCTTGCGCACGCCCCCTACCTGTTTTTCAAATACACGTTTTAAAACGTGGTTTTGCCCAGCCGTGCCGCCCTACCAACGTGTTTCTACAGTGGCTGGGCGGCATGTGGTTAAAATATAAAGAATCTGCATACTCCTTAAGTGATTAAATCAAATGCAGAAAGTGCTTTTAAAAACCGAGAACTTAATATAAGCTGTGACAAATTATAGACTCAAATCCAACTTGTTTTTCAGGATTATTTTGAGAAAAAAAAACAATATTTTGGACTTTTTGCTACAAAAATTAAAAAATCTAATTTCGTCATAAATTTCAGCCAAAATGTATTCTGCGACATGTCTTTGCTAAACAAAAACCCAATACGTGTAAATTAATTGGTTTACGTGAACGTTATAGCGTTTACAAATGGCAGGAAAAATACTGGGATTTTTTTTTATACTAATAATGGCGGCGATCAGCGACTTATGGCAGGACTGCGGCGGACATTCTGACACGGGAGGGGGGGAACTGACTTGGGGTCATTGACATCCCCAGTGACACCAATACAGTGATCAGTTAAAAAAAAAAAAACACTGACACTGTACTAATGGCACTGGGGAGGAAGGGGTTAACTTTTTTATTTACTGAAAGGGTTAACTGTGTGAGGGGAGTGTTTTACTAGGGGGCGGAGGTGTGTACTGCACGGGGACAGCTGATCGGGAGAGAGAAACTCTTCTCTCTGGCTCAGCATGTCAGGAGCTGATAGGGAACTGACAGAGAGCAGAGCTACTGCAGCCCTGCTCTCTGTGAGTGATTGCCACTAATCGGCGGGACACAGCTGGTAACGACCGACTGTGACCCGGCGACTGACATCCGCGGCCATGATCGGCGGGACAGGTAGGGCGGTGGCGCGCCTTGCGCACGCCCCCTACCTGTTTTTCAAATACACGTTTTAAAACGTGGTTTTGCCCAGCCGTGCCGCCCTACCAACGTGTTTCTACAGTGGCTGGGCGGCATGTGGTTAAAATATAAAGAATCTGCATACTCCTTAAGTGATTAAATCAAATGCAGAAAGTGCTTTTAAAAACCGAGAACTTAATATAAGCTGTGACAAATTATAGACTCAAATCCAACTTGTTTTTCAGGATTATTCCTTTTTCTGTTTGGGAATGTTAGGTCACCAGTGCTAAAGTGTGTCTGAAGGTTTAACACTGTAATGTTAATTAAGTAGAATACGCTATGGCCAACAGCAACACGTTTGTTAGTTTTTTTGCTGCTACTTTTTATTCTGTGTTTTAATCCCTCATTAGGTTTTTGGTGATTTAGGTTTTCTGTTTCTCTCTTAGCAAACTCCTGTCTTTGTGCTCACCAAGATGGATTACCAGTATTGTTATGGGGTGGAGTCCCTGACCGATAGCGAGAGCTGCCGGCTGTGGACTGAAAGCCTAGTACACTCTAATTGTACACTTTATGTGGGTGAGTAAACTATTTACAATTATACATGGTTTTGGAACACTTGCTTTTAATGGTGGGAAGCTGGACATCAAGTAACTGGACTAATTAAAGCCAAAGTTTAGTTACTTTTTTTAAAGTCAGCACAAGGGACAGTACGTATGTTGTATGAGACATATCCCTTGTGCTGGTGGCTCCTCTTAGTTGAAACCTTTAGTCCCCTGCTCTCCCAAAACCCCACTCCCCAACCCCCAGTGATAATCTTCTGTTGCTGTAGGCGATAAAGCCAAGTTCACCTTTAAGGGAAAATAATGCACATATTTTTGCAGGAAACAAATGTGCATTTATTATTTTTTCCCCACAGGAGCCTGCTATGCATTGCACCTGCAATCTGTGGATCATGGGTGCAGTGTCAGGCTCCAGCAGACACATCCTCCAGCTTTCAGTTAGAAAGCTGGAGAAAGTGTCAGTGATCTATGAGTGCAGTGATCTGCGGGGTGGGAGGCTGCTGAAACATGGTTCATGTTACGGATGTACATCTTTAGCCTTTAATACAACCTGTTATAGACACTTGTCCCTTGAGCTACATAGGTTGCTGTCATAAATGGAGGACGTAATACATGATATATATTGTCAGAGATGAAGATAGTTATCCTCCCAAATGCTAAATAAAGAAAGCTGATGTCAGTGATATGAAAAGGCCACCCAAGTTTGTTTAGCATGGTACAATTTTTTAATGAAAGTTCAGGTCACATACTTTGTTTTGCATTTTCTGATTTTCTGTGATATATCAGATACGTATTTGTAGAACCTGACTGGGTTGTGTTGAATGTCTGGGCTTGGATGTTACAAATTGCAAAACCCGCAAAAGTACAATAAAAATGATCTGTTTAAAAAAATGTTGAGTTAGGGCTCTTGTACACCCTGTTCCAAATTATTATGCAAATTATATTTTTCTCATTTACCTAAATTATTTATGTAAATAACAGTCAGCATAATTCTCATGTTATCAACTATTAAGAGTACAATTCAAATTTTATTAAACAAACCTCCTAATGATAACAGTATTTTTTTAAACATAACAAACTTACAATGCACTGTTCCAAATTATTACGCACAGTAAGTTTCAAAACACTTTATAGGTTGTAAATGTGGCGGAACCGTTCCGCTTGGGCTTCCTCGTGTGGAGCAGTGCGTCTCACCCAATGGTCCCCTTTTCCGGCAAGTCTTTCAGCACTCTCTCAAGGCAGGTATTATAGCTAAAAACACTCCCTTCCCTGCTCTCCCAAACCACGAGTCGGAACTTCGTGTAGGGTGAAAATGAATGACTCTTTATTAAACACAGCTCAGTATATACAACGTCACCCCCCACCTTCACCAGACAGCCTGGCACTGGGTTTTCCCCACCCACAACAAACCCTACAATACAACAATACAGTAGGAACTCTATTAGAAGTGAAAGACTACAAGGTCACATTTCCCTAAACAAACAGTGTAGAATGTCTGTGAAACATATACTGCTTTACAAAGGGGATAAAACCAGAACAGAAAGGGCAAAATGTTATGAAAAAAGGGACGGTTCGTTACAAGGCTCCCCCGTTGTGTAACACCCGGCGAGAACTTCAAACGGGTCCGCTTGGGGCTGGTCGGTTCAGAGGGTTACTTCTCCAACTCGGCTTGCTGGGACAACCCATCCGTGTTGGCGTTTTGCTTCCCCGATCGGTACTGGATTGTAAAGTTATAGGGTTGGAGGGCCAACCTCCACCGCAGCAGACGACCATTGACCCCAGAGACCTGGTTTAGCCATACCAGGGGGTTGTGATCGGTGAGTACAGTGCAGGTTGAGTACAGGTAGGGCTGCAATTTCTTGAGGGCCCATACCAAGGCAAGACACTCTTACTCCACAGCAGCGTAGGCCACCTCCCGGGGTAACAACTTTCTACTTAGGTAGGCCACTGGATGGTCGTTCCTGTCGTCCCTGATTTGGCTCAGAACAGTGCCCAATCCAAAGGTGGAGGCATCGGTGTGAACACAAAACCGGTTGGAAAGGTCAGGAGCAGCCAAAGCGGGAGCATGGATCAGATCATGTTTGAGCTTTTGGAAAGCCGTTTCACACTCTGGGGACCGCACAACCTGTCGGGGCAGATTCTTCTGGGTCAGATCAGTTAGGGGTTTAGCAATGGCACTGTAGTTGGGGATGAATTTACGGTAGTACCCTGCAGTGCCTAAGAAGGCAAGGACCTTAGTCTTGGTTTGGGGAGTGGGCCAATTTGCTACCGCTTCCACCTTTGCCAGTGCCGGTCTTTGCTTCCCAATTCCTACCCGATGTCATAGATATTGGACCTCAGACACCCCAACATGGCTATCCTCTATCCCCAGCGCCAGCATCTTAAGTGTGGGCACCCGGCTGTGACAGCTTGCGGCTTCCGCTTCCGATCACCTACCTGGTCAGAGCAGAAGTGAGAGCGGGTACCTTTCAAAATCGGGTACCCGCTCCCCAAAGATGCCAATCCTTAACAGGGAGCTGGTGACAAGCCCTTAAAGCGGAACTTTCCCCTCTGGGTGGAGCTCCGCTTTAAGACACTTAAAAGTCTGTTCCGAAAGTATGTCCCAATTGTTTTCTTTTCCAAATGGGATCAGATTAACTGCCCTTTTTTCATTGTAATATTTGGGGATGTTTAGCTTCGTGGTAGATTCGTTTTCAAGTGAGTTCACATCAGTCAGGAACTACTTTCAGGGCTTGGTAGCCCACTTTTATTAAAAAGGAAAGGCAAAACAAAAGTCAAACATAAGGTTTCCCATGCAGGGGTTTTTCTCCAGTAAAATACAGTCCAAATGAAAATACTAGCCCACCTGGCTACTCTTCAGCAGCACTGCTGTTATAGATACTGGTCCTTCTGACCTCCAGCTCTTTCAGGCGCACAGCTTAGAGCTTCTCAGACGCACACGACTCCTCTGGCCAAGTCCTCAGGCTGTTAACTTGGACGCACACAGCTCTTCAGGCCATTAACTTGGACACACACAGCTCCTCTTGCCGTTAACTGTCTCTTGCAGACATTCATACTCCGGCTGCCACCTGTAGCCTCTGTGACTCTTGTGGGAGACCTTCTCTCTCTCTCTCTTGGGTGGAGCCCTGAGGTATTCCTAAACCTCCATTATAAGTGCCGTGTGCACCTGGGCACACCGTGCTGTTACTCCACAAAACCCGGACACTGGGTTGGAGATTCCTGCCCAAGGCACTATGGAATCTCCAAAGTAGGGAGCCCCATCCAGGACTACCAAAACCTGGAGAAAGCTGCAAAACCAGTTTTCTCCAATCAGAACATCTGCTCCCTAGTCCTGCACTCAGCAAAAGTTCAAACCCTGTGTCCTTTTGAGTTCAAACCCTGTGTCCTTTTGAGTTCAAACCCTGTGTCCTTTTGAGTTCAAACCCTGTGTTCTTTTGCTGACCACTTACTCAGTGACAGAACCTCGTACTGTCACACCATGCATTTAAAAATAATATCCAATCTTAAAATTAAAGGCGGGGAATTCTGTCAGGCTGCTGAACAGTATCCCCTACACCAGGGGTGTCCAACTTGCGGCCCAAAATGGCTATGAATTAAGCCCAACACAAAATTGTGCACATAATTAAAATTTTTTAGGGGGGATAAGTTTAATCTTCCCAAAGAAAAAAATCCCACTCTTCACAATCACTCCTTATTCATGTCATCAGTTTTTGTTAGCACCTGTATTTGTGTGCAACTATTTTTCAGGATGAAGCACATGAAGGGCAAAAGTTTTATTACTCAGATAGGTACATTATCTATATCAATGATCGTTAACTTCTGATCTGCCCAATTGTTTTCTGCTCGTCAGCTATCATAGTTACATAGTTGGTAAGGTTTAATAAACACACCGGTCCTTCCCATTCAACCTGTGTTGTGTGTATGTGTGTGTGCTTGTGTGTTTATGCCAGTACCATTTCCTTTATCCCTGTGTGTTGCATTTGCTAAGATGCCCATCTAAGAGTTTTTGAAACTATTGACACTTCCTGATGACACCACTGATTGTGGGAGGGAGTTCCACATTCTTACCGCTTGAACAGTAAAGAACCCCCTACGCAGTTTAAGGTTGAACCACTTCTCCAGTTTCATTGAGTGGCCTTGTGTCTTCTTAAGCTCCCTATCCTTATTGTCAATGTGTTTTTATGTGTGGCCCAAGACATTTCCTCTTCTTCTAATATGACACAGGAAAGTAAAAGGATTGTGGACACCCCTGGTCTACACCTTTTGTTTACATTTAGCTTTCCACTGGGTAATCTCCTGGCTGACAGCTGAATGGGGCTGGGGAAAGAACCCTGTGCGGAAAGTCATATACAGCTGCCCAGCACAGATATGTCCCACCTGAACACTGGCATACCTGAGCACGGATATGTAGTATCTAATGGAGCCTGACACATGAATTAATATTACTTTTGCAGTGGTAGACTGTTGTGATTTATGTTGTGTTATTGGCAGATACAATGTCATTTATGACATAGTCCTTGAGTAAATTTTATGTTTTATCCATGTGTGTACCCCAAAACTGTTTTGTTTTTTTTTTAATACGTTCTCATGTACCATTGTAATGGAGTTAAACCGTAAAGTGGAGTTCCACTCACCCTGTCAAAAAATAAGTCAGCAGCTACAAAAACTGTAGATGCTGACTTTTAAAAAACAGCCACTAACCTGTCCCTCTCTCTTGCGGTGTGTCCCCCGCAGCCCGTTTCACCGGCCGTCCTATATTCCAGTAGGCCGGCATCTTTAGTGTGGGCACCCAGTAGCGCTGCGCTTCATGAATGGTCCTCTAGTCTTCTGGGACCTGTCACGTGTCCCAAAAAACTACAGGGAGGGAGGGAGGGAGGACACCTTCCGCTGATCGGACCTGAAGTGGGAGCGGGTACCTTTTAAATTCGGATACCTGCTTCCCCCCTCCCCCCGCCCCCCAAAGGTGCCAATCCTTAATGGGGAGCGGGGGAGCAGTCCTTAAAGTGGAACTTCCCCTTTTGGGTGGACCTCCACTTTAAGATTCAACATAATTATGAGTGGAATGCTTTTTTGTTGTTTTGTATCACTAAGTACAAGGTACAAAATAATTTTGAAGCCTTAGGCTGGCCAAACATGGTTCATTTTTTTTTTCAATGAGCCAGCAGGCTGATTAAAAAAAACCAAATGGATTCCCCCATCCACACATATGAACTGGAAGGACAAATCCTTCCCACTGTGCCATTGCAAGCTGCTGATTGACAAACGTTTTCCAAAAGTCCCTTTGAGAGGGCATAGTCATGGTCCCTGCTGAACCAGCTGAATTCCAATCTATCTATGGGCAGCATTAGTTTAGTAAAACAAAACAAAAAAAAAAATTTGCAGCTAGCAAGACATGTCCTGTGCTGCCTGCAAGTAATGTGTGTCCTTGTGCTGTTTGCTCCTCTATTGCCTGAAATCATCCTCCATCTACTCAACCTCTACCCCTGCTGCCTTAATCTTTCAGTGCAGCAGGGATTAATAGACCTGAGGGAGCTGTGATAGGCAGTCATCAAGAGTGCCTGACTATGCCCACCCTTTCCACCCTGCCCCGTTATTCATACAGGCAGTACTACAGCTGCTATCAATGAAACATGATCTATGCATGGAGAACGTTCAGATGATTGAAAGATCCTCCCTCCTCCAATCACAGATAATTTTTCATTCATAGACGCTGTAGTATGGCTTTTATGAATGGAGGAGTTGAGCAGAAAGGGCAGGCATAGTCAGGCTCTCTGGATGAGTGCCTGTCACAGCTCCCTCATTTCTATTAACCCCTGCTGCAGTGGAAGGTTTAAATAAGAAAAAGCGAGCGCTCATAAAATAAATGTATAAGCAGCTAGAACACTAGAGGGAATCGCAAAAGCCTCGCGTTTTGACAAATAAAATAATAAAGTGCAGCGCTAAAAGGATCAACATATAAAAACGTTCGTTCACAGAAGTTTGTGCAGAAATGAATATATATATGACTATATATATATATATATATATATATATATATGTATATATATATATATGTGTGTGTGTGCAACTCCAAACTGCTGCTTGCACAGCTGTAAATATTCCAAATGGCTTGTGACAGAGGGTATGATAGAAATGCGCACTCACCGACTGCGCATAGGAAATGCGCATATAATATCCATCAATAGTCATGTTGGGTGCAGAATCCCTCATGGAGGTGTTGTCATCAAGCAGTAATCAGCAGGACTCAGAGGACTCCTTTAGGATATGGGTAAACCGCCTGAGCAAGAGGCTCCCTCCTCTGGATGTTGGATGTAGTAAACTGTAAGTGTGAATCAGCCCCTCAAATTGGGGCCAAAGAGAAGAAAGTACCAATAGTGTAGTATTTCCTGGACTTTATTTAGTGTAAATCATAAAAATGTACTTGGTCAGTAGTGACAGTGCAATATCCAATGATAGAAAGAGCACAGTGGCTGTACTGATCTAAGGCAAGATGGCCGCCGGACCTTCTCGTGGTCCTCGGCGGGAGAGGCGTCACATGCTGTCAGCTCCTCCTAAGGCCTTTCGTGCTAAGGCACATCATCAGATTCACACATACAGTTTACTACATCCAACATCCAGAGGAGGGAGCCTCTTTCTCTTTAAGTAGCCATTATACTGGCTCTGAATAGACAGGTCTTTCAGTGCCATGATAAAACTTCTGGTAGTTGGCTGTACTGTCATGCTATTTTGACATTTCATATGACAGTCTCGGGGTTGGATGCAATCCACCGTATGCATGTAGGTGACGTGACTTTTCAGGTCCTTGGTGCCATATCTGGAACACACTTTGAGTCCAGACTAGCAGCATCTGAAATAGCTAGGAATTTAAAATAAAACTATAGCAAAAAAAAACTTTTTTTTTTCATTTAACATAGAATAAGGAAGAGTTCTAACCCCTGTCAGATTTTTTTTTTTTGCCATCTGTGTCCCATTGGGGAGATTTCCCTTCACTTCCTGTCCCATAGCCAAACAGAAAGTGAGCGAAATCCCTGCATATTAAGAGAATCCCTACAAGAACAAGGGCCCCCGTTGGAAGATTTCCCCTCTATTACTTTTTCTGGGGACAGCCCAAAATGTGGGATTTTCCTTAACTTTCACTTTTGATGATGATGGTAAACAGGACAAATAAAGAGGGTGAATGTCCTTAACGGGGCGCAGACAGCATTAAAGACCTATTACGTTTTGTAATCATCATCATTCTGTCCAAAACTATAAAGTTCTGCCTTTAGTTATAGTGTGATGATACAGTAAGTGTGGTGTAAGGAAGTGTAATGATACAGTAGGGGATGTCATGTGCCAAGGCTAGGAGCCAAGATCACAGCTTAGAAAGACTGATTTTGAAAACAAACTGTGTACACACAAGGGAAAACATCTGCAGCTGACTTCTTTGGAGCAGTAATGGTGTGCAAGGCTGGTGTAGTGAGGATCACTTGTTTCATTTCTCCTTCAGAGCATATTTGACCTCTTTGCTTAGTGATAAGACATATATGCTGTGGAAAATAGTATACATAGAAAAATGTGTATGTTGGAGTAGTCAGTGTGAGTCAGTGTATCGCTCCCTCATCCTGTATGGGTACTTCATTTCCTCTTTTGAAGGGAAGTATATGTTTTGTTTTGAAATTGTCATGGAAATGGCCCTCCCTGTGGCTCCTTCACGTAGCTGTCCGTTCTGTCATTTGCAGTGTGTGCTGCCTTTACCACATTAATTAGCTAAGATGGATAGCATAACTGAATTTTACAGAAAATGTTACTTACATGATATCTAAATGATATGTTTAAAGCTTTACTGTACATTTCTGAAAAATTCACAAATCATACCACATTAAGACAAAAAGGTAGATTGTGTCTCTTGTTTGTTTAGGAGAGCAGAAAGAAGTAAAATAGAGCCATGTCTTTGGGCCACACAGGTTTAGAAACCGTGATAAAATAGCAGATTTCACTATACATAATATAGTGTATCTATATCAAAATTTAAGAGTATAGAATATCCGTTTACAATGTTTACCTTCTGCTATATTTGCTAAGTTTCCTTATGGTTAGACTGTGTTTGTTATATTTATTATTTTAACTTCTGTCCATTGACTACATTTTTTGGCATAATTATAAAAAAGCAACTAATCTGTTTTTGCAACAGCTGCAAAAAATGTGGCATTTGCCGAAAATCCTGAGTGTCTGAAGAGAGAAATAAAAAAACAGAGGTATACCTCTCAGACAAACAATTCAGATCAATCCACAACAGGTGCAGGCTCTGGCTTGCCACCACACATGATGCAATAGGAAAAAGGGTCAGCCGCACACCAGAGGATAGATGAATATAGTGTGTATTTATTGATCCATAGGACACACAAAACACCACGACATGAATACACGACTGTTAACAGGTCCTGTATTCATGTCCTGGTGTTTTGTGTGTCCTATGGATTAATAAATACATGCTATATTCATCTATCCTCCGGTGTGCAGCTGACCCTTCTTCCTATTGTCTGAAGAGAGAGACTGTCAATAAAAGCACTGTATGTGTATATATTGATAACTGAGCCTATGGTGGTGTACTTTTGTGTCTGATCATTGTGCATCTGGCTGATGTAATGTTCCCTTTTTTTTCCAGCTGAGTCACTGAGACCACAGCATGTGCAGCTGTGTAGGATATCCCCCTGGTATCCACAGCTGCGCTGTTGCTGTTTTTCTCTTGAAAGGGTCAATGCAAATATAGAGTAAAGCTGGCCATACATTGCTAAAATTTCATCCAATTTCTTAATTGCTTAATTTGAAGTTTGGGTGTCGCTGTTGGTTCAACAAAACTCTATTGAAAAATTGACTGAGCTGGAAAGTAAACTGTTGGCTGAACAGTGACTGTATCCTGGCAGCTGCAGTTAATGTTCAGGTATTCAACGGCTGCATGGATGGGAGGAATCTTGATTTTTTTTTTTTTGTAGTTCAGACCACAGACTGAAGGAGAGAAATCTAGCCAAGTATGCTAGGTAGTAGCTGAAGACTTGTACAGCAACTCCGTGAACTTTATCTGTCCTCTGAACTGTGTCATCCTCTAAGGTACTGTGAACTGGTATGTCACTGCAGAAACCACAATGTCTTGTGTCATCTTCTTTCTAGAAGATATTAAACCACAGGGTGTGATTGCATCTTTTAGCAAAGATTTCCTCTGTAATGCACAGCTTTATCCATACACTTACAATGGGGTTAATTTACTAAAGGCAAATAGTCTGTGCACTGCAAATGCAGTTGCTCTAGATCTGAGGGGAAGCTCTGAAATGAAGGGAAACTCTGCTGACTTCTATCGTCCAATCATGTGCAAGCAAAAATGCTGTTTTCTATTTTCCTTGCATGTGATTGGGTATTCTATGCAAAGTGAAGCTTTACCTCATTTACTAAGCTCTGGAGCACGTGCACTTGCAGTGCACAGTATATTTGCCTTTAGTAAATCAACTCCAATATCTTTACCTATGTTAACCTCTTCAAATAAAAATAATATTTGTGATCCATAGATATGTGGCCTTCGCAGTAGGTTTTATCATATTTATAAAGGCATTATAAATCTTTCTAACTGCACCTTGTGTTTTTCACCTACATAAGATTTGTACAGATCATGTAGTTTCATGGTGTCATTTGATGGCCTGTACACACAGTCTGTAGTAGAGAAAATCTTCACATTCCAGTCTCAGAAGTTTCTGTTTGTTTAGTAAGATGAGGCGTGTGGCATGGCATTGTACAGGTTAACACATGATCTTCGTCTGTAGTCTGAGAATTAACATTTCCTGTGAAGAAACTATGTATCCCTCAACCCCTAGATCGCTTAGTCTAGTGCTCTGCAGCTGAGAGCTAAATAATAATTATATTTGAAACAGGCAGAGCAGTTAAGGAGAGCTTAACACTGGAAGAATTAAATAAACAGTGTAGCGCTAACAAAACTAAAAATAAGTGAACAAGTGATTGAAATACATAAATAAACTTAATACATGCTAAACAGTCCCCTTGTTATGCACACCAGGGAGATTTACATAAATCAATAAATAGTGTCATACCTGCATTCCCTCTCATAGAGAATATCCAGTGCACATAGTGAAATAAAACACCATAATTCAATACTGTGAAAAAACACACAATAGTGCACATCAACTGTGAGCCAATAATTAGTTCAAAAATTCCAAAATCCACGATGCTTATAGTGGTCCTCCCACTTCACTCTCTTAATCAATCGTGCTGTGTACGTGATTCACAAGTGCCCATCCTCCAATATCCGAAATGCCCCCTCACCGCCTTACTTAGACCCCAACAGGGCCAGCTCGCTTTAGGGATCAACCGATCCTGTAAGAACAGACTCCTCTCAGGATTCCCTTCACTGATGGTAAGCGTCTCCAGCCTTCACCAAACTAGCAGCCAGCTCCTCCCAGGGTCATAATAAAATACAAGCAGAGACCCTCCATAGTGTAACCGGTTTATTGAATAAGTATTTAATTTAAAAAGTAATGCACTCACATTTCAAACGTCTTATCTCCAGCTTTTTTACCACATGCTATGGCTGTACTGCATGGGTATCTGAAATAAGGTGATCCAATATGGCCCCCACGCCGGAAATGATGTAACCACGTTACCGGAAGTTCCTCCCCGCGTACCGACGCGCTGCGTCACGTTTAGCACGTGACTTCCTGAGGGTCAACGTGACGCAACGCGTCGGTACGCGGGGAGGAACTTCCGGTAACGTGGTGACAGTTGATGTGCACTATTGTGTGTTTTTCACAGTATTGAATTATGGTGTTTTATTTCACTATGTGCACTGGATATTCCCTATGAGAGGGAATTCACGTATGACACTATTTATTGATTTATTTATGTAAATCTCCCCGGTGTGCATAACAAGGGGACTGTTTAGCATGTATTAAGTCTATTTATGTATTTCAATCACTTGTTCACTTATTTTTAGTTCTGTTAGTGCTACACTGTTTATTTAATTGTTTCATTCACTTATTGGGTATAAGGTTAGTGTCAGCAGCTTTGAGGGCAGGACTCCATTTAAGCGCAGGAGGATTTTTCATCACATTTGTTTAACACTGGAAGAGATGTCTTTTCATCGATTAGCACTTGCACATTTCTGATGCAAGAGAAAATGGCCATGCATGCACTGGAGGCTGTGTGACCTGGAGCACGAAGCTGCTTAACTCTAGGGACAGGCTAGGTGAATGAATACATGGACATAGGGATGCTGATGCAGCCACAACACATGAGCCCATCATTACAAGGTAAGGCAAACAACACAGGGAATATAACTACGCTACTACGTAGTCAAAACATTTTAAAGTGTGCAATGCCTTTGGATTACTGCATTCCTTTGCTTGCATTCCAATGGTTATATCCTAGAAGTTTATTGATGTGACTGTACAGAGTACACATTTTTTGTTTAGAAAAAGGAATAGTGATGCCAGGGTGGGTGGCTTATAGTAAACAATTAAGATTCCTCCTTCACTGATCTGAATCCAGTAAATGAAATGTGGTAGATATAGGTTACTGCGCCTTGCACACTATTGTTGCACTTTGTGCTACCTCATTAAATATGCTGGAGTCTATTATATATTGATTTTAATATTCAGCTACTTTGTGGTATTATAATTTGTGCTCAGAATGATTCTAATGATGGTGCTGAGTCAGAAATTATCCTAACTGGAATTTAGCTTTGAGGGATTGAGTTTAGGAGAAGATGACATCAGGGAAAACCATGTGAGTGGGCGGTAGGGACAGAATAGAGCTACAACAAAGGGAAACGCCTTGCTTGTAAGAGATGTTCCGATTGCTGAATTGTGCTTTTCTCAGAAATCTTTTTTTTTTTTCAAATGCCAATCCAAAATATTGACCTTAGCCCAGTGTATTGAGTTTGTAGGCATGCTTGGTGAGTTAAGTATTTGCTTACCTAGAGTTATAAATATACATTTTTGAAAACAACCTTGGCAAGTAAAAAAAAAAAGTGGCCACAAAGCTGACACTTCTGTGCAAAACTACGCTCCCCACCCCACCCCTTCTGCTGCACACGGTGATTTTTCCTATCTACCTCCACATCATTACTGTGTCTGTAGAGCAGGAAATTTGGGGAACTCTCTATGACACAGTGACAGAAAATCATACATTATTTTTCTTTAGTAGAGTGGAGAAGGGAAGAACATCTTTCATATGAGAACTTTGTGTCCCAACTTCCCCACGCTTCTTGTCCAAGTGACATACAGTATGTGAGTACATAAGTGTAAGGAAATCTACAATAAATATAGCTATAATTTAAAACCTTGCAGAGGTTTTAAAACTTCCCAATTCTATCCAAAACTTTAAAGTGATACTAAATCCAGACAATTTCACTTGCTTTATTCATTCTAATAATTTATGTATTCTAAGTATGCCATTGTAGTTTTAAAAAAAAAATAAAACCGTTAAGTACCTTTTTTGTATCGGCGTATGTGACACTTCCTATTATCTTGGTCAAGTGCAGGGAAACATCCTAGAAGGAGCTTCTAATCCTCTGTAACGTGTTCTATACTTCAGCAGAGGAGGCCTGATCTATGACCCTGTGTCTGCACAGATCTGATTGGCTCTGTGGTGATCACATGGCCACCAAAAAGCAAAAGAAAGAAAAGCAACTGTCATAATACTGAATCAAAATACACATTTAAAAGAGAAGGTGAGATTTTCTTTTTTTTTCCCAAGTTATACTCGCCTAGGTGGATGCAGCATCGGTCCCCCACCAGCTCAAAGTGAGAGAACTCAGCGATCACATGATCGCTGAGCTCTTACCACTGCTATAAGCAGAGAGCGGCGACTGTCAGTCACCTCTGTCTGCCCCACCACCCCCGCGCTTATTGGAGTGCTGGGCTGTAGAGGGGGAGGGAGTGGCTGGCTCAGGCTTTAAAGTCAGGAGTGCATCCTGACTTTAAAGTCGGCATCTTTTCCCAGCCTGGACCAGCTGAGCGATAAACAGGTCAAAGGAGTGCAGAACTGCACTCCTGTGATCCACAGGAGAAGTACAACTTTGGCTGTACTTCTCCTTTAATAACACAGGTATGTTTTAAAACATCATAACTAATATAAATGTGAAATCACATGTCAATATACATTGTTTTACAAGGAGGCGGTGCCTCCATCAATCAAGATTTAATATCCCACCCCAGTGTAATTTGCTACTTAGTGGGCATGGAGGATGGAGGGAGTGGGCTGTAATTTATCTTCTGTGTACGTGTGCGACTGCATAGTCACTTGACCTGCACAGATAGGATCAGGGAGGAAAAGCCTTGCGTTGAAACTCACAGGAAGCAAAGCATGCACACTTGCTTGCTAAGAGCCGGTTTACAGAATCTGCAGCTGGATCCGGGACACAGGAGGGAAGTGCAGGCAGCAGCAGGATCAAAATACAGAACACAAAATATTTAATGCCTGAGTGAGTATGATAAGCATGTAACACTGAATGTACTGGAAGGTTTTATTGTTGGGGGTTTAGTGACACTTTAATGACTCTTTGGCTTTAAGTGGATTTGTAACCACATTCCCTGATATACTGATCATTAGAGGGGGCAATTTTCAAATTTGTATGAGTTATACAGTAATGAAAAACCAGAACATCAAACAAGTTAAAACATGAGTCGTGTCAAAATTGTTAAGTAGTTGTTGCAATTATATTACAAATGTGTACTTAAAGATGAATTCCAGGTATGCATATTTTTATTTAGTTACATTGGTCCAATGTAAAGCACTGTAACAATGCATATACCATAACTAGTCAATCCCCCTGGAAGCTGGAAATCACTGTAGTGTGCACCGCTACTACAATGATCTCCACGTGCTTTCATGTCCCATGCCAAACAGGTGCCTTGCTGCACTGTGAACACTGGAGGTTGCTTGCTTGGAATGGGCACCATTCAGATAGTGCTTTGCATTTTCTCAATGAATGTAAAGCATTTACTGATTGGATGTGGTGGAGAAGCAATGTTGTGATGTTATGATCTCTACCTGGTCCATTTAGAGAATGCATTGCATTCACTGAGAAATTGCAACGTGTTCTTAGAATGCCTCCTGTGCCAAGCAAATATCTTCCTATGTTCAGTAAGCAGTAAGGCAGCCACTTGGCACAGGACTCAGAACCTAGCAGAGATCACTGTACTAGTAGTGCCTATTACAATGATTTACAACTTCCTCGATGATCTCACAAGTATGGTATATCCATAATTACAGTTGTGTTCAAAATAATAGCAGTCAGACATCACTAACCTGATCAATCACTGTTTTTGGTAGAAATTATATTTCTACATGGCAAATAATTTACTAGCAGGTGTAGTAGAGTAATAGAAATCCAACAGACCCAACAGTCATGACATGCATGCTGCTGATTCTGTATCATTGAATCACTAATTGAAAGAGGCATGTTCAAAATAATAGCAGTGTGGAGTTCTATTAGTGAGGTCATTCATTCTTTGAAAAACAGGTAGCAATTATTGCACTTATTTAAGGAAGGAAGGCAGCAAATGTTGTACATGCTGGTTACAGTGCATTTCTCTCTGAAATTCTGAAGAAAATGGGTCGTTCCAGAAATTGTTCAGAAGAACAGCGTACCTTGATTAAAAAGTTGATTGGAGAGGGGAAAACATATAAAGAAGTGCAGAAAATGATATGCTGCTCAGCTAAAATGATCGCAAATGCTTTAAAATGGCAACCAAAACCTGAAAGATGTGGAAGAAAGCGAAAAACTACCATTCAAATGGATAGAATAGCCAAAATGGCAAGGACTCAGCCAACAATCAGCTCCAGGAGGATCAAAGAAGGTCTAAAGTTACCTGTGAGTACTGTTACAATTAGAAGATGCCTATGTGAAGCCAAGCTATCTGCAAGAAGCCCCCACAAAGTCCCAATGTTGAAAAAAAGACGTGCTGAAGAGGTTACAATTTGCCAAAGAGCACATTGACTGGCCTACAGAGAAATGGCGCAACATTTCGTGGACTGATGAAAGTAAGATTGTTCTTTTTGGTTCTAGTGGCTGGAGACAGTTTGTCAGACGACCCCCAAACACTGAATTCAAGCCACAATACACTGTGAAGACAGTGAAGCATGGTTGCGCAAGCATCATGATACGGGGATGTTTCTCATACTACGGTGTTGGGCCTATTTATCGCATACCAGGGATCATGGATCAGTTTGAATACATCAGAATACTTGAAGAGGTCATGCTGCCTTATGCTGAAGAGGAAATGCCCTTGAAATGGGTGTTCCAACAAGACAACAACCCCAAACACACCAGTAAACGTGCAACATCTTGGTTCCAGACCAACAAGATTGACATTATGGAGTGGCCAGCCCAATCCCCGGATTTTAATCCAATAGAAAACTTGTGGGGTGACATCAAAAATGCAGTTTTTGAGGCAAAACCAAGAAATAGAGAAGAACTGTGGAATGTAGTCCAATCATCCTGGGCTGGAATACCTGTTCACAGGTGCCAGAAGTTGGTTGACTCCATGCAACACAGATGTACAGCAGTTCTCAGAAACAGTGCTTATACAACTAAATATTAAGTGATTCAAAGGAAAGCAAAATCTTCAAACATTTTTCAGTTTATATAGTGAATGTTTGAGTTTGTAAAGAAGAATACAAACACTGCTATTTTTTTGAACAGTCTAATATTCACTTTTCTCCAATTTTTTTAGAGGAACAACACACATTTGATATATTTTTCTTCATGTTTTGATTTGGAATAGAATGTGTAGTGTTCCCAATGCATTTGTGTGTATGGAAATAAAAGCTATTAGAAGGATTTTGAGCTTTAATCACTTTTTTCAACACACTGCTATTATTTTGAACACAACTGTACATTGGTTCAAGCTGGACCAATGTAGAAACTTAAAAATATTTCTGCTTAGAATAGAATAAAATCTTTAAAAAGTCCATTGTAACATGTGATTAATATGTAGCTAAAAGCAGATTTTAATACATAAGCATGCCAATATGAAGATGCAAATATGTGACTGATTTGTAAAAAGTTATACTTACTTGGTAAGGACTAAAACCAAGCTTTATCCGTTTATTTAAGTTGTAAACAATACAATTTAATACATCATTATATAAGTTTGTACAAATGATAATATAAATTCTGCACTTTTCCAGGGAACTTGCGCATAGCCTTCTTCACATGGAGGTACAGGTGTGTTTGAGGGCCTGTCTTTAGAAAATGTCAGGGTCTTATGAGAGGAAGCCACACCTTTCCTGAACACTGCACTGGCATCCTCTTTACTCCTCCAGCAGTGCTGCCCTGATATTTTTATAGAAGGTGTGCCTGGTTTTCTGCATGTAATGTACATGTTATGTTTGTAAGATTATAGCTGAAATTACACTCAGTAAGTACTGACTTTACACTAGTAAAAACCACATTCGATACCTATTTATGATGCTCTGTAGTGATGCAGCCCAAGTGGGTGTCCTGTCAAGAAATAATGTATCTCAGGGATAAACATTATTAGTTTTCTTTACAGCAATTTGTGACGGCCTAGAAAATTCAAAGTAGCTGTCAGTTTTGTTGTATTGGGCAAGCTGATGAAGGGGGAATCACTTTCTGAAAGCTCATTTTATTGTGTCCCTGTCTGTATATTATTATTATTATACAGGATTTATGTATCACCAACAGTTTACGCAGCACTTTACGACATAAGGGCAGACAGTATAATTACAATTTAATTTAACAGAGGAAGGATCACAGGGCCCTGCTTGTTAGATTAAAGATAGAGTTGCTCTCCAAACGAAGACATGCTCTGCCACTTCTGTGTAGTGTGGTCAACAATTCCACCTTCCTTTCCTCTTATACCTGAGACCTTTCAATGCTATAAATAAACCTAGATTACACCTTGAAGCATTTTCCACGATCTGTCACCTCTTTCTTTTCAATCAACAAACCAACTAGTGCCATGTGATGCAGAGGCCCAGCACTTAGCTAGTCATTGGGTTCTAAGGAGGAATGGATCCTTTCCACTTGACATTGCTTCCACTGTTCTTCAGTGCAGTTAAATACATTGTCAATAGCCTGTCCTAGTCTGTTATTGAAGGGTGAAGGAGCAACAGCAGATTCTGTGCTCTGTTCTTATCACCTAGCTCTCTGTACTGGACTACCAAGATTGTCCAAAGTGGTGGAGTAGGGCTATGCAACCTTTTTCACATTAAATATTGTAGCACATTGTAGTCTTAGGTTGTTTTACATTTTTGCAGTTATAGTTTTACTGCTAATGGCAAGTTAAACTCATTAATTGTTATATACTAATGAATGAGTTTAACTTGCCATTAGCAGCACAATGAATGGAAAAATTGATACACATACAAAATACGTTCAGGCCCAATATATGCTCTTCAGTCTCTGATCATCCCCAATGCATGCGCTTAAGACCTCTGACCACCTCCAATGCATGCACGGTAGACCTCTGACCACCTCCAATGCATGCACGGTAGACCTCTGACCACCCCCAATGCATGCACGGTAGACCTCTGACCACCCCCAATGCATGCACGGTAGACCTCTGACCACCCCCAATGCATGCACGGTAGACCTCTGACCACCCCCAATGCATGCACGGTAGACCTCTGACCACCCCCAATGCATGCACGGTAGACCTCTGACCACCCCCAATGCATGCACGGTAGACCTCTGGCCACCCCCAATGCATGCACGGTAGACCACTGACCACCCCCAATGCATGCATTTCAGTCCTCTGACCATCCTTAATGCATACATTTCAGACCTCTGACCATCCCCAATGCATGCATGTCAAATCTCAGATCAGCCCCAATGCATAAACCCTAAAACTCAGACTGGCCCTAATGCGTAAACTTCAGGCTGCAGATCAGCCACAAACCCTGTACCTTTAGGAATTCAGGGTCCTGCTGTAACTGTGTGGGCAAGCTTCTTCTGCACAGCTCCCCAATGTCCTCAGACACCAAAAATTACATTATAACATAACACTACTTGGGTACTGTAATACATGATGAGGTTGTCTGTGAAAGTGAGGGGATGACTATCGTACAGAGGTGGAACACCTGGGGCTCTTTCTTAACTTGCAGGCTATGCTAGCTCTAATAGTACCACACAGGCTGCACATGACGTAAGAGGAGAGAGAAGACAAGAAAGTATACCGAATACTGAATGAGAATGTCATGTGCTGTGGCATGCGGTTATGTGACATGTATTGAATATAGAGTTGTGAGACCACAGGAGCCCCTGGCATCCTTAATACCCCTTTACCCAACAATTATTCACAACCCCCTTCTATCACCTACCTCTTTTCACCCTCCTCGGATGTCTGTGGACCTGGCCTCTGCCAGTAAAAGTCTTCAAGAATTGAAGATACTGTGAATGTGACTGCCCAGTAGTGAGTTGTGGGTTCTATGGATGATTTCAGGGACGCGTTTGGGACAGATTTTGTAAATGACAGCCTAGTAATTTGTCAGAACAAATGGCAGCATGCCAGCACAAATGGCATTACGGCTCTCCCTGCCTGGGCATGTGTTTTGGGGGTTGTTAATGCCTGTGGGTAGAGCCTGATAGGATTACAGTGGTGCCCATTGTTCTCCCAGTCCTACTGTACATGAGATTACAGGAAGCAGATACACTATATTGCCAAAAGTATTGGGAACGCCTGCCTTTACATGCACATGAACTTTAATGGCATCCTGGTCTTAGTCGGTAGGGTTCAATATTGAGTTGGCCCACCCTTTGCAGCTATAACAGCTTCAATTCTTCTGAGAAGGCTGTCCACAAGGTTTAGGAGTGTGTCTATGGGAATGTTTTACTATTCTTCCAGAAGCGCATTTGTGAGACCAGGCACTGATGTCAGACGAGGAGGCCTGGTGCGCAGTCTCTGCTCTAATTCATCCCAAGGTGTTCTGTTGGGTTGAGGTCAGGACTCTGTGCAGGCCAGTGAAGTTCCTCCACCCCAAACTTGCTCATCCATGTTTTTATGGACCTTGCTTTGGTCTGGTGCGCAGTCATGTTGGAAAAAACAGTTGGGGGCATGAAATTGTACAAAATGTCTTGGTATGCTGACGTCTTAAGAACTCCCTTCACTGGAATTAAGGGGCCAAGACCAACGCCTGACAAAAAACCCCACCCCTCCACCAAACTTTACATTTGGCACAATGCAGTTAGGCAAGTACCATTTTCCTGGCAGCCGCCAAACCCAGACACGTCCATCAGATTGCCAGACAGAGAAGCCTGATTCATCACTCCAGAGAACACATCTCCACTGCTCTAAATGTCATTGCTCTACACCACTGCGTCCGACGCTTTGCATTGCACTTGGTAATGTAAGGTTTGGATGCAGCTGCTCGGTCATGGAAACCCATTCCATGAAGCTCTGTACACACTGTTGTGTTAAACTGAAGACCATAGCTAGGTTCTATAGCTATTGCCTCTGCAGACAGTTGGTGACTTATATGCAGTGTTCGCTTCAGCATGCGCTGACCCCGCTCCCACTTTGTTATAATACCACTAACAGTTGACCATGAAATATTTAGTAGCAAGGAAATTTTATGGATAGACTTAGTGCACAGGTGGCAACCTATCACGGTACCACGTTTGAATTCACTGAGCTCCTCAGAGTGACCCAAGCATTATGCCTGCCTTGGTGCTTGATTTTATTACACCTGTGGCCACGAAGGTGATTGGAATACCTGAATCCAATGATTTAGAGAGGTGTCCCAATACTTTTGGCAATATAGTGTATAAAGAGAGATTGCAGTACTATTTAAAAATACATTTTAGGGTTTTTATAAGTAATACGCAACTGAAGCAAATGTTGACTGCTTTAGAGAGGAACTGAACTTTCAAAGCTATTCCCAAAAAGGGCAGGTAGAGGACAAACCTGTAGTTTCCAGTATTGCCTGTGGTCTTTTTGTAGCTGATATTCTCTCATTACTGACTTACCGTGCCTTGTTCTGCACTGTCTCTGTGTGGGGGCAGCCATCTTAGCAAAGACATGAATTTGCTTCCATATGTCAATGCCGTCCAGCAAGAAGAACATTGTGAAGCACAGTAGTAATATCACCAAAGTTTACTCCAAATATCTTGAGAATAGCAGTCAGAAGCAGCATTAAATTCACACTGTACATACACCAATGAGCCATGACATAATGACCACTGAGAGGTAAAGTAAATAACATCTAATTCCAATGGCACCTGAAAGTGGGCAGGCTATATTAGCCAGCAAAAGATCATGTTGTCCCTGAAGTTGATTGGAGCAACTTTGACAAGGACCAAATTGTAAAGGCTAGACAAATGGTTCAGAGTGTTTGTGGAATGTTCCCGGTCTGCAGTGGTCAGGACCTACCAAAAATGGTCCAAGGAAGGAAAACCAGTGAGCCACAACAGGGTCATTGGGCATCCAAGGCTCAGTTATGCACATGGGGAGCAAAGGCTGGTTTGTGTAGTCCAATACAGTAGAAGAGCTACTGTAGCCAAATTGCAGAAAAAGCGAATGCTGAGTCCCATAGGTGTCATTGCAGCTTATTGCGTTTGGGGCTCTGTAGCTGCAGACTGGTCAGGGTGCCCATGCTGACCTGTGTGCACAGCCAAAACCACCAAAAGTGGGCATCAGGACTGAATAACAGAGCAATAGAAGAATGTATATTTGAGGTGTTGACTTGGCCACATTCTTCAGATTCTTGGAGGCCCTACTGCCTCACATACTAAGAAGCTCACTTCTGTTTTATAGGAGAAATTGTGAACAAAAGTTCCATTTGTTAGAGTACTGCTTAGGCACAACTAACATTTCTCAATGCTTTCTATAACATGGCAAATCTACACTTAAGTTTAGGTCCACTTTTACGGATAAAAATGGGAAAACAAATTGTTGAATAAGCATTTTAAAATAAGGGCTAAAAAAGCCAAATGTGTTTTTAGCCCCTAATGGTTCTTTCTGGTGCAGCATGTAAGGCAAGCCATTGTGACTTGGGCTGTGCCTTGTGAAGCTGAAATTGTTGAATACACTGTTTAGTCTGGCAACACTCAAGAATAAATATGAGGCTGGATGAAGCACTTGGAAATATGAGGGATGTTGAAAACAACAACATTTTGTATTGCCTGCACGTTCATTGTAAGATGTTATTTAAACCTAGAAACCTGAATGTTTTTCCCTTCTTGTATAGGTCATGTTGATGCCTTTACTTCAAAGTTCTTCATGTTAGAAGAAGTCACTGCACAAAAACTAAAGGAAAAAGTCAGTGCATTCAAGTAAGTTTGACTGTATTGATTTTTCTTCTGTGGGTCCTGACTGTATTCCTGTTTACCTTGTAGTTCAGTGTGTACCCACTCTGGGGTGTTTAAATGTTGCATGCACTGTTCTCTAAATAAAATGCACGACTCCCCAAAATGAATGATGGTGTCCTCCTCTGACAACGCGGCTAGAAGGGAGACTAATTCGGGAGTTGCAGCGGGGACCACTTCAGAGACTAGTACTGATATTGACAAAAGAGATCACACAGAATGGAGCACTGTGTGTCTGTCAGTGATTGCTTTTACACATACTGTACACAGCCCACTCAATGGATGACATAGCGCTGGATTACACTAGTGCTTTCCACGGCAAGCCCTCACTGAAAGGCGTATTTGCATATAAGCAAAATTGTACCTGTTCCTGAACAGAGTTAGGTATGTAAATGTAAAGCGTATGTAATATCTGAGAGAAAAAAATTGCCCTATTTGGAGAGACTTTTGCACTATGGGCTGATCCACTCTGGTTGAAGGTGGCTGTATACAGCTCTATAGCCTTCTCCCTCCCAGGAATTACACATAACCATTCATGTACTGTGACTGGCAACTGAGGGGTAAGAGCACATGCACTGGGTACTGGCAGCTGAGGGATTACTTCACATAAGCAAAAGAACAGGTTTTGTGAGGTTAGAGCACACACATTGGATGCTGAGTGGTTAACTTACATAAGCTGGGTGCTTATGTAAAAATATCTGTCTAAAGATAAGTGCTGAGGAATTGAGAGTTGAGGAATGGTAATGAGGGGTTATCATAAATTGCCGGGACACAACACTGAGGCGTTAATACACCTGAGCTGGGGACTGGGTGTAAAGGTGTTAATGCTTTTCTGCTGGGGATAGGTCACTGAGGGCTTAATGACACAAACTAAATACAGTGTCTTGAAAAAGTATTCATACCTCTTGAACTTTTCTACATATTGTTATGTTACAATCAAAAACGTAAATATATTTAATTGGGATTCTATGTGATAGACCAACACAAAGTGGCACATAATTGTGAAGTGGAAGTAAAATGATAAATGGTTTTCAAAATTGTTTACAAATAAATATCTGTGCATTTGTATTCAGCCCCCGAGTCAATACTTTGTAGAACCACCCTTCACTGCAATGACAGCTGCAAGTCTTTTTGGGTATGTCTTTTCCAGCTTTGCACATCTAGAGAGTGAAATTCTTGCCCATTCTTCTTTGCAAAAGAGCTCAAGCTCTGTCAAACCGTAACCCCGCACAGGACGGCGTAGATGGTCCACAAAAGCAGGTGGGGCTCACTGAGCCATCCGAATTCGCCTGTTTTTGTGGACCATCTACGTTGTCGTGTTTGGGGTTACGGTTTACCTGGCTATTACCATTCAGGAGCTCGATGAGGGAATACGAAGAGGAGGAGGTTTCGCCTAAGTGATGGTGGTGGATTCTTGCTACTATCACTTTATACCTATGACTGGTCCATACCATCGGATGTGATGTTCCTGGAACTGAAGAGTAATAGTCTGCTGATCACCTGATGTGCTAACGTGTGCCAGATGATCCTCTGAGTTATCCTTTCGGATCCAGATGACCAGGAGTGGTTTGATATGCTCAAATGTGCGATTTATTGCGCTTTCTGGTTAGTGCAATATACATTAGCTTCCAGTGACTGGAGTCATGGAATTCACTTTATACAGATTTTGGACTTTATATTTATATATTTCTTTATTTGTCACAACTGCACTTTCTACGTCATATTTGGACGTTATTACCACCATCTAGTATAGTGCTTTGTGAGATGTTCAAAGCTTGGGATATTTTTGCATAACCTCACCCTGTTTTAAACTTCTCCACAGCCTTATCCCTGATCTGTCTGGTGTGTTGCTTGGCTTTCATGATGTTGTTTGTTCACTAATTTTCTATAACAAACCTCTGAGGGCTTCACAGAACAGCTGTATTTATATTGAGATTAAATCACACACAGGTGGACTCTATCAACTAATTAGGTGATTTCTGAAGGCAATTGGTTCCACTAAAATTTAGCTAGGGGTATCAGAGTAAAGGGGGTTGAATACAAATGCACACCACACTTTTCAGATATTTATTTGTAAAATATTTTGAAAACCATTTATCATTTTCCTTCCACTTCATAATTATGTGCCACTGTGTTGGTCTATCATCATAAAATCCCAGTAAAATACATTTACATTATTGGTTGTACCATGACAAAATGTGGAAAATTTCAAGGGGTATGAATACTTTTTCAAGGTGCTGTATTTGGCACTAGAGGGTGGATGTACATGCTCTTAAGATGACTGCATACACTGCAGACAGATCGCTGAGAATTTAATATACATACACTACAGACTGGTCACCAGTGGGTTAATGCCCGTACTCTTCGGATATGAAACTGAATAGAGAGCTCTGTGTATTGAAAGGGCATCTCATTGCTGATATAGATACTGGGTGTGATTGGCATTTGCTGGGGGCAGGATACAGAGGAAAGCCCAATGCGTATACTAACACACACAATCTTGGACTTCATACAATCTACATTTATTGAGAAGCATTGAGAAACTTACTTCTGCAGAGAAGGGGAAGAGCAGAGACTGATGCTGAAGTCAGTTGAGTGTAGAACCTCCAGATTATGTGTCTGAGCTCAGTGCATGTCTGTGGTGGATGACATGGACAGTGTTCAATATGCAATTTGTGTGGTATGACTATGACTGCAGACTAAGAACTCTCTGGAGGATAAAGTAGAGAAAGTCTGCGCTGGAGGAGGGATACAAGGAAATGACCAATCTGTGCATTTGCTGTAGGTGGGATATGGGGGAATGACTAATTTTTGTGTGCTGGAGGTGGGATATTACAGGGCAAAGATCAATGTGTGGGTGTGCTGGAGGAGGGATACAGGGGGAAGAACCTATGTGTTTGTGTTGGATATTAAAAGGGAAAGACCAATATTTGTAGGTCCTGGAGGTGAGATATTACAAGAACAAGACCAGTAAGTGTGTGTGTATGCTGGAGGAGGGATACAGGGGAAAAAACAGTGTATGTGTCTGAGGTGGGATCCTACAGGAAGAGGCAAATCACCCAGGGGTAATAATAAACGCTGACTTGGGTATTATCTTCAAATGGATAGTGAAATTGAGCTGTGAAAAGTAAACTCTGACCTAGGCATTATATTTACAATATTTTTTCTACACGACCCTGAAGCTTAAAATGATGGTAATTGCAATCTTTTATGTCTTAATTGTAAATTACAGGACACAAGACATGTAGTCATATATATAACCCCACTAACTGCTTTAGATGTCCTTAGATGATGAACCTCTTCTCTTATGGAGAAGTTTCTAAACAATTCTTTTTTATTTTTCTTCACTACTTTGACTGATACTTCTATGAAGATCCAACTGATTGTTGCTTCAGGCCCCCCTGGCAGTTTCTGGATTGATTATCTTCAATGTACATCAGGGGAACCATACCCGGATCCCACAGCATCGGGGCTGGTCTGTAATGATTTGTTCAGGCCATGTGATGCAACATGTGTGGTTAGCCTCAGGGTATTATACAGGTCCAGGGTCACGGTCCATTCCTATGCCACATAGGCCCTGGAGACCCATTTGCAGGTCTCGGGAACGAGCATGTACAAGTGCCTCCAGAGCAAGCGGCACTGAGGAAAAGCAGCAAAACACCAGGGCAATATTTTTTCCCTGGCATTCGAGCAAGGACTTACACTGACATAACTCTGTTCCTCTAATTCTAGCTCCCTCTAAAAAGCCTAACAGACAACCTATTTGACTAAGGCTAGGTTCACACCTATGCAGTTTGTGTTTGAGCCATTCCTGCATTTGCGTTGCGTTTTTGCACCTGCATTTTTTAATGCATTTTTTTCCTTGTTGCTAGGCAGATTTAAAACACACCACATGCTTTTTACGACAGCATTTCCATTGAAGTCTATAGAACCAAAAATTCAACTTTTTGCATTCAAAAAGTCCCTGACCCTTTCCAAAAAACGCACCAGGTGAAAATGCGGAGATGTGAATGTGTCCTATAGGAAATCATGTTAAATGGACTGTTCTGCGTTTCTGCAAAATGTTGCAGAAAACACTTAGGTGTGAACCTAGGGTAAGGTAGATTTCATTGCAGCTATGTTGGATTTCATTTGAAGACTCTGCACTTCTAGAACCTGTGGTCTTCAGGGCTCAGAAGTGCTTTTCTGCCTCTCCACTACCTGAATCTATTCAGGAGTCTGAACCAACTTCTTTGAAAAAGATATTGAAGAATGAGAAGTAGACAGGAGAAGATAATGCAAATTTCATCTCACTCACGTTATCTCTGTCTGCCAACCACAAGTACCTGTTTGCTTGTTCAGTTTGCACCTGCCCCGGCGTGGTGGCTAGGCACTATAGCATTGTGTATAAGCCTGGGGGCAACACCCACCCACTAGAGTTCCTACCGGTATGCCTGCTTGCCTTAAGGGACTCAGAGGCTTGGGCTCTACAGACAGAGATCTTCCTAATCCTCTATCAGAAATGGGGAACACAAGATGTGGACAACATAGTCTCCAGACTCAACAAAAACTCAACATGTATTCGACAAGGTCCAGGGATCCTTGGATCCCTGGAGTGGAAGCCCAGGTAATTCCTTGGTCTAAAATTAGACTGGTGTATGCATTGCCTTCTATGAGGATTCTTCCTTGATTATTCAACAAGATAGAGGACGAACATGTCCCGGTGATCCTCATTGCCCCAAATGGGCCCAAAAGAAATTGGTACACAGATTCCTGGCAAACAAGCCTTGGTCTCTTTCAAAACAGGGCAGACTACCAGTCATAAGGCTCTCTTTTTCCAACCCACTTCTCAATCACTGGCTTTAAAGGCATGGCTTTTGAAATCCAGATCCTAAAGGGCATATTCTGTCTCTTTTCTGACTGAAGCTCAAAACATAATATATTTGTTTCACAAAAACTTTATTGAATATTTTAATAGTACTTTCAACAAGCAGAACAAAATACCTAAAGGTAATATTTAGAGTTATTTGTACAGCAGAGGCAAGGATATTGAATTCTGCTTGAGTATTACAGTGGCAATAGTAGACAAAGGCAAAATATTACAATCAACAGAACACCATGGGCATCACCGATAGCTTTGGCGAGGGGGATATTAAAGGCGTTATAGGGAAGTGCTCACATCAGCAGGTAGGAATGCCGGG